>NC_090922.1:1244554293-1245874537 GCF_040938575.1 Ambystoma mexicanum | reverse complement strand
TTTGAAGGATGTAGTTTGAGCAAAACAAATCAGGGTTACAGGATTCCCCTGGAAGCAGAAGGTGATGATCCCAATTGTCTTTGACTCCACTTGGATTCCAGAAATCCAAGAATTGGAAACGGAAGGGGACGTCATTTATATCGAGAAATGTTATCGAATTAAGACACCCTCCTCCAAAAAGAATTATGAGTCTCAAGTGGGGCCGACACTTATTGTTAAACTTTGCTAGATATAGAAAAAACTATTTTTGCAGCGCAAAAGCTAAAGGGAATGTTAACATGACTAGTAAAGAATTCTGTTTTTCCCAGATCTGGCCGCACACAGTGACTGAGAAAAGAAGAAAGAGTGAATGCTCTTAAGAAAACATTCCTAGCCGGATGGGGTAAAAGCAGGGATGCTAGGACCAGTTAAATTAAGAGTCACCTGGACAGATAAAGAATACATCTATTGGGACGCTGCAAAGGCAGAGGAGCTTCTGAGACCAATCCCTGAGGAGGAGACCATTGATGTTGGTAATGGTTGAAGAGAGCCATCCTTCAGTTGATGGTTCAAAAAACACACATGGCTTTGTTAATGCCTGTAGTACATAGGTGCTCTGTTCTAGTTGCTATATAAGAAATATATCAGGGATAAGGTTGGACCCACAGTGAATTTAGATCGCTCTAAAGTCTCGGAGGCAAATCACAAACCCATTAAGCATGCTCGGGTTTATGCCGAGTAGAACGTAATTAAAGGGTGATAAAGGGTTGTTTTGCCTCATATGTACAAAGGTAAGATATTCTTATGGGCTCTGAATGGTTGAAGATTTAAATACATAAAAAAGCTAGTAGAAAATGAATGATATAATGTAAACTCCTAAATTATGGATTAAAAAAAGCTGAAATATGGTTACAGGACTGACAATTTATGGCGATTCTCATGCAGTGATCTTTTCTCTATTGCAAGGACCCGGTGAGGATTGTGTTGTAACCTGTAGCTCTTACGTGCCCCCTCCACGAGATGGACTCTCAGGGACACCCAAAAATGTATGTGAAAACAGCAAATTTTCATGCATATATACAGTGCTGGGCCTCCCAAGTTTGTTTTTTGTATTGTTTTACACGGCAATCAGCTGGTTGATGAGCCAACAAGATGTGGCTTGGTTCCCTGAAACCTGGGCTACACAAGCCAGTATAGTTGGAAACAAAAAAGAAAAACTGGTGGTGTGGCTGCCCTATCATTGACGTGCAAGCTCTGTCAAGGAGCGGACCCTGTGTCAAAAAAGAAATCAATTCTGTTATCTGATGTTTCCTCATCCTACTCATCTTTTAACAATTAGGTATACGGCAGGGCTGGTGCCAGCACCATTACTTTTCTATTTGCCCTTCATTTCTCAGATTTTTGATCTGGGATTTTAGTTTTTGACTCCCACAAGCCGCTCATTTTATGTATTTTGTCTTTCTGATGTCTCTTCGTACCAATCATTACATATGTCCCCCTGTTTGTCAGAGCATTCTTTTTTAGATTTTAAGGCAATTTATAATTATTTACAACTTTTTTATTATTTTAAATACTCGCACAACAAGGAGACTGTGGTCGAGCAAGCCCCCACCCAATTCCGCTTAAGTACCGTTTATATGTACCCCAAATATCTTTAGGTCTGGCACTCGGGTGAACAGCCATTCCATACTCTGTTTTTATCTCATTACAATAAAAAATGGCATTGTTCCTTAGTAGCGCGCTGTGCTCTCCCCCACACCATCGTAACCCTTCTCCTTGCCAGAAGTAGCAACAACCCTGCAAGCATCCGCACTCGACCTGCCACATGCTTGGTGTATCCCAGCAATGCAATTTTTGGCATGGGATCCACCCTTTCCCCAATCATATCACTCAGTATATCGAAACTTCCTCACAAAATTGAAGACTAGGATTCTAAGTCATACTTCAAGATGGATAGCTTGTCTATATAAAAGTTAAACTCAATTAGTTATGCCGATTTTCCAGCATTTAATGACGCCTGTCCAGTAAGTATTTAAATGTTTGTCTTTTACTTCGTAGACCTAAAATGCATAGGTGTGCTTTTAGGTGGCATCTGCAACTTTTATTAGTTTTATAGAATAGACAATAACAAGATAAAAGTGTCGGCACAATGCAGACGTCAATCTGAACCGTTCTGAACTAAAACAAGTGAATAACCAAAGTCTTAAGGTTCTCATATTAACGATACTAATTATACAATATATATCTGATAAAGAATTAGATTAATATACATAATAGAGAAACAAATTGTTACCCGAAGTCTGCTTACGGGATTATTTTAAATGGGGGAACAAACAAGGAGACAGACAAGGTACAGACATGACACAAATGGAAGAGAAGGGGGAAGGAGGGAGTTAAAAGACAGTATATCTATCAGATTTACATGACCACCGTACTTGTGCTATGAAACCAGACTGTAAATATATCTATTATAAAATAGCTGTAATATTGAGGCGTTAATCAGAAAGTTAATGTACTATGCGTGGTGACATTAAAAGAATTGAGATAGCGAGTGAAAAAAATACATTTAGCATTGTATTTAGGTACAACATTTAGGTTGTTTGCCATACATAGTTCCATTCTTTGAGTGTGGCATATAGAATTCCATCATCCTTTAGCAGAGAGAGATCGGGAGTCTTTCCAGTTGGCTGTAACACATTTCAATGCTAAAACAATAAATAAATCAAAGTTTGGCAGATTCAGGCGGAAGGTTGGTTGTGATAGCCAAACTGCCCAAAAAGATATTTAAAAAAGATAACGGGACATCCACAGGAAAAATAAGTTTGATGAACTTCCATATTTCTTGCCAAAACCTGAAAGTTAATGGACAATTAAAGAACATGTGTTCATATGAGGCTGGTGCCGAACCACAAGACCAGCATTTACTATTAATGTTATTTTTAGATTTTGCTAGTTTTTCAGGAGTGATAAACGCTCTGAATAAAGAAGAAATAATGTTGTGTAATATTCGCTGAAACAGAGATGTTTTTGATTTTGGTAAAAAGAAGGGACTAAGTATGATCTTCCAAAGTGTAACCAAATAATTTGCCCCTTTAAGAAGTATAGAACACATCTCAGATGTTGAGGTAAGAATATTGAAACATTTTGAGGCTCTTACATCATTAACCATGGTAAGCTGTAGTAGTCTAAAAGCATCTGGTGGGAGGACCTTATTAGAGAAGTGGAGGAGTGCATCTAGGCACGAGTTAATCAGTTTGTTATAGTAATTATAATCTGCTTTAGGAATGGCGAATTGAAGTAACAATTGCTGAAATGAGAGAATAGAGGGACATTGAACAATTTGGTGAATGCATTCGATTCCTCTTTTTAAACATGATTTTCGACAAAGAGCCCTGTCATTGATCACAATATTCTTGTTGTGACATAATAATGGAGAGGGGCACTTATTGGGAGTTTATATGAGGAAAAAGGAAGACTTGCAGGGCCGAGATGGAGGCTTTGATGGGATCAGAGATAGCTACGGATATATGTTCCACAAGTATTTTAAGAATTATGGTGAATGCTGATATATCACTTGATCTTCTCGTGTTCCATCCGGAACAAGCAAAGAAGAAAGTGTATATGATGGACTGGATTGACACTAGAGCTCAATGCTTAACTTACAAAGATTTTGATCCTGCAATATTTGGCCCTAAACGATACAGAGACACTGCATCCTATTTACGTTTGGCTCCATCTGCTGCTATTAGAACTGCTACCTTACGGTTGCGACTCAACATCTGGCCCACTCGTGAGGTTAAAGTAAGAAGGAAGCAAATTCCCTCAGATCTCAATTGGTGCAGGTTTTGTAAAAATGCTGCGATTGTCGAAACTCTGCAACATATAATATTGGACTGTCCGGCCCTCACGAGCTTGAGAAGTTCTCATTTTGTGAATCATTTTGCGTATTTTGCACAAATTGACCCGAGAAATAGATGGGCCGCCTTGGCAGCAACTGAATGTATGAGCATAAGAATTGCTACTATTAACTTTTTAAAGGCCTTGAATATGGAATGAAATTGGTACTACATTGTCTATTTTTATGATGAATTTGTCTGTAGATATTTTATTACTTCATGAACATTGTGTCAATTTTGTCAATTCATGAATTTAACTGAATGATTTTTTTTCTATTGTGAATTTGAATTACCTTTTACTGTTTATGACATTTTTGTATGTATAAATTGAAAAAGTTGACGTAAATTCAACTATATTCAATAATAAAAAAATTAAAAAAATATGTTTAAATATATAAATTAGGTCAGTGACTTCATATGGGAGAGCTAAATGTTTTTCTAGGGTACACCTAGTGGGAGTGTTGGAAATATTTGAGTCAGCAAACCAGTGACGGGATGGTTTCAGAAGAAAGGCAGAGTGATATAATTTAAAATCAGGAAATCTAACCCTCCCATGTCATAAGGTGTTTTTAGCTTGGCAAAGGCAATTCTTTTACTTTTCCCTACACCCCAAAGAAAGTTCAGTAGAATAGAGTTTATAGATTTAAAGAAAGGAAGGGATAGAGGAACAGATAGGAGCTGCAGGTAGTATAGAACAATAGGGGAAAGCATAATTTTAATTGTGTCTAATCTTCCCCACCAGGAGAGATAGAGAAGGGACCATTTGGAAGTTAGGTCTTTGAGTCGATCAAGCAATATCTGGGTATTAAGATTTATGTTATCATTTATTGTGGGGGCAAAGCGAATGCCCAAATATTTAATAGATGTGCTACACCATTGAAGTCGAAGATATCAATATCATGTTTGTGACAGTAGGAGTTTAAAGGCATCATTTCTGAAATGATATTTCATTTGTATCCAGATACTTGGCCAAACATAGATAGACTATTAATTAAAGCAGGGAGGTGAAGTTTAGGATTTTTAATACAAATAAAGATGTCATCAGCATAGGCCGCTATTTTAGTATGTGAAGTCCCTGCTGGAATTCCCAGAATATTTTTATTGGATCTTATAGATTCCAATAATGGTTCCAGTGATAGAATGTACAAGATCGGTGAAAAAGGGCAGCCTTGCCTTTTGCCTCGGAGTAGAGGAAAGAAGGAGGAAGATTGGCCATTCAGAAAAATTGAGAATTTTGGAGAAGAAGAGAGAAATTTGACCAAGGAGATAAATGTATTACCAAAACCGTGCCAATGTAAGGTTTGAAACATAAAATCCTAATTAACACAGTCAAATGCTTTTTCTGCATCCAATGCGATAGCGGCATAACCTTGTTTATCTTTTTTATCTTTTGCAGCTAAATGGATAGCATTAAGAAGCAGCCTAGCATTTGAAGAGATGTTGCGTCCTTTAACATATCCAGTTTGGTCTGATTTGATATGGGCCGGGAGACAGAATTCAATTCTGTTGGCTAGTACATTAGCAAACATTTTACTTCTGATATTAATAAGAAATGGGCCGATTATTACAGGGAATTGTAGGGTCTTTATCTGTTTTAGGAAATACAATGAGTAGAGCTTCCGAGAATGAGCCAGATGTGTTTTGGGAAATAAAATAGGAGAAACGTGTTTTGAGTTTTGGGGAGAGGGACTCAAATAGGCTTGCATAGAATTCAGTGGACAGACAATCAGGGCCAGGTGCTTTACCCTTACCCAAGCCGTTGATAGCTTTGGTTATCTCTTGAAGATGTCATTGTCTAAATGGGAAAGATCAATTTGAGGATACGATGTTCTGTTAATATTATTGAGATATGACGTAATGTTATCATGAGGAACAGAATTTTCAGGTGTGTATAAAGGGGAAAGTTTCCAAGTCACTGTTGCAGCAAAATAGATCAGGCCTAATTCATATTGAATGATTACTGTTGAAATTCTGCATGACAATCTTAAGACAGCTCTCCAGAAGGAGTCTTCCATAGATGATCAAAACTTCTGCGAAGTGCAGAAGAAGGCCTCTGCAACGTAAATTACAGCTGGTACTGCCTTTTGATTGTAGAAGGCCAATATCGATTTGATAGAAAACATCCCAAATTTTCCAGCTTTTACCCACCATTGCGCTGTGAGATCTTTACGAGTTTTTAGGGCCCACAGCATTGGGGCGACACAAATGCTAGCACTGATGCATGTCCACAAATAGGTGGTATGTGAGATCTCCGTCAGGAGATCGGAGGATATGTGCCACCTGAAGGTGTTTTTGCCACGTCCCCCCCAGAAGAACAAGTTACTTCTTACCTGGTAACGTTCTTTCGATGGGATGGTCGGACGACGTATTCCATATCTATGACATGTAAGCAGCACAGCTGTGGTGATTACATGTCATAGATATGGAATACGTCGGAGGACCCAATCCCCTCGAACCTAAAGTTAAGATATTAGTTTTGGAGGTGTTTATCTCTAGTTGGTTTTTCTACATGTAACCATGATATATGATATGTTATTTATAACAAGCTTAATACCCAGAGGTTTCTAAGCGCGGACCCGGGGATCGAACCTGTGGTGCTCTGTCTCGTCTTGCTTCCAAGGCGAGCACGTTGCCCCTGAGCTATCCTCCCGAGACAGCGTTCCTTCCAAACCACGTAGGAGTCCTATAGGGGTTTGGTCAAGCAAGACCAGGTCGTCTGCATAAAGCATCCAACGCAACTCCCGATTACCCATCTTTGGAGGGAAAGATCTTGAGGTTTTTAAAGCATCTGCCAGATCGGAAAAAAATAAAATGAAAAGTGTGGAGCCAGAGGGCATCCTTGCTTCAAACCTTTGTTTGTTGGAATCTCTTGTCAGGCTGCCCTGAAGATTAAGCCTTATATGTACCTTGGTGCACGTATATAGCGCCTAGATCCTCTGGGCAATTCCAAGCTTCCGATTTGGACCACAGAATCTCTCTAATGACACTATCGAATGCCTTCCTTAAATCAATGAAGTAAAGCTAATGTTTTGAACGCTGTTTTGTAGCCTTCCACTTCAAAAGATTCAATAGAAATAGGTTCAGATTGGTCCCAACACCCTTAACAAAGCCTGTTTGACAAGGGTCGCCTCTGTTGGTGGAGGCCACACACTTTTGTAGCTGTGAGAGAATTTGTGACGCATAGAGTTTGCTTATAGTGTCCAAGAGGACAATAGGGCGATAGCTGGAAGGATCTGCCCTATTGCTCCCTCTTGAAAATTGGATCTATTCCTTTGATTCTATTCCATGTGTCCGGTATTACACCCAGTGTATTTATCCATTTAAATAGATCAACCAAAAAGGGTAGCCATACTCCCATGTTCCGTTTTATGGTTTCATAAGTAATACCATCCTGGCCTAAAGCACCTGCTGAATTTGATGAAGGGGATCTTGAATGTCTAATCAGTATAGCAAAGGGGATTGACCAAGCCCCAACCTATTTTCTTATATCGGCTTCAGGGTTAAATTCGGGACCGGAAAAGAGGGCAGCAGAAAATTCCACCCAGTCATGCTTTGAGACCCCATTAGTTAGTACCACTGCTTAGGATGATGTGTGAGCACCAACCAGGTGCCAAATTTGTTTTGAGTCCCTTCCCATGATTGGTCGCAGCATTATTTTCGATTCGTGTAAGAATAATTGGGCCTTGTGTGAGCGAAGCCAGTTCTTTTATCTCTGCTTTTTTCTTTTAGCTAAAAACTGATACCTGGCAGCATCATATTAAGCAAGTGCTCGAAGGTCCCTTCCCAGTTTTCTTTTTTCCCCAGGGCTACCTTTTGATCAACAGCATGCTTGGTAGTGAAATTCAGATTTTTCTTTTTTCCCTCCGTACATCTGAACTCCAGCAATAGAGGCACATAATTGGTGTCCGGACTGGGTGAAATGCATCACCTCTGCTAAGCCCATACGCGGTTCCTGCCTTGTATGGCATTCCCTGCAGTGGGCCAGTAATCTATGTTGCTATGTGCCTATTTAACCTTTCAGAGATTTACATTTTTTTGACTTTGTCCATCAATTTATGAGAGACATAAAAATAGTCCAAAACCACATCACATCGAAGTTATCGCTGTGTAGTTGATTATCATTGAACAAGTATGTAAACTCCTGTGTGTCCTGGGATCCAAAAATACATTCTTCTTTGCATAATACTCGCTGTTAATTGTTTCTGGATAGTATTCCTTCAGCAGGCATCAAGCAGGACTTCTGACCAGATAATCTGTATTTGGATGAGTTATCCCCAACTTCAATAACCCTTGTCGATGAATCTTTTTGGCAATTGAAGATGACTTATGCCTCCGACAATTTTTTTATTTTTAGCCTCATCCTCCTGGTTCTCTACAATATATTCTCTCCTTTGATTGGTCTTTAATGGGTCTCTTAATGTTGCCTCGAACGGTGGTTTGTCAAAGTCGTCATTTTTATTTGATGGATTTATTGCATAATCCACACTTCCCAATCGATTTATATGGGCAAAAGGGTCTGTTAGTTGAAAGCCCAATCGGAGTAGTGAGTCGGCTGCTTCCAGAAGGAATAATTTTGTCGAGGTTGAGGTCAGAAGAATAAATACCTTATTCGGATCCCTTTCCATCGGGAACTCAATGATTTTTATGTCATGTGTTAACCGATCTGAGTAATGGAATGTGGTGAAATTGTCTCAATACAGTCGACCTGTTAAGAATCAAGCCATTGTCTGCCTTTAGCACACAATCTAGTTGCAAGTATGGACCCGAAAAATGTCTTGCCGTCCCCTTGGGAGCTTGATTTGTGAATCTTGGAACCAGTTGGTCCAAGATTAGTCCAGTAGTCGTGTTTGGGGGTTGTTTAATGAGCTACATTCAAACTATTTATTGATGGTTCCTGCAGCCCCTGGTTTTTGGCCAGATTCAAATTTTGAATCTGCTCGTCTTCGTTTGTCGTCCACTGTACAAAACGGCAAGCCCTGGTCTTTAAGAAGTTGTTTCCCTTCTATTTCCACCCATGACAAAATAGTCTCATCACGTGTCGTTTTCCTCTCCATGCCACAGTTCCTCCTCAAATTTGTTGTCAATACGATCTCACGCTCCATCGGAGCTTCGGCCACAAACTGTGCAAAGAGATGTCAAACCAACCAAGGGCCCCTTTGTGGGTTGCATAAAAGGTTGCCTGCCCTGAATCTTCGCTGCCATCCAATCAGCCTCCTCTTCCTCCTCCAACGAGTAAATTGATCAATCCAAAAGATCACCATCCACCAATTGTGTTGACAGTTAGTTCTTTGCCTGAGTAATGTCCCCGTTTTAGAGTCCCCTGATGGCAATGTGTTTTGACCCACCTGTTGGTGCAACATGTTACTCTGTTTTGCTTTGCCCAGGGTGGTCAAGGATGAGGACGGTAGGTTGCAAATTTCTTTTTTTTGTGCATCATTACACTTTTTGCATTTTAAATGAGATATATTCTTTGATTTTTTGCTGTAGTTGCTGTCTTTGAGCTTTATGTCCGATATTTCTTTTTTTCCTGCTTTGAAAGATTGGAAACGGGGATTCCTGGCTGCAGTTTACTTTCATTCCAAATAGCTTACAGGAGATTTGCAGATTCACTTCAGCCTCCATTTTTCTCCTTAGGGAAGAAAATGTTCTTGCGGGATAACTTCTTGATTTATTGAGCTCGGTAGTAGTTTGTTGCAGAAGGAAATTCTGTTTCTCCTCTCTTGGTGGGTCAAGATGCCTTGATAAAGCTCGGGTTCCATGGGAGGTGGAGGAATAATCATATGCGATTTTCCCCCTGCAGATTCCCCAAAAGGGAAGCCGATATGGTTCTTTTATCCGCACGCTCCAAGTACAGTGACTCTCGCAGTGGTTTCTGTACATAGATCGAAGTGACTGTCTCATTATCCACCCTCGACTTAAGTGATGTAACTAATGATTCGATCCTTTTCGTATGGATCATTGCTATAAGCGTGGCCTGGTCATTAAAAGATTAATTTATCGCCTCTTACAATTTTATGAATGGCGTAAGGGCAATTATTGCTGCTGACGTTACTTCCCCTTGGATGTTAGCAATATTTGAGGCGGTCACATGAGCAGGACCCCAAATTGTTAAGGGTGAAAATAGATCACCCACTTGGGTTGATATAGAGCAAGATGTTAATGGTTGTTTTTTAGAAATAGGTGGTAGTATGTCAGTGACTAAAGAAATCAGCCGTGGGTTGAAGCCTCTACCGAAAGGCTAACTTCCCCCCCATGGGCTTGATGATGATCTTGTCCATGCTCCGGGAGTTGGCAGCCTCCACTTCCGTCGTTGTACTTACGCATTAATAAGAGCATTGTAAGCGCAACTTGTTAGAGATTTCGTTAAGGTTTACGTTTTTGCCCTTGACCTGATCATCCAGGTCCTTCTTTATTCGGGCAATGTCTCTGACCAAACGTGCCGCAAGAGCCAAGAGGGTGCCTATTTTGCCCGCACTCACTGCAGTCACTGAGGGTATTGCCTCTACATCTATGCTGCCTTCTATTTCCCCATGGGGAAGAGGTAGGGCAGTTGCACCAAGGAGACCCTTGCGTCTCCATTGTTAGATTTTCATGAAAATATGCTGGGCACGTGTTCTCACATGTAGAGCCTCACAAATGTGCTACACAGTATTCCCATTGGCCGCAGTTGAGGGATATGGAAGAAAAAAAAAAAACGAAATCGGTGAGAGATCAGTCTCCATGATCTCTGCATCCATCGAGTCCTTAGTGTTTTTCCTTATATGAGAGGAATCAAGCCTTGATAACAAATGGTGAGATTCTTTGCTCGTTTCAGTAGTTGTAATATCTTTGATTTTGCCAGACAATCGAGGTGCAATCAGAATGGAAGGTGATTTCTTCGCCTTCAGGGGTCTCGAGAGCCCTGCACACTCGACCCCAATTGTTGAGTCTCATGCCCACATATTAGCATCTTTCAGAGCGATTTTCTCGAGGGTCTGATCATCCTTGTCTGTTGAATAGGGAAACGGACTGTGTCGACCCTTGCTTTCCCTCTTCCAAGGATCGAGTTTACTGTTGCGTTCTTTGGCTGCTGGGCATTGTTTCAAAAGTCATTATCACCGGCATGCAGAATAAGCTTCAGTATACAATAGGAGCAGTTTGAGGGAAAAAATAAATAAAATAGTCACACTTTCTCAGCCACAAGGGTAGCTGTGAACAATATGCAAATGCACATATGGGCTATGGATGCAAGTAGTACAAGTAGTAGCCACACTCCCAAGTGCACGTTTAAAAATTTTAATAAAAAACCAGTGCACAGCGGTACACAGCAAGCACAGAAAAATGCGCAGCTCACAATTTTGAAATGCTCTACAAAATACTGCAATAAAGATATGCGCTCTCGGCATATTGACTGGGTCCACCCGAAACCCGAACTCCTAAATGCTACAAAAACTTTAAGCAGTTCAAGCAGGGATAGGAGGGCATGGACGGAAGTGTCAAGTCAGCCCTTTAAAGCTGTAGTCTAGCGGTCCCTTGACGCTCACATCGTTCGACCATCCAGACCACTTCTTCGTTGGCCGTTGTCAGTTCACTCGTCCGCCCTCAATCCGAGTCCAACATGTGGAGAACAACTCACACTCAGCAGGCAGAATCTCAAGACTGGATGAGCGGACCTGTAGAACGTGACCGTCCAGCCGCACCAGAGAGGATTGCTTCTGACAGTTTGTTTTGGCTCATCATGCATATCTTTTTTCTAGTTTTCGCTAATTACCTGATCACACATAATTTGATTTTCACTCATCATCATTTACCACACACATAAGAACAACTCCACTTTTCTGCAGCTCTGTGAGGTGGGATTAAAGAGAATACTGCCTCGTAGAAGGAAACACTTGTACTCGACCCCCATTCTGTTTTTACTTGACCCCACTTACTCTGATGAACTTGATATTATACTTTTCCTGACTAACAGTTAAATTTGAGGGCATGTTTTAGAATACCAGGTTCCCGATATTATGTTTGTCTTATGACACCAGTAACCAGATATTGCCTTTGCGGATTACAGCAGCTCTCTGCTGCGGACCCGACAAAGTTCTGATTTCTAACCATTTCCCTTTGTGTCTGATACTGCTACATTTTCAAAGTCATCACCCTGTACAACTCCAAAGAATCCCTCCTCCCGACCACCCTTTTGGAGTTTTAAATAGGACTCCATCCCTGTCAATTTTGACACTGGTGGGGTTCATGGGAAGACTGACCGCAAGCTGGAAATGTTCCCTCTGCGAACAACAAACCTGAGAAACAAAGCTAAATTGTCAGAGAAATATTGCTCACACAAGCCATTTTAGGGTAGTAACAAAAGACAAACTGTTGTACTGTCTTGCAAGATAATGAACATAGCTATATGCTTACTCTACCAGATCAATCCCGCATCAACCTGACCAACTCATCGGACCTCTACCTTTATAGGTTATGATTATGTGACAGTCATAATTTAGAAGGAATATCCTTCACACAATAGTGCAGTGCCTAAGACGGGCCTGTCTCCTCAGCTGCAGTTTTTACAGAACGTTCTGCAAGTCGATCGTCGACATATTTGCCTCTGTGATGCAGGCCACCTGAGCTAGATATTTCAAGAATTCTTAAATCCAGTCAGCCAGGATTTTCAGCTTCCATATTACCGCATTTTTCTGTTGCGTTCTGCTTAAGCCTTCAGTTTGCATGACACCAAAAGTGTCCCGGACAGAAATGTTGCATCAGCAGCTTTCACATCTCACGCTCCACGATGCTCTGAGAAGAGGTTTAGCAGAAAACATAACACTCATAATTAATCAATGTGATGTGAAGTCCCACGGTAATAGCTAGAAGCGAGGCAAATAATAGAAAAACTACTCTAAATATGAAACTCCAGGGAAATGAAAAAACCTTACAATGCCACAAAAATCCTTCACTTGGCTTCCCTGAGAACCACAATTTTACAGCCACTTCTGATCCCATTCATTGCCAAACTGGCTAAGCGACGAGCCACTCCTCAAATTCAAAAACAATTATCCAAGTCTTTAACCTCCTAATTCTACAGCAGATTGATTTCCAGCCATCGCGAAGCACCTATTTGGTGTTTTCTGTCCATAATGATTTTCATATGGTGGCAGATGGTGTTGATGTCACAGCCCTAGTCATTTTAGATCAGTCAGATTCCTTCGACACCATCCACTACCTCCTACTAGTGGCCAGACTTAAGGAGGCCAGTACAACTGACATTCTTTGAATGGTTCTGCTAATTTCATTCAGGACAATCACAATATGTGCTCATGGCTGCTATACTTGTTCTTCTGCCTATTCCCTTCACACCTATGAGGTGGTCCTGGGTTCCTGAGGTCACAGATTCTCTTCAACATTTATGTCCAAACCGCAGCTAAGGCTTATTCACTCATCCTAAATCCAATTTTATTTCCATCAAGAAGACAAGCGGGGACAGAGGGTAGAGTCTGCAGACTACTTTCAGAATTGCATCATGGCCATAACAGACGAGTGGATGGGACGGCATTGGCTCAAACTTATTACAGAAAAAACAGAGCCAATGATTGTCTGGGGGGACAACAAGCCTTTGATCTCCTGACACCAGTCTATGGGTACTTTCTCTTCCAATTGGACCACGGGCAGCAATCTGGGCTTTAAAACTGAGTGTCCTTTCATATGCCCTATATCACCACATTGACCAGTGCTAACGTTATCCAACTAAAAATCTGACGCAAATTCCTTCTCTATAACTTTATTTTATCAAATGGGATTGGATAGGCTAGGATTTCACAATCTCACTGCTAAGACCACCCATCTTACTGATACCACTAACCATCTTCATTACATCCCTATATGAAGGACCACCCTGCCACACAGCAAAATAGAAATCACACACACACGTTTTTATTACCTCAACCAACCTGGACAGATAGGAGATAGGGAGGGCCTATATATACACTAGACAACCCCTACTACAATTATTCACAGAGAGTTGTGTTTGGAAATGATGAAAAGTTGGATGAGATTGATTGACTGTCCAGTACAATTAACACAACTCCCAGTGCTGTACAGGAGTCCCAGCAGACCATGCAAGTGGCAGAGATACCAGCCTCAAAGGATTTGAGGGTGTTCTTGTGGAACGTGACGGGGCTGCATAAACTGATGCTGGACTCTGAATGTGTTCGTATTATCTATAGTTTTGATACTGTCTGCCTTCAGGAAAAATGGCTCATGGGAGAGAATAATAATATGGGTTCAGTTCCTTTAGCCTGTGTGCAACAAAAAGGTCCCAGAAGTAGACCTAAGGGAAGGCTGTCAGTATTGATTAGTCCAGCATTGGATTTGATAGTAAACCACTGCCGACAGGTTCACTTGATCTGCAGTGTCTCGAAGTGACCAGAGGGAACGGGAAGTGCATATGGATTTTCAACATTTATAACAGGCCAGGTGGGAGTACACCTGTGGAAAGCCTCAAGACCATTTACGGACCATTTACGGAAAGGCAGAATGTTGATAAGCATGAACCTCTTATTATAGCAATGGAGCATTTTAATGTACAACACAAACCCATGGGTGAATTAGATGGTTTTTGGGATGACCAGGATGTAGCACTTGGCATTCCCAAATTGGAATTTTTCACACCCAGTAGACTCCATTTAGGTGCTATCGAGGTGGCCAGGTTACTGGGTGAGGCAGGGCTGCGCTCTTGTAACGGGAGGGTTTCTCCAGACAAACCTGCAGTAGCTACCTATACAGGACTACAAGGCAGCTCTCGCATAGATTACATCATAATTATTGCAAGTGACTGGGACAAGGTCACCAGAATGGAAGTACTTAAGAGGACGGATAAGCGGACGGATAGTGATCATCTTCCGTTAAAGGAATGGTTTGGTCAAATTTTTTATTGTCCCTACGTGTCGGCCATGTGTTTTTAAGCCTAAGTCGCTCGATTTTAGAAAAATTTCCTATGGACCTGACCCGAGTTTTCGTCCATTAAACGCATGCGAAAACAGGCATCAGGGAGCTGCCATTTTGTGATAATCTTATCATTTTCCCCCATCGCCCTGGCTGACCTGCTTTTGCGGCACTAAGTAATATCCCCCGCCCCTGAGCCTGTCATCAGCAGACGCGTACCACCCATTTCACAACTCCAAAGCATGTCTCGTGTCAACATTCCCTGATCTTCAGCTAATGACGTGTCGCCATGGAAATGGCAGGACGCCTCATTCCTCAATAAGTATAAACAGACCGTTTCACAACACACAGCAGCAGATTTTCGATTTCATTCCTCTCTCTGTGTTACTTTGAGTATTCTGTGACTCGTTTCTGTGCTCTGGTCAGCTACTTTCGTTGCTTGTACCCCGTGTGAACAGATACCAGTACCACCGCTATAAATTATTTTAGTTTGTTTAACACACAATGGCTACAATAATGCCCTACATGTACGAGCCCGAGTATCCCGAGGAGGAACTACTGGAAAGGGAAACACGCGAAAACGATGGGTCTTCGGACGGCAGTTGTAAGGACGATTCAACAGCTGAAGAGCCAGGACCTAGTCGCATGGACGGTGTTTCCACCTGGTGCACATGCAATCAGTGCTAGCTAATGCCAACCAATGACGAGAACTGCTGCTGCTGTGAAAACTCTGGATGCGTGGCCTACATTTCGGAAGGCGAGCCACGACCGCAATGCATCACCGAGCTGCCAGACTTCAGGGCAGCCTGCCTCACACGGTCCGTGGTGAGGATAATGATGGTGCTTATACACGAACTTCGCGCAACTGTTCATCCTCGTAATCTGAGTAACTATACTCTGCTTGTCATGCCACTCCTATTTCATGGTCTTCTACTATATCCAAAATTACATATACATATCATTGTAACGCATGAAAGTCGTTCAATAGTGTGCAGTGTCTAGATAGCATTTGTCCGAGCTTTACTACGGGATGTTGCAAAGAAAGAATGTATGCTCATTTCTAGTGAAGGTCAGCGGCTTTGATTTTCAGCTTGCTCCCTGAAGAGGCCCACAACTCGCACTGGCAGTATAAGGTTCTATTGTTTTTTGACCTTGAGAGACAGGGACCATGCCCAAAGAACTTCATTTGAAGGGGGGGTGCAATAACGTAAGAGACGATAAGGCAGAAAATTCTGAAACTAGACAGAGTTTCGTGTTAGTTCAGTATACGAAAAATCGTTGTCAAGAGCACAGTGGGATTTACGGACTGCATTACACAGAGACACAATGGAAATTGCAAATATAATGTAAGTAACTCTTTAGACGTTTTTATACCGGAATGAAGAATTAATGAATGGATGCATGAATAAATGAATGAATGAAGGGCTAGGAAAACGTTTGTGGGATCGTCCTTGTAGCGGGCACATGGGCATGCAGGTCCACATTCCACACGCATGTAGACAAACAGTCGTTTCTCATTGTGTGCTAACCTCGATTTATTTCGTTACTTTTCGCATTGATTTTAGAGCCGAACACACTCCATTGCACTATCCTTGAAAGCAAATAGTTTCAGCTCTGCCGTAATAAATAAAATGAATAATATTAATAAAGAGCGGCTGGCGAGACTAATTATAAATTTTATGTTTTCAAAACAGGTATATCCTTCCCTACTGCTACCAGTTTCAGACCCCGGCAGATGTTTTTTTTCAACCGCAAGCTGCAGCTTCTTGTAAACAACTGCACCACATTGATGATTTTATGAGACGATCGCCAAGGGCCCATATGCCCTTACGCGGTACTAGCGGCTAGAAGCAACATATCAACCTTTGCGCTGGCCTAGTGCCTACTTGATGGAACAGCCTTGCGGTTCACCGTGCGACCAAAGTGCTTCTTTTAACGAAAACCAACACCCTGTGTACCATAAAGGAACAGCGCGTGACTCACGATAAACTTTTACGGATTTGCGGATAGAGATAAAAGAAAATAAATGGCATTCCGAGTTCATATGGCAATTGCTGCATATTCTATAAACATTTAATGTCAAATAAGAACAAGTTACTTCTGACGTGGTAACGTTCTTTCGACGGGATGTTCCTCCGACGTATTCCTCATCTTAGATATCTCCTTCCAGCTCTGCTGACCTCGGAAAATTTTTTCTCTAGAGGTCGCTGCGCGTCGACATCCTCCGAGTCGATGTCCCTCGACAGCCGCCGTATCGACGTCATCCTGCCTATAAAGGCCGCGCGCAGCGTCCGTTGCTCAGTTCCGTTTTGTAGCCCACAATAATACTTTCTGGACTAGACTAATCACCCTGAAGGAGCGTAAGCTGCAACAACACAGGAAGTAGAACTGCGGGGATGGATGGGAGGGCCGATGAGGAATACGTCGGAGGAACATCCCGTCGAAAGAACGTTACAAGGTAAGAAGTAACTTGTTCTTCGAAGGGATTGTGTCCTCCGACGTATTCCTCATCTTAGATAGGCTCCCATAGCAGTATTCTATTATTGGAGGAGGGAGTACTGACTTCACGCTGTCTTCTATTGATGAATAGAATGCAGTACAGCCCTTCCAAACCTAGTCTCTTGACTGGAGGAGGAATCCAAATTGTAAAAACGTGTAAAGGTATGGACAGACGACCATGTAGCGGCCGCACAGATGTCTTTAACCGGCACGCCTCTTTTGAGGGCCGATGAAGCTGCAATACCTCTGGTCGAATGAGCCCTAAGGTTTTGAGGGGGCTCTTTCCCTGCCAGTTTATAACATTCCAGAATGGCTAGAATGATCCATCTGGAAATGGTCTGCTTAGTTATTGGTAACCCCAGCTTGTGACCTGCGTAACCTACAAACAGCTGGTCTGCCTGTCTTATCCTGGCTAGTCTACTGATGTAAAAACTTAAAGCCCTTCTAGGGTCTAGCCTGTGTAACCTCTCTTCCTCTTTCCCCGGGTGAGGAGGAGGATAGAAAGATGGTAGGGTAATTTTCTGAGTGATATGGAATTCAGAAACCACCTTTGGGAGGAAATTAGGCTTCACTTGCAGGACAACTTTGTCTTTGTGAAATATTGTGTGAGGGGGTTTACAAGAAAGAGCTTGTAATTCGCTCACCCTTCTAGCAGATATAAGTGCTATTAATAAAACAGTTTTAAGTGTAAGGAATCTTAACGAACAAGAATGGAGTGGTTCGAAAGGCGTGCCCATCAGGAAAGTTAGTACTAAGTTTAAATCCCATAGGGGAACTTGGAATGGTCTTGGGGGATAAACATTGGTTAACCCCTTTAGAAACTGTATTACCAAGGGTAATTTGAAATAGGATGGTTCTTCCGTAGTGCGCTTAAAGATGGATAGCGCTGCGAGATAGCCCTTAATGGTGCCAACTTGAAGGCCTGAATTCGCCAAATATAGAAGGAAGGACAAAACCATTGGTGTACCACATGAAAAAGGGTCGATATTCTGTTCTCTACACCAGCTGCAAAATCTGTTCCAACGGCAGCGGTATAAAGACTTTGTTGCTGGCCTCCTTGCCGAAAGCAACACCTCCATATCATCATCAGGGAGGTCCCAATCCTTGTACCTCAACCTTTCAGAAGCCAAGCGTGAAGGTTGAGGGTTTTGATGTCTGGATGGAGAACCTGACCTCCCTTCTGTGAGAGTAGGTTCTCTCTGAGTGGAAGTCGAATTGGAGGGCAGATGGACAAGTCTAGAAGGTCCGGGTACCACGTTCTCCTGGCCCAATCCGGGGCAATTAGGATCATGGTTCTCCGGAATCTTCTCAACCTCCTGATCATTTGAGGAATGACAGGGACCGGTGGGAACGCGTACAGAAGCGGAAACTCCCAGTCCACTATGAACGCGTCTCCCAGAGCTCCTCTCGGGGGAAATTCCCTTGAGCAGAACAGATCGCATTTCCTGTTGACGCTGGTGGCGAACAGATCCACCTGAGGGGTTCCCCAAAGGGCGAAGATCTCTTGAAGGACTTCCTGAGCTAGTTCCCACTCGTGGGAGACTGTGCTCTGCCTGCTCAGAACGTCCGCTGTCAAGTTCTTCTCTCCGGCTAGGTGAACTGCCGATAGAGAGATTCCTTCTTGGATTGCCCAAAACCAGAGCTGCATCGCCTCTCTGCACAGGGGTAGTGATCCTACGCCTCCTCTTTTGTTGAGGTAATGCATGGCCACTGTGTTGTCCGTCATTATCAGGACGTTTTTCCCTTGTACAGCTGGCAGGAACGCCTTCAGCGCAAGTCTGATGGCTCTCAGCTCTAACAGGTTGATATGTAGTCTGGACTCCGATGGAGACCAACGACCGCTGATGGTCAAGTCGTTGGCGTGGGCTCCCCACCCTGTGAGTGAGGCATCCGTGACTACTGTTATCTCCGGCCAGGGTTGCCAAAAATGTTCTCCTTTCAGAATGTTCTCCTGACAGGCCCACCACTGAAGGTCTCGAGCCACCCTGTCGGGAACCTGAAGAAGATCTGTCATTCTCCCTGAGAATTGTGACCACTGAGTCCTCAGTGCCCACTGGAGGGATCTCATTCTCAGGCGAGCCTCTGGCACTAGGAAAATGCAGGATGCCATGAGGCCTAGCAACCTCAAAAAGTCAAAGGCTGGGAGACGTTGGGCATTTTGAAACTTGGTAACCATCTGTAGAATATCTTGAGCCCTCACCTCTGGTGGCGAGGCTTTTCCCAGGGAAGTGTCCAGGATCGCTCCTATGAACTGGAGTCTCTGCGATGGTATCATTTGTGACTTCTTTAAATTGAGGGAGAAGCCCAGTCTGTGAAGGGAGTGGCACACGTGATTTAGTTGGATCTGAGCTTGTTCCGAAGAGACAGCCCTGATCAACCAATCGTCCAGGTAGGGGTAGACATGAATCCCTTCCCTCCTTAGACTTGCCGCCACTACCGACATTAACTTGGTGAAGACCCTCGGGGCGGAGGTCAGCCCAAATGGCAGCACTAGAAATTGATAGTGAGAGTTGCCAATTGCGAACCTCAGGTATTTCCTGTGTTTGAGATGGATAGGCACATGGAAATAAGCGTCCTGAAGGTCCAGAGATACCAACCAGTCCTGGAACTGAAGGGCCTGGAGGATCTGAGAAAGAGTGACCATCTTGAATTTGTCTTTTCTGAGGAATGTGTTCAATTCTTGCAAGTCCAAGATGGGTCTCAGTCCTCCGTCTTTCTTTGGAATGAGAAAGTAAGGGGAGTACCAGCCCTTGTTCCTCTCCGCTACAGGTACCGGTTCTATGGCACCTTTCTCTAGCAGGTCCAAAATTTCCTGCAAGAGGAGCGGATCTGGAGCTTTCTGAGAGCTGATCCCCGGTGGATGACTCTGAGGTATGCGTAGGAGAGGCAGGCAGTAACCTTGGGCAACTGTTTCCAATGCCCAAGCATCTGACGTGATAGCCTGCCATTCCACCAGATGTTGAGTCAACCTGCCTCCTACAGGTGTCCTGTGAGGGAAGTCCTCAGAGTGGTTTTGGGGCGGCTGATGCAGATGGTAAAGAGGCACCTGTTGTTGCTGCGGCCTTTGAATATCTACCCCGTCCACCTCGGGTAGTTCTTCTTTGTCCCCTTTGAGCCGGTCGTCCTCTACCTCTTCCGAATGCGGAGTAGAAGCGAAAGGACTTGCCTCTCGCAGAGGTTCCTGTGGGACGAAAAGGTGTCTGACGGATTGCAGCGCCTAGGGATTTTGCTGCTGCTTTTGAAGTTTGCAGTTTTTCTAAACTGTCATCCGCCTTTTTCCCAAACAAAGAAGAGCCATCGAATGGCATGTTCAAGAGCCTGGCTTGCACATCTGGGGCAAAACCAGACTTTCTCAACCAAGCAAATCTCCTGGTTGTTGTACTTGCCGCCATTGCTCTGCTGATACTGTCAGCCGAATCAATGCCCGTCTGGAGGGATTC
The DNA here is from genome assembly GCF_040938575.1 of Ambystoma mexicanum. Taxonomy (NCBI): domain Eukaryota; kingdom Metazoa; phylum Chordata; class Amphibia; order Caudata; family Ambystomatidae; genus Ambystoma; species Ambystoma mexicanum. The sequence goes on along the minus strand of NC_090922.1, from coordinate 1,245,853,809 downwards.
GCACATAGCGTCTTTACCGTCCTGTATGATATTCAGGAACGCCTCCCTTTCTTCTCCCTCCAGGATGCAGTCAGCCGCTGTAGAAGCACACTCCCAAAGTGTATGGCTGAATCTAGCAAGGGTGCAAGTAGCATTCACAGATTTTAACGCCATGCTACATGGCGAAAAAACTTTCTTTGCCATAGCATCATATTTTTTATCGTCCCTGTCCTGTGGGACGGTAGGATAAGCCGTCTTGACATCGGTAGAAGATGCTGCCTGTACCACCAGACTTTCTGGGGATGGGTGTTTTGACAAAAACTCCGGGTCTGTAGAGGATACCCTGTATTTTGTAGACAGTTTTTTATTTACTGCCGGGACGACATCTGGGGTTTCCGAGTTCGTCATAATCTTCCTCTGAAGAGCTTTATGGAAAGGCACCACAGGATCCTCCTGTGGGCCTTTATCAAGAATATCCGTGAGGTCATCTTGTTGGAAAGATTGTGAAGGTGCAGACCACCCCATAAACTCTGTGATCCTGGCCATTAAGGCTCTATAGGGGGTTTCAGCATGCTCCCCCGGGTCTGGCCTAGCAGACTCCACCTCAGGGGAAGTGTCTAACCCACTTGCCTCATGTAAGGAATCATGAAGATCCTTTAACCTGCGTTCTTCAGAGGACAATTCCTCTCTAATTGGGGTTACAGGTCCCTGCAACTCAAATGTGTCTTCCTGTTCAGACAATTCACCCTCTTCCAAAATTGAGGACATAGTTCTCAATTGTTCTGAACTCATAAAGGGTGTAAATCCCATTTCCAAGGCAGAGGGTGCCGAACTTGTCATTATCGGCCTCGAAAACGTCGATGCCGTCGACGCCGAAGGCTTCGAGCGTGGCGTCGAAAACAAAGGCGGAGGCCTCGATGACCTCGACAGAATTGGGATTCTACTCGACAATCTCGAAGCTATCGTCATCGAGGACCTGGGGATAGTCACTGGGTGTGTCGTGACCGTGACTTTTCTTGGCGTTGACGCCGGTGTCGAAGCTGGCGTCGAGTCGACAGACCCGTGTGTCGAAGGTCCCTTCGACAACGGCGTCGAAGACACCGACCTCGGCGTCGACGGAACCCTCGTCGACGGCGTCGACGGAACCTTCAAGGAAGGTTTGGAGGTCATAGTCCTACTCGAGGGTTCGAGACGCGCTCGAGAGGTTTCCTTCGCCGGGTACTGCGACTCGCAGCGTTTTTGACCTTCGGGTCTTTCGACCAGAGCATCGCTCTCGGCAGTCTTCGAGGGGGTCGAGGCCGCTTTCTCGAAGACGCTCATCATATTTTTGCGGAATTCCTCCCATTCAGCCCGGGAACTATGCTTCGTGGGGCAAGGGATTCTTTTTGGCGAAACAGAGGAAGAGGAAGACGGAGAAGGGGATCTTCGACGTCTCCTCTTCGAGTGCTTCGATCTCGAGGAGTGATGGGACCCCACTTCGAGACCTGGAGCGCGAATGGTGACGAGGAGACTAATGTCTCGACTTCGTCAACGAAGAAGCTTTAAAAGTCTTACCTTTCTCCAGCTTCCCCCTACGCTCCTTCAGGGCCTTAGCTGTCATGGACATATAGTCCTCGCACTCCGAACAATGGTGTTCAGCTCCCAAACACCACAGACAAACTCTGTGAGGGTCAGTCAGTGACATCTTTTTTTCACAATCTCGTCATTTTTTGAAGCCGGATCGAGGAGTTGTCGGTTCCGACGAGGAAGCCATCGAGTACGGATCAAATAACTCGAGGTAAATAGGTTTAATCTGACATAGAACTGAGCAACGGTATTCCGAGGCACCGAGTAAGCGCGGAAAAACGGAACTGAGCAACGGACGCTGCGCGCGGCCTTTATAGGCAGGCTGACGTCGACGTCGATACGGCGGCTGTCGAGGGACATCGACTCGGAGGACGTCGACGCGCAGCGCCTTCTAGAGAAAAATTTTTCCGAGGCCAGCATAGCTGGAAGGAGATATCTAAGATGAGGAATACGTCGGAGGACAGAATCCCTTCGAAATGTAATTTACCAAATGTACCGTGTTGCTGTTTGATTTTAAAGTACAGTTTCATATTCCGAATTGTGGCGCGCTGTGTTGTGAGTTGATCTGTGTTGGTTTCCGGGTTCTGTGTGAAGTCGCGTAGAAGACGACTGGGCGCGTTTGCCTACGCAGCACAAAAACATCACGGAGAGGGGCGGGGAATAGGAATGTTTTAATAATGTCAGGCTCACGGGCGGGGGATATGATTTAGTGCCGCAAAAGCAGGTCAGCCAGGACCATGCGGCAAGTGATAAGATTATCACAAAATGGCGGCGCACTACTGCCTGTTTTCGCGTGTATTTAATGGACAAAAACTCGGGTAAGGTCCATAGGAAATGTTTCTAAAATCGAGCGACTTAGGCTTAAAAACACATGGCCGACCCGTAGGGGCAATAACAAATGTTTACCGAACTATTCCTTTAAGTTGCATTCTTTGTCCTGTGTGGGGATGGAATGACAACTCTGGAGGAAAAAGGAGGGAAGTATGATCACTGTTGCTGGTAATGCAACGCAGGGGGTCAAATGGTCATCATTAGACCAGAGCTTGATTCTGCTGAGCCTTTATGCAAGTATTGAGCTCTACATAGTGGGTATTTTTTCTGGCGTATTCCTTCTCTCCCATTGTGGGAGATAGATATACAGATATGGTGAAGAATGTATCATCCTATTTTTTAAAACCTGCAAGTACAACCTGGCCAACAAAGGGTGGTTTGATGAAGATCGTTTGTCAGCCAAGCAGGATCTAATGAACTACTTTAAAATGTGGTTATGATTGACGAGCACCATGTTAGGCACCTTTGGGCTAATTACAAAGCGGTAGGGACCCTTAAGTCGTCTCAATATTTTATGAACAAATGGGATGAGTTACTGTCCTGTAGTGTGAATGGTGATCATGTCAGTTTTTGGAGGCTGGTAGGAGGAAATGAAGTGAAGTCAGTGGGTCCGGTCTACAGTCATATTTCACCAGCAGAATGGTTTAACCATTTTAGCACAATTTATAAGAAGGGACACAAAGAGCCACTTGCATATTTACAGCAGTTGGCTGGGGAGAACTGTGGTGAACCACCTTTGACGTTCACAACCACTGAAGTGGAAGAAACTATTATTGAGTTAGGGTGTGGGAAAGCGCCAGGGCCAGATGGAATCCAGATTGATTTGTTAAAAGACGAGCCATCCATCTGGGCGACCCTTTTAACGCGAGTTTTTGATTTTGTTGCATGAACGGGGGGGGATGTCCCTCAATCATGGTGTAAAGCAAATCTTATCCCCTTGTACAAGAAGGGAGACAATAAGAACCTGGGTAATTATAGACCGATCTCACTGCTTGATACGGTGGGAAAGGTCTATGCAAAGGTGTTACTGGCCCGCCTGCAGTGTTGGGCTCTTGAGGGTAATAACAAAGCACCTGCAGGCTGGATTTCAGTCCGGCATTGGCAAAATGGACCAATGCCTCCAACTGCATGCAGTTTTGTCCAAATATATCTCCCTACAAAATGATAGGATCTACTCTGTATTTGTAGACTTACGCACAGCATTAGTCAGTGTCTCAAGATGCAAGCTGTGGTCAGTGCCGAGAAGGAAGGGTATTCCAGAGCCAGAATAACTTCATACCAATAATACCAGAATCACTTTATACCAATAATGGAGCTTCTGTAAGGTGGGGGTTGGGTAGCGAGACTACCTAAACTTTCTCGGTAGAGAGGGGGTCCAACAAGGGTTCTTGTTGCCTCCCCCACACTTCTATGTTGTTTGTATATAAATGTGATAATTGAAGAACTGTTAGTGTGTGGTCGTGACCCCCCCAAACTTGGTTTTGATATATTCCCAGCCCTTTTTTATGCAGCCGATGCAGTGTTATCTACTACTCCTATGGGTTTAAGATGTAATTTGAATATTTTTGTCAATGGAACTTAACCTAGCAAAAACAAAGGTAATGGTGTTTGGTCGCAAAAGTAGCAAGACATTAAACTTAAGGATTCTAATTAAGGAGCATGTTTTAGAGCAGGTCTCTCTTTATAATTACCTAGGGGTTATGTTTTCGGAAGATTTATCATGATCTACACACTGCACTAAGGCTATGACCGCCTTAGAAACGTACAGCAGTGGAATACACTGTTTTTTTAGTACACATGGCTGAGGAGCATTTTACCCCGCATTACAAATGTACGAAGCCCCGGGATGGGCTTCAGCCCTATATGGAGCTGAGCTGTGGGGGTTATTGCACGTGTACTCAGATCAAGGTGGCTGATAACCATTTTCTGAGGTCTCTAGTCATGAAATCAAAGGGAGCCCCCAATGGCCTTTTTGCGCTGGGAATGAAACCTTATGCCCCCGATTGAAGTAGAAGCTAGCAAGTCATTGTTATTTCGGTCCAGATTGTGGTGTATGCCTGAACTCGCAAAATATAGGGAGATGATTAACTTACGGAACGTTCACTACCAAGGCTCAAACATATCTGCATAGGGTTAGGAGAGTTGGAGTTGTCAACCTTCTGGTCCAGCTCAGAGGGGCTACCAGTTGGTTCAAAAAATGTGGTTAAATCAAAATGTTGTGAAGCTATAACAAGGAACATGAAATGGGCATGTGCTGGTTTAAAGAAAGGAGCACCTTATCTATTGTTGAAGCAGACAAATGGCTTTGAGCCCTATTTAGACTGTGGTCCCTGGGTATGCACAAGCTTTGTTTTTTCAACTTCGATCTAACACTCTTAAGGTAGCTACTTTTACTGCAAAATGGACCAGCTCCCTAGACAAACAATGTAAAGTTTGTGGTAACCCAGAAGAAACATTAGAATTTATTTTACTTATCTGCCCTGGTTACAAGGGTTTTAGGAGGCACTATTTGGTCTCCCTCTTTAGATTAAAGAGTATCCTGCAAACGGAAGAGATCTTGGTATACTGTAAAAGTACCAGCAATGTGAACGAAGTTTATTATGTTACAAAATGTCTGCATAGGACCTGGTTAAGTAGAGCGAAATTGATATTGTATGGCTGTGGAGCTTATTTTTATGAAGGCTTGTTTCTATTATCTGTCAATATTATATATTCCTTTTCTCTTTTTATGTTTTATTCTTGTATTGATGTTCTGTATTGATTGGGATTTGTTATTCATGAATTGTATTTTTAAAATGTGAACTTAATATGCAAAACACGTATTGATGCTTTTATGGTACTTATGCTGAATAAAGCTTGTTCGAACACACAATTGCTGACCACACTGACTGTAACAAGCACATTCTTAAAGGTTGAGAATGGCACAGGCCTATGGATAAGATTACCCCCTTAAACGGAATCGCACAGATATGCATGCATCACTTCAATAAGCCAATAGGTAGATGATAGGAAAGGCATATAGGCACTACACCTTGCACCCAACTAGGACATTTTTACTCACAAACATACTATGATATTCATGCCACTATCTGGTAACATCAGTAGTCAATTGAAACGATCATCAGTGTCATATAGACACACAGCTGCAGATGTTTTTTCCTTCTTTGAACAGTAACATTTCATAATAGCCACCACTGACTCCCACACCTAAACACCAGCAACCTACACTAAGCTACACTAAACCCTGTTCACAACATATTTATTTGGCGGATTTTCTTCAGAGTGAGTTGCCCTTTCATGACTAGGAAAGATTTAGCTCCTTTTCTGTTAATGTTCTGGAATACAAACCCTGCTTCATGATTACCACACAACTTAATTATACATATTTGGGAGGGTTATTACAATCTCATTCTTGGAAGACAACCCAAGAACATCTAAATCCGCCAATTCAAGATATGCTTGAAACAAAGTAATTTTGGTATGCATTTGTATAAAGGAGCTCGTCCACAGCCACGGCCTTGACTTGCCAGAGGAACTGGGCCATGAATGTGCAGGTAGTTTGTTGGGACTTCTGAAGATGCAGCTCATTCAACTTTCTCAAGCAGAATTTCTGGGATGCATAAAGGCAAGCTCACGCAACTCAGATGTGAGGTTTAATTGAGGTCATGAGGAGCCTGGCCTACTGGCTTTATATAGCAGCACAATCTCAGACAAGGCTCTCCTTTTACACTGTGTATCCTCGGACCACCATCCCCACCAACTCATCTCGTTATGGTGGGTGTGAGGGGAAGGGTTATGCTGCAAGTTTGCGGGTCTATGACCTATGGTTGGGTTGGGAACAATAGCCACAATGATGATTTTGCGACTGAAGGCCACTTTTTGGGTTTCACGACCATTATCCACACAGGCCAGAATTGCATTTTTACAGACAATACAGGCACCTATTTCACATCAACAAACTGGTCAAGAAGAACGCAAATTCGCCATGTATGTCATTTATACTCCTACAGACTTGAGCAATGGAGCACTACATGTCCTTAACTTTGTGACAGGTTCATTGGTTTGAACCTGTCAAGGGGGATCTAGAACCAGAGGTGGTGTGGGGTGCTGAAGGGGACCGCAGTCCCAGGTCCCACCCGGACAGCATGGTGCAGTGCATGCATATTGGTACCTCTTTCCCAGGTGCAATGCCTATCAGCCTCACACCCTCTCCATAAATGTCAAATTTATTTTTGTCAGATTATAAAAACATCGGCTTACCTTATGTGTACCTTAAATTCAATAGGACAGAGGAATCGCATCTACATAGATGGTCATACGTATGGCTAAAAATGAATTCACTTATGTTCTATTTCATGAGAACAATTACCTGACATCTAATGCTGTTAGAGAAATGAAAAACACATTTATACACGTTTCATTAAAAAAAACACGTTAGCTGTAAAATAAAATTATTCTCAAACGTAGAATGCTCAACACCGTGTTTCAGTGAGCATTCATCTGTCGTATCAATCTGATTGCCATTGTTTATCAAATGTTTTTCTAAGTTCTAATCACAATTTATCTAAGCTTTAACTCTTGCCAACGAAGACTTATCTTGGTAGCATAGTATTAACATTAACTATGTGCACAACCAAGCGTAAAATAAATGTCCTAAACTAATTATATAGCATACGGTGCGCTTTGTATCTCTCCCAAGTAAGTTACAGGGAGGGGAAAAAGTATGTTAGAGCAAAATGAGTCTTATAGACGAAATACTAATTAAAAGAAGGTATGCATACTTTCAAATTGGGCACAGTATTGATAAGCCAAGCAAAGCTCCCCAGACAGTCCACCTGGGCCCCGTCTGAATAAACCATTTCACAGCCCTTCCTTCTAAAAATAACCCCCATGGTGTTATAATTTCCCTTTAGGTTTCTTTCATCAGTTAACGGATGACTATGGCCCTGTCAAATTAAGCCTTATATGTAGCATCTATCTGTTGCTTGAGTGGGCCAACAGTATTTCGCTTCTGTGTAGTGCCAAAAAAAAAGGCTCCCTTCACTTCACCGTTCAAATGCTAAGCACAGGAAAGCGCAAACATGTCGCTTTCATTCATTACAAGGAGAGATCTACTGCAAATAGAAAGATGGGTCGAGACAGTAGGCTGCTTCCAGTCATCCCAATGCAGTTCCCAATGGTAAGTAAGCAAGCGTCTTTAAAGTAATACACACGAAGGGTGTCCACATCGCATTTGAACAATTTGGCATAACAGGTCAGCATACCCTTGCTGTGTTTATTATCCGTTTTGTTTAGCCGAGAAGAGGCACGGGTGAGACCGTTCTTGGATTAGAAAGAAACCCAGTACACTAATGTGCTTTTAAATATGTCACTATAACAGTGCCTGGAAGCATGTACTGTGGGTGCTTTGGTATAAAGTTCAACAAAGTCAATCCAACTCTATAGATTGCATCTTGCACAACTATACTTCCTCTTGGCTTATATTACAGAAAGGTGCCTAGAGTCAGGTCGGTTTTGCTGTAGCCTCAATAAATGCTTTTTTCCCTCCAAATACTTGTCAAATTATTTCATGCAGCGCAAAGCATAATCCACTTCTGGTCCTACAGAGACTATATGTTATTGCCATAAGGTAAAGTGCATGTTCTACAATAATAGTGTGAGTCCGTATATAGCACTTCATGCATAATTCGTCACGTTTCTAAGTGATGTATTAACCAATTTCATTCAATTTAATGGTATTCATATTATTGCCCATCAACGGATGGAGGGCAGAGTGGGCCCTGAAGTTGGACTTTAGAAGTGCAGGATGGTTACAGGTTTGGGGCAAGTAATGAGTTCCGAGTGGTACCATTGAGTGCTAGACCAGTGGTATTCTAACTTTTTCACACGGGGCTACTCCCCAGCCCCAGTAAAAATATTTGTTGTGCCCCTCCCCCCACCTAGGAGGCCCATAGGATGTCCAGGGTGGGCCCAGGCTCCTTAAAATGGAAGCAGAATTTCGACTGATTGTATTTTCAATTAAAAACAGTCACCTTGATCTTGTTTTAGATCATGATTACATCAAACAACCAAGGAAACAACCAGTACGTCCCATGGCCCTCAGAACTTGGAACCCCAACCATTCCATCCAAAGTTGTCAAAAACCTTTGAATCCTAATGGACAATGACTTAAGCCTAGAACCGCAAGTAAACGTGATAGTTAAGAAATGCTTCTTCCATTTCCACACAATCAAAAACGAGGTTACCCTGCCTCTCCTTCACGCACAAAACCCTGGTCATCATCTCCCTCATGTCCAGGATAGACTATGCCAACAGCCTATACCTCGGAATACTTACTGAGTAAACTGCAACGAATACAGAACGTGGCTCCCAGACTTCTCCTCAAACTCTCACGAAGGAACCACATCACACATGCGCTAAGGATGCTACATTGGCTCCCAATCAAAAAAACCAATCACCTTCAATGTGCATAATACACAAAGCAATTCACTGCCATAGAGCAGAATTCATACAAAAGAAAATCACTGACTAGAACACTTAGATCCAGGGACGACACCCTTTTAGAACAAAACCGTATACAAGGAAAAAACTGGGTGGCTCTGCATTCTCTTGCTAAGCCATAACACTTTGGAACTCTCTCCCCAGAGAAATACAAAATATGAAGGACCATCTAAAATTCAGAAAACTTCTAAAAACATGGCCCTTCAGCTCTGAACGCGATGCAAACGACTGAACAACAAACAGGCACCATGAAATGAGTAAAAAGGAGAAGAGAGGCATCTGAATAAGAAGGGGGTTCGGAGACCTGAATGTACCGATCCTGACAGAGACAAGGATGCAAACATGGGAGGGACATGTGTCTGACTTCACCAGACCACTGATAGGGGGCCTAAAGCGGAAACAGAGGTGTGAGAACTGTCCCATTTAAGCCACAGAAGACGTGAAACACACCACACAAAGGAATAGGGCTAGACGCACAACCCAGGCAACCTGCAGGCTGATCACAGGGCAAAGGGAAAACACCTCACCTTTAGGAAATCATGGGTGCAGTAACTGCCACACTCTAGAATGATCAGGGAAAAGGAGAGGAATCACAATCCGACAATACAGCAGGGGTAGATAATGTACTGCCACTAACACAACTGTACTTACAGAAAATGCACCCTTTTGCATACAACTCTCAAATTCTGAATTTAACACAATCTTACTCCTACAGCACAACATAACGCAAGTACTACACAAAAACAACGAAAAAAACACAATCTCGCCCAACACAATATGGCGGCCACCAATCAAAAATCATACCTACACTCAGCGAACAGTGTACACCGAACTGAAGCTGCAAACAGCACATCACATCTCTCTTGCTCTTTTCCCGCTTAATCCTACTAATCCACCCCGCTGCCCCTTGCATTACATATCCGCCAGAGCACCAAGAGACCATGCAGCAACAATGTGCAGCATAAGAACCTTTAACATAGCATAACATATATTAAAAACAGTAATCTTAATCCATTTTTAATCAGTTTGGCTCTCCCCTGGACATGCTTCGCCCCCCCCCCCAGCCTCCCAACTCCCCAGGTTTAAAGACCACTGTGCTAGACAATGAAATCCAATAGCAGTAACTCATTCTTTGACAAAAATAAAAACCCACCTGTGCTGTACATGCCAGTGTTTTTAGGGATACATCTGTGTTTTCCTAAAGGTTTCATTGGTAATGCTCAGTCGATTAAGCCTTGCACCATAGTAATCTATAATGTAGCTGGAGCCATCAGACGGTCCGACGATCTGATAAAGGAAGTCAACATGTAATAAAATAAATAATAATAAATAATAAAAGAAGTGTAATTAAAAAGCAAAAAAAGGGGCACCATTTTTTTTTATAGATATTGCAAGGTGAAAAGCTAAACACCACAATACCATCCAACAGATACTAGTCACATTTAAAACAAACCTCTGAAAGTGAAATATTTTGTCATGGTTATAGTAGGACATCAGTTGACTAAGCTTTCAGAGGTCACCGCAGTCACAGAATCCAGCTTATAGTGAATTTGCAATTGCAACAAACAAAACACAACATTAATTTGCAAATGTGATGCATCATGTTTGGGAATGCCACGTAAGGAACAAGTTACTTACCTGTAACTGTTGTTCTCCAGCATGGGTCTGGCATGGATTCACATGCTCATGAATATTCCCCGTCGTCAGGCTGGGAATCCTCGGTAAAGAAAAAAGCAGTATCGGTTTCGTTTCTGCTCCGTCTTTCTTAGTAGTAACCAATCACTGATTTCTGGGTCATACTGCCCCCAGGCAATGACTGCCCTCTCCCTAAGCCCGACCTCTGGCACCCATCCTCAGATTTGGTAGCACGCAAAGTGGCAGTTTGACCAAGTGAAGAGCCGCAGAGGGGTAGGTGGGAGGGTTCGCAAGTGAATCCATGCCAGACCCATGCTGGAGAACAACAGTTACAGGTAAGTAACTTGTTCCTTCTCCAGCATGGGGTCTGGCATGGATTCACATGTTCATGAATAAAAGAATACATAGCAGTATACACATGCACAACCACGGGAGGTGGCAAAGGCTCAACATTAAGCATTACATCCAAAACTCAACCATTAAGCCATTCTTGCCTCCTCACCAGGCTCACCATAGGCGAAAAGGTTGCGCAGCAATGCTTGGCCGACCCTGGACTCCCGATCGACGCAGTAGAATCTTATGAAGGTGTGCGTCGACCTCCACGTAGCAGCCCTGCAGATGTCCAGCTGGGGCACACCAGACAAGAACGCCGTGGTAGCAGCGATCGCTCTGGTCGAATGGGCCCTCGGACAGCCGGGCAGCGGTCGGTTTGCCAACCGGTGACAGTGCGTGATGCAGCCGGAGAGCCATCTGGAAATGGAAGTCTTCGAGACAGCCGTCCCTTGATTCACAGACCCAAAGTTCACAAACAGTTGTGACGTCTTCCGAAAACTCTTCGTGCGGTCCACATAGAACTTCAGCGCTCTAGCTACATCCAGCGAGTGCAAAGTCCTCTCGGCCGGCGTCGAAGGCGACGGGAAGAAAACTGGTAACACCAAGGGCTCGTTGAGGTGGAAGTCCGACGGCACCTTGGGCATGAAGGAGGGGTGCGTCCTCAGCACCACCCTCGTGTCATGAAAAGTCAAGTATGGAGGCTTGCAAGATAGGGCCTGGATCTCTCCCACTCATCGTGCGGAGGTGATGGCCACGAGGAACACTGTCTTCCATGACAGGAACTTCAAAGGTGCCGAATGCATAGGCTCGAATGGGGCCCCCATGAGCCTGGTCAGCACCACATTAAGCTCCCACGCCGGGGCAGGAGCCTTCACCGGCGGTAACGATCGGAATAGTCCTTTCATAAATTCCTTCACCAGGCGATGAGACCACAAGGACACCCGTCCCGTAGTCCTGGTATATCGGGAGATGGCAGCCAGATGTATTTTGATAGAGGCGTGAGCCAGACCAGCTTTGGCCAGCGACAGTAGGTACGGCAGTACTTGAGGGGCCGTAATTCGCAGAGGGTTAATCTTCTGTGCACGGCACCTGACAGAGAACCTCTTCCACTTATGACCATAACACTTAAGAGTTGAGGACGCCTTGGCTTTTGCAAGAACCTCTCTGCAGTCAGCCGGGATATCGTACCCTCCAAACTCTAGTGCTGCAGGAGCCAGGCCTGCAAGTTTAGCGACTGTGGGTCGTGATGGAGAATGGCGCCTCCTTCTCTGGAGAGAAAATCCGCGTCCGCTGCCGGCTTGACTGGTGGGGACGTTGACAAGTCCAGAAGGTCCGGGAAACAGATCTGCCTCGGGCGCGCCGGTGCGACGAGGATCATTCTGCACCTGGACATCTTGAGCTGGTTGATGAAGCGGAGCAGCAACGGCAACGGAGGGAACGCATATAGAAACAGGCCGTCCCAGGGGAATGAGAAAGCATCGCCCATGCTCCTCGGCTGCGGGTACCTGCTGGCGAACCTCTGGTCCTTGGAGTTCGTCGCCGTCGCGAAAAGGTCGATCCGGGGTTTGCCCCATCGTCGGAAGAGCCGATCCACCTGGTCCTGACGTAGTTCCCACTCGTGGCACGAGCGCAGCTCCCTGCCGAGTGAGTCGGCGATGGTGTTTTTTATTCCTGCCAAGTGGAAGGGAACCAGAAACATCCCCTGGGCGACGGCCCAGTGCCACAGATCCTGGGCCTCCTTGGATAGGGCTGGGGATCTGGTTCTGTATGACCCCCTGCTTCCGTATGTAGAACATCGTGGTGGTGTTGTCGGTGAAGATCCTCACCACTTTGTCCTTGAGGGACGGAAGGAACGACTTGAGCGCCCAGAACACTCCTCGGAGCTCCAGAATGTTGATGTGGAGAGACCTCTCCTCTGGGAGTCAAAGGCCTCTTGCATGGAGATCTCCGGTGTAGGCCCACCAGCCCTCCAGAGAGGCGTCCGTCGTCACCGTCTCCTGAAACGCCAGGGTTTGAAAGTCCGTGCCTGTAGTGAGGTGAGCACGGGTACCTCTCCATAGGATCGCCCGACCAAACTCCTTGTCGAGAGGGATCCTGTCCTCGAAGCAGCCCGTCGCCTGAAACCAGCGGGCATCGAGGAACTCCTGTAGCGGATGCATCCGATGTCTGCAAGGGGAACCAGATAGATGCATGAGGACATCATCCCGAGGAGGGACTTGATGGACCTCACCCTGGCCACATCCGTGGCTAGCAGGCGCCGCACCTTGCCCAGGATGGCCTTCGTCCTCTCCTCTGACGGGGAGGCCAATTGCCCCACTGTATCGAGCTTCGCTACCCAGAAACAGTGCTACTTGCGACAGAACCAGGTGGGATTTGGGGTAGTTGATGGCGAACCCCAGTTCCGTGAGAAGCCGGACGGTCCTCGCTGTGTGTTCGACGGCGAGTTCTCTTGTCCGGATTAGCCAGTCATCCAGGTAGGGGTAGATGTGGATCCCCTGCAGGCACAGCCGCGCCGCCGCTGGTGCCAGGCACTTGGTGAATACCCTGGGTACCGACTTTAATTCGAAGGGTAGGGCTCTGAATTGGTAGTGGCGTCTCAACCACGAACCTGAGAAACCTCCTGTGGCCTTTTAGAATGGGGATGTGGAAGTTAGCATCCTCCAGGTCCAACGACGATAGGAAGTCGCCCTCCTCCAGCTGTCCCAGCACGTGCTGGAGGGTGACCATCCTGAATTTCTGCGCCTTGGTGCATTTGTTTAACCGACGCAGGTCCAGGATGGGGCGCCAACCGCCTGTCTTCTTTCTGACGAGGAAGTACCTTGAGTACACTCCGGAGCCCTGGAGCCTTCTGGAGACGAGCTCGATGACACCTTTCTTGAGCATCGCCCTTAGCTCCAACAGCAGTTGAGGGACGTGATTCTCCTTCCTGGCCACGGGAGGAATGCGAGGGCACTTCTTTTGGAATTCCAGCAAGTGCCCGTTGGCCAGGGTGTCCAGCACCCAACAGTCGGTGGAGATGGACTCCCATCACGCTGACGAACTTCGTCAGCCGGCCTCCCACTGGGGTGCTTCGGTGAGGGCCCAACGACACGGCCGTGTCAGTCTTGCTTGGATGCGGCCTTGCTGCCTTGGCCTCCTTGGCGACGACGGCGGGATCCCCCTTGCTTGTCGCGACCTCTGTAGGCCTCCTGGGAAGAGGAGTGGGCCGCCTGGTGGTAAGTGGAAGAGCCACTGCTGAATCCTTTGGAGGCACCCTGTCTGCCTCCAGAGCTCCGAAAGGGGCATCATTGTTGAAGTACCCCTAGGGCCCGGGCCGTCTCTGAGTCTGCCTTGATGGCCTGGAGAGACTCGTCCACAGCCTTACCGAAGAGGTTGTTGCCGTCGAACGGCATATCCAACACTCTGGTCTGGACGTCCTGACGAAAGTCTGTCGCCTTGAGCCATCATCGTCGTCTGAGGCAAACTCTGTTGCCCAATTGGCGAAATCCGGTATCAGCAATGTCCGTTGCCACCATTATGGCGTGATCTGACGCCAAGTCGCCTTCCTGCAGAATTTGTAGGGCCTCGGCCCTCTTGTCGTCAGGTAGAAAGTCTAGCAGGGAAGCTATCTTGAACCAGAGCTCCATGTCGTAGCGGGCCACGATCGCTAAGGCATTGGCCGCCTTAATCGTCGCCGACGCCGACGAGATGACTCGTCATCCCATGGAGTCCAACTTCTTGCTCTCGCTGTCTGGCGGGGAAGTGGAAGTTGAAGCCGCCGCACCCGCTGCTTTCTTCTTAGCCGCTGCCGAGACGACAAAGTCCGGCGTGGGCTGGGCCCTGAGGCACAAGGGGGCGGCATCGGGGACTCGGTACTTTTTCTCGTACCTGTCCCTCTTGATGGGTGTCGTGGAAGGGTTCTTGAGGACAGTAAACCCCTCGTCCCAGATGTCGTCGAGCAAAGGCACCGTGAGGACCGTCTTCCTCTTGGCCTCTCGTCGTTGGTAAAGAAACCCTTCCTTTTTTTTGTTCTTCAGGGCAGAGCTGGAAGAGCTCGGATGCCCTGGTTATCATGGCGCGAGAGGAGCCAATTTCGTCGGCTGGAGAAGCCCGAGGGGGGGGGTGATGACGGGATGTCCGCTGTGTCATCGCCGTCGTCGTCCGTCCCCGTCGCTGTATCCGTCGCCCTATCCTCTCTAGGGTCCGGCGAGGGGGATGAGGGGTCCACAGGCCTCGCGGGCATGAAGGGCGGAGAGGGGTGGACTCTCCTCCGCTTGTTCGGAAGGTTTCCCGACGGGCCCGGTTCTGGATCCTCCGTCGGGGTCCGTGGTAATCTTGTCCTTATCTCGGTACATAAGGATTGGATCGCCAACAAAATGGCCGCTGAGCTATCCTGGGGCTCGGATAATGGCTGCGACGGACGGGATGGCCGCTCCACTGGGCCCTCTTCGTCGCCATTGTCGCTATCTTCGATCACGTCAGCGGGGATAACCCCCTGGGATCGAACCTTCTCGAACCTCTCGTTGAGGCCTATGAACCTCTCGTTGAGGCCCTTCTCGGTTTCCACCAGCTCCTCCTCAGAGGCTGATTCCGAGTCTGTAATGGCCACCACCCTACCCCCTCTTTTTCCGCCGGGGACTTCACGGGGGTCTTAACGATGGGCTGGAAAGAGGATTCCCTCCGCGGTGGCAGGGATACTCTGGGCCCAGAGGCCGATTCCACTGGCGTAGTCTCAGCCGGCATTGCCAGGGTCGCAGCGACCACTTCGATAGAGGCTTTTGCCGGCTGGATCAAAGCCCTCACCACCTTAGGTGCGTCCTGGGCCTTCGCCATGGGGGGAGGGTCAGCGCCTCGCTCCCCCTTCGAGATCGACCGGGGCCGCTCCAGCAGCTTACCCGGGTTCTCGGACTTCCTCTTCCCCCGAACCAGAGCGCTGGCTCGTGGTTGAACGTGCCGGGGAAGTCGCGCCCTGCCTGGCAGCCGAAGAGCCCGACCTTTTGGCGCTCCCGGTGCCCGCGGACTCGCGGTGCTTGGCCTTCTGTTGGGCCCCCGTCGCCAGGGCGCCCTCACAGGACTTAGAAGCCCGCTCAGACTTTTTCTTCGCCTTCTCACCTGCTGTGCCCTTCTCCAGCGAGGCGGGAACAACGATCTTGTTTGGTCCGTTCTGAAAGGTTCTTGCAGAACGCACAGTCCTTCTCCATGTGCGTCTTGTCCTCATGAAGGCAGTAGAGACATCGCAAATGCTCGTCCTCCTTGAAAACGTTTTGTAATCCGCATCCAGGGCAGCACCGGAACAGCTTGGATCCGGGCGTCGAGCTTCCCTTGTCCCGGGCCATGTCAGTTGAGGTAGGCCGCAGATCTTCCGGAATCCTCCAAGAAGCGTAAACTCGATGAAAACTTCACCCTCGAGGGGCGTAGAGGAATTCCGAAACAGGTCCCCGTTATCGGAAGTAGAAACGGTGGAGCTTGAGGCTCGATTAAACTGAAAAAATGAGAAAATCTCCTGAAAAAGTGCGAAAACGCAGCAAAAACTCAAGAGCTAAAGCACGAGGACTCCCAACACTTGAGCGTGCGGTAAAAATCTGAGGATGGCTGCCAGAGGCGGGGCGTAGGGAGAGGGCAGTCATTGGCTGGGGGCAGTATGACCCTGAGATCAGTGATTGGTTACTACTAAGAAAGACATATCAGAAACGAAACCGATACTGATTTTTTATTTACCGAGGATTCCCAGCCTGACGACGGGGAATATTCATGAGCATGTGAATCCATGCCAGACCCACATGCTGGAGAAAAAGGTACAACATTAAGAATGTCACCATTTGCTGCTCATTTTAATTAGTTTGAGTTACCCATCAATACAAATTGCTGAAAGCCCCTCACACATCATAAAAAAGCAACTCCCGATATAAGAGTGCTTCTAACATAGAACACAGAGTTTGAGCAATGAAATGCAGCGTGTTAAGTAGCTTCCTATTCCAATTTCAATTAAGTATAAAGGGTGGAAATAGTGAACCAATATTCGATTGTTCAAGATGCAGAATTTTGAAATCCTTTCCACCATATCCTGAGGGTCGAACTCCTCAATAGATCAACTTTGAAGCACTATCACTAGATAAACAGATTCTCACAAGGTACTGGACTAGGGTTCAACACACATGGTAATCCAGGCTCACGTTTTCAGATTCAATCTTTATAACCTTGGTCAAGGCTAGTGGGGTGCAACTCAAGAGGTCTAAGGGAATCCAACACAAACCCAAAGAATTCAGAATTGATTAGAAAAATGTTAAAAACGTAACCAAACACATTTTCATTAAGAAATAGGAAAACACTGTGCCTAAAAGACAAGAAAAAAGAAGAAAAATAAGGAAAGATGAGAGAAAACATGTTTGTAATTGTAGAAAAAAACATATTATTTCTCTTGTCTTTAAAGATTATTTCTCAGTCTTTAAAGATGTTGTTCAAGTTAGTTGACTGATATCCTTCTTCATGAATTGATCTGCTTTTCCTTCCTGTCTTGCTTTAATTTCTCTTTAATGACTGTCCTCATCTTTTTAATAGATTACAATGTTTTGATACATATCCTCCTGGTTTATATCGATGGTATTACTTTAATTGACTCTGCTCATTAATATTGTACATAGTAGATATAATATGGAATCAAACAAAGCAAGGATTACTTAAGTTACTTTAATTCATATACTTGATTAATGTATTTTAAACTGGACTGTTATGCTCAAATGTGTATCTTTACCGCAATTAACCTCAACACATGTTTCACCACTTGAGTGTGGCTCTTCAGGATGAGAGAATATGTAAGGCTCAAATAAACATGTGATAATGAATTGTATCAGTATTGGTCTCCAAAATCATGCGAAATTACATGATCATAGTTGACTGACTTTACCTTTTCAACATTATTATTCATATGTAATGTTTCCTCAATATATTAGAAGATCTGTACCCTAAATACAAAATTAATACAAAGTGACTAAATTGAATTTTTATGCTCAATTGCCTTTCTTAAATTATACCAAAAAGTTTTCCCCATAGTTTTAAAGCTTTTACACAGACATTTCTTTAATAAATGTGAACATCTCACTATGCCGATTCTTTAAGGCCCATTGGCGATATAAGGAGCACATTGTATTAACAATGCAGTGATCAGATATTCTTACTGTGCAATTTCATAGTTACCTTGTTGTATAAAGATCTTACAAAAGATTAATCCTCTGTTGTGGATGATGTTCATTTGCACGTAGAATTCACAATTATGTTGACAAAATGGCGTCTATTGAGAGCAAGGCTTTAAGACACTTATAACATCAAAAATAGGGATACCAGAATGGGGTTTGCTGTAATAGGGCAGGGAGTCAGGAATTCCGGTACAGGTTTGTGTTGTGAGGGGAATTGAGGTGGATGTCAGGTATTTGGTTTTGTTTTAGGGGTTAAGAAGTAAGGATTGCAGCTATGTATTGTGCTTCGAGGGTGGGAAGCCAGACGGCAAGGCTTGGCTCGCATTTGGCTCTTGGAGTGAATCTAGGCTTCATGGCTCAGTTCTACCCATGAATTCTTTGGCTCCCCCACCTCTAATCTAAATTGCAAAATGATTTAGTCTGGGCTTTCCTAGAAGTAACACCTGAGTCAGCATCTCCTCTTCCTCACTTCTGTGCTACAGCATGTACTCCTATCCGCTCTCTGGTCCGATGTCTGCTCTTCATCCGAGCGTGTCATCACTACTACAGAACCTCAAACTCGTTCACAGGCCTTAATTAGTTTTAGTATCTAATAAATGTTCTGTTTGGTTATTCCCTGCCCTTACTCCGCTTTCAGAATGTGACTGGTCATTCCCCTTTTAGACTTTTTTCTACAATTGTCTTCATTATTCTAATATTTATCTACTGTATTCACTTATTGCTTCCCTGTTCTTTTGATGATTCAGCTTACATGTTGCTGGTATGGCAGTGGCCAAAACCTTAAGCAGCCCATCCACCATGTTAGCGTCAGAAGTGGCATGCTTGCTCCGCAGCACAAAGTCGAGTCGTTGCAAATTAAATATGCTGGTCAGCAAAAGTGCTAGAGCCTGGTCAGTAGATATGTTTTTCCTCCATGTGTCAGCGTGAAAATAGTGGCTGCGCTCAACAGGGGGTATTCACAGACTCCAGCACCAGATGCAGCAGCTAGCTCAGATCTCCGACAATCGATATGTGTATGAAAATTCAAGATGACTGGAAAAGTTACCGGCCAAAGAGAAAAAGGTTGTCTTGGTTAACGTCCCTTCCGGGGGCTTTGAATAAGATCTACTTTTAGGATCATGTTATTGAAGGGATTGAGGCAACAGGTGGGGCCCTGGGGAATCCCCCATTTAGTCCCTCCAGGTAGCGCATTGCAAAACACGCAGGCAGAATCCCCATTGCCCCTCTAATTGCAAATAAAATTGTGTAACATGTAACTTTGTTACAATACCTTGTGTGTTATAGGAGAGAAGTATTTGAGCATATAGTTCATAATAAGCATTTGAAAGTGTTTCCCCTACTGATTTGTAGTTCAGCACTGCTAATAAATGGAGCAAGGATTCCAAAAATTAGGAAAACAAAATGTGCAACATTATACCTCCAAACATAACATTAGCTCTTCTAATCGTGTGAGCACACGTGATTGTGCAACATATGGAGCAAAGATATGATAGAGCCAAGACAAAGAGGTTCAAGACTTTTACACTCCTCAAATTTAAAGGTAGAGCATGAATAGTAGTATTTCAAATGTGGATCTACGAGCTCCTTCAAATATGTTTAAGTCTGTCAAAGATAATGCAACGTAGAATAACTGCCATAACTGTTCCGAAAACTGAAAATGTGTATATAAATAAAACCAGAAATAGGGATAGAGTGGATGACAAAAATCCATTTTGTAGTAGGACGTTTGAACTTCACTACCCCTGGGGATCAGAAAGGGACTGTGTAAACCATGTGGGATTTTAGGAATAAAGAAAAGAATATCATATGAATTATGCTTTTCAAGCAACTCACCATTGGCTGCACTGATGGAAGTACCGAACACAAAATCCAGAAAGAAAACTATATGGGCCAGGTAACTATCCAGCAGGAGAAAACAGATACCCTGAAATGCATTCTTAATTCAGACAGGTCGTACAAGATTTAAATCTGTGTTCTTCTCAAAAGAAACAGAAAAACTGCTCTTGTTCATTGTTTAGGGATAATCTGATTAAAACTCTACACAACATTCTAGAGGAACAAGAAACTTTTTCAGAAAGTTGCCAGCACATTGGTGCTGAGAAGGACTAACTGGACAAAGTTGCTAAAATTGAAGGAATCGTTTCTCACATACCTATGAAGCATTAGGTGGATCAAGCTGCAAACACCTCACCCTGTTTTTCTTTGGTAATAACACCCAGGCTCATTGACATTGCGACTGCCAAAATGTCCAAAAAAAGATATTTATAGATGGTTTATGTTTTTATATTACACAAATACTGAAAGGTCTATGAGCCTCACTGTGCACAATGAAATGAGAAACCAAAGGAATTTAGAAAACTAGGAAAACCTCACGGATTTAAGAAGGCAAGAGGATCTAGGCTACCAAGGAGGCCTACAAGCAGTTACACAGTGTGAATGCAACTAATGATAATGCACTGTTACCAGTGTACGTTTTATTAAAATTGGCCATCACCACATGCACATAAATGGCTGATGTGAAAGGAGGCATGGAGATGAAAATCAAAAGTAAGACACAAACAGCTATGTCTACATATGGAACGATAAACATAGCAATCTGCTTTAAAATTGACACTACGGTCAATATGCAGCCGGAATCTATCCCACACTTTGCTGCTAGGAACTTCAGCCAACTCCATGTTGGACTAGTGTAACATTGTATGCTGGACACCCTGAAGCTCACATACACCAGTTCGGTATGCAACCCAGTGACTGCTCTTCAAATTAAAGAAACAAGTCTTTCTGCCGCACCCCTTGTGGACTCAGCTGACTGATTGCATTGGTCAGAGGAACTACTTACAGAGTTTTATCTCAGTAGGTTTAGGAGGGGTATGGAGACAGGGAAACACTAAAGTAGGGGGTTGGATCCTCGGAAGGGTTAGGGGGGGTACAACAGGGGTTGTGTTTCATTTCATAACTTTTCACAAAAGCAATAAAACAAGATAATATACAAAATATAACGATGCAAAATTATTTTCCCATTAATTTCAAATTCCTATATACAATTACCACATTTCCAAAAGGTAAAACAAAAAAAACAAATAAAAGTCACGAGTCCAAGAACTAAAATGCACAACCAGTTACTACAATTGAACAAATTAATTTTGCCCTACGCAGATTAAGTGATTCCCTACAAAGGTATGAAACAAAAACCTTCAGATTTAAGATGACAGTTCATAGGTCACAATCCTCAGCATGGGAGAACTGTGACTACACTATCATTCACAGTCTCTATTTCTTTTTTATTTTCGGCCATGCTTCAATTTCAAGTTGTATTATAAATGTGGCTATTGCTATCTGAACCATGGTTATTTTTGAATGATATAAACCTTCCCACAAATTTTGTGATGTTAAAATAACATATTGCTCAAAATAAGGTTTAAAGTGTAGAATTTGCTCGATTGGTAGGGTGTTGCACTCAGTAAGTGTTGCAGAGTCTCCTTACACGTTGGTATACGACAAACAACAACAATTCTCATATTTATTTATTTGGCACCATCGGGCCAGTATTTGTTTATTTTTAACAAGATCAAAGCGAAATCGGAGATAGATTTGTCTAGATCATGGGGCTGGAGATTTCAATAAGTACTGTTCTGGTGTTTTGAATACCTTATCTATCTTTGCAATTTCTCTATAGATTTTGTGTTGCTTACATTGATCAACTGTCCATAACCAGTCCATACGCCAAAATTTGGTCTTGGCCTTGTTAGAGTTAGAAAGGAGTAATTCTGGTGTAATGTCTGCCATAACCATTACACTAGTTGCAAAGAGACACCACTTACAAGGAAATACATGATCGGATGTAAGCATATAAAATGGCGAATTCACAGATCAAAAGATCACCAGTAGGAGCCATGATTCATTTCCTGTATAGACTTATCACCTTCCAACAATACATTACATACAATGAAGAAAACCCCAATTCATACCTTATCGCAAACATCAGGCTACATTGTGGAAGGCCTTAAATTTTCCTACAAAATTTGGCCTCTAAACGCAACCAAAACTGTTGCGTTTTTGAGGGCTTAGTGTCAGATCCATAAAGGGATAGCTTTGTTGGGATTTTTTCTTTCGGGGTTCTTGATTTTATCTGTAATATGGATTATGAAATGTAAAGATTATTATGTTTTTATCGAGAGTTTTTTAAAGGTTTTTTTAACCAAATACATACAAAAATTAAAAAGGATAATTGCTGTCACTTTCTGTGAAGAAACAAGTTACTTACCTGTAACTGTAGTTGAACAGCATGGGTCTGGCATGGATTCTCATGCTCATGAATATTCCCTGTCACCAGGCTGGGAATCCTCGGTACAGAAAAAAAATCAGTATCAGTTTCGTTTCTGATCTGTCTTTCCTAGTAGTAACCAATCACTGATCTCTGGGTCATACTGCCCACAGCCAATGACTGCCCTCTCCCTAAGCCCCGCCTCCCACAGCCATCCTCAGATTTGGTAGCACGTAAAGTGGCAGTATGACCAAGTGAAGAGCCGCAGAGGGGTAGGCGGGAGGGTTCGCATGTGAATCCATGCCAGACCCATGCTGGAGAACAACAGTTACAGGTAAGTAACTTGTTCCTTCTCCAGCATGGGGTCTGGCATGGATTCACATGCTCATGAATATAAGATTACATAGCAGTACACACATGCACAACCACGGGAGGTGGAAAAAGGCTCAACATTAAGCAATACATAAACTCAACATTAAGCAACTCTTACCTCCTCACCAGGCCCTTCCGGCGAACAGGTTGCGCAGCACTGCTTGGCCGACCCTGGACTCCTCCCTGGAATCCCGATCGACGCAGCAGAATTTCGTGAAGGTGTGCGTCGACCTCCACGTAGCAGCCCTGCAGATATCCAGCAGGGGCACACCAGACAAGAACGCCGTGGTAGCAGCAATCGCTCTGGTCGAATGGGCTCTCGGACGGCCGGGCAGCGGTCGGTTTGCCAACCGGTCACAGTGCATGATACAGCCGGAGAGCCATCTGGAAATGGAAGCCTTCGAGAGAGTCTTCCCTTGATTCACAGGTCCAAAGTTCACAAAAAGTTGTGACGTCTTCCGAAAACTCTCCGTGCGGTCCACGTAGAACTTCAGCGTCCTAGCTACATCCAGCAAGTGCGAAGTTCTCTCGGCCGGCGACGTAGGCGACGGGAAGAAAACTGGTAACACCAAGGGTTCATTGAGGTGGAAGGCCGACGGCACCTTGGGCATGAAGGAGGGATGCGTCCTGAGCACCACACTCGCGTCGTGAAAAGTCAAGTATGGAGGCTTGCAAGATAGGGCCTGAATCTCTCCCACGCGCCGTGCGGAGGTGATGGCCACAGGAAAAGCTGTTTTCCACGATAGGAACTTCAACGGTGCCGTAGGCTTAGGCTTGAACGGGGTCCCCATGAGCCTAGTCAGCACCACGTTGAGCTCCCACGCCGGGGCTGGGGCTTTCACCGGCGGGAACGAGCGGAATAGTCCATTCATAAATTCCTTCACCAGGCGATGAGACCACAAGGACACCCGTCCTGTTGTCCTGGTGTATCTGGAGATGGCAGCCAGATGTATCTTGATGGAAGCGTGAGCTAGTCCAGCCTTGGCCAACGACAGTAGGTATGGCAGTACTTGAGGGGCCGTAATCCGTAGAGGGTTGATCTTCTGAGCCCGGCACCAGACCGAGAACCTCTTTCATTTGTGTCCGTAACACTTGAGAGTTGAGGACGCCCTGGCCTTTGCAAGAACCTCTCTGCAGTCGGCCGGTATATCGTATCCCCCAAACTCTAGTGCTGCAGGAGCCAGGCCTGCAAGTTCAGCGACTTCGGGTCGTGATGAAGAATGGCACCTCCTTCTCTGGAGAGAAGATCCGCATTCACGGGCAGTTTGACTGGTGGGGACGCCGATAAGTCCAGAAGGACGGGTTCTTGAGGAGGGAGAGCCCCTCGTCCCAGATGTCATCCAGTAGAGGTACCGCAAGGACCTTCTTCCTCTTGGTCTCTCGACGTTGATAGAGGAACCCCTTCTTTTCTTCGGGGCAGAGCTGGAAAAGCTTGGATGCCCTGGAGATCATCGCATGGAAGGATCCAATCTCATCGGGTGGGGAAGCCGATGGGGAAGCCGGGAGGTCCACCCTGCCGTCGCCGCCCTCGTCGTCCGTGCCTGTCGTGGCCGTGTCCGTGCCTGCGTCATCCCCGCGGACCGTGGACGGGGAGGAGGGTTGAGCAGGCCTCGAGGGCTGGAAGGGTGCAGGAGGATGTGTTCTTCTCTTCTTGGGTGGTGGACTTCCCGACGGCCCTGCCCCTGGCTCCTCCGTCAGGGGTAAAGGCAATCTAGTCCTTATTTCAGAGCATAAGGATTGAATTGCCATCAAAATGGGCGCTGAGTTGTCCTGCGGCACTGGCTGCGACGGTTGGTCTGGGGTCCCGCCGTCGCCTCCGTCGTCCCCCTCGATGGGATGCCTCTCGACAGGCTGGTCCTCCTCCATGCCCACGTCATGGCTCTCAGGGGCTTCAACAAGTTCCTCCTCAGAGGTTGTGTCTGAATCCACGACGGCCACTGGCCCCCCCCTCTTTCTCCGCCGGGGGCTTCGTGGGGGTTCTTTCGATGGGCTTGAAAGAGGCCTCCCTCCGAGGTGGCAGGGAGACTCTGGGCCCCGAGGCCGCTACCACAGGTGTAACCTCCGCAGGCTGTGCCAGGGTTGCCGCGACCTCCTCGATAGAGGCCTTGACTGGGTGAATCAAGGCCTTAGTCACCGACTGCGTGCTTGTGGCCTTCACCTTGGGCGAGGGCTCCCTGCCTCGCTCCCGCTCAGCCGAAATCTTCGAGATCCACCGGGGCCTCTCCAGAAGCTTGGCCGGGTTCTTGGATTTCCTCTTACCCGAGCCAGAGCATTGGCTCGTGGTCGATGGCGCTGGGGAGGATGCACCCTGCCTGGCAGCCGAGGAGCCCGACCATTCGGCGCTCCCGGTGCCCGCGGACTCGCGGTGCTTAGCCTTCTGTTAGGCCCCCGTCGCTGGGGCGCCCTCACAGGACTTCGAAGACTGCTTGGATTTCTTCTTTTTCTTCTCACCTGATGGGCTCTTTCCCTCCAGCCAGAGACGAAGATGGCGGTCCCTCATGGTCCGCTCCAACATGGTCCCGCAAAACGCACAGTCCTCCTCCACGTGCGTTTTGTCCTCGTGAAGACAGTAGAGGCATAAGGAATGCTAGTCTTCCTTGAACACGTTCTGCAGCTAGCATCCAGGGCAGGCCCTCAAGAGCTTCCCGGGCGTCGAGCTCCCTTTCTCCTGGGCCATGTCCGGGGTAGGCCTCAGAAACTTCTGGAATCCTCCAAAAGCGTCGTTCGACGAAATCTTCACCCTTGAGGGGCGTAGAAACTTCCGAAACGGGTCCCCGTTGATCGGATGTAAAGACGGTGGAGCTTGAGGCTCAATTTAACCAAAAAATGAGAAATTCTCTTTGAAAAAGCACAAACACGCAGCAAAAGTTCGAGAGCTACAGCACGAGGACTCCCAACACTTGACCGTGCGGTAAAAATCTGAGGATGGCTGCCGGAGGCGGGGCTTAGGGAGAGAGCAGTCATTGGCTGGGGGCAGTATGACCCAGAGATCAGTGATTGGTTACTACTAGGAAAGAGATCAGAAACGAAACTGATACTGATTTTTTTCTGTACCGAGGATTCCCAGCCTGACAACTGGGAATATTCATGAGCATGTGAATCCATGCCAGACCCCATGCTGGAGAATAGAAAGTTATTAGAGATGAATATGAACATTTACAAATCGTATGTTTAAGTAGCAAGGTCTGTGATATAGCTGTCCGCATTTCTGCCTGAAGATCATGCGTGTAAGAAAGGTCAGTATACTGATTACTTACATTAATCCCTAGATACATTGCTTAACTACGTCAAGTTGATTCCCATGCAAGCTCCATTTATATTTACTCAAACAAGCTCGTTTAGCTGTTGTGTTTATTAAGATCTTTGTTTTTGCAATATTGATCTCTAGATCATTTTCATAATTTTCCAGTCCCTTTAGTAGCCTTTGTAGGCCAATAGGAGTTTTTGATAATAAAAGCAAATCATCCGCATAAAATAACCAAGGCACTGGATTTTGCCCCAGGCATGGAGGATCTGAAATTATGGAAGAGAACGATTTGCCTATATCAAAGTTGAAAAAGTTGAATATGACAGACGCAAGCACACACCCTTGTTTCAAACCATGTTCGTTTTGTATTGTTGTGGAGAGCTTGCCATCAGATGACAGTCGTACACATAAAGATGTTTGTGTGTGTAGCTGTTTGATTAAATTCAACAAATTATCAGGACAGCCAATTTATGAAATAAAAGAATCCTACTAAAAGAGTCAAACGCCGACTTAAAATCAACAAAAGCCATAAATATTGGCTGCTTTGATTTGTTGATTTGTTGTTGTATTGCTGTGACAGATTAACCGAAGTTCCAATACCAGGGGTAAAGCCCGTCTGGTGGGAATAAAAAAGCTTGCTTCGATTAATCCATGATGTTAAGTCTCTCAAAATTATCCAGGAGAATAATTTCCCTAGGGCATTGTCAGATCGACATTGTATGATCATAGTGTGAAAGTGCATTTTGTTATAAGAATTTAAGCGTTGGGCCAATTTGATGGAAGTGTTATCATTAGCTTGAGCTCCTAGTTCCAGCTGTCGTTGTTGAGTTTTGGACGACTCTTTAGGGGAAACTAATTGAACTTGACGACAAGCTTGAAGATCTGTTGAAAGGCACCACTGAATTGCTTTCTCCATAGCTTTTAATCTTAACTCAAAAGGTATTCACAATTTCTTTGTGCAATCAATGTTCTTGCTGCTTCAGCACAATTTTGTTCTCGGCTACCGTTTGTGTTCTTCAATTTAGGCACGTTTTTATTTTGAGAGTCAAGAGCACCTATTAAGTGATCCAAAAGCTCATACGACGATGGTTCCCTTGAAAGGGATTTTAATGGTTCTTTCATCTTAGAATTATTTTTTGAAAGTTGCTTATATTTATTGGTGATTGCCTCACTTGCGTTTAGTTTCTGTTTATTGGGTCTAGTGAGATTTTTAAAAAATTGTTTAGACCCAGAGCTAGTAGAGGCATGAACCGTTTTGATGTTTTTTGTTTTTTTCAATTGAGAGGGAGGCTTCAACTTGGTCGAAGGAGCTGTTGCGGCTTTTGAAAATATATCAAAATCAACTGTTGATTTCAAATTAGATGAACTTTGTGTCGGTCGATTTAGGATTCCCCACCGCAGCCCTTACAGTATCAATTATTAATACAGAATCATTCACAGGTAATTGAAACAGACTTGCCTTGAACTTCAGACATCATTTGCGAGTGAGCAGTCGTCTGAGTCGCCACATTCACATACATTTTATTAGCATTGTCTGGAATAATTTTCGTAGGTTTCAAATATGGGGTAGTAATATGTAAAGACTTTAGGTTTAATAGCATTCGATTTGTTTCTTTTTGTTGTATTAAGATTTGGTCTAAAAGTCGATTGTATGACCGGTCTTTGATCAATGGAATCAGAGTTTGGGGCCATTGTGGTCAATGCTAGATTCATGGACGTTATGTGGAATCTGATAAAATGAGGAGCCTGGAATTGTTATTGTTAGACTCATCATTAGAATCAATAGAGAATCATAAAAGAGAATAAGTACTCTTTGTTACAGAACCACTACCCATTATTACCCATTGATAGAGAATCATTACTTATTGTTACCCAGTATTATCCCTTTAGGCATGATTGCATTATGTTTAGCTATTCATTATTGCATCCAGTTCTGATTAGTACATTGCTGAAGTAGCATTATTATATCATCCACATATTAGACTGCCACCTTTGTATTCATTTGCAATTTGCTTATAGATTGACGTGTTATGCATTTGAAGAGAGAAATAGGCCCTGTTGTATGAAGGGTTTGCTTTTAGAATGATATGTTTGCATTAGAATATAGTGCTTGCCATTAGGAGAGAAACATGCTAGACACTAGAGTTTGCAATAGCATGACACTTGCACTGTCGTATGTAGTGCTTTAGAGACACGGTATATTTGCAGCATGACATGTAGAGAAGATGTTATGTATTTTGCATTATACTGCTTAAGCTGAGAGAAACGTATTGTTTGCAGGATTGAGAATGAATGAGGCCTGGAAATGACAGTCATATTTGAAAATGCCATGAAGGTCCATTTAGTATGATGACACATGTATGCTTTGTAGAGACACATTTAGAGATATGTTTGACACACATGTATGCATGTTGAGTGTGTACTTTGAATGAGTTTGTATATAGTTAGCGCTTGCATTGCGAGGAGAATAGCGTAAACGCTAGGAAGCATTTAGCACAAGGCCTATGAGCCATTTCTGATGGAGACAGAGAAGTTGTTTGTGCCGCAGTGTGCGAAGATGGTTTTGAATTAATAGTGTACAAGTATTCGTAAACATTGGCAGAGAGACACAGATAATACGAACCCTTGCCCGAGTGGAGACGGCCTGGCTAATCAGTTTGAGCTGGTGTGGCGCGAAGACAAAGGTGGGAGGGAGCGCGACATGGAGAGGGTAGAGAGGAGAGAAGCCTTTTCACACAATGAGATGCTTTGAACACGGGGACAGAGAGAGCATTTCTTGATGCCAACAGTGAAGTGAATGGGGAAATTTATGGAATTAGATGGTGTTTTACAGGGACCGCAGACAGATGGCCATGAAAGAGATG
The DNA here is from genome assembly GCF_040938575.1 of Ambystoma mexicanum. NCBI lineage: Eukaryota > Metazoa > Chordata > Amphibia > Caudata > Ambystomatidae > Ambystoma > Ambystoma mexicanum. The sequence goes on along the minus strand of NC_090922.1, from coordinate 1,245,825,045 downwards.
TGATGTCCAATGTCACTGACACTCTTTTTGACACAGAACATGCAGTGAAAGTACACGCAAACAGACTGGCAGGCATTGTTAATGCTGACACAAAGGGAATAGACATTCTTAGTAGGGAATGTAAGTAACCATAGAAATAAATAAGTGTGTCATTGGAAACTATAACCAGAGCTGGAGAGAAAGGAGAGTGGCTAGTTCGAGGGAGTTGCTGTGAAGGAGTTGCCCCTAGTCCTTGCTGGTTGCTGAGAGTCTGTTGGAGGATGGAGTTAGAAACTGATGGGAGTTCGTCCAAGCTAGTTGCTGATGGAGTTTTGAATGGAATCCTGAGAATGAGGGAGAGCTGTCTTGGTGCAGCAGAATCCGATGGCTTTGGGGCAGAGAGCTCGTCAGACCTTGGCAGAAGCAGTCGTCTGACCAGATCCTAAGGGGCCTGCCACTGCTGACTGACTGACTGCAGAGAGTAGCGGGAAGAGGAGAGACCTGGATTGACAAATACAGAGCTGGAGAGGAGAGAGATGCACAAGCAAATGGGAAGTATGGTGCATGGCTAGACAAACTGATTGATTACATTTAATGGGGTAACTTTGCTGATGGGTTTGAGAAGGACATGACATCTGAAGGGGAGGTGCCTGAGCCAAAATGCATGGAGACAGAATGGTGTGCCACGGAGGTTGGGGGTCGGGCATCCCTGTCCACCCCCCCAGAATTACGCCCATGATTAGAATGTGACACCATCTAGTTGTTGGTCAGACACTCACACAAACAGTTTTGAGTTTGGGAAAGAGGATATCAGACAGGGATTGTTTTAATAGGGTGAGTGTGAAGCATGGTATGGATTGGATTGGAGAGGTTTGATTCTGCATAGAGGAGAGGATTGCTGGACTCTTGCATTAAACTGCATTAGAAACATAGGCTTTCCACTCAGGCTTGCATTAGGAACCTGAAAGGCTTATAGTTATTGCATGGTAGATTTGCACCAGAAGCATAAAAGGTGCAAATTCGAAATTGGCTAGAGTCTTAGCATTGTTTGAATTATGCTTTGGTGTTAGCATAAATAAATGTATTCCATTGTTATAATTGAATCGATTCATGTGTTTTCTTTGTGTCTTGTGATTTGTGTTTACAGAAGTAAGTTAGGAGTAACAGTGCACATAGGGCCCGAGATACGAGAGCTAGGGGGGTGTAGGGATCCACACAACCCCCTCTAGGGGATTGTCAAAGATTGTCTGAGACCGGAGCATGCTTGCCCGGGGGGGCAAGACGATGGTTAGGGGTTTTTGTTTTCCAAACTGACAGTGTTGTGTAAAGCAAAGGGTTACTTGTGGAAGTATTCAATTGAAACCTGTTGATGTCTGTTTTACGGGAGTACGATCAGAAAATGCAAATCGAGAGAGGTGAAGAACTTGAGGTTGCAGTGGCAAACATAATTGGAGATTGCGAGAGGAGAATAGGCGGAGGTAAGTGGCGCACATTCTCGCTAGTCTCATTATGGGTCAAATCATACTGTTGTATCGACTGAGCCGTAGGACATTCACCAATTTCAGTAATTAACCGAGAAATGTTCGGTAAATTGTGCTGTGATTTGAAATGAGTTCATTCTACTGCCGATAAATTTGTAAAAGTAAAAAAATTCTGCTGCCGACAGCTTCAAACAAGCATATTACCGTTCGATGGATTAGTAGAAGCGAACGGTTGAAATTCCGATATGGAAGGTTGAACGTCCTTAAGCATATAGGATGGGTCGTAAGAGGGAGCGCCATATGGTTCAGTTTCCGCTGTCAGAGTCAAAGAGTTACCTTTATTTGATACGACAGTCAAGCTTGACATAGTTCGATCACTCACATCGACAGAGACTCACCAGGCATCTTTACCGCCCCTGCAGTAACTTGAGTAGATTCTACATTGACAATTTCAATGATCATATCGTTTTAGTAGGATCAGTGGAATAAAATCAGCGTATGTCAGCAGACGTGGAGTACGCCTTATCCTTTGATTTAAGGATTATATCTTTTAGGGAATGCAAAAGCCGTTTGCTTGCACAGAGTACATTTCAAACGTTCTATGAGCTTTAGTATTTCGAGCTTAGGCGGCATACTAGTTTTTAACGTGTACAATTTGATGCTGGCGGCTTCCCGCATACGAATTGTTAATTCGACAGTTAATTTTAAATAAATGCTATAATGGAATAAATACAATTAGAAGGGCCTTATTCGACCCGATGCTCAATGACATGCACCTGAGACTCTCAGTCACCACTACTATTTGAAACTTCTTCAAAGAAAACCTGAACGAAGACACCTCCCTGGCGAATACCTGGGATGCCATGAAGGCGGTGGTTAGGGGGAATTAATTGCACAGGGCGGGGCATACCACAAATCCAGGCGACAAACCCGCCTATCCCTTGAAGAAGAACTCCAGGACGCTAAAAGAACACATAAACTGAAAGGCTGGTCCCCGAAGACGCAGCAGGCACTCCGAGTTGCCCGCAATAAAATTGAGGCTCACTACGCTGAACATACAGCTCATCTCCTGGCCAAAACTAAACAGTTCTATTACGCCAAAAATAATAAAGCAAATAAACTAGTGAGTAAACTAGCCAAAGAGAGGCGGAACACCACAATCATCGGTCTGCTGGACCACCAAGGAATTGTGCAATATCCAGAACAGGAGAAACAGAACTGGTGGCGGCTCATCAGGCTCAGGTGATGACCGCACCCCCCAGAGACCAAAGTGAAGAAAGGAAATATCTGCAGAAGGCGGCTCTACCTCACCTGAAAGACACAGCTCGTGAAGACCTGGACGCTCCAATCATGGGCGAGGAAATAGAGGCAGCTATTAAATCTTTCAAATCCCGATAGCCTGGCCCTGATGGGTTCTCAGCCAGGTTCTATGAAATGTTTAGACCACAGCTAATTGCTCCGATGGTAGCCCTCTTTAACTCCTTCAGAGAATCGGCACCTTCACCCCTTCGATGTTGGAATCCATCACAATCCTGCTACCCAAACTGGAGAAACACCTCATAGACCCGGACCCCTACAGACCCATCGCCCTGCTAAATATAGACGCCAACACCTATTCTAAAATTCTGGCCAACCGCCCGTCTCCCATTCTACCTGATAGAATACATCCAGACCATTTCGGCTTTATCAGAAATAGATCCACTAGGGACAATATTCGCAGAGCCCTGGATCTGGTCGACCTCACTGTGCGTAACCCCCAACAACTGGTGCTGATGGCCCTGACAGGCGTTTGACAGGGTGGACTGGACTTTCATGCGTCAAACCCTGGAAGCCTTCCGCTTTGGGCCTGCGTTCCAGAACATGGTCCTGGCCAACTATCAAGCCCGGAAAACTCTTCTTAGGGTCAATGGCGCTCTCCCTAATCTGATCTCTCTAACCTGCGGGACCAGGCAGGGGTGTCCGCTGTCCCCACTGCTTTTTGCTTTTGTTATGGAACCCTTTGTCCAGAGAATTAGAGCCAACGTAAATATCAAAAGCCCCCAGATTGGTCCCGCCCAGCATAAAATAGCCCTCAACGTAGACGATGTCCTGCTCTCTTTCTCAGAAGCCACCTCATCCTTGCAGCATGCCCTTGCAGAAATAGATAGCTATGGGAAGGTCACAGGATTCTCTATCAATTTTAAAAAATCAGTAGCCCTGGGAGTCGGCCTGTCCCCAGGTGACCGCAATGCCCTGGTTCCACTATGTCCCGTTCAATGGAAGGAGAAAATGATTCCCTATCTGGGAGTCCAAATCCCTGCAGACCCTAAGACAGTATACCAGGCAAATTTTCCCCCGCTCTTCCGCGATTTGGAAAAAGACTTGAAGAGGTGGGCGTCAGAGGAGATTTGATGGGGCGTATCACAGCCAGTAAGATGAATCTCCTCCCTAGATTCTTATAGGATTGTTCCGCCCTACCTGTAACAATCCCGCCGGCTGCCCTTCAGGGGCTTCAGAAGAAACTGCTCCAATTCATCTGGAGAGGCAAGAAAGCTAGAATCCCCATCAGGGCAATGTTGGGCAAAGCTCGGCTGGGTGGACTGGGAGTCCCGGACCTACAGAGCTACCAAATCGCAGCTCAGCTAGCCCATTCTCATGCTTGGCTGATGACTTCTGGATGCCCTAGATGGGTGGAGATAGAACAATCCCGGCTACCCCTTCCCATGCGCTTTCTCCCGCATATCCCACCCCTGCTACGGCAGAGCTGGAACGACCTGCTATTATCAACAAAACACACTCTGAGCGCCTGGGACTGAGTGCTACGACGCAAAGGGATACCGAGGGGCTTGGGCCCCTTATCTCTGGTCTTCAAGAAGCCATCTTTCCCCCCCAGAATGAATCCTCACAACTTCAGAAACTGGATCGCTGAAGGACTGGAATCATTGGGCCAACTTTTTGTGGAAGGTCGCCCCCGAACATTTGAACAATGCAAGGAAACCTTTCAGCTTGAGAAATCAGACAGATTTGCTTACATTTAGCTTCGCCACTGGTGTGCCCCAACCTCAAACCCTTCAAGCAGCAGCGCGCACTGCCACCCCCCTCGAAATGACCCTGCAAGAACCTCTGGCACTTTCTAGGTGACTTTCTTAACTCCAAGACGCGCGCAATGGGAAACGGACCTGGGGCACCCACTGACGGACCAAAACTGGGTCGACATATGGACACAAATCCACTCATTGTCCGCCTGCATTACAAATAGGGAATGCGCGTACAAACTCTTGCTGTGTTGGTATTACCCTCCCCTGCGGCTCCACCGTATGAACCAGGCCCTGAGTCCCGCTTGCTGGAGACTCTGGTCAACCGGGATACTTTTTTCACATGTGGTGGTCATGCCCGAAGACTCAACTTTTTTGGACTCACTGCTTAACCACTATGGAAGACATTACTCAGGTGGTGATCCCATTCGAACGCGAACCCATCCTCCTGGCCTCTCCGGTCCCAGGGAGCTACCCCAAATGGGGAAGAAAAGCCAAACTGCTGACCCAATGCCTATTGGCAGCGCAAATTGTGGTTGCTCGCACATGGAAATCACCTGAAGTACCTCTTATGATGCTGTGGTGGGAAAAAATGTGTGACATTCTGATTGCAGAAAAAAATACTGCAGCCAGAACTGGACTTTTGCATCGCTTTCAAGATGTCTGGGCTCCATTTCTGACTATGACAGGAAGTTCCTGGCCTTAACCTACAAACCCTGTAACACCAAAGGTTACTGGAAGGAACGTAAGCCTCTCGGACAGAAGAAGATGTCAACGCAGGGATGGGAACTTTGGGCTCTTGAGTCCCTCTACTTATTGAGAGCACCTTATGGCGGGGTAGGGATTGGGGAGGGGACAGGGATATACAGTAAGCTGTATGCTGTATTACGTTATTTGACCTGTAACCGCTCTGCTCTGTTTTAAAAATAAACACAGTTTAAAAGAAAATACAATTAGAAGGCAGTTGCAAGTAAAAATACCAATCAAATGTGGGTAGGATTAATAGAGCAAGAGCCTACCTGCCCTGCCCAGCACTGAACAGCCACGGAACAACCCTTTCTAACAGGGCTTACTCACAGGCGCGTGCATAAAGGCGCGGGCGCTGCAGTTGTTATAGATTGTGGGTAGTGTGGGCGGGGGCTCTCACAATTAGAAAAAAATACTTTGTTTTCCACCAAACAACCGTAGTAAGTCCAATTTTTAAGCGAGGAGACAGCCACGGAACAGTCCTTTCTAACAGGGCTTACTCACTGGCGCCATATGAACACCATAAAAAAAGAGGCTGTAAATGGTCAATGTGGCAGATGTCACGCTGCAAGATTTTAGTTTCACCAACTTCCTGTAAACTAAATGATTAATGTTACAGAAAGGGGGAGGAGGGGGAGTGCGTGTGTATGCTTTTTTGTTTTTAGTATGGATGAAATCATGGACGACTTTAGAACAAGATATGCTAGAAACATATCTGTAATTCATAAAATAGTTGAAAGCTTTTTGCTTTCCATACTCTCCTAACCCGCCCTGCCCCTTCATCCACCGAACCACCAGTGCAACCACCCACCCAGACACGAAAAACTAATGTGCTAAAACGTACCACATATGTACGTCAGTGTTTAACTTCAATAAGACCGTGACTAATTACGCCTTTGTGAGGGGCAGAAAAATAGCACTTAGAAACTGTTCGGTCTATCATTAAATCACTTTGATCAATCCGAAATCCAAGTATCTACTTATAATGTACAGGGCACTGCAAACCAAGTGATGCAAAAAGAAAAGCATATTGAAATACCTCAATGAAAACATTGTCCATGGAAAGAGCACTCATGTTAAAACACTGAAACATTGTACAAGGTTCAGAACTTTAATTCTATGACCTAGCTCCTACCTACAAAAGAAAAGAAAGATCAAATCCATGGACAGCAGATGTCACTGCGTGAAGACCTAAGCAGACATCAAAAGGGACACCGCTTTTGACAGCATTACATTAATGTTGCCGTTAACACACATCACAGCTGTGCAAACGCCCCCTCCCCCAGTCAGCAATCTGATGAAGTAATGCAACACAGCCCCCCAGCTTCTCCTGGACAGCACAGCATTTAGATCTATTACAATATATGCATACATTCCATAATTACAAACCCCTCCTCACGTCTGCAGGAGCATTCATTTCCACATTTCGTGAGCGGAAAAGGAAAATAAAGGACTTGGTGCACATTTAATTGCGTGGTATGTCATTTTACCAAGAGGTGCTTTCTGTCAGGTCTTTGCTCAACGCCACTAAGTTACTGATGGGGCACTATTTGACAAAGATGCACCGTCTGCAGGAACCAGTGGTCAAATATAATTTCAACTTAACAGAGCATAAAAGCCGTCAATACGCCTGATCACAAAATGCCTGGAGCTAGCATTACGACACTATTATTTATTGTGGTGTTAGGTGGTGGTGGTGCAAGCACAGCCAAAAGATGTAAGTATTGGCATTGAGAGTGAAAATAGAAGAGATGGGATGCGAGGATGGGTGTGAGGGAGGGCTTTTTTTAAAAATTGTATTCGATTTAATTAAACCTTTACAAATTCATGAATGAAAGCATACATCAATAATACAAATACAATGCAAACACTCAAGAAAGAAAATCAACCACTGATAAAAACATTCGCATCACATATTTCATATAAGTCATTTGATTTGTACTAAAAAAAACAGACATTTCATGTGACCCAAATTTAGAAATGCACGTTTTTAATGAAGTCCATAAAGAGCTTGCCCCTCCTGAATGTTGTGCACAGAAAGGCAGCGCTTCCATCCATGGCCATGCAAGGGCATTTTCGTCCACCGCTTGTTCCTCCATGCCCATACGAGTCCTTATGGCCCTTCCCACCTACTGTTGTGTGCCTCATGGACACCACTTTAATTATTATATCTTCATCAAATAATGACAGGAGTCAGCCTGCATGTCTGAACTCCTTTATTCCCATATCATAACTGACTCCTTTCCATTCCATTCCCGCCAAACATTCCACATTCTATTCCGCTACAACACCTCCCCCTTGCTTAACATAGAAGTTCACTCTCACCGTCAGTCCGACAGGGTCACCTCTATATTTGTTCAATGAGACGTACAGGCTTACGTAGAGTCCTTTGAGGGCGCCCACTGCCGGTCAAATAAGGTGTCGAATGTCCAGTCTCTTTAAGGGACAGGAGACTAACAGGTTCTTCACTCCTCCTTTCCCCATACAGTTCTCTATTTGAGACATCCTGTGACATAAGCCTAACAGGTTCCCCATTTCACCCTGTTTCTTCTTCCAACTCCTCCTGGAACATTGCATGAAAGAGTGAAGCATCTTCTATCTTCCCCGTTACACCATTCTCTCTCACAAAAGTTGCTATGGGCCTTTTGACCGCCATGACTGTTACAGAATCTGGGTCACGACTGGATCCCACCTTCCTTTGTTGGTTTTGCCTACTCAGTATTAATTCACTTTCATTCACTGACATCTGATCTTCTTCCATTCTCCTCTTGCGATTCATCCAATCCACATTGGCCTGCAATTTCTTTCTTCCATGACCATGTCCATGCCCCCCCCCCCCCCCATTAACAAAATGCTTCATGTCCAGATCTTTCCTTTGGTTTGAGGTTACTGCTCTGGCACATCTCAGCTGGGACTGACATTTTTACATATCCATTCGCACTAGGTTGTAAGCTCTCCTTATCAGGAAATCTCACCATGCCACGCCTCCTCCTTCGTAGTAATTGTGTGCTAGATCTCCATGTTGCCGGTACTGGGGTCTCTTCTTTGCACATGATCCAGAAAGGATTCCTTTGCCCACATCTCACGCATATCCGACCAAAAGCTGGACATCTACCTCTGTGTGGAAAATCCAATCCACATCTATAGCACTTCTTCTCCAGCTGACTCCTGGCTGTGCCATACCATGCACTTTGTCGGGTGAACAGGTTTGAACATTGAGATTGCCTCTGCCCGTTATCTCTGATAACGTTAATGGTATTTAACTCACTTCTGTTTTCCATCTTGGCTACCTGCTTTTTAGTTCTTTCATACACTTATGCCAACTCCAGGACTTCCTTTAATGAGAGAGGCACTCTTAGAAGATGTCTTCAAAGTTGTAATGACGTAGACCCTTCAATGATTCTCAGCCTCATCATCGCTAAAGCTTGCAAATTCACAATATACTGCCCTTCTCTTTAATCGTAATAATGGTCAATTGTTTCATGTGGATTCTGGGTGCACTGATTAAATGCATATCGTTCATAGTCCCGATTGGGAGGACAACCAAACGTTCACCAATCGCAGCGACCAATTGTTGATATGTTGATCTTTCCTGAGCCGGAATGCTCATTACCACATTGCTTACCTCCTTTCCTGCCAAATTAACAAATATGTCCATTTTGTTTGAGGCATCCTGATTCCCTGCTGCTCTCAAGAAGCCCTCGAAATCCTCCATCCACTCCTGCCACCGTTGCCTCTAACTTTCCTGTGTCCCAAGTATAAATGGGTCCGGGCAATGTAGATAGTTCACCAGAATCCCCTCATTCTGGACTGATCTTGTATTCCCACTTGTGATATTCAGGAACATGGTTACTCACTGCTGGCCAATTGCTTCGCTATTTCTTTCATCAGCAGTAGTTGCCATTGTTGCTTGATTGCATAATGTTATTTCCTTTATTGGTCAATATTATTTCATCTGTGCAACTTTCATTTGTCCAGTTCTATCTTGTTTTGTTGCTCTCGCACCAGGATAACCATAAATGAAATTATGATCTCTTTCTGAACAGTGTTACAGTATAAAGTTGCTCAGGCTGTTACAGTATAAAGTTCTATGCACCCGTGTGTGAGTGCAAATGAGGCGCACCTTACAATTTAGCACCACTTTAAACACTTTTTTTATGCCAATCCCTTGCTGGTTCACCTATGAAGTTTACTATTCAAGGTCCTACAGCAGCACAATTGTGATAATGTACAGGGAGATAGCAGACCTTGTGCTACTAGCTCATACGTGTAGCATACCACTTGTTCTTTTTGATCCAGATTCCCAGATTCACCTGCCGGGCTGTTCACTGGTATCTTTCTTTGCCACCTTAATTGTGCGTTATATTTTCTGTTCTGCAGCCAGTATGGAAAACAAGTGGGCACTTCTTGTGTTGTTGTTGCAGTCTATGCCTCACCACTGTGCCCTTTATTCCACACTTTGATTTAACCCTTTAAGTGCCAAGGACGAGGTATCTCGTCCTTTTCGGCACCTTGTTTTGGGAGATCCCTGCAAAGCAGGGATCGCTCAAAACTGTAATCCAACCCCCGGGTTATGTGAGGGGGGGGGTCCCCCCTCACTGCCAGGGGGCTGGATTACCTTCAGTTTCACGTCGGCGTGCGTAACGCACGTCGGCGTGAAACTGAAAGTAAATTCCCCGCAGCAGCCATTTTCGGCTGCTGCGGGGAGGAGAGAAGGTAAGAGACCTTCTTTGTCCGCCTCGATCTCCGGCTGTATTTCAAGCCGGAGATCGAGGCAGGTATCGTTGGAAAGGGGAGATTCTCCCCTTTCCAACGATACCCATTGTGTGGCATTGCTGCCCGCGGATCGGTCGCAGGGCGCGCGATCCGTGGGCAGCAATGCCACTGGATCAATACAGATCCGTTTGTGACGCAGGGGGAGGAGGGGGCTGCTTACTAGGTAAGCGCCCCCCCTCCCCCGCGGCCCCAAGGCATGGGGCCACAGCGGCAGAGACCCCTGGGGGCAGATGATCACTGCCCCTAGGGGTGAAATAAAAAAAATAAAAAAATTAAAAAAAATCGAGGGATGGAGGGAGGTGGGAGGGGTTTTGGGGCCCTGGGGCCCACTAGACCACCAGGGATTTTGTAAAAAATGGTGTCCTTGGAAAGGGGGGTTCCCCCCTTTCCAAGGACACCACATATATGAGGCATTGCTGGTCACGGATTGGCGCAGAGCGCTTGATCCGTGACCAGCAACCCACTAGACCACCATGGATCCGTTTGTGGGGGGGGGGGGGGCTGCCTCAAGTAAGCAGCCCTCTCCCCCTCCCGGCCCCCAAAGCATGGGGGCACATGCATGAGAACCCTGGGGCAGATGGCTGACCATCTGCCCCAGGGGAATGAACAAAAAAAATAATTGAAAGTATGTGGAAAGGGGGTGGGGGAAGGGGTGAGTGGCCACTAGCCACCATGGATTTTTTATTGAATGAAAGGGGGGGGTGCCCCCCCCACCGAAGTAGAAAGGGACACCCCTTGTAACCCTCCCTGGGGGCAGATATCTGCTCCTAGGAAGGGGCATCTGACCCCAGGGAGGGATGCATGAGGTGGGGCCCCCCTATCTGCCCCCAGGGTGGGTTGTATGAGGTGGGGCCCTCCATTTGGGGTGGGGGGGTTGAGGGCCACCCCCCGTTGCGGTACATCATGCGCTGCCAATTTAGGGTGGCCCTCAGTCCCCCCTAAAAAGCAGCCTGTGAATTTGCATTTTGTTTTTTGTTTACCCAACTTTGCTTGGTGCAGATGGCCACATTAGTGTGGCTATCTGCCCCCAGGGTGCCCAAACCCTACTGCCCCATCTATTGGGGGTCCTGCCCCACCTTTTGGGGTGGCCCTCTCCCCCCTCACCCCAAATGGAGGTGGGGTGTACCTCACGCAGCCGTTTGGAGGAGGCCCAGGGAGGCCTGCATGAGGTGTGTCCCCCAGCCATTGGGGGTGGGGGGGCACCCCAAAAGGTGGGGCAGGACCCCCAATAGATGGGGCAGTAAGGTTTGGGCACTCCGGCGCCAGATTGGCACACCAATGTGCCCCTGTGCACAAAGGGGAGTTGGGTTACCAAAGGAAAAAAGTGAAATTGTTGGAAGGTTTTTTAGGGGGGGCGGTGGGGCACCCCAAAGGGTTGGGAAAGTTTCTAAAGGAATGGGGCGTTAACCCCCCCCCTGCCCACAATGGAGTGGGTGCCATGTCATGCAGCCTTCCCTGGGACCAGATATCTGCTCCTAGGAACGGACGCCTGAGCCCAGGGAGGAGTGCAGGACAGCCTCCCCCCTTATCTGCCCCTTGGGAGGGCTACATGAGATGGGCCGCCCCTCAAATTGGGGTGGTGGTGGAGAGGTGCAACCCCCCTCACGTTAGAAAATTCCACAGCGGTGTAGGGGGCCCCTCCGCCCCCACAAAAGGGCAGCCTGCCATTTTGAATTGGGTTCTTCGTTTACTATACCTGCCTTGGCGTAGAGGGGCACATTGGTGTGCCAGTCTGGCGCCGGGGTGCCCAAAACGTACAGGCCAATGCAACAGGGGGGGCCAATATGGGTGGTCTGGTATGTGGGTGGGCTGACACAGATAATATATGTTTTGTTCTTCCCTTTACAGGTCTTGAGCAGTTCAAGCTTCTCCCTTCTTATGTACGTATGAAATTTTGCTTATTCCAACATTTTATAGTGGGTGGAGGGCACATTGCTATTGGGATGGGGTGAACAGGGGCTGTAGTGTTCTGTTGTGAAGGAAGTGAGTGATCTGGGGAGGTATTGGGGTGGCCAGGAACACACTTGCCCGGGTTGCGGACAAAACGCCCCCCAGTGCAGCTGAACAGTGCTGTTTCCCTGGGAGGGAAGTTTGCCACTTAGCCATCTGTGCAATGTTTTTTTTTGTGTGCTGGGAGTTCCCATACACCCATTGGTCTTAGGCCAGTTTGCTATCACATGCAGTCCAGCCTTCTGTGGAGGTAGATGACTGAGAAGTTTCATGTATGTGGTGGAAGGAGCTGAAAAATGTACAGATATATGCCAGACAGTTTGGATGTGTTATTGGTAGGAAAAGCACTGAATGTAATTCTTTTATGTTTCTGTTGCAGTTGCGGCTACTGAAAAGCTTATGCTGACTTATGTAAGTACCACATATATTACTTGGTAATGTGCGGGTGGAGGGTTACTGTGGTGGGAGAAACTGTGGCTGCAGTGTCAGTGGTATGGGTGAGAAAGGGTAGTAGGGCGGTTCGGGGGCCAGTGATGGGAGTGCCTTGCATTGAGGAAGGTGGCTGCTTTGTAGAAGGAAAAATTGGCCGACATAAGTAGCAGCTCCTTTTCAAAAATGTTGCCGGTAGTAATGCAGATGGTCATTTTGTTCTGAGCATGGTACGCGTACTTGATACAGAGAACACTACTTTTACTGCAACGATCACCATTTCTGTGGTCCTTTTCCAGCAGTCGTCCCAGTGAGCCCCGCCAGGCTCCCCATCCTTTTGCAGGGGGAAAGGCTGTAACGCAGGGTAGCTAGAGGGGCAGGAGGGCTAGGGGGTGAAGTCATTTGCCTTGGGCGTCCATCTCCCAGATGGATATTTTGTCCCTCAAAAGCAGCAGTGGGTGCAGGGTGCCCCGGCACGGTCCCCATCCCGTCCTAGAGGGGATAGCTGTAGTGCTGGCCAGGCAGAGATGTAGGGTGGTGGTGGTTGATGTGTGTGACCTTGGCTGCCTCTCTGCCTTGGTAGTCGAATGGCCCCAAGTTCACCAGTACTTTAGGAGCTGCGCCCCAATTTCTCACAATCAAAGTGTCCAAATGTGCATGCATGTGTAATGAATGGCGCACATTCTGTCAGAGTAACTATATTCGGAGAGGTTACAAAGGACCCTTGCTGCACAGGTCATATCCTCTGTCAGACTAGTAACCCTGCCAAAGTGTAATGGTGTAGCATGTGGAAGTCACCTTACCACCGTGCAGTGCAGGCGGTGGGCCACAGGAGCAGACAACCTTTACTGATTACAATTGCCCCAGCACAACTGTGTTATTGGCACAAGGTGACATACTGTCTTCTTCACCTCTTTCGCACCTCCTTCCCCTAAAACACAAGTGCCAATTACGTAATGACCTACTGTAAATTCACATGAGAGGTGCATGTCCGAATGGGTGAAGTGTGTGTCTGGGATTGTTACAAGAGCCATGTGTTCACACAATCATTCAGCTAGTTGGTAAACTGTATGTATAGGCATATTCATGGGGGTTCACTTGTTCCATATCATAGTGACGATGAGGGTTGTGTAGATAATTGCCTACTCTTTCACCCAAAGGGCTGCACGATTTTCCGAGGGCCAACCACATCTGGCTCTCAAAGGGATGCCCTCCTGGTGCATTGGTTTGGGGTGAGGGGGAAGTGCTTTCACCAGCTCAGAGGAGCCATCAGCGATGTCCATGCAAAAGGAGATGCAACCCTCCCACCCTACAGTGGTGCACCTGGGAGGAAAAGATTTAGCGTCTATGGGAGGGGAAGGGATACATGAGCTGCTAATGGAGGAACTGGAATGGATAGCACAGATGTTTCCAAACAGTGATGGTTTGGTGCCAGATTTCCGGGATTTATTTATTTTTATGTTTTTTCTGCAGGATGCCATATGCCCACTTGTCTTATTTCCATTTCCAATCCGTGTGCAGTCTAGCCTTCCGTAGTGGTAGATGACTGAGAAGGGTCATGGAACTGGTGGAAGGAAGTGAAAAATGTACAGATAGTTGCCAGACAGTTTGGATGTGTAATTGGTAGGCAAAGCATTGATTTTAATTCTTTTATGTTTCCTTTGCAGTTGCGGCTACTGAAAAGCTATTGCTGACTTATGTAAGTACAACATTTATTACTTGGTAATGTGGGGGTGGAGGGTTACTGCGGTGGAAGGAATTGTGGCTGCATTGTCAGTGATAAGGGTGGGAAAGGGTAGTGGGGAGGGTCGGGGGCCAGTGATGGGTGTGCCTTGCATTGAGTAAGGCAGCTGCTTTGCAGAAGGAAAGGTTTGGCCGACATAAGTAGCAGCAAATTTTAAAAACATTTTTCCAGTAGTTATATAGATGGTCATTTTTTCTGAGCATGCTATGCACACTTGTTACAGAGCTCATTCCTTTCACTGCAAAGTTCACCATTTCTGTGGTCCAATTTCAGCAGTGGTCCCAGTGTGCCCTGTCAGGGTCCCCATCCTTTTGCAGGGGGAAAAACTGTAATGCAGGGTAGCTAGAGAGGGGGGTGTCATTGGCCTTGGGCGTCCGTCCCCCAGGTGGATATTTTGTCCTCCAAATTCAGCAGTGGGTGCAGGGTGCCCTGGCAGGGTCCAATCCCTTCCAGGAGAGGAAAGCTGTAGTGCTGACCAGGAAGCTATGTAGGGTAGTGGTGGGTGATGGGTGTGACCTTGGCCACCTCCCTTCCTTGGTAGTGAAGTGCCCCCAAGGTCACTAGTGGTCCTGGAGCTATGGCCGACACACTCACATTGTAAGTGTCTGAAGGTGCACCCATTTGTGGTAAACGTGGCACATTCTGTCAGGGTACCTATATTCAGAGAGCGTACAAAGCACACTTCCTGTGGACTTCATATACTCTGTGAGACTAGTCACCCTGCCAAATTGTAACGATGTAGCATGTGCAAGTCACCTTACCACCGTGCTGGGCAGGCGGTGGGCCACAGGAGCAGACAACTTTTACTGATTACAATTGCGCCAGCACAACGGTGTTATTGGCACAAGGTGACATACTATCTTCTTCACCTCCTTCCCCTGAAAATAATGTGGCAATTATGTGTCGACCTACTGTTATCTCAAATGAGAGGTGGTTTCCGAATGGGTGAAGTGTGTGTCTGGGATTGTTACAAGAGTCATGTATTGGTGCAATTGTTGTGTAATGTGGTAAAATGTATGTGTAGCCATAATCATGGGGGTTTTCCTGTTTCCATTTCCTAGTGAGGATGAGGGTTGTGTGGATTTTCGGCCACTCTTATATCCAAAGGGCTGCACGACTTTTCCGAGGGCCACCTACATCTGGGTCTGGAAGGGATGGCCTTGCAGTGCATTGGTTTGGGGTGGGTGGGAGGCGCCTTCACCAGCTCCGAGGAGCCATCATCGCTGCCCAAGCAAAAGGAAAGCCCCCCCCCCGACCTTATAGTGGTTCACCTGGGAGGAAATGATTTTGCGTCTGTGGGACGGAAGGTGGTACGGGAGCAGCTCATGGCAGACCTTGAATGGATTGCACAGAGGTTTCCAAACACTGTGGTGGCCTGGTCCCAGATGATTCCCAGGATGGATTGGAGAACTCAAGGGAATAGAAGGGCCATCAACTGCTCGGTGTGGAAAATGAATGGCGAGTTCACTAGACTGAGAGGGCAACACCAGAATACGGACCATTCACCATGGCAATATCAAAGGTGCTGTGATGTTTCACAGAGATGGGGTGCACCTTTCCAAAACAGGCATGGAGCTGTTCATTGGAAACATAATGGATTTTGCCCAGACGCTATTTTAGGGGGGGGTTTGCCCAGTGACTGATGGACACACTGGAAGATGTGAAAAGTGAATAGAAATGGTAGTAAGTATGTTGGCAGTGAGACTTCCACTTTCTACCAATTGTTTGCATTCATGGCATGTCAAAGCATTCAGTATGTTTCTGCTACTTATTTCTTAGGTACCCATCACTACTTGCTTCAGCCTACATCAATTTGCTTGGCCTTGCAATAATTTTGTCCTTGTGAGCTTTCCCCTTACAATAGACACCCCTATATGAATGAGCAGGTGTTTTTGTCAAAAGTGTGGCAGCAGTTGCCCGGAAGGGCCAGCCGTGTACTTTATTTATCTTCCCTTTCTGCTTCTTCATTGCCTATGGCTTTTCAACTCACCCAATCACTAATACGTTGCATGGTTCCTTCTCACCTCGATTTCCCATCCACAAGCATCCCATGGAGGAGGGCATGGTGCAAAGCATGTTGGCTGTTTCTGAATAGGTAGTGTGGCTGAAATCCTCGTCCCCACGCTTGTATTTCTGTACAGTTTAGCGGAATAGTACATTGTCCATAGATTTTTTGTTCTCTTTCTTTTAGGTGCAGGTGTGTTGTAACTGTCTACCCACTTGTAGGAAAGCAGTCAGCTGGTCCTTAGCATTTCACGTGAGTGTTTGCAAAGTAATACTCAGTTTATTGTAGCGTGCAGGGAGTACGTCATATTGCAGAGGGCTGCTACAGTTTGTGAGCAAAGTCTGGACCTTTTGGTGTACTTGTGTGGAGTAGGTTTGTGGCACTGAATACCACTTACTGTACTACGTTCCATACTTTCAGATGCACACATACTTCTTGTTTCAGTCTTCATCTGGTCTTTGGGCAGTGAAGGGTTCCATAGCGAAGGTACTCATGGCTTCTCGGCGATCAATGTCTGGTGCGGAGGCATTAGCTGCAGTGATGGATTCTGGCTCAGCGCAAGGCACAGATGTGTACATGCCTTCTGAAACAGATAGTGCTTCTGAGGGGCACGAGGGAAGTGATTGGGGAAGTGAGATGGCCATTGACGAAAGTCCCTCCTCCCACTCATCATCGTCATCATCTGATGATGAAGAGGAAGGAAGAGTGCGTCCACCTTTTCGCACACTTCCCACACGCAGGGGACCTGTAAGGGGGAGGGGACGTGCAAGACGGCCACGCAATGTGGCAGTTCCTGACATGACTCAAGAGTCGCTCTGGGTGCCTCCAGCAATGGCTCAGCCTGTTGTGCCCCCTTTCACTGGTATATCAGGGTGCACAGTGAATACAGAAGGGTTTCAGCCTATTGATTTTTTCAACCTTTTTGTTGATGATGGGTTCATTGCAGATGTGGTTCAGCAAACCAATTTATACGCTGCACAGTTCATGAGGTCTAGGGGTCCCACTCTGAAACCCCACTCCAGAGCACAAGCATGGGTACCCACAAACGATGTTGAAATGAGACAGTTTTGGGGTCTCATTTTGCTCATGGGAATTGGACACAAGCCGTCTGTCGCAATATACTGGTCTACTGTAGCACCATTTTATTGCCCGTTTTTTTCAGCTACAATGAGCAGAAATCGCTTTCAAGCACTGCACCGTATGTTGCACTTCAATGACAACACGGCAGCATTACCCAAAACGGACCCAAACTTTGATAGGCTGTTCAAACTTAAGCCATTTCTGGACCACTTCACTCACCGATTTGCAGAGGTGTATGTTCCTAGCCAGAACATATCCATTGATGAATCGTTGGTGTTGTTCAAAGGTCGCCTTGTATTCAGGCAATACATTCCTAGCAAGAGATCACGATATGGAATTAAAATGTACATGTTGTGTGAAAGTACCACTGGGTATGTCAGCAGCATGAGAGTCTACACCGGTAAAGACTCTACCCTAAACCCTCTGGGCTGCCCAGCCCATTTAGGGACAAGTGAGAAGATTGTTTGGGATCTTCTCACACCATGGCTCCACAAGGGACATCATTTGTATGTAGACAATTTCTACACCGGAATTCCACTGTTCAAGGAATTGTTCAATGTGGGCACACTGGCATGCGGTACAATCCGCAGTAATCGCAAAGGCTTCCCCAGACAACTTGTGTGTAAGAAGTTGGCCAAGGGACAATGTATGGCATTGCGGCAGGATGAATTGTTAGCAGTGAAATTCTGCGACAAAAGGGATGTGTACATGCTAAGTACTATTCATGATGAAAGTACTTCAGCTGTCCCTCTGCGCAGGCAGACTCAGCAAGTGTTGAAGCCCAATTGCATTCTGGATTACAACAAGTACATGGGTGGAGTAGACAAAAATGACCAAGTGCTTGAGTCATACCACGCTGAACGCAAGTCGCGTTTCTGGTACAAAAAGTTAGCCACACACATGGTGCATATGGCAACGTACAATGCTTATGTGGTGTACCGTGCAGCTACTCCAGAAAACAAGCTCTCCTTTTTGGATTTTGAATTAGAAATTGTTCAATCTCTGGCTAATGTTCATGTACAAATTCCCTCCTTTCCAGAGGTCGAAGATGTGGCCAGATTGCAAGAGCGACACTTTGGTGATTATGTTCCTCCCACTGCCACGAAGGCACAACCGTACCGAAAATGTAAGGTGTGTACAAAACAAGGAAAGAGGAAGGATACTCGGGTGTAATGTCCCCAATGCCCTTCCCAGCCTGCCCTCTGCTTTCAGCCTTGTTTCCTTTTGTATCATACAAAGGAAAATTATTGGGAGATCGACTGATTTCCGAAAATGCCCATCATTCCTTGAAAGGGACCCTTAGCCACTGAAATGGTGCATGTCTTGTAAAGGAATGGCACTCTTGCACCCTGCCCTGGAGGTGTACCTTCAATGAAAATGCAACAGGATGTCAACTCACTTCACTTGATTTAGCGTGCATTCACGAGCATCGCTAGTCCTGCTTACTCCACTTGAGGCTTGCCTTGGAAAGGCAACCACAGCCGTAGCTTTCCCTTGAGGCCTGTCAAGAAAATGTACATCAGTCTAGATCCCTCAGCTCAAAGCGTGACTTGCAAAGGAACGCTAATCAGGCTCCTTCCATTGGAGGCGGGCCTACGAAATAGTAATCATTATGAGTCCCTGTACTTGAGTTGTGCCATGCGGGTCTTTCCCCTTTGGCGTGCTTTGGCAAGCAATGCTAGTCCTGCCCCCTCCATTTGATGCCTGCCTGGGAAAGAGACATCACCCCCGGTACCTTTCACTTCAGATCTGTCTCATAAGGAAAAGGCAGTCTAGCTCCCTCTGCGCGTGGTGTGCCTTGCAAAGTAACGCAATGCTTGTTTCTTCCAAAGCAGGCCCATCTTGGAAAGAAATGCCACTCTAGCTCCCTCTACTTGAGGTGTGCCTTGGAGTAGGTGGGGACAACACTCTGCTTTACTCCCCTTTGGCGTGCTTTGGCAAGCAATGCTAGTCCTGCCCCCTCCGCTTGAGGCCTGCCTGGGAAAGAGACAACACCCCCGGTACCTTTCACTTCAGGTCTGCCTCATAAGGAAAAGGCAGTCTAGCTCCCTCTGCGCGTGGTGTGCCTTGCAAAGTAACGCAATGCTCGTTTCTTCCAAAGCAGGCACATCTTGGAAAGGAATGCCACTCCACCGCCTCTAGTCGAGGCGGGCCATGGAGAAGAAGGGTGGAGCACTCTGGGTCACTCCCCTATGGGAGTGCAGCTTGCTCCTGTTCGGGATTGCCTTACAAAAAAAAACATCTGGAAAACCCCATCCGCTTCCGGCGTACTTTGGACAGGAACCCAAATCTGCCTCCTTCCACCTAAGGTTTGGCAAGCAAGGAAAGGCCAGTCCCTCTCCCTCTACTCAAGCCGTGCGTTGTGGAAGACCAGAACACCATTCAGGTTCCCTCCACTCAAGGGGTGTCTTTTCAAAATAATACACGCCACTTTGGCTCCCTCCCTTGAGGTCTAAGTGTCATGAAAGTGGTACTTGGACACCAACTATATGGCAGCAGTGTCTTGCGTACCTCGTAAGATCCTACCTTGTTTATTGTTTTACTGCGAGTAATGTTATGTGTGGTGTAAGTGACACGTCTTCTGTAGGAATTAATTGGATATGATTGGTGTGTGAATTAGGTAAAGATACAAAGAACATGCAGATGCAATTTCTGTGAATGGACTTTTCCTGCACTGCCGAAATATTGTCATGTTGCAGGATGGCTGTTTTGTGTGGGTACGGTGGAACATAAGAATGTTTGCCCATAGTTGCTATGGGCATACTGAAAGCTGGTGTGGAAGATAGCGCCTGTAGGGCAGGGTAGCGAAGTCAGCCAGTATGCACTTGCTATCACTGTCCACATGTGATTGCCGGCACATAAAGTTTGCATGCAGACACAGTTGCTATGAAATTGATGCCAAATGATAGTTAAGATATTGCTAGAGACACAGTTGCATTGTACACACATGTCCATGTGGTATAAGTGTGTAGATATGCTCATGTGTAGATACACTTGCTCTGGTGCTAGTGATTTGGTAGAAGTGCAACTGCTGAAATGGATGCCAACTGACTGCAGACACGAAAGGGATACGTATGGCCAGTGATCCGGTGGGGGACTTGTCGTGGCATCACTGCTCACAAGGACAAACCTTCTTGTGCAACACAAGGAGGTTTGTCCTTGTGCTAAATCCCACCTTGCGTGTCTAACTGCATTGCGTCTGGTATGTATGGGAAGTGTGAGGAAAGGTGCATGTGAAATGGCTTACTGCCAGTACTTTACTGTTTCCTAAGCGCACTACAGCGAAGTTACTATACTAAAGATGTACCCATTGTCACTCAGGTACCACACCTGCACACAAGAGGTCAGCCTCTCATTGGGACACGTGTGGCGATGCGGGAAGGTAGGCCACGTGTTGTTGGCGGTGTGTTTCGGTGAGTGGCCAGAGGGAAATGTCTGAGAATTGTCTTAATTTCCGGCCAATTACAGAGACATTTCCCTGTGTCCACTCACCGAAACACGTCGCCAACAGCAGATGTCATACCTTCTTGTGTTCCCACAGGTGTCCCGACGAAAAAGGTATCTCGCATGTGTGGGTGCGCCTACCTGGCCGGCAAGGGGCAAGCCGAAAACGCAAGCAACCCCCAGTCTGTTTGCAGAGGGGAATCTCAGCCATTCTGCCGACCGGCACAACATACAGATATGGGCCTCGGGTGTCCAAGCCACCAAGGAAAACAGGGAGCCCCATGCATTTCCGAAAAGAGGACACCCGTGGGAATCCGCAGAGGTGTGATTTGCGCACATCGCCCCAGATTTTTTTACCCAGACACCCCTGCAAAGTCCGAAATGTGGGGAAAAAAACGCTTTTTCCGCACATTTCGCTCGACGCACCCATCGAAACACACCCCCAACAACACATGGTCTACCGTCCCGCATTCCCACAGGTGTCCTGATGAAAACGGTACCTCACATGCGTGGGTGCACCTACCTGGCCAGCAAGGGGCAAGCCGAAAACGCAAGCAACCCCCAGTCTGTTTGCAGAGGGGAATCTCAGCCATTCTGCCGACCGGCACAACATACAGATATGGGACTCGGGTGCCCAAGCCACCAAGGAAAACAGGGAGCCCCATGCATTTCCGAAAAGAGGACACCCATGGGAATCCGCAGAGGTATGATTTGCGCACATCGCCCCAGAATTTATTACCCAGACACCCCCGCAAAGTCCGGGGCACATTTCGGACTTTGCGGGGGTGTCTGGGTAATAAATTCTGGGGCGATGTGCGCAAATCATACCTCTGCGGATTCCCACGGGTGTCCTCTTTTCGGAAATGCATGGGGCTCCCTGTTTTCCTTAGTGGCTTGGACACCCGAGGCCCATATCTGTATGATGTGAGAGTGTGACATTTCCGGTGTGAAAACAGACTTGGGGTTACTTGTGTTTTAGGCTTTCCCCTTGGCGGCCAGGTAGGTGCACCCACACATGTGAGGTACCGTTTTCATCGGGACACCTGTGGGAACGCGTGACGGTAGGCCATGTGTTGTGTTTGTGTGGTTTTCATAACGTTTTGACCCATTTGCTGGAGCCCTTTGTCTCACAACCCTTTCTTTTCCCAAATGTGACCTACATTTAGTCGCTGCTTTAGCCACCATACACTTTTGTAACCTGCACAAGTCACCTACCCTTGAAAAGGTCTGCCCGGGCTCTTTCAAAAAATGTATGGCTGCCGTTCCTCACCACATTGGTTTTCCCAATTTACACATGCTAAGTGCGTCTGGTCAGGCCGTGAGCGTAAAACTCCTGTGTACCATGGCTCAGTGTTTGGCTTGTGGTATTGCTTGTTTTGTACAAACACTACAAAAATGGTATGCTCTCCTAACTGCAAGAGTCGGGGGAATGTAGCGGAGCATTGCTTTTCTCAAAATTCATAGAAGCCATTGCCGTACCAAGCCAACCATATCCAACACACCTTTTTTTTCAGTCATTTTCCCGCTTTTCCCCCATTCGATGGCAGTTTCCCCTACCTAGTTGTTGCCTGACCTATGCAAATCACCCCTTCCTAAACTTGGAATTTTGTCTACTTTTCAGAAATATATGCCTTTCTGTCCTCCAATTTGGCTTTCCTGCCCTTTTCTTCCATTCCGTCCATGCATGTCCAATTGGCAAAAATGGCAAAAATCGCCTACCTCTCACAAAACGGTTGATAACCCCATCAAAATAATTTTTTTCCATTTCCACTCAACCTGTTCCTGAAAGCCAACACATTGGGGAACTCAGCACAGCAAACCATTTGTTCCTAGCTCTTACAAGGAAAAAACCACAGGCTTCTTTGTACATCATTTTATTGGCATTTTTTGAAAAAACCCAAAATTTTCACACATTTTCCTTATTTTCTCTCACCCCCCTACAGCAACCTGGGATTCCTGGGTGGCGTTACGACCGCCTACATGTGGGAAAAAAAGGAGCCAAATTTGGCCGAGATATCTCATGTAACGAAAAAGTTACAAGCCATTGAATGGCCACATACCAAAATCACCAAAAAAGGCTCTGGCACTGGGGAGAAATACCCATGGCACTTAAAGGGTTAATTGAACTTTCATAGTTTCCATTTTGCACTCATGACACATTTTAGTTCATGTCACTGTTTGTTTTATTTAGTGTCTCGATTTTATGTTCCCTATTTGACACTCTTCGTGCAATCACTCATGAGATGGCAGCATTATATTCTTTGCTCTGTGTCCTTCATTTGGTTGCACTCGCACCCCATCACTTTCCTTTCAATGCCTTCCTTTAGTTTTTCTTCATATAGTCCCAGCCAGTGACTCTGACACCTCCTACAGTCTTAGACCTCGCACACCCATGAATATCACAGTTTGTTTCTCCTTTTTCTCTTTGTTTTTGAAAAATGCCTTTCCTGCACAACAGCCTGTTGGCAATCTTCTCCTTCATGTATTCATGTATGCCATATTAGCAAGTCATACCAGTCAATTCCACACAGGGTTGTTCCTCTGTTCCTACTCTTTCCTTCCTTTGGCTTCTGTTTCCTTTATCTTTATTTCTGTCTTCTCATTAGCCACTTCCACTGTATTTTTTCAAATAGTTTCACAGGCTGCTTTCTCTTGACCATCTCTATAGCTCATCAGTGTTTTAGTGTGTCAATCACTACCTCGTCGCCAATTGTTGTGTGCCTCATGGACACCACTTTAATTATTATATCTTCATCAAATGACAGGAGTCAGCCTGCATGTCTGAACTCCTTTATTCCCATATCATAACTGACTCCTCTCCATGCCATTCCTTCCCAAGTTCTACCCACCAAACATTCCACATTCTATTCAGCTACAACACCTACCACCCTACCGAGGCAAAATACAAATCACACGGGATCGCGCAGCATCCTCCCTCTCACAGCAACATTAAACTATGTGCTGCTGTGGCGTTACATTTGGTATTTTTAAGCAGTCTTGTTAAAGGTAATGATCTGCTTGCGACTTTTAATACGCTCTTGTCGAAATAAAAATGTCATCCCAAGTGTGCTTCAGCAGCTTGATCATAAGCGATGTTTTTTAGCAACGAAGTGAAACTTCAAAAACCTTCAATGTCCGTTTAATGGGACACACTGCTCGCTAATGAAACGGCACCGTTCGTGAATGGCAGTTTCGGCAAACATCCTGATGTTATCTGGCATCGCACAGGATTTTCAGTAGGCCAATGCTGCTTGTTCGGCACATCAAACTGCATGACTGGCAGTGTTGCATGCCTTGCAAAAGTTGAATGCTCATATTTAATTTCTCCAACATCTCTCGCTGAGAAGTTTGTGTTTATTTTTTTTTTGCAATACATTTGAATAAATGAAAGGTAGGTTTGAGACCGGCTTTACTGAGCACAATTCAAACTATGAAAATATCATTTCTGGCAATATAAAATCAAAAACATAAGATATTTAAAGCCACACGTCAACTCTGCTAAACCGTGCACACTATTCCCATTGAGCGAGAATTAGAGTACATTTGCTAAACCATGTTCTTCTACTCTCTGGAAACGTCCATTTTAAGTTTCATAACTCTGAGAAGCTACCCGCTCCATCAGCCATGTTATTTTGGTCAACCGGATAATCTCACTGTACAAATGTGTTGATCGTTTTCATATTCTGTTTTTCAATAAAAACCTCCAAAGCATCCCTGGCCATGGTATCTGACAGGCGCATGGTTTCTGGATGCACACATCTGCCAGATTACCATATTTACATGCCGTTTTTCTCGGCTTCACTGTGCTGCAGTGTCTTGCGACTTTCTTTACTCGACCACTATGCTTATGCCAATTTAAAAATACCTTCTGTTTTGAGAATCCATATTTAAAATTGGGAAGTTTGCCAAGATTTCCCACAGCTTGCTTTGACAGACCAAATAGGACGTTGTCATTTATCACTCTACGCTAAATCATAAAAATGAAAAACTCTACATTAAATTACTTTGCAGGAGAAAACAGATCTCATGAAAACGAGGCGGTTGTCGCTGCTTGTGTTATTTTCATATCAAGTTAGTGTGCCTGGTTTACACGGTTTTCTTTTTTGTATTGCGGACCTGAAAGTTACCTAAAGCAATTGATACAGGCATTATTTTACCAATTGAAAGCATGCACTCCTGGTTGCAGGCCTTCCTTAATCAATTGTTGATAACACATGTTCAGGTTTTACTGCAAGGACTTCATTTTACAGTATATGAATCACCCGATGGCTACTGTATGCTCTGCTGGAAATGGGATCCACTTCACTCTGTTTTACAGTGTGCACTTAACATGAAGAAACCAGAAAAACAAGCATTAGCAAAGCCAACAGTTTGACTTTTCCATGTGCATGGCAAAGGGGGCTAAAATTATTTTAAAACTAACAGCTGGCAAATGGTGAGAGAACCTTGACATATGACGTCTGTGCCTGGCCATTGTGTATCTAATGTCTAAGCAAAGGTATTAGGTTCAAATGTGTCTATATTGCAAAAATAGTCATTAACAACTCCTGTCAAGAGGTTATCGTTTCAATGGTCAACCTCTACCTCCCTAGGAGATTAAGATTGAGTAACTGCATCCTTGCGACGGCACCTCACTTCAAGTGAAACTACATGTGCTGGGTTATATGTGATTTTTTTCTGACCCAAATTTCTGAGTGGTAAATTTAATTGCACTTTTTTACCCTTATAACGCCACCCCAACCGCATCCCGACCCATTTTAACCACTTACCCCACATATATTTAATTAATACTTTCGGTGTTTATGTACTTCGGTGAAATGTATGACTCTGTTTTGTTTTCAGTAAAATTACTGGGTACCGATGTGCTGTTGCTCATTTTCCCATCAATCGTCAATCCTCTTAGCTCTCTTCCACAAAACCTATCTGAATCAGAAGCCAGCTTTCCTCTGTGAAAGCTTTGAAAACATAGCTCTTCAACCAATTAAACCTTCTCAAGCTGCCTTTCTGTCTACAAATGGCAATTTTCTGGGACATGAGACAACAATGCAGGTAATAACACGCTTCACAAATTACCTAACGTAATAAAACTGTGGCCTATGTCAATTCTTTTCTAGTTTAAGGAGAACCCCTGATCCAGCAAATTCGTCTTCCCAACCCAAAAGCTGCTTGAATGGTGGGAATTACTATTGTTGGGTGTATTATGAGCTTTAAGCCCATTTGTAAATCATTTTCTCTCGGTCAACTAGGAAAATCTGCATTTCAGAGGTTTTATGTTCAGCTGAAACATGTATAATTATCAATTTCATTTACACACCAGGAACTCAATTTCCATTGCTTTTTCCTCTAAATAACTAAAATGAAGTCAAATGCAAACATGATATGCATTTCAGCTGCATTATTAAAAACGGTCAGATTGTTTTTACTTAACATTACCACGAAATCAAATAGCACTTTCAGGTGCCTGGGTCACTGGAACATTGCTATTGGCTGGAGAGTCGATTTATCTAGGATATCATTCCAAAATAATACATTTTTAAGAATCTTAACCAATTTATGACGATAAATGAAATGGTCGCCTCAATTGTGGGTTTGTTAATTATAAGGTGAACTTTAATAAGGTTTCTACAACATATCATTTAGTGTACATGTTCTTCTTGGCAAGGAAGTAATTAGGAAATAAAACAAGGTTATGAGAATTTGGAAAGATAAAAGTGCATATTATTGATCTAAATTGTTATCATTGCTATTTTCACTAGAAGGCATGAACACCCTACTGGTTAAGGAAAATGTACCCCATCTTTATTTAGTGCTATCATTTAAGTGCACAATATTCGCAAAGCTTGAGTAGGTGCTGAGCAAAATACAAAAGAAGGAAATCAGGGAGAAACTACAACGAAAACAAAAATAAAACATTGGGTTAATGAAAGGGCACTGCAGTCATAGGTTAGGAAAGGCAGCTGTTAGAGCGGAAATCGGGGTTGATGGAATGAAGCTACAGCAATCTGCTAAAAGAGTGCAGGCCAGGTACATCTGATATTCGGGGGAAGGGAGATCCAAATGCCCAAGCAGTGGCAGACAAAATCCTTACTGGAGAGAGAGGAGAGACCGAATTTGGACATTTCCAATTGGCACACGTCGGAGTGGTACTTGAAATCTCAGCAATCTTATGTTTCCCAACTGGATAGACCAGTAGGACCAAGAGTAATGCCCTAAGAGTGATACAAGCAAGATTGATATGAATGCAGTAGTGAATAGGAATCTCGTGCCGAGCCAAAAAAGAAAGCTGTGGTATGATCAAGCAAGCCACAGAGTAAAGGAGGACTTTGAAGGGACAAAACTTGAAGCATGAAGGTCCATTAAAACAGCATTGCCATCGTCCAGCGTTGAGATACCTTGCACCTGAATGGAACGATGGGAAATATATGGTTTAATCTGTGAGCAAGCCCTAAGTTCAGAGAAGAGTCAAGGGTAAAACCAAGGGTCTGTACCAGTGGAGCCAAGATGGGAATGATGCCAAGTGAGGATATTGAGGTTAAACAAAATTAAACAGGTGGTGAGGAACGGATGGGTGGCTATGAGGGTGTGAACAAAAGGAACTCTTTATAAGGGATTCGGTTTAAGAAAGTGACAGCACATTCAATCGTCTATGGCACAGAAGCAGTCCCCTCAAGCAATTATCAACAACAAGCATCATCCTGGTTTAAACCAATGTGAAGCAGTATAACGTGCTGTATTTAACAGGATAAGTCACCTGTATTCCAGACTACCAGTGTCTTCTAGTCCTTTCTCATCTCTCACCCGTTCCGCTGTTGCCAGTGCAAGTACTGGTTGCAGACCTGCCCACCTAAGCCTTTCCCGCTTTACACATCATGCCGTAACTTACCTGTCTCCGCTCGCCAGATGGCACTGTTTATTTCTTCAGAATGCTGGCCATACCCGGCCCTCGCCTGCTGTGCCCCAGACAGTGAAATGGAAGAGGGGCAGAGTTTAATTTTTGTGTTCTCCCCATTAATTAAAAATTCCAATTATAATCCCTTTTATTTTTAACTATGCCTCAGATTGAGGGCACAGTGATATGATATTATATGGCATTATAACGTGCCTGTACACGAGTGTTTCTGGTGATCATGGGATAATGACCTAACCTCAAATGATTGGCAAAACAAAACATATGCAGAGGGCTATAAATTAGGGATGGTTATCACCCCAAGCGTTCATTAACCTTTAGAAGGCTATTAGATCACATGGAGTTCTGTTGTGGCGAGAGGCCCTTTGTGTGGAGAGGTTTGTGTTGTTACTGGAGCCCAAACCGCTGTAGCACCATCCAGCCCCGTGTAAATTGCAGCCTCAGGTGCGGCGCGTAGTTACTGCGGAGTGTGGAACTGCAGAGTGCAGTTGTGGCAGTTGCGCATCGGGGTACTGCTGGCTGGTTGGTGATTGCAAGCCCAGAAGACATTTGAAGAAAACGCATCAGCTGTGGTCGAGATTGTGCTAGGTAAACCCTGGTCCATGGCTGAGTTGTGTAAGTAAATCTTGGAAATGGTTGACTTGGCCCAGTCACTACGTTCTCATCTGCATAGTGCCCTGCCAAACTGCCCAATGTTTCTGATGAAACCTTGAGGAATATCTCCCACTCACATCAAACAGGGCAGAAGACAAATGATAAATTGATGGCAGGAAAATAAAAAATGCTAGCATTGGCTAGTGAAAACTATCAATCCGGAGCTCTATCCTAATAAATGCAAGCACGGGGATGTGGGGTGCCGGAATGGGCTTGGTACCATAGAATGAGAGTCCTCGGGAGAATATTGAGAACTCATGCTGGTGCTCTGGAAAAGGCAATATTTCATCTGGATGCAAAGAGCGAGATCGTCTTTAGGGTACCCCTGAATTATTTGAAAACTCTATAGATCAGTATGCTGATCCAATAAACACTACCATCAAGGAAGTTGGGTTTGCAAATGCAGGGGTGGAAGGATCCCTCCCCCGGGGCGTTGACCATTGATGGATGCAGCACTATGTTTAATAGCTCCTTAGTTGGTTCTTCATCGGTTAGTACCTCACATCTGGCAATTCATGTAACATTGCAAACATTGGTCAAACTAGACGATCTTCTAGGAAATCAAATTAATGTCGCATTCCACATCAGAAATTGGAATGATGTTGAAAGTCCAGAAAAATGGTACCTAGGAAATTGTGCCAGAGTACATGTTATCTGGCAAATGTACTACTGGGGAACCTCGAATACAGTACGAAGTGGATGAGTGACAAGTAGAGAAGGAAAACCAGAACTTGTACCCTGGCATTGACATGGCCCAGGAGACCAACCCTTTGGGTATGCATCGATGTCACTCTGTTCTTTTGGTGGGTGAGCAGGAAATGGAGAAAGAAATGGAAACTCACCAAAGAGGTTGGCTCTTTGAGCATCGTCCAAGGAGTAATCCAGGAAAGTGTATTGAGAAAAGGAAAAGTGGCAACAAAAATTAAATATAAAAATGCATCACTCTAGGTACCATTTCAAAAAGATGAATCCAGATGTCAATAAAATGGCACTTCCAGGTGGAGAACAGCGAGCTAATCGGCTGGGGCCACATCTGTTGGAAACAATCAAGTCCAAACTGACCCCACAGAAGATACGAAAAGTATGGAATTAAATCACGAGGACACTGTTGTGTCAGTAGAAGCTGTACCTTCTGGAAGGGTGCAGAAGAAGGAGACGGACACAGGAGTGCTTGCTTGCTTCGTACACTTATTAAAAGTAAAAGAAAAGGGGGATTTTGGGAAAATGCCTAACTAGCCCTAACTCTAAGAGGGGTTTGCCTTCTCAACAAAACTACGGTCAGTGTCAGAATATCCAAAATAAAACTGTCATCCTATGTCCAAAACCTAATCTGACCCTCACACTCTAAAGTAAACAAATTGTTTATAAGGGGAAACATGTCTCTTGGTTGGCCTTCCGCAGCCTTTCAGTTCCAAAAGAGAGTTCAAAAAGAATGTTCAGGGGGCCGGGGGGGCGGGGAGGGGAGGGCGTCAAGATGGCTGCTTGAAGACAAAGCTCTGCGCTCGGTCGACATTCACAAGGCGTGGTAGCGGCAACACTAAATCGTGTGCCCTGAAATCATCTGTACTGGTTCCCCCCGACGGAGGGAACAACTGACCCTAGTATCGTCTGGAACCGGGGTCCCAGAGGCGAACTGCATCGCCTGGAAGATCTCCGGCAGCGGCGTGGGACAAGCCACCGCAGCCCCGTCTCTGTGGAGCACTGCAGTGTGGCCTGGTCCTGGCCGTAGCAGACCGGGCGTGAAAACAACACACCGCCATGGGGCGGCCCCTCCAGGAGCTGTAGGGGGTGCCGCCTAGCGACGACGCCATGGACAGCAACATTCCGCGTTGGTACCTGGGCTGGTGAAGGTGTGCACGACTACAAACCTGCGCTGTGAGGACGGCGCAGCGGATCCACGTTGAGCTGGCTGGAGTGTCTACATCATAGCGCCTGGCCCACGCTGGCGCTGAGTGAGTGGCCCCCACCTAGTGTGTGCTCCTCCCGTGACCTCACAGCTCACAGGGGCCACCTGCTGTTAACGGCCCATTAATTACATGAACCGAGTGCTGGGCTGGCCTGGGGCCCCCTCACCACCCTGGCACAATCAATACACTAGCCTTGACCCCACTGCATGTGTAAAACAGAGGAAGACACCCCAGAAAAATCCACCAACGGCCTCCTCAACGGCATCCCTCCTGCCAGCGCTGCTTCTGAGAACACCTGGACTGGTGGGGTGGGCCTCCAGGACCGGTCCTGTGACCCCAATGGCATCCTACCCCACTCACTGGCCCTGCTGGATCGCTGTGTGGCCCATGGAACCTTGGGAGAGTACACAACGCCTCCAGACATCACACCTAGGCCCGCAACCCTCTAGTTCTGCGGGCCAACTGCCTCGTTTACTACGACTGGGCCTTGAACCACTCGGACTGCTACACAGCCGACTGGGTTATCAACCCACGGTGGGTGGCCCTATAAAACAAGCTAGAGAATACCGGGATGCTAGACTGAGTTGTGACAACACAGGAGGTTGGTGTTAACTTCTTGCACTGTCTCTTTTGCTCCTCCCTTGGTGAGTGCTCCATCCATCTATCTATCCACCATGACTAGAGGCAGTGGGGGGAAAAACGGGGCTATGGATACATTAGCCACAGTTGCTTCACGCGAGTGCCCCAGTCCCTCGACCAGCACCCACTCGGCCAGACCCAACCCATTTTGCCACTGTCCCCAGACCTCACACACATGATGGAAACCCTGACTAAAGGATTTGCTGCTGTCCATGAAAAATTGGATTAGATCACTGCCAATGTGGCTTCCATGCATTCACAGCTGGGGAAAGAAGCTGCATGCATTAATGAAGCCGGGACAAGAATTGGGGCAACAGAGGATACCGTTCAGGGGCTTCAAAATACAGTATCATCACTGGCGAGGGACATAAAAATAGTAAGAAACAAATGTGACAACCTTGAAGCACGTTCCAGCAGGAACAACATTCGTATTGTTGGGTCCCCGAGGATGCACTGTCCAGGAGCATGGTGTGGGCAGTGGTAAACCATCTCAAAGATCTACTTGGAAAACCAGTGCTTTCCCCGTTCTTCGCGGTGGAACGTGCTCACCGGGCCCTGGCCCCTAAACCAAAACTAGGAGACTTTCCTCGCCCCATCATCGCGAAAGTCCTAAATTTCCATGACCAAGATCATCTTTCGCACCTAGCAAGGGAAAAAAAGGAGCTACGCCTGGACTCCCAGACAATACGTTTTTCCCCAGACTTTTCACTACCAGTGCAGCACAAGAGGTGCCAATTCATTGGAGTCAATGCCAATTCTGGGGTGAACTATACTTCTTCAGGGTGCCATAGGCGGCGGTGAAGTTCATAGAGGCCCAGATACCTATCCCGGAGCATAGGGAACCTGATAAGACTACCAGTGTGAGTACACTAACCATAAATCTGTTTCAGTTACCTGTAATTCTCAGATGAGTACATATCATCTGAAGATTAACCTACGCGACCATCCAAATATTCAAAATGCGATTATGAGAGCGTTTGGGCCAAAGTGGCAGCAGTTAGCCCCATAGCAGCTGCTGCTTAACAATGTTGGATCATGTTTGGTTCTGGGGGCCCGGTTGGGGTGGGATGCGGGGGGGCCGAGAAGGGTTTTACACTGCTGATTGGGGGAGGGCAGTGAGGGTGGATGGGATTGAGATCTGCGTTAACAGGTTCCTTTGAATGTTCAAGCGCTTGTTGTGCACACTAGTTGAATAGGGAAGGAAAACAGGAAAACAAATTGGCAACAGAGTACACGGTTAGAATCATCTTGGGTCATAAAGGTGGAATGTGTAGTGGGAGGTCTGTGGAAGAGTACAAGTTTGGAAATGTCTTCAATTATAAATGGAGAACTGATGCAGGAAGGTCAGTGGTGTGTCCAGTAACCATGATTACCCTCTGCAATGGAGCTTAATGTGATGAGCTTTAATGTGAGTGGGTTGGGAAACTTCACAAAATCACATAATAACCAGGCTTATATCAATAGGCATGAAGTAAACGTCCTTCTCCTACAGGAGACACATGTGAAAGAGGTGGCGTCTAGGGGTATAGAACCATCGCGGGGGGGGGGGGCAAACAGATTTTTCACCTCATATTCAACCCAATCTAGGGGGAGGTCATGACACCAATTCAGAAATCTGTGAAATTCATCTTAAAGAAGAACTATTTAGATCCTGGGGGGCTCTACGTCATTCTCCACTGCTTCAACAATAGTATCGAACTGCTGCTGGTTAACATCTATGGCCCCAATATTGACTCTCCTGAATTCTTTGATGTTGTGTCAATACTCACTGGTTACTTCGGGGTCCCGATTGTTGGAGTTGGGGGGGGGGGGGGGACATGAATCTGATCCTTGGTAAGACCATCGACCGGTCCGGTGTGGCCCCCAGAGCCAGGTCATGCGCTGCTCAATAACTCCTGCCCAACATAGAATACTTGGAACTGGGTGACACATGGAGTCTACTGCACCAACAAGAGAGACAATACACGTTCTACTCATCCGTACACAACAGTTCCTCATGTATTGACACATTTCTGATATCTAGCTCGTTGATGGGCAGAGGCTGGGACGTCGTAATACTTCCCGCACTCTTTCTGTTCATTTCCTAGTAGTATTGACCCTAAACACAGACAGGCCACATGGGTCGGGTAGTGCTTGGCGCTTCAAATCTGAAGCACTCAGACATATTTAAGACAGGGATCCGATCAGATATGGAGACATACTTTGCATGTAATGTGACGAGCGAGATCTCCGCTGGTGTACGATGGGAAGCCTTTAAATTCTACATCTGCGGAAATCTCTAGAGAGGCTGGGGTCTTAAAAACCATTAGGAACTACCTACAGTGCTCCGAAACCAAACGCAAGTCCCTGGATCTGGAACACTCCAACCACTCAAATCCACAGGTGCAAGCGCAGATACCATCTGAACTACAGCAATTTGAGGCACACCCCATCCAAGTGGTGCTCTACTTCTCATGCCCGCAAGCAGCCAGGAAATGTGGGGAAGGGGAAAGGCCAGGTAGGACACTAGCCAGACTGGCCAAGTCGGAAGGTGGACTGTATTAACGATGCTCAGGGGAACCCCGATGGTCAGACCATGAGATTTGATTTCTACAAATCCCTTTATTCATCAGAATAACAACAAGGGACCAAAACTATACACTCCCTGCTTGAAAGGATACACATGCTGTGACAGAATGCCCAAACTAGGGATAGCCTCGATCCTGACAGTGGTCTCCATCATGCCCAAGGGCAAGGCCCCAGGTCCAGATGGACTTGCATCCAAATATTAGCAAGAGCATGCATCCCTACTTGTTCCACGTCTTTTGGAGGTATGCGTGGAGGCGCTTCACGACTCCATTCTGCACCCTTCCCTACGCAAGGCCACCATAAATATCCTACTCAAGCCTGACAAACCCAGCAACGAGCGTGGTTCCTACAGGCACCTCTCACTTATGAATGTTGACACCAAAATTTACACCACGGCTCTCGCAAACAGACTTCTCCCCTTGATGCCCCATATAGTCCATAGTGAGCAGGGGGTCTTTATCCCGGGCCGGTCAACCTCACTGAATATTAGATGCCTATTTGATGTGATGGCAAGACCGGACCCAGCGGCTCAAGCAGTGGGCGTGACACTTGACACCCAGAAAGCAATTGACATGGTCTTTTGGGAGTACCTATGGGTGGGTGGTACTCGCAGAGATTGGAATTGTCCCAGAAATACTACGCTATATTAAACGGCTATACACAGATCCCACCGCCAGAGTTTTAGTGAACTCCTACAAATCTGAACCCCTGGGGCTTGGCAGGGGCACTCGGCAGGGCTGCCCACTCTCCCCGATCCTTTTCGTACTGGCCATCGAACCAATGTCAGATATGATCTGCGCCCGCCATGGACAGCGGCGAATCCGCCTCATCGGACCTTCCGAAATAGTGTCACTCTACGCGGACGATGTCCTATTGTACGTAAGGGAACCTCACATAAATCTGGACACAATCCTCCAAGATATAATCCAGCTGGGGCGCTTCTCTGGATTCAAGATAAACCACTCCAAATCAGAGTTGATCCCACTAACTGGCGGTACTAAGCAACCGTATAGCAGATACCCAATCCGTTGGTCTCCCAATGGGATTAAGTACCTGGGAGTGTGGGTCTCCAGTGCGGAATCCTCCCTCTTGAGTGATAACTATGGGGCAATAGAGGGCCATGCAACGAGCAGCCTGGCCAGGTAGAGGGCAATCCCACTTACGATGGTCGGTAAGCAGTCCCTGGTAAAGATGGTGCTGGTTCCCAAACTTATACTTATATATATATAGATATATATATATATCTTTTTCCCCCAAACTCCACGGGCACTGGGCACAATTCCTACGGCATGCCGGGGCTCATTACCACCCACGGTGTGTGGTGCTCATTTATCGACCTCGGAAGGATGAAAGGCTGAGTTTGGACTTGCCGGGATTTGAACCTAAGTCGGTAGGCTCTGCACAGATGTCAAAGCGAGTGCTCTACTCGCTGTGCTATCCGACTGGTTCAGGCCGAGCCTCGCGTTGTATCTTCTCAGACTACACAGAGGCACACCCATACTATAAATGGCTTCCGCTGTGTACAATGGGAACGTCTCGGCTACAGGGCCGTGGCTTATCGATTCCCAGATGGGAAATTCATCACCCACAAACATGGTGGCGGGAACATTCTGGCTCAGGGATGAAACGTAGGCAATATTACAGGTTAGGTGCTCCTGTCCAGTCGCAGTGGCCATGTTGCCCATCTGAACCCCTTGAGACTGCAGAGCTGGCATTTATCGCCAATTTTAGTGGCAGCCGTCATATGCTTTCAACACTCTGCAAATTGCTGGTGAATAGTAGATCCTCCTCGATCCCGAGGGCACACATTAGCTGGTCCGAAGACCTGGGGGTCGAGCTGTCTGACGCCCAGTAGAAACGCATGTGTGCTCACACCAAGCAGGTCTGTTTGAATTTTAGATTCAGATGTAAACAATATAAACTGTTAAACTGTACTATACCCCCAAAAGACTCAGCAAGATATCTAGGGATGGGGAGGGTTGCTGTCCTAGATGCCACTTTATCCCTGCTTATCACATGCTTATGTTCTGGTCCTGCGCTCAATTGGGAACATTCTGGAACACAGTGTTAAAGACTCTCTCTAATGTTGTGGACGTTCCCCTTGAACGCTCCCTCAGGGGAGTCCTGTTTGGCGTGTGGAATAATCTGCCGAGCAAGAGACTGCGTTTATTTGTAAACACAGGTTGTATACTTGCCAAGAGATGCATCCTGCTGAACTGGAAGCATGCCTCCCCACCCAAGTGCAAAACCTGGATGTTAGCACTGACCTGGGCCCAGAACTGTGAGGAAATGTACATTGACACACTTTGACTCCCCGCCCCCACACATTTGCCTGAGTAATGCCTGGTCAGAGCTCGGAACATATCTGGCCGCCCTTCCATCAGATGAATAATTGAATGAATGCAACAAAGTAAACCTACTAATTATACTATTCCAACATACAATGTAATGTATGTACCTCCGATACCTCAAGGTATGACACTGTTGTAACGCAAGGGTTCTCTGTTTTCTTGACTGACCAGAAAGCTTACTGTAGCCAATGTATTCTGTGTGTAGTTTGCCAAAAAAAAAAAATAAAATAAAATATTTCCAACAAGATAACTAGAGTGCTCCAAAAGAAAGGTTCTACCTGACTGAAAGGGGTTGCTTTCCTTTGACAGTTTTACAGCTCTGAAGAGCGTTACTCCTCTTTAATTCATTTTAGATCAACTCACAGCCTTGGTTTACTCCCCTGTTATGTTATGCTAAGTGAATTTATAAAGTGCACTTTCACCCGGAGGCGGCATGGCACTATAGAGATCCAGTGAGACAAAGCCAAGAGTGGAACAATCACATTCATAGAAATTGAACAGTTTTCTACTGGTAACAGTGGGTCAGGTGATCTGTACTATTTCGAAGTTTCAAAGGGACCTTATACCAAGACCGAGCAGATTCGACGGAGAAAGCTCAGCTCTGCCGCCTAACCTAGCTCGGCAGAATCTTGTCACTGATATACAGTTATCCGAGGAGGAGCGGAGAGACCGTGCTGGTTCATAGCAACAGAATATTTGCTGCAGGTAGTCGGGACCTTGGCCATTTAGGGCCCGATGTACGAGGCAAAGTGTCTTGAACTCAAATTGCTGAGCCACCGGGAGCCAGTGGAGACTGCGCCTTCCTGCCAACATCTGTGGGAACCTATTTGCATAGGTTCTTTTGACAGCCTGGGTTTTTTTGCCAGCTTCGGACCGACTCAAAGCCTTGGTGTACTCTCCTGCAAAGGTTTGTGGGCGATTTATCAGCTGAATACACTTGGTTCACTATCCTGCCAAGTATTTCTACGTGCGTTTCCAAAACACTGGGACAAGGAAGAGTATGGCTTAATATTAGGTTGGTGTCCCAATTATGCTGGTGCAATCACGGTTTTGTTTTCCCAGGTGGATTGGTTTTGTCTTTATTCTCAAACCACCATTTTTTTCTAATATAGCCTTGGGGGAAGGGTGGTGTGATATGCTGTTCTTTTTGGCATCTCACCGTGTTTGCTCTATTGGTATTCTTTGGGGTTTCCTTTTACACCCTTTCAGCCTGTTTACCACCCCTTTTTAATGTTGTAGCCCACTCTACGCAAGCAGTACCTTTTCTGCAGTGCTGCAGCCCGGTTTGCCCGTCAGCTGTTTAACAGCTCCCAGCGGATCTCCAGGGATGTGGTTGCTCTTTCTTTACTTTGCGCATCCGACACCAGCTAGCAAAGCCTCCATCCTGCGTGCTGCCGTGGAGACTTCACAGCAACGGTACAGGTTGTGTCTCAGAGCGACTGGCAACGATCACCGCCAGTAGGAACTTCGCCTCGATTGCGATTTGCAACAGTGTCCAGGTCTTCTCCTGCTGTTCCACTGCCACTGCTGTCTAATCCACTCCATCCACTAGTCCTCCGGCTTTCTCTCTGTCGTCTGCCTTCACAGCTTTCCCAAGTGCTCCACCGCAACACCTGGTTTGGTCCTTCTCTCTTATTATTCATATGATTGTCAGACATGGAAAAGGGACTAGAGCATTGCGTATGGATTTCAGACTGTCTTTCCTCAGCACGGTGCGTCCTCGTCTAGGTATTCCTCTTCCACATCGACTTCCACAGTATTAGGGCATTTAAAGAACTGTAAATCATGGGAATTTTCAAGTATCATCTTGGTTTAGCTATGGCAGCGGGATCCCGTCTCCTAACAGAAGTGACGAGATACTCTGATGAGTCACACTTCCCACACTAAGAACTATCCTAAATTGAACCAAAAATCAAAGAAGACGACGGAAAAAAAAAGAACGCTTCATTTGTCAAGTCGTCAAGTATTCTTCTGTTTTTAACTCTTATCACTCGAGCAAGTTCTAGTGAAACTGGAGAAAATTCGGAGGATGATGTGGCAGAACTTGAAAGGGATACAGAATAATGCATTTTAATTGAAGGGAAGGACTTGAGAGCATGCAACCAATCGAAATTGAAAAATGTGTAAATATATGTAGGCTAGTGGAACCAGAAATTGGAGATACAACCTTGGTTTATGCAGAAACTATAGTTACCAGAAATGTTCAGGAAGTGCCAGAGAAAAGAAATGGAGAGAGAGTTGGCATTACATGGCATCCAGATGCATTAAAGGGACCAGATAATCCTATAAAACTATTTTAGGAGGTTGTAGGACAACCGGCTCCTAAAGGATCAACTATAAATGGAAGTGAGGGGAGAGGGTGAATACGATGGAACCCAGAAGTGTTAAGGGGCCCCGGTCATCGTGGGCCTCTAGCTCCAGAGGTGGTAGGGACATCTGCCCATAAGGGGACATGCACATGTGGTGGTGATCCTGAAAAAGGTTTGGGTTATAAAGAGGAGCAGATTGTAAAAATGAAGAGCATCCAACCTGTTCAAAATAAGGGCACCATTAAAGATTTGTATGCCAAAGTCAGTAACCACCTTCTTCTGGTGTTGTGTGCAATCTCAAAATCTGCCTCAGAGCTATTATTGAACAAATCATTTGTATTGAAATTACTTATGAATATTCTTGCATTAAGGTTGACTCATTCAGGGGAAATCGACTTGAATAGAATTTGATAATGGGGATCGTAAGCATGTAGTAGTATTCCATACCCATAGTAAACCGATCTATGATCTGTTATTGAGTGAACCTTATTCCCTCTCAGAATTGACATTTTCCCCTATGAAGGTGTTTTGAGGAGGGCCCGGATGGTGCTCGGGAGAGGGTCATAATCTAATCCTTCACTTAAATGTACTAGAAGTAAAATTGAAGGCAGATTGGTGAATGGGGACAAGGGTTGGAAAATGCCATGGGGTGTATGGAAGATTGCTTATGGCTGGTTTGCGGCCCTTTGTTATCCTTCATGAGGAGCCTCATTCCTCGCTTTATGGAAAAACCCTGAAATAGTTACATTAATGTCCTGGAAAAGTAGGGCTTTCAATAGTTTTGTTAATCCAGTTAGAGATGCCCCCTGTCTTACAAATGACATAGCAGCTGTACAGGAGGTGTGGTTAATGTTGATGCCGAAACTCAAGGGTTACACTCTAATTTAAAAGGAGGCTGCTAAGGGGCAGTCTGGTCGTTTGGAATCATAAATTCCCTTTGCCCCATCATAGAAAGGCTACCTACTGACTCAAATGACATCCACGCTGCTAGCTTAGTGAGACGAGAGAGAAGGGAATTGATGGCAAAGGAGCTGTTACTAATTAACGGATATTGGAACCCCTACAGAACAGATGAAGCGCTTTTCGATTGTGTTTGAATTACTGTCGGAATGCAGTTGTAGGGGAGGTTCCACAGATGGATCCTGATGGGGAATCTTAATTGTATGGTAGGATTCGCCTCTACCTTGCGCAGGCAGGAGCCCTGCCGCTCCCGCCGTCCAGCTTAACAGCTGTTCCTCCTCTCCAGATGACGACGAAGCTGCTCCCGGGCCGCATCCTGCTGATCGAAGGCCCTTACAGCACCTTCATTTGTCCCTCGGCCATTCCGACATCTTATCTGCATCAGAAATTGCAGATTGCCTTTTTTGCCTGATATTCCGTGTTTACTGGACTTGGAAACTGAGTGCCTTTGCCAAAATGGCTGCCGCAATCATGTTGCTCCTTGTTGCTTAGCAACGCTTCTCAACGCTCATTGGGCGGCCTCTGATTATTCAGTGCACAGCGCCGCCCTGCACTAAAGCACACAATATAAGGCACATAACCTGTCTGTGCCTGTCCGTGGCCGCCGGGCAGCTTTGCATGAAGACTGAATCGACCACCAGTAAGTAATCACTGACCTTTGTAGAGTCACAGACTCAGCCATTTTTATATACCCTATGATCCATTCTCTTTGCCAGCTTCCTTTGTCTTTATGCTACGCTCACATACGCTCTGCGTAATGCCATCATTTTTATCGCCGCTCTCTACCTTGCACCTAATGTTTTATTTACACTGTAAACTCCACTCAAGGGGTGTCTTTTCAAAATAATACACGCCACTTTGGCTCCCTCCCTTGAGGTCTAAGTGTCATGAAAGTGGTACTTGGACACCAACTATATGGCAGCAGTGTCTTGCGTACCTCGTAAGATCCTACCTTGTTTATTGTTTTACTGCGAGTAATGTTATGTGTGGTGTAAGTGACACGTCTTCTGTAGGAATTAATTGGATATGATTGGTGTGTGAATTAGGTAAAGATACAAAGAACATGCAGATGCAATTTCTGTGAATGGACTTTTCCTGCACTGCCGAAATATTGTCATGTTGCAGGATGGCTGTTTTGTGTGGGTACGGTGGAACATAAGAATGTTTGCCCATAGTTGCTATGGGCATACTGAAAGCTGGTGTGGAAGATAGCGCCTGTAGGGCAGGGTAGCGAAGTCAGCCAGTATGCACTTGCTATCACTGTCCACATGTGATTGCCGGCACATAAAGTTTGCATGCAGACACAGTTGCTATGAAATTGATGCCAAATGATAGTTAAGATATTGCTAGAGACACAGTTGCATTGTACACACATGTCCATGTGGTATAAGTGTGTAGATATGCTCATGTGTAGATACACTTGCTCTGGTGCTAGTGATTTGGTAGAAGTGCAACTGCTGAAATGGATGCCAACTGACTGCAGACACGAAAGGGATACGTATGGCCAGTGATCCGGTGGGGGACTTGTCGTGGCATCACTGCTCACAAGGACAAACCTTCTTGTGCAACACAAGGAGGTTTGTCCTTGTGCTAAATCCCACCTTGCGTGTCTAACTGCATTGCGTCTGGTATGTATGGGAAGTGTGAGGAAAGGTGCATGTGAAATGGCTTACTGCCAGTACTTTACTGTTTCCTAAGCGCACTACAGCGAAGTTACTATACTAAAGATGTACCCATTGTCACTCAGGTACCACACCTGCACACAAGAGGTCAGCCTCTCATTGGGACACGTGTGGCGATGCGGGAAGGTAGGCCACGTGTTGTTGGCGGTGTGTTTCGGTGAGTGGCCAGAGGGAAATGTCTGAGAATTGTCTTAATTTCCGGCCAATTACAGAGACATTTCCCTGTGTCCACTCACCGAAACACGTCGCCAACAGCAGATGTCATACCTTCTTGTGTTCCCACAGGTGTCCCGACGAAAAAGGTATCTCGCATGTGTGGGTGCGCCTACCTGGCCGGCAAGGGGCAAGCCGAAAACGCAAGCAACCCCCAGTCTGTTTGCAGAGGGGAATCTCAGCCATTCTGCCGACCGGCACAACATACAGATATGGGCCTCGGGTGTCCAAGCCACCAAGGAAAACAGGGAGCCCCATGCATTTCCGAAAAGAGGACACCCGTGGGAATCCGCAGAGGTGTGATTTGCGCACATCGCCCCAGATTTTTTTACCCAGACACCCCTGCAAAGTCCGAAATGTGGGGAAAAAAACGCTTTTTCCGCACATTTCGCTCGACGCACCCATCGAAACACACCCCCAACAACACATGGTCTACCGTCCCGCATTCCCACAGGTGTCCTGATGAAAACGGTACCTCACATGCGTGGGTGCACCTACCTGGCCAGCAAGGGGCAAGCCGAAAACGCAAGCAACCCCCAGTCTGTTTGCAGAGGGGAATCTCAGCCATTCTGCCGACCGGCACAACATACAGATATGGGACTCGGGTGCCCAAGCCACCAAGGAAAACAGGGAGCCCCATGCATTTCCGAAAAGAGGACACCCATGGGAATCCGCAGAGGTATGATTTGCGCACATCGCCCCAGAATTTATTACCCAGACACCCCCGCAAAGTCCGGGGCACATTTCGGACTTTGCGGGGGTGTCTGGGTAATAAATTCTGGGGCGATGTGCGCAAATCATACCTCTGCGGATTCCCACGGGTGTCCTCTTTTCGGAAATGCATGGGGC
This sequence comes from Ambystoma mexicanum, assembly GCF_040938575.1. Classification (NCBI taxonomy): domain Eukaryota; kingdom Metazoa; phylum Chordata; class Amphibia; order Caudata; family Ambystomatidae; genus Ambystoma; species Ambystoma mexicanum. The sequence goes on along the minus strand of NC_090922.1, from coordinate 1,245,783,357 downwards.
TCCCTGTTTTCCTTGGTGGCTTGGACACCCGAGGCCCATATCTGTATGTTGTGCCGGTCGGCAGAATGTCTGAGATTTCCCTCTGAAAACAGACTTGGGGTTACTTGTGTTTTAGGCTTTCCCCTTGGCGGCCAGGTAGGTGCACCCACACATGTGAGGTACCGTTTTCATCGGGACACCTGTGGGAACGCGGGACAGTAGGCCATGCGTTGTTGGGGGCGTGTTTCGATGGGTGAGTCGAGCGAAATGTGAGGAAAATGCGTATTTTTTCCCACATTTCGGACTTTGCGGGGGTGTCTGGGTAATACATTCTGGGGTGATTTGGGCATATCATACCTCTGCGGATTCCCACGGGTGTCCTCTTTTCGGAAATGCATGGGGTTCCCTGTTTTCCTTAGTGGCTTGGACACCCGAGGCCCATATCTGTATGATGTGAGAGTGTGACATTTCCGGTGTGAAAACAGACTTGGGGTTACTTGTGTTTTAGGCTTTCCCCTTGGCGGCCAGGTAGGTGCACCCACACATGTGAGGTACCGTTTTCATCGGGACACCTGTGGGAACGCGTGACGGTAGGCCATGTGTTGTGTTTGTGTGGTTTTCATAACGTTTTGACCCATTTGCTGGAGCCCTTTGTCTCACAACCCTTTCTTTTCCCAAATGTGACCTACATTTAGTCGCTGCTTTAGCCACCATACACTTTTGTAACCTGCACAAGTCACCTACCCTTGAAAAGGTCTGCCCGGGCTCTTTCAAAAAATGTATGGCTGCCGTTCCTCACCACATTGGTTTTCCCAATTTACACATGCTAAGTGCGTCTGGTCAGGCCGTGAGCGTAAAACTCCTGTGTACCATGGCTCAGTGTTTGGCTTGTGGTATTGCGTGTTTTGTACAAACACTACAAAAATGGTATGCTCTCCTAACTGCAAGAGTCGGGGGAATGTAGCGGAGCATTGCTTTTCTCAAAATTCATAGAAGCCATTGCCGTACCAAGCCAACCATATCCAACACACCTTTTTTTTCAGTCATTTTCCCGCTTTTCCCCCATTCGATGGCAGTTTCCCCTACCTAGTTGTTGCCTGACCTATGCAAATCACCCCTTCCTAAACTTGGAATTTTGTCTACTTTTCAGAAATATATGCCTTTCTGTCCTCCAATTTGGCTTTCCTGCCCTTTTCTTCCATTCCGTCCATGCATGTCCAATTGGCAAAAATGGCAAAAATCGCCTACCTCTCACAAAACGGTTGATAACCCCATCAAAATAATTTTTTTCCATTTCCACTCAACCTGTTCCTGAAAGCCAACACATTGGGGAACTCAGCACAGCAAACCATTTGTTCCTAGCTCTTACAAGGAAAAAACCACAGGCTTCTTTGTACATCATTTTATTGGCATTTTTTGAAAAAACCCAAAATTTTCACACATTTTCCTTATTTTCTCTCACCCCCCTACAGCAACCTGGGATTCCTGGGTGGCGTTACGACCGCCTACATGTGGGAAAAAAAGGAGCCAAATTTGGCCGAGATATCTCATGTAACGAAAAAGTTACAAGCCATTGAATGGCCACATACCAAAATCACCAAAAAAGGCTCTGGCACTGGGGAGAAATACCCATGGCACTTAAAGGGTTAATTGAACTTTCATAGTTTCCATTTTGCACTCATGACACATTTTAGTTCATGTCACTGTTTGTTTTATTTAGTGTCTCGATTTTATGTTCCCTATTTGACACTCTTCGTGCAATCACTCATGAGATGGCAGCATTATTTTCTTTGCTCTGTGTCCTTCATTTGGTTGCACTCGCACCCCATCACTTTCCTTTCAATGCCTTCCTTTAGTTTTTCTTCATATAGTCCCAGCCAGTGACTCTGACACCTCCTACAGTCTTAGACCTCGCACACCCATGAATATCACAGTTTGTTTCTCCTTTTTCTCTTTGTTTTTGAAAAATGCCTTTCCTGCACAACAGCCTGTTGGCAATCTTCTCCTTCATGTATTCATGTATGCCATATTAGCAAGTCATACCAGTCAATTCCACACAGGGTTGTTCCTCTGTTCCTACTCTTTCCTTCCTTTGGCTTCTGTTTCCTTTATCTTTATTTCTGTCTTCTCATTAGCCACTTCCACTGTATTTTTTCAAATAGTTTCACAGGCTGCTTTCTCTTGACCATCTCTATAGCTCATCAGTGTTTTAGTGTGTCAATCACTACCTCGTCGCCAATTGTTGTGTGCCTCATGGACACCACTTTAATTATTATATCTTCATCAAATGACAGGAGTCAGCCTGCATGTCTGAACTCCTTTATTCCCATATCATAACTGACTCCTCTCCATGCCATTCCTTCCCAAGTTCTACCCACCAAACATTCCACATTCTATTCAGCTACAACACCTACCACCCTACCGAGGCAAAATACAAATCACACGGGATCGCGCAGCATCCTCCCTCTCACAGCAACATTAAACTATGTGCTGCTGTGGCGTTACATTTGGTATTTTTAAGCAGTCTTGTTAAAGGTAATGATCTGCTTGCGACTTTTAATACGCTCTTGTCGAAATAAAAATGTCATCCCAAGTGTGCTTCAGCAGCTTGATCATAAGCGATGTTTTTTAGCAACGAAGTGAAACTTCAAAAACCTTCAATGTCCGTTTAATGGGACACACTGCTCGCTAATGAAACGGCACCGTTCGTGAATGGCAGTTTCGGCAAACATCCTGATGTTATCTGGCATCGCACAGGATTTTCAGTAGGCCAATGCTGCTTGTTCGGCACATCAAACTGCATGACTGGCAGTGTTGCATGCCTTGCAAAAGTTGAATGCTCATATTTAATTTCTCCAACATCTCTCGCTGAGAAGTTTGTGTTTATTTTTTTTTTGCAATACATTTGAATAAATGAAAGGTAGGTTTGAGCCCGGCTTTACTGAGCACAATTCAAACTATGAAAATATCATTTCTGGCAATATAAAATCAAAAACATAAGATATTTAAAGCCACACGTCAACTCTGCTAAACCGTGCACACTATTCCCATTGAGCGAGAATTAGAGTACATTTGCTAAACCATGTTCTTCTACTCTCTGGAAACGTCCATTTTAAGTTTCATAACTCTGAGAAGCTACCCGCTCCATCAGCCATGTTATTTTGGTCAACCGGATAATCTCACTGTACAAATGTGTTGATCGTTTTCATATTCTGTTTTTCAATAAAAACCTCCAAAGCATCCCTGGCCATGGTATCTGACAGGCGCATGGTTTCTGGATGCACACATCTGCCAGATTACCATATTTACATGCCGTTTTTCTCGGCTTCACTGTGCTGCAGTGTCTTGCGACTTTCTTTACTCGACCACTATGCTTATGCCAATTTAAAAATACCTTCTGTTTTGAGAATCCATATTTAAAATTGGGAAGTTTGCCAAGATTTCCCACAGCTTGCTTTGACAGACCAAATAGGACGTTGTCATTTATCACTCTACGCTAAATCATAAAAATGAAAAACTCTACATTAAATTACTTTGCAGGAGAAAACAGATCTCATGAAAACGAGGCGGTTGTCGCTGCTTGTGTTATTTTCATATCAAGTTAGTGTGCCTGGTTCACACGGTTTTCTTTTTTGTATTGCGGACCTGAAAGTTACCTAAAGCAATTGATACAGGCATTATTTTACCAATTGAAAGCATGCACTCCTGGTTGCAGGCCTTCCTTAATCAATTGTTGATAACACATGTTCAGGTTTTACTGCAAGGACTTCATTTTACAGTATATGAATCACCCGATGGCTACTGTATGCTCTGCTGGAAATGGGATCCACTTCACTCTGTTTTACAGTGTGCACTTAACATGAAGAAACCAGAAAAACAAGCATTAGCAAAGCCAACAGTTTGACTTTTCCATGTGCATGGCAAAGGGGGCTAAAATTATTTTAAAACTAACAGCTGGCAAATGGTGAGAGAACCTTGACATATGACGTCTGTGCCTGGCCATTGTGTATCTAATGTCTAAGCAAAGGTATTAGGTTCAAATGTGTCTATATTGCAAAAATAGTCATTAACAACTCCTGTCAAGAGGTTATCGTTTCAATGGTCAACCTCTACCTCCCTAGGAGATTAAGATTGAGTAACTGCATCCTTGCGACGGCACCTCACTTCAAGTGAAACTACATGTGCTGGGTTATATGTGATTTTTTTCTGACCCAAATTTCTGAGTGGTAAATTTAATTGCACTTTTTTACCCTTATAACGCCACCCCAACCGCATCCCGACCCATTTTAACCACTTACCCCACATATATTTAATTAATACTTTCGGTGTTTATGTACTTCGGTGAAATGTATGACTCTGTTTTGTTTTCAGTAAAATTACTGGGTACCGATGTGCTGTTGCTCATTTTCCCATCAATCGTCAATCCTCTTAGCTCTCTTCCACAAAACCTATCTGAATCAGAAGCCAGCTTTCCTCTGTGAAAGCTTTGAAAACATAGCTCTTCAACCAATTAAACCTTCTCAAGCTGCCTTTCTGTCTACAAATGGCAATTTTCTGGGACATGAGACAACAATGCAGGTAATAACACTCTTCACAAATTACCTAACGTAATAAAACTGTGGCCTATGTCAATTCTTTTCTAGTTTAAGGAGAACCCCTGATCCAGCAAATTCGTCTTCCCAACCCAAAAGCTGCTTGAATGGTGGGAATTACTATTGTTGGGTGTATTATGAGCTTTAAGCCCATTTGTAAATCATTTTCTCTCGGTCAACTAGGAAAATCTGCATTTCAGAGGTTTTATGTTCAGCTGAAACATGTATAATTATCAATTTCATTTACACACCAGGAACTCAATTTCCATTGCTTTTTCCTCTAAATAACTAAAATGAAGTCAAATGCAAACATGATATGCATTTCAGCTGCATTATTAAAAACGGTCAGATTGTTTTTACTTAACATTACCACGAAATCAAATAGCACTTTCAGGTGCCTGGGTCACTGGAACATTGCTATTGGCTGGAGAGTCGATTTATCTAGGATATCATTCCAAAATAATACATTTTTAAGAATCTTAACCAATTTATGACGATAAATGAAATGGTCGCCTCAATTGTGGGTTTGTTAATTATAAGGTGAACTTTAATAAGGTTTCTACAACATATCATTTAGTGTACATGTTCTTCTTGGCAAGGAAGTAATTAGGAAATAAAACAAGGTTATGAGAATTTGGAAAGATAAAAGTGCATATTATTGATCTAAATTGTTATCATTGCTATTTTCACTAGAAGGCATGAACACCCTACTGGTTAAGGAAAATGTACCCCATCTTTATTTAGTGCTATCATTTAAGTGCACAATATTCGCAAAGCTTGAGTAGGTGCTGAGCAAAATACAAAAGAAGGAAATCAGGGAGAAACTACAACGAAAACAAAAATAAAACATTGGGTTAATGAAAGGGCACTGCAGTCATAGGTTAGGAAAGGCAGCTGTTAGAGCGGAAATCGGGGTTGATGGAATGAAGCTACAGCAATCTGCTAAAAGAGTGCAGGCCAGGTACATCTGATATTCGGGGGAAGGGAGATCCAAATGCCCAAGCAGTGGCAGACAAAATCCTTACTGGAGAGAGAGGAGAGACCGAATTTGGACATTTCCAATTGGCACACGTCGGAGTGGTACTTGAAATCTCAGCAATCTTATGTTTCCCAACTGGATAGACCAGTAGGACCAAGAGTAATGCCCTGAGAGTGATACAAGCAAGATTGATATGAATGCAGTAGTGAATAGGAATCTCGTGCCGAGCCAAAAAAGAAAGCTGTGGTATGATCAAGCAAGCCACAGAGTAAAGGAGGACTTTGAAGGGACAAAACTTGAAGCATGAAGGTCCATTAAAACAGCATTGCCATCGTCCAGCGTTGAGATACCTTGCACCTGAATGGAACGATGGGAAATATATGGTTTAATCTGTGAGCAAGCCCTAAGTTCAGAGAAGAGTCAAGGGTAAAACCAAGGGTCTGTACCAGTGGAGCCAAGATGGGAATGATGCCAAGTGAGGATATTGAGGTTAAACAAAATTAAACAGGTGGTGAGGAACGGATGGGTGGCTATGAGGGTGTGAACAAAAGGAACTCTTTATAAGGGATTCGGTTTAAGAAAGTGACAGCACATTCAATCGTCTATGGCACAGAAGCAGTCCCCTCAAGCAATTATCAACAACAAGCATCATCCTGGTTTAAACCAATGTGAAGCAGTATAACGTGCTGTATTTAACAGGATAAGTCACCTGTATTCCAGACTACCAGTGTCTTCTAGTCCTTTCTCATCTCTCACCCGTTCCGCTGTTGCCAGTGCAAGTACTGGTTGCAGACCTGCCCACCTAAGCCTTTCCCGCTTTACACATCATGCCGTAACTTACCTGTCTCCGCTCGCCAGATGGCACTGTTTATTTCTTCAGAATGCTGGCCATACCCGGCCCTCGCCTGCTGTGCCCCAGACAGTGAAATGGAAGAGGGGCAGAGTTTAATTTTTGTGTTCTCCCCATTAATTAAAAATTCCAATTATAATCCCTTTTATTTTTAACTATGCCTCAGATTGAGGGCACAGTGATATGATATTATATGGCATTATAACGTGCCTGTACACGAGTGTTTCTGGTGATCATGGGATAATGACCTAACCTCAAATGATTGGCAAAACAAAACATATGCAGAGGGCTATAAATTAGGGATGGTTATCACCCCAAGCGTTCATTAACCTTTAGAAGGCTATTAGATCACATGGAGTTCTGTTGTGGCGAGAGGCCCTTTGTGTGGAGAGGTTTGTGTTGTTACTGGAGCCCAAACCGCTGTAGCACCATCCAGCCCCGTGTAAATTGCAGCCTCAGGTGCGGCGCGTAGTTACTGCGGAGTGTGGAACTGCAGAGTGCAGTTGTGGCAGTTGCGCATCGGGGTACTGCTGGCTGGTTGGTGATTGCAAGCCCAGAAGACATTTGAAGAAAACGCATCAGCTGTGGTCGAGATTGTGCTAGGTAAACCCTGGTCCATGGCTGAGTTGTGTAAGTAAATCTTGGAAATGGTTGACTTGGCCCAGTCACTACGTTCTCATCTGCATAGTGCCCTGCCAAACTGCCCAATGTTTCTGATGAAACCTTGAGGAATATCTCCCACTCACATCAAACAGGGCAGAAGACAAATGATAAATTGATGGCAGGAAAATAAAAAATGCTAGCATTGGCTAGTGAAAACTATCAATCCGGAGCTCTATCCTAATAAATGCAAGCACGGGGATGTGGGGTGCCGGAATGGGCTTGGTACCATAGAATGAGAGTCCTCGGGAGAATATTGAGAACTCATGCTGGTGCTCTGGAAAAGGCAATATTTCATCTGGATGCAAAGAGCGAGATCGTCTTTAGGGTACCCCTGAATTATTTGAAAACTCTATAGATCAGTATGCTGATCCAATAAACACTACCATCAAGGAAGTTGGGTTTGCAAATGCAGGGGTGGAAGGATCCCTCCCCCGGGGCGTTGACCATTGATGGATGCAGCACTATGTTTAATAGCTCCTTAGTTGGTTCTTCATCGGTTAGTACCTCACATCTGGCAATTCATGTAACATTGCAAACATTGGTCAAACTAGACGATCTTCTAGGAAATCAAATTAATGTCGCATTCCACATCAGAAATTGGAATGATGTTGAAAGTCCAGAAAAATGGTACCTAGGAAATTGTGCCAGAGTACATGTTATCTGGCAAATGTACTACTGGGGAACCTCGAATACAGTACGAAGTGGATGAGTGACAAGTAGAGAAGGAAAACCAGAACTTGTACCCTGGCATTGACATGGCCCAGGAGACCAACCCTTTGGGTATGCATCGATGTCACTCTGTTCTTTTGGTGGGTGAGCAGGAAATGGAGAAAGAAATGGAAACTCACCAAAGAGGTTGGCTCTTTGAGCATCGTCCAAGGAGTAATCCAGGAAAGTGTATTGAGAAAAGGAAAAGTGGCAACAAAAATTAAATATAAAAATGCATCACTCTAGGTACCATTTCAAAAAGATGAATCCAGATGTCAATAAAATGGCACTTCCAGGTGGAGAACAGCGAGCTAATCGGCTGGGGCCACATCTGTTGGAAACAATCAAGTCCAAACTGACCCCACAGAAGATACGAAAAGTATGGAATTAAATCACGAGGACACTGTTGTGTCAGTAGAAGCTGTACCTTCTGGAAGGGTGCAGAAGAAGGAGACGGACACAGGAGTGCTTGCTTGCTTCGTACACTTATTAAAAGTAAAAGAAAAGGGGGATTTTGGGAAAATGCCTAACTAGCCCTAACTCTAAGAGGGGTTTGCCTTCTCAACAAAACTACGGTCAGTGTCAGAATATCCAAAATAAAACTGTCATCCTATGTCCAAAACCTAATCTGACCCTCACACTCTAAAGTAAACAAATTGTTTATAAGGGGAAACATGTCTCTTGGTTGGCCTTCCGCAGCCTTTCAGTTCCAAAAGAGAGTTCAAAAAGAATGTTCAGGGGGCCGGGGGGGCGGGGAGGGGAGGGCGTCAAGATGGCTGCTTGAAGACAAAGCTCTGCGCTCGGTCGACATTCACAAGGCGTGGTAGCGGCAACACTAAATCGTGTGCCCTGAAATCATCTGTACTGGTTCCCCCCGACGGAGGGAACAACTGACCCTAGTATCGTCTGGAACCGGGGTCCCAGAGGCGAACTGCATCGCCTGGAAGATCTCCGGCAGCGGCGTGGGACAAGCCACCGCAGCCCCGTCTCTGTGGAGCACTGCAGTGTGGCCTGGTCCTGGCCGTAGCAGACCGGGCGTGAAAACAACACACCGCCATGGGGCGGCCCCTCCAGGAGCTGTAGGGGGTGCCGCCTAGCGACGACGCCATGGACAGCAACATTCCGCGTTGGTACCTGGGCTGGTGAAGGTGTGCACGACTACAAACCTGCGCTGTGAGGACGGCGCAGCGGATCCACGTTGAGCTGGCTGGAGTGTCTACATCATAGCGCCTGGCCCACGCTGGCGCTGAGTGAGTGGCCCCCACCTAGTGTGTGCTCCTCCCGTGACCTCACAGCTCACAGGGGCCACCTGCTGTTAACGGCCCATTAATTACATGAACCGAGTGCTGGGCTGGCCTGGGGCCCCCTCACCACCCTGGCACAATCAATACACTAGCCTTGACCCCACTGCATGTGTAAAACAGAGGAAGACACCCCAGAAAAATCCACCAACGGCCTCCTCAACGGCATCCCTCCTGCCAGCGCTGCTTCTGAGAACACCTGGACTGGTGGGGTGGGCCTCCAGGACCGGTCCTGTGACCCCAATGGCATCCTACCCCACTCACTGGCCCTGCTGGATCGCTGTGTGGCCCATGGAACCTTGGGAGAGTACACAACGCCTCCAGACATCACACCTAGGCCCGCAACCCTCTAGTTCTGCGGGCCAACTGCCTCGTTTACTACGACTGGGCCTTGAACCACTCGGACTGCTACACAGCCGACTGGGTTATCAACCCACGGTGGGTGGCCCTATAAAACAAGCTAGAGAATACCGGGATGCTAGACTGAGTTGTGACAACACAGGAGGTTGGTGTTAACTTCTTGCACTGTCTCTTTTGCTCCTCCCTTGGTGAGTGCTCCATCCATCTATCTATCCACCATGACTAGAGGCAGTGGGGGGAAAAACGGGGCTATGGATACATTAGCCACAGTTGCTTCACGCGAGTGCCCCAGTCCCTCGACCAGCACCCACTCGGCCAGACCCAACCCATTTTGCCACTGTCCCCAGACCTCACACACATGATGGAAACCCTGACTAAAGGATTTGCTGCTGTCCATGAAAAATTGGATTAGATCACTGCCAATGTGGCTTCCATGCATTCACAGCTGGGGAAAGAAGCTGCATGCATTAATGAAGCCGGGACAAGAATTGGGGCAACAGAGGATACCGTTCAGGGGCTTCAAAATACAGTATCATCACTGGCGAGGGACATAAAAATAGTAAGAAACAAATGTGACAACCTTGAAGCACGTTCCAGCAGGAACAACATTCGTATTGTTGGGTCCCCGAGGATGCACTGTCCAGGAGCATGGTGTGGGCAGTGGTAAACCATCTCAAAGATCTACTTGGAAAACCAGTGCTTTCCCCGTTCTTCGCGGTGGAACGTGCTCACCGGGCCCTGGCCCCTAAACCAAAACTAGGAGACTTTCCTCGCCCCATCATCGCGAAAGTCCTAAATTTCCATGACCAAGATCATCTTTCGCACCTAGCAAGGGAAAAAAAGGAGCTACGCCTGGACTCCCAGACAATACGTTTTTCCCCAGACTTTTCACTACCAGTGCAGCACAAGAGGTGCCAATTCATTGGAGTCAATGCCAATTCTGGGGTGAACTATACTTCGTCAGGGTGCCATAGGCGGCGGTGAAGTTCATAGAGGCCCAGATACCTATCCCGGAGCATAGGGAACCTGATAAGACTACCAGTGTGAGTACACTAACCATAAATCTGTTTCAGTTACCTGTAATTCTCAGATGAGTACATATCATCTGAAGATTAACCTACGCGACCATCCAAATATTCAAAATGCGATTATGAAAGCGTTTGGGCCAAAGTGGCAGCAGTTAGCCCCATAGCAGCTGCTGCTTAACAATGTTGGATCATGTTTGGTTCTGGGGGCCCGGTTGGGGTGGGATGCGGGGGGGCCGAGAAGGGTTTTACACTGCTGATTGGGGGAGGGCAGTGAGGGTGGATGGGATTGAGATCTGCGTTAACAGGTTCCTTTGAATGTTCAAGCGCTTGTTGTGCACACTAGTTGAATAGGGAAGGAAAACAGGAAAACAAATTGGCAACAGAGTACACGGTTAGAATCATCTTGGGTCATAAAGGTGGAATGTGTAGTGGGAGGTCTGTGGAAGAGTACAAGTTTGGAAATGTCTTCAATTATAAATGGAGAACTGATGCAGGAAGGTCAGTGGTGTGTCCAGTAACCATGATTACCCTCTGCAATGGAGCTTAATGTGATGAGCTTTAATGTGAGTGGGTTGGGAAACTTCACAAAATCACATAATAACCAGGCTTATATCAATAGGCATGAAGTAAACGTCCTTCTCCTACAGGAGACACATGTGAAAGAGGTGGCGTCTAGGGGTATAGAACCATCGCGGGGGGGGGGGGGGGCAAACAGATTTTTCACCTCATATTCAACCCAATCTAGGGGGAGGTCATGACACCAATTCAGAAATCTGTGAAATTCATCTTAAAGAAGAACTATTTAGATCCTGGGGGGCTCTACGTCATTCTCCACTGCTTCAACAATAGTATCGAACTGCTGCTGGTTAACATCTATGGCCCCAATATTGACTCTCCTGAATTCTTTGATGTTGTGTCAATACTCACTGGTTACTTCGGGGTCCCGATTGTTGGAGTTGGGGGGGGGGGGGGGACATGAATCTGATCCTTGGTAAGACCATCGACCGGTCCGGTGTGGCCCCCAGAGCCAGGTCATGCGCTGCTCAATAACTCCTGCCCAACATAGAATACTTGGAACTGGGTGACACATGGAGTCTACTGCACCAACAAGAGAGACAATACACGTTCTACTCATCCGTACACAACAGTTCCTCATGTATTGACACATTTCTGATATCTAGCTCGTTGATGGGCAGAGGCTGGGACGTCGTAATACTTCCCGCACTCTTTCTGTTCATTTCCTAGTAGTATTGACCCTAAACACAGACAGGCCACATGGGTCGGGTAGTGCTTGGCGCTTCAAATCTGAAGCACTCAGACATATTTAAGACAGGGATCCGATCAGATATGGAGACATACTTTGCATGTAATGTGACGAGCGAAATCTCCGCTGGTGTACGATGGGAAGCCTTTAAATTCTACATCTGCGGAAATCTCTAGAGAGGCTGGGGTCTTAAAAACCATTAGGAACTACCTACAGTGCTCCGAAACCAAACGCAAGTCCCTGGATCTGGAACACTCCAACCACTCAAATCCACAGGTGCAAGCGCAGATACCATCTGAACTACAGCAATTTGAGGCACACCCCATCCAAGTGGTGCTCTACTTCTCATGCCCGCAAGCAGCCAGGAAATGTGGGGAAGGGGAAAGGCCAGGTAGGACACTAGCCAGACTGGCCAAGTCGGAAGGTGGACTGTATTAACGATGCTCAGGGGAACCCCGATGGTCAGACCATGAGATTTGATTTCTACAAATCCCTTTATTCATCAGAATAACAACAAGGGACCAAAACTATACACTCCCTGCTTGAAAGGATACACATGCTGTGACAGAATGCCCAAACTAGGGATAGCCTCGATCCTGACAGTGGTCTCCATCATGCCCAAGGGCAAGGCCCCAGGTCCAGATGGACTTGCATCCAAATATTAGCAAGAGCATGCATCCCTACTTGTTCCACGTCTTTTGGAGGTATGCGTGGAGGCGCTTCACGACTCCATTCTGCACCCTTCCCTACGCAAGGCCACCATAAATATCCTACTCAAGCCTGACAAACCCAGCAACGAGCGTGGTTCCTACAGGCACCTCTCACTTATGAATGTTGACACCAAAATTTACACCACGGCTCTCGCAAACAGACTTCTCCCCTTGATGCCCCATATAGTCCATAGTGAGCAGGGGGTCTTTATCCCGGGCCGGTCAACCTCACTGAATATTAGATGCCTATTTGATGTGATGGCAAGACCGGACCCAGCGGCTGAAGCAGTGGGCGTGACACTTGACACCCAGAAAGCAATTGACATGGTCTTTTGGGAGTACCTATGGGTGGGTGGTACTCGCAGAGATTGGAATTGTCCCAGAAATACTACGCTATATTAAACGGCTATACACAGATCCCACCGCCAGAGTTTTAGTGAACTCCTACAAATCTGAACCCCTGGGGCTTGGCAGGGGCACTCGGCAGGGCTGCCCACTCTCCCCGATCCTTTTCGTACTGGCCATCGAACCAATGTCAGATATGATCTGCGCCCGCCATGGACAGCGGCGAATCCGCCTCATCGGACCTTCCGAAATAGTGTCACTCTACGCGGACGATGTCCTATTGTACGTAAGGGAACCTCACATAAATCTGGACACAATCCTCCAAGATATAATCCAGCTGGGGCGCTTCTCTGGATTCAAGATAAACCACTCCAAATCAGAGTTGATCCCACTAACTGGCGGTACTAAGCAACCGTATAGCAGATACCCAATCCGTTGGTCTCCCAATGGGATTAAGTACCTGGGAGTGTGGGTCTCCAGTGCGAGATCCTCCCTCTTGAGTGATAACTATGGGGCAATAGAGGGCCATGCGACGAGCAGCCTGGCCAGGTAGAGGGCAATCCCACTTACGATGGTCGGTAAGCAGTCCCTGGTAAAGATGGTGCTGGTTCCCAAACTTATACTTATATATATATAGATATATATATATATCTTTTTCCCCCAAACTCCACGGGCACTGGGCACAATTCCTACGGCATGCCGGGGCTCATTACCACCCACGGTGTGTGGTGCTCATTTATCGACCTCGGAAGGATGAAAGGCTGAGTTTGGACTTGCCGGGATTTGAACCTAAGTCGGTAGGCTCTGCACAGATGTCAAAGCGAGTGCTCTACTCGCTGTGCTATCCGACTGGTTCAGGCCGAGCCTCGCGTTGTATCTTCTCAGACTACACAGAGGCACACCCATACTATAAATGGCTTCCGCTGTGTACAATGGGAACGTCTCGGCTACAGGGCCGTGGCTTATCGATTCCCAGATGGGAAATTCATCACCCACAAACATGGTGGCGGGAACATTCTGGCTCAGGGATGAAACGTAGGCAATATTACAGGTTAGGTGCTCCTGTCCAGTCGCAGTGGCCATGTTGCCCATCTGAACCCCTTGAGACTGCAGAGCTGGCATTTATCGCCAATTTTAGTGGCAGCCGTCATATGCTTTCAACACTCTGCAAATTGCTGGTGAATAGTAGATCCTCCTCGATCCCGAGGGCACACATTAGCTGGTCCGAAGACCTGGGGGTCGAGCTGTCTGACGCCCAGTAGAAACGCATGTGTGCTCACACCAAGCAGGTCTGTTTGAATTTTAGATTCAGATGTAAACAATATAAACTGTTAAACTGTACTATACCCCCAAAAGACTCAGCAAGATATCTAGGGATGGGGAGGGTTGCTGTCCTAGATGCCACTTTAGCCCTGCTGATCACATGCTTATGTTCTGGTCCTGCGCTCAATTGGGAACATTCTGGAACACAGTGTTAAAGACTCTCTCTAATGTTGTGGACGTTCCCCTTGAACGCTCCCTCAGGGGAGTCCTGTTTGGCGTGTGGAATAATCTGCCGAGCAAGAGACTGCGTTTATTTGTAAACACAGGTTGTATACTTGCCAAGAGATGCATCCTGCTGAACTGGAAGCATGCCTCCCCACCCAAGTGCAAAACCTGGATGTTAGCACTGACCTGGGCCCAGAACTGTGAGGAAATGTACATTGACACACTTTGACTCCCCGCCCCCACACATTTGCCTGAGTAATGCCTGGTCAGAGCTCGGAACATATCTGGCCGCCCTTCCATCAGATGAATAATTGAATGAATGCAACAAAGTAAACCTACTAATTATACTATTCCAACATACAATGTAATGTATGTACCTCCGATACCTCAAGGTATGACACTGTTGTAACGCAAGGGTTCTCTGTTTTCTTGACTGACCAGAAAGCTTACTGTAGCCAATGTATTCTGTGTGTAGTTTGCCAAAAAAAAAAAATAAAATAAAATATTTCCAACAAGATAACTAGAGTGCTCCAAAAGAAAGGTTCTACCTGACTGAAAGGGGTTGCTTTCCTTTGACAGTTTTACAGCTCTGAAGAGCGTTACTCCTCTTTAATTCATTTTAGATCAACTCACAGCCTTGGTTTACTCCCCTGTTATGTTATGCTAAGTGAATTTATAAAGTGCACTTTCACCCGGAGGCGGCATGGCACTATAGAGATCCAGTGAGACAAAGCCAAGAGTGGAACAATCACATTCATAGAAATTGAACAGTTTTCTACTGGTAACAGTGGGTCAGGTGATCTGTACTATTTCGAAGTTTCAAAGGGACCTTATACCAAGACCGAGCAGATTCGACGGAGAAAGCTCAGCTCTGCCGCCTAACCTAGCTCGGCAGAATCTTGTCACTGATATACAGTTATCCGAGGAGGAGCGGAGAGACCGTGCTGGTTCATAGCAACAGAATATTTGCTGCAGGTAGTCGGGACCTTGGCCATTTAGGGCCCGATGTACGAGGCAAAGTGTCTTGAACTCAAATTGCTGAGCCACCGGGAGCCAGTGGAGACTGCGCCTTCCTGCCAACATCTGTGGGAACCTATTTGCATAGGTTCTTTTGACAGCCTGGGTTTTTTTGCCAGCTTCGGACCGACTCAAAGCCTTGGTGTACTCTCCTGCAAAGGTTTGTGGGCGATTTATCAGCTGAATACACTTGGTTCACTATCCTGCCAAGTATTTCTACGTGCGTTTCCAAAACACTGGGACAAGGAAGAGTATGGCTTAATATTAGGTTGGTGTCCCAATTATGCTGGTGCAATCACGGTTTTGTTTTCCCAGGTGGATTGGTTTTGTCTTTATTCTCAAACCACCATTTTTTTCTAATATAGCCTTGGGGGAAGGGTGGTGTGATATGCTGTTCTTTTTGGCATCTCACCGTGTTTGCTCTATTGGTATTCTTTGGGGTTTCCTTTTACACCCTTTCAGCCTGTTTACCACCCCTTTTTAATGTTGTAGCCCACTCTACGCAAGCAGTACCTTTTCTGCAGTGCTGCAGCCCGGTTTGCCCGTCAGCTGTTTAACAGCTCCCAGCGGATCTCCAGGGATGTGGTTGCTCTTTCTTTACTTTGCGCATCCGACACCAGCTAGCAAAGCCTCCATCCTGCGTGCTGCCGTGGAGACCTCACAGCAACGGTACAGGTTGTGTCTCAGAGCGACTGGCAACGATCACCGCCAGTAGGAACTTCGCCTCGATTGCGATTTGCAACAGTGTCCAGGTCTTCTCCTGCTGTTCCACTGCCACTGCTGTCTAATCCACTCCATCCACTAGTCCTCCGGCTTTCTCTCCGTCGTCTGCCTTCACAGCTTTCCCAAGTGCTCCACCGCAACACCTGGTTTGGTCCTTCTCTCTTATTATTCATATGATTGTCAGACATGGAAAAGGGACTAGAGCATTGCGTATGGATTTCAGACTGTCTTTCCTCAGCACGGTGCGTCCTCGTCTAGGTATTCCTCTTCCACATCGACTTCCACAGTATTAGGGCATTTAAAGAACTGTAAATCATGGGAATTTTCAAGTATCATCTTGGTTTAGCTATGGCAGCGGGATCCCGTCTCCTAACAGAAGTGACGAGATACTCTGATGAGTCACACTTCCCACACTAAGAACTATCCTAAATTGAACCAAAAATCAAAGAAGACGACGGAAAAAAAAAGAACGCTTCATTTGTCAAGTCGTCAAGTATTCTTCTGTTTTTAACTCTTATCACTCGAGCAAGTTCTAGTGAAACTGGAGAAAATTCGGAGGATGATGTGGCAGAACTTGAAAGGGATACAGAATAATGCATTTTAATTGAAGGGAAGGACTTGAGAGCATGCAACCAATCGAAATTGAAAAATGTGTAAATATATGTAGGCTAGTGGAACCAGAAATTGGAGATACAACCTTGGTTTATGCAGAAACTATAGTTACCAGAAATGTTCAGTAAGTGCCAGAGAAAAGAAATGGAGAGAGAGTTGGCATTACATGGCATCCAGATGCATTAAAGGGACCAGATAATCCTATAAAACTATTTTAGGAGGTTGTAGGACAACCGGCTCCTAAAGGATCAACTATAAATGGAAGTGAGGGGAGAGGGTGAATACGATGGAACCCAGAAGTGTTAAGGGGCCCCGGTCATCGTGGGCCTCTAGCTCCAGAGGTGGTAGGGACATCTGCCCATAAGGGGACATGCACATGTGGTGGTGATCCTGAAAAAGGTTTGGGTTATAAAGAGGAGCAGATTGTAAAAATGAAGAGCATCCAACCTGTTCAAAATAAGGGCACCATTAAAGATTTGTATGCCAAAGTCAGTAACCACCTTCTTCTGGTGTTGTGTGCAATCTCAAAATCTGCCTCAGAGCTATTATTGAACAAATCATTTGTATTGAAATTACTCATGAATATTCTTGCATTAAGGTTGACTCATTCAGGGGAAATCGACTTGAATAGAATTTGATAATGGGGATCGTAAGCATGTAGTAGTATTCCATACCCATAGTAAACCGATCTATGATCTGTTATTGAGTGAACCTTATTCCCTCTCAGAATTGACATTTTCCCCTATGAAGGTGTTTTGAGGAGGGCCCGGATGGTGCTCGGGAGAGGGTCATAATCTAATCCTTCACTTAAATGTACTAGAAGTAAAATTGAAGGCAGATTGGTGAATGGGGACAAGGGTTGGAAAATGCCATGGGGTGTATGGAAGATTGCTTATGGCTGGTTTGCGGCCCTTTGTTATCCTTCATGAGGAGCCTCATTCCTCGCTTTATGGAAAAACCCTGAAATAGTTACATTAATGTCCTGGAAAAGTAGGGCTTTCAATAGTTTTGTTAATCCAGTTAGAGATGCCCCCTGTCTTACAAATGACATAGCAGCTGTACAGGAGGTGTGGTTAATGTTGATGCCGAAACTCAAGGGTTACACTCTAATTTAAAAGGAGGCTGCTAAGGGGCAGTCTGGTCGTTTGGAATCATAAATTCCCTTTGCCCCATCATAGAAAGGCTACCTACTGACTCAAATGACATCCACGCTGCTAGCTTAGTGAGACGAGAGAGAAGGGAATTGATGGCAAAGGAGCTGTTACTAATTAACGGATATTGGAACCCCTACAGAACAGATGAAGCGCTTTTCGATTGTGTTTGAATTACTGTCGGAATGCAGTTGTAGGGGAGGTTCCACAGATGGATCCTGATGGGGAATCTTAATTGTATGGTAGGATTCGCCTCTACCTTGCGCAGGCAGGAGCCCTGCCGCTCCCGCCGTCCAGCTTAACAGCTGTTCCTCCTCTCCAGATGACGACGAAGCTGCTCCCGGGCCGCATCCTGCTGATCGAAGGCCCTTACAGCACCTTCATTTGTCCCTCGGCCATTCCGACATCTTATCTGCATCAGAAATTGCAGATTGCCTTTTTTGCCTGATATTCCGTGTTTACTGGACTTGGAAACTGAGTGCCTTTGCCAAAATGGCTGCCGCAATCATGTTGCTCCTTGTTGCTTAGCAACGCTTCTCAACGCTCATTGGGCGGCCTCTGATTATTCAGTGCACAGCGCCGCCCTGCACTAAAGCACACAATATAAGGCACATAACCTGTCTGTGCCTGTCCGTGGCCGCCGGGCAGCTTTGCATGAAGACTGAATCGACCACCAGTAAGTAATCACTGACCTTTGTAGAGTCACAGACTCAGCCATTTTTATATACCCTATGATCCATTCTCTTTGCCAGCTTCCTTTGTCTTTATGCTACGCTCACATACGCTCTGCGTAATGCCATCATTTTTATCGCCGCTCTCTACCTTGCACCTAATGTTTTATTTACACTGTAAACTGTCTGCGGAACTAAATCCACACCCTCTGTTCTAATTCACATGCGTCCCGTTTGCTTCTTACCGTGTCCACAGATTATGCTGCCAGAACTATCCTGCTAAACTGTCTAATGCATATACCTATGTACAAACGTATTGGCTACTACTGACTAGTATAGCTTGTCCCTATCCTTTCCTGGAGCATCCTGCACTTTGACTAGCGTGCAATTTCGAACTAGCCTATTGGATTGTACTTTGTGCATACTGCGCCTATTATTACTATCTTCTCTAATTTAAATAACACAGTCATTATCTAGACATAGGTCTACCTGGGACTTGCTGATTGTGTTGAATTTCTACTTATAGATCATGTCGTCGCCACTTATCTGGTCTAACGCACTCACCTCATGATCAGTCATTTGCGTCATGTGTATTCAGTCCTCTTTTGGTTGTTTGCGCACTTTATGAGCTTTATGCACTCTGTGACCGTACTTGTATTATATTAGACTAGTCTACCTTGCCTTTACTGCTCACATGGCCACTTATGCCCTGTTGTTCTCTACCGAAATGATACTCACAAATTGATCTTTGACAGTACCCATTACGTAAAGTACTATATGCAATACTTGAACAGTCCTAGTTCACTAGCACGCCCCCACGATGTATAGGCAAAACACAGCTCATAATGCTAACTACCTCACTCGAGGCCTCTTCTATAAGTTAGTAACCTTGGCGTGGTCACTTACCTCACACTTTGGTACCGATACTTGCCTCTCAGCACCAACACCTACCAAAATACAAATCCACCCTATGCCCCCCTGCCCTACTGAGCTTGGGTTCACCTGGCCTTCTAACCCTTCGGAACAATTGCACATCTCTGCCTTGCCTAATAACATACACATACAAACTCATCCCAACTTAACTATGGCTACATCACTACCCACTGTCAACCCCTACCTTAACTCAGCAGCCCTATGGATTGAACACTTTGCT
The DNA here is from genome assembly GCF_040938575.1 of Ambystoma mexicanum. NCBI lineage: Eukaryota > Metazoa > Chordata > Amphibia > Caudata > Ambystomatidae > Ambystoma > Ambystoma mexicanum. The sequence goes on along the minus strand of NC_090922.1, from coordinate 1,245,763,763 downwards.
ACCAAATCTACTCCTAACCAGCCATGCTCGGTACTCACAAGGAACCTTGGACTCTGGTCCAGATCCACGCATGCCTCTTACCACCACACTAGAGGTCCCCACGAGACCTCACCTGACCCACGCTGAGCCCTGTGTTGTGCCCTATGGTCGCCATTAGACCACATTTAACCTATGCTGAGCCCTGTGTTGCGCCCTATGGTCGCCATTAGACAGCACTCTCCTGCCTTTGGAACTGGAAGGATGCCACACCTAGCATTAGCCTTCTGTATTATGGCTACAGTCACACAATCGGTCCTCACGACCACATTATTCAGTCACCAATACCTACTTCAAACTTAAGCCAACTCACTACTAACGCTATGCAACCCAAGCTCTCCACATTCTGCAAGGCCCAAGAAACAATACTTTATGCCTCCCTACCTTGTACCACGTCCAATAGAAACAACAGACTCCGCGCAAGACTAGCCAAATTACATGAACCATTGAGAAGTGCCCTTCCGGCCTCCAACCTCAAAACCAATTACAAACCTAGTTCACGAATGCCTAGCCAGTCCAAATGGCCTACTCAAACATCTTCCTTGAATGTGAACACCCTCCAGCTTAATAACCTCCATCCTAAAGTTTGCACCACCATAGACAAACCCATCAGAGCTAACAAAACTCCCGAGGACCCCCCTCTCAAGGGAGCGCTCCTTAATGCTAGATCACTAGTCGCTCACGCTATGGATATTGCCGACTTAATCACGGAAGGGAACCTGGATTTTCTCGCAATCACGGAAACGTGGCTCCATAATGCAGCAGGACCTACCCTCATGTTAGCTGTCCCTGACGACTACACCATTATCAGACAAGACCGGGATAATACACGAGGAGGCGGCATCGCTATCATCTCTAAAACGGCTCTTGGTCTCAGACTAGCCCCCACCCAGCCTCTACAATCATGCGAAACCCTCACTGCCAAATTGCAGATAAACGAGTCACAATCTATTACCATACACCTTATATACAGACCACCCGGCCCTCTTGGTACCTTCGAGGAAGACTTGCATAATATAATTATGAACAACTTGAAACCCTCCACCCAACTACTTATATTAGGCGATTTCAACTTAGGATTCAACGACCAAACAGACAAAAATGCCACAGAAATAGCTAATACGATCAAAGCACTAGGCCTTACTCAAAAAGTCTCTACACCCACCCACCTTAAAGGGAGAATATTGGACTGGGTAGCGGACCTTAACTGCTCTGCCACTATCACATCCATCCTGCCTTTAGCATGGACAGACCATTCTCTGATCTCCTTTCTCTTATCCACTGTCAGACCCACTCCACTGGCCCGACCACGAGCACCACCATGCCCAACCAGAAGTAATAAAAGTATTACGGTAGAAAAAATCATCCCCGCCATACTGCCTACTCTCAACGCACTGTCTGATGATCTCGACCCCAGCAGCCTAGTTTAGGAATTTAACAATATTATGCTTACCACTTTGGATAAAATTGCTCCTATCAAACTCAGACCGAGCAAACCCATAGCCCACCTAAACAAGTGGTTCACCCCACAACTCAAAGACCTTCGCACCTTAAAGAACAAAAGTGAAACAAACTGGAGACTATGCCCCTCTAGCGAGAATAAAGCCAAATTAACTGCACTTTCCTCACTTTACAAAAAGGAAATCTGCCAAGCAAAACGCGACTCATACGACCAACGCATTGCTAGCTCAAACTCAAGCATGAAAGAACTCTTCTGCATACTCAAAGAACTAGAGTCCCCTATTGCCACCCCGGACGTCTGCACCAAGGACAAATCCTGGTGCACAGACATACAACAAGCCTTAGCGCATAAAATCGATACACTTCAGAATAAAATTCAACTAAAAAAGAAGGCTCTAAACCTACAGCAATCGCCTAACACTCTCCTGCCCAATGAGCCACCACCGGCACATAATGCCACATTCCACTTCTCTAAAATGTCCATCCTAGAGGTAGAAAAAATTATCCTATCGTTAAAGCCCTCAAACTGTAAAGGGGATATCTGCCCTGCACAGCTAATAAAAGACGCTGCTAGAGAACTCTCCCCATTTATAACCAAACTGATAAATGCCTCTTTTGCTACAGGTACTATACCTGCCAACCTCAAGCAATCCTGGGTGCTACCACTCCTCAAGAAACAGACACTTGATCCCCTCATTCCTACAAACTACCGACCTATTACCACGGTCCCATTTTTACTAAAAATACTGGATAAAGCCGCCTACATTCAAATTCAGAAGCATTTAGAATTGCACAAACTCCTGGGCAACAGACAATCTGGCTTCCGTCCACTGCACGGAACTGAGACTGCCTTAATTGACCTTAAATCCCAGATAGACGAGCTGAGAGACAAAGGAAGGACAGTACTCCTGCTCCTACTCTACCTCTCCACTGCATTCGACCTGGTCAACCACAAGGTCTTATGTCGGCACCTTGACTCTGCAGCTCACTTCTCCACGGACGCTATCAAGTGGATCGAGTCCTTCTTGAGTGAGAGGACCATGAGAGTCTTCTCCTCCTCAGCATCTGCCGAGCCTACACCCATCCTATGCGGCGTTCCGCAAGGATCCTGCGTCTCGCCCACCCTCTACAACATCTTCACTAAGCCACTGTTCGACGATCTGGACCAGCTGGGTGTCACCTACACTAACTATGCAGATGATACTCAGATTCTCCTACCACTTTCTGGGGATTACGGTACGGACACGGGCCTAGTGAACAAAGTTTACCTTATCATCCAAGCATGGATGGCCACACACGGCCTGTGCTTGAACGATGATAAGACTGAACTAATAATACTGGGTTCGCAGGCCAATATTAAAAAACTAGGTCAAGAATACTCATCTTTCAATATTGACGGCAACACCATTAAAGTCTCCAAGGAAGTAAAAACCTTGGGATTCTACTTGGACTCCACACTATCCTTTGACAAACAGGTCAAATCCCTTACCTCGTCTACGGCGTACACATGCAAACTTCTTAGAGCTGGTAAACCGTTCCACTCTGACTATAGCTGTCTGATCCTGGCTAGAGCTCTTATACTCTCTAGAATCAACTATTGCAATGCCCTCTACATTGGGGCTAACAAATCCACCACTAATAAGCTCCAAACGCTACAGAATAATGCCTTAAGAGCAGCCCTTGGCATAAATAAGAAAACCCACATCTCTGCCTTGAGACATCAACACAAATGGCTCTCCACATCCAATAAAATACTTCTAAAAACACTCTCTCTGACACACAAAGCCTTGAACAACGCAGCCCCCAGTTACCTTATAGAAGAACTTCTCTCAGACCCACTAGAACGGGGAACACTAACTGCCTAAATATCCCCAAATACAAACTTACTACCATCGGGGGCAACAGCTTCACTGTAAAGGCAGCCAGAAGCTGGAACTCACTGCCCCAGGAGTTGAGAGCTGACCAACCATACCCACTTTTCAGGAAAAACTTAATAAAGCATATCACTGCCACCAATCCTTAGCTCCCCATCACCCTCTCCCTGAGGACACTATCCTGCAATCAAGAAACAGTATATCTTGCTATACTCTTTCTTTATGTAAATACTGCAGCCCATGCATTTGTAACCATATAAGCTTTATATCCTAGTGCTTGCACCCTTGCTCCAGCCCTATTGTTCATATTGTATATATCCTGTAATCATGCAATATTGCTTCAGTCCTATTGTTCATATTGTATATATCCCGTAATCATGCAAACTTGCCACAGTCCTATTGTTCATATTGTATATATCCTGTCTGTAACCTGTGTATACGTAATCATGTAAGCCTTGCATTTCCTTGTCATTGCGCCCTTTTACTTACGAGTCTGGTGCGCTTAACAAATGAATAAACAAACAAACTTGTTCTACCAAGCATTCTAACCATGTAGCGCATACTGCAAGCACCGTCACCACCCCAATACCAACCATAATCAAGAACACCATTCACAATACTAGAACCCCCTCTCCACAGAAAACTGTAATCAAGGGGGCATTGATTAATACCAGGTGTCTTACTGCCCATGCACTTGACATGGCAGACTTGATCACAACACATGACCTTGACTTCATCGTCATCACTGAAACTTGGCTCCATGCCGCCTCAGGTCCTTCTCCTACCACTCGTTATCAACCCCAGATTATACCATTGTCAGAAGTGATCGTAACACCAGCCAACCTAAAGGAGGGGGCATTGCTTTCATACACAAAAGTTCGATTAGCCTTCGCACCTTCCCCACACAGCACATCTCATCTCATCTGCTGAGCTACTTTCCATGAAACTAGCCACATCTCCAAACCAGACTATCACACTTCACTTTATTTACAGGCCCACCCGGCCCTTTATCTAGTTTCGCAGAAGATATATCCTACATCCTTGAAGACAAAACTAAATCACAAATGATCTTACTAGGTGACTTCAACCTTGGTTTCCAGGATCCCAATGATGCCACAGCACTTGATATGTCCAACATTCTACTGAACCTAGGATCCACACAACGCATCAGCGAACCAACGCACATCAAGGGTAGAGCTCTTGACTGGTTAGCAGACTTAAACTGCAATTTTAACATTGAGTCGAACCAACCCCTGGCTTGGAATGACCACCACTTAATTACCTTCTGCATCCCAGTGAATAACTGCATAGTTACACAGGACACTGCACCTGCAATGTGTACAACAAACAGAGATATAACGTGCGAAAAACTGTTACCACTTTTCCTTCCTGCTCAACGAATATTCCTCCTCTTGCACCGACCCCACTGTCCTGGTAGACATGTTTAATCAGACTATGCTCAAAGCCCTTGACCTTATTGCACCCATCAAATCTAGGAAACCTAAACGACATGCTCACCTTAACTCTTGGTTTACACCGCAGTTAAGTCTCCTTTGCAAAGAAAAACGTAACCTAGAAGCTTGGTGGAAAAGCAATCCCTCCGATATGAACAAAGCTAGTCTTGCACTAGCCACCCTATTACAAAGAGACCATTCTACAGGCAAAAAAGACACCTACAACAAACGTATCCTACAAGCCAAATCAGAGTTGTTCAAAATTCTAAAAGAATTGTAAACACCGGTCCCCTCCCTCCACCCCCGACATATGCTCTAAAGATAGCACTTGGTGTGACAATATTCAGAAGGCACTCCTTGGAAAAATAGCCACACTCCAAGCCAAAATTAACGATAAAAAAATATCCCTCTAGATTGACTCGCAACACAAGTCCCAGCACGATACTCCCAAACACACTCATGAACCATTCAGCCCCTCTCCACGTCCCAAGTTGAAAACATCATTAATAAACTCAAACCATCCAACTGCTAAGGCGATCTATGTCCTGCCGCTATCATCAATGAGGCTGCACATAACTTCGCCCCATTCATCACTGCCTTCATCAACTCTTCATTTGACACAGGTATTGTCCCAGACAACCTGAAGGATGCGTGGGTCATCCCTCTTCTTAAGAAACCTACATTAGATGCTAGTATACCTACAAACTACAGGTCTATCACAACTGTGCCTTTCCTGCAGAAAATCCTGGACCTAGCAGCATACTTGCAGATCCAAGACTATCTGGAAAATAACAATCTTTTGGGGCTCAGACAATCTGACGTCCGTCCCCGTCACGGTACGGAAACTTCCCTGATCGACCTCAAAACCCAGATTGAGGATTTAAAAGACAAAAGCAAACTAGCCCTTTTACTACTCCTTGATTTATCGGCAGCACTCGACTTGGTCAACCACCAAATCCTCTGTTGTCCCCTCAAATCAGCTTTCTTGGACAACCGATCTATGAGGGTCTTCTCCATTGCTGCCGCTGATCCATCCCCAGTCCCCTGCGGAGTACCACAAGGATCATGTGTTTCACTTTACAATGTGTTTACGAAACCACTGTTTGATATTTTGGATTATCTGGGTGTCACCTACACAAATTATGCGGATGACACCCAGATACTCATTCCCATCACCGGTGACCACACAGCGGACACTTTAACCATAAACACCATCTACCAAGTCATACAAGCCTGGATGGCTCACCACGAACTATGCTTAAATGACAATAAAGACTGAGCTTCTTATCTTAGGCTCCCATCAGAGACTTAACCAACTAGATCCCTCGTTCAAAGCATTTGTCATTGATGGTAACACCATCAAAGTGACTAACGACACCAAAACATTAAGCATATACCTCAATTCCACACTATCTCTCACCAGGCAAACCAATGCAGTATCATCGGTCTCAGCCTATATCTGTAAACTCACTTCAGCCTGCCGACCCTTCCTCACACCAGCCAACTGTACTACATTAGCCAAAAACCTGGCTATGTCCAAAATCGATTATTGCAATCCCCTCTACCTTGGTACTAACCAATGCAATCTCAACAAACTGCAGCTTGTCCAAAATAATGCCATCAGAGCCGCACTAAACATCCCGAAGAACCACCACATCTCTGACATCAGGCAGAGTCTTCATTGGCTTCCAGTATCACAAAGTCTCCCTTAAAACACTAGCCCTGACACAAATATCTTGCTAACCAAGCACCCGAATACCTGGCCTGCAGATTTGCCCAACATAGTTCCATTAGACCTATTAGAACTGCCCAGGCCAACTGCCTCGCCATACCTCGCTTCAAGCTACAAAAATCAGGCAGGATCAGCTTCCCAGTCTTTGCAGCCAAATTATGGGACTCACTCCCAAATCCTCTCAGAGCTGAACCATCCTTCCCCCGCCTTAAAGAGCAAAGCCGAAGCCTGGCTGTCTACCCAAGACCTGCCCTGGCACTAACATGCCTTCACCAGCGGTGCTATATTGCATCAGTGCATAAAGCTGGCGAAAGTGCTTGTGTTTGGCGGTGTATCATATGTTCATAGGCTGGCCGCGTTTGAACTGCTGTTTATTGCAAAGGACTGTATTGGAGGAGCCTAAAGGAGCTGAGAGGAGACCAGATCCGATAATTGCTCCTTGAGAGCAGCATCAGATTCGAAGGAGTCTATGCAATTCAGGAGAGGTTTCCAAGAGAACTCACTCCCCCATCCTGCTAGGTGACCTAAGCACACGCCCACGCACTCGCTGACGCTACAAAACATGCGGGAGCAGCGGATCTGCCATTACTGCCATTATTTATTACGGCATAACAGAGTTCGTAACTGACGTATGTGCAAGTCATCTTGAGAGATCCAGAGGCGGATTTTATATAGATATTTGTCAACTTGGCGCGATTGGGAACTCCTTGGGGAGTGTGCATCGTATGAATTTATTGTTATAACGCCGATGGTCGGAGAAGTTACCCAAAAACATTTTTCTACGGATAAATACTGATCTATTTGGTGCCAGTCCATGGGGGGGGGGAGAGACGGACTAAGGCGGCTCCTCAAGCTGTCGGGCGTCCCCAGGACGGACCTTTTTGATCAAGAGTACTCTTCTCTAATCTTGCTTTCAACTTCTGTGTTTTTGCGAGAATTCCTCTCCCCAGGGTTGTTTAATCAATTTACTGCCTACATTTTTTTTTTTTTGGGCTGAAGTATTTTTCCAGCATTTATATATCCACTGACGATATAGATGCTACAGCTCTTCCAGAACAGAACCATAGAATGGTAAGCAGCTTCCATTTAGATATGGCGGCCGATATGGTTTGGGCTCAGGAAAAATATTTGGAATCCTTGGGGTTTCAACTATTAAATATACCCAGCTCAAAAGAGGCGGATATATTCCTAGCATATAAGGAATTGTCTAAGACCGATAATATTGCTATGAAAAATATCAATCATCCGGGGTTAAAACCACACATGAACTCTAAAATCATAATGTCCCTGATATCCAATCTCTTAAATAATGGACAGGATTGGGCTTGGATTAGACCAGTATTAACATCTCTGGAAACGGTCACACAGGTTTCGGGGCGACCCTAACAGTATTCACATCAAGATGGTCTCGTGGAATTCCTGTAGTTCTATCAATTTGGATACATTTTTGGAAAAACAAATGTCTCACACGATTCCACGTATCTACCTTTTTCAAGAAACCGTGCTGATGGACAAATGCATTATAGAAGGTTTTCATACCTTCTCGCACTGGGCTACTAGGGGAATAGCAGGGAGGCCAGGTGGAGGGTTGACTGTAGCAGTGGATTGTAACCTGGGATTCTGCTGTAGTGCGTTTCATTCTAGTGAATGGTTATTGGGTATTGTTCTGTCGCATGGTAGTGAATTAGACTCGATCTTGCTCCTTAACCTTTATTGGAATGAGCGGTAAGTTCCGTTTGAAATTGTAGAAGAGACATTGGGAGGGATTTTAGGGGAATGGTATGAGAAGGGGTTGGGAAATCGTATCGTGATAGGGGGGGGGACTTCAATACCTCCTGTGCAGAAGGGAGCTGGTGGAATGAAAGGGGAGATATTCCTAACGAGATTTGTTCCACTGTAAGGAAAGGGATTCGATGGGACTACTTCCTTGAAACATGTGATTTGGGATTGGTGGACCACGCTGATAACTATTATTCGCCTAAATACACCTGGAAGACGGGCGACCAGTCCTCGAGGATATACTTCTTTTACGCCTCGAATGCCTGGAAGCAAATTAAGGGCTCCCTCCTCCACTTAGACTCTGGCTTGGGTGATCATACCCCTATCTTTTCCCTTTCTTGTTGCAGATGCAGGTGAGACAAGCAAGACCCGAATATATGGCCTTGGGCTTAACTAATCAGGGTAGAACAGTTACTTGGAACTATTATACTGTTAAAAAATGTAATGCTCTTCACTCGAAACAAAAGGGTTGCACCTTGCCAATGGGAAGTTATTTTTATATTAACATACTCATGGCGTGTGCGTATAAAATCACTACGGTATCGAGGCCTACGTTGCTTAACAGAAAAAATATTTGTTGGGATTCTGTGATATACAACTCCAGATGCACCAAAGAGAACTGGCAAAACTTACCCGTCTCATCCTCCAGCACAAACTTTTTCAGACTCAAAAAAAGAAAAGAATCATGAGACATAAGAACTTTATTAAATCCCTGAAAATGGATCACCATTTAAAAGTTCATCAACTCATGATTGAAAACCTCTGTAAGGAGGTAAAATTTTGGGCGTCAGTAAACTCGATGTTAACACCTGCTAGAGATAAATTAGAGTGCCCCATTTTAGAGGAGGATTGGTATACTTACTATCTTAAAAAATGTTCTCTCCCGCCGGTCTTCGCTGCAGGTTCGGATACCTTTTTGGGAACCCCGGAAAAGGGTGGCTGCCCCTGGGATCGGGACGCCATCATTTGGGCAATAAATAAACTTAAGCAGTCAAGGGCACCGGGCCCCGGACGCCATCCCTCCATTTGTTATGAAGGCTGAACTTGAATTGTGGGCAAAAGTTTTAAAACCTATCTTTGATTCCATCTTCGAGACCCACATTATACCAAAATCTTGGACGCAAAGCATTATAGTTTCAGTTCTTAAAAAGAGTGACATTCTCAATCCCAATAATTGTAGACCAATAGCCCTCCTAGACGCGGCAAGTAAGGTCTTTGGTATTTTACTTTTCAGAGACCTTAATAAAGCATTGAGGGACAATTCTTGCCTTAGCAGATTTCAGGTTGGCTTTAGAGCGGAATTAGGCACCAATTTGAATGGTACGATACTGGCCCATTTAAGAGACTATGTTCAATCTAATATAGGGGATGTATTTTTAGCATCTTTAGATCTCTCTAATGCTTTCGATGGGGTAATAAGATCGAGAGTCTGGGAAAAGATTCTGAAGATGAACATCCCTCGCAAACTTGTACAGCTCATGACACTTCTTCATACTAATACTTCAATTAGGATTCGCCTATCAAAGGAGGGTACACTATCAAGGATTATACCTACGTAGGAGTGAAGCAAGGTTGCTCATTGGCACCTTTGATCTTTAACTTGTACGTTAGTGACGTGGAGGGTATTTGGGGTGGTCCCCTCATTGCACCTGCTAGATTGGGTACCTCGGCTATTGAGTGGATGGCATTTGCCGACAATTTTATTTTGTTGGATCGTACCCCTCGGGGACTCAGACTGAAGATGGGCCTCTTTTACCATTATGCTCTGCTTAACAACTTCGCTTCGAAATCACGAATACTGGTATTCACAAAAAAAATTAAGAAAATAAACAATACTTGGTTTATGGGAGAACAACCGGTGGAGCAGGTTCAGGCCATTACTTATTTAGGTTATAACCTAACTAATAAAGTAAATCTTAAAACTTGGAGACAAAGCCTCGAGGATAAAGTGAAAAATTGTAAGTCACAAATGACATTTTTGATAGTAAGAACATGTAAATGTTCACTTCTTCCCCTTAGGCGCTTTTATGTGGCTAAATGTGAGCCAATACTCCAGTATGGCCTGGATATTTGTACACACGAAATGGGTACTGTCCTGAATACGTTACAAGGGAAAATGTGGAAGGACTTATTTGGTTTATCAAGATCTATCCCTAATACAATTATTCGATGTGAGCCATGTCTGATTTCCTTGGAAACCAGACTTAAATGGAAACAGCTGTCGTTATACAGAAAAATCTTGGAACCGCCCAATAATTCATTGTATGAAAGTTTATTCGAGTTGGTAAGAACAGAAACGGTTCCATCTATTAAGAAATTCAGCTCTAAAATGAATTTTATTTTGAAGTCTTTGGGACTAAAATCTGAGGATCTTATCCAACGCACAGGGCTGGTGAAGAGGCTCTTATTTAGGGCGGATTGGGCGGATGCTGCAAATAAGATTGATGAACTTTATACTTATAAGGAATATGCATGTCATGGCCATGCTAGAGAATGTCTGCCCTTATATATCCAACGTTTCCCATGTGAGAGGGTAAGATCAGTATACATGCGCTTTAGATTGAACCAGATACCGAACTTGGAGAGGACTAAGTACTGGTCTTCTAGAGCTGAAATAGAGGGGGGGATTGTTGGAAACGAGGTGTCGTTTTTGTAAAGACTCTGCTGCTGCTGAGACACTCAAACGCTTAGTGCTTTTTTGCACTTATTTTGAATCTACTCGTGCAAATAGTTTTAAAGGTAAATTTTAGAGAGACCTTGTTTTGTCTGTTTATCTATTTTGGAGTTGGCTTATGTGGGGACTTGGTATTCCCTTAATTCTGGCACTGTATAAAATGATGGAATGTATTATGGAAGAAATTGAATAATTAACATATAAGCAAGAATTGGAATCGGAAACTTGTACTTGATAATGTATTTTAAATAATTCCTTTTAGAGAAGGAGAATATGAATTATTAGACTGATACTATATCTGCTTATTTAGAGACATTCCTCTTGTTTTAATGTCTTGTATGTGTGTGTTTATGCTGTTCAATGTTGTGTAAGGTTTTATGCAAATTATAGACGCAACAATAAAAAAATAAAAAGCTGCTTTTTATCATCTGCAATCTTACTGTACCTCATGCATTACCAGTACAAACCTGATGCATACTTGGTTCCTGTTAACGAACCTGATTATTTACTACTGTTTTTGCTAGCCTATCTGACTATAAATTTCTGCTCTCGTCTCTGCCATAATGTACATTACACTGTATATTCTGCTTCTGTCAATCTGCTATGTAACTTGTATTATTATATATTCATTCCACCATATAACTCAAATGATGCGCCCGGATGCCCTTGGGCCAGGTGCGCTTTATAAAGAAAATACAAATATAAAAGTGGAGGACCTTAAGAGGGGAAGGGTGGAGCAGGAAGAAAGGGGAACATTGGGAATGTGAATCAAACACTTCTTGCTCCAAAGGAACGTGATTGAAAATTGGGGGCAGGGAGGTAGTAAAGTACAGTTGGGGCCTCCACAAGTTAAATGGGAACACTCCTTTTGGAAGATTTTCGACAAAGATGTGGAATGAATCAAGGAAAGTTAAACATACTGGATTTTTGGGTAGGAGAGGTTTTGATCCATTGGTCCAAAATAGAAAAAGGGAACTAAGGCGTGAAATCCGAAACCTAAAGAAGATGGACATAGGTATAGTTGTTAGAGAGGAGGCACTTAAATAATTTAATGCTATAGGAGCAAAATAGATAATGAAACTGCCCAGGAAATGCTGAACTATGTTACAAAGTTTAATGCTGCAATAAGATAGATCGGACAAAGGAAAGGGGTGAAGAAGCCACCGAAAATATAATCTCTGAGGGAGTATGGAGCAAATTTATTAAGGGTAAATTTTACACAGAAAAAGACACTACCTAATTTTGAAAAAGAGAGTTTAGCTAGATGGGTTCATGTCTGATATACTGATGGCCTAGCAATGCTAAAAGAGAGCTAAAGGGTCCAGAGCAGCCGTCCCGATGGAGTGCCTAATTTGGTCTATAAATCTGACAGCAACCTTTGGGCTGTTTTGGGCCAGGTGGGTGTTCTATAACTGCAACGGGTATTATTCCCGATACATGGAGGAAAGCCTTTGTGGTATCAATATTTAAAAAGGATTCTACCGCAAAGATTTTGCTCGTCTCATTACAAGATCTGACAGACTGGGCAAAAGCCATTAGTAAACCCACAAAATACCCAGCGGGTTTTCAGAAGGGCTGCAGTTCCACATTAAATGGACTTGTCGTCCAGTTATTCAAGGCAAGAGCTTTGAGTAAATAGTCCAGACTCCTGTATAGCAAGGATAGATCTTGCCTATACCTTTGATTACTGTGGACTGGAATAGACTCTGGAATAAGATACATGGCTGGGTTGGGGTGTACCAGGTGATCTGTCGCAATTTCTAGTAAAATTGCATACCCGTTTGAACATCCAGGTACAGCTGGATAATTATGGTAAAGTAGGATTCCCAACTGATACAAATAAAGGCCTCAGACAGGGGTGTGTTGTAGCCCCATGACTTTTTAATTTATACCTGTCTGCTAATGTGAACAACTGGGAGGGTTGTAAGAACTTTCCACCAAGATTAAGAAATCAATGCTACTCTTTGCTGATGACGACCTTTTTGATAAGACAATAAGAGGACTGCAGCGAGTCAGGACGGCTTTTACACAGTACCTGGCAGATAATAAACTAAATTATAAATTAAAAAAAACACCATAATGGTTGCTATCAAAAATAAAATCAAAACGAATAGGATCATGGTGTATCGAAAAAGAAAAATTGGAGAAAGTAAATGAAATTAAGTATTTGAGGTTTTTGATCTTTAAGGTGAATAGTAGTACATTGAACGTAGTAGTGAAACAAAAGCAAGCCCAATTGCTTGCCCAATGTAGAAAGATACTATGGAAATACTCGAAGTATACATTAAGGCCCTTAATTATTATAATGGGAAGGTGTTAGCAACCCTATTATACGGGCTTGAACTCTATAGATTAGACTGGAAGAAACTAGAAAGAAGAGTACTTTCTGGAAACAATTATTAAAATTGCCAATGGCTTGTCTGTATGTCTTGATTCGCCATGAATTAGGACTACTCTCCTGGAGGCAGCTAGTGAATATCTCAAAGCTGAGGATATATAGTAAGATCCTGGCTCCACCAAGTGGATCTATGTTTGAAGATCTATGGATGGCACTAGTTACAAACTCTTGTGGGCCTTTTAGTAATAAGTGTGAATCCCTATTGGATGAGGCGGGTTTTAATAACAGATTTATAGAACATCCCGACAAGGTGTACCAAAACAAAGTTGGACCAAAGGAGTGGCAACCAAGACCGGCTGCACAGGTACAAGGTGCATTCCGAAATAACCAACCAGTATACACCCTATGGTAAAATTGCAGAATATAATGAAAAATGTCCAAGCTACAAATATTGTTACATGTCCGTGAAATTCCAGTTCAATTTATTGGGAACACCGGACAGTGGGACGAATTAGAAGTCTTTCAGAAAAGGAATGGTCTTGTAGATTGTGCGTAATGAGAAATTGGAGTCACTGAAAGATTGGATCTCTTGTTGCCCTGCCACTAGATCCCAGAGAGTGCAGTATCTGGGTAGAATTGCAGCAAAGGAAGAAAATCTAGAAAGTGATCGGTTCTGGGATAAACTGATGGGTGGGAGAAAGGTTTCTTTGATACTTGCATTAGTACAATTTTTAAAAGTATATCCATGTCACTTTAGATTAAATTAGTTATATATACATTTTTAGTACCTGGTGAGGGTGCAATCAGAATGAAAGAGCCAATCTGATTGGCCCTCACCGAGTCATTACCAGAGCGGGAATCCCTCTGTTGGGATTCAACGGCCTTTGTCCCCGGCGGGGGGGGCATGGCAGCCCCTCAGCCAATGAGGATGCTCGAAGCGGGGCCATCCCCGCTCCGAGCCTCCACACGGCTGAGAGGCTACCTTCGCCCCCCTACGGGGACAGAGGTAAGGCTTTTTTTTCCCTCCCCTTTCCTCCCTCCTCCCACCTCCTTGCCCTCCCGACCCCACTTAACTTCTATGCCTTGGTTCCCGGCGGGGGACGATGGTAGCCTCCGGCCGTGTGGAGACTGAGCAAGGCCATCCCGGCTCCGAGCCTTCACACGGCTGGAGGCTTCCATCATCCCCCACCGGGGACCCAGGTACGTTTTTATTTTTTTTTCCCTTTTCCCCCTCTCTTCTGCCCTCCCAACCGCACTTACCTTCTTTTTTTTTGTCGGGAGCAGACGCGCTGGAAACGCTTCTGTTTCCAGGGCGTCCGCTCCCGATGGCTGCCATGGGGTGGCCATTTTCTTTGTCTTTTTTAAAAAAAAAAATTGAAACGCTGCTGCCCCGGTCACGCAGTTTTTGCAGGCTGGAGTACTAATAGCTACATGCCCCTCACGGCGGTAATTCCCCCGCCGCTCAGGGCATTATGCTTTAATAGTACCAATGGATATGAAACAGAATTTTTAAATGGGATTATTCTTTTTTTTATAAATGTTTGTGCTATGTTATGATTAAGTGTAATCAAATGCCACAATGCAAAAAAAAAAGTTCAGAAACTAAAAAGAAAAATGAGCAGCAGCCAAAAAGGTTTACACGTCAGAATGATTGGAATGAGTTCAATAGCACTGAATATAGAATGCATTTCATCTATTCTGATTAGGTGAGAGGAGGTCAATAACAGAAACCATTTCCTATATTTTAGCTGAATACAATCAGGGGAAAATATCCACCAAAAATAGAAACACTGTGGGGACCATTGAATCAATAATTGTCCAGTTATGTTAAAATATAAATATTAGCCTGTCCGGGCTAGATTGGTGGGCTTAATACTGAAGTAAGAAGGCCACTGCAGGTGTGGGAAAGGTTTTAAAAATGGGGACATGTGAAGAACTGAGTTTCCCACTGGGACAGGGGCGGGAACAGTCCCTACTTTAGAGGACTGGACCTAGCCACATTAGCACAGGCTTCACAGTTCTGTTTTCATGCAACAAATACATCTGAAACTATTTGGGAACAGGCAGTATATCACTCCAGACATGCATCAGAACATGAGGACACCCTACAACATGTCAAGGGGCATGGTCATTAGCATAGGCATCAGTTCTATTATGAACCAAAAGCAGCTGAAAATAAATGGAATTGAGTAAACATGTACCTTTCATTGCCACATTAAACAGACAAAATCAAGTGTGAAATAAAGCAATCAAGATTATGAACTGCTTCCTGTGTTGGCATGAATTGTTCCATTAAAAGGTCACTGGAACAAGGCTTCATTCTTCGATCCAAGAGGTTGCCTATCGCTGTATGCATGCTTTGTTATCGCTAAAGGCCATTAGAAAGGGCAATACAGTTAACCATGTACAGAGAAGAAATCAGTAGGTAGAATCTATTCACTCAACTTGGAACCTTTTTCTGCAGGCCATTGCCAAGATCTAATTCAAGTTAACGAGACATCCAGCAGATTGCACCACTGCTAGTTTTCTAAACCACCTTACACTTCTAAATCTAAATCTGAATAACAGCATATGCAAGACAATGGTGTGCCAGTTGGGATGTAGGCCACCAATGCTGCTCTGCATATGAGTGTGATTGGGTATGTTCAAAACACTGGCATAGACGCATCCATTTGAGGATGTCATTATCCTTTCTTACTACTCGTAGCATGCATTTTTGGTTACAATAGATGTTATGAGCCAAAATCTAAAAAGGAACACATTATCCGACTTTCATTAGAGGAAGATTCAAATAGTGCCAATCTGCTTAAAACAATAAACTAGGAAATTCAGAGTTGCCGAAAAATAGCTTGGCCATTTTGCGATAATTATTACGAAGGGCAAACCTGTTTAATACAGTGCTGAATAAATAAATAAACATTTCTGGGGGTACACTTTTCTTCTTAACACTGAATTGAAAGCCTGTGTGGCAAGGTTATTATTGGCACTCCATTTATAGTCAGAATAGATGAAGCCTTTGAAGGGTTGCTTGCTAACCACTAAAATATACCTCACAGTGTTAAGACACATGATGCCTAGTTTTGTGTGCATCCTCAAAGTTACAAGTTGGAATTGTGGTGAGCGGTCTTCTCTTGCAGAGTTGAATCGTATTAATTGTGGATGTAACGTTTTAATAAAATATAAGGCAAAGGTTACCAAAAGGAGGATTTCACAGCCTCCTCTACATTAACCACTTGGTGTCCCAGTTGCTTCTAATGACCCCGTTGTTGTCAATAACACTAAATCACTAATTCAGTGGATTCTCCCGTGGGAGCCCCATAAAGCTGGTTACAGGGTTACTAGAATGTGATTCAGAAGGTGTTCCTGAAACCAAAAAACTCAATCCAACCCAATTTAAAATAATTACGCTGGGAGCCACCAGGGGGCGCTGAGATGTGCTGAAGTCTCAGCAGATCTCCTCCCCAGGGCACTTTATTTCGAGGTCTGAGCCCAGCAGCCTTGTTGAAGCTCAGTCCTGATCCCCCCCCTGGAGGTGTCCGACAGTCAGGCGTCGGCGGAGCGAAAACCCAATCTCATTCTGTGCCGGGGATGTGCAGTTTGCCGACATTCGGTGGGAGACGCTCGGAGCTGGGTGAACGTCCCAGCAGAGAAGACCGCGCGGGCCTGGGCTGCCTGGCGGTGGGGGAGGGGCAAAGGACCGCTGTAAGCTCACGTGGCTCGGGCTGCTAGGCCCCCCCACCCGACGGTGCTGTAGGCTGACGGGCACCCGCCGGAGAGTCTCGGAGCCAATGACGGCAGGGTGTGCCTGAGGGGATTTCCAGGCGGCCAGGCATCAGGAGACCAGTGAAGAGCGCCGGCCCGCCAAGTCCTCGGTGTGTGGCCTAGCGCTTGCGAGGAGGAGGAGCTCGAGACGTGGACCCCCAGGTCTGCATTCTGAGACCCAGTGCCAGCGGAGGGGAAGGCTGGAAATGGTGGGGTAAGCGTTTACTGAAGCCGCACGTTTTGTGCGGTCACTGTTGTGGGTCTTCTTTGAGGCCACGAGTGAATTGGAGAACTGCCCTGGCTTGGTTAATGTGATTACCTCCCCCCAAGCGGCTGGGTGAAGACGAAAAAGGAGTACCCTGCGGCGTGCTTACATGAGGGACCCTGTGGCTCCTGCTTGAGAGGAGTGGACCTAAATGGTCACCATGGGGAATTTTACCTTTCCTAACTACATGGTGCCACAGGACATTGTTCCCTAAGGAGGAGTTTTTTTTTCTTTGCCTGTTCTCCAGCCTTTTTCTCTCGCCGGAATGCACATACCCTGGGGGCTCTGAATAGATTCATCAAGTCGTTTTTTTTTTTGCTGAGAGCGCCTTCCTTGGGCAGCTTCCCCCAACCTGCTTATAGGAGGAGGGGGCCTGTGCTCTCCTCTTGTCCCTTTACCATCCTCCTCCGGTTGGTTGGCCTGAAACCTTTAACAACCTGTAGCGGGCTGAGAGGGGCCTGTGTGCTTTTGCAAACAGGGCTTTATAGGGTGACTTATCAGAGGTGTGCAGTGTTGCCCAAGAGGTGAAAGAGGAGAATAGTTGAGCCCTGCTTCACTCCACCCAGGAGCCCTAGGAGCTCTTGTTACTCAGCTTGGTGGCTAACCTGGTCTTGGATGTACGGAGTGCAGGCATTGCAGAGGCTCCGGAGATCGCCTCATCAGGAGAGAGATTGCCATGCGTGATGCAAGCCAGTCTGAGACAACAGAAACTTCAGATGTGAGTCGTAATATGTCGGCCTTACTTGAGGAGATCTGGGGCTTTCGGGCGGACATTGTTAAGAGACTGGACTCCCTTGATAAGAAGGTGGATGATGTGGAAGACCGCGTCCAAGCCCTAGAGGCTAACCAAACATCCGCCAATCTCTTCGAGACTCAGTTTGACTTGCGGCTGGCAGAACTGGAGAGAAGGGAGGAAAAGATTATGCTCAAGCTGGACGATTTAGAAAATCGAGAGCGACGTTCTAATTTGAGATTCCTTGGGGTTCCGGAGCAGGAGGGGGAGACGCAGGCAGACATTGTGCAAAAGGTCAAGGAAATTATAAGTTCTTTGTTTGGAGGTGAAAATACTAATGTCCATACCATCGACAGAGCCCATAGAGCTGGAGGCCGCAGGGGTGATCATCGCTCTATCCTGATGAAGTTTCATTATTTCGCCGAAAAAAACTAAGATCCTGGAATTGGCCCGCAGAGGGGGTCCGATTGATTGGAAAGGTGCTAAAATATCCATCTACCAGGACCTTTTGGCATTCACGCTGGTGCGCCGGAGGCTTTGTGGTCCACTGTTGAAATGACTGCAGGTTAAAAGGTGTGCGCTACAGGTGTGGGCACCCGTTCTCGCTTTCTTTTGAGCTTGATGGTGATAAGTATGCACTTACATCAGAATCTGACATTCGGAAGGCGATGAGTTAGTTGCTGAGTGACCCCCCCCCCCCATGGAGCAGGAAAAAGTCGAAGGGCCCAATAAAGGTCCTCAAAGAATCCTCTGGGTTTCTGGGACAGCGGCATGTCCGGGGTCACAGGAAGTACAGAAAGATGACGCCTCCTTCTCCGGGACATCCATCGACTTGAATGGGGAGCAGAGTTTTCATTATTTAATTGTTGATTTGCTCCTGGAATATGTTTCTGACTGTGGGACCATATTTGGAATCTAACTATGTACTCTATTTTTGATTATATGTTTGAAAAATATATATATATTTTTTTTTCTTCTCTGAAGACGGGGGGCTCCAGATATGTTGAGTTTTTGAGAGGTATTTCACCCGGATGGAGGCGATCCATGGTGGTCTGAAGGCTCGACGGGTGGGTGTCGCAGCCCTTTCAGGCGTTCAAAGGTTGGGATGAGGGGGGGAGGGTGGGGCGTTGGGTTGGGAGGGAAGAGGAGGTTCTGGAGCTTTCATGATTGTGGGACTCAACATGTTTATCTATGGTTTACAGGTGTGCACAGAGGACTTTGGGCAGGGCTCGCACGACGGCCTCCAACAGGAGGCGAATGGGTTATCTGGCTGTTCTAATGGGTGATTCTGTCCATCCCGTCGGTGGGGTCCCTAAATGTGTGAGGTTTGAATTCTCCAACAAAGAGGTCATTGGTTTTGAGGGAGTTTGTCAGGCTAAAACTTCACTTTTTCTTTGTACAGGAGTCCCATTGGGTGAGGGGGAAGGGAACCTGCTTTCAAATCCAGGGCTATCCAGCATATGTTCCGGTCATCTTACGGATCTAAGAGGCGAGGGGGTGTGCTCTTGGTCTCTCCGGAGGCGCATCTCTCCCAGGGCCCATAGGGCTGACTCAAAAGGGCGTTTTGTTATGGTGAAAGGGGAGGTGAAGGGTCGTTTGCTCACTTTTGTGGGAGTTTAAGCCCCAAACGAGGCCCAGGATGTTTTTTGGCAGGAGATGGGGGGGGGGGGGGATTAGGGAATTTGCAGAAGGAGCGATAAGTCGGGGGAGATTTTAACATGGTTCTTTCCCCAGATAGAAACAGGAAATCAGCCAGGCCAAGTCCTGATCTTAGATCCCAAATAAAGTTGGTGGACTCCTTCCGCAGGGTAAATGAGGAATTGGGCTTAGTCGATGCTCATCCCCCTGGTAGCGGCCTGGATCCTTTGTACACTTTTTATTCCTCCGTACATCAATCCTTTTCTAGGATTGATTATATGCTGGTAGACTCCTCGATTTGTGACTGCATCTCAGATTTTAAGGTAGATACCATTCCATGGTCTGACCATGATCTAGTTCGAATCAATCTCGGGGTTCCCCCGATGGCCCATAGCAACTCACGGTGGGTATGTAATGACACTTTGTTAATGGATAAGGAATTGCGTCAATCACTTCTAGCCTCTATCACCGAATATTTTCACTTAAATGATACTGGCGAGGTTGAAATCAGAGGTGTGTGGGACGCGTTCAAGGCTACAATAAGGGGTGTTCTAATGGAGATGGGAGCAAGGAGGAAGGAGGACAGGTCTAGGGAGGAGCTCAAGTTGAGGCGGCAGATCCTTGCAGATACAACCGGGGGGGTAAGTTGAAATCACAGATGGGTCCTGTTCAACGCGAACTCCTCCAAAAACTTAGAGCGAAATTGTCCGCCCTCCTTGTTGGCCAGACGGAGAAAAAGCTTGCGTTCCTGAAACAACATTACATGGAGAAAGGGGAAAAAGGCGGACAGGATTCTGGCCTGGAGGCTGAGGGAGCTTCGTAAAAGTAGGCGAGTTAATCTTATTGTTGACCAGTTGGGTGAAAAATGGCTGGGTGATAATCAAATTGCGGAGCAGTTCAAACTGTACTATGAAAAACTTTATACTTCTGAATATACTGGGGATCGGTCAGATGTTGACTGGTTTTGTGATTCGCTCCCACCTCCTTGTCTTACACGAGAACTCTGCCTCTTTGGAGCCTCCCATTTCCCCTCAGGAAGTGACTGATGCTATTGCTTCTTTGAAGAATGGGACAGCTCCAGGGGACGATGGGTTTACTTTCCGTTTTTACAAAACATATCGATCCACTTTGGCCCTGTTTTTGGCTAGGGTGTATTATAGCGCCCTGGATACTGGCTGCCTCCCCCCCCTCTATGATGTCAGCTCTTATTGTAGTTATTCCCAAGGAAGGGAAAGACCCTTCGCTATGTCAATCTTACAGGCCCATCTCACTTCTGAACGTCGACGTGAAAATACTAGCTAAACTCCTAGCGAACAGACTGTCCAGATTTCTCCCCACTTTGGTTCATGGAGACCAGGTGGGCTTTGTCCCCGGACGCCAGGGGCCTGATAATATCAAGAAAACATTGGGCATGATGTATGAGGTGTCCAGGCAGGAGTCAGAGGCTTACCTCCTCTCGCTGGACTCTGAAAAAGCTTTTGACCGCGATGAGTGGCTATATATGGGGAAAGTGCTCCGCAAGATGGGTTTCGGCGACAAATTCTGTGGGTGGGTCTCGGCCCCGTATAATGGTCCTTGCGTGATGGTGCTAGTAAATGGCTGTACTTCGCCGGGCTTTTCGCTATCTAGAGGAACACGCCAGGGATGCCCTCTTTCCCCCCTTTTGTACGCCCTGGCTATGGAGCCCTTTGCCACCGCGATTAGAGCCAACGAGGGAGTGACCGGGGTGCGGTGCGGGGACTATGAATTTAAATTCTCTCTTCGCGGACGACATTCTGGTGTATTTGTCTAGAATTAACGTCTCCCTCCCTCGGTTATTAGAGCTGATTCGGGGTTTTGGGGCGTTCTCTGGGCTTAAAATCAATATTTCCAGATCTTGCATTATGCCCATGAGTAAGCTGGACCATGATATTAGAGGTAAGACAGAAGTGTTCGGTATGCGGATTAAGAGTATCAGTACTAGGGACCTGGGTACCAACCTACCTAGGGATCTGGGTAAGATTTTTTAGTTGAATTTTCTTCCCCTACAGGCTAAGATTTTTGACGATTTGGTCAGATGGGCTCCCCTTACACTGTCGTGGTTTGGGCGTATGGTCTCTGTGAAGATGAACGTACTTCCCAGACTTCTTTATCTTTTCTCCGCTCTCCGCTGTATCATTCCGGACTCCTCCTTTGCGTCTCTTCGATTGCGCATTCTCCGATTTGTGTGGGGTGGTAAGAGAGCTAGAATTACATTTGATATTCTGTCCCTTCCTAAAATGCTTGGAGGGTTCAGCTTTCCGGACTTCAAGCTGTATTACAAGGCAGCTCAGTTGCGGGCGATGATAGAGCATTTAAGGGATGACCTCAGGACATACTGGACGTACGTAGAGGATGTACAGGCACTTCCGAATAAGGTTAGAGAATTGCTCTGGGCCCCCCCCCCCCAAGCTCCTTGTGAGCAGCTGCCAGGACCCATCCAATTCTATCGGTGCTCTGGGCACTATGGAAGCCAAATAGGGACAACAAGCTACTCTCTTCTTGGCCCTGCCCCCTGTCCTCCTTGTGGGGTCCTATGCTTAACTTGGGGACTTGAGGTTTTCGAGGGACACAGTCTTGGTCAGACCATGGGATTGAGAGGGCTGCACAATTGTTTACCCAGGGGAATTTTATCGACATCGCCCAATTGTTAGAAGTGCTGCGGTTTACGGGCATTCCTAATCGGGCGGACTGGGTGGCTCCCCTCTCCCGTCCTTTGACTCCGTTAGAAAAAGTTTTTGTGGAAGCCGGGTCTAGAAAGAGGTCTCTCTCTAACATTTACAGTGTGCTGGTTACAGCCAATTTAGAGGGCAGGCAAGCGTTTAAATATGTATGGGAGGAGAGAATGGGCACGACCCTTGATGATCGTACATGGGACTCTGTTTTTAGGTCTGTTTTCAAGGGGAAGCTATATACAGCTGCCATGGAACATAATTTCAAAATTCTCCACTCTTGGCACTGGGCTCCCGTCACCTTGTCTAAAATGTTTCCCAATGTATCCCCTATGTGTCCTAGAGCTTGTGCTAGTAGAGGAACATGGTTCCACATGTGGTGGGAGTGTCCGGTTATTCAGGTTTATTGGGCAGAGTTGCTAAGCTGGATTAAGGACATCCTGGGAACGTGTCCTTCCCTTCACCCTATGGAGATTCTTTTGGGTACCCCCAGGCCAGAGCGTGATGAATTGCCTTTTTTCAGGGTGGCGGGAGTGATGTTGAGGGCTGGGAGAATGGCCCTAGCTCAGAAATGGAAAAGTCCTCAGGACCCTACGAAAGCAGAATGGTTTAACAAACTTTTAGCAATCTTTACTTATGAGAAACTTGCAGCTATTGCCAATGATATGGCCTCTTTCTTTCAGGATTGGACAATTGTACTATTAAGTGAGGACTGTAAAGCCTTGACGCTCTAAGCTCTGGGGCTCTAACTGGGGTGCGAAGACGGGAGGATGTGGATGGCCTTTGATTGTACCGCAGGTTTTTAATGTCTTCAGGGGACCTTGTCGGTAGAAAGAGGTTGTTGTATAATCTCACTTGGTATTATGCCCTAGCTCTACCTCTTGTGAACTTTTGGTTTCTTATATCTTGTTGATTCCCATGTAGCTCATTGGTTGGCGGAGGGAACATCGGGAGGAGTGGGTGGGGGGGGCAAAGGGATGTTACTTGTCATCTCCGTTGGGATTGTTCTTTGACTTCTGTCAGTTGCTTACCAATGTTATTGTTGCAATTAAAAACTTCAATAAATACAAAGTGCAACAAAAATAATTACACTGGAGGTGATTTGATCGGAATAGGTCTTGTTGGATCAATACATTGAAAAGTGCCTGCATCAGAGTTAAGTGTTGGGTTTGATCTTCGCAGTTTTAAACGGTCAAGTGATTTCTGGCCATTTCAGAATGGGATTTTTGGCAGAAGATCTGGAATTTCACAACTGACACATACCATAATACAGTATTTTAAAAGCAAAGCCATTGCATCCTTGACATCTATCTTTATGAGAAGGACGAACAATCAGCATAGTAAGAGAACAAGGCCGAACCATTCATCTTCAATTGCTATTTGCGGTCCTCACACTGGACTCAGATTAAGTAAACCAGCGATACCGACTTGTTTCTATATATTATTTATATTGCACTGTAATCTGACTTGCCGTTTCTTTTAATGTTGGCACACTCGTTAAAAGGTTGCCAAATCCAGGCCCATACATCAGCAATGAAGGAAAGAATTTCTAATTGAGTATGCATTGAACTGCTTTAGTGGATTGTGCTTTTTTAAAAGTATTTTCAAAAATTAGATTGACGTGCTTCAATATGGCAACATCTTCTTATAGGCACTGCTACAAACGTGCAGCTTTTCCCTGCTTTTTCCTGCTTATTTGAGGGAGTTTTATTATGAACAAATGTTGCTTGGTAAAGTTATAGGGCAGTGAGCAACTAAAAGATGAGCAGAAGGCAGCAGTCTTTCTGTTGATTTAAGTAGAAGATTTGAAACATTTTCTGCTTTCAAAGCTTTTTTTGTTATAAATCGGATTTGGACATTTTCACCAGTTGCATCAGTCTCCTAATTCACAGCGTTGCCAGGAACTTTCAATGTACGGTTTTCTAATATTATACCAATTGAAAACTACCACTACCAGGCAAGATGCATATTGTGTGCTTTTCAATTCCAAAACCGTACACATGTGCAAACCTTAGCACAACTAGCCACACCTTTGCATGTTACAAAAGGCTCAACCCAGGGGTCCTGTTTTGTGAAGACAAGCACAGACCCCTCTAGATTTCAGCCTGGGACTCAACCACAATAACAAAATATGTTTTCCTCTCTTTTAATCCTTTACTTCCCCACCCAGCCAGTGGCTTGCGTTACAACTCAACTTATATTTGAAATATAACTAATTTGCAGCAAACTCATTTCTGTAACCGACCTGAATGGGAGCTGCATGATGTACCACGGAAAGTAACCTGGAGGTGGCCTGCCTATTTTCTTTTTGACTGAATCACGCCACAAGGAGCACCAAAGAATAATGTTCACCCATGGAACTCAAGAGTGCATATTAGGGGTGATTGGAAACGGGCCGTAAAAGCCTCCAGGCTCTGGTCTTTTTCCCAGAATCAACCTTGAAGGCATCTGTGGATGAAGTAACCCTTCTCAGTATGCAGTTAAGTGGTGGCAAGATTGTATAAACTCCATGGCCAGTCATTTTGTTTACCTATAACCTCATCTCTATGGTATTTTAGTAGTGATGATGATTCCAGTGAAGACTGAAATAAAAAAAGTACAAACAATGGCTGCCGCGGACAGAAAAATGTAATCAGTTTTCTCTTTCCGTGGAGGCCATAGTAAACAAAGAACATTTCAGCATTTTCAAAAATTACTGTTGCATAATTGCTGGTATAGGCCCCTTCTTTGATATTTAAAAATAACCCCAGATTCGGCCACCAGGAAGCGCAGAGATGTGCTAGCACATCTGTGTCAGTCCCTCCTAGTAAGGCTAATAAAGGAAGTAGAGGGCCGCCCAAATATCCCCCAGAGGCGTGTGCCGATCTCACCCCTCCCCTGGCCAAGCCGAGGTCCAACACTCTGCGGGGGCCAACAAACAGTGGATATCCTACACTTACCCTTGCACTTGCCACCTGCTGGCCGTACCTTTACTTCTGTTATTTATTTTATTACCCTGTCCCCTCCACCTTGCCCCCCGCACTTTCCTCCGTCCCCTTCCCCACGCACTTGCGCGATCTGATACCTGGCCTAGTAAGATTGTGGTCGGTCTTCCCTTTGTTCCCCCTCCCTTGCCTCGTCACGCCTTAAAACACTTGTGTATAGGCACGTTATAAATGTCATATCATATCCATCCTGCGGAATAGCAGAGAAAGGTCGTCGTGAAGAGGAGGCGGAGACAACAATACCTGCGAACCGCTCTGCAGCTCCAGAGGATATTATACGCAAGGCTGAGTAGTTCAGGCTGTGGAACCCAGCCAGCGCCGGGGGAGAAACAATTTAACCCAGTCTCCAGAGCCCAAGAGGAAGCCACTCGACAGACTGGCAGAATATCCCCACGCTGAAGCAGCAAGAAGGCGAGGGGGCAGTGGAAACATTTACAGCCCAGGGCCTACATCACAAGTGAAAAGGTGGAGTGCTGCGCTCCCACCTGCCCATAACACGTCAGACAAGCCTAAGACGCGGAGCGCGGCTGCAAGTACCCACACCCCATACAACCATACAGAGAGTGAACCAGGCAGAGTGGGATAGGGGTCGTACAGAAGTGGTACGCAGTGACCTGCACCTGTGGAAACAGTGGTCTGCTGGGAGGTCCTCCCCCCCTCTTACTCACGCCCCGGAGGTCTCAGCTAGGGGAGGACCCCTGTGCTTTGCGCCAGGGGGCACGAATCACACTTGGCTCCAGTGGCCACTCGCAGGGGGTGGGCAGGATAGCCTCACCCAGGAAGACGCAATAGAGCAGAAAGACCCTGGGTGGGCAGCGCCCATCCCCGGGAATGGGAGAGAGACCAGGAGGGCAATGAGGCCCACACAAGGCACACCCAACATACTGTGGCTCCCGTGGAGGCGGCAGCTCCAGCTCTGTGCTCCGTGAGAATCTAAATCAGGATCCAACTGAATGACACCGCTCACAGGCAAACCCAACTCAAACCCCTGAGGAGGACGGAAGCACCCAGAGAGGGGAGCCTGATCCCATATCCGGTGGTCTCTGATGGTGACGGAATAGATACCAGCAGTAGCACTGGAGGCCCCAACGAGGAAGAGTCATGCTGACCCCCAACTCTCCAAATCCACCCATGGAACAGAGGTTCTAGAATTAAAAGGTTCCAAGGGGGGGCCTGGAAATGGAGGCTCTCTAAACCAGCCAACAGCCAGTAATCCTGGGGGTAACCCTTTCACCACACGCATGAGGTGGGCGGCCCCACTTCAGAAATACAACTACATCCCAACATCCAGGTCAACAACAGAACTGCTGCCAGCGGCGGATCCAATCATGGCAGACAACTTGACATTTATGAAGAGTGATATGGCTGCAATCTTGGAAGAACTGAAAGGTTTCAGATTGGACATCACACAGACTGGACAAAAAAGTGATTAACATGGACGACCGGATCCAAGGCGTAGAAGTCAATCGGTCATCAGTGGACTTCCTGGAAACCCAGTTTGATATGAGGATCTCAGAGTTAGAAAGCGAAGAGGAATGTGTCCTAAAAATTGATGATTTTGAGAATAGGGAACGACATAACAATCTCTGTTTTTTTGGGTCCCTGAAAAATAAGGCAAAGCGCAAAAGATATCATCCAGGAAATTAATGGCATTGTCAAAAAGTTGTTTAATGATGAGAACTCCACAGAACCCACCATTGATAGAGCACATAGAGCAGGAGGAGGTACTCGAGGCCCCCGAGCAATACTGGCAAGGTTCCACTACTATCCAGAGAAAACCAAGATTTTAGAAAAGGCCCGGGCCGGCAGGCCCAATACAATGGTGAGAATCCAAGATCAGCATTTACTAGGACCTATCCTTCACCCTTTCAAGACGCAGCATGTGTGGCCCTCTGACGAAATGACTTAACACAAAAGGAACCCGTTACAGATGGGATTTCCCTTCTCCTTTAATTTAATACGAGCGTTACAAATGTAATTTAATAACCAAAGATGATATTGGCAGGGTATCGCAGAAACTACTGGGAGAGTCCTCTCAGCATGAGAACGCCTTGGAACCAAAGGATGCACAGGTGAACCACCCTAGGGCAAAGAAACCCAACGACAGACGACACATCGGGATAACGTAAATTCAAGAAGCTGAATCCACCCTCCCCAGTACAGTCTTGAGAAGGAACCTGTCAATCCAAGAGTGGCGTCCCAGTGGAGTCCCTGCTCCACGTCCATTTTAACATGGAGCAAGTAAGTCAAGGTAGCAGGGGAATATTCACCAATACCCGGACCTATCTGCCTCCCGGGGAGGGGAATGGAGGAGGCCAAATCCTGGGGAAACGGAAAAGGACAGTGAGATTAGTGACAAACCGCACACAGTTGCAGGAGGTTGGGGGGGGGGGTAAAGGGGGTGCATAAAAGGTATACGTTCTATGAGCTAGTTCTGAGGGGGGGGAGCTTTAAAGAACAGCATTGAGGGAACAAGAATGCCTGAAGGAGGAGAGTGTTGTGGTCTGGACCAATGATGGTGGACATCTCATCAGCAGCCAAGACGCGATAAAAAAAAGAGGGGTGGGGGCAAAGTTGGAGATGTTGGGGTTGTTCTGGGGGGGTGGGACGGAGTTCTTTTTACAGTTGCAAATGACAACACAGGGAGTGCACCAAATACCAGCAATAGCGCGGGAAAATGCCAGACAGCTAGGGCAACCAGGGTCTTACAGGGCCAGAGAGCTATATGGAGACCATACGAAACTCCACATGCAAAACATGATCTCTGGGCCGTCTTTAGGCTCACTGAACGTTAGAGGCCTTAATTCCCAAACAAAGAGATCACTAACGATCCAGGAATGTACTCGTCTGAAGCCGGACATTATGTTTTTATAAGAGACCCATTGGAAAAGGGGAGTGGAGGCAGCCATGAAGGCAAGGGCTATTGAAAAAGCTATCCATGCCTCATGTGAACCTAAAAAGAGAGGGGTAGCGAATAAACTAGACTTAACAGAACTCTCCAGCCTAAGAGACCGAGAGGGACACTATATTCTTGTTAAGGGGCTGATAAAAGACCAAACGGTCTCTCTGATTTCAACCTACAGCCCAAATGAAGGCCAAGACAATTACTAGGAAAAAGTGAAAGGGAAACTCCAAACCTTCGTAGAAGGGCACCTACTTATAGGAGGGGACTTCAACATTGTCCTTGACCCGTAAATAGACGGGCAAGTGGCAACCCTGTCTAAGGGATCTTGCACACAGCAGAGGATGGCCCGACAGTTCGCCCAAATAAACAACAAACTGGGGGTGGTAGACGCCATGGCCCAGGACGTAGTAGCGGTCCCATCATACACTTTTCACTCAAAAGTCCATGACACCTACTCTAGGATAGACTATGTCCTCCTAGACTCAGCCATACTACACAATGTGTCGGCAGCAACCGTAGAACCGGTCCCATGGTCTGACCACGACTTGGTGTTAAACTGGGGGAATGGAGCCCTGACCAGAGAAAGGGCAGATGGATGTGTAACGACCTGCTGTTGAAGGATAAAGAGGTAGCCCAGTGTTTGCTAAAATCGATAAAGAAATTCTATGGCAAGACAGGAGGCGAGCATTATGCTTCAACTTCTTTAATTTACCCCTCTTCAGCAGTTTCAATAAAACTCCAAAGACCATAACAAAACAGTGAAAACAGTCTGAACAGACTTTCCTTCATTTGAACTACAATCCCCATAGTCTCTGTAGTCCATCTCACTCCATGCTCAGCTATGACCACTTCCTGTCCCTGAGCTGCCCCTCTTTTTTTACTGCTCTTCAAGCAGATAAGTACTATCCTTGTTATCCCCTTACTGAGTAGGGAAATGTAATGGTTTCAGCATGTAGAGTTCGATGGCATTATTCACTTATGGTGTTAGAGTAAGGCAGAAAGCATTTTAGGTTACAGCGCTGCGGAGCATTAGTGCAGAATTTAAGATAAGCGTGTAATCTGTGTATTAGTCGGCGTCATAGTGACAGCCCACGTCGTAAGCTCGTTCGGGCGAGCAAGCGGCTCCTTGACACACTCGCCTCGTGCCGTATTCACGGCACACTAGGGGTGCCTGTCCAGTTTCGAGGAGCGCGCCGCTGCTCCGGAGAGCTGTTCCATGTTACGAAGACCGAGTCTCTCCACCACGGAGGAGAGGCAGCCGAAAGCGGCCTCCTCCCTTGGGGAGGCGGGATCAACAGCGCTCTAGCGCGCCGGAGCCGGCGGCCCCCACCTTTGCAGAGGCGGGGCAGGAAAAGTTTGCCGCTTCCGCAGTCGCATTTCAACGCAGCGACGCGGAGCATATCCAGAGAGCCGGGCCTGGCGGTGATTGTGTCATAATGAGCTACGCGGTAGCTTTGGAGGACAGTGCGGAGGAGTTCCCAGCAGGAGCTCGAACACGTGCACGCGCTTGAAGCGCAGAGTGAGCAGCAGACAGCCGCTGAAGGATTACGGCCTCCCGTGACAGGGGAGAGATTGGATTTAAGCTGACTCAGCGATCTTCACAACTAAGGAAGCCAACACGGCTTATGCCCATTATAAAGCACATGTGAATCTATTATAAGTCTGGCGCAGCCGCAAGAATAACAAAAAAAATAAATAATGGAAATCAAAGGATTTGTGAAAGTCCGTGTGCACCTATAAAGTGAAAGGGCGTGTAGTGACACCCTCACGGGTATTTCAGGCACACAGCACGCTCCCATAATGTCGGATTTCAAATGGAGCGAGGAAGAGCAGCCCTCAGATCTCGCTGGCAGCTTTAAGGAGGTGCTGGGGATCTCACTTATAGATGCAGTGGCTCAAGGGGTTAAACGCCTTCAAGATAGGCTGGAGTCCCTAGAGGCTATGCTGGTGCAGCCTTTAGACAGCGCCGGACGAAAGGAGCGCACGCCTGCAATACCCTCGGAAGCAGGGTCATTGGGAGGTACTAAGGCCGAAAGAGGAAAGCCCCTCTAAACCCCCAGGGCCCTTCAGATGGGGGCAAGAGATAAGGCACCGGAGGTCGTCGACACTTTCGAGAAGCTCCGTGAAGCATACATGCGGCGTCAGACTGTGCCAGACCTCACGGCCCCCACTCCAGGGGAAGAAGGTGATGGAGAAGAGAACCCAGGCTCGGAAGAAGAGCCGGAGGAATGTGATCCTCTCTCCCAAGATGAGGAGGAAAGAAATGAGGAGGAGGAACCCAGACCCAACGGAGGCAAGAAACTCTGCAAAGAGAAACATCTCGAAGAGGAGGAGGAAGGGATGTTTGACCCAGACAGCATCCGGAATCCGAGATCCTCAGACTGGCAGCCCTCGCCAAGAGTGGCGCAGTATATGACCAAGAGGCTAAGAAAAGCACTGGACAAGGAGGTCCGTCAGAGACTCTGGGCAGATTGCCTGAGGCCGGACCTTCCAGGTAAAGTAACCGAGGCGCCAGGACTAGACCCCAAAATGCTAACTTTCGTTTAGAAAACAAGCAAAGACCCCCGTAAAGGCATTGATAGATCTTGGAGGAGTTGTCAGGAGAAAGTGCTGGACCTGGCCACTCGCGAAGATCATGGACCTGGCGGAGAGGGCCAGAGATACAGGGGAAGAGGTGGACCACGACGCCCTGGCAAGCTGGGCGCAGCGAGCAGTATGCCTCTTAGGCAATGCGAACTGCGCCATCGCCTCAGAACGCCGGAGAGGCCTATTATTGAAAATCGACGAGAAACTTAGTGACTTAGCCTCTTACGAGGCCGGAGAGGCTGCTCAGGGACTCCTCTTCGGAGACACCTTCGGCAAAGAAATGGGCCGCTTTGTGGGCACCTACACGTCTTTGGAGAAGGCCCAGGATTCCATCCGGAAGATTTTTCGCAACCGAGTTTTTGGAGGGACCAGTCGCTACAGGGGTCGTTCGACTCGTCGCAACCGAGGTGGAAGAAGACCCCAGAATCCCAGAGCGCAATATTGGGAGAATAGGCAGCAGGACTCCTTCTTCCTGTCCAGAGGACGCTTCCCAAGAGGTCGCAGAGGAAGAGGATCAGGCCGAAAGATTCGCGACATCAAGAGGAAATTGAGAGGTTGCCTACAAAGACAGGTAGTGTCCCTCCGAACACTAGCGATGATTGTGGGGCTGCTTGCAGCCTCTATTCAGGCCATATTTCCAGGGCCATTACACTATTGAGCACTGCAGAGGTTGAAGATAAGGCATCTGCAGCAAGGGCTAAGATATCACCAATCAGTGCCGTTAGATCAGGAATCCAAGACAGAGCTGGAATGGTGGTTGAGGAAAATGGACGCCTGGAAGGTACGTGCCATTTTCAGAGACAGACCAGATCGGATCATAGAATCCGATGCCAGCCGGCTGGGCTGGGGCGCACGGTGCAGAGATCTGCAGACAGGGGGGGAAAATGGAGCGAGGAAGAACTTTGCTTACACATAAATTGCCTAGAACTGCTGGCAGGATCCTTTGCGATCAAAGTCTTAACGAAAGGGAGGATGAGATTGTGCGTCCTGTTAAAAATGGACAACATATCGGCGGTGCGATACATAAACCATCTAGGCGGCACCAAATCCAGAATGGTAGCCGAGCTAGCGAAGGACTTTTGGCACTTCTGCCTACAGTCAGAGACAACGGTCACAGCAGAGTACCGCCCTGGAACGCTGAACATAACAACGGACTGGAACTCTTGCTACCTCACGGATTCCAGCGATTGGCAGCTGGATCCAGCAGTGTTTCAGAGGATGACCGAGATATGGGGGCCAGTACACAGACATGTTCGCATCCCGGTTGAACGCCCAAACAGCAGACTTTCAGCTGGAGGCTGGACCCGGGAGCTCAAGGGGCGGATGCGTTCCTGCAAGAATGGAGCGGAGGCCCGCACTACGCGTTTCCTCCTTTCATGATGCTGAGCAGAGTTCTAGCGAAGTGTCGGAGGGAGTCGGCGCAGTTGCTATTAGTAGCACCGTGCTGGAAGTCACAAGTATGGTTCCCGAGGCTTATGAAACTAGCGGTGGATTACCCGAGGCTTCTCCCGGAAGGAGAACACCTGCTCACGGACCCAGCTGGGTCGTTATCACCCTCTGAGAGTGAGGGGGACACTCCCATTCATCGCGTGCAGGATATCAGGAGACGCTGGGCGTTGCCAGGCATTTCGGATCAGGCTGCGCAGCTCATCGCTGATTCCTGCGTCCCGTCCACTAGGAGCTACGACGCGGCTTGGGCCAAGTGGACGAACTGGTGCAGAGGGAGAGGTGTTCATCCCATTTCTGCACCTGTAGTGATGATTTTGAACTTTTTAGCTCAATTATTGCAAGGTGGTAAAGCGTTCCGCACCATAGGAGTGTACAGGTCCGCCATTTCTCCGGGTCATTTGCCTATCGAGGGGGTCCCAGCGGGGGAGCACCCAGCAGTAGTGAGGCTTATTAGAGGAGCCAAATTTAAAGTACCCCCAGAGCCGCAATATAAGACAGTCTGGGATGTGTGTTCAGTGCTTAAGCTACTAGAGAGCTGGCCAGGGAACAAATATTTATCGCTGAAGCAGTTATCAGGAAAGTTAGCGATGCTGTTGTGCCTAGTCTCTTGTAAACGCGTGTCAGACGTGAAGGCCCTAGAAGTAGATAGGAAGTTATACGGGCCGGAGGGCGTAACATTTACAATAGTGGGAAGGACTAAGACGGGGACATCCTCAGTTCATTAACCATATTTCCCGAGTAGACCTAAATGGTGCGTAGCAAGCCGCGTAAAGGAGTACGAGAGCAGGACAGCTGAATACAGAGCAGCGAATACTAAGCAATTGCTCATGGCGTGGCAGGAAGCCCTTCAAAGGGTATCTACAGCGACTATTGCCAGATGGGTTAAAGAGGTCATGCAAGCAGCAGGGATAGATGTGGGGAAGTATGGTGCGCATTCAGTGCGCAGAGCTATGGCATCTAAAGCGTTTAAGACAGGAGTATATCTTAGAGATATTATGCTAACAGCAGATTGGTTGAATGATCGAACTTAAAAAAGAATTTTATTTTAAGACGACCGAGAGTTTAGCGGTCGCAGTGTTGGGAAGCGTTGAACAAGCATAATGCTTGCCTCCTGTCTTGTCATAAAATGTAGATTACCCCTGCTAGCTGCGCAGGGAGCATTAATTATATTAAAGACTAGGACGTGAGCATTAAATTCCCACCTGAGTTATGTATTGAGCATGATATTGGAGGATCGTATGTGATAATAATATGATGACATATGCAATGCATGGACACTACCCTGATTTCTCTGCTTTCTATTATCCTTAGAAGAGGAGCAGAAGAAAAATTGTAGGAGGGGACTAGCAGAGGTTGTCGCCCAAGTCGAGGAAGTTCGACATTCGTTTGGAGTGGTTCAAGTCGTTGCCAGTTGCAGGACTTAGTGTGGAGTTCATCAGTGGAACTTTCAGAGCGAGTAAAAGAGAGGAGCAGCTCAGTGACAGGAAGTGGTCATAGCTGAGCATGGAGTGACATGGACGACAGACTATGGGGATTGTAGTTCAAATGAAGGAAAGTCTGTTCACACTGTTTTCACTGTTTTGTTATGGTTTTTGGAGTTTTGTTGAAACTGCTGAAGAGTGGTAAATTAAAGAAGAATTTGAAGCATAATGCTCACCTCCTAGTCTTTAATAGAATTAATACTCCCTGCGCAGCTAGCAGGGGTAATCTACATTCTTCCAGTTTAATTATAATGGGGAGGTGAAGCTGACGACAGTCTGGGAGGCATTCAAGGCCACTTTACGGGGGGGAGGGACTAATTAGGCTGTGCGCGACAAAGAAAAGAGGGAGAGAGAAAGAAGAGAAGAACCTGAGAAGCAAAATAGTTGCGCTAAAACCTAATGGAATGCTAAAATCCCAAGTATCCCCAGATAACTTGGCTAAAGAACAAAAATACTGAACGCGGTTGAAGGAGCTCCTCCTGTACCAAACAGAGAAAATGAGCGTTCCTTAAACAAAAATATATGGAAAAGGGAGACCGGGCAAACAAAATACTAGCCTGGAAGTTGCAGGCTCAGAGAAATTCCAAGATCGTAGGGTCCATCCGCCAAATAGACTCAAAAAGTGTATATAAAGACCAACAAATAACGGAGGAGTTCCGTAAATACTAGGAGACCCTCAACGCGGCTGAATATACGCGAGACAGAGCACGGATAGACGAATTTCTCAAATCTCTCCCGATACCGAGCATCTCCCCAGAACAGGCAGGTACTCTTCAGGCCCCATTCGCAGGTGACTAAATCAGCGCGTCCATAGGGAGGATGAGAGCGGGAACAGCCCCAGGGGAAGATGGATTCTCAGTCCATTTCTTAAAAATATTCTGCTCTGCACTAGCGCCCTTCCTAGCTAGATTGTTTAACCAGGTACTGGAATCAGGCGCCTCCCAGACTCCCTAGTAAGGGCCCGATAGTGGTTTTCCCTAAAGAAGATAGAGACCCAATCCAGTGCCAATCATACAGGCCCAGCTCTCTATTAAATGTATATGCAAAAATGTTGGCAAAACTGCCAAGTGTCAGATTGGAATCACTTATATCTCGTTAGTTCATGGAGACCAAGTTAGCTTTATCATGGAACGACAGGGCACAAATAATATTAATAAAACAATAGATTTAATACACTTAGCTCAAGAACCGAATTGAGATGACTTCCTGGTCTCGATCGATTCGGAAAAAGCCTTCGATAGGGTGGAGTGCAGGTACATGTGAAAGGTTCTAGAGAAAATGGGCCTCTGCCCCAACTACCGTGAATGGATCACCGCACTCTACAACAGAACCAACGGCAAGGATTCTAGTCAATGGTACAATATCTCAATCTTTATGCTTGACCAGGGTGACTAGACAAGGCTGTGCCTACTCCCCTCTCCTGTATGCTCTCACCATAGAACCCTGGCAATAGTGGTCAGGAGCAACCCAGACATCATGGGGATTAGATGCGGAGCAACAGAGTTTAAATTGTCCTTGTTCGTAAACATCATATGCTACCTGTCGGAGGAGCGTCATTCCCTTCCCAAACTGCTAGACCAAATCAACACCTTTGGGGAATTCTCTGGCCTAAAAACTAATAAACACAAAGTCCAGGGTCATGCAACTACAGCCGGCCCGCACTCAAGGGATAGCCTAGGAAACGCTAAGAGGGATGAGGCTGGAAGACAAAGAAATAACATACCTTGGGATGCGTCTCCTCAGCAACTTGAACCGACTGGCGGAAGTCAACTTCACTCCCGCCATGACTAGACTGGGAGTGGGCCTCTTTCACAGGGCTCTCTTGACTCTCTCATGGTATGGCAGGATGAACGCAATCAAAATGGTCCTTCCGCAACTACTTTATCTATTCACACCGATCCCCACGCGCATTCCAGACCCCTTCTTCGAGCGACTCATCTCTATAATCTCCCACTTCATATGGCAAGGAAAGAGACACAGAATCAAAAGAATCACACTTAGGCTTCCTAGAGAGTTTGCCCTGCTGGACTTCTACCTATACTACAAAAAAGCCCGACTGTGCATTTTATTTGAGCACACAAAGGGGGGGGGATGCGATGGGCACGTTCTGGTCCTACCTGGAGGACATGTACGCCTCCCCACAGTAAAGTTAGGGACCTGCTGTGGGCTCCGACCAAGTCAGTTCCAACGAGCCTCAGGGGGCACCCAGTGCTAGGGGTAATATGGTCACTGTGGAAGAATAAGGGGCGAAACGCGACTCTCCTCCTGGCCTTCCACCCGAGCTCAGTATGGGGTCCACCAATAGAGCTGGGTAAATGAGGATTTAAAAATGCACAAAGGTGGTCGGACATGGGTCTGAGAGGGCGGGACAACTTTTCCAAGAGGGACAGTTTAAAAACATTGAAACGCTGAGGGAGGAGGAGGCGACAGTCTTTGACTAACTAAGGCTGAAAGGCATCTGTACAGACCAGAGGGTCTTACCCAAACTGTCCTGTCCATTAGGCGCCTTTGAACAAGTTCTCAGTGCGTCCACCACCAGGAGGGGAATTGTATCCCAACTTTATAGAGTGCTGATTATGGCAAGCCTGGAAGGGAGGCAAAATTTCAAGCAAGAGTGGGAGGCGGTGACCATGAGGGAAATAACCGTAGAAACATGTTCCATGGGAATCTGTTCACGGCTACAATGGAGCATAACTTTAAAATGTTACATGGCTGGCACTTAGCCCCCCAGAAAATGTCCAAAATGGTCACTGGGGTTTCCCCCCTCTGTCCCAGGGAATGTGGGGAAGAGGGGCACAACATATCACATGTGGTGGTCATGTCCCAGAATACAGGTGTACTGGACGGAAGTCCTTAGTTGGATGAAAAAGGTGGCGGGCATAGTATTCACCCATGACCCACTACAAATGTTGCTGGGGGTACCAGAGGAATCCAGGGACGAAAGTAGACTCCCACAAATGTGTGAGGCGATGCTGGAAGCGGCCCGGGGGAGTGGAGGGGGGGGGGGTGCAACAGCACAAAAGTGGAAGAGCTCAGCCATCCCCTCTAAAGCTGACTGGTCCCTCAAACTCCAGGACATTTTTGTTTTCGAAAAACTCACTGCAATGGTAAATGACAAGATGGACTCCTTCCACATCTAATGGGGAATGCTCACTCTACATTGGGATAATAATGATCCATTAACTGTTACCATGCACATCCACTTGGGCCGCCCGGTCACTCAGACAGAGAACACTGAGCATAAACCCGGGGTCCGGTGGGAGGGTCTGTTCTCCCCTTAAAAATGCAAAGGGTGTCTCGAGAGCCTAAAAGGCGATACGATTCGTATGACTGGAATGCCGACCTTAATGCTGTAACAAATGTCAAAGTGACTCATGCTACCAGAGCTATGTAAAGTTTGAATGTAAGGGAAAGGGTGGGGGAAATGGGCGGGAGTTTAAGGGAAGAACAAGTTACTCTCTTACCTGGTAACATTCCTTCGATGGGATGGTCCGACGATGTATTCCATATCTATGACAGTAATCACCACAGCTTTGCTGCTTCGGAAAATCTTTCGGCGTCTGCGTCCTGCGTCGATGACGCAGATATGCCGACCGAGGACCTCCTCCGACGGCCGACGTCACCAGATGTTATAAGTAGGACGCACGACGCCCGTAGCCTCAGTTGTAGTTTTTTCCCCAGAACGTGTGGCACCAATCTTCTGCCAGTATGACCACAGAAAGCGTTGCTGAAACGTAAGCTGCAATCGCATAAGAAATTCTGTAGCGGGGTAGGCAGGGAGGGAGCAATATGGAATACGTCGTCGGACCATCCCATCGAAAGAAGAACGTTACCAGGTAAGAGTAACTTGTTCTTCGAGGGGATTGGGTCCTCCGACGTATTCCATATCTATGACAGACTGCCAAAGCAGTACCAACGTAAGGAGGTGGGAAAAGAATTTAGAATATACAATTTTAGAATGCCCAATCAAATTGAAGCGTAAAGGACCGCCTTGCCAAAAGCCAGATCCTGCCCCCGGATAGAATTGAGGGAGTAGTGACGTACAAAAGTATGGAGCGAAGCCCAGTTGGCTGCATCACAGATGGTACGAATGGGAACACCCCTCTGCAGGGCAGTAGAGGCAGCCATACCCCTGGTAGAATGGGCCCATAAGCCTACCGGAGGGTCCTTACCCGCCAAGCGGTAACATTCGGAAATTGCCAAGATGATCCATCGAGACAAAGTCTGCTTAGTAACAGCTTGTCCCAAACGCCTTCCAGCATAACCAATAAAGAGTTGATCGTCCGCTCTGACCCGGGGCATGCGTGAAATGTAGAAGCTTAAAGCTCTCCTATGATCCAGCCTATGGAGCCTCTCCTCTTCCTTACCAGGATGTGGAGGAGGATAAAATGCCGGAAGAATAACCTTCTCGCTTAAATGAAATTCCAACACCACCTTCGGAAGAAAGGAAGGACGAACTGTAAGGACAACCCTGTCCTTATGAAATACAGTGAAGGGTGGCTTAACTGAAAGTGCCTGTAACTCACTCACTCTGCGAGCAGAAGTAACCACAACTAAAAACACAGTTTTAAGTGTTAACAGTCTCAAAGGACAAGAATGCAAAGGCTCAAAGGGAGCACCCACTAGAAACGTGAGAACAAGGTTCAGATCCCAACCGGGCACCTGGAAAGGTGACGGAGAAAACACAATAGTGAGCCCCTGCAGAAACTGAGAAATCAAAGCGATTTTAAAATAAGAACACTCCTCAGACGAGCGCTGAAATATAGACAGTGCCGCCAGGTAACCTTTAATGATATATGATATGATATGGCATTTGTAATGCGCCTATACACAAGTGTTTCAAGTGTTTCAAGGCGCGACGAGGCAGGGAGGGGGGAACAAGGGGAAGACAGACAACGATCCTACTAGGCCAGGTGTCATTCAGATCGCGCAAGTGCAGGGGTAGGGGGGAAGGGGGAAAGTGCAAGGGGAGGGGGGGGGGAGTGCAGTACAAGGTAAGTAGAATAAAATAAATAAGGGCCAGCTGGTGGCAAGTGCAAGGTAAGTGCAGACAAGTGCTGGGAACGGGGGCTGTAGGGATACAGAGACAGTCCCGCAGTGCAGGGGTTGCCAGGGAGGCAGTGCAAGTGGAGAGTGGCTGGGCCCAGGACCGAGGTCGGCGAGAGTGGCCAAGTTGCAGATTCGGTGCAGATTCAGTGAAGAATTAGTAGGGGAGAGGGAGAGAGAAAGCAGAAGCAAAGAGGAAGGTTTTGAGGTGCTTCCAGAACCGTAGATGGTTCTCCTCAAGTTTCAGGGAGGCAGGAAGGCTGTTCCAGAGGGAGGCCCCTGCTGCGGAGACAGGTCTACCCCCAGCTCGTTGCTTCGAGAAGCGGCTGACCCTGAGGGAGTTGGAGACGGATGACCAAAGGGCTCGGGAAGGAAGCTATTTAGGAAGAGAGAGTTGAAGGTATTTAGGCCCCAGGCCCCAGAAGGCCTTGTGGACAATGCAGAGGGTTTTGAACTTTATCCTCGCAGCCACTGGGAGCCAGTGTAGAGACTTCAGTCCTGGAGAGATACGGTCCCTGGGCTTGAGGCCAAGGACAAGTCTCGCAGTTCTGTTCTGGATGAGTTGCAGAGGGCGGAGAGTGGAGGCAGGCAGATTAAGATAGAGGCTGTTACAGTAGTCCAGCTTTGAGAGAACCAGGGCTCGTGAGACAGTGAGCTTCTGGGGGAAGGAGATGAAGGGAACAATACCTCTGAGGAGGTGCAGCTGGTAGTGTGACTTCTTAAGAGACGTCAGATATATGAGGAGAGAAGGAGAGTGTGGAGTCGAAGATAACCCCAAGGTTTTTTGCCTTGCAGGTAGGAGCAGGAAGAGGGACAAGAGAGGCCGGCCAGAAAGCTGCAGGGAAGGAGGGAGTGGGTGTGCTGATGAGTAGAATCTCAGTCTTACTGGCATTAAGGCAGAGGTCATTGGCGGCACACCATTCCTGGATAGCAGACAGACAGTCAGAGATGAGAGAAGGAGAGAAGGAGAGGAGGAGGACGAGGGTAGCCTGAAAATGAGCTGGATATCGTCCGCATAGCACTGAAAGTTTGAGCAGAGAGCGGCGATGCAGTAGGCAAGGAGTGCCAGGTACTGGTTGAACAGCCAGGGGGAGAGATTTGATCCCTGGGGCACACCACAGGTGGAGAAAAAGATGTCCGAGAGGAAGGACCCCAGTTGGACCTGGGAGGGTCGATTGGAGAGGAAAGAGGTCAGCCACGCCAGAGCCTGACCGGTGATACCCAGGTTATCACGGAGACGGTTGAGCAGGATAGCATGGTTGACAGTGTCAAAGGCAGAAGAGAGATCGAGCAGAATGAGAACACACAAAGTGTTGGAGTCAAGGTTCAAGAGTAGGTCCTCACGGATGTTCAGGAGAGCAGTTTCCGTGCTTCTGGCAGCTCTGAAGCCAGATTGATGGTCATGAAGACTGCCAACAGATTCAGCATGGAGGTTAAGCTGGGAGATGGCCAGTTTCTCCTGGAGCTTGCCCAGGAAGGGAGTGATGGAGATTGGGCGATAGTTAGCCGGGCAGGAGGGGTCAGAAGAGGGTTTCTTAAGAAGAGGCTGCACAAGGGAGTGCTTAAGGGGGGATGGGAAGACTCCAGAGGTGAAGGAGTGGTTGCAAAAGTCAGCCAGGGCAGGAGCCAGGGAGTCGATGTGGTCCTTGATAGTTTTGGAGGAACAACAGGGGTGAACCTATTTAGACGAGACTTTCATAGATCGGACTTGTCTGGAAACCTCGTCAGCAGAAAAAAGGGGAAAGGCCAGAGGAAGAGCCAGGAAGAGAGGGAGGGAGGTGATAGGAGGAGAGTGAGGACAGGATGTCCTGAGTTTTAGAGATGAAGTGAGAGGCCAGTGCAGTGCAGAGGGCCT
The DNA here is from genome assembly GCF_040938575.1 of Ambystoma mexicanum. Lineage (NCBI taxonomy): Eukaryota > Metazoa > Chordata > Amphibia > Caudata > Ambystomatidae > Ambystoma > Ambystoma mexicanum. The sequence continues at coordinate 1,245,723,021 of NC_090922.1, read as the reverse complement.
GGGAGGGGACAGGAGAGGTAGAGACTGCAGCAGGGTTGGCAAGCTCCTTGCAGATTTTAAAGAGTTTGGCCGAGTTGTTAGATGCCGCAGAGATGCGGGCTTGGATAAGGGCTCTCTTCTTGGAGAGAACAGAGAGACGGTATTGCCTTTGGAGCAGGCGGCAGGCCAGTTTGTCAGAGGATGAACATGAAGCACGCCATTTCCTCTCTGCCACCCTGCACTTGCAATTAAGGGTGGCGAGCTCCGAGTCATACCAGGAGTTATATTTGGCTTTGGGCTTCAGGCGGATTCTCATGACAGGGGCAAGGATATCAAGAGTATCAGATATAGCAGAGTGGAGCATGGAGAGGGTGGGAGTCAGCCGAAGGGGGAGGTGGGAGTGAGAAGGTGGCAGCGAAAGCCTCATCTGACAGGCGCTTCATGGGTCGGATGACCGAGAAGGTGGGTGGCAGTGATGAGGGTGGCTTTGCTTGTGGGGTAGGGAAGGTGAGGTGGGAGGATAGGAGAAAGTAATCACTCCAGGAGAGAGGAGTGGAGAGAGGGACGGAGAGGGGAAGGTCAGAAGAGATCAGAGCATCAAGAGTGTGCCCTGCAGAATGAGTAGGCCCAGACGGGAGAATAGAGAGTGAGAGCGAGTCGCAGAGGTCACGAAAGAGTCCCGTGTGGGGACAGGAGACATCAAAGTGGATGTTGAAGTCACCAAGAAAGAGGAGTTGAGTGGTTGAGGACAGGAGTGAGGAGGAGAGGTCAGCCCACTCAGAGAGGAAGGAGGAGATTTGACCAGGTGGCCGATAGATAGTAGCCACGGTAAGGGAATGGCTAGGAGAGAGAGAGAGACGACAGACAAGGCATTCAAAAGAGGAGTAGGTCTGCGTAGGAGTGACAGTGGCAGGAATCCACTCAGGGAAGATAAGGGCTACACACCCCCTGCACGGTTGGGCCTGGGCACAGAGAGGATCTTGTAGCCGTCAGGTAGGAGTGTGTGAAAGCTGGTGACAGCTGGCCGTGAACCATGTCACAGTGAGACCGAGGACGTCAAGGTCCAGTTCCTCAAGAAGGTGACAGATATCAGAAGAATGCCACTCTTAACTCTCGCTCTGCAATCAAGCAATGTGGAGAAGGTTGCCATCCTTGAAGGACTTCCGGGGAGGGGTACAGATCAGAGGTACGCCCTGTGGAGGTGTAGAAGGAGCAAGAGAGGGGGCAGGGAGGGAGGGTAGAGGCAAGGTAGCCGAGGACAGAGGAGGGGGGACAGCAGGAGAGGAAAGGAAGTTGATGAGGCATGGGAAGCGTCTATCAAAGAGGTGAAGGTTGGCCTGAGGGCCTTGGACCAAGACGGTCCCATTAGCGTAGACATTAATGATGGCCTTAGAGGAGTGGAAGGAGGCCAGGAGGACATCCCAACGGGTGCCACCATTAATGGGAGAAGAGGAGAAAGGAGAGAGCACAGAGACCATATGAAGGGTCCATAGGTCAGGCGAAGGCACGAAAAAGAGGATGTCAGTGAGAGTTTCCTTGGAGCAGGCACTAGTGTAGGTGTCAGCGATAGGGAGGCCTGGGTTGGAGACCAGGATGTCCTTTTTAAACTTTTTCCTACCAGATTTAGTGAGGAGAGCAGGGTAGTCAATAGAGAAGCAGTTAGAGAAGATAGGCGAGATAGAGAGCACCATGGAGTAGGAGGGAGTGGGGGGTGGGGGAGACAGACGATACGAGAGCACGCAGGCAGGAAGTGAGCGGCAAGCCCTAGTTTACCACATTTCAGAACAGTGAGTGCGTATTAGGTATAGAGGCCACCTAAGATTGAGAATCCTGCGGGGGGAGAAAATCCGTGGTTATCACAATTCAGTGGTACCCACTTGTAGGCCCTTGTGGGCCAAAGAAAGCAAAAAAGACAGAATGACAGGAATGTCACATGAAAACGGATCCACATACTGAACCCTGCACCAGTCTCAGAACTTGCTCCAACGGCAACGCTACAGGGGCTTTGTTGCGGGCCTTCTGGCCGAAAGCAACACCTCCATCACGTCTTCAGGGAGGTCTCAATCCTTATACCTCAACCTTTCAGAAACCAAGCGTGAAGGTTGAGGGATCTGACCTCTGGATGGAGAACCTGACGCCCCTCCCATGAGAGCAGATCATCTCGGTAGGGAAGACGACATGGAGGGCAGATGGACAAGTCGAGAAGGTCCGGGTACCACGTTCTCCGGGCCCATGTCGGAGCAATGAGGATCATCCGGGAACCGAACCTCCACAGCACTTGCAGGATGACAGGGACTGGAGGAAACGCGTACAGCAGTGGGAATGACCACTCCACCACAAACGCGTCTCCTAAGGCTCCTCTTGGAGGAAATTCCCGGGAGCAGAACCTTTCGCACTTCCGGTTGACACTGGAGGCAAAGAGATCCACTTGAGGGGTCCCCCAAAGGGCGAAGATCTCCAGGAGAATCTCCTGAGCCAACTCCCACTAGTGAGAGATCGCGCTCTGCCTGCTCAGAGCGTCCACCGTCTCGTTTTCATCTCCGGCCAGATGAACTGCCGAGATCGAAACTTCCTGCTGAATTGCCCAGAACCAGAGTTGCATCGCCTCCCTGCACAGAGGAAGTGACCCTGCCCCCCCCCTTTTTGTTGAGGTAGTGCATGGCCACTGTGTTGTTCGTCAGGATCAGGAAAGTCTTTCCTCGCACAGTCGGCAGAAAAGCCTTCAGGGCAAGCCTGACGGCCCTCAGCTCCAACTGATTGATATGGAGTCTGGACTCCGACGGAGACCAACGACCGCTGACTGTCAACTCGTTAGTATGAGCTCCCCATCTCGTGAGGGATGCGTCCGTCACGATTGTCACCTCCGGCCAGGGTAGCCAAAACGGAGCCCCCTTGATTAGATTGCCTTCGACGGCCCACCACAAAAGGTCCTGGGCGATTGAGGGCGGCACCTGAACGGGGTCCGACATCCTGCCGGAGGACTGAGACCACTGGAGCTTGAGTGCCCATTGCAAAGATCTCATCCGCAACCTGGCCTCTGGCACCAGAAGAATGCCGGATGCCATTCGGCCAAGCAATCTCAAGAACTCGAACGCAGGGAGACTCTGGGCATGTTGAAACTTTAGCACCATCTGCTGAATGTGATGAGCCCTCACCTGGGGAGGAACATACTGCCCCGGGGACATGTCGAGCACTGCTCCGATGTACTGGAGCCTCTGAGTTGGCGCCAAGTGGGACTTCTTTAAGTTGAGGGAAAAGCCCAGCTTGTGGAGGGAGTGGCAGGTGACGGACAGATGATCCAGGACTTTCTCGGGAGAGCACGCCCTGACCAACCAATCGTCCAGGTAGGGGTAGACGTGAATCCCCCCTTTCCTGAGATGCGCTGCCACCACTACCATGAGCTTGGTGAAGACCCTCGGGCGGAGGTCAATCCGAACGGCAGGACCCGAAACAGAGTGCGAGTCGCCAACCGCGAACCTCAGGTACTTCTTGTGCTTTGGATGGATCGGCACATGAAAATAAGCGTCCTTGAGGTCGAGAGACACCAACCAGTCCTGAAGTTGAAGGGCCTGGAGGACTTGAGAAAGAGTAACCATCGTGAACTTGCCCTTCCTGAGGAGTTTGTTCAAACCGCGCAAGTCCATGATGGGTCTCAATCCCCCCCGTCTTTCTTGGAAATAGAAAAATAAGGGGAATACCATCCCTTGTTCCTCTCCGCTACAGGCACCAGTTCTATGGCGCATTTCTCTAGCAGGGCTTGAACTTCCTGCACAAGGAGCGGATCTAGACTCTTCAACGAGAGATTCCCCAGTGGATTGTTGTGAGGCCTCTGCCGAAAGGGAAGACAGTAGCCGTGGGCTATGATCTCCAGAACCCACAAATCTGAAGTAATGGCACGCCATTCTACAAGATGCTGTTCCAGCCTTCCCCCCCAAACAGCGAAGCATGGGCCTCATGACTGAGCAGAAGCGGCTGCAGCATTGCCTGAAGGCAAAGAGGCAACTGCTCGCGCGGCCTTGGCACCTCGAGTACCTTGTTTTCCACCTCTGGCACTCCTACGGTAGCCCCTTTGACTTGCAGCTCCTCTCGCTTTACTAAAGGATGAGTAATAGCGAAAGGAACCTCCCCCTCCATTGCTGTCCCCTAGGACGAAAAGGCGGAGGTTGGCACACTGCAGCGCCCAACGACTTTGCTGCAGCTTTGGAGGTCTGCAACCTCTCAAAGCTCTCGTCAGCCTTGCTGCCAAAAAGATGTTCACCATCAAAGGGCATGTTGAGGAGCCTGGCTTGCACATCAGGAGCAAACCCAGACTTCCTCAACCACGCAAACCTGCATATCACGGTGCTCGCCGCCATGGACCGGCTGACACAGTCTGCCATGTCCAAACCCGACTGAACGGACTCACACATGGCATCCTTGCCATCCTGAATAACAGCAAGAAAACCATCCCGTTCGTCCCCTTTGGGAATATGTTCAGCCGCTAATGAAAAACAGTTCCACAGAGGGTGCGTGAAACATGACAAGGCACATACGGAGTTGGCCGCCTGAAGAGCCATACCCCCCTGAAGAAAACACTTTCTCCGCCCAGCCATCAAAACGCTTGTCGTCCCTATCAGGAGGGATGGTAGGATACGACGCCTGCTTTGCTGGGGCCGTAGCCGCCTGCACCACCAAACTCTCCAGAGTGGGGTGCGTGGTCAAGTAGCAGGGGTCACTACTGGCTGGCCGGTATTTTTGCAGCAAAGACTTGCCCACTGCCGGGAGACTCTCCGGAGCAGTCCAAGCCGCTGCCACCCTTCTCTGCAGAGCCATATGGAATGGCGGTACCGGGTCAGTGGGTGGACCTTGGTCGAGGATATCCGTCAGGTCATCCTGCACAAAATCAACTGGGGGCGCCGACCACCCCAAGTAGTCCGTGACCCTCGACATAAGGCGCCGGTACGATGACTCGGCATGGGTGTCAGGCTCATGCCTACAGAACTCTACCTCCGGAGAGATGTCCAGCCCACTGGCGTCATGCAGTGACTGACCCAAGTCCTCAATCTGGCTATGACCAGAAATAACCTCATCTCGCACCGTGTCCGGAACCAACCCATCTTCAGAACCCTCTTCCACCTCGGAAATATACTCCATAGGCTGGAAAGGGGACAAAGAATACGGGAGAAAGACATGTTTTGCCTTGGCCAGAGCCTTTCTAGGGGGATCCCCAGTGCCACGGGGTACCTCCGACACCACAGCCTTGAAAGGCGTCGAGTGAAACGGCGTCGACGTCGAGCGCAGCACCGACAACATCGACGCCTTCGACAAAGGCCTCGAGGGAGGATCCCCGAGCGTGTCCTTCGACAGCCTGGGCGTCGATGGCGTTGACTACTTCCTCAGAGGTGGAGTTGCGAGAGAGTCAGTCGACCTCGGCGCCACCGGCGTCGACATCTTCTTCGAAGACTTCACAGGTGCACACGGGCTGGAGTGCGTCGAGGACCGGAACCTGGAAAGGGCATGACTGGAACGATTCCCCTTGTCCAAGCGGGACCTCTCCCGCGAATCGTGCCAACCACCCGAGCCCGAAGGCATACGAGCGGTGTCTCCAGTACGGTCACGACCGACCCCTCTCGGAGGCGCGGACAGACCGGAGCCCTGCGATTCAAGAATCGCCAACACTTTCTTCCCGAAGAAAGCCCATTCCTCCGGAGAGGAACGCTTGGTGGGATAAGAAACCCGCCGACGGGCGGAGTCCTCGGACGAGGAAGGCGACCGATGACGGCGCTTCCGGGAGTGCCTCGAAGAGGCAGAGGAGTGGCGGGACCCACTCCAGGACCGAGACCCCCTAGACTTACAACTGCGATGTGGAGAGTCGCCCCTCGAATCGTCTGTCGAAAGCCCAGTGGACCTCGCCTTCCGGGGCTTGGACATTTTACCGACCGACAGCTTCTTCTTACATTCCCGCAAGGCCTTGGACGTAAGCGACTGGCAGTCGACACAATCATCCGTGTCGTGGGCCTCCCCGAGGCACCAGAGGCAGGCGTCATGCGAGTCCGTCACCGACATCTTGGACCCGCAGTCCCCACATTTCTTGAAGCCCGGACGCGGGGTGGAAGAAGAGGAAGACATCCCGACAATACTTCACAAACAAACAGGTTCGAAGAACCGAAAGAACAGAAACTCCAAAAGTCGAGGCGCGCCGAGATCTCCGAAACGAAGACATTCGCGGAAAAAACGGGCGTCGTGCGTCCTACATATAACATCTGGTGACGTCGGAGGAGGTCCTCTAGGACGGCATATCGGCGTCATTGACGCAGGACGCAGATTTTCCGAAGCAGCACAGCTGTGGGGATTACTATCATAGATATGGAATACGTCAGAGGACCCAATCCCCTCGCACATACCGCTATTGAAAATGTGCTGATCATTGTAAAATGTTCCTCATGCAATAAGTTTTGATAAAAACAAATAAAATAAATAACCCCAGCCCCAAACAAAAGTTGCACACATAAACGTGACTTACCATAAAATAATTCTTCTACAATGGCATACTGGCTATAGGCAAAGACTTAGAATAATTCCCCTATCACAAGTCAAGACCCAGAATACATTTGTAAGAGAAAGTTTACATTTAAAGTGAAAACCAACTACAGATTTTAAGGAAAGGATTCTAGAGAGGCCTTTAGCAAGCCCTGGATGATATCTACCAATGGAGATGGCGGTTTACTTTGTGCTATTTCAGCTACTTACGCCTGCATACATGTGGTAATATGGACAGATGGAAGGTTTCCTCGAAATCTGGGCAGGAAGACCAGGCTGGGAGGAAATGTTAACAATTCAGTTTCTTTCACTGGTAACAGATTTTTTCCTCACACTTATACGCTTGGAATAGACTGAATAGCGTTGACTTCCCAAAGAAGAAGACTGATTGTATTCAAGTACCAAAAGATATTTCTTGGGTACGCCAGTTTACGGGAGTCATTCTTTACAGCCTAGTCCAAACTCTAATGAGGACAAAAGACATTGATTGGCTTAAATGTAGCAGGCCTAAATATTTATAATGGAATGGGCCATTGGGCAGAACGGTAGACTGGCTAGACCACCTGAAAATAGCTTGTCGAGACTGGATTTCGTTTGTTCCGATGGGATATTATGTAAGAGCATGCTTAACGTCAAGTGTATGCCAAGCTCGTTAGGCTTGAGAAGAATACATCAGAAAAATATGTTGGTACATGAAGTCTAGATTAAAACAGGCTCAGACAGGGCTGTTTTCTGCCTATTAAGTACTGTGAAACATTCATGTGCGGAAGGTGCTTAGATTCTATTCACCCTTCTAGCCAATATAAAGGCATCAAAATATGCACTTTTCATGACAAATGTCATTAACAGGTCTTCAGTATGCTCTAACCCTCAACAAGAGTCCTCAATGGGAGGAGTACTGGGGACCAGCTGTTGTCAAGCATAAAATATTATAAATGTATGCTTTCTCCAATGTAATTCTGCCTAAATGTTATAGTAAATGGGAAGTGTTTGCAACTTACTTAGATCAAAAGTAGTAATTGGTGTTTAGCCACATATGCTTACCCCACCCTACCTACTATTTCTTTTAGTTTGTTTTATTTGTTCCCCCTGTGAGTCTTATTACTCGCTTTTGGACCATTCCATATCAATTCACTTCAAGAAAGTAACCATGAATCAGTGGATATCATATGAAGTTTAAAGTTCTCGTTTTTCAGAAACTTGATGCATCAAATGATACCCGCTTCGTTATTTGATATCATTTACTTATTGTAATTATAAATTCATTATTCTTCCCTAAAAATGTATAACATTTAACATGAAAATATTATGGGGTTATTGCTTCTTCCTGGCACAATGGTCTGGTGGATTATTCTGCAAGCAGCAGTGACAAAATATCACTTGTTGGAGAACAGTACTGTGAAGGGCCTTCTTGCTCCTCTCTATACAGATTTCGCAAAAGTTCAAATGTTAATTTCGGATCCATGCTGTCAAACATAGGGGTTAGAGTTGTGGTGCAACACTTTGTCTTTGTTTCTCAAAAGATGATCCAACCAACAAGGTTGCATCCAATATTCAATGGAGGGGTCTAGACAACTTAAAGGACAACATGTTTGGCCCCGAAAACATTATCTAGATTCAAGTTTAAAAATACTATTAAGGTCATTGTTTAGGATTGCCTAATAAACGTGTACATTATTGTATTGATAAATTCAAATCAGAGAAACAGCATATGAGAAATAAATGAACTAGCACATTTTGCAGAGACTTTGGAGTCCTAATCCCGATTTTGAAGCATGGCCATTTTGTGGCAAAGAGGTTTACCCGAGGAGACCATGATACCCCACTTACTGAACAGGAAATCCAAAATGTTAATGTGGATCTCATGTGTGCACTTGTTTCCACACCCTATTTAGCAAGTCTGCCGTGTGAATACTCATGTGCTGGGTTGAGGGTTATGGGCAACACCCAGAAATGTTAGCTTCCAAGTGGCAGAACAATCCCATTCCCAATATACTGATGAGGTAGGACTACTCGAGTACGCAGGCTCCGAGGTCAGCCATGTTCCTTATATGCGAGTACACCAACCTATACAGAGCCACTGGTCACAACCCAGTTACTGAAAAGCAGCTTCCGGAAGAGTTCCAAGAGAATAAGGAGGATGCAGAGCAACTTCAGGCCCAGAAATGGTGATGTCATCCTGGCAGGGGGTGTGCCAATCTCTAGGCGAGCTTGCAACGGACCTAGGAATGATATAGGCTCAGACTGTCGTGTCAATCAATGTCGCTGCTTAAGCTACCAGGATCCTGGGGGTGGTGGGTCATAGGACATTAAAGGAATTTGGAAAAACAATAGTGAGTGGTGAGAAAAAGAGCTACTTATTTGCCATGCATATAGGACTTTTCACCATGCAGGGCCATGTGAAAATCCTGATGCCTTATATGAGCCGAGATCACAGCTGGGAACTTAGTGAAAGCCCTATAAGGGATTTCAACATCAAATCACGGTACATTTCGATTGGCCTATGGCTTTGAATCACAGAAAGGGTCTGTGGTGTCTCTGTATTGGTATGTGAAAGTAGTTACCCAGTATATCTAACAGAATTAGATTATCTTGTCCCGTTAAGCTGCGGTGCTCTCTCACCCCCCTGGAGGAAGCACAGCAATGGCCACAAGGAGTGAGTCTTTCAAAAGGGAGGATTGGAAATGCCTTGGGGGAATATCATCAGGGGTTGGGGACACCCAACATTTTGCTTACTCAAGGCGGGATCAGTAAGAAAACATGCAGGGATCGCGGCTGTATAGTTAAATGACTAATTACAACACCATTATTTTGAATCTCTTTGCAGAAATGTATAATGTTTGTAGGTCTGGCATATGCAATTTATTTTCATATCTGCAGCACAATCCCATTCTATGGTGCCAAGTAGGGCGCTGGAAGGCCACATTTTTGAGTACCTATATGTCTGTTGAAATGTACATCCATTAAGGTAAGGAACCTTGATTAGGTCAATACCGCCAGTCTCCTTGAATCTCTTTTCAGAAGACTTGTATTTCAGTCAGCAGAGTGCTTGTTTCAAGTCTACGATTCCTGTTGTAGGAATGGATGCTCAACCGACAAGGCTTGAAGCTCACTTACACGCCTTGCCGAAGTCACAGCAATCAAAAAGGACACTTTCCAGGAAAGGTACTTAAAATCGACAGTAGCCATGGGCTCAAAAGGCTTACGACAAGGCCGTAAGGACCATATTCAAATCCCACCTTGGATGCAGGTATGCGAACAGGGGGATAAAGATGCATCAGGCCCGCAAAGTGTCTTTTAATGACTGGATTAGACAGTGAAAAGGAACACTGGTCAGTGGACAAATAAGCGGCAACAGCCGATAAATATGTCCTGCAGGACAAGACATGGATGCCAGACTCTGATAGATGTGAGACAAAAGACAGGACTGTGTCGATAGTAGCCTCCCTGCGATCTAGCTGCCTAGCCAAACACCAGTGACAGAAGCGTAGCCATTTACTTTTATACTGAGATCTTGTTGAGGGCTTCCTGGCCACTTGAATAATGCACATGTTATCCACAGACAAGTTGAAGCGCTCTAAAAATCTGAACTCAGGCACCAAGCCGCCAAGCTGAGCGATTGTGGAGAGGGGTGCCACAGTTGTCGATCGCTCTGGTGAAGCAGGTCGGGAACCAGTGGAAGCATGGACGGCTGGCACACTGATAGATGCTGAAACTCCGAAAACTAAAACCTGGCTGTCCACCAAGGGGCTATGAACAGTAGGCAATTCACTGTGTTCCTCAGGTTGCAAAGCACCCGATGGATCACAGGAAGAGGCGGAAAAGCGTAGGCCTTCATATTGTGCCATGGGATTTCGAGAGCATCCCCGAGTGAGGAGGCTCCAAACCCGTTCCTGGAGGCATACAGGGGAAGCTTCTTGTTTATAGATGTCGCAAAGAGGTCCACTTCTGGAGTGCCCCAACAGCGAAAAATGTCCGAGAGGATCTCTGTGTTCAGTTCCCACTCGTAGCTGACAATTACTCGTTGGCTGAGGGCATCCGCAGTGACATTCAGCCGACCCGGGATGTGAACCGCTACCAGCCAGATACCATGCTAAATGGCCCATTCCCATATCTGAATGGCAAGATCCACAAGAGGAGGAGACCTGGTACCCCCCGCTTGTTGATATAGAACATGGACACTGCATTGTCCATGCAGAAACGGACCATCTTATTGACAATACCTGGTTGAACGCTTTCAGCGCCAGTGATATAGCCAGAAGCGTCAGATAATTTATATGAAGCTGTCTGCCCTGTGGCGACCAGAGATCTGAAACTTGAAGCTGGTCCAGCGTCGCCCCCCAACCCAGAAAGGAGGAGTCTGTTGTGACAGTCAATAGCGGGCAAGGGTTCTGGAAGGGAGCGCCCACGGACGGATTGCGGAGAGACGACCACCACAAGAGGTCCGTCCTCATGGATGATGGAACCAGTATCATTTTGTAATCTGGATCCACTGCCTGAAGCCATGATCTCCAAAGAGCCATTTGCGTCCACCTCATCGTGAGACGAGCAAGAGGAAGAGCAAGTACGCCTAAAGCCATGAGACCTAGAAGCCTCTGAAACCACCAGGCCGACATGCTTAACGACAGCATAAACACCCGACACGTGGCAAACAGATCCACCATTCTGTCCCCAGTCAGGTATACCTTGCAATCGATAGTGTTCCAACGAAAACCCAGGAAAATCAAGGCCTGAGAGACCGGCATGGAGGATTTCCGCCAGTTCACCGACAGCCCAAGGTGGAACAGGAGCTGGAGGAGAGACTGAAGGTTGTTCAAGGCTTTCAGTGGACAGGGACTGCGCAGCAGCCAGTCATCCAAATACGGACCAAAGTCATCTTCATAAAAACATGTGGTGCCGAGCTGAGACCAAAAGGGAGCCCACAAAACTGGAAATGCTCCTCCCCCAAGGAAAAATGTAGGCATTTCCGATGCAGGCTCCAAATGAGGATAAGCATATAAGCATCCCAAATGTCCACCACGCTGAGCCAGTCGTCCTTCTGAAGCGAAGACTTTATCTGGCTGGGGGTGATCATCTTGAATTTCTCTTGGGGAAGATAAAGGTTGAAATGGGAAAGGTCTAGGATGGGGCGCAGGCCAGCCTGGTTGGGTTTGGGCACCGTGAACAGACGGTAGTAGAAGCCCTCCCCTCGCTCCCCTAGGGGAACGGGTTCCACCGCCTTGAGATCCAGAAGCTTCTGGACTTTGACTCTGAGGGTTTGGTTGGGGGAAGCCTGCCCGAGCTACTAGCAAGACCCACCGGTCATCGGTGATGGTCTGACACGCCTCCCAGTGAGACGCAATGTGCTCTCCCACCGGGCTCTCGTGCGAGCGTCAAAAACCCTCATTTAGCGGGTTTCTCAGAGGCTGGACCGACAGATCCTGAGGTGGAGGCCAAAGACCGAGAGAAAAACCGGCCTCGATGCTGACGCCGGTGGGATTTACCAGCTGGAGGATCGACTCTTGTTTTCCGATCTAGAAAGCCCCGAAAACCAGAGGAAGACCGAGGCTGCAAAGGCGTTCTCAGAGCCCTAAAAGGTGGTTTTACCAGAACAGATAGACTTGGCCGTCTGAGTGCGGTCCTTTGTTTTAGTCAGTTCTACGTCCGTTGACGAATGGAACAGTTCTTTTCCGTCAAAGGCAGGTCCAGAACTTTATCCTACACCTCCTTGGAAAACTTTGTGACGTGAAGCCAAGCCTGACGAGACTTGTCCACGCCAAGCATGAGGCCCCGAGCCGAAGTGTCGACATGATGCGCTGCACCCTCAAGCATATCCTGCGCCAGGACTCTGGCATCTGACAAGCCAGCCTTAAAATCATCCAGCTTTTCAGCAGGAATGAACTCCTCAAATTACGACCGACCTTTTCACATTTTCATATTTGCGCCCGCAAAAATGAGCTCCGCATTTGCCTGGCACAACTGTAGAGCCGAATTAGCAAAGATCAAGTAACTTGTCCTCTTTGGCCAGAACCTGAGCCGCTGCTGTAGATGACGCTGAAGTTGGTCTGGATTGAAGCGTAGCGGGCGCCACCACTGTGGAGGAAGGAAGTGGGCAAGACGCTAAGGGAACCTCCTCCGAAGTATGAAGCATATAACGAGCGTCAATCTTTTTGTTAACATGCAGTCCAGAGTGTGGCTTATCCCAGACTTTACGGACCTCGCCCAAACGTCCTTCTGAAAGAACAAGCTGGTGCGCTTCTGAGGAGACAAGGTGAATGCCCCGGAAAGCACCCCTTCTTGCGGAGGGGGTGCGTCAGGTACTGGAACATCCAGAAGAGTCATGTCCAGTACCCGGTCATGGAACACCCTAACAGAGTGGGGCTGCTCATCGCCATCCTGCTCCCCCTTGTGCGTCATCCAACGCGTCCGGATCGACCTGCATCACGTCTGGCTCCGCCGAAGACTTGTTTATTGGAGACCAGGGCGGCAGAGGAAGGGCTGGAGGTGGGCCAACTGGTAGAGGTGGGACAGCTGCCGGAAAAACCAGTGCTGTGACGGGAACCGTCGGAACGGAACTGGGCCCTGGAGGGCAGATTTCCTTAAAAATACCGCTGAAATATTCCCTCATGGGGTCGGAATGCATTAGCGTCTGCAATTTTCCGAAGAAGGCATCCTCCGTCGAAGGCTTAGACACTGTGGCAGGAGGAAGCCTCTCATGAGCAGAATAGCTCCAGGGCCGCAAAGGAGAGGGTTGCCAAGAGGGGCGCTCACCAGCCGGGTTGACGTAGATCAATGGCGAAGCCGCCGCAGGGAGCGAGACAGAGTGCTATAATGGCATCCGAGCGTTCCAGTCATAAACTGGACGAAACGGTGCGCCATAAAAACGCTGTTCACCCGAAAAGATGCTCTCAGCACCAAACGCTGATGGCGTAGGTGTAAGGGAAGAGTCCAAAACGGCCATCACAGTTCGCGCGGGAACGGGCGCCATTTTGTCAATGCCGAGAACTGCGTCACATGTGTGAGTGAGGCAGGGGTCTCCACAGACAGGTCAGGGGTCTTGACTTTAGCCTTGACAAAAGGAACCTCGGCAGAGCCGGTACTGTGTGGCCTAGGATGTTTCTGAGACATACTAATAGCCAAATTAGCCTCCGATAGAGGAACCTCTGACCAGAGTCCGGTAACAGCTCCCTCACGAGGGGCCTCGAACCTTGGATCGGTACAGAAAACCTGAATTGAGGCCTCGGGGCGCGCCCCGGTATCTGTATGGGAAGCTCCAGACAAAGAGGACTCGAAGCAAGCTCCGGTACCCACCGCCTCAGAAGAACTGTGCCTTTTAATAGCCCCCACAGGAGGGCCCTCTGATTGTAGTCCGGTGTGAGTAGAACCCTTACGGAGGCCCTGTGAGAAAACTCTGGTACTTTTCTTAGGCCTAGAATGCACCTCAGGGGAAACCCTGGTGACAGAGCTTTTAAAGCCCCTCCCGGACCGGGAAGAAGTCCCCTGGTCGGGGTGCCCTAAAAACGAAAGAATTTACCGGGGGTCTCTTCTTCTCGTTGATGGAACTCTGAAAATGCGGAAGAGGAACACGCTGGAACACCACCTCCCACCGTTCCAGACAACATTGAAGAGCCTGGACCGAAAGGGAATCGCAGTAGAAGCACTAGTTCCACCGGTGATCTGGACCCAAACACTCTAAACAAAGAGGATGGGGATCCGCCCTAGCAAAGCGTCGTTCGGCGAAACAATTTGGAAAATCTAACCGAAATGGCATAGACTGACTACTAAGCGACTGCTAAACCAGAGCAGGAGAGAAGGACAATGGAAGGAAAAAATCTTCCGAAGATGGAAGTGCGTCCAGTCCCGAATGTGCAGAGAAAAGGACTGATGGGCGATGTGCTGGGAGGAACTAAGGAGGGCGGGGTTACGGCCGCGTGCGGGACCCTACAAAAAAGAGAAGGACGACACATTTTTGAAACATTTTGATACTTTTTACAAAGTGCTCCGGTCCCGTGCCACAGGACGGTGGAATGTCCCATAAGTATGAAGGAAAGGGGACAGGACGTAGGAGTAAAACAAGTTACTTACCAACTGGTAACGTTCTTTCGATTGGATGTTCCTCCAACGTATTCCTCATCTTAGATGTATTCCATCCAGCTTTAGCTGCTTCGGAAAAAAATTCGGCAGAGGGAGCCGTGCGATGTCGAGTCGATGGTCCCTCAAAGGCCTCTGTTGAGGGTGACGTCATCGGGTGTATAAGTAGCACGGGTGGCGCCCATTGGCCTCAGTTGTTTTTCCCCTTTCATTATTGATTTTTCACTGTGTAGACTGTGCTGGCAGAAAGGTATTTGCCTTGCGAGAGTTGGAGTGGCAATAGCCCGGAAAAATCTACAGAGGGGTAGGAAGGGAGGGCGATGAGGAATACGTTGGAGGAACATCCAATTGAAAGAAAGTTACCAGTTGGTAAGTAGCTTGTTCTTCGAGTGGATTGTGTCCTCCAACGTATTCCTCATCTTAGATAGACTCCCAAAGCAGTATGGACAATTCCTCTGGAGGAGGGGTTGGATTTTTCGATACCCTTAGATGGCTGAGTATAGTACTGCTTTTCCAAAATTAAGCTCCTTAGACTGGGATGCATCCAGGCTATAGAATTTTGAAAAAGTATGCAGCGAGGATCAAGTTGCTGCTTTACAAATAGACCTTAAAAGAACACCTCTTTGTAGGGCTGTTGAAGAGATGATGCCTCTGGTGGAATGAGCCCTTAGACCTTCTGGTGCGTCTTTTTGTGCTAATCTGTAGCACTCTGAAATACAAAGCACAATCCAGCGTGATATTGTTTGCTTTGTCACTGACTGACCCAATTTCTTTCCTGTGTAGCCAATAAACAGTTGATTGTCCACTTGAAGCCTAGAAAGCCTTGAGATGTAAAAGCTTAAAGCTCTTTTCGGATCCAACCTGTGTAATCTTTCCTCCTCCTTGCTAGGATGAGGTGGAAGATAAAACGCGGGTAAGACAATTCTCTGACATAAATGAAAATCAGATATCACTTTTGGTAAAAATGAGGGTTTACTCTCAACACAACTCTGTCCTTATGGAACACAGTATAGGGTGGCCCAGAAGACAGTGCCTGCAATTTGTTCACTCTTCTTGCAAATGTTAAAGCAACTCGGAAAGCAGTTTTCCATGTCAGTAATCTTAATGGACAAGTGTGCAAATGCTCAAAAGGAGCACACGAAGAATTTTAGGACCAAATTGAGATCCTAAATTAGCCCTTGAAATGGGTAAGGAGGAACCACATTAGTGAGTCCTTTCAAGAATTGTACTATCAAAGGAATTTTGAAGTAGGAGCATTCTTCCGACGAGCGCTTGAAGATGGAAAGCGCCGCAAGATAACCTTTAATGGTTCCAACATTTAGACCTCTATGTGCTAGGGTCAGGAGGAAGGACAGTACTTCCGGAAATGAACATAGAAAAGGATCGACATTCTTTTCTCTGCACCAGTTGCAAAACTTTTTCCAACGGCAACGGTATAGAGACTTTGATGCTGGCCTTCTTGCAGAAAGCAACACCTCCATGACGTCATCTGGAAGGTTCCAATCCTTGTATCTCAGCCTTTCAGATACCAAGCGTGAAGGTTGAGTGTTTTGACCTCTGGATGGAGAACTTGACCTTTCATTTGAGAGAGAAGGTTCTCTCTCTCTGAGGAAGACGTACTGGGGGACAGATGGACATGTCACGTTCTCCTGGCCCAATCCGGGGCAATTAGGATCATGTGGCTCCCGAAGCGTCTCAGTCTCCTGATGACCTGAGGAATGACGGGAATCGGAGGGAACGCGTACAATAGTGGGAAATTCCACTCCACCACGAACGTGTCCCTCCGGGCTCCTCTGGGGGGAAATGCCCTTGAGCAATACCTTTCACACTTCTGGTTGATTCCGGTCGCAAATAGGTCCACTTGAGGGGTTCCCCAAAGGGCGAAGATCTCTTGAATGTCTTCCTGAGCCAGTTCCCATTCGTGGGACACTGTGCTCTGCCTGCTCAGAGCATCTGCCGTCATATTCTCTTCCCCGGCTAGGTGAACTGCTGTTAAAGAGATTCCTTCTTGAATTGCCCAATACCAGAGTTACATTGCCTCTCTGCACAGAGGTAGTAACCCTACACCTCCTCTTTGGTTTAGATAATGCACGGCCACTGTGCTGTCCGTCATTATCAGGAAATGTTTTCCTCTGACAGATGGCAGCAAAGCTTTCAGCGCTAGTCTGATTGCTCTCAGCTCCAGAAGGTTGATGTGCAGTTTGGACTCCGATGGAGACCAACGATTGTCAGATCGTTTGCATGAGCTCCCCACCCTTTTAGTGAGGCGTCCGTCACTACTGTGATCTCCGGCCATGGTTGCCAAAAAAGTTCTTCTTTCAGCATATTCTCTGAACAAGTAATCTGGAGAAGATCCGTCATTCGACCTGAGAACTGGGACCTTTGAGTCTTTAGAGCCCATTGAAGGGATCTCCTTCTCAAAAGTGCCTCTGGCACCAGAAAGATGCAGGATGCCATGAGACCGAGTAACCTTAAGAAGTCGTAGGCCTGAAGAATTTGGGCATTATGGAATTTGAAAGCCATCTGAAGAATGTCTTGAGCCGTCAACCTGGGAGGCGAGCTCTTTCCCAGGGATGTGTCTAATACAGCTCCTATATATTGGAGCTGTCGAGAAGGTGTCATTTGTGACTTATTGAAATTTAGGGAGAAGCCCAGTCTGTGGAGGAAGTGGCAGGTGACTTTCAGGTGATCTAGTGCCTGTTCAGCAGAACGTGCTCTGTTCATCCAATCGTCCAAGTAGGGGTAGACATGAATCCCCCCCCTCTCCTGAGGTGCGCTGCCACCACTACCATCAGTTTGGTGAAGACCCTCGGGGCGGAGGTCAATCCGAATGGCAGGACTCGAAACTGATAGTGTGAGTCGCCAACTATGAACCTCAGGTATTTTCTGTGCTTGAGATGAATCGGCACATGAAAATAAGCATCCTGGAGGTCCATTGACACCAACCAATCCTGAAGTTGAAGGGCCTGAAGGATCTCAGAAAGGGTAACCATCTTGAACTTGTCCTTCCTGGGGAACTTTTTCAAGTTTCTGAAGTCCAGGATGGGTCTCAGTCCACCGTCCTTTTTGGGGATTATAAAATACAGAGAGTACCATCCCTTGTTCTTCTCCGCTGCAGGTACCGGTTCTATAGCACCTTTCTCCAGCAGGGTTAAAACTTCCTGCTGTAGGAGCGGGTCTGAAAACTTCAAAGGGTGTCTCCTTGGTGGATTGCTTTGAGGTTGCGTTAGAAAAGGAAGGCAGTAACCTTGGGCTATTATTTCTAGAGCCCAAACATCTGAAGTAATGGCTCGCCATTATTGCAGATGGTGTGACAGCCTGCCTCCTACAGGTGTCTCAAAGTGACGAAGTGGTTTTGTGGCGGTCGCAGCAGCTGCTGATGGCAAAGAAGCTGGAGCTGGCTTTGCACGTTTTGCTCGTCCATCGCAAGTGGCCTTTCTCTGGGCCCTTTGACAGTCCATTCCTCTCGCCTTTCCATATGAGAAGCAGCAACGATAGGATCATCCCCTCCAAGATTAACCTGGCGCACAAAAAGGCTGAGGTTGTCTGATGGCAGCTTCCAAAGACTT
This sequence comes from Ambystoma mexicanum, assembly GCF_040938575.1. Classification (NCBI taxonomy): domain Eukaryota; kingdom Metazoa; phylum Chordata; class Amphibia; order Caudata; family Ambystomatidae; genus Ambystoma; species Ambystoma mexicanum. The sequence goes on along the minus strand of NC_090922.1, from coordinate 1,245,704,884 downwards.
GGCAGATGCCTTTGAGGTCTGCAACCTCAAGGCTCTCATCAGCCTTGCTGCCAAAAAGGTGAGACCCGTCAAAGGACATGTTCAGGAGACGGTTCTGCACGTCTGGTGTGAAACCAGATTTCCGTAACCATGCAAATCTGTGCATTACCGTGATAGTGCCCATGGACCTGCTCACACTATCTACAGTGTCCAATCCAGATTCAAGGGATTCTTGCATGGCCTCCTTTCCATCTCTAACAATGGCTAGGAATCCTTCCCTTTCGTCCCCTTCTGGTATGTGCTACGCCGCCATCGCAATGCACTCCCCACAGAGTGTACGAAAACTTTGCCAAGGCACCTGTGGAGTTGGCTGATTTTAATGCCATTCTCCCAGCTGAAAATACCTTCCGTGCCCAGCCATCCACACGCTTATCGTCCCTGTCCAGAGGGATAGAAGGGTACACCAGTTTGTTAGAAGCTGTGGCTGCTTGTATGACCAAACTCTCAGGAGTGGGATGCTTAGACAGATAGCCGGGGTCGCTACTGGCAGGGCGGTATTTTGAAGTAAGGGATTTATTCACTGGCGGAATAGAATCCAGAGTCTCCCAATTTTTGGCCACCCTATTTTGGAAGGCTACGTGAAAAGGTAGAATTGGGTCTTCAGTAGGACCATGAGCCAATATCTCTGTTAGATCATCTTGGATGAATTGGGCTGGAGGTCTGGCCCATCCTAAATAATCTATTACCTTTGCCATTAGCTGACGGTATGATGGACTGGCATGTTCTCCTGGTTCTGTTCTACCAAAGTCATTTTCAGGAGATTTATCAATACCACTTGCATTGTACAGTGATTCAACCAAATCCCTCATCCTGCTTTCTTCTGAAATCAGGCATTCCGATACATTTGGGGTGCCATATTCTATCCCAAAAGGTACATTCTCCTCATCAGATTTTTCCTGTTCCTCAAAAATTGAGGTCAGAGACTTGAAGAACTCTTTCCTAGGAAGTGGTTTGAAAACCTTTTCTGGGAGAGTTGGAGGAGGAGTATTAATGGGCCCTGAAGGGATTACAGGTCTTGTAGCCTTCTCTTTCCCTTTTTCTGGCTGACTTTGCCAAACTGGGGGTTTCGGCGTCGAGGGCTTCGGGGTCGATGTCTACAAAAGCGTTGATAGCATCGACGTAATACCCATCGACGGCAACGGCTTCGATGGCGTCAAGGCGCTCTTCGAAGACTTGACCTTCGAGGTGTGTTCGGTCTCGGACGGCGTCGGTGACCTCGATCGGTCGACTCTACTCGAGCGGCTTTTTTTGCTCAGCGTCCTAGAAGGTTCTCTATCCTTCCTCTTTCGATCACCTGGGCTCAAGGGCACGCGAGTGTTGGAGCGATGACGCTCCCGGCCGGCTTCCGAGAAGGCGCGGACCGAGGCTTTGCTTTCTCGAACACCTCCATCATTTTGACCCTGAATGCTTCCCATTCTTCGGATGACTGTTTAGTGGGACATTTCATCCTTTTTGGGGATTCGTCCGAGGACGAGGTGGAGGGACCTGTGGCGTTGTTTCTTTGATTTTTTTGTCGAAGACGACAAGCAATGGGAATCGCTTCGGGACCAGGACCGATGCCTTTCGCGTCGAGGAGATTTCTCCTCACGGGACGTCGACTCGACGCTAGAGGCTTTAGGGTCGCATTTGCGACCCACCTGTAGTTTTCCCCTCCTTTCTCGCAAGACCTTCCCCGTCATCGCCTGACACTTCGTACAGGCCTCCATGTCGTGGCCTTCTTCGAGGCACTACAAACACTCTCGTGCGGGTCTGTGATCAACATTTTTGAACTGCACAACTTGCACTTTTTGAAACCCGATCTCGGGGTCGTGGTCGGCGTCTATGACGAGGCCATATTCGATATTATTTGCTATTCTCACAGAACTCGAGGCACACCAAATCTTCAACGCAACGTATTCTGCGGAAAAACAGAACTGAGACCAACGGGTGCCGCGCGTGCTACTTATACACTCGATGAAGTCACCCTCGCCGGAGGCCTTTGGGGGACCATCGACTCAATGACATTGACTCATGGCGCCCTCTGCCGAATTTTTTTTCCGAAGCAGCTAAAGCTGGATGGAATACATCTAAGAGGAGGAATACGTTGGAGGACACAATTCACTTGAAAAGGCACTTACTGGCCCAATAAATACACTTGCCAAATCAGCTGCAACACATCTGTATCAAACAATACAGCACACCATAAACAAAGCAGTCTCTTCTGGCCTGGGAATGAACACTCCTGACACCCATGAATTCCCTGCACACTCTCAGATGAGCCGCACATCGGTTCATGATGCAGTGCCAGCCACTTCCATTTTTGTATCACTTCAGAAGGGCCCCACAGACAAGCATGCTAGAAACTATTTAAACCTGTGAAATGAATGGCCCATAGTAGATTTCAGGGGGTTGGCGGGTGGAGAGCTCAGTAGGTGTGGATCTTTTTGCCATCTCCCACACAGTCACCTGGATTGTTAAAGTGCTTCTCTCCAGATGCAATAATCAAAATTGTCTTTGCAACAAACACCAAGGAGCAAATTGTATGAAAAAGAAAGCATCTTAATCTTTGTCTACAGAACAGTAGAGACGTGGACACCCTCAGCACATCCATTAGGTCAGCCTGCTCTACTGTCACTTGGACATTTCTCAATGCGCTTAATTCTCACTAATTTCCATGCACCAGCATTCCAGGCAGAACTAGCATATGCCATGCACGGCTAAAGAACAGACAATACAAGATGGCTGAAACACGGTGCGGAAAGAATTGTGTCAAAACAGCCTGACATCCAGTGCGTGCTGTGAGGAGCTAGGAATGAGACGAGGACACAAGGACTCATGGTTTCAACTAGAAACCTTTATTTGAAATAACAGGGTTGGAAAATGCCTCACCATCCCTAATCTGGGATGCATTTCCCTGCTTCAACCAAATCTAATGTGTCTGTCCTTCATCAAGATGTCCAAAGTAAAAATGTGTCCTATGTCCAAAATCATATTCTGGCCCTTACACTCCAAAAATAACTAAGGTGCAAAGGATATTGTTTCTGGATATCAAGGTGCACAAATATACAAATTCAATGAAAAGATGTAAATCCAACCCAAAGGTTTCAAGTGGACAAATGTTCACAGTTCTAGGGAATGACTCCCTTCATCAACTTTTAAACCAACAAAAGTTCCAATCAAGATTAATTAAGCTCGTTCTCAGTTCTGGGCAATGACTCCCTTTCCCCAGGTTTTCTCTAAACGTTTCAGCTGGTGTAAAATCCTAGGGATATGGAACTTCCTAGGGATTCCCTTCTTTACAATTTGGGTATACCGCCCTTTTGCCGACACTAGTTTTTTTGGTGGATTATTTACTTAAATAAATCCATAAAAAAAACTCATCGAAATATGTATGGGTAATGGTTAAGAGGGTAGGGATGGGGTGTGGTCAAAAATAGGGAAACAGTGTGTGTGGGGGATCCCCCACCAGATTTAACCTGGCCCCTCCCCCAAAAAAAGAAATCGGTACAAAATCTAGCAAAAAAACGAGTCAGTGGTGGTCTCAGTCTCTCAGGTTGCCTGGCACACTCTCCCGCCAGGCTCCTCCTCACTCTTTTAGCACTTCACAATCTCAAAGCCATGTGTCTTCTGTGAGTGGTCAGAAATGAGAAACTGACACAAAGTTGTAACGTTTTCAACATTAGACATTTTATTAAAATAAAAAGGTCTGGATAAAGGCCTTCCTGTCCCTATCCTAATGAGTTTCCCTTCCTATGAAATCAAAACTAGGGATGAGTCTGTGTCCAATTCCTTTAACTTAGGCAAACTGTCCTTGTGTCCAGCACGTATATGACCCTCACACTAAAAATTAACAAAATGTGCAAGGCAAATGTGTCTGCTTTAAACTCAGCAAAATAAGTGCAAAAACTAAGTATATAAATCCAACAAAACAATCCTTGTTTCTAGGGGAGGATTCCCTTCCCCTGAACTGTTTCAGGTAGAATATTGGAAATGTTCAGTTCAAACAATAGTTCTTGAAGAGTGGTAGAAATGTCTCTTTCACACAACACTTCCTTAAAGATGAAGTATCTCTTCCAAACAATGGTTTTCTAAGGATAGCAAAAGTATCTCTTGGCAACTTAAGTAATGGTGTTTTAACACTTTAAGGGATGAGCAAATTGTCTTTTCCAAACAATGGCTCCCCAAGAGGAGTAGAAGAACAAGTTACTTACTAACTGTAACGTTCTTTCGACTAGATGTTCCTCCCACGTATTCCTCATCGTATCTTGCCAGCTTCGCTGCTTCGGAAAAAAAGAATTCTCAGCAGAGGGTGTTGTGCACAAGGTCATGGCGTTGATGTCCCTCGACGGGCTCCGTACCGTGTCGACAGCACCATCAGTTTAAATAGCTCGTGCCACGCCCGTTGGCGTCAGTTCTGTTTTTTCGAGGAACACCCAGGCGTGCCTCATGACTAATAGACTCTTCGTGAGAGGAAAGTGTAAGAAACGTAAACTGTACTGCGGGGTAGGATGGGAGGGGAGATGAGTAATACGTGTGAGGAACATCCAGTCGAAAGAACGTTACAGTTGGTAAGTAACTTGTTCCTCGAATGGATTGTGTCCTCCCAAGTATTCCTCATCTTATGATAGACTCCCCTAGCAGTGGTAATTTTTGAGGTGGGAGTACTAGTTATTGTTCTTATGGACGGAATGAAGTACCACCTTGGAAAATAAACCCTCAATGGAGGAAGAGGCATCTAAGCAATAATGCTTGATGAAGGTATGCATTGATGCCCATGTTGCAGCTGAACAAATATCTGCAGCAGGGACTCCCCTCTTCGAAGCCGCAGAAGTAGCCATCCCCTTAGTGGAATGGGTTCGCAGCCCATCCGGGGGGTCTTTTCCCGCCAATCTGTAGCACTCAATTATAGGCAGAATGATCCAGCGGGATACAGTTTATTTTGTCACAGCTAATCCTAATTTATGAGCGGTATAACCCACAAAACGTTGGTCATTTTAGAGAAATGTTGACATTCTTGAAATGTAAAAACAGAGCACTTTTGGGGTCCAGTCTATGCAGTCTCTCCTCTTCTTTGCCCAAATGAGGAGGATAGAACGTTGGTAATATGATTTTTTGTGACAAGTGGAAATCAAACTACTTTAGATAAGAAAGATGGTTTAACCGTAAGAACCACTTTGTCCTTGTAAAAAGTAGAATATGGAGGTTTACATGAAAGAGCCTGTAGTTCACTAACCCTGCGGGCTGATGTTAAGGGACAGGAGTGCAGAGGCTCAAAAGGTACACAAGTTAGAAACTTAAGTACTAGATTTAAATCCCAAATTGGGACATGAAAGGGGACTGGAGGGTATACATTAGTAAGCCCTTTTAGGAAGTGAATTATCAATGGAATTTTGAAGTAAGAAACCTCTTCCGAGGAGCGCTTGAAAATGGACAGTGCAGCTAGATATCCTTTAATTGTTCCAATCTAGAGCCCAGATTGGATAGATGCAATAGGAAAGAGCACCAATGGGGTGCCACATTGAAACAAGGGCCATCATCCTTATCTTTGCACCAGTTACTTAATTTATTCCAACGACACCGGTACAAGGATTTTGTTGCTGGCTTTCTGTCTGAAAGCAAAATCTCCATTACGTCATCCGGAAGATCCCAATCCTTGTATCTCAACCTCTCAGAAACCATGCGTGAAGGTTGAGTGTCTTGACCTCTGGATGGAGAACCTGGCCTTCCTCATGCGAGAGAAGATCCACCACGAACACGTCTCCTAGAGCTCCACTCTGAGGAAATTCCCTTGAGCAGTACTGTTCGCACTTACGGTTTACCATGGTCACGAACAGATCCAGTTGAGGGGTTCCCCAAAGGGCAAAGATCTCCAGAAGGACTCTCTGAGCTAGCTCTCACTCGTGGGAGACTGTGCTCTGCCTGATCAGAGCATCCGCCATGTTCTGCTCTCCGGCTAGGTGAACTGCCGATTAAGATATTCCTTCTCGTATTGCCCAGAACCAGAGCTGCATTGCCTCTCTGCACAGTGGTAGTGACCCTACGCCTCCTCTCTTGTTGAGGTAGTACATGGCCACCATGTTGTCCGTCATTATCAGGACATTCTTTCCCTGTACAGAGGGCAGGAAGACCTTCAGCGCTAGTCTGATTGCCCTCAGCCCCAATAGGTTGATGTGTAGTTTGGACTCCGATGGCGACCAACGACCACTGATTGTCAGGTCGTTGGTATGGGCTCCACACCCCGTGATTGAGGTGTACGTTACTACTGTTGTCTCCGGCCATGGTTGCCAAAAAGATTCTCCCTTGAGGATGTTGTCGTTGCAAGACCACCATAGTAGATCCTGAGCAACTGCACTCGGGACTTGCAGAAGATCCGAGATACTCTCTGAGAACTGGGACCACTCAGTTCTGAGGGCCCAATCTGGCCTCTGGCACCAGAAAAATGCAGGATGCTATGAGGCCGAGCAACCTCAGAAAAGTGAAGGCCGGCAGATACTGGGCATTCTGGAACTTTGTTAACATCTGCGGAATGTGGAGACCTCTCACTTCGGGAAGCAAGGCTTTGCCCGAGGAAGTATCCAAAACTGCTCCGATAAACTGGAGCTTTTGAGATGGCATCATGCGAGACTCCTTGAAATTGAGGGAGAAGCCCAGTTTGTGAAGGAAGTGATAGGTGATCAACAGATGTTCCTGAGCTTGTTCGACCAATCTGAAGGCTGTGATGGTGAGACGGGTCCTGGATGAGTGGCAGGAGAGGTGGGTGAGTGGGGTGAAGGGCAGGTGGATGTTCGGTGTTTGTGGGAAAGTGTCGGTGAAGGTGGATGCAGGGAGTTCAGAATGGAGGAGGGGGGAGGAGGTGATGCTGAATCGGTTGAGGATAGGTCATGTGGGGCTGAATGACTGTCTATTTCGAATAGGGAAGCGTGAATCAAGGGACTGTGCGGTGTGTGGGGTGCCTGAAACGGTGGGACATTTTTTGATTAGGTGTGAGAGACATGTTGCAGAGAGAGAATTGATGAGGGTTCGGTTGACTGCGTTGGGTGTGGCTGAGCTGAGCGGGAGGGCTTTGCTGGGAGGTGATGGGGAGAGAGGCAGGAGGAGGAGTAGTGTGATGTTGGATTTTGTGAGGCAGACGGGGAGGTGGGAGGAGTTGTGAGTTTAAATGGAGCTAAATAATAATTAGTGGGTACGGTGCACATCATCCTATAGGATGGGTAAGCGCCTGCGTGGGTCTGCCCACGCCTCCGATAATTAAGAAGAAGGGTAGATGTGAATACCCCCCTCTCCTGAGACTCGCTGCCACAACCGCCATCAGTTTGGTGAAAACCCTCAGGGCAGAGGTCAGCCCGAAAGGCAGAATTTGAAACTGAAAGTGAGAACCGCGAACCTCAGATACTTTCTGTGCTTGGGATGGATTGGCACATGAAAGTAAGCATCCTGAAGGTCCAATGATACCAAACAATCTTGGAGTTGGAGAGCCTGAAGGATCTGAGAAAGGGTTACCATCTTCAACTTGTCCTTCCTGAGGAACTTGTTCAAGTTTCTTAATTCCAAGATGGGTCTCAATCCACCGTCCTTCTTTGGAAGGAGAAAGTAGGGGGGAGTACCAACCCTTCTTCCTCTTCGCTACAGGTACCTGTTCTATTGCACCTTTCTCTAGCAGAGTTAAAATTTCCTGTAACAGGAGCGGATCTGGAATTTTGACAGAGTTGGTTCCCGGTGGATGGTCCGGAGGACTTTTTAGGAAGTGAAGGCAGTAACCTTGAGCTACTGTCTCCAGTGCCCAAGCATCTGAAGTAATGCCCCGCCATTCTTTAAGATGCTGAGAGATTCTGCCGCCCACCGGGGTTTTGTGTGATAAGGCCTCAGAGTGATTTGGAGGCGGCTGCAGGAGCGGCTGAGGGCAAAGATGCCGTTCCTGAGGCTGGTTTTGCACTTTTTCCTCGTCCAACAAGAGTAACATTTCTCTTGCCTCTTTGAATGGCCTGTCCTCTTCCTCTACCAAAAGAAGAGTAGAACTGAAAAGAACGACCTCTCCAGGAAGATGAGCCCGAATAAGGTTTCTGAGGTTGTCGCATGGAGGCGTTAAGAGATTTAGCTGCCGCTTTTGAGGTCTGTCGTTTTTCTAAGCTTTCATCAGCTGTACTACCAAACAACCTGAAGCCATCAAAAGGCATGTTGAGAAGTCTGGCCTGCACATCTGGTGCAAACCTTCGACTTCCTCAACCACGCAAATCTGCGTAGCACTGTGCTTGCAGCCATGGATCTGCTGATACTATCAGCAGTATCCAGTCCAGACTGGAGACATTCCCCCATTGCCTCCTTTCCATCTTTGACAATATTCAGGAAGCCTTCCCCTTTCGGAATATGTTCAGCCATCGCCAAAATGCAGTCCCACAGGGTATGGGTGAACCTGGCCAGGGTGCAGGTGACAGTTGACTTGAGAGCCATTGTACCCGAAGTAAGGACCTTACGGGCCCAAGCATCCACCTTCTTATCCTCTCTATCAGGGGGATAGATGGATCTGCTGTCGGTCTTGAGGAAGTTGCAGCCTGAATAATCAGACTTTCTGGAGTGGGATGCCTGCTTAAATAATCAGGATCAGAACTAAAAGTTATATTCTTCTTAGAAAAATTACTGTTGACTGCAGCAATAGTATCAGGAACTACCGAGTTTTATTCTACCGTTCTTTGAAGTACCCTATGGAAAGGGAGAACTGGATCCTTGTGGGGGCCCTGATCAAGTATATCAGTCATATCATCCTGATCAAAAGTGGGTGAGGCTCTACCCCAGCCCATGTATTCCACCACTCTATTCATTAAACTCCTGTACCCTGAATTTGCATGTTCTGCAGGGTCAGGTTTTGCAAACTCTAGCTCAGGTGACGTATCAATGCCACTAGCAGAGTGAGGGGTATCACACTGGTCTCTCATTTTAGATTCTGGATCGATTAATTCTTCTGGGATCTCTCTAGTACCATTGTGTACTCCAAAAGGAGAAACCTCATCTTCAGAGCCACTTTCTTCAAAAATAGAATACAGACTTAAAGAAGTCTGACTTGGGTAAAGGAGTAAATCTCCTTTCCTGTTCATGAGTTTGGGTCGAAGAAACCTTCGATGGTATCGAAGGAGTCTTCGAGGACACTGATGATGTCTTCGACAAAAGCGCTGAAAACGCTTTTGGCTTCGATGTCGAAGCAGTCAGCGCCGATGGCGTCGACGAAGTCGAGGGTTGCAACGGCTTGTTTTTTATACAGTGTCGGGGAAACACTCGATTCTCAAGGATCTTTGACGATTTGACGATGACTTGAGTCTTACGAGTTTCACCCATACTACTGGGTTTTACCACAGTAGTTCCCGACTTCCCTGTGTCGTCCGACGGAGCGACCATGGTCTGGCTCTTTTGAGGCTACTTTGAGGGGGTCGAGGCTGCATGCTCAAAGACCTCCATCATCTTCCTTCTAAATTCTTCCCATTTTCTTGGGGAATCCGACTTAGTCGGGCATCGTACCAATTCGGTAGATGTATCTGAGGATGAAGAGGGAGATCTAGGTCTCCTCTTAACCTTTTTTGAAGAGGAAGATTAAGAGCGTCTCGATCTACAACAAGATCAAGATCTCTTCGAGTGTTTACGACGATCCGATTCTTTCGAATCGGTCGCCTTTCTGTCTTTTTGATGAGGCCTTTGCGGAGGCCTTAGAAGCTTCCCGCCCCAACGGCAGTTTACCTTTCCTCTCATGAAGGGCCTTCTTCGTCATCGACTGACAGGAGCCACAGTTGCCGGTTCGATGGTCAGAACCTAGGCACCAAAGACAAACGCAGTGAGGATCTGTAATCGACATCTTCGATCCACAGTCGTTGCATTTTTTGAACCCCGTCTTAGGAGTAGAAGGGGTGGAAGAAGACGACATTTTCAGAATAAAATTTCAAAGCGCGCCGTTCTCCAGAGCGAAGCAATCGTAAAAACAGAACTGAAACCAACAGGCACGGCATGAGCTATTTATACTGATGGTGACGTTGACACGGTACGGAGTCCATCAAGGGACATCAACGCCATGATTTCGTGCACAGCGCCCTCTGCCAAGAATTGTTTTTTACAAAGCAGCGAAGCTGGCAGGATACGAATATCTTAAGATGAGGAATACATGGGAGGACACAATCCATTCGAAATGCCTTTTACACAACCCTTTAAAAATGACAAATAATATAATTTCAAAGAAATTGTATTTTTATTTTTTAAGGATGGGAAAAAGTGTCTCTTCCACTCAGCAACTTTTTGAAGATGATCTCCTGGTGTACTATCCTGCAAGGAACCCTTTTCACAATGTCTTTTCTCTTTCACATACTCTGGATGGATTACTTGGTCTACTCCCCTACCAGGAATCACCCTCTGGGCTGGGTAGATCCCCTGGTAAACTCTCTTGCCAGGTATCTTTCCCACATAAAGCCTCACTGCCTGATGTACCACTTTCACCAGGTCATCTTTCAGTTCCGTTTAAGTATAACACAGTTTTACTCCTTCAATGTGTATTCTGTATTGGCTTCAGATACTCTTTGTTCCAAATGCCCCCATATTGGCATCCGTTATATATGGAGACTTGTCCAAGTTTTGATTAACTTCATTGTTAGTATTCATTGGCTTGCGGCAATGCTTGTTCCAATCTTCCCCATACTGAGTTTTCATATATGAATAGTTGTACAGATCTTGCCTTTCAATTGCTTCATTAAAGTTCATTTGCTTATGACATTTATTCCAGCTTTGCCCATATCGAGATTTCATAAATGGTGACTTGTGTAAATTATGTCTTTCTATATTACATGGCTGGTATTTAAAACAGGTTTTCAATTGTTTATATGCCTGTCGGTATGCCCCCGGGCTCCCAATAGTCCTGGGCAGACTCAAGTGTTTGCTGTCGTTCCCGACCCTTGGCGGGTGGCTGCTGACACCTTTCTGGTTCTCCTGCTGGCTTCTCCTTCACTCGCCAGTGGAATGGTTACCCTTCAGCGTGACAGCGTCACCGAAAGCCTCTCTCTTAGTGTCACGTCCACAGCAGTCTTCCTTCTGCACTCTCTATGCTGTACCCCGTTGCTCTAAACTATGGTAGGAAGCGCCTGCTTCCTTCACCGTAGCTTGCTCACATGTGTCTGCCTTTGGTTCTGTTTTTCGCTGCACCCGCTCTGTCTCGCTTCTCCTTCTGCTGTGCGGTGCATTTTCAAAGGCACACCATTTTTAAAGGTCCCGCACAGCTGACTGGTATTACAACTAGACTGCACATTCAGATTGGTGTGTTTTTTCTGCTCCACCTCATTTCCTTTCTCCTCTTCCTCGTCCCAGTACTGTAGGCTTTATGGGATTTGGAGTCCATTGGAGTTTGAGACTGCAAAGCTACATTGCTTTGTATCTTTATTCAAATCAAGACTGTCAGACATAGAAGATGCTAAGTGAACATTATGTGCATATAAAGTGTGTATGTTATCCTGCCTAGCGTGTCTGGTAAGAAGCGGTCTTCGAGTTTTACTATTGGTCGAATTGGTGTACTGGCAACATGGTCTTCTTCACATGGAAGAGAAGAATACGGCGTCCCTCCTGATGGAGTCACCACATCGCCCCGAAAGCATCTCCTCCCATGTGATCCTCCCTCATAATTGTTGTAGTGCATCTCCTTTAGAGAGGAGATCTCTAGTGAGGAGAAAGTACATTATGATGTCACTTGGAATGTTGATGCTGGTTTCTTGTTTGGTTCTAAATGAGACAGTTGGAGGCAAGAGCTGAAGGGAAGGGAGGCCATGAGATGTGGGGTCTTCTTTTCTGATTTATTAACTTAAATAAATCTACTTATCTAACTTACCTGTGTCCGCCTCATCTTCACAACAATGGCGACGAGGATGGGATCAAAGGCCATGGAACGCAGGTGAAGAGAAGACCCCGGCTGAGATAGGCCGCTCCTGTGGGCCCAGTTTTGAGTGAGACGCACGGCCTGTGAAGTGGACTTATCCCCTGCTGCCAGTCGTGCCCTTCAAGCCCTTCCTGCGTGCGCCGGCAGGGCGCGTGAAGGCCAACTTCATTTACCCGAGTGCGGCCTCTGAAGGAGAACGCAGCACAAACAACGGTTGCTGAGAGGAACTCCCTCGCTGTTCGTGGCTGCTCGCTCGGGCCTGCGTGATCGGCTGATCCGATCTGCTGCTGGGATCAGAGCTGCGCTGATCGGCTCGCAGCGCGAACGTTCCAGTTGGGCAGGCGCTGTCAATTAGAAGAGGCTGCCGGCGTCTGAAGAACTCCTGGGAGGGCCGCTCCGCGTCACTGTAGCGTTGAGCGGCCACTGTGCGCAGGCCTGTGTGTCGGCTGCTCCGCTCCTCCGAGCGTTGAGCGGCCACTGTGCGCAGGCCTGTGTGTACGCACCTCCCCAACACACATCTACAACGAAGTAAGTGCCCGAACGTATTAGTGGCTCCGTCGCAGCGTTCACTGTGTTGCCGGGCACAGACAGCTGAGGGAAGGCGTGGGAAGCGGACTCTGAACCAGAGTACCGTATTTCCCCTAACACAGGGAAATGTGAGCAGAGCATTACCGTGAACCATATAATAGAAGGGCGTGGCCATTTTATGAGGAGCTGGGTTACACCAAATGACATATGAAGTATCAGTGCAACAGGGAGGTCTGAAGTATTTAAAAAAAAAAAAAACATGCCATCAGGCAGGTAGGCTTCAACCATAAGCAAGATACTGTGCAGTTTGGTGTTGCAGTGTCAGTCCTAAATGTATGGACAAGCGACCTTACAGAGAAATATTAAAGAAAATTGAAGGTGGCAATTCAACTGTGCAAAAGCAGTTCCTAGCGCAGGGAGAACATAAAAGCAACATACTAAGTGACATTCTGCAGACAGATTAAATGGCAGCTTTGCCAGGAATATCGGGACCCCCCATTTTTATGCCTGCTCCAGGCGCGGCGAGAATTATGTGGCCCCAATGGCGCAAGGGTTTTCTGCACTACATGAAAGCAGCCGGCGGGACAGCCTATTCTAGCGAGAGGATGTTGGCTCTGTTGTTACATTTTTTGGGTTTCGAGGGTCAAAGAATTTTTGAAACTCTACCACAACTTGTGAGTGATGGGAGCGGGGATGAATTAAATGAGTTCGAATCCGCATTAGCGAAGTTAGATAAACATTTTAACCCAAAAAGAAGCACAATTTTGGAAAGGTACAATTTCCGGATGCGCACACAAGCTCAAAGTGAATCTGTTGAGGATTATGTGACTGCTTTGCGACATTTGGCTCTTACATGCAAATTTCAAGGAAGTTTCGACGAACATATTCGTGATCAATTCATGACACATTGTCGATCCAACAAGATACGAGAGGAGTTGTGGCTAAAGGATGAGCCAAGTTTAGATGAGTTATTGGACTTGGCGAAACGTGTGGAGCATTCCCTGGCATGTGTGGCCAGACTTTCCAAAATTGAAGGAGGGGAGCCCAAAGAAAGTAAACCGGAGGTGTTATCCGTAGCCGAGGGAAAGAACAAAAGGAAAGGAAGAAACAGACAGTCAGGGAAGAACAATACGGAAGAGAGGAAGGGTCAAGATTATATGCAGAAATGGGAAAAGAAAGAGGAAAGGAAGGACGAAAGGTTGTGTTATCGGTGTGCTAGTGCAACGCACTTTGCATCATCTGTGGTGTGCCCAGGGCGGAAAAGTACATGTTCAAAATGCAAAAGGAGAGGACATTTAGCATCGTGCTGCAAGAACTACCAATTTGGGCAAACAGTCCAACCGAGAGTATTGTATGTAAATGAGGAGGAAGATGGAAGGTCATCAGAAGACGAAGTTGTGGTGCCATTACAAAATGTTATCGTGAATACAGTTAATGTTGTTACAAATGGTGGGGATCTTGAGGATTGTGAGAGACCTTACGCTGTGGTAATGGTGAATGGGCATAAGGTGTCAATGATGGCTGACTCAGGGTCGAAAATAACCTTAATATCCAGAGTTGCCTTTGAGTGCGAGATGAAAGGGGTAGTATCTGAGTTATCAGAGCCCGACATAAATCCAGGAGGGTACAATCAAGATCGTATTGATTTACTGGGTTATGTATGGAGTAAATTTGAATTCAAGGGTCGCAGTTGTGATGGCAAAGTGTATGTCACCAAGAAGGGACAATCGTTATTAGGATGAAGAGAACAAAAGAATTTGGGGATCAGACTCGATCCCAATCACCCAGAGCAAGTGCTGCAAATATCCGAAGTATCTGCAAGTCATGATAGGTACATGTCGGAGTTTAGGAAAGTATTTAATGAGAAGTTGGGAAAGGTAAAGGGGTTTCAGCACCAGATAACATTGAAGAAGAATAGTATGCCTATATAGTGGCAAAACTCAGGCCGGTGCCTCTAACCTTGAGGGAGAAAGTGCAAAAGGAATTACAGAAGCTGTTAGAGTCAGGCGTGATTGAGAGAGCTGGGGGGGTTAAAAGGGTATCCCCAGTGGTGATTGTGAAGAAGAGTTCAGGTGACATAAGGTTATGTGTTGACATGCGGGAGTTAAATAAGTGTGTGTTGGTGGACAGACATCCACTGCCCAACATGGGTGAAATGTTGACCATGGTGGGTGGGGGGAGATTTTTCTTTAAGTTAGATATGACATCAGCTTATCATCAGGTCGAATTAGTGGAGGCATGTAGGAAGGTTACGGCTTTTGTAACGCATTAAGGTGTTTTTCAATTTAGGAGAATGCCATTTGGGCTGGCGTCCGCTTCATCAGTATTTCAGAAGATCATGGATCGTTTGTTGAGGGGACTGAAGGGAGTGTTCTGTTTTCAGGATGATGTGTTGGTGAGCGGTGTAACGATGGAAGAACATGACAGAAATCTACGTAAGGTTTTGAGGATATTTGAGGAGAGGGGCATTACTTTGAGAGGTGAGAAATGTGTGTTTGCAGTGACGAAAGTGGACTATCTAGGACATGAGGTGTCGGGGGATGGTGTTAAGCCCAAGGAAGATATGATTAATACCATTAAGAGTGTTGAGAAACCTAAGAGCAAGAATGAGCTGCGCTCTTTTTTAGGAATGACGGAATTTTATCACAAATTTGTGGTAAATTATGCGGACAAAGTACAGGAGATGAGAAAGATTCTCAAGAAGGGTGCTGATTTTGTGTGGAATAACCAGTGTGACAGGGAATTTAACAGGATAAAGGAAGAAATAAATATGGCTGGTCCATTAGGGTGTTTTGACACGAGGAAGTTAACCATGATCACAGTTGATGCTAGTGAGAGTGGACTGGGAGCTGTGTTATCTCAAAAGCAAGAAGATGGTTCTGAAGAGGTAATCGCCCATGCCTCGAGGGGTCTCAAGGGAGCGGAAGATATTCGGTACTGGAGAAGGAGGCTTTGGCATGTTTTTGGGCTGTAGAACGTTTCAGAAATTTTGTGTGGGGTGTAGAGTTTGTGTCGCGAACGGATCACAAACCTTTAAAAGCTATTTTTGAGAATAAGGGTCTTGACAAAGTATCCCGGAGAGTGGCAGGGTGGGTTACCAGAATGCAGACACATTGTTTTAGAATGGAGATCATTCCCGGGAAGGAAAATGTTTTAGCCGACAGTTTATCAAGGATAAGGGTGGCAGCAACCGAGAGTATGGGAAGTGAGGAAATGGAATTGGTGTTTGTCAACACTGATGGCATTGTATCCAAGCAGGAGTGGTTGGATGAAATGGAGAGAGATAGCATCATAAGGAGGGTGATCACATATGTTGAAACCACGGTATGGCCAAATAAGGTGGAATTGGCAGAAGGAGTGAAGCCGTTTTGGGAAGTGAAAGATGAATTGTCTGTAAATGATAACATTTTGTTCAGATGGGGTAGAGCGGTGGTACCGATAGGTTTAAGGAAGAAAGTGGTAGATTTAGCACATAGCGGTCATATTGGAGTTACCAAGACCAAAGGAGTGTTAAGAGAAGATTATTGGTGGCCGGGTTTTGACAAGGAGGTGGAAGATCGTTTAGCAAATTGTCAGTTTTGTGTTGAGAGTGGAAGGGGAATAGCGGCCAGAAAGCAACCTTTAGTGGATGTGGGTCTCCCATCCAGGGTATGGTGTGATATAGCCATGGATATACTAGGTCCCGTGGAACTGGGTTATGCCCGGGGAAAGTATATCGTTTTGGTAGTGGATTTGTTTTCCAGATGGGTGGATTTTAAGGTCGTGAGGGAGATCACGAGTGAAAGTATGATAAAGGTTCTGCAGGAAATCTGTGCAAGTGAAGGTTTGCCTGAGACCGTGTTGACCGACAATGGTCCCCAGTTTATTGGAGAAAAATTTTCTAACTATTTGAGGAAGTGTGGGGTTGGTCACAAAAGAACTTCATTGTACCATCCCGAGTCAAATGGTGTAGTTGAGAGAATGAATAGGTGTGTAATGGAGAGTGTACGTATGGGAGAGGAGTGTGGTTTAGACAAGCTAGCTCTAATACAAAATAGAATGTGGGCTCTGAGGATGGCGCCGCATTCTACAACCGGTCTATGCCCGTTTGAGCTCATGAGGGGAAGGAAGCCATATTCCATGGCTTGTCCGCCATGGCTGGGAAGATGTAGGGAGACCGATCTTGTTGTGGAAGAAGTGAGAAGATCGTTAGTGGAAAAAAAATCAAATTGGGTCAAGCGTGAAAACTTGAGGAGAGGAAAGAAGGAATTGCGTGTGGAGTGTGGTGACTGGATTAGGATAAAGAAAGCAGTGATAAGGAGAAAGGGGGAATCTCTTTATTCGGATCCTGTCAGAGTGGTGGCAGTCATGAAAGGGGCTGTGCGAGTTGCTGGAGGGCAAGTGTGGAGTAAAGATAGAGTGGCATCTGTGAGGAGAGGAAATGTGTGAAAGCCATAAGTGGGGATATACCCAGGAGGAAGAAGAAGGGAATGGCAACTGTGCCACCCATGGCGTTTGTCCTAGACAAGTTTTATAGTGTGAATTAGTTAGTGTAAAATGTTTGAGTTAAACCTATTGTATGAAATGAGACGGTGTTAGTGTAACATGCCGAAAGGTAAAAGGCGATCAGATATATATATATAAAAAAAAAAATAATGAAGGGAGATGTGTTGTAGTGCATCTCCTTTAGAGAGGAGATCTCTAGTGAGGAGAAAGTACATTATGATGTCACTTGGAATGTTGATGCTGGTTTCTTGTTTGGTTCTAAATGAGACAGTTGGAGGAAAGAGCTGAAGGGAAGGGAGGCCATGAGATGTGGGGTCTTCTTTTCTGATTTATTAACTTAAATAAATCTACTTATCTAACTTACCTGTGCCCGCCTCATCTTCACAACAATAATACTACCCCAAAGCTCAAAATCAGACAACGGCTGTCATCCCATGGCCGCATAGGAGATTTTAGGCTGGGGATCAGTGAGGACTCCACAGCATTCACCACACTTCTTTGAGATTCTCTTTTCCTTCTGTACACACTTCATACTTTAGCCTTTACACACACTTGAATCTGCCTGGTATATTCTCACGCTAGTGTTTTCACAGTTACTTGTAAACAACACACTTCTCTTCACCTGGCGTATTCTCCTGCCAGGACTTTCACACAATTACTTTTCACTTTTATCCATGAGACAATATTAGCACAACGTTGCTGCATCGTTCCTTGCTTAACAGTGTTTGTTTCAATAATAGTTCTCTTTTTCATACAATCGGCTTTTGCACCTTTTCAAGTCTATTTGCATTTATCTGACTTTCTTTCCCAATTCTGTCTGTTTTGGGATATGGGCTCGGTGACCAGTTCGTGGCACGGCTTACAGGTATGTAAACCTCTTCACGTTGTTCCCATGTTGCTTCTATGAAGTGGCATACACTTTTAAGCAACCCGGTAACCGTTCCGCCTTTCTTGAACCAACAGAGTGTTTGTAGTGACCCATGTGCTTTTCTGCTTTGGTTTCCTCCGTGTTGCTGGCTCGGCGTGAGCCATGTTAGCCAGTGCGCCTTTGCCGTGTCCTTCTCTGCTGTATGTGGTTCCCGATGCCTTGCGCGCTGGGGTGGCGAGGCAACTGCATTCCGGTTTCCTCTTACCCTGTTTGGATCAGCATCAACACTGTTTCCTGCGGTGTCCTCTTCCTCAGCATCCTGGTCAGTATTCGTGTGAGTCGCGTGCAGTCCAGCGCCGGCTGCTCTCTTCGCTTGCTGTTAGCTGCACTGGTTTTAAACTTCCCAGCATGAATCGATAATCTCCAAAGACTAGACCGCTGTGTGGGCTTACCAGTCTTAGTGATCTTCATTATTCTGTCCCATTTCCTCATTTCAGTGGTTACCATAAATTTCTTTATATGAGGAAACTGGTGGGGAGATCTTATCGGGAGTGGACATTACTGCTCCCTGCCTCTTCCTCATCTCAGTAATTGATATACTGGCCTTTGTGTCAGGCTGGAGACTAGTGGGTCTGGAAAGTGATGGAGGAAGAGTGTTACAGCATTATTTGATGTTTTATTTGTATCGCGCCCATACAGAAGTGTTTCAGAGCGCAACGAGGCCAGGGAGGGGAAACAAGGGAGGACAAAACAGCGATCTTACTAGTCCCAGTGACTTTGAGAATGTGCAAGTGCAGGGGAGAGGGAAGCGGGAAAGTGCGAGGGGCAGGGGAGATGTTGAAAGTGCTGAACATGTGATAGGAACAACAGGAAGTGCGGCCAACAGGTGGTAAGTGACCCAAGTGCAAGGGTTGCCAGGAGGTAGTGCAGGTGTGAGGCTGGGCAGGCAGGGATCTGGGCCCGAAATCATAGGGTAACCAGGTGCCCTCTGCCAAAGCAGACAGATTAGCAGGGGCGAGGACAGCGAAGGCAAAAGCAAAGAGGAAGGTCCGGTGGTGCTTCTGGAACCGAAGATGGTTCTTCTCAAGTTGCAGAGAAGCAGGGAGGCTGTTTCAGAGGGAGGCCCAAGCCTAGGAAAGCGATCTACTACGAACGTTGGTTTGTTGCCATTACGGCATGAGGAATGGAGGGAACATCTGCACAAGCGAATGGGGGGGGTATGTGACTTTCCTCAACTATGTCATATCGTTCCCATGAGGGACAGCCCCCTGCCCAGGTGGTCCTCCCTCATATAGCCGCCCCAAAGTAGCAGCAGCCCTCCTCTGGCCACACAGTGCAAGGGCAATGAGCCAAGAAAGTTAAAGATTGTGTGTGATCCTCTAAGGGCAAGAGCTACAAAGTGGCCTTTCTGATTAGTTTGATGCAAAACACGTAACAGTCTGAAAGCAAGCAATTGTTCTAAGCTGATGCATCCAGACGGGATTCCTTACATGAGCGCTAGCTTGTCTCATTCTTAAAACCAAAATGAACCCATAGGCAGGTGGTAGTCTTTACTCTTAAAATCTCTAGCAAGAATAATTAAAGAAAAATAATTTGCAGAGACACTTTACTCCAAAAGATGACATTTAGATTGGTTTCCTTACACAGGAACATGCTTATGGGTTGAAAGTCCTTCCCCCTTTGTCTTCTAAACATAGTGGTATAATTGCAAACAGGTTTCCAGGCAGATTCTAGCAGGCATCAGCGCAGAAATGAGATCTCCTCAGAATATCTTTGTGCATGGCATGTTTAACCACTCCTTATGGGCTTGTTTTCCCAAATGTTTCCTTCTTTCTTTGGAGACTGCCAGAAGGGAGGCTAGTACTCTAACACAAAGGCAGACACCTCAACTAGACCCATCTCTGAGAGGGATGCATGGGGTGGTGGGGCTTCAAGAACAAGAATCACATATTCCATGCTCTGAGGTGAGACAGAAATCAAGTACAGCGAGGGAGAGGAAATCATTGATTTGATTCTTGATCCCTCTTACTCTTCAATTAACCAGTGACCTACTTATTCATGATTGGGAAGATGTAGAAAACCTCAAGCCATGTACATCCATTCTCATATGTATACTTTTTTATACAATGGCAGGTGAACAATGCATTTTGCTCAAGGGCCAGTATCCCATCCAGACATGTTGGGAGTTAAAACATTAGGTTCAGTAGTTTGACCAATAACTATGTACAGATGATAATTGACTTGGTCTGCACTTGGAGATATTGTTAAAGTTGGGGGCATGTGGAGTGGAGGAAAGAAGGAGAAAATTCCCTGGGCTAAATTAAATTAGATACAGCTTTATACAGAGTATTACTTCTTTCACGGCCCAAAGACATTAGCTGATCTCGATTGTGGAGGCAAAGTTTTTGCCATGGTGAAGGGATAAACCCAGGCACACCTACTCACCCATAATAAAGGCCTAAATGTTTATGGAACAGTGGATTGTCCTAGACCACCCCCTGTTGCCTTGGATCTGGTTCCAGAGAGCATGCAGGGTGATCTAACAATAAATTTAACAACATGGTACAAACAACCCAGTATCGGCTGAGCATTGCTTCTGGCTTGCGTGTCCCTCTTGTGACTACCTTCCAGCTGACAGACTCTCTCTGGTTTGTCCTGTCAACAGTTCAGCTTGGGTACATGTTCTTCAAAGGTTTCTCCCCTGCTTGGGAAGTAGTGTTCCATCAAGTTTACCAGCGTCCCTCTAACAGCTGGTTTGAATCTCCCGGGTCTCTCTCTCCTCCCACTCTTATGACGCTGCACTGGAGCTTCCCCAGAGTCTCATGGAAGTCCTCCTTCGGTTTTTGAGTGTTATTCATTATAACTATTGGTTCTCTTCATCCCAGTAAGTTTCTGAGTGGTATTCATTATGATTCCATGGGTTTTCTTTGCCTTAGTACCAGGTAGGCCTTGGTATTTATACAAATTATCATAATAGCAGATATACAGGGATTCATTTTTTCACGCAACAGGTTTGACATGTTGTCATAGAGTTGATGAATGGGTCGGGAAGGGAGTTCCTCATTGGAACGGGAGTTCTTATCCCCAGGGAAGAAGTCTCTGCCGGTGAGGTCCCCCTAACCTCGACAACTAGGGAGGGTATCACGTAGCAGGCTCGCCTCCCCGGGGAGAAGCACTGAATCCCAAGATTCGCCAAACCAGACACTGACTGCATAGCTATGGCACAGAGGGTGAGAAACATGCCGTCGGAATACTCTTCTTGCACAGCCAACCTAAGAAAAATGCTCACTCAACTGCACATGTAATTAAAAATGGGGCCTGAGCACAACTAAAGGTTGTATATGTTCAAGAGAAAAATGAATGACAGAGTGAGCCATACTGTGAATGTACTTCAGTGGCGGACCAGAACTAAATCTTTGTGGCATATTCCTTGAACCCATTTTCTGTTAATACTCCAGAGTTGGCACTATTCCCACACTTTGTTAAAAATGGTTGCATGTTTCTAGTGCAGCTGGTGTCCTTCAAGTATCATTCACTTCTTTAATACCTTAACTCAGGGGTCTGCAACATTCGGTTTTTGTGAATGTTTTAGACTACTACTACAATTATCATCCATAATCATTGATAATGCAGACTAGGCCTGATGGTAGCTGTAGTGCAAAATATCTGTCGAGTCAAAGGTAGCAGAGCCTTGTCACAGTTGAACTAACATAGCGAACATGAAAAGTGGCTTTCATGTAATTTCATAGCCCAATGAGAAATTTTATTTTTTAGGATCTAAGAAAATGACACAGTTTGATGATATAGTTCTTAAGACATACAGACTATGGACCACTTTTTACCCAATTAGGATATTTGAAAGACAAAGGATTCATTCGTCAAGATGGAAAATGATTTTTAAAATGTAATGCAGTAATTGAAATGCATGAAAATCAGGAAAATAAATGAAGAATAAACGCACCTGCATTAATATGAGAACAAAATCAATTAGGCTTCCAATACCACAAAACCCAACAGTGCAGAACTTTAACATGCCTAAAAGAAAAAATATATGGATTAATTTCAAGTCATTGTGAACATTTATTTGAAATGAAAAGCATATGAACTGTGTTTTTTTGAAGAACCAGAACACACAATCGCAATAAAAGGAAGCAGTGCACTTGGTTCCGACAGAAAAAAACACAACAAGTTTAATCATATACGTGGCTGCTTAACCTATTTAAAGAACAAGGACACACAGATTGCAAAGTTTTAAAGTGAAAGAAAACTAGTTGTCATTTTGAAGAGGGGACTGTTTCTGACAAAAAATAGCAGAACAAATAACTTATCCCAGGTAATGTTCTTTCTACTGGATGTTCCTTCCATGGATTCCTCATCTTTGATATAGCCATATCCTGCTTTGCAGTCTCACAAAGAAAAGTCGACCACAGAGGGCACTGTGTGCATCGCTTCAATGTCCTTCAGCGGTTACCATTCCTGTGTCCGGACGGGACATCAATGGTAGTATAAAAAGTATGCACTGCACCCGTTGCCTCGGTGCTCAGTCTTTTCCTCTTTATGCACAACTGACTTGAGGATTATATAACCTGCATGGGTGTTCAAAAAGAGAAGTATATTAAAGAATTCAGCCACAGTCAGAGGGGTAGGCTGGGAGGGTCGAGGAGTAATCTGTGGTAGCAACATCCAATAGAACGAACATTACCAGGGATAAGGAATTTGTTCTTCTAATGGATTGTGTCCTCATCTTTGATAGCTGCCATCGCAGATTTAATCGCAGATTTAGTAGATGGAGGTGGGAGAAGTGGAATTTGTTGTCACTATTCATTGATGTTGTTCAGAACTGCCCTTCCAGAGCATCCTGACCTGACTGAGTAAGCAATAATGCTTTGAGAAAGTGTGTAGCGAGGACCAGGTATCATTACAAATGTCCTGTACTGGAACACCTCTTTGAAGTGCTTAAGTTGTAAACACTCATTTGGTAGAACGGGATCCTGGGTTTTCAGGGACATTGTCCCCCGCAATGGAGCAGCACTACGAAATGCATAGGATGATACAATGAAACAGTTTGTTTGGCCACGGTTTGGCCTAGCCTGTGGCCTGTTTAACCAATAAACAGTTATTCGTCTTACCTGACATTTTCCATTGTAGAAATGTATAAGTTAAGAGCCCTTTTTGATCTAGCCTGTGAATCCTCTTTTCTGCCTTTGAAGAGTGAGGAGGTGGGTAAAAAGCCGGTAGTGGTATCTTTTGTGTCAGATGTAATTCAGACAACCTTGGGAAGAAAGGCGTGACGTACATTCAAGACTACCTTCTCTTTGCAGAATATTGTAAAAGGAGGTTACATGGCAGCGCTTGTAGCTCCCTCACTCTGCGAGTAGATGTGATGGCTACTAAAATGATGGTTTTCAGAGTTAACAACCTAAGTGGAGAAGAATGGAGAGGTTCAAATGGCGCTGCCATTAAGAATTTTATAACCAAAACCGCACATCTCCTACTGGAAAATGGTGGTAGACAACTGTATGGCACTGGAACACAGGGTATATCAAACACAGGGTTGTCCCCCAAATTTCAATACTATCTGGCATAAATGGGAGGGGACAGACTGACCCGGGCCCCCATACTATGTAGATTGGGTCAGCCTGACTCAGAGGGCCAAAGGTTACAATGGCCAGGCTAACTGGGAGCCTACCCTCGCTTCCAATATCGGAAGTGGTAGGCTCATCAATTGGGGAAAAGGGGACGTTAGTGGGTGGGGGGGAGGGGGTGTCATTGGTGGGAATGCGACAGGTCATGAAATATGGGGGGAGCGACGCATAGGCCCAGGATCTTACTGTAGGAATAAGTGGCACATTTCTAGACAACTATTTGATTATTTGCAAAACGTGAATGAATGTTAAGTGGATTGAAAAACTCATAAAAAGATTAATGACAACAACAAAAAAGAAGGTTAAAACCAGATTCAAATCCAAGGACGGGACCAGAAAGGGAACCAAAGGGAACGTATTTGTCAACCTCTTGAGCAATTGAATTAGTATTGGCATCTTAAAATAAGATCCTTGGTCTGTCGTGTGTTTAAAAATGGATAACGCCACTAGGTAACCCTTCACAGTAGTCATCTGCAGCCCCAGATTGTCTAGATGCAGCAAAAAAGAAAGCGCTGCAGGTGTATTGAAAGTAAAATGATCAATACCGTTAGCTCTACACCAGCTGCAAAACTTGTTCCAATGGCAGCGGTATAGTACTTTTGTTGCTGATCGTCTGGCTAAAAGCAACACCCTCATGACATCTTGCAGAAGGTCCCAAACTGTGTATATTAACCTCTCAGAAACCAGGCACGAAGGTTCAGATTTCTGGGTGAAAACAGCCTCCCTCTTGTGAGAGTAGGTGCCCTCTCTGGGGAAGACAGAATGGAGGGAAGATGGGAAGGCCTAGAAGGTCCAGGTACCACGTCCTCCTGGCCCAATCCGTAGCAATTAGGATCATGGACTTCCCGAACGTCGTCAATCTCATGATGAAATGATGAATGACAGATAGTGGAAATGCCCAGTCCACTACGAACGCGTCCCCCATAGCTCCTCTATCAGGAAAGTTCCTGGAGCAGAACAGGTAACATTTCCTGTTGATACTGGACGTGAACAGATCTACTCGAGAGGTTTCCCAAAGAGTGTAGATCTCTAGATGGAATTCCTGAGCCAACAGAATGTGCTTTGCCTGCTCAGCGCATCCACAGTTGTAACCTATTCTCTAGCTAGAACAGCCGACAGAGAAATCCTGTTTAGTAGTTCCCAAAAAGCAGAATTGCGTCCCCGCAGAGACACCCTACACCTCCTTTCTTGTTGAGGTAATGCATGGCCACTGTGTTGTCCGTCATTATCGGATGTTCTTTCATACCACCTCTCAAATTTAGATTCCATCCTCCTCATTCTACTGAGACTGCGCTTTTGCATGTCTCAAACTCCTCTTTGCTCATTATCCTAAGCTCTCCTCTATACTTATTCTTCTTGATCTATCTGCGGCTTTGATATTGTTGATCAAACTCTTCTTATTTCCTCCCTTTCTTATTTGGGTATTACTGGGTGTGTCCTTGAATGGTTGTGCTCCTATCTTTCTCCGCTGTCCTATTCTGTAACTTGGGTTGGACACACCTCTTCCTCACTTCCTCTTCTCTACGGTGTCCCTCAAGGTTCTGTACTTGATGCTCTAATTTTCTCTTTCTCACACTACCCCACTCTCTGCTCTTATTCCTTCATTTAATCTTTCCTTATATTTGAACGCAGATGATCCACAAATCGTTCTCTTTTTTTCTTCCTTTGACTCGATTCTCCTCTCCACTGTATCAACTTGCCTTTCTGCGGTCCAAACCAGGATACTTCTCATTTTCTACACCTCATCCTTCTAGACTGAGGTTCTGTTTTTTCCGGCTTCAACTATTCAGTCTACTCCTCCTCCGCTTTCTCTCCTTTCCTTCTTCCTGCCTGCCCTTTTCCTCTTCTGCATGTAATTTTGGACTTTCCTTTAAACTGCATATCTCTTCTATTGCTTGCTCCTGTCGCTATGACCTTTTTAACATCCGCCGTACTCCCCCCTATATCTCATTTCATGCTACTAAAATTCTTCTGTTCCGCTTAGTCTTTTCCCATATCAACTACAGAGTATTTTTCAATCTAACCTGAAACCTCATTCTCTCCCTTCTTTCTACTTAGGACCTTTCTGTTCATCTCCCCTCCTTCTGTGTTTAGCAGTTTTTTGCATTTTCATGTATATTTGACTATTTTCTAATATTCTGTAATAACTCTTTTGGCTAAAGGCGCTTTATAAATTCAATAAATTAAATGAAAGAGGCCATCAGCGCCAGTATGATTGTGCTCAGCTCGTGAAGGAAGCATTTGGGACTACTGTTCTCTCCAGCTTCGGTTGCCAAAAAGATTCCCCTATCACATTCTCCACGCAGGCCCACCATAGGAGATCCTGTTCGACCTCGCTCGGGACCTGAAGAAGGTCCGTCATTCTGCCAGAATTGTGACCGTTGGGATCTGAGGGCCCACTGGAGGGACCTCATCCTTATGAGGGCTTCTGGCAGAATGCCATGAGGCCCATCAACCTAAAAATCGAATGCCACTAGGTGTTGGGCGTTCTGAAATCTCATTACCATCTACAAGATATGAGCAGCCCTCAACTCGGGAGGAAGAGCCCAGGACCGCTCCAATTAATTGCAGCTTTTGGGAAGGTGTCAACTGGGACTTCTTGAAGTTAAAGAATAAGCCCAGTTTGTGGAGAGAGTGGCAGGTGCTGTTGAGATGTTCCCGAGCCTGCTCGTAAGAGCGGGCTCTGATCAGCCAATCCGCTAGGTAGGGAAAGATGTGAATCCCTCCCCCTCAGATTCACTGCCACCACCGCCATCAACTTGGTGAAGACCCTCAGGCAGAAGTCAGCCCAAAAGGCAGTACTCGAAACTGATAATCAGTACTGCCAGTGTCGAACCTCAGGTACTTTGTGCTTGGCATGTATAGGCACATGAAAGTAAGCCTCCTGAAGATCGAGTGACACTATCCAATCCTGGACCATCAGGGCCTGGAGGATATACAAAGAGTGACCATATTGAATCCGTCTTTCCTGAGGAACTTGCTGAAGCGTCACAAGTCCAAGATGGGTCGCAATCCTCGGTCTTTCTTGGAAACCAGAAAATAGGTATGAGATACCCTGGAATTGTTCCATTACAGGAACTCTTTCCACTGCACCCTTCTATAACATTGAAAGAATCTTCTGAATAAGGAGTGGGTCTGGTTCCCAAAGAGACTGCGTGGGAGAATCTGGAGGTCTTTTTAGAAATGGGAGACTGTACCCTTGAGCCACTGTCTGAAGGGCCCATGCATCTGTAATACAATGCCATTCTTGCAGATACTGAGTCAATCTGCCTCCCACTGGAGTCGTGTGCACAAAGTGCTCAGAAACGTTTTGGGGCTGTGACAGAGGACAATGCAGAGGTGGCTGCCTGAGCAGTCTTTCCCCAAAGGCCTTAAGGGGCACATGTGAACCTTGTCTGTCCTCTTTAGGTAGCTTGGCTTCTTCCTCTTTGGTCAAAAGAGGAGTAATATCGAAAGGAATACCCTCCAAGTTTGTGAATGCAGGTGTTGCTATTGCAGCTGACGGATGGTCGCCCCCAAAGATTTTGCAGCAGCCTTAGAAACTTGCAGCTTCTCCAAGTTAACACCTCAAAGCTGTCAACCTTTGGAGCAAAAAGGTTAAGCCCATTAAAGGGCATGTCCAGTAGGCTTGGGTGGGACATCACGGGCAAATCCAGACTTGCGTAGCCGTGTAAAACGTCTGATGAGCCCAAACACCGACCAAAGCATTATGATTGATCAAACCGCGATTGGAGGAATTGACAGGAAGCCTCCTTGCCATCACTAATGATATTGTTAAAACCATCTAGAATTTCAACCTCTGGAATGTTTTTTGCTGCCTGGGAAACTACATTCCATAAACTGAATCTATACGTAGCTAGGGCATATGATGCATTAATAGCTTTAAGTGCCATGCTTCCTGCAGAAAATACTTTCTTGGCTAAAGCATCATATTTCTTATTGTCCCCATCTGGTAGGATGGTGGGATGATCTGTGGCTTTTAAAGTAACCACCAGCACCACTAAACTCTCTGGAGTATGGTATCTGGAGAGAAAATCAGGGTCAACAGATGAAGGCCTGTATTTAATTGCCAACTCCTTGTTCACAGCAGGAGTGGTGTTTGGTTGTTGCCAGTTCTCTAGAATTGTTTTTGTTAGCTCTGTGAAAAGGTATCATAGGCTCCTTGGGAGGGCCTCTATCCAGAATGTCCGTAAGGTCTCCTTGGGTTATGCCCTTTGCAGGATGCCCACAACCCAAATATTGTAACACCCTGTTCATCAGGGTTCTATATGCCGCATTAGAGTGAGCATTTACATCAGGTTTATCAAAATCCACCTCTGGTGAGGTATCTAGCCCACTGGCATCTTTAAGGCAAACAGCTAAATCCTATTAATGAGATTGATCCGACATCAATTCCTCTGGAACATTAGGTGCTCCAAAACGTTCATAAAAAGGACTTGAAAAAACCTTTTTAGATTTTGGTTTAAAACTAGCATTTTGGCCCTTCGATGTCGACTCCTTCCATAAAGAAGTCCCTGAAGCTTTTGACATCAATAAAGTCTCTATGGTTGACCTCGCCAACGCTACTCGAGACAACATACATATACAATAAAAAATACAAAACATCTCTGAGGCCTTCTGATCCAGGCTTTTGTGTGCACGGGTCAAAGACTGTCGATTCCCTCAAGGTCTTGGAATACGTGATGGGATCGCTAGCCTTCTTCAGCCCTTTCGAGGGACCAGGAGGGTCCGCCTTAGAAAACAGGTCCATCAACATTTGACAGAACGCTTCTCATTCGGCTGCTGCAGCAGTCTCAACAGGAAAATGTACCAGACGCTTGTCAGGTGAGGAGTAGGAAGACTAGGAACAATGGCGCTGTTTCTTCTACTTCTTTTTTTGAAGAGCTAGACAAAGAGTGATAGGAATCGCTCCTAGATCTTGAGAGCTTGAAATTATATGAACACTATGTTTGGAGCGTTTCTTAGACCTTTCTGGAAACTTGCCTTTGGTAGAGCACCTACCTTAGGATGTTTTTCTCTTCAAAGGAGGAGTAGAAGATGGGGACTTAGAAAGTTTTGACTGTCTCTCTTAACGCCTTACTAGCCATCGACTGGCAGAAGCTGCACTCCAACTTCGTACTCCTCGCCGAGGCACCAAAGACATTCTGTGCAGATCGGTGATAGACCTCTTCGAGTCACAGCCAACACATCCCTTGAAGCCTTCTTTGGAGTAGACATTATCAAAATTTTATAGGAAATTATGAAGTAGAATCGCAGAGGTGTGTCGAATCGTTCTGAGAGCGTGCTGTTCATGTGGAAAAACAGATCTAAGTCAACGGGTGCAGTGCATGCTATTTGTACTACCATCAATGTTGCATACGAAAGTGGGTATAGTAACCGTCAGGGGACATCAAATCAATGCCGCACATCACCCTCTGCTGACAAATTTCTTTTAAGCGGGTGCAAAGCAGAATATGGATGGGAGGACACAATCCAGTAGAAATGTAAGTTACTTGCTACCAAGACTACTGTACTCTTGGTCCCCCTTAGTAACGCTCCCATTGAAAAATGGAACTGGTATATATGTTTCTGAAATCACTGTTTATTTGGCCTTTTGATAAAACATGCTTGATTAGTTATCATTTCTACATTCAAGGATATGATGGTTCAACAATTTCTAATTAGACAATGTAGAGGGGGAAAAAGTTGAATTTGCATCCAGTAGTTGCATATATTTCCTAATTGGGCCTATCATCAATTAGCAACATTACGTGGGTGGTGCTGCTTCTCCACCCTTATAACCACACAGAATAAAGTTTGCGACTGAAGGCGTTTCTGTTTACATATATTACACACAGTGCTACATTTTTAAAATAATTTGTTGGTTTGGCTCTTAGAAGACGTTATCTGCTGACCTCATTAAGACATGCCTATAAATTGCACACCCAACCACAGAATTAGTCCGCTGAGATGGTTCAGTGATGCAACCCACACCCACCACTTAACTTCAGTGTTCCGGTACAGCATTACATCTATAGCCAATCCTTAAAATGTCATGGTTAATTAGTTACAAGTCACCTTTAGCCTTACGACATTCAGTACTTTGCCATTCCCACCTCTGTACAGCAGCGAGTTTTCATCCATCAGGATTAGGACTGTAGCACATTGGTAGAGGTCTTTGAAAATGATAGTCGTCAGAGAATTTCTGAATTTTAAACAGCGGTCATTTCTTTTTCAGAGAAAACACTTAATTGTTCCTTAAGTTGGACGTCTATGGACCAGGTTGCATTCTCAATTGCTAAATTTTTGTAGGAGGTGATGCACAAGCTTATCTTAGTTGGATTGTATTTCTGGAACTTTTTGCCTACGTGTTTAGGTCCTTAACTTTTTTTTTTAAACTTTATTTTGCATTTACCATTTTACAATAACACAAATTGCCCGAACAACGGGCTGTACAACTTGCGCCAACAACCTTTCCCTTTCCCCCCACCGCTGACCCAAACTCCCCCGCCGCACTTACTGCAGTCTGTTGACATCTCCGTACATCGTGTTGGTGTTGGTTCCTAGTCAACCTGGTTAGTTGTTTGTGTTGGCTTAGGCGATGGTGAGGGGGAGTCAGTGTTGGAAAAGGTCCCCATATGTTGGGTGGCCTCGCATGTAAAGGCAGTGTTCTTATGAATTCTACTTCCTCCTCTTGGCAATAGAGGATGTCCTTCCTCCACTTTGTTAGTGTGGGGGCCGGGCCCCGTCCCCATGACATAGCTATTCTTCTGTGTGCCAGTACCAGTAGCAGGTTTGCCAGTTTCCTCGTTGGCGGTGCCAGGTTTTAGTCATCCCCAGTAATGCCACTGTTGGCACAGGTCTCATCTCCTCAACTATTATTTCTTCAGTCTCGGGGAGCACACCTGTCCAGAATTGGGCCACCGCCGAGCAACTCCAGGCGAGATGCGAAAAAATCGGCCGCCAGCACGCCGCATCTGTCACAAGTAGAGTTTAACTCCAGGTGGTGCCTATTTTATTTTGGTTGGCGTGTAACATGTTTGGTGCAGGTAGTTAAAATTAATTTGCTTGACGCGAGAACTTATGCCACTTTTGTGTCTGTTGTAATATATAGTCCCATTCTTCTTCTGGGATGGATGATTGCAATGTCTTTTCCCACCTTTCTTTTGTTCTTGGATTTGTTGGCACAGTGTCTTTTAGGAGGGCTCTATATATAGTTGAAACCAACTTTCCCTCTCCCTGTGCCTGCATTACCCTGTGTAATAGTTGCCACATTGGTGGCTGTTGCGGGAACAAGGGTATGAGTTCTTGCATATCATAGCGTAATCTGAAATAGATAAATATATATAGAGAGGTGGTGCTGCCTCTCTCTTTTGCTGGTTGGGGCGTTATGAAGGTTTCTTGGTCGAATAGGTCGCTCAACGTGCAAATTTTGATTTTGTCCACCCATTGGAGGAACACTTTCAGCAGTGAGGGGTATCCCTGGAATAAATTTAATGGGCAGGAGAGGCGAGTATCGGATCTGTATGTTATACTTTTGGGCTATCTTCCTCCAGATTGCATATGTGGACTGTACTATATTCAATGTTGCATGTGGCACGGCATGTTGGCCAATGACCACAGCTCTCCGCAGATTTGGTGAGGCCAGGGCTCGTTCGACCTGGACATGTGGTCTAATGAAATGGGTCGACTACCAGTGGCTGAGAAACTGAGCCTGAGCCGCCCAGTAATATCTTTCCATATCAGGGAGTGCAAGGCCACCCTTGGCTACCGGCAATGTGAGGGATGTGTATGCTACCCTCGCTAGTTTACCCGCCCAGACCAAGTCTAGCACCAGACTCCTCACCGTCCCCAGAAAGCGGCGCGACAACAGGATTGGAATATTAGAAAACAGATATAAGAATTTGTGGAGAATTACCATTTTCACCAGGGACGCCCTCCCCCATAGAGTTAGTGGGAGTGATTTCCATCTATTCACATTTTCTCATAAAATTTTTAGTACGCTTTCGTAGTTGTCTCTGAATATATCATGGTAATTCATGGACATCTGGATCCCAAAGTATCGGACGAGGGTGCTCTCCCATTTAAAATTGTAATCATCTGAAAATATTCTGGTATTGGAAGTCAGGGGAAAGATAATTGATTTGGAGTGGTTGATTTTTAGCCCTGAAACGAACCCGAACTTTATTATTTCTTGCATGATGGAATTGAGGTTTTCGCTGGGATTTGGCACGTAAAGCACTATACCGTGGGCATAGAGGGATATTATCAATTTATGGGGTCCAATGTTGAGCCCTCTTTGAATTTGCCGCTCCCGTAGGCCCGACACCAGGGGCTCCATCACTAGTGCAAAGTTCAGGGCAGATAGTGGACATCCCTGTCGAGTGCCATGATGAAGTTTTATATTAGTGGATTTTGTTGTCCCTAGAGTGATTGGCGATTGGGCTTGGTTATATAGGAGGGAGACCAGTTTGGTAAATTGGTTCCCGAGTCCGAGATGCTGCAGTACTGCGAACAGGAAGGGCCACTCGACGGAGTCGAAGGCCTTTTCCGCATCCAACAGCACTGCTATCGCCTGCTAACTGGGATCCAGTGCTGCTATCACCCCCGAACATTCTTCATATGCCGCATGTTGTATTACGCCCAGGCACGAAGCCTGCCTGGTCGGCGAGTACCAGCGCAGGCAATCGTGGGAGTAGTCTGTTTGACAGAATCTTTGCCAAGATTTTGTTGTCGAGGTTTATTAAAGAAATTGGTCTATAGGACGTGCATTCTTCGGGGGGTTTGTCTTTTTTGTGCAGGAGAATTACGTTAGCTTCCCTTAGTGTTTGGGGGAGAATGCCAGACTCGATTGCTTCTTCGTAAACATTTAGATGGAGGGGAGCTACGATATGAGCAAAGGATTTATAGAATTCACCTATTAGCCCATCCGGCCCGGGAGCTTTGGTGGTTGCTAAACTCTTTATTGCTTGCAGAATCTCCTCTAGTGAGATGGGATCATTTAGGGGTTCTAGAAGTTCTCTCTCTACCCAGTACAGCTCGGTGTCATTGAGATAATTGCAGATGGCCTCAGTGTCTGATGGATGTCTGGTACTATAAAGCTCTTGGAAAAATACTCGAAACACCTCGACTACGTCTTCCTCTCTTTGCACCATTTCCCCTTGTGGGGATCAGATTCTTTCCACACTTGTTGGTTTCCTATCTGCAGCAATCAGCCGTGCAAGGAGAGCTCTGGGTTTTTGGCCTTCGCCATATTGCCTGATCCTGTGTCTGTGCCCTAGAAATTTTAGTTCACATTCTGCTAATGTCCTGAAATTCAGAAGTTCCTTCTTCAGCTCTGCTTAGGTGTGTGTTTCATTTGTGGTAAATTGCTGACTTTCTATAGATTTCAGGCGATTTTCACTAGTGGTCAGTTCGCGACAAATCAGTTCCAGTATTCTATTTTCTTTAGCTATGCACACCCCCTTATATAACATTTTAGTGATTCCCAGAGCATACCTGCTGAGTCGACTGTGCCTAGGTTGGTCTCGAGGAAAGCTGTGATTTCTTCTCGTAGCTCCGTTGCAAATACTTGGTCTGCAAGTGCCCCGGGTTTGAAGCGCCAGTGGGGTGGTCTTGGTCTGGTGTCTGGGGGGTTGCATTCAAGTGTTACTGTGGCGTGGTCTGAGAAGGTTTTGGGAAGTATTTGACATAGACCCCATTGCCACTTGCTGCGAGAGGAGACCAGCAGATAGTCAATGCGTGAACTCGTGTTGTGGGTGCTTGAGTGG
This sequence comes from Ambystoma mexicanum, assembly GCF_040938575.1. NCBI lineage: Eukaryota > Metazoa > Chordata > Amphibia > Caudata > Ambystomatidae > Ambystoma > Ambystoma mexicanum. Next base: position 1,245,671,698 of record NC_090922.1, on the reverse strand, counting down.
TAGTGTAGTCTCTATTTTCCCAGTTCTGGTGTCTCCAAATGTCTATTTGGTTGTATGATTTGCAAATTTCCTGCACTTGTGGACTGGCCTTGGATGGATTTGCTGTTGCTGACTGTGTTTTGTCTTTCCGTGGGTCAAGGTGTGTATTCAAGTCGCCTCCGCAGATTATGGTTGCGTTGCCCACTTGTGCTAGTCGAGATAGCACCCAGTCAAAATTGTTTGCGCTATCCGTGTTGGGGGCCTAGGAGTTCACAAATACCACTTCCTCTCCTGCCATGACCCCCCTGCACCAGGAGTGCTCTACCTTCCCCGTCTTTTTCAATTTTTATCAGGCGGAAGCATAATGTCGGATGAATAAGGATCGTCACTCCTCTGGCGTATGACGAGTAGGAAGAGAAGTACCGATGGCAGCCCCAGTTTCGAGCCCAGAGGTGTTCATTATGAGGGAGAAGATGGATCTCTTGGATCATTGCTACCTCCACCCTATGGCGTCTGAGGAGTTGCAGGATCTTCCTCGTCTTGGCTGTGTGATTGCCACCTCTAATATTCCATGATGCTACCTTGAACTGTAACTGTACTGGTGATACTTTGTGTAATGCCCACGGGGAAAGGCAGAGGCGGGTTTCTCGTGGCCAGTGCCCCTATGAGCGGTATGTCAGAGGTGTGTTTGAGACCTTCTTCGACTCTAAGAGAGTGCGGAGTGCACTTTGGGGCCGAGGAGCCAAGGCGGCAGTCGGGCGGGGACAGGCGGAGGATGCTTTTAACAACAACAAAACAATCTTCCTTACACAGACAATCTTCCTTGTCCGTTTGGAACCCCCCAACTTGCACAAGAAACATGCTGTGCATGGGGCGCAGGTGTCCTCCCAAGTTAGGCTCCCACGTCCAGACTACCAATATTGCCCTGATGGTGTGTTACAACTTAGTTTCAGGCAGGTTCTTCGGACTTTCTTCATGGCGGCATTCTTCCCGCCCGTTCTCTTCTTGGTGGCCCGGGGACGTTGCTTGCAGGTTTGTATCCTTGTCTGTCTAGGAACAGAGTGGCTTCATCGGGGGAATTGAAAAACTGTGTTCTCCCTTCATATTGGATACGCAGTTTTGCAGGGAAGAGCATCGAGTAAACGATTTGGTTGTCGCATAGTCTGCGTTTGATGTGGGCAAAGGACTTTCTCTGGGCTTGGACTGTTGGTGAGAAATCCAGATAGAACTGTATATCATCACCGTCATATTGGAGTTTGCCTTTCTCTCTCGCCATTCTCAAAATTGTGTACCTGTTCTTATAGCTTAAGAGCTTAGCTATAATTGGTCGGGGTAGTGCCCCGGGAATGGGTCTGGTGGCCGGGATCCTATGGGCTCTCTCTACCACAAACAATTGAGATAGTGCTGTGGGTCCGAAAAGGTCTGTGCATATTTTCTCAATGTGCTCCTCCATTTTAATTTTTAGCTGTTGCTCTCTAACACCAACCACTCTTATGTTGTTACGTCTGGAGCGTCCTTCCAGATCCTCATTTTTGGCCAGTACTGCTTTCATTTGACCCTCTAGTGTAGAGACTCTCGTGGTCAGTAACGACGCACCATCATCGAGGTCTGAGAGTCTTTGTTCGACACCATCTAGTCTGTCGCTGTGTTTATCAAGGCAATGTTGGGGAAGGTCCACTTTAGATGACAGCGTGTCTATCTTGCTGGCCAGGTTGCCTATCTCGGCCTTCAAGTCCATTAATATCTCACAGATGTCTAGCTGTTGAGGATGCTCTTCCTCTGGGTTTGCGTTTAGTGGGGATTCCAGGTGACTTTCTGATCTGGGAGCCTTGGGCGCTGGGCCTGCATCAAAGGTGAGCTTTCTTTGAAACTTGTCCGTTTTACCCATGGTGGCGCAGTCAAGGGTGTTTCCCTCAGCTTGCGTTGTGATCTGCGCTGCTTGGTGACAGAGCTGAGACTTCTGGCGTGTAACGTTATGCTGCTCTTTGGGGTGAGTGGGGTCACCCTGTGCGGCCCGAGGAGGCTTCCAGTTTCGCTTCTATGTGTGCTTAGTGGAGCGTTGCCTATTTGGTGTTGTCTTGTGATCAGCCGGGTCTGTATGGCAGGGAGAGGTGGGGGCTGGCCTTCGGTTCGGTGAACTGGTGTCAGTTATATCCCGCCTCAGTGGGATCTTGTGCGGGGCGTATTGATCCATTGCTTCTTTTTTGCACCTGATGTGTGTGTCTGTCCCCGGTGCGAGCAGTGCCTGGAGGCCTCTGGCGTGATCACGCTGGGCTAACAGCTCCGGGCTCAGCGAGGTCTGGGTCGGATGTCGCTCCATCTCCTCGTGTGAGGCCCGCCGTGGATTGTGCCCTTGTATTGCAACGCTTGCGCTGCTTGCGGATGGGCACCCCCCAGGCAGGTAGGTATTTCTTGCTGCTGCGTGAGGTGTGTCCTTATGCTCCTCTAGGTGGGGGGGCTCCGCGCCGGCCACCCTCATCTCCCTCTCCCACTTTCATTTATTTTCACCACCCGGGCCGCCTCCACTGTGCCGCTCAACTTCCCGCGGGAGATCCCGCTGCCGCGGAGTCCAGGTCCGCTCACATTCCGCCTTCCGTTCTGCTTTATTGAAGTAGCAGGCTCTGCTGACCTCCCTGCAGGACTGCGGATGCGCACCCACCACCTGTCCAGGCCCGTCTCTGCTGCTTAGTTGTCGGGCTATGTGTGGCTGGCTGGCACGATCTTCCCCGCTTTTGGGCACTTCCTCCCCTCGATCACCAGATCTGGCGAGTGTTGACGTCTGGGACCGCAGCCTCACCCCCCAACCTTTGGGTGCTCGCCACAGCACGGCCCGCCTCACAAAGGGCCGGTACAGATACTGGAGGCATGCGAGTTGCTAGGTCTGGAAAAGACCCGGGGCTACGCTGATGTCGGAACTGTTGGGACTGGGGGCTAGCTAGTCTTTTGGCTGTAGCTCCTGAGATTCTATCCAGGGCTACAACCAAAAGATCAGGGGCTATAGTCCCCTTAGCCCCCCCCCTAGCAACGCCCCTGCCTGAAGGCGCGGCCCACTCTGCGCTGGCTGTCCGCGTCGCAGCTGTCTGGTGTGCAGCACCTCGGTTTTTCCCCGTTCCTTCGGCGAAAGCGTTAATATTGTGCTGCTTTGGTGTTACGCTTGCATAGTATGGGCATTTTACATCAGGGATGCCGCGATTAATCAGGATTCCTTCAGGAGCTCGCCGGGAGCTCACAGGGGAGCCGCCATCTTGGTTGGCCCTCTAGCGCCCTCTCTGTGTTTAGGTCCTTAACACCAGTTGGCCCAGCGCAGCATAAGATCTTGAAGGGAATTAATTGCTATATTGACAGTCAACGCAACAAAATGAGCTCTGAGGTCCATGATCTTTCCGCTTGTTACCAATCATACTGCTCCGTTTTGAAGAAGTTGGAATTGTACCATGTACTCATTTCAGAGTTCGACATTAAGGCAGTTAAAATGCAGGCCGAGTGGAATATTACCCATCCATTTCCATACACACATGGTTATGAGTGGTACAGTAGGCCAGACAGGGGAGGCAGGTGAGATTTTGTCTATGTAATTATTTGGATTTATCTAGCGGTTTCACTAAAGCCTTGTACATATAGACATCAGAACACAATCAAACAATAATGACAAATGAAACAATCATGGTGAGGAAAGGTCAGCTAGAAAGAGCTGAGAGAAGGTGAGATTTGAGGTGGAGATCAAATGGATGGGGGGGAAGGTGATGAAAAGATAAATAGTGGGAGAGAATTCCAATGTTTAGGCACTACGAGTGAGGAAAATGGAATTGGGATTGCGGTAGTAGAAAGCAAAAAGGGGAGCATAGGGAAATATGTGAGAGGTAAAGACCTTTAACAAGTGAAAAAACTGAAGTCAAAGTGAAGAAAAGAAATAGAGAGGCGGTAATGGGGGTATGTGGGTAAAGAGGAGATAGATAAGAGTTGTAGACAGGATGTATGAGGGGGAGATAAGCAGGGAGGCCAATCAAAAATGCAGAGTAATAGTTAATATGTAAAAAGCTTGGTAGCCTGGAAAGACAAGAGCACGAACATGACGAATATTACAGAGATGAGAACAGGAGATATGAGCAGTGTTAGAAATATGCATAGAGAAAGATAGAGAGGAATTGACGATAACGCCAAGGTTTCTAACTAGGGGTGAGGGTGGGGGGGTATTGAAAGAGCGGTGGTAGAGGGGCGGTAGCAGTGTTAGCAGGAAAGAAGAGTAGCTCTGTTTCTGCTGGGTTAACATAGAAAGTGAGAAGCCATCCAACATTGGGTGGCACAAAGTCAGTTGGAGACAGTAGTGTAAAGTGGAAGTGAAGGAGGAAAATGAGAAAAACGATTTAAGTCAGTGTAGAAGTGACATGATAGATTGCAGAAGAAATTAGTTCAGATAAAGGGATAGGAGTAGTTTCTTACCTGCAACTCCATTTCTCCAGCATTGGTATCTTTCATGGATTCACATGCTGTCAATATTTCCTGTCGTCAGTCTGGGAAACCATGGTAACTTTAACTTAATAGTTCTCCTATGGAAACTCTTTGCCACCTAAAGTGTCCCATCAATGTCGTTATGGGTGCTTTTGGCAGCACCAATGGGAAGTCGAGTGTACAGCTCAGCCCCAGCAGCTTCCCCCAAGATTCTACCCTCTCCAGATGGAGGATCCTTTAACTGATGTTTGCCTGAGGGGGAGGCTGGAGGGCGCATGTGAATCCATTAAAGATACCAACGTTGGACAAATGGAATTACAGGCAAGGAAATACTCCCTTCCTTAGGATTGGATCTTTCATGGATTCACATGCTGTGAACAGATTTTGTAGCAGTAGACATGCTTCGAGGTGCATACCGGGCAAACAGGAGAGAGATCTTAAGCAGAAGTGCACATTAAAGCAAATGCATACTTCTTTAAGAGAGAAAGCAGGAACAAACCCTGGAGGCTGCCAGGCTTACCTTACTGAAACAGTAGTTGGAGGACTGCCCGTCCCATTTGCACATCTTCAGCATGTTGCTGCTGTAAGCAGTAGTGCCTGGTGAAAGTGTGGGGCACTGCCCATGTTGCTGCATGGCAAATGTCTCTTATGGGTACCTCCGACCAGAGAGCTGCTGAGGCCACTGTGGCTTTCGTGCAATGAGCTCTGGGAGTTGATTGTAATGGCCTGTTGGCCTTTGCGTGGCAGAAGGAAATGGTAGATGCCACCCATCTTGAGATGCCTTGCTTCGAAATCGACCTCCCTTTATTGGAAGGCCCACAGGCCACAAAGAGTTGATTAGAGGATCTAAACAATTTTGTGCGATCCAAGTAGTGCTTCAATGATCTCTTGCCTTTAACTCCAGGGAAGGGGGATCTATGCTGAGGTGTGGATGCTCTTGATGAAGGGAGGGGATGTGGTTTCTACAGACTGCTTCTTACACAGCAGCTTCTCTTTGGCAAGCTGCAACTGCAGGTGAGTGGTCCATCTCCAGCTAGTCACTAGTGAAATATTGGTTGGTAGGAGGCCAAAAGGATGACGGAAGACAGCTGGTCCAGGTAAGTATCCTTTACAGGATGATATAGGAGATAAAAGTACTTAGGTAGGCATACAGTTGGATCATTCCACACATCAGCACATGCACCAGCAAGACACATGCATACAGTGGCAACCAGACAAGAAATTATCTAAGTCAGAGGCCCCAGAGATAGAACACGCACACTCAATGGGGTGACACCCTCATTCATACCTAAATATATACAAAACAATAAGTATATGGACAAGGGCCATAAAATAGGCATTACCAATTTCCAGTGTGCCAATTAAAAAAAAAATCTTTTTTTAATATGCAATTTTTTCAAACTGTATTCAAAGGAACCTAGCAAATGAGCATTAACAAACAGGAACTATGAACGAATTTCATATCCTACATTTCAAGATCTTTAAAACATAAATTAGTAATCCCAATGAATCAAACCAATATCTCAAGTAAATCCAACGGTAAGGTAATGCCTGCCAATCTGCGCTACCCCAACCAGCCAGTAATCTGAGGTTGGTTTGGTACCAAAAAGTTTTCACAATACCACACTCTCGTAGGTTATACAGTAAGTATTTTTAATTGATAAAAGCAAAGAAACACTACACGCCCTTGCTCTAAGCAACTCTCCTCGAGGAATATTTTCAATGCAATTTCTTCTATGGCTACTCTTGGCATGTAAGATAGAGTTAACTGCTGTGGTTTTCCGAAAGGTACTGGTTTGCAAAGTGTCATTTGTTATGTATATTCTAAGGTCCAAGAACTCTATTTCAGTGGTATCAATTTTGCCTATGAACTGTATTCCAAATTGATTGTGATTGAGATATTGCATAAACGATTGAAACTGCTCAGTTGTGCCTGCCCAGATTGCAAAAATATCATCGATATATCTTTTCCAGACCGGAATGAGGTCTATAAATGGGTTGTTAAGAAAAATGTGTGAGTCTTCAAAGAATGCCATAAAAAGGTTAGCCAATGCTGGGGCATATTTTGCGCCCATAGCAATGCCCTTTGTTTGAGTATAGTAGTCTTGATTAAATATGAATTGGTTGTGACTAAGGGTAAAATCAACAAAGCTTTTAAGCATTTGTACATGTGCTGCATGTGAAGCAGAATGCAGTCTGAAGGAATGGTCCAGAGTTTTAATAGCTAATGCATGTTCAATTGATGTATACAGGGCAGTAACATCTAGGGTAACTAGCTGATAATGTGATTCCCAAGAGATGTTATTGAGGATCTGTAAGATATGAGTCGTATCTTTCAAAAAGGCAGGAATTTTAGGTACAAGATCCTTAATGCAGGAATCAATATAGGTTGCTAAGTTCTCTGTGGCACCTCCTTGTCCGCTCATTATCGGTCTCACTGAAGGAAGGTTATCAAATTGTTTATGTATCTTAGGTAATAGATACAGAGTAGGCACGAGTGGAGTAGTATTGGTGAGAAACTGTTTCTCTTCATCCGTTAGCATCCCTTGTTGATACCATTCTTGAATCAAAGTTTTTAGCTCTTGAACTGTCTGTAATGTCGGATTGTTCTTAAGTTTAAGATAGCATCCTGGTGTATTTAGGTGATCTTGAGCCATTTTGATATAATCTAGTTTGTTCAGAATAACAATATTGCCCCCTTTGTCCGCCTCCTTAATCACTATTGTATTGTCATTTGATAATTCCTGAAGAGCTTGTTGTTCGCTAGTGGATAGATTGGCTTGCTTACTGAAGAAGCCTTTGTATTGGCCATCAATATATTGGTGAATATCCCTGGTAATAGACCTGTAGAATACATCTATAATGTTATCTCCTACATTTGGGGGCATGAATTTGGATCTATTCTTGTGTTCCACAATATCCATGTTGCGTTGATGTATCCCTAAATCTCTTTGGATATCTCTAATTGATAACGTGTCGTCTGTGGTAAGGTTCGCCAAAAGGTGAACATTTTCAATCTCCTGTATACTCTTGCTGCTGATAGGTGGTAGTATTGCTTGTTGTTGATAGTAAATGGGTTTATTGTGAAAATATTTTTTCAATTTGAGTTTCCTAATGAATTTATACAGATCAATTTGGACCTCGGTCATATCAGCTTTGGTGCTAGGTGCAAAGGAGAGGCCATAGTTGAGAACATTGATTTGTTGCGATGAAAGTTGTTTGGTCGAGAGATTAATGACTAAGTTTTGAGAATTGGTCTGGGTTTGGATGGTTTGAGACTTGATCTGGTGAATCTTTTCCTTATGTCTCCGGTTCCCTCTGCTCTTGGCTCCTCTTCCTCTTCCTCCTCTGAAGTTGTAGGGTTGGTTATAGTATTTGGGCCTAAAGGGAAAGATTGCTTCAAAAGCGACCGCAAACATAAATACAACGTTTTTAAAGCTGCGGTTTTATTTCTAAGTTTTCCGGGCTCCTCCAGCCCGGAAAACTTAGAAAAAAAACGCAGCTAGTGCTTATTTTTTGTAAAAAAAATAAATAGCACTTACCGAGATTCAGCTGCAGCTTTCCTGCTCTGGTCTCCGGTCCGCGTCCTCCGAGTCCCGGCACTAATGAAGGGAAAGCCACCCAGCGGTAGACTTTGTTTACTACGCTGGCTGGCTTTTCCTTCATTAGTGCCGCAAAAGCAAAAGCCAGCACAGGAGGGCCTCCATTTCACAAAATGGCGGCGCCCCTGTGCTTGCTTTTTCGAATTTTGAGCTTGAATAGCTCAAAATTTTACATAGGAAGTTTTAAAACGGAGGATGCTAGTATTTTTTTTTTAATGTGGCCTATCTATTTTTGAAATAAAATTTTTTACTAGACCATCCCTTTAATAATCCCAAAACAAAGTCAAAACCATACACAAAAAACAAAAATGACACATACTCCTACAGACGCACACCCTTCCACACACTCAATATACAATCCAACTTCCCCTGTTCCCTAGCACACTGGATGCTCTAAACACAAACTAACCATACAAATCATTAAAAGATGTCCACAATTCCAAATACGTGTCTTCCATGTCTCATCTCAAAAACATGACCAAAAAACTAGACAGCTCTAACTCAGCCACCCAGTCTTCCACCTGCGTCTTTTTCCACATCTTCATGACCCTCAATATCTGCTTTACTGCCTCCACCAATGCTCTATCATTCCAGTGATTAGGACTGTGAGCCACCGCACACCTGTCCAGTGTAGATACCAGGATATCCTGCATAGGTGATCTAGGAAAGGATAACTTCATTATCATATCCAATCTGTCTAACACGTCCTTCCGGAAATTCCGAACTTTGGGACAATACCATAATGATGCAATAATGTACCCCTCTCCTTGCCACAAACCCATCACAGATTATACAGCAATCAAAGTTTGTGCATACGCAAAGGTGTCCAATATAGGCGCCCAAGTATCTTCTGTTGAATCGGTCTCAAATTCAGATCCAACTTTGCTTTATATCCCACCCTCATCAAATAATCCCAATATCCTATTGAAATACTGCAATTCAACTACGCTACCCAAACCTGCCGTAACTTATCCCAGCACTCAATCTACGCTGGTTTCACAAGCATCAAGCTTAGAAATGTTGAGACCAGACACGATGAGGATGCACAGGCACAGAGAACTTACCGCACTGGAACACACACTAACGACAACCCTGCCCAAGGGGAAGATGTCGACCCTGTTCAGGCTACGGGACAAGACAAACCCTGAATCCAAGGAACCCTACATGAAACTGTGGGAGAGAGATCTGGGCAGAGAAATGGACATGACCAGCTGGGACCGCATCCGGGCAAGAACCCACAAGGCCTCCAAATGTGTGACGAATAAAGAGGGAACCAGTAAGGTCTGCTACAGGTGGTACATGACTGCCGAAATTTTACACAAATGCAACCCCACTATACCGCCACAGACAGAGGAACATTATTTCACCTCCTCTGGTCATGCCCGAAAGCGGAAAGATTCTGGAGGGAGGTCCTGGAACAGATCCTACATATCACAAGCCTATCAATCCCGTGGGACCCAGGCATTATCCTACTGGGAGACACGGGAGAAGGACAGTTCCTGTTGACCGGCAATCTGGTGGAACTCTGCACGCACCTGTTAACTGCAGCAATCGCCAAACTATGGAAACTTCCGGAGGGCCGAGCAATCCCGGTGTCGTGAGTAAAGTGATGGGACATCGCCGCAGCCGAGAAAATCACCACCATCCGCCTGAGAAACGGGAACAAGTTCTACAACTTTTGGGAGCCATTTTTTTTACTTTGTACAGAGATTCCCAGGCATGGCCAGACAGCCACCATCACTCAGATGGCTGATGAAAATGGACTAACAGACTAAGGTCGCCCCGGCCCGTGTACATGGCGGTCTGACCAACCACGAACAGTGAACTGATGCCCTGTAACACTGAAACGAGACGGTTGCAACCCCCTCCGGACCATCCCAGAACCCCCCTACCCCTTATGTTCACATTAGCCTCAGTTGAGGTTATGTTGCCGTTTGTCATGTTATTTCTTAACAGCAGGTCATACAGTATGGTAAAGCTTTTGTCATTAATAAATGCCAATAAAAAGCCATGTTGAAAAAAGAAAAGAAAAGAAATGTTGAGACCATTTGCAGGGGCGAATCAAAAATCCTACAAATGTGTGGCTTGTCCTCTAGTGGAGCATTTAGCAATTCTAGTCTGTGCAATAACCTCTTGAGCGTTCCATACCTTCCCAGCTCGCGTCCCCCTAGCTGAAACATTCCCCATCTTCAACAGCGCCTTCAAAATCCAGCTCCGCCAGTGCAAAGACTTGTTATGAATCAGTAACACCAGATTATGCCACTGTCATCTAACCATGAAACACAAGCATTCCGAGCAGCTTCAATCAATGGCAACCTGTTACCCATATTTGGCAAGTTTTCCAAGGAATACAAATTGTTCAAGGTATAAGGTGTCAATCTCTCCCTTTCAATATCCATCCAAACCGGAGTTGAACCGTCACTCGATGCAAAATAATACGCTTGTGGTAATCATCAACGTCCAGGCAGGCCTCCAGTTAAGGTGCGTACTAGGCCTTTTTACGCATGAAAATCTTGTAAATACAACTTTTATTATTTTCCTGTGTACATTTACAATTAATTTTAGAGCAGAGGGCAGTGAAAGTAAATTATATTTTATTTATATTGTGCTCATACACAAGTGTTTCAGAGCACAAACATGCAAAGGGAGGAGAAACAAAACGATCTTACTAGTCCCAGTGACATTAAGAGCGTGCAAGTGCATGGGAAAGGGAAAAGGGGGTAAACGCATGGAAGGGGGGAGATATGGAAAGTGAGGAAAAGAGGAGAGAACAGAATAAATATGAATAAGTAAAATAAAGAAATAAAGGCGATAAACAGTAGTGGTGCAGCCTCAAGTGGCAAGTGCTAGTTTAGTCAGATAGGGTATATCTGATAAGAGCAAAAGAAAAGTGGGTTGGGGGACTGTATGGGTACAGATACAGACCCCAGTGCAAGGGGTGGCCCAGAGGCAGTGCAGGTGGGTAGCAAGGTGAGCAGGTACCTTGTCCTGAAGGACAGAGGGTGGCCAGGTGCACAGTGCTGAGAGAGAGAGAGAGAGAGAGAGAGAGAGAGAGAGAGAGAGAGAGAGAGAGAGAGAGAGAGAGAGAGAGAGAGACAGATCAGCAGGGGAGAAGAGGGGAAAAGGCAGAGCCGAAGAGGAAGGTCTTGAGGTGCTTTCGGAACCGGGGATGGTTCTCCTTAAATTTCAAGGTGGCAGGGCAAGGTCAGCTTACTTGACAGAAACCAGTAGACTTCTTTTGAACCATGGATAAAAAACCTCTGAAACAAAGTATTTCTCCGAAACCTTTCAAAAAAAGAAACTGCATACTATGATAAAAGGAATGGTTTATTTCCATTCACCTTCTGCTGTGTTGCTGCTCATGGAGCAAACAGAAGGACTGTGCATATTTGTTTTCCTAACATTTTAGGATTGTAAAATGTATAATATGGAAAACTAAGCTGCAAATGAGAATTAATATTATGGAACAAATTATGCTTTTTTTCCAGTTAAAGCAAATCAATATTGCACAATTGTATTTTTCAGGAGTTCCTGTGCTGTGTGCATAATCATGCGGAGGCAGATCATTTTTACACTCGGAATTTACACTCTAATTATAAAAACTGTGCGTAAAATGATGACTATGCATGGTCTAGTTTACATCCATTGAACCTTGCAGTCAATGGGTGCATATGGCAGCAGAGTCTTTATTCAAGGGTGGGTGATTGTCATTACACAATCACAGGTGTCCTAGCTGCTCAAATATACAAGACTACAATTAAAACATCCAAAACCTGACTCCAGGAAATGCAAGCACTGTTCAAAAACAAACAAATGAAAGTTACATTTGTAATTGAAATAGACACTCAGCAAAACCTGTCTGTGATAATCCAGATAGGTATTTAACTTTATGTAGCGCTTCATACATGGTTCGTCCAACATCTGGGCACTGCGATTATTATACCTCAGTTGATACTCAATTAACCGACCTCTGAAGGATGTTAGTCAATAAGATAACTCAGCCGGTTGAGCACTTGTCGCTGTGATCTGTGTGTAAACTGTAGGTTGCAGGCTCGAAGCCCAGCAAGTCCAACTCAGCCTTTCATCCTTTCAAGGTCGATAACGGAGCACCGACTTCGGTTTGGTGATAATATTGATAAATATGTTCCATGTACAGCGCTTAGCCAAAAGCGCTATATAAATAACCATTTGACCATGAGATTAGATATAGAATTTAGCATGAAGTCCTTGCCTCTCTGCACTGTAACATTGGCATACCATTAGGTAGTAATAGCTCCAAGAAATTAGGACTCATTAAGCATCAAAAGACTATTCTGCTATCGAACCTCAAAACACACAATACAATTCATGCTCGATTTACTATGTAATTGGCTAAGTCTTTGTGTTTTCAACATTTAAATATATAAAGGAGAGATAGAATGGCCAGACCTTAGGGAAATAATGAAAGGTGTATTCTGTAACAATGCAGAAAGCTGCCCCATAGTAATGATTTCCATACAGTTTTAGCGCACGTTGGCTCAATGTCACATACATTTTACTCTCCTGCAAAGGAAAAAAGTCATTTTTACTCTTAAAATCACATTTACTCTCAAAGTTGAAAAATTAGGAGCAAAATGCTCCCACCGCAAAATCTTATCTGGAGCACTGGGTCCAGGGATCCAAACCCACCCTCTTTGACCCTACGTACCCAGCATGAATTGCGGAATCCTTGGTCTTTTACTTCTTCCCCATAGGAACCTCTGAAAAACCTTTTCAATCGTCCAAAAAGTCTTCTTGGTAGATTTTAACTGTAGTGAATGCAGCAAATATAGCACAATTCTTTTAAATCTTTTACCAGGAAATATTTTCTCTAGGGAATACTGAAAGGGCTTTAAAACATATAACTATGTTCAGGCAAAGGAACAAGATGTACAGCCTGAGTGAAATGACCAGCGTGGTTAATATGTTCCCCCTCTCTAGTAAGTCTTTAGCCACAAAGGTGATCCCTTGGGTCTAGGGTGGCTCGGTCTTTATTATTTTCTTTTAATTAAACAGAAATACGCTTTGTGTTAAAATATTAAACGGAAAGGCACACGTCGACTGTCTACCCAAATCAATCTCTCATTTTATAAAGTCTATACAGGAACTTACTGCACCCCTCTTTTGAACTGTAAGAAATAGGATTTCCAGCGCAATTTTAAAAGCATAAACATTTGTAATCAAAGGTAGAGGTAATAATGGTGCATGGGAGTGTTATGCTTTCGAAGCAGGAAAGTCCCATCAGGAAACCTTAAGTCTGTTTACAAAGGGGTGCCACTTAGTTGTCAAGCCATTTTCTAGTAGATCTTCTCCAGAACCAGGACTAAGAAAAATACGGGTAAGGTTTGCCTAATGCAAACAAAGATACGGACAGAAGCAAACATTACACGATTTCCCCTCGCCACCCCACGAGAACTGCTGATAAAGCCATAATGGCTGTTTGAGGCTGAATAAAAAAGTTGTCAACATTAATTCACAATACAGGTAGTGTGCAGGTTAGTTCTGATTGTGACTCTACATAGATTGGATAATCAAGCAACTTTGAGAAGTACAGATTAATGAGTTGAAACAAAGATGTAACACACACGGAAAGATAAACATCTGAACCAACTGTTATCCTAACAAAATCAAATACGTTTTCTCATACCAACCAAAGCAGTTAAAAGATCATCACCTCAAAAGAAAATATTCCAAACAGCCATTAGTACATCAATACGAGAGCCCAAGTGCCCGTAAAAGCAGATGGTGGGGTGTCATCAGCTTGTCAGAATGTCGGTATATTGAACACTTCTACTGAGATGAGAACTCTAATTAGTTCAACGTTCACCCTGAACCATAGAGACCACAGACCTGCCAACTGGGAATTGCCAGCTGGGGTGCCAGCACAGGCAGACTATTTGTCAACCAATTAGTATTTCTGCTCATTCCCTGTAAAACGTTTTGACACTGCAAGGCAACATACACTGTCCTTAGTTCCTACATTTTAGTTGTTAGTACTTCACAATCAGCAACATAGAAAACAGCAGTTGAAGACGGTCACCAGCAAGTTCAAACCTTTATCCAATTTACTTCTAACGAAAGCAATGACCCCATACAGATTTGGTAGTGCTTCCGAAATATGGTAAAGAAAACAAAGTTGTTTCATCAAGTCATACCCTTCCCCCCCCCCCAAAACAAATGCAGATAATGAGGCATTACAGCCCTTGCGGGGGGGGGTTGGGGGGGGTGATGAGCGCTGAAACAGGAGTTGCCAGAGTTACCAGTGCGCACCAGAGAGAAGGAGCCAAGGTGAAGCCGAGGACACATAAGGTTAGTGAACTTAACCCCTGTTACAGCCCTCAAATTCCTGGGCTGAAATGCAAGAGTATGGCTACAACACAAAAATAGCTTAAGATCCCAAAACTGTTGCGCGATTATCCACAGTAAGCCATAGTCAGTATGCCTATTGTGAAATGGTGGCTAAGAGAGAAACTGAGCATTAGGGCAGAATTTGGGGAGAGAACAAATAAACCCTTATAGCAGTAGTTAATGTACTCTGCTGTCCTATTGTTTACAATGAGATGCCAATGTTATAATGAAGGTGTTGAGATAGCAAATTCACACCCGGGCAAGGACGCTCAGCCAATCATGTGGCTGGAATAGCAGGCAAGAATACACTGTGTACTGCCTGCTGTTTCCAGCCACCCGAGGCCCTTCCCCGGGTGGTGCCATCTTGACTGTGGGGAGGCATCAGGGAGCTTCTCACTGTTGCCTACCCATGTCCCCTCCCTCTACCATAACAGTCCCAGAGTTCCTCCCACCTAACACAACCACCATAGAAATGGAAGAGGGTTCAAGTCCCTATTTCTATGGCAGTGGCCAACTTTTTTTTCCAGGAGAATGGCCTTGCACAATAAGCCTGGATTAACCAAAGGGTGCAAATGGCTACCAACCCCTTGTTGGTGGGTAGTAACGGCCCACAGCCCCTGCCAAGGCCCTGGCTTCGCTCGGGCCAGCTAGGTTCAGGCTGGCGGAACATAACTTGCCATGTCCGCCACCCATATAAAGGCTATACTGTGTGGTACGTGGCCGCCTCCCACGTTAATGGTCACAAGCGAAAAGCTAAGGGTAGACATTGCACAAGGTAAAGGAAATCCTCACCAGGGGATTGCTGAGACACAGCTTGTTCATGTCTCGGGTGCATGCGTGTGTATACATCACAAAGGAAAGCTTGAAATGCAGCTTTTAAAAAGGTCGTTAGATAGAGCCTCCATTCCAAGCCTGCCAAATGGCTGGAGAACTAGAAACAGAGAAAAAAGTTGAAGCATGGAATGCAGGCTACTACTGGGATTCCACACTGACCACCAAAAGATAAGAACACATGCTCTAATGGGGCAATAGAGCACACACCTGCGGCAAGTAACCATCGCACAAGCTAGGATCCCGGGCTGAAAGCTTGCCCAGGTCTGCTTGCACAGTGTGCACGCATCACAAAGTAAAGCTTGGAAAGCAACCTTCACAGCTGGTTAGAGCCACCATTCCACACTTGATGAATGGCTAGAGAGCTGGACACAAGAACACATGTGTTTCGTGCATTGAAACACTTGTGTATAGGCACGTTATAAATGCCATATCATATCAATCATGGAATGCATGCTTCAATTGGTGGTTAGAAACTACTTCAGATTCATGAACTCTTTGATCAACTACATTCAGATGCATCAGAGCAAGCAATCTGTTTATAACTGATCTGATCTATGCTAAGCAGAAGAGCGTGCATTTCAAATTCAACCTATCCTGAAAGAAAGCATTAATCAATTAAACAAACAAATGGTCTGCACCGTCATACGAATAGAGCCATTAAAATTCAAAACTACTTTGCGCTCGATTATGCCAGAATTCATGAGTAATGCTGAGCCTCGTCTGTACAGTGAGGGCTCTGCTAAACGTCAGAACTCTGAAATGAGATTTATATATCTGCAAGCTCGAGCGTCATAAGCGGCCTTAAGCATATATCCTTTTAAGGATATGGGAAAGGAGTTTAAGTAATGACGACGCTTGGCCCACGACCATAGTCTTCCATGCAGGTTTTGTAAATTGGCTTCAAACCAAGACTGTTCCCCTTTAGCAAGAACCCTATGCCGCAAAAACAGCACTCGTCTGCTGCAAACATTTACATCAGTAGTGCAAAATAGAAGCAGCATACTTTTTGGATATGCCCGTAGTCCTAGCAGAAGGGATTGATGGGATCCGCAGGAACACAAATTCAACTCATGAAGCAGTAAAAGTAATTGTTTTATAAATAATGCTCTGCTTCGGCAACAGAAGTAAGTTCTACAACATCTGGTCCCCATTCCTAGATTATGTAGAGAAAAAACAAAATCGCAATTCCATTGGAAAGTTATTGAAAGGCTTATGTAGAATAACTTGCACATGAACTAAAAAGGTAATGGCCCACTCACAGCAAAGGACTAACACAACGAACGAGCATGACAACCACTTCAACTATAGAAAAAGGCAGAGGGAGAGAGACGCAGAACAGGGAGCCAGAGGAGAGGAAAAAGAAATCGGAAGGGTAAAGGAGGCCGCACGCATCTAGCCCCACTAGTGGAGACAAAAGGACTGAGGGGCAAAGCCTGGAACAGGGCTGAAGGAGGCAGACCATGGTCACGCATGCCCAGGCTTCAAGCGAAAAACGCAAGGACAGCCATTTTGTGGCGCGCAAAATCACTCCAGTCCCTGTCGCATGTATTGTCCCAAAAAGTACAGAAGAAAGAGAACACGACTGCCACCAACAATCCCCTCATGAACGTCATTGGAGAGTGAGCTGGTTGTAACGTGGGTTTGAATGAAGTGGTGCCTAGATCCACTAGCTGAAATCTGCCAGGGGGAGGGGTGGGGGGGGTCTTTGAGGGGGCTAAGGGTGGGGGCACTGGTGTTCAAAGAGTACAGGGCAGAACGGATTTCACATTGTAGCCTAGATACAATAGTAGATCAAATGGGCCTTATGAAAGCTTTCATTTATTAATGAATTTAGAAAATATGCCAGACGTGTAAGATGAGAAGAGTACTTCGGGATTTAGTGGACGACAATTAACTCAAATATTTTGCGTGTGGTCATCAATTGTTTGGTACTTCTGCAATCAAGTGTCTCATCTTAAATTTAACAGGGGGTGGGGGGTCGGGAGGCAAAACATAT
The DNA here is from genome assembly GCF_040938575.1 of Ambystoma mexicanum. Lineage (NCBI taxonomy): Eukaryota > Metazoa > Chordata > Amphibia > Caudata > Ambystomatidae > Ambystoma > Ambystoma mexicanum. Next base: position 1,245,654,472 of record NC_090922.1, on the reverse strand, counting down.
GGAGCAAACCTTGACCAAGATGTCAATGTCTGCTCCATAGAAGTTGTGGAAAAGGACATCAACAGACAGGTCGCAGGCTGGGTGTGATAACATAGGTTTGTTAATGACAATCGGCTGTCCACCAATATCAAAAGCTGATGGAGTATGGTTTGAAATGAGTCCCAACAACTATATTTGCTCTTGGCAACTCTACCATACCATCAACATGTAAGCATCTTGGCGCTGTTACAGAAAATTGCCAACCATTTGGGAACCAGTCTTGGTCCTGCCACTAATGCAGTTTGGAAATTATACATGCAGCAGCAGGGGAGCAGTCAGAACTGCAAGGCCATATTCCCTCTGCACAGGAAAACACGTAACCCTACACATGTTACAGCCATGTTGTTAGCTTGGTGGAAGGCTTTGTATCCCTCATATCCACTCGCATTGCTCTGGGGAGGCATCAATATCACATGCAAATGATTGCCTTGCCACCGTTGTGAGCCGTCCACAACAACTGTTACATGACAAGTCTGAAACAGGGCTGTGGGTGCCGCTGTTGCTATGCAGAAGTGATGCGGATAGCAGTTTGTGCTCGATGTACTGCTTTTTGGTAGCTAACCAGGACAGATTCGCACATGGCTAATTCCCTTTTGTAATGGCACAAAGACTAAAAGATTAAGGACTGTGTCGCTAGTGTGGGACCACACTACCGAATCGTCCAAGTACTGGTATGTGTGGTGACACTGCCTTCTTAGATTTGATTTTAGGCTGAACGCCAGTACCCTGAACTGATGCTCGTGTCTCTCCACAAACCGCAGGTACCTGCACTACACCATGCACTTCACGTTCTCAATGTCACTGGGCCTAGTGAGATCGTTGTTTTGTTCTCCCTTGCCTCTGAAACACTTGTGTACGCGCGCGATACAAATAACATATCAATACCTCCTGTGCTTTTTGTGTACCAGAATGTGGCAGTAGGAGTCTCGAACGTCTAATGATACTAATAAGTCTTGTGGGCGCAGCGCCTGTATTACATCTTGCAGATTGGGCATCTTGGACGTTTGCTTTTTTTAGGAATGTATTCATTGCCTGAGGTCGAGATTTGGTCGCCATTTTCCATTTGTTTTTTTACTACGAGGTCTATTGAGTAGACTGCACGCATTTTGAACAACCTTTTTGTCGAGCATTTCTTGAATCTCACAACATATTACTCTCAAGTGGTGAGCTACTTGTTTTTTCGGTAGTATATCCGAGGGCTTTTTTCAGAACCCATGTGCCAGTTGTGATTCTGGTCCACTCTTCTCCGTAGTTTGCGGCATTGGCCGTGCTCCCTGTACCACTGGCACAGAGTCATGCCTATGGTTTGCTCTTCCTCCCTCTTAGTGAGGATGAGGAAGCCTGGTGTCTTTGTGTAGGTCCGTAATCCATTGACTTTGGGTAGCCCCGGAGGTTACTTTTAAAACCTTCTGAGCAATATGAGCTGCAGTGATATGATCTGCCTCCCAATGTATATGCGGAGGACAGATCCAATGCTCCATGAAAGGGACGAAACGCTTTCCTTCCTTGGAGGGAAATTAGTGACCACCTTCATTGCCTTCAAGGCCTCATCAATTTTTATGCCAAACAAATTTCCCTCTTCAACGGGATATCCAGAACCTTTTTCTTTGCACCTCCTGCTGAAAGTCAGTGCAACAGAGCCAAACTTGTCTTCGGAGCGCTGTGCCATTATAAATGTGCTAAAAGCCAGTTTCAGCGATATCCACTGCTAAATGAATATTGTGGTTGGAGGCCTCCTCTCCTCCTTGTATTATTGCAAGCGTCTTCTTTCTTTTCTCCTCTGGTAAGTGTTCCAGGATGGGGGCCATTCTGTGGCACATCTCCCCGTCATATCTAGCCACAATGGCCATCTCATTCGCCGCCTTCACTCAGTGGTCCCAATGACCAACACTTTTTGCCAAACGCATCCACCTTTCGTCCCCCTTTCTCTGGTGGGACCGAGCACTTCTACGCCTGTGAATGAGCTTTTCTTCCTGAGCAGTAAGGCATTTCGTATTGGAGTCTGGGGCCCTGAATGTTTTCTCTAGCCTCCCTTTCAAGGCTGCTTCTGTGAACTGGTGCTCCATGGTCCAGAAGCCTTTTTGCCACACATGATCCAGGAAGGGGATCGAGAGTACTGCTCTTCTGCGCTTATTCATGTGATCAACTAAGAAGCAGTCTTTCTTCTCATTGGTCAGTGTTAGGCAAAATTCCTCACATGCTTTGATGATCATTGAATGAAACACCCCTATCTCATCGGGTGGTGACTGCTTTGAGGGTTCCTCTGGCATATCTCTGGGAGAATGATCAGTATCCCAGTCATCATATTTAACTGACAAAGATGCTCAGGAAGCCCATCTCTTGGGTCTTTATCCGTATGTGGTAACTCGCCCTCTTCTTGATCTTCCATTAGGAGTGAACGGATGGGTTTCTTGTCGTGGCATTCTGGATACCTATATGGTTGTGACCTATACGATCTTGGCAATGTGTGTCTGGAGTACCCTACACCTTTGCAACACTTATACGACAAAACTATTGCATTAGAGTACAGATAGGGAGGAATGGCATAAGAGGAGGGGGATACAGCCTGTAGGTGGTGTTTTATTATGTGCCCACCTATTGACTGCCGATGACCATGGTAATCCCTATAGCCATTCTCACCTAGTTCCTGCCCCTCCCTTGCCAAAACATCTCATCAGATCTCTGAGCTTGCTTTAATTAAACCTTACCATCAAACCTTGCCAGTGTTTTTCCAAGGCAGTCTTGAGAGTTAATGACTTAATTGGAGTTGTAAACCTGCTACTGGCATAATAAAAATGTCTTAGCAGGTCTGCCTTCAGCTAAAAGATTTATAAGCACTCTGCATGTCCATCACTAAAGTCCTGTTAAAAACAAGCATGGCAAAGACAACAGCTTTGGCTTGTGTATACGTATTAGGTATTTGCCATGCACTGCTACTAAATGCCCAGGTACTTGCAGAATGTTGCACCTGCTACCATCAAGGGCCAGTTAATGCCAGTACGGCTGTGCTTGACCAGTGCCTTTCCATGCCTACACAAAAGCCCAAACTGTTGGTATTGCCAATGCTTGTTGTCTTTGACGTTGAGGTGACGTTGACCTCCGTGCCAGCAATCTGGACATTGGCGGTGGCAAATGAGATCGACATCTCAGTGGCTCTGCCTCCTGCGACGGTGCCACTGGGGCGGATGGGATAGGTATTGTCATATTTAGTTGTGATAACAGTTTGCAGTGAAGTTAGCACGTGCATTGAAAGCAGCATCTGGGGATGTATCTGGCGCTGAGGTGTTAGAGCTGGTATTTGCAGTACTTGCTAGGGCATTGGTGCTGGCATTTGTAGTACCTGGGGTTATGGTGTTCCACATGAACCACCTCCTTTTTGCTTTCATCCCTTCTTGGAGGGGGGGTCTTCCTCTAGAATTACGGACTCCTCCGAATCCGAAAAAGTAAGGCAACAGCTTTGGTGTACCTCAAAATCCGAGTCAATGCTGTTATTGGTGACATGACTGGCGATATAGGTTGTGCATCATCCTCCACTACTGGGATAGATGGACCTGTCGGGAGCGTCATGTGCTGTATCGGGCACTCGCGCAGCCTTTGCCTTTTCCTAGGTGGCTGAAACTGTCATTCGACTGCTGGGCTACTGCCGACGACCAGGGCACCTGTTTCCTAGTTGGCAATGATGAAGACATGACGTTTTCCTGTGACTGGGATTTTGTCGATGGGCCCGTCAACGGGACTGTGCCCCGGCATGTCGATGACCAGTACTGCGATTCCATCGCAGTTGAGCGTTGCTGCGATTAACTCGCTGGCGACTGGTGCTGTGATTCGTCTGCCAACAACCGGTATTGCGATTCTTGCCTCAACAACCAGTAATGCGATTGTTCTGTCGACAACTGGCATTGCGATTCTTCCATCGATAACCGGCATTGCTATTCTTCCGTTGACAACAGGCATTGCGATTCTTTTGCACCAACGTTGATGCAGATGTAGTTGATGTTTGTTTGTTTTATTATTTATAATGCGCAGATATACCTAGGGGTATCAGGGCGCAGCATTTACAAGAATATGCAAAGCTTAGTTACAAAGTATAAAATGTACATATTGGCAAAGGGAGTATATACAAGGCATAATAAGGTGAACAGGCTTTTTTTTACAGTATATGCAGGAATACAAAGTGGGCACACGTGGTTACACAGTATGCAGATAACATGAAGGGATAGCCTTGGCACTTAGCTATCTTGGTGGTCCTTCAATTTCAGCCAAGACACTACCTTGGAATGGAAATTAAGGTAGGGCTTGTCTACTCTAAGGTTTGGAGGCAAGGAGTTCCATAGTTTGGCTGCTTTTACCGGGAAGCTGTTACCTCCTATAGTGGCAAGTTTGAAGTTTGGGACAGAGAGGCGGTCTTTGTATGCAGTTCTGAGGGGTCTCGAGGAGGCTTGTCTATGGAATCTGTTAATCAGGTAGATCGGGGCGGCATTGTTAAGAGATTTGTAGGTAAGGGATGCAGTTTTTAGGAGAATTTTGTCTCTAGTGGAGAGCCAGTTCTGTTGGCCAAGTCCTGAGATGTGCTCTTCTGGGGATGCCTAGGGCTGCCCTCAGGGCATTGTTCTATAGGGTTTGTAGCTTGCTGGTGGTAGCCTTGGAAGTTCCCAGGTAAAGGGCGTTGCAGTAGTCAAGGCGTGATAGTATAAGGGCTGTAGCGAGTGTGAGGCAGCTATTGTCTGACAACGTGTATGCAGATGAGGATGCCAGGGAACTCCGTTGTCTTTTGAAGGAAAGGTTAGAATCAAAGTAAAATCCTAGTGTTTTGACCTCCTGTCCAACTTTGATATTGTTCCCATCTATCATGAAGGAATTGTAGGCCGGGCTGAGTTTCTTTAAGCTGACAAGCTCCGTTTTCTCATCATTCAGGCATAGTCCATGAGTAGCCATCCATGCCTGGATGATGTACACCCTATTTAGCAAGGCCAAATCCTTTCCATAATCTCCAGAAAGCGGAAGGAGGATCTGGGTATCATCTGCATAGTTAGTGTAGCTGATACCGAGATGATCCAGATCATCGAAAAGGGGCTTGGTAAATATGTTGTACAGTGTGGGGGAGACGCAAGAGCCCTGTGGGAGACCACAGGTGATGGGTATAGGGTCTGCTGCAATAGTGGGAGAGAAGACCCTCATAGTTCTTCCGTTAAGGAATGAGGTGATCCATGTAATGGCCTCGGGAGAGAAGTGTGCTGCTGTGTGGAGGTGTGAGCATAAGACAGAATGGTCGACCAAGTCGAAAGCTGCAGATAGGTCAAGGAGGAGGAGCAGGGCAACTTGCCCTTTGTCCCCGAGTGTGTCAATCTGAGCTTTTAGGTCGATAAGTGCAGTTTCGGTCCCATGTTGAGGGCGGAACCCTGATTGTCTGGATCCTAAGAGGTGTTCTTCTGGGTGCTTCTGTATTTGTACATAGGCGACCTTGTCTAGGATATTTAGTAGGAAGGGAACAGTCGTTATGGGCCGGTAGTTTGTAGGTATGGCTGGGTCAAGAGTGTTCTTTTTAGTAATGGAAGTACCCAGGATTATTTTAGGTTGATGGGGATGGAGCCAGTGGTAAAGGAGGCATTGATCAGTTTAGTGAAGGGTGAAAGGTCACAGGCGGCATCTTTGATGAGCTGTGCTGGGCACAGGTCTCCCTGGCAATTAGAAGGTTTCAAAGACAGGATGATATTTTCTACGTCGCGAATATTGACTTTAGAGAACTTGAAGCAGGTAGGATCTTTTAGGGCAGCTTTTTTGCTAGAAATTTTGCTTTGCAGGGTCACGATCTTATTTGCTAAGGCATTTTGAATTTCTGAGCACCAATGTTTATCTTTGGTGCAGGTATCAGGGGGTAATATAGGGGTTTCTACTTCTTTGAGTATAGAGAAGAGTTCTTTCATATTAGATTTCGCTTGGGATATGCGAGAGTTAAAGGAGGTTTGTTTAGCCAGGTAGATTTCTTTTTTATATAGTGCGGCTAGTTTGGAAAGTTTGAGTTTATTTGCGGCTGAGGGGGATTTTTTCCAGGTAGCTTCGCAGTTTCTTTTTTGCTGCCTTAGGTTTTTGAGGCATGGTGTGTACCATTTGTTAAGGTGCATTTTCGGTTTACTGGGTCTGAGTTTAAGTGGGGCGATGAGGTCCAGCGAGTTAGCCATGACCTTGTTGTATTCTTCAACCAGGATCTCTGGATCCAAGTTGTCGGGAAGTGTGTTAAGTGTGGGGAGTAAATTCGGGATGAGTCTTTCTGGTGTAATGTTCTTCTTGTTTCTGGTGAGGGTAGGAGGGGCCGTGGTGATGGGCGGAGGTGGGGTTCTGCCAGTAGATAACAAAAACGATACCAGGTGGTGGTCGGTCCAGACTAGTGGTGAGATATTTGTGATGTTCGCTAGGCAGTTGTGGTCGGCCGCCCAATTAAGTATTCTACCTTTCGAATGGGTGGGTGCCATACTTCTTTGCGCAAAGCCTAGTTTGGCAAGAGTGGTGACTATAGTGCTGGCTGTTTGGTATGCCGGGTCATTGTAGCCCATGTAAAAAGTCCCCCAGGGTGAGAACTTGAGAAGAGCTTTTGAGATTGCTGGATAGAATGGCGTCGAGGTCTTCATCCAAGGTGCCGATGGGGCCTGGCGGGCGGTAGATCAAATGGGTATTGAGGGTTTGGGTATTAGTAAGTGGGACTTTGACTGATAGAATTTCGCAAGAGAGACATTGGTGGGAGTTGCTAGTCTCATAAATAGGCTACATTTGTGTATAATGGCGACACCCCCTCTGGAGTTGGGGCGATCTTGCCTCAGGATGCAATAGTTATCTGGGACTGCTAGCATGAGCATGGGGCCTGCTGCAGGGTGTAGCCAAGTCTCGGTAATAGCGAGGAAGTCAAGATCATCTTTAAGGATCAAGTCTGCGATTTCTGTAGCGTGAGGTACTAAAGATCTGACATTGATCAGGGCTCCTTTGATTTTAGGGCTGGCTGTGTTTTTGGTAGTAGTTATATGATGTTTGTCCTGTGTTAATTCGAGAGGGCCCTGACTGGGGAGGTTGTGCAGGGATCTGGGGATGAAGTTTTGTGGTGGATTAGAAGTTTTAGTGTAAGGACTAGATCGAGGCGGCTTCTCTATGGACTTCTGTGAGATGGGCAGTGAGCTGGCGAGAGGCTCATAAATTTTGGCTAGTCTAGCTCTATCTGTGGTAGTACGAGGGAGACTAGAGGGTAGTGACTGAGGGTTGATTATGAGTAAATTAGGTGCCTGGTCGATAAGCATAGTTGGTGAAGGCAAGTTGTTGATGATGATTACCCTTAACCTGCAAGGGCCCGGTGTCTTGCTTATCGATGTCTCACCTGCGGCCAGTTGCGTGGCCGCCTTGGTGATGGCTTTTGGCAGATCTTTGTCGACCCAATCATCGTCCAACTGCTGATGGTATTTTGCTGCCACAGAACTGCAGCCTTTGGTGGGGTTGGCCCCATGGTGGGTTTTCTGCTCCTTATACTTTATGGCCTTCCCTCCGAACTTGACCTTTTCTGAGAAGGGAGGGCCATGCCACTGCAACACTTTTGATAAAGGATATACCCTACCTAGGCAAAGGCACTAAAGGTGATCTTCAGATGTCAGGAAATCCAAAGTAAATATGTCCCCCATCCAAATGAACTATCTGACGCTACCACTAAATATAACTAAATATAACTTAAGTAAAGTTATAAGCCAAGAGAAGGTCTCTTCTTCGTATACAGTTTTATTTTAGGGTCATATAATTCTTAGCATAATCTCCTTAGGTAGTCTTGCAGGGTTCGGCTCTTGCTTAGGCACTTCGGATTCCCACTCTGCTTCCTTGTCGGCGCCTGCCTTCTGAGAGGTAGTCTCAGCACTGTTCCTCGGGCCTCCTGCCCACCACTCTGCAAGCATGTTCACGCCATTACTTAATACTTCTTCCCCCTTTTTCTTCTCATACCTTATCCTTTGCGGTAGCACATGCCGGGCCTCTGGCGTCTCCCACGTTTGAGCATTGTTGAATAATTTTCAATAGCAAGTTCATTTAACAACCATGTCTCCTGAACGCACAAACTCAACTTTGGCAAATTGTGGGACCAATATGAGGAAACCCAAATTCCTCGCTAGACCCACATCATTCCAGTTTAAGAGTAATAATGATTGGTGAAAAAGACAGCATGTGCCCCAGCAGTACAGTAATTTAAGGTTGATCTAAGCCAAGACCGGTTTGATTCTTTAGGTTAAGCGTGCCCGAGGACCTGCATTTTAGTTGCTACATCCCTATCTGTCTGAGATCTGGAAACTAAATTGAGGGATTTTTGTGACATGTCATCTGCTAAAGAAACTGGCCAAGGACTATTCCATGCCCTTTTCATAGTTTCTCAAGTATGAATTTTATACTTTTGAGTTTCTTTTTGCACCACTGAAAAGTGAGACATCAGCAGCCAAGAGCCTCCTTTCGTCAACATATTCTTACTAAGGAAAATAATGTAAAATGTAGGTAATCCCCGGGATAGTCCACTGTACCTGGCTCATCCGCAAAGAAGACCAAAGAAATGTCCTTCATTGTAATAGCGCTTAGTTGTAGAACGTTCTGCAGGACATTCAATAGTCAAGTTCGATTTGATGGGAATTTATCAGTATAGTTACAAAAAACATTCATAAAACAAACGTTTTAAAGAATAGAGACCTTTATTATTGCATCGGGACATAGAAGTATTTCCCAAACAAGCCACATGAGGACAACATAGTCGAGGAAATAAAGCACTTGCATAATCATGTGGCATTGCAATAGTCAGCCGAATTGGCCCTTCAACTATGGATCTGTTATTTGCCCTCCCTAAGGTCCCGACATTAATTTCCCAGAAAAGACAGTGTGGGGCAAGAAGATAAAATAGACAAACGTTTGTCCAATAATGATAAAATGCTTCTGGATTAAGAATGGTAATTGGTTCTTGAAAAATGTGTATTTATAGTTAGGTCAATATTTTGTGAGAATCACAATAAATCATGTGGGGCAAACTTCAGTTTGAGTCATATGTAGCAATAGTCAACGACGCAACGGATACCAAACATACTCACCCCAATGTATGCACTGCACAGATCTCACACACTGCATCCAAAAACACAAACATCAAATTGCTTGAATTTTACGAGCACGCTGTACACAGGTTCATCAGATCTGCACACATCAACACTGCAGCAATAGTCCCCTTGAATTCCTCCCTATTAGCTTACTTCCTAACCAATACCATTTCTTACAAGTGCCTAAGAGTAAAGAGTCCCTGCTAACATAGCATTCTAGAAATATTCCAGTTTGACAATCTGTTCCTTTGCAAGTACCTTTATGCATGGCAGTAATGCATTCACAAATGTGTAAACACAACAGACTCCTTGATCAAATCTACTACTAAAACAAATACAGGTGCAAGTCAATCTTCAGGTTTGGCCTACAGATTTTACAATTTTTCCAGAATAAAATGCAAACATATTTCAGCAGTTTTGTACAGCTTCTCCAACCATAGGCGAAGCATCACTGATTCGGCAACCGTGCTGGCACAGTCGGAACAAAGAAAGTATAGACATTTGCATGGGGTGGCAGGAAAATCTGTCCCGCGGCTGCTATTAGAGAGTGAAAACTATTTAAAAACAAAACAAATCACCTAGGTGACAGTGAGAGGAGGACCAAATGCTGGAACACATTCCTTTTCACAGCTAGTTAGTGCACGTGGGTTGGGGTATAACATGTAATCTGATGCATTTCTTCAGTGGGTAAAGGCAAATACGTCATCTGCTTTCATTACAACATTGCAAAGGTGCCATGCTGTGGCTATTCAATTAGTCCATAATGCCAGTAGCAACACTGGAGTGCACAAAGTCTAAACCGTAGCCGCCATGACAACTTAACCGGTCTCATTGGGAAATCAAAGATTTTCATACATGCCACAGTGCTATCCGGTGCTATTTAATGAGATGGTGCAAGGAGCAGTTTGGATGTAAAGTCTTAAGCTGATGGGCAAACGCTGTTCAGCTGACTGAATACAGGTCTTCAAGATATAGAGGCTTTTCCAACGCAATTTGGTATGCCTCTTACGTCAAACCTAAGTTGTAACGCAGAAAGTAAAGAGCCTGAGCAGGACCTTAGACTAATCTAACATTCTCTCCCAAAGTAAACTAAACTACTAACTCTTCATCCGCTGAAAGGTCATGAACCCCTTAGAAAACAACGAAAGAATGGATTCAGGGAGAGCCTGTGATATAGCACAGTTGGACTAAAGCAAGGTCATTTAGACTGAACTCCGCCAAAGAACTAAAGACAAGCTGCAGTATGTAAAAAATGAGCTAGCTGAGCTATTGACTGCCGACCTCACCGGCAGACCTTGGAGACACACGGATCACAATTTATGACAGAATTATACATATCCTAAGGGCAAAATTGAACCTTTTTCCAGACATACATACATTTTATAATTTTAGTTCAACATAATTGGAGAATAAACATTCACTCGCAACAGAGTCTAGGATCATTTGCACCTAAAATAGCGCCCAATGGCACAAGGGGCAATATAAATAAAAAACCTAATATACACTTGTAGGATTTAAGATTGAGTTGTGACCATGTTCTTGTATTCCTGGATAATGCATTATTTTAAGGTACTAAGTGTGCAAGGAACTAGTACACTGTTTTTGCACGGGTGTCAGGAAGTGGAGAGCAGTGGTGAAAAGTTAAGCAAAGGAGAAGACTGCAAACACCACATCATGCTGGTAACCAGGAAGAAGCAATAGAATGCGTGTGCATTGGAAGTCTGCCTGAGACAGAGGAGAGAGAAACAAAGGTGCAAATGATGTGTGAGAACGCCACAGAGACACCAAAGGAGATTCAGAAAAACTGCCAGAGACAGACGTTCAGACAAGTGAGCAGGCAAGGATGGCGAGAATGCCATGGAAATGAGCAGGGATGAGGGAAGACTTGACAGAAGAAAGAAGCAGGAGGCGGCAGCACAGGGACAGGAGGTCAGAAGGTCTGGATGAGTAGTCTGATAAAGTCTGAGTGAGCGTGGAAAAGCTTGGGGAACAAAGTCCAGTACCTCAGACATGCATACAACAAGCACAGAACTGGGCATACGTAAACAACGCTTTAGAGAATGAAAGCAAGTCCAATCACACTGGCCACGTCAAATAAGCATTGTTATAGAGGAAGCAACAAATGCTATTCAAAGTCGATCATGCTTCTAGGTAACAAAACAATGCATGCTTGGAAACAAACCTTGCTCAAAATAATCAGGGAGAGAGTAAAGTCGAATGTGTTTTATGAAGTGAAGGCCAATTCACATCTAAATGACCTTGGGACCAAAGCATCATTCATGCTATCAAACTATGTTTATAATAAGTCAGTCAACAAGTCAAGTGGATGTGGAAAAACAAACGGTTCCAATACATCATTAAGAAACATTGAAAGAAAAAGAGTGGACAAAAAAAGTGGACCGCTTGTAACAAGGAGCCCAAAATGCATTCCAAATCTAGGAGGAGATTGAAGAAGGGATTGAAAACTTCCACAACAGTCTCTGGTAGACAACCGAGAAACTCTTCTTTCAAAGCACTGATGGAACAAAAAGGAAAACCAACCACCAGATGTAAATTCATGACTTAACTGGAACAGGGACTGCTCACTGGTAGGATATTCAACATAGACTGAGAAGTTCAATTATGTTTTGCAAGAACCTGAAACACTGAAATTGTAAACAAACACTGGGTTAACCGCTGGAGACAAAAGACTGATAGGCTTGTCTGAGAATAAGCAGGATTCTGAAAAAATGCTAGAAACAGTTGTTACGTACTGGGGAAGGAAAGCAAATGCTCCAGTGCAGACAAGTCCAAGGAAGACCAGGAGCCAGAGGATAAGAAATAATAAAGGAAACGTAGAGCAGATCTAGAAGTGAAGCCAATAGAAGAGTGATGGATGTAAAAGCAACCTCCTGGATACCAAGCAAAGAGACTGACATGTGTCCAGTTATCAGTTCCCTTTTCTATTTAGTAAAAGTCTTTATTAGATTTTTAATAAGGGAGTTTAGGCATTTATATCGGCAGGTGATTATCACACTATTTAAATTAATTAAATTGCAGAGCAATTACTTATAGTCCTGAGAAATACAGGGGTCAAATGATTTGTATCAGTTACAATTGTAAATTATTGTACTTCCCAATGATAAGCAGGAGAAGGATAACCTCTTAAGAGACATCATAATAGAACGACAGATGTAAATCTTTTAGTATTATACTGGATATGATCTGGAATCCTACTAATGGTAAAAACTGTGTGAACTGACTGGTTGACAACCAATGAACAATTCATTTTTTTATAACACCTAGACATTAGAAATATTGTTTAATCTGGGCAGAAGAACTTTGTAAGGGCTAAACATAACAGATTAAACCGGAATCGTTTTCATAAAAATAAAATCTGCTTTGTAAAAACCAAGGTCTTACAGCAAGACATCAATAAATAACTTTTACAACACAGAACTCACCTTATATGAACCAGATTGTCTCAATGTGTCATATCCTTGCCTGGATTTATGTACATACTGCACACCCAATGTTATCTGGCTATGTACTCCATGATTGTCCAGCTATACAAATATCCTTACCACTATAGATTGTGTCTTCATTCTTGCATCCACTCCCACACACTATTATTTTAGTGTACAAATCAGTTCAACTTGGAACACCTCCTCTGACAAACATTAACAGAATGTTGAAAGGTGTATCACTATAAACATGACAGACCACAAAATGAAGTCCTGAACTTAAGTAATGACTGGGTGCACTTTTAATTTCTGCATAGTCTATGCACGGTTTCACATTGTGATGTACTACTATGAAACCACACCACTTAGAACATTGAAATGTGAACACATACTGTACCGTAATCTTTCAAAGCAAGAGAAGTACTTCTCCTGCATTTGTCAACATCGGGGGAAAACTTCTGTGTCAGCTATAGCATACTTCCAAAACTGTATAACGTTCATTACCAAAAATCAATTCAGTAATCAAATTTGCAAATATATATGTGGAGGTACTTACCCAGGGCTGGGTATCCAAGATAAAAACGATCAGCTCCCAACCAGCCAAGGAATAAGGAAAGTGCCACTGCCACCTTGTAGGAATACCCATTTCTGTATTTAAAAGTATTAAACAGTTTGCATTAACATACGATCTGAAATATAGCCCTTTTCCAGACAAAACAGGAGTGTAATATAAAGAAGAAAACAAACAAAACAGATTAAGCATTTTAACCTTTCTTTTGAAGCCAGGGTAAATAAATGTAATGCCTTTTCAGTTTCAGTTTGGCGCATCAAGGATTATTTCTGGTTTTGTGACAGAACTGCTTGTGGGTTCTTTATACTTCAGATTTATAACTACAATTAACAATGTATCCTCATTTACTTGGGTTTTGCTATCCTTTTTTGTTCAATGGTTGTGTATTGTTATTACCAATCAATACAATGAGCAATTACCTTTGGCATGTGGCAATCATCAATAACTAGACTGTGGGTAAAAGAAAACAGCAAATCAAATTAAGTCTTGTGCACAAGAGATATAAAAACAGCAACATTACAGTTGATGTCTCAGGAGGATAGCTCAGGGGCAACGTGCTCACCTTGGAAGCAAGGCGACATGGAGCAACACAGGTTCGATTTCCCTGGACCGCGCTTAGAAACCTCTGGGTATTAAGCGCGTTATAAATAACCTATCATATCATATCAAAGCCTGCAATTTTAAAATCACATTTACGTATACGCTATAGCTGCACAAACCACTCAGATCTTATAGTTAGCCAGAGAACGTATTCAAAAGAAAAGTGTCTGTTGAAGTAACCAATGACTCTACATCATCATGAGAGAGACATGTTCAGGTGATGACAAGATTGCATCACGCTATGAATCCCAGATAGAACAGATTGAACCAACTTCCCCATTTATTTGTTTTACACATTCTTTCATCTCCTTCAGTTACTGCCAATTTAACTATATTCCTGGGCCATAGTTGCAGAAGATGTTTTCATTGTATTGGCATCTACCACTTTGAAAATGTAAGGCCAAGTAAAAAACCTTGGATCCCAAGTTACTCTTTTTTCACAAGTATTAGGCCAAGAAGACAAAGTTTCATAGACACAATCATTTCCTAACCCAAGTACCCTTAATTAAATTTGTGACGACTATTGTGGGACACAATCTTTGTTCATGCACTCTTTCAGCCATTCCAAATTTTCGAAGAGAGCGCCTAAATCTGTTTTGGATTTTCATTGTACCTTTATCATAGCTTTGTTACATTTATGAGAGCAGGCCTTTTATAGTTCAGTAACGCATCTACCACCCAAACACAATGAGCTAATGGTTTGTTCACATTCGTTGTCCTGCAGAATACATCAAATCGTAAAAATATGCTGCCTTATACAATTGCCTCACAAATCTTTTATTCAACCATGAATCCGTTTTCGTACCCAATGTAGTTGGCATTTTAGGGCCTAAATCATTGCCACAGAGTGCACAACAGCAAGTGCACAAATGTGGGCCTTTCCATTACCATTTATATTTTGACCAAGCCATAGGTATTGCTCTCAAATGAAGTGGAAGCAATATTGCCTGTACCATAGATAAAGGCATTCATTTTATAGTCTCGATCGGTACTTCCAAAAGCTTTGTGACCAAGTTCCATCGCTCCTCTCATCCAGGAAATCATACCGAATAATATATGCAGCATAAAAGGCCTAAAATGTGGAGCACTTAACTCCTTTTGAATATGTTAATTTGTACGTATTCATTAAAATTCTCTGAGCTTTATTCCCCAACCCCCCTCACCACCCAGCATACTAAGCAGAGCAAAAACCTGTTAAGCCTCTTAAATACATCTGCTGATATAAGCATAGGTACTCCCTGAAAAATATAAAGCTGCTAAGGTCGTTTTATCGTTTTGGATGATACATTCGCTCAGTGATATCATGAATTTCAGCCAGTAATCCACTGATTATTTAAGCTTGCTAAGATATTACCATTGTATATCTCGAACAAATAAGCACTATTTTGTATACCTACCAAACAGAAGGGGCTCCTAGTAACCATCAAAGGTAACCCTCCCAGTGGGAAAATCGGTTTGGTAGTGGGTTTAGGATTGATTTAACCCAATCAATTAATTTGTAACCCTGAACCATTCCCAACTCCACAATTTATAACACTGACAGAGGACATCCCTGCAGAGTATTCTGCCACCTACTAGAAATAGTATTGTTTTGTCTTGATGTTTGAAAACGGCAGTAATAGAGCAATTCAATACAACTGAGCTATTTAATGCCCATTACGAACCTCGATAGCATGAAAAACCAGTTTACGCAATGAAATGCTTTGTGTGCATCTAGCCTAGTGGGGGCCTATTGATTCTCCTCTTTGTGCAGCTTTTGGAAAATCGGGAAAAGGTGCCTACTATTTCACATATTGTTTCTCTGAGATACAAACTTTGCTTGACCTTCATGTACCATTTTTTATAGAACCTGAAAGCGCACCCCCAATCAGAAATTTTGCAAAGAATGTATGGTCAACAAGAACAAGAGAGATAAGACACTATTAATTGAAACTTTAGAAAGTTTAGGTAACAGTATTATTCCTGTGTATATAAGGCAAACAGTTTGGTGGCAAAAAAGTTATTTTACGTGCTATCAACTCCTTTGGGGAAACCGTCCCCACCAGGTGCTGGGCCCATTTGGCCACCAGCCCATAAAGGTTCTGAGACCTGGAAGGAGCTTATGTATTTATGCTGTTGTATAAAAAGGTAGACATGTGGATTGCACAACTTACATTTTAGTCTTCTACAGGGAAATGGGTGAATGTGCATTACAAATCTGCTACATTAAGTTAAACAGGTCCAAAAGCCTAAACTTTATTATATTGTCATTACCAGTAAAGATGACACAAAGAGAGCCAGGGTTGTACATACAAGTGCCATCTTTCAGAAAACCAGAAACGCACAGGCCCCATTATCTATCACTGTGATCAAAGCATTAAAAAGGCTAATTTCACACCTATGTTTACTTGAGAAAAAGGCTGGTATTGAAAATCCTGGGTTTGGAGTTAATTTTGACATATTGTTTCGTATTTTAATCATCCTACTTTTGTAAGCTTTTTTAGAAGGCCACCCTGGCAAGAGCTTGATGACTTCATTGTCAGTTATTAGCAACCTGGTAACGAGGGGCAGTCAGCCTCCAAGCCAATCAGAGAGGTCCAGGAAGCCTCCCAACTGATAAGGGGGCTTGGAACACAGGCTTTATATCATGGTAAAACTTGCATTCTTAGTCCCCTGGGCAGTGGGAGCCTGCCAATTTTCCCTATTGGGAAGCGGGTAAGTCGTCCTCAGCCCCACCCGTAGCCACAAGTTCCACATTCCTCACCCACTCCACCACTCCCGACACCTAGTGGATTACAGTGACTGGAAACTACGCAGGGACAAATTCGAGAGACTGGAAGCGAAATGGGGTCCCCTGCACACAGACCTGTTCGCCTCGAGTCTGAACTCTCAACGGGCAAACTACTTCAGCTGGAGGCTAGACCCGGAAGCCCAAGGCACCGATGCGTTCATGCATCATTGGGGGTCGCAGAAGCACTACGCTTTTCCCCCCTTCGCGATGCTGGCGAGGGTACTAGCAAACGTGCGCAGAGACAAGGCGCAAATAGTGATAGTGACGCCAGAGTGGAAGTCGCAAGCTTGGTTTCCAGTTCTGATGGAACTTTCTACGGATTTTCCACAGAAGATTGCATAAACACCAGACTTGCTGGTCGATCCAGCAGGAGTTCCTCATCCTCTGCTAGAGAATCAATCCTTGTCACTGATAGCATGCAGAATTTCAGGCATAGATGGCGATTGGCAGGCCTTTCAGAAGACGCTACAAGACTTATCAATCTATCATGGGCCCCATCTACGATCAGGAGCTAGAATTCCGCATGGCAAGTCTGGGACCTGTGGTGCAGGAGGAGGAGTATATCTCCCATTTCAGCACCTGTAGAGCAAGTAGTGAATTTCCTAACCAGCCTCCCTTCAGCAGGTAGAGCTTTCAGGATCGTAGGGGTATATAGGTCGGCAATCTCCGCGGGGCACGAGTTAGTGGACGGGGCACCAATAGGGGAACACCCGGCGGTGTCCCGATTGCTGAAAGGTGTGAAGATGAGCAAACCTCCCGGAACTAAGTACACATCACTGTGGGATGTCCAAAAAATTACACATCTGTTCGAGCAATGGCCTAGTAACAACTCTCTATCAGGAAAGCAACTTTCAGGCACATTAGCTACACTCCTTTGCCTAGTGTCTTGTAGAAGAGTTTCAGACGTTAAAGCATTTGAAATAGACAGAAAGATGTATTACCCAGAAGGGATAGCCTTTACCATAGCGCAGCGTACAAAGACCAATTCTAAAGTGATCTCATACCCATATTGGCCGAATAATGAGAAATTGTGTGTGGCAAATTGCATAAAGTGTTATGAAGCAGCGACAGCAGCGGTTAGGCCACAAGGAGTGAAACAATTGCTTATAGCACGTATAAAACCATAGAAAGCAGTCACATCAGCTACTATAGAATTGGCAGGTATAGAGGATAGAAAAGACAATTTCTGTTTGGAGTTACGATAATTCAGTTGGATTTTAGACTTTGTTCAGTTAATCGGTGTGCTGCAAAAGAAGAGGAAGGGACCCAGGGAAACGGGGACTTATAGCAGGAAGGATTGCCGGATTGGACAGTGAAAGAGAGGCTGTGGGACTACCGGGCAGAGAAGCCTCTGGGAAATGTAGTTTTGTCATGTTAAGACGATGTTTTCATTTTTTCTTTTCTCTGTTTATACGAGTTATATAAAAAAAAAATTTTTAAAAAGTGTTATATAGGAAAACAAAAAGTTTTAAAAAGCTGTGGTTAGCAGTAATTAAAGAAGATAAAGCATAATGCTCGCCTCCGGTCTTGTCATAGAATCATATGCATAAAAGGATCAACTGAAATGCATGAATTCTTAAAAACGTGCATGTTTTGATAATTTATGCATGTAGTAACAAAAATATAAAGGATGACTTTGGAATGAGAATATGCTTACAAATCAGAATATATAATTCCCATTAATATCACATGCCCATACTCTGGATTATAAGGCAAATAACTATTCCAGTCCAATTTTGATTTTACATTCCTAAGGGCAAGCCTCTCATATAGCATACACATCCTCATGATAAAAGACACTTCAAATCGGACAATCTAAGCAAAAAGGAGGCTACTAGAGGGTGGAAGTAGGTGAAGGAAACCAATCTCAGACTGTGTCCAATCCAAACTTGCTCCCTCAGATGATGCTGCATGGGTGGTGTTTGCTGTAACAGAGAAGAATAAGGCAGAGTTTAAGGAAAGCAAATAAGTAAGACTGCCTGATTGATAGGAGAAAAGCAGACAGACGTTCCAATGGGAAGTAGCTGATGGAACATCTCCTTAAGAAGGTCTTTTCCAGGTGGGGCTAAATGCAGAGGCTGTTCAGAAGACCAGAGTGGGATTTAGGGAGCAGGATGGGAGACTACCTGTGCCTTTGATAGAAAGTGAGTACACTGATCCCTTAGCATTTAGACAAATGCCCAGAGAATTAAACAGACATTTGCACCAATTTTTTTTGTCCACATTTATTACCACTATTTTCAACAACAAAAATATAGATTGGTGGTTTGGGTTATTCATATAGAAAGTGGGGAGGCCGGTAAAGTGGTAAAATCAGCACAAAAATAATTTAGCAGAAAATGTCATTCGGCAAAAAAAACTTGCGAAATCTTCAAAGATCTGTTTACAAGCTAAGTCAATGAAGGGGGACTAAGCCTGTAAATGAAACTTTTTGGAAGTATATTTAAAACATATTGTGCTAAATTCTAATTGTGCCATGCACATTTGGCCGTGGCAGTAATTCATAATTTTGAGTGGTTGTCACAGGGACAAATTATGTCTGGATTGACGAGCGCTGTGTACAAAGTATCTCACACATTTGCAGAGATCGATAAACCTTTATACCTGTTTTGCTCGATTCGTCTACCCTGCTCACCCCACTCAAGCCTACTTCTGCAGGAGTCTGTCCTGATACATTCTGGTTTCACCATCAACGTCTTGTGGCCAATGCTGGATCTGACTTTTATGGACTTCATTGATTCACAGTGCGTCACCCTTTCTCAACTCTCATATGCTAAACTTCCTTTGCATCTTGTACTCATGGTGACCCTGAATCATGCTGTTCCCATCTTCATCTTGTATCCTGGCTTGCAACATTATGTGTTACTACTGACTTCTGCAATTGTATTCGCTCTCCTCTCTTGCTTCTCCACTCTTTTTGACTGTTTACTCTGTTCTCTCCTCCTCTCCCTTCTCCCTTTTCCTATCTCCTCCCCTTACTTTCTTCTATGCACTTACTCTATCAGAATTGTCCCTGGTCCTAGAATGATAGCAACCTCGTCTGTCTCCTCCTCCCTCCCCTTACTGTTTTTTTCCTCCCAATCGCCAATCCAGCACTATATGAAATGTCAGGCATACTATGATAGTCGCTTGCTTTGTTCCTCCCCTACCTTTCTGCACCCCTCTCCCTCTCCTCTTGTTTTTCTCCGGCTCTACCAGAAATGTCGTTAGGCCTAGTACGGTAGACGCCTGTCTGTTTCCATTTCCTTCCCACACTCCCCCTCCCTTCCTTATCTATGTCTTAGCTCTTGCACTATCTGAAATGTCATCAGGCTGAGTACGATAGTTAATTTCACATCCTTACTGTTCATGGCCTGTAAGAATGTCAGTATTTTCCCTTGTTCCCTCCTTGCTTTGAAGCGCTTTGAAACACATTGTGTATAGGCGCTAAATAAATAAGGAACAAGTTACTTACCTGTAACTGTTGTTCTCCAGCATGGGTCTGGCATGGATTCACATGCTCATGAATATTCCCCGTCGTCAGGCTGGGAATCCTCGGTAAAGCAAAAACCAGTATCAGTTTCGTTTCTGATCTGTCTTTCGTAGTAACAACCAATCACTGGTCTCTGCATCATACTGACCACAGCCAATGACTGCCCTCCACCTAAGCACCGCCTCTGGCAGCCATCTTCAGATTTGGAAGCACGTGAAGTGGCAGTATGACCAAGTGAAGAGCCGCAGAGGGGTAGGCGGGAGGGTTCGCATGTGAATCCATGCCAGACCCATGCTGGAGAACAACAGTTACAGGTAAGTAACTTGTTCCTTCTCCAGCATGGGGTCTTGCATGGATTCACATGCTCATGAATAAAGAATACATAGCAGTACACACATGCACAACCACGGGAGGTGGCAAAGGCTCAACATTAAGCAGTACATCAAACTCAACATTAAGCATCTTACCTCCTCACCAGGCTCACCTCAGGCGAACAGGTTGCGCAGCACTGCTTGGCCGACCCTGGACTCCTCCCTGGAATCCCGATCGACGCAGTAGAATTTCGTGAAGGTGTGCGTCGACCTCCACGTAGCAGCCCTGCATATGTCCAGCAGGGGCACACCAGAAAGCAACGCCGTGGTAGCTGCGATCGCGCTGGTGGAATGGGCTCTCGGACAGCCAGGCAGCGGTCGGTTTGCCAACCGATGACAGTACATGATACAGCCGGAGAGCCATCTGGAAATGGAAGCCTTCGAGAGAGCCTTCCCCCGATTGACAGGTCCAAAGTTCACAAAGAGTTGTGACGGCTTCCGAAAACACTTCGTGCGGTCCACGTAGAACTTCAGCGCTCTAGCCACATCCAGCAAGTGCAAAGTCCTCTCAGCCGGCGACGAAGGCGACGGGAAGAACACAGGCAACACAAAGGGTTCGTTGAGATGGAAGTCCGACGGTACCTTGGGCATGAAGGAGGGGTGCGTCCTGAGCACTACCCTCGTGTCGTGAAAAGTCAAGTACGGGGCCTTGCAGGAAAGGGCCTGGATCTCTCCCACTCGTCGTGCGGAGGTGATGGCCACAAGAAACGCTGTTTTCCACGACAGAAACTTCAACGGGGCCAAGTGCAGAGGCTCGAACGGAGGTCCCATGAGCTTGGTCAGCACCACGTTGAGCTCCCACGCCGGGGCCGGAGCCTTCACCGGCGGGAACGATCTGAACAGTCCCTTCATGAACTCTTTCACCAGGCGATGAGACCACAAGGACGTCCGCCCCGTGGTTCTGGTGTATCGGGAGATCGCAGCAAGATGAATCTTGATGGACGCGTGTGCCAGTCCAGCTTTGGCCAGCGTCAGCAGGTACAGCAGTACTTGGGGGGCCGTAATCCGTAGAGGGTTAATCTTCTGTGCGTGGCACCAGACAGAGAACCTCTTCCATTTGTGTCCGTAGCATATAAGAGTCGAGGACGCCCTGGCCTTTGCAAGAACCTCTCTGCAGTCGGCCGGTATGTCGTATCCTCCAAACTCTAGCGCTGCAGGAGCCAGGCCTGCAAGTTCAGCGATTTCGGGTCGTGGTGGAGGATGGCGCCTCCTTCTCTGGAGAGTAGATCCGCGTCCACCGGCAGCTTGACTGGCGGGGACGCTGACAAGTCCAGAAGGTCCGGGAACCATATCTGCCTCGGCCACGCAGGTGCGACGAGGATCATCCTGCACCGTGACCTCTTGAGCTGGTTGACGAGCCGGATTAGCAGTGGCAAAGGAGGGAACGCGTAGAGGAACAGGCCCTCCCAGGGGAACGAGAAAGCATCGCCCATGCTCCTCGCCTGGGGAAACCTGCTGGCGAACCTCCGGCACTTGGAGTTCGTCGCCGTCGCGAACAGGTCCATCTGGGGTGTGCCCCACCGTCGGAAGAGGCGATTCACTAAATCCTGCCGTAGCTCCCACTCGTGGCACGAGCGCAGCTCCCTGCTGAGTGAGTCGGCGATGGTGTTTTTTATCCCTGCCAGATGAAACGGCACCTGAAATATCCTTTGGGCGATGGCCCAATGCCACAGGTCCTGCGCCTCCTTGGACAGTGCTGGGGACCTGGTTCCGCCCTGTTTCCTGATGTAAAACATGGTGGTGGTGTTGTCGGTGAAGATCCTCACCACCTTGCCCTTGAGGGACGGAAGGAAGGACCTGAGGGCCCAAAACACTGCACGGAGCTCCAGGACGTTGATATGTAGGGATTTCTCCGTCGGGAGCCAAAGGCCTCTTGCGTGCAGATTTTCGGTGTGCGCTCCCCACCCTTCCAGGGAGGCCGTCAGATGCGCGCGGGTGCCCCACCACCGGATCGCTCGTCGGAAACTCTCGTCGAGTGTGATCCTTTCCTCGAAGCTGCCCGTCGTTTGGATCCAGCGCGCGTCCAGGAACTCCTGCAACAGGCGCATCCGGAGCCTGCACATCGGAATGAGGTAGATGCAGGAAGACATCATTCCGAGGAGGGACTTGATGGACCTCACCTTGGCCGCGTCGGCCACCAACATCCGCTGCACCTTGCCCAGGATGGTCCTGGTCCTCTCCTCCGACGGGGAGGCCAGAAGGGACACTGTGTTGAGCCTCGCTCCCAGAAACAGAGCGTCTTGCGCGGGTACCAGGTGGGATTTGGCGTAGTTCACGGAGAATCCCAGGTCCGTGAGAAGTTGGATGGTCCTTGCCGTGTGAACCACGGCGAGCTCCCTCGTCTTGGCTCAGATGAGCCAATCGTCCAGGTAGGGGTAGACGTGGACCCCCTCGCGGCGCAGCTGCGCCGCCACCGGTGTAAGGCACTTGGTGAATACCCTGGGTGCCGACCGTAGTCCGAAGGGGAGGGCTTTGAACTGGTAATGACGCCCTTGGACCACAAACCTGAGGAATTTTCGGTGCCCCTTTAGGATGGGAATATGGAAGTAGGCATCCTCCAAATCCAATGACGACAGGAAGTCTCCTTCCTCCAGCTGACCCAGGACGTGCTGGAGGGTGACCATCCGGAACTTCTGCGCCTTGATGAACTTGTTCAGACGTCGCAGGTCCAGGATGGGGCGCCATCCCCCCGTCGTCTTCTTCACGAGGAAGTATCTCGAGTAAACTCCGGAGCCCCGAAGCCTCTTTGGGACGAGTTCGATGGCGCCCTTCCTGAGCATCGCTTTTACCTCCAGGAGAAGTTGAGGGACCTGAAGTTCTTTCCTGGCCACGGGGGGGACGCGCGGGCACCTTCTCTGGAACTCGAGCGCGTGGCCCCGGGCCAAGGCGTCCAGCACCCAACGGTCGGTGGAGATGGACTCCCACACGCTGACGAAGCTCGCCAGCCGGCCTCCCACCGGGGTGCTTCGGTGGGGGCCCGACCCCACGGCCGGTTCAATCCTGCTTCGACGAGGCTTTGCCGCCTTGACCTCCTTGGCGACGACGGCGGGGTCCGCCAGACTTGCCTCGTCCTCTGCAGGCCTCCTGAGACGACGAGCGGGCCGCTTGACGGTAGGTGGAGAAACCGCCGCCGGAACCTTTGGAGGCGCCCTTGCCTCCGCTGCTCCGAAAGGGCGTCCGTCGTTGTTGCAGAACTCCCAGGGCCCGGGCCGTCTCAGTGTCCGCTTTAATGGCCTGAAGGGAATCGTCCACTGTTTTCCCAAACAGGTTGTTCCCATCGAAGGGCATGTCCAGGACTCTGGTCTGAACGTCTTGACGGAAGTCCGTAGTCTTGAGCCATCTACGCCGCCTAAGGCAAACGCCGTTGCCCAACTGGCGGAACCCGGTGTCGGCGATGTCCGTCGCAACGGTAATGGCGTGGTCCGAAGCCACCTCACCTTCCTGCAGGATCTCCAGGGCCTCTGTCCTCTTGTCGTCCGGCAGGAAGTCCAGCAGGGGAGCCAGTTTGTACCAGAGCTCCCTGTCGTAGCGGGCCACGATAGCCAAGGCGTTGGCCGCTTTAATCGTCGTCGCTGCCGACGAGATGACTCTGCGTCCCATAGCGTCCAATTTCTTTCCCTCACCGTCCGGTGGGGAAGTCGATGTGGAGGCCGCACCCCCCCCGCTTTCTTCCTGGCCGCCGCGGAGACGACGGAGTCCGGGGTAGGCTGCGCCAGGAGGCACAGGGGGGCCGTGTCCGGGACCCGGTACTTCTTCTCGTACCGGTCTCTTCTAGCTGGCGTCGTGGAAGGGTTCTTGAGGAGGGTGAGGCCCTCATCCCAAATGTCGTCCAATAGAGGCACTGAGAGGACCGTCTTCCTCTTGGCCTCGCGCCGCTGATAAAGGAAACCTTCCTTCTTCTTCTCCTCAGGGCAGAGTTGGAAAAGCTTGGATGCCCTGGTGATCATGGAGTGGAACGATCCAATCTCGTCGGGCGGAGAAGCCCTGGTGGGAGGCGACGACGGTACATCCTCGTCATATACCTCGGCGTCCGTACCCGTCGCTGCCTTGTCAGTCCCCGTATCATCCCCTCGGGTGGACGGGGAGGAGGGCTGGACGGGGCGCGACGGCTGAAAAGGAGGTGGAGGGTGGATCCTTCTTTTCTTAGTAGGGGGAACACCAGAAGGTCCCGGTTCTGGGTCCCCCGACGGGAGAGGATCCTCCGTCGGCAACGGTAGTCTCGTCCTTATCTCTGAGCATAAGGACTGTATAGCCAACAAAATGGCCGCCGAGTTGTCTTGCGGTGCTGGCAGAGGGGAATCCGACGGGCGATCAGGGGCCCCGTCGGTACCCTCGACGATGTCGTCGTCACCTGCGTCGGGATCCATCCCGACGGGCCGGTCTTCTTCCACGCCGAGGCCGTGGCTTCAGACCTCGACCAGTTCGTCCTCGGAGGTTGAAGCCGAATCTACGATGACGCCCTGCCCCCCCTTTCTCTTCCCCTCGGGGGATTTCACAGGGGTCCTATCGATGGGCACAAAAGAGGACTCCCTCCGCGGTGGCAGGGAGACTGAGCCCCGAGGTCGCCACCACTGGTGTAGCCTGCACAGGCTGAGCCAGGGCCGCCGCGACAGTTTCGGTAGAGGGCTTGGCCGGATGGATTAAGGCCTTCACCACCTTAGGTGCGCTCACAGCCTTATCCTTGAGGGGGGGGGGACACCGCCTCGCTCCCCCTCCGCCTTCGAGCTCGACCGGGGCCTCTCCAGGAGCTTCGCCGGGTGCTCGGCCTTCCTCTTACCCGACCCAGAGCGTTGGCTCGTGGTTGATGGTGCCGGGGAGGGTGCGCCCTGCCTGGCGCCCGTAGAGCCCAACCGTTCGGCGCTCCCGGTGCCAGCGGACTCGCGGTGCTTGGCCTTATGTTGGACCCCCGTCGCCGGGGCGTCCTCAAAGGTCTTAGAAGACAGCTCGGATTTCTTCTTCTTCTCGCCGGACGGGCTCTTCCCTTCTAGCCAGTTGGCGAGACGTTGATGGCGGTCCTTCATGGTCCGCTCCAACATGTTGCCGCAAAACGCACAGTCCTTCTCCACGTGCGTCTTGTCCTCATGTAGGCAGTAGAGACAAAAAGAGTGTTCGTCCTCCTTGAAGACGTTCTGCAGCTGGCATCCAGGGCAGACCCTGAACAGCTTTCCGGGCGTCGAGCTTCCCTTCTCCTGGGCCATGACCGGGCCTGAGAAACTTCTGGAATCCTCCAAAAGCGTAGCTCGACGAAATCTTCACCCTTGAGGGGCGCAGACGAATCAGACACGGGTCCCCGTTGATCGGATAGAGAGTCGGTGGAGCTTGAGGCTCTTTTGACCGAAAAAAACGAAGTTTTTGAGAAAAAACGTGAAAAAATAGCACTAACGCTCGAGAGCAATAGCACGAGGATCCCAACACATGAACGTGCGGTAAAAATCTGAAGATGGCTGCCAGAGGCGGTGCTTAGGTGGAGGGCAGTCATTGGCTGTGGTCAGTATGACGCAGAGACCAGTGATTGGTTGTTACTACGAAAGACAGATCAGAAATGAAACTGATACTGGTTTTTTCTTTACCGAGGATTCCCAGCCTGACGACGGGGAATATTCATGAGCATGTGAATCCATGCCAGACCCCATGCTGGAGAAACTATCATATCATATCAAAACCATAGTTTACAAAAAGAAATTCTGAATAGTGTCGTCTACTCATTAAAGTAGACTAGGAAAGAAGGTTACTTTCTAACCTTCAGTCCCAATAAAATAATGTACATTTCAATAACCAATGTCATTTTTCCAAGGAAATATGCACAGAAATAAGTTTCTACCTTAAGTGGAATCCAAGTCAAAATTTGTTCATTCTGCTTCCATTTTAATTTTATAATGACATGTTTGTGTGACACTTCCATACATGAATGTGTGTTTTCCCTCCAAAAGAAAAGCTTCTACTTGGAACTAATTTCCATACATTTGAACAGGAACATTGAGTCGTTGCAAAAAGCCATGTCCATGGTACAGATGTAAAAACTGTTTGCTCAGATCACCATATACCTGCAACACAGATTGTCACTTTTAATTAAACATATTTAGAAATTACTGTGTGAAACACCAGGATCCCATTCTCAGTAGACACCACAGTTTTGCCCTTATTATTGAAATGTTCTTTTTTCCTGAGTTCTTTCTCATTTAATTTTGAGTAGCCACAGAGATTAGAAGATTCACCAAAACAATTGCTAAGAAGCAGTCTTTGTGGTTGGCATGACAACTGGAAATGCTGTGGCATACAATTGCCAACACACTAAGTGTTAATTCCTGTTGTACTATGCGGAGGCAATCAAATAGTGGCTTGTTTAAAGTATGTTCTCCCAATCAGGGTACTGTCACATGTCACGTGTCTGTGTGACTTTCAACCCTGGAGCCACAGAGGGATTGCTTTGCCTGTGTAAAATGGCTTGTCCGTCCCCCATCTCCCTGCCTTCGCCCTATAAGATGCGTGCTATATCTAGAGATCTCACCCAAAGCTTTCACTAGCTTTTCCAGCATTTGAGCTACATGACATCGAGTACTGTTCTTATACCCAAAAACTGCCACAAGCAAGGACTTCGGTCGTCCTACAGTTTAGAATTGAATTCCCCTCATTCGCAAAACTGTTTGTTTTCAAGTCTTTGGGCCTGGTCTATAAATGGCTTTATATTATTGCACTTTTCATTTTCTTCTGTGCTGCTTTTGCTTGCAGTGGCGGACTATGTCATATTGTGCTACAATTAATTCACTGCCACCCCCACCTTTCTTTGCGATTCCACTCAGTGAGCAAAGGTTCTGTAAAGCAATCCAAGATTGGTCAGCATTGTCTGCCCTAACCGATTTTACCATGTTCATGCATTTTACACTGTTGAAGTTGGTGTCCGGAAATACAGGCCAGTGCAAGTGAGGGACCATCCTTCATGTTCATTGCTCTCCATATCAGCTAATTAGTCTTTAAAGCTTACAGACTGGGTTTATCCTTAGTGCACCTGGCGGGGTGAATCGCCCGATCTTAGCAGGAAACTGTCCAGCACACAGCATACCCAGGGTACGAAGGTGTGGGACGGCGGCATTCGATGTCAAATAATGCAAACTGTTTGGGATGGTACAAAACCCTGACCCTGTTTCTCCAAATACAGCTTAAGTAAAACATTTCAGTGAAAGCTTTAGGATGTCTGGAAATTCAACCCCCCAAGACACTGAGAATGGCAGTGGGGCCCAAGTCGTGGTACAGGCCTGCAGAGAGGAAGGAGCGTTGTCGGAGCGCAGCCCACTGGACCAGGGGTACGGTCCGACGCCTCCACTGACCCTGCAGCCTTGTGTGCAGCCCACCACTGCTTTGCCAGACGTGGGTTGTTTAGAGAGGCAGACGTAAACAGCATCTCTAGTGCCTGCCCCCTCACCTCCGTCACATTGGAAGAACAAAAACACACTGCATGACACCTGGTATCCTATCAATACTGCATCGAAGATATGAGAGGCGTTATGTGCTCAGACAACCGTACCGAATGTACCCTCAAACTGATGTGGTAGAATGATGTCTACATACACCATTGAACATAGAAGAGCTAGAAGAGAATCTGACAAGAGTAAAGTGATGTTATGAAGAGAAGATACAAGGAACACAAACAACATGTGAATACCTAAAGAATTAAGATGTGACTAAAGTAACTGAACATGTAAATATGAAGAAATCATATACACTGAGAAGATGAGAGAAGAGATGCAGTAGGTGTACAGAAACGTGAGGCAGATAAGACATACAGAAGCTTGCTGCAGCAGAAAATATAACATGGGTAAAGTGGCCATAACGAAAAGATGGTCGGTTTCGTATAATAGAAAGCTAAGAAGTCTGAAGGAGAGAGACCAAAGTTGCAGAGCTGACAGGCACAGGAATACAGATTAATTAAAAAAAGGAAAAAGGGGTATTTGTTTGGCTCCGGATCAAGGATGCCGCAAGCAAGAAGAAATTGCAAAGTACAGAAAGAGTTGAAGAGGATAAGCCATATACCTACGACATATTTCTCCAAGTAATGTAGTAAACATTTGAAAGTGCCAAGTATTGAATAATTAAATATGCGTAAAGCATATGCAAGACGGAGCACCCACGTCTCCAGAGGCCAAGAGGAGCAATAGCACCCAGTATAATTGAATAAAATAGCACTAAATACAAGGGAAGAATGGACAAAATTGTGGTCTCCTCACACGCAGTGCAAGATTGGAAAACAAGGCCTATTCATTCAGCTCAAGACAAAGATAGCAATGCACCTTCACTTCCTTAAAATTTCAGAGGAAGAGAACAGTCAGCAAGGTCAACTACAAAGAAGCAGCCTTGGCTTAGGGCCTAAGCAATGAGAGATAGTAGGCTAATTGGCCAAGTGGGCAGTGCTCTGACCTTGCTCCCCGTACCTGGGTTTCATTTTGCTTACTTGTTGCTAATGAGCCGAATGTCCAAGGTTGGGAGAGAATGCTAACCAATCATGAGGGCCTATGGAGCGATGACCATACATTGTTGCAGATGCCAATCAACTGCTGTTATTCTGCTATTCATCTGTATTATAAATAGTTAGAGGTAGTTGAAGGTGCACCTAACAGAAATGGGGCATTCAATTGTGTTACTAACACCTAAACCAAGTATAGGTATATATGTTCATTTAACCAATCCCTCCACTCGGTAGGTTTTACTGTTTGCCACGTAGAATGACATCATAGCTTTTGTGTAATTGAAATGTATTTGAGAGTGAGTGAGCTGCAATCGGTTTGTTCACCAGGTTTCCCCACCTTATTTGAGCTGATAATAAAGTAGTATTTTGGGTTTGAGATCGTTCATTGGTAATTCCATTTGGGCCTACTACAATCCACTAAGTCAGTTGCTACAAGATCAGTAGGCATGGAGTCACCTCCCACGATGGATCATGATCTGCAACCAGCCACTAAGGGTAACATGACGCAGCTCCTGCAATCTATCCAGAAGGAAATGGCATCTACGCTACAGGAGTGAAGGGGTCCTTATGAGAGCCGTCGCATGATGTCTAACAAGCAGAACATCGTCCGGATGACCTGGAGACAGCTTTTTGTGATCCAGTCAACTCCCAAGACAGGCTTGAGCAGCGGGTTGCGCCATTGCAGAGACATAAGGTGGTCACAGAGGAGAAACTTGAGGACAACAAAAACCGCTCCAGAAGAAATAATATTCAGGCTGAGGTATTCCACGGGAAATCCTGGATCGGGACCTAGAAGCATATGTGGGCAACCTCTTTCGCAGTATCCTGGGAAACAGCGAACAGGTGGATTTGAACCTGTATCGCACACACCAAGTTTTTTTCAAACTTTCATCAGCGTCAGACTATCCTTCCTGATGTACTGTCCCGGGTCCATTTTTCCCGGACCAAAGAGGTTATCTTCCAAAAAGCCAGGGCACAATGCATTATCAAATTCAGAGGAGCGGAACTCTAGCTTTATCAGGACTTGGCGCAAGGGATGATCCAGAGGCGCCAGCAGATGACACCGCTCACCCAATGGCTGCAAAAAAAGAACTTTCCATACAGTACAGATTAGGGCACCCATTCCTTATTTAGTTCGGCTACGAGAGAGTTCAACAACAATTTGTGTCCTCCGCACTGGACACACTAAAAATCCCTCATATGGAGCTTCAGCTCACGAAGATTTTGACCAGGATGCCCCTCAGTCGGAATGGTCCACAATGCGCACTACTAAAAGTAGGAAAAAGGATCGTTAGTGGCCCTATATAGACAGACAGGAAAGAAGCGGGGGCTTGGACGAACAAAGATGCCTGCTAATGGCACCCCGATTGTTGTCGCCCTTTCTTCTCACTGGAATGGAGCGGTCTTTGGCGAGCTGACCCACAGTTTTTTTCTTCTCGGGTCGATTCGTTGGGGCCGAAGATGCTGTTTATTGTTTTTGCATGCACAACTGTATTGATAGGTTGGCTGGAGTACTCCCACCCCCCCCCTCATTGGGCTGGCTGGTGGCCAAATGTTTGTGTCACACAGGTTAAGTTTCTTCGTATGTTTCTTTATTTGCTTTGCACCTTGCACCGGCTATAGGTGTCGGAAGGGGGTCTGGTGTCTCACGCTGGGATGTACTTATAAAAAGAGATGTTTATGTTGCGGATGTGAATGGGTGATCTTAAAGTAGTCTCGCTAAATGTACAACAGTTAAATTCCCCCTGAAAAGGAAGAGTGCGTTAGCTAAACTGCTTTTTTATTTGCATATGGTTTATTCAAGACAAACCTTTACAAAACAAGATATGAGCTTGAGTTAAAATATCAACTTTATTTACATTTCCAAAACATTATTTGCCCTAAAAACAACAATGTTATATTTAAAAGTAAGAATTCATCGTTCAGCTACTGGGCAGACCACCTGTTACATTGATAAAGTGCAAAGCTGACATATGCACAAATGTTCACCAAAAGGATAAAAACTTATTTCAAGTTCACAAGGATTGGTTGAAGGACACCATGTCTTAGGATACGCAATATACACTGTTGAAATTCGTTGGTTCTTTCAAATCAATTTAAAAATAACACCTTATTCAACAATTAAAATTGCAGCAAGACAAATCCAACACATTTTAAAATCCATCCTCAAGCTATATGGAGGTCGAGAGTTGCATTACCACAAGGTGCAAAACAATGCATGTGCAAAAAGTGCAGAAGAAGGCTTAGTGTGTACTCCACAACACAATATAAGCTTACATCGGAGTCTGCGTTCATTCATCATCCATATTTACCCAACCCGTTCGGCATCAATTCCTTGTCGATTACCCTGAGAAGGTTTGTGAGCAAAATTGTCGTAGATACATTTTTGCCGCACATGCATCTCATCCATAGAAAGTTTCTCGAGAAGCTGGTATCACCAACATTGGTTTTACTGAGAAGCCTAATTATGTTAAATTCAAAATAAGTACATGCAATTACGAGATGTTGAAGTGTTTCAACTGAATTAGCATCAGGGCAAAAACGAACTGTAGTGTCAGCTTCCTTAGAGCCATTTTTGTCCCAATTCTGGGTAAGCTCTCTGGTGTGCAACAAGTTAAATTTAAATCTCATAGAAGTTTCACGCTTTTTCACACGGGAAATACTGTAAATATGCACAACCCGTAGCTCTTCTTGTAAAGTGAGCATATTCCTGATGGAATCGATATTTGCAGAGTGCATCAATTGTGTGTGCCCAGTCGAAGCAATATAGCCTTTTTTTTACATTACCTGGTCGTAGTGTTCCTCTGCGCCAATCTTTGCAAGAATGTATAGCATTCTTTCCCGATATTTAAGCAGGGTCGGTGGAGGAGGTTTGCTAAACATTTGACCAAGATTTACATACAGTGAGTTGCTAGGAGCATTAATCAGTTTTGCGTAGTTATTTAGAAGCCTCCAATGAAATTTGGAAGCTAAGGAATGTTTCCCTTGTTCGTGCCTAACAATTGGGTTAGGCAAAGAGGTGGCCCTGAATCACCTTCGTTATCAGACCCTGTAACTGTTAAGAAAATCGTCCATGTCCACCAGACACATGTCTAGTCCATAGAATAGAATGGATTCAATTTTTAAATTGACAGTGAGTGATTTCCTCCAGATATTTGCCTCGGACATATCACACAGGTTATAACCGAGATAATGCATATGAGGTACACCTTCTACTGCAAACGCATCCATCATCCACCACATGGTTTTGATTTTCTTCCGGCCATCAAATACAACTCTTAGATTTTTCAGCATTGGGATGCAAGTTGTTTTTGTGTGTGCATACCATAAAGATCTGCAACGTGCGCTGGAGGTCAAAAGGCGTTTTTTGGAACAAAATTAAATTGTCGGCCAACGCCATCCAGTTAATGCGTAGCTTGCCTAAATTTGCGGGAAAGGTGTCCTGTTCATTTCATAGATTGTCCAAATCACTCACGTATAGGTTAAAAAGGGATGAGGTCAAATTGCAACCATGTTTAACCCATATGGACATTGGAATTGCTTCCATTAGGGTGTCCTCCTGAGTAATGCGCACACGATAGGTGGTGTTTTGGTGAAGCATCAAGATAAGCTTGTACTGGAAGAAATTCCACGCGTTGCCATTCTGTGCCATAATACTGCTCGTATGGCACAAATGAAGGCAGATGTCATATCGAGCGATGCTATGTAAATGGGCCCAGAGTGAGATGGTTTTGTTGTTTCAAGAAGATGAGACAAAATGGTTGCACTAATTGCGGTGCCCATGTTTTTACGGAAACCAATCTGAAACTATGACAGGGTGTGGTTGGCCTTAAGGAATGTCTCCAAATCATTTAATATTAAAATGGAGAAAACTGAAGATGAGGCGTCCATTAAAGCAATCAGCCTGTAATTAGCCGGATTAGTAGTGTTTCCTTTTCTGAAAATTGGAACGATCAAGGATTGTACCCATGATTCTGGAATGAGTTTGGTCTTGAAAATTAGGTCATATTTGATTTTCAGGTTCAAGCCCCAAAACAGAGGGTCCGATTTCAAGACGCAAGATGGAATACCATCGGGACCCGCCGCTTTTGAGTAATTCAACTTGGTAATGGCCCACTGCACATCTTCGATGTTCCAAAGACAACATCACAAAATTGAAGAATCGTAACTATGACCAGTAATATGAGCATATACAGGAGGTAACTGATAATTCTGCGTTTTATATATAACCCACACTTCTGCAGTGCAGAAGTGGAAGATTCCACAGCGACATCTGAGTATGAGAGGTTGCCCTCATAAGATCCCAGATTGATTTTCTATCGTCTTTGCATAGATTACCATTTTCTGGTTGTCGGCAATGTACATCTCACATTTTAGGGATTTTATTTTGTTCTTGTGTCTCTGTATGATTTGTTTTTTGTACTGTATCTGCTGTGCGACTGGGAAGCCACATGCTAGTAGGTCCCCGATTCTTTATTTTGAATCCTCTATATACATTCAACCTCAGAATTGTATGTATGCTTATCACAAATGAAGTTACTGCAGGAGAATTTAGCAAGTTGATTAAGAGCGCTTCTAATGGCGTAATTAATTGAGGTCTCAGATAATTGATTTTCATGCTGACAGAAAATTGATACTGCTCTGATTTTTAACAGACTCCTAATTATGGCAACAAACTTGTGACATAATGTATTGTTCCACCTAACAGCAAGTCCAGACCTCTCAACTTCTAGTAACGAAAGGGCAGGCACTATTTCATGTACCCAGTGCCTACAATTAACATTGAGTTTGATGATCATATAATCACCGATACTCGGATTAGAAATTATCACTTTTTCACATCTGTTTAATAAATTAGCACAAACATAGTAATAGTCAATGTGAGATTTGAGATTGCCGCTTTGCCAAGTGAAATCGAGATCACCTTCTTCAAATTCCACTATATGAATATCCCATTCCAAAAAGAATGAGTTCCAATTTTGACCATGAGAGGCAGCTGCTGAATCACACTTGCAAGTGCTTGATATTTGATTAAAACCAGCACTGCTTAGACAATTAAAATCGCTGCCAGCAACAATCAAGTATTGCAAATTACGGAGAAAAGCATCCTCAAGAATGTAAGTAGTTCCACAATTTCTTTATTTTACATTTTTAAAGCGCTCACACAGCCCACGTGCATCGAGGCACTGTTACAGAATTTGTTTTTTTTAGTTGAGCAATTGTTTTTGTGTGCATCTTAGTTGCGTATTTATAACATGATTAAACACCCAGAGGTTTCTAAGCACGGACCCGGGGATCGAACCTGTCTTGCTTCGTGTCGTCTTGCTTCCAAGGCGCACACGTTGCCGCTGAGCTATCCTCCCGGGACATGACAGTTTGTCCCACTTTTGATGGATTCTAGTAGAAGCAAACAATAAGGAAGGTGGTGAAGACCTTTGTTTGCAGAGTCTATGATCACTAACAGCTCCTCAGAACATGAAACCATAGTAGTATTTGCCTTGATGTCATTGTTTATCAAGATAGCAAGTCCGTTATACGGTCTGCCAGCTAGACCCACTTTGGCTATGGAGGTATAGGTAGTATATCCTTTTAAGTAGAAGGGTTTTAGCTTCATGATTTCCTCGATTAAAAATGACTGTAGGTTTATTGTGGCCTTCAAAAGAGTTGAACCATGTGTATAAATTCCTGAAACCACAGGAGTTTTACGATGCAAACCTCACCTCAGGCAAGCTACGGTTGCAAATTACCCTGTTTGAAAGATGGAACTGTAATCATTAAGGGTTCGACCCAGCACGAGTCCTTGACAGCAACGGCCAGGGAAGAAAGTTGTCTAAGCATATTTTCATTTGATGAAACCGAAGTTGAGGTAATTAGCTGATTTGAGTCTGTAGCCACGATCAATTTTCTGTGAAATTCAATGTATTCGTGAGAGGCTTCCTTAGAGTTCAGTATAGTAATTATCCAGAGATCTGTGGGGTGTTCCCATATCAATTTCGTAATAATGAGTGAGTGTAGTTGACATATCATGCAGTTATTTATCAGGGACAAAGTCACCCAGCCAATGTCATCAGAGTTAAGTATCCTTAAAGGTGGAATTTGGTTGAAGATATTGAGGATGAAACCCTGATTGATCCTCTCCTTTCCATTGATTTTAGTGTCGCTCTCCCACCCAAGAGGTTTGGAGATCACGGGATCCATAGAAGTGGAGGTTGGCGTGTCCAAGGCAACTGGACCCAACTTGTCCAGTATGTCTTTAGAGAAGTGCACTTATTTTTTATTTATATCAAGACCACTCGTACCACTGAAGAATGCTAAGGACCTGTACTTAAATGCGTGATGGAGCTGGAAATCGGGTCTTCTGGAGTGCTAGATTGATTGATCAAGGGCACAGAACCCCCCCCTACATTCAGAGGGGCACCTTGTGCTTCTGCTTTATCCTTAATAAGGAAAAGGTTGGATAACATGGCTTGTTTTGTCCCCTGTGCTCCATTGAGCAGTTGATTCGGAATGGGAATCGAGTCAACCGACAGAGCACGACTGGGGAGAAGGTACAGAACCGATTTCTGTAGAGTCGTTGACCCTACCAAGTTGATTGTTTTTCCTTTTGTTGTTTGTTCAGATGTGGACATTTTGGTTGGTACCTCTAGTACTTGTATGTCGTTTTTACTTTCATTAAACTGATTTAGGTCTATGATCTCATCCTCTTTGGATATGTTACATAGGTTAACAAGGGAATTGTGTCCAGAGATTGTACTACTTGGCTGGTTTTTAGGTTTCTTTTGAGGCAAGTTAGTCATCTTTGCTCTATTAGCTCTTCTTTTCTTGGCTCTGAGCTCTCTACGTTTGCTCTTTCGAGAAAAAAAGACCTCCGTAGTCTGAGAACAGTGAGGTGAAGAATCCAAAGGAGATTTGTTTGGTGAAATGCAATCAGAGGTTTTATTCATTTGGTCAATATTTCTGTTAAAACAGGTGGACTATTTGGAGCGTCAGCATCATAGCCAATAGGTTGCTCACTGATTTGAGATGCCTTTGTTCTAGAAATGAGATCACACCCTGCTGCGTCTGCAAGTGCTTTGAGATTTAATTCAAGCTCTGCGATTTCGGCCAAGTTAGATTTCACAGTTTTCACATAAGTCCTTAAATGTGCTTTGCGATATGTCATTGAAGTCCCCAATGCTGTTCTCTCTCACCATATCTAGTGACAGTGGCGTAGTGTGAGGGACCGTGGTTTGAAATGATTGAGTGGAAGAGAAGCATTTGCTGGTTTGGGACATTTTGGATTTCATGGCCACCTGTTTAAAATCAGTTCCCTTCTGCCCTCTTGCGAGTAGATAAAGCCCTCTAATTTATAAATATTAGCAACAATTTCAGAAAAAGACACCTTGATTTCACGGGTCTCGTAATGTTACCTTGTGCCCTTTGTCCAGTAGGTTTAGAATGCATGTTAAAAGAGGAAAAGAATACATGTCAGGAGAGTTAGTGTCTTGTGAAATATCTGTGCTAGTTGCAGGTGAATTAAAACCAGAAGCTCTCCGAAGGTTGGACTGGAGACACTCTTTTTGAGTTAGTTGAGACTCCTCTTCAATTGCATGTTTGGATGAGTACAACTCTTGATGACGGTCATTAACATATCGAGTTGAGAAGCTAACACTAGAGATGTGATTGACTTCCAGTGTAGAAGACAAGGGATCCACCAGAGCAGAGGCAATGGAATTTGCGTCATTATAAAGACATATCTCGTCTATACACAGCAATGCCCTATGAGTGGAGAAACCTATAGATAATCTAACCCGTTTGCCAAGCTCTGCTAACACTGCTGGTGCCATCATGGCGACATCTGATACGAAGTCATTTCCACCAATATCCGATAGAACATGGTCAGCCACAGCAGTTACTGCACCATTATCACTATTAAATGACTTCAGCTCTTTTAAGTCCATATCACAAAACTCATGCAATGAATAAGATGGAAGTTCTGTTTTAAAAGTAAGAAGAGTGATGGATCATTGCGAGAACATCTTTGCGCATCAGTTCCTGACAGACTAAGTCTGAAACAGGAGCATAGACACATTTATCAGGCTTGCAGAGAAGATTAGATAACAAAACAGGTTCCTTCAAATCATGACTGTTTCTCACTAATGCCCTTATCTGCGCCAGATGATTTTGGAAGTACGTTCAGGTTTGCGGTCGTACAATCAGCAGACTCAGAGAGGCACCTACAGCTTCTGAGACCAACAACCATTAATCAAAAAGGAGTTTGTACCCCCTTTTATGTGCGACACCACAGTGACTTTTTTTCCTTTTTTCTCTTTCCTACTATATGCGTTTTCGTGAGGTGCTCTAGAAGAAAGGCATGAACTGGGATTATGAATTCAGTGTTACTGAGGAGACCATGGATTACAAAATGGTTTCCATGCTTCAAAAACCTATGTATATAAAGGACCTTAAGAGCATTGAGACTACAGTAAAGTTTGTATGCTAAATTAGAAGCACGCTATTGCTACCAACAAAACACTTAACTAGATCTTGACGTGAGTGCTTCTTAAAGACACTTAGCAAACACAGGCAAGTGTGACAGTCGATACACCCACTGATGTCGTACTACTACAAGACTGTCACCATTTGTGTGCAATTGATTATCGTTAATGGACTTGAGTCAATCAAGCACCAATTCAATGTCGGAGACGAGGGAAACGCCGGACACCATACCTATCCTGCTATACTCCGTGGCTTGTGGTCTTTTAAAATCCACAGTGATCCACGTTGCAAACCTTAATGAATACACACCTTCTTACGAAAGAGTGTAATTCGAATTGAGCTAAACTACTTTTAACTGAAAGCAGATGTCGTCCTTGTACAAGAAACGCATTTACTGAAGGCAGACAGGCACAGATTTCGCTGTAAGTGGTTCCCTCGCCAGTACTTTGCATCTTCCCTGACTAAATGTGCCGGGTGGCTATTTTGTTTGCTCATTCCCAGAATTTTACTTTTGTTGCGTCCAGTAAGGATCCACAGGTGCGATATTTGGGTCTTCATATTTGTCTCGGAGATGTGGATCTCACTCTATTTTCTATCTACGGTCCCAATCAGTCCCAGGATGCATTTTACGCTCACCTGTTTCCATTCCACATATTGCCTGGTTTCAGAAGGGGGAACTTCTAGTGGGAGGGGATTTTAATGTAGTGCTTGATGGGGAAATGGATAGATCTGCACTGAGGGGTTGGATGTGAATAGATCTAATTCAGTTGGCTGATATTTTGACATTGCAACACCCTCAAAAAGGGATTATACTTATTTTTCCCATGTGCACCACAGTCACTCCTGATTAGACTTTCTTGGTCTCCGGCTCCCTAATCCCGAAAATATCCACTATTGCTATCGGGTTGGCAGTAGTTTCGGACCATGCTCCGATTACGCTTCAGATAGATACACTTACGGTCTTCTTGGCCCCTATCGCATTATGGAAAATGAACGATTCCCTGTTCACTGATGTGGCCATTGGCGCCACAGTTGTAGAGAGGAAAGCTTTATATTTTCAGGAGAACATTACCGGGGATGTATCTGTTGTGACAGTTTGAGATGCGTTGAAGCCCACATTGCGAGGAGAAATTATTAGCCTGGCCTCTGCTAGGAAACAAATCTTACGATCTCAGAGAAACGGCTGGTGTAACTTGATTCTTTGTAAAAGAAGGGGGAGGTTCCCGAAAGGTCTATGGCTAGGGCGGAACTCAAAGCCATATGTGCATCAAACAGCTCTCAAAAGCTGCTCTAGACAAATCCATTTCACTTTAGTACTTCCAACAAGGCATTGCGTCTCCTTGAATATAAGCTGAAAGTCAAGAGAACACAAAATATTCTATTGTTGTTGAGTGGTGAAGTCACTATCTCTACCGATGATCGGCAGAAGCTTGAGAGCCCAATTACGCTAAAAGAAGTCACCCAGGTTATACGTACTCTTCCTAATAACAAGGTCTGGGACCTGATGGTTTCAGCGCCCTCTATTATAAGAAATGTACTGACCTTCTTTCTCCCCACTTGGTTACACTATTTAATAGTTGTACAGACACTGCAGCTGTTTCACCTTCTATGGGAAAATCCTTGCCCTCGCTTATTGGCAAACCAGATAAGGATTGCACGCTCAGAACGTCATACCCCCCCCCCCCCATTGCGGTTCTTAACTATGATTCCTGAATCTATTCTAAGTTTCTTGCAGCCCGCTTAGCTGATGTTCTCATGGGTATACTGCAGAAGGATCAGACAGGCTTTAACTCTGGGCGTCACACCTTGGATAATGTCCGTGGAACCCTTAACGTGGTTGAATATGCGAAGAGGCACAGCCAGGCTTTAGCGGTTTCATCTATAGATGCGGAAAAAGCATTTGACCGCATGGACTGGACGTACCTCTTCGGGGTACTCGGGCTATTTGGGTTTGGGCCTCTGTTTGTTAAAATGATACAAGCTTTGCACACTCGACCGCTCCGAAATAATTAAACAGAGCTTTGCCAGAGCCGCTGTCCGTTCTCCCCCTTGCTTTTCGCATTATCGATGGACACATAGCAAATAGAATTAGATTGGTGGACGGCATCCATGGCATTACTATACCTTGTTATCAGCATAAGGTTGCACTATATGCCGATTATCTTTTTTATATGCACCACTCTCTGACCACATAACCCCAGATAGTCTCCTTAGTAGAGTTGTGTTATCAAGTCTCTGGCTTTAAAATCAATTATTCTAAATCCACTATCTTGAATGTTTCTGAAAGCCCCGAGACAAAGCGAGAACTTCAGAGGGCGTTCCAATTCCATTGGACTGAGACGTCTCTTAAGTATCTTGGAGTTCAGATTACACCTCAACATTATCAGTTGAATGCACAGAACATTCCTGACCCCTTCTCTTCTTCCAAAGTGGACATGCACCGTTTGGCACAGACCGATATCTCATGGTTGGGGCAGTTTGCAGCCCTAAAGATGACACTAATTCCACGATGATTACATGTGCTCCAGTGCGTTTCGTGTTGATGAACGAAGCAGATCTGAACAAAGCATAGTCTGCTTTCTGTGTCTATTGAGGAAGGAGGTGGCTTTTCCAACATTATACCCTCTGTTGGAAGTGTGCTGCAGTGTGTTTCATGTTCTCTGGGGATGAGGGGCTAGGTGGAAGGGAGACGTCCGTAACGCCAAAAGAAGCTGCAGCCATTGGCGGTGTGGAATCTAACAGCCAGGCTAATTGCAATCCAGCTAAGGGGTGGCTGCGGCTGTAACGCTGAAATTCGTATGGCATGGTAGTACTTGCATGTTTTTTCAGAATTGCTATTGGACGACTTGAATCTTTTGACACTGTATGCAAGTATATTGTATTATTTAGAAGTAGTGATATGTGGTGAGGAGGCACCACTGGAACGGTATCATGTAACTCTAAAATTAAAGATTGAAAAGAGTGATTGCCGGCATTGGCTTTGAACTCTTCGTGAGGAGAACACTGACAATTGAAACAAGGCTTACATTATGGTGATTCTACATCTAAGGAGGCATTAGTGTTTTCCCTAAATGAACAGAGCTGCATTGGTTTGATAGAGGAAGCTATTTACTGTGTTCAAAGACCTTGGCTGTGAAGCCAGCGGTGCGGGCTGCACTCCTATGCCCACTAAATAGTGGTTTCCTTTAATAAGTGATAAGTTTCTATCCCAAACGTTAAAAATCATATACACTATGATTCTTTATCATATAGTTAAATTTAATTCAAAGTGTAATGAGGTAAATAAATTCAGTTCATGCAGGTGCCTTTAGGGGTGGCCAATGCATTTCGGAATACAACTTCCTTCATCAGGGCCTAGTGAGGGTCATCATAAGACAAATACAACATAATGACATCACCAATGTAAAACGGCATTAAAAACAAACCGTATTAAACCGCATTATATAAATCAATTTCACGCATAATATTGGTAAATCACATTCATTACACAAGTGTTTGCACCGGTATTTGTCCATTATATAAATGTTTGTCGCAGCACAAAGAAAAAAGCAATATACAATCATGCAATGTGAATGGGGAAAAAATGTGTATACATACGTATTGAATGAAGGGACAGCAGCAATTGCGAGTTGTCAACAAACATAAGGAAAAAAGCAAGAAGCAGTGCAAACGGGAGTTAATCATCACTCTACAAAGGGAAGTTTACATAATTAATGCAGACTTAGTGGGGAAAACTGACCTTGTTTCCCTTTAGTACAAAGGTGCATGTAGAACTGACTGGAGAATCTCCCTGCGTGATGTCTTGTATGTGTGCATATAAAAGTAGCACTCGCCAGGACGATCTGTAGGTATATGTACAAGGCAACTGTTAGCCTGTCAAATAGCTTGAGTAGACAAAGGGGCTTCTCAACAAGCGCTCATGCTTACCTTTCATATAGAACGATCGCAAGACTGGTCGAGAAACCGCGAGGACGCGCGTTACTCTGCAGTTAAAGGTTGCTATGGTTACGCAAAGACGGAATGGGAGGTGAGTAGCAGGTTATCGTGGCGGCCATGTTGTAATGAAACAGGCGCCTTCCGAATGACAGTAAAACATGTAATGTATGTTGTGGAAGCTATTTATGCCACTTTTTGGATCTGTGAATCTTTGGGCTTGTGCACTGTAAAATCACCAACCATTTGGGAGATGCCAAAAGATAAATCAAAGGGTGCAGAAATAAGGTACAATCTGTGTAAGGGGAAATCTAATCACCTGTACCGTGTGGTGACAACGGCTTCAGAAGGTGGAGATAATAATAAAATCATGATTGCCTATAGAAATTACCGAATGATGTATAGGGCGTTGCTAAACTGTGTTAAATGCGTTAATGACAGGGGAGCCAGCAATGGTACTTGACAGCTGTGCTGACTTATTGTCAAGTCGTATAGCTATTAGAGCATAGATAGCTGAGTGGAGAGATGAAATTAAATGGTATCTAACAATTTGGGGCTCCCTGGGAACGCTATTAGGAATTAAATTTAAAAGAGAAAATTAAAAATACTTTTTTTAATTAAAAAAGTAAAATGTTATATTTTAATAGGAAACATCACATTTTAAATGTGCATATTAAGTAGGTTTGATCTTAGTTGATGTTTAAATGTGTGTTGGAATTTGATGTATAGGTTGTGTGTTTTTATCTTATATGTATTTTATCTTATATTTTATCTTAGATTAAATAGTGCATTAATGTAATGCACTGTTTTGTAATTAATATGTTATTTAAACGTGAAAAGTTTTAATTAACTAAATCACATTCATAATTATAATAAATATATGTTTTCCAGGCCCTCCCAGTTTGGATTCCCAAGCAGACCCTCAAAAGATGCAAACCTCCATTTTTAAGTTCATTTGGGCCAAGAAAACTCACAGGGTCATTCGACATAAATTGATGGCAGAAAAGGCTTAGTCCCAGATGCAGAAAGTTTTTTATGCAGTGCTGTTATTTGATACCATGAATATGGCCCATAATCCTAAACACTGGCGTGTCATAGAGCAGTCTTCGGGCCAGGTTCCCTTGCAGGAACGGTGCCGGAGACAACCTAGAGTTCGCAGAAAAAGGATTATCTTCTCCAATCAACCTGAGTGTTGACTGAATACTGGGACAAGGCAGCCCAAGTACCAAGCGACTACATTTCCATCCCCTCTTTCACACATGGAATACCCCGGAATTCAACCGGCTAGGTTCACTAGATGGGTGTGAGGAGGTTTGGAACTCTTCAGCCAGCTCTTTGATTCAGAACAAGCCCTGACCTTTAATAAATGCAAGCAGGTTTTCTTAGTTCAGGACATCGATAAATATACCTAAATGCAACTTTGCCATTGGATCTCCAATGTGAGGGTGTCCCAGCATGCTAAACGGGCCACGACACAGTTTGAGCACCTTTTATTGGTGACCCCCCCACCCTGTAATGTTTCTGCATTGTACCATGTGCCTGTCATTTTAAGCCCCTGCATGCTTGCATCTTACACTAAGAGGAGTTGAACACCCCCATGGGCGACCTTACATGGTACAATGTGTGGAGTAGAGCGCCAAGTCCTCTAGATGCATGTCATTGAAGGAAAACCGTTACAAACTATTTTGCTGGTATCTTACCCACTCACGGCTTCACAAGATGGATCCCACTGTCCCAGATTATTGTTGGCGATGTGCACAGGCCCCGGGAACTCTCACATCTCGTGGTCTTGTGCAGTAATTCCATTTTAATGGAAGGAGGTTTTGGCTCAAATTAAGGGGATTACTTGGGTAGCACTCCTCCTGGAGCCTTTGGTGTTGCTTTTAGGGAACAAAGACCTAGAGGGGCATCGCAGCCATGTGTAAAATCAAAGTGGGTCTAAAATGTGAAATGTCTGGGAGGCGTGGCAGCGCCAGCGATGAGGCTGCTCCTCTGATGGCCTCCGTATGAAGCCTGCATTCTGATGATAATTCTACAGTTCCTGTGTTCGTAGCCACTACGAAAATGAAGCATGGGTTGGAAGGTTTAGTGCACCCCAAGTGACAGGCTTTGCCCTTATCGCATCGCGCTTCCTATGTTTTGAAGCAGTTTGAGAGCATCCCGCTTACAATGTTCTCCAAGATGGCAGTCTGCCATTTTGTGCCGGAGGGGAGAAGACGCTGCGACCCACAGCCCAAATTATCCCCACTGAGAAAGCGCTGGAGCTGAAGGGCCAGTGGGGCTGTTGACCTAATCCAGCAGTCTACGTTCAACCCCACCGGTCGTCCACTGCAGCTGTGAGGGTCCTACTGCCCTGTTCGGCCCTCTGAGCCGGTGAAGCTCCCCTAACACCCGACGTCGGGTGGGAAACCAACCCCGCGGCTCTTGGACCATGCACAAAGCAGAAGCCAAATCTACACCCCACGTCAGCTT
The DNA here is from genome assembly GCF_040938575.1 of Ambystoma mexicanum. NCBI lineage: Eukaryota > Metazoa > Chordata > Amphibia > Caudata > Ambystomatidae > Ambystoma > Ambystoma mexicanum. The sequence goes on along the minus strand of NC_090922.1, from coordinate 1,245,610,770 downwards.
CTGGCCCCGCGAAGAGCCACGGACTCTGCCTGCAGCGCCCTCCAACCTGAGCTTGCCTGGCCCCGCCCAGCCACGGATTCCTTGTGGCAAGTTAACCAAGACAGCTGCGGTGCAGAAAGTGTGCTCCAATCTCGCACATCAGAGGTGAGGGAAGGGCCCTGGCCATCGGTCGGCCACAGTGAAGATCTGGCCCATAAAACCTCACCAAGATTGCTATCTCAAAGAGCGCCCGGCCCTGATGTGGGCCATCTACCCCCCTCATCCCCAAAACATCTTTCAGCCCGACTCAGAGCCTACTCTGCAGCCATGCTGCCGCTGCATGCCCACACCCTCATATAAGTGCAGGAGGGAGAGGATCACTAACGGGAAGCGTCACACGGTGGGGGTGCCTGGCCTCTTGGACAAGTGTCACAGCTTTGCCCCTGCTATGAAACCCGGGCGCCCCCGTGGATTTAGAGCCTTCCAAACAGGAGGATCCAACTGGCTGGGAACCGCTTGCTGCACACGGTGTGCTCCCAGGAGCTGTGGTTTCCCGATCTCCGGCTTTCTCACCAGCTCACCGGACACCATCATCAAGAAGGGGCGTCCGAGATGTGGCTATTGACCCACCATACCTGGAACAGTAGCGGGTTCAGGGGAGGGGCAGTCCGCTGCACCAACATAGCCAGTAAGGCTAATAATCCTGAAGAGCGCTAGTACCTCAGAACAGGCTGCAGTGCACATTACCCTAGAAGTGCTTCACCGCACAGCAACACGAAAGACACTTAAGCACAGGGGACCTTAAAGGGATACCCAGAAGAGGCTCCAGGAGGGGACTTGGAGCTGGATAGCAACAGAACAGCTGAGGGGGTCTGCCCTAAACTGTATGGGTGAGCAGCTTGGACGTGAGACCCCAGAAGAGGGCTCAAGGAGCACCAAAAGCATGAACAGGAACACTCATGATTGAACACCAAATCGCCCCCCCTCCCTGCTCTCCACAAGGGACCTAGCAGCACACCTTGAGTCCACGACAATGGCAAAACAACGTAAGGCCCCAAAATCTGCTGACATCTCCACAATGTTGATCCTGCCTGACAAGAGAAAGAAATCAGATCTCAACAAGTCTGCCCACTCAGCATCTACGGAGAGCAAGGGCCAATTGGCCACCAAAAATGATATCCAGGCCTTTAGGCTGGACATCAAAACGGAATTTCAGTCATGCATGTCAGAACTCACTACCAAACTGGAGCAGACCAACCAAAGGGTGCTGGAGGTGGAACAGAGAGTGGGGGAAATCGAGGACTTAACTCAGGAACACTCAACTGCCCTCCTGGCAAAGCAACACCAGATTCAATCCTTGGCAGACAGCAACCAAGTAATCCTGGACGATAGGATGATCACAAGACGAACTGTCGTTCCAGGGAGCCCCCCTGCAGATCTTCCAGGACCTGGCCGTAGCAATGATACAAAAGCAGAGGGCCTTGAAGCCGCTAACAATATTACTCGGTGATCAAAATCAGGTATCGCTGGCTTTTCCCAACAGCATTGCAATTCTCCTATAAAGGGGGCTCCCGCAAGATTGGGCACCTGAAGGACACGAAAATGATTCTACACCCTATATCGCCAGAGAATGAAGCCGGCGCCTTTGCTACCTCCCCAAACGGCAAAACCAACAACCTCCCCCTGGACCTGATCGGACTGCTTGATCAAAAGTGCTGAAGAGTCGAAGTCAAAGGTGACCGGCCTATTGATATTAACCATTTATGCGCATAAGAACACAAAAGAATAACGCCTAACCCTAAGATCAGGTGATGGGCTCCATCCACGAATTTAAAGACTGCCGAACACTGGGGAACCATCAGTACCCTGACAACCGCTGCAGACTTCACACGTTTCATGCCCAACTCTGAGGTGGATGTCAGCTGCAAACCCTTGGAGTCCACTGTTAACAATTTGGTTGAAGTTTGCCAGGGACCCTGCTAACAAGAAATGGTCGGCACCCAAGAAGTTTGTTATTACAGCTCCCCGCTGGGAGCTGAAGTTAAAATCCTGGTTGCACAGCAGAACGAGAACTTTGGACATCAGGAATGACGACTGAGCAGCACCCAAGCCCCCGGCCCCCAGAACGTAAACACCACGGAAGAACACCTGCCTCACCAGAAACTGAACTTCATTACATTGAATGTGAAGGGGCGGATTCCCCCCCGTCACCAAACAGAAGTCAATTTTACAACGTCTCCAGGATATGGAAGGCTCAGTGGTCTTTCTGCAAGAGACACACTTGTTACCTACAGATTTCACATGCCTTCGACACAGACAATACCCGCTTCAATACGTGGCCTCTAGCGGTTTCCAAAAGGGGGGGCAGCTATTCTCCTATCCAGAGGCCTCCAGCCCAGCATCCTCGATACACTGTGCTGCCCGGAAGGACAATTCGCGGCTTTCAAGGGCGTTCTTCTTGGTCAACTCTACTCTCTTGTTTCAGTCTACGCCCCCAATGAGGGCCAAGAAACATTCTATGAGGCCTTGGACACCAAATTACTTCCCTTTGTCGAAGGCCAAATAATCATCGGCTGGGATTTCAACGTGGTCCCGGACCCCCTACACGACAAATCACATCTACCGTCCACCAAGGACCTCAAAATTGCCACTGGGCTCCTCCTTCGAACACTGGGGGTGGTAGACTACTGGGGGATTCTGCACATGGGAGAGAAAGACTTCCTTTTATTCACACGTCCACCGAACTTCATCCAGCCTCTCGCTTTGGTGGATGAAGTAACCATAGGTATACGGACTCTGTCTGAAAATGCTCCTGTCAAAACGATTCTCCGGGCACACAATCCGGACCCACCACCCAGCCCCTGCTGGAACCTATACAACCCACTACTAAACGACATGCTGCTTAGCGACTATCGCAAGGGTAATCCGGAACTGCTTTAAAGAAAACCCAGCGACAGACACTTCTGTGGCAATCACTTGGGACGCTATGAAAGCCGTAGTCAGGGGTGAACTAATTGCCCACGGAGCATCATTACGGAAACGAAAGTGACAAACCCGCACAGAACTAGAAGAGGTCAAAAAGTCAGAGACCGGTCATAAACTGAAGGGCTGGATGCCCAAGACTCATCGCGCATTGCCAACGTCCCGCAAGAAATTGGAAGCGCTCTATGCAGACGAAACACACCTCTTGGCCAAATCCAAGCAAACCTACTATGCCCAAAATAATAAGGCAAATACATTCTTGATGGAAAAATTGACCAAGGCAAGGAAAAGGAACACTATAGTAGGGCTGCGCGACCCAGAGGGCGTAACCCACTACACTGAACAGGCCGAAGTGCAACTGGCAAAGGCCCACCTTACCGACACAATTTCGGCACCTCCCCGGGACAGAGAGGGACTACTACGCTATGCTCTAACGCTACTTGAGAACTCAGACAGAGGCTCTAGACGCCCCGATCACAGGTGATGAGGTGGAATCAGCAATGAAGTTCCTAAGGCCTAGAGCCCCAGGCCCGGATGGCTTCACAACGAGATTCTATAAAGTGTTCCTCCCCCAACTTGCTGCTCTACTAACAACCCTCTTTAACTCCTTTAGCGCCACAGGTTCCATCACCCCTTCTATGCAGGAATCAGTAACAATCCTCTTACTGAAGCCTGGCAAGGAGCCCAAGGACAACGGCTCATATAGACCTATTTCCTTGCTAAATATTGACGCCAACATTTACTCCAAGATCTTGGCGACCCGTCTAGCCACGACCCTCCCTAAACTTACTGATGCAGATCAAACTGCCTTTATAAAGAACAGATCGACTGGAGACAACATTCGTAGAGCCCTCGACCTCATAGACACAGCCTCCCAGGATTTGCACAAACTAGCTTTGTTGGCCTTGGATGCCACGAAGTCCTTCGATAAAGTGGACTGGTCCTTTCTTCAGCTTACCTTAGAAGCCTTTCTAGTCGGCCCCAATTTTCTTAGGATTGTCCTAGCCAACTATCAGTCTCCGAAAACTCTGCTCCGGGTTAACCATAATTTATCGAACCCGATCCCGCCCCCCATCCTGCGGTATGAGACAGGGATGCCCCCGTCCCCTCTTATTTGCTCTTGTGATGGAGCCTCTTGCCAAACGGATTTCTCACAACCCAAGCATTGAAGGGCTTCCCACTGACACAGCACAGCATAAAATCTCACTGTATGCAAACAATGTGCTGCTATCTATATCGAACATTGGGCCCTCCCCAACTTCTTCACTCCAAGAGCTCTGTCGGTTTGGAAGGGTTGCAGGGTTCTCCATTCATTTTGAGAAGTCTGAAGTGCTGGGGGTGGGTTGAACCTCAAGGGATCTAGAGGCTCTTAGGCCACTGTGCCCCATCCAATGGAGCCAGAAGTCAATACCTTACCTGGGGGTCTGAATCCAGGCACACCCCAAATATATTTACTCTTTAAACTCCCCCCCACCTCTTTAAAGAATTAGAAAGAGGTCTCGAACGCTGGCCCTCACAAGAAATAACTCTCATTGGATGAATTACAGCATGCAAAATTAACCTCCTCCCACGATTTCTTTATGCTTGTGCCTCCCTTCCCGTTGCAATCCCACTGCCTCCCCTCCTGCGGCTACAAAGGAAAATGTTTGGGTTCATATAGAAAGGTAAAAATAAATCAAGGATTTTCCAGAAGATTGTGAAGGGTAACCCTCGCTTTGGAGGCCTAGGGGTCCCCAATTTATGCAACTACCAAGTGGCCTCACAGCTAGCACGCTTCCAAGCTTGGTGCATAAGGGCTAAACCCCCGAAATGGGTCCAACTAGAACAATCGAGTCTCCCAGTGCCCCCCCGTTTCCTTCCACACGTCCCCCTCTGTTGCGGAGGGCATGGACTAAAACTTTGACCTCTACCAAGGCCACCCTCAGTAACTGGAACTTGGCCCTGAAATCCAAGGAAATCGCACAAGGCCTAAACCCAAACCCCCCCGATCTTCTATAACCCAGCCTTCTCTCCAGGACTTAACCCCCTGAATTTCAGAAAATGGGTGGCAGGGGTATCGGAATCCCTGGGACAGCACTTTGAAAATGGCCTTCCGCATACTTTTGAAAGCTGTAAACAAGCCTTTCACCTAACCGAAGCAGACAGATTTCCCTATGCACATCTTCGGCACTGGTATATGCAACCACTAATCCGCCGGGAGGCTACACGCTCTCCTACCCCCCCTTGAACTCACCCTGCAGGAGATGCCAGAGAATGGTAGGACATCTAACCTCTACAAACTATTACAGGACGAGCCCCTCTACCCTATATATGACACAGCGGGAAGTGGACCTGGGGCACTCACTAGAAGACCGAGCCTGGGTAGATATATGGACCAGGGCCCACCTATCCACTTTCTGCATTACTACCCAGGAATCTGCGTACAAATTCCTCCTCCATTGGTTTTACACCCCCCGTCACACCTTGCATCAATTCAATCACTCACTCAGTCCCCTATTCTGGCGCAATTTCAGACAGCCTGGATCATACATTCATATGTAGTGGACCTGTCCTACTGTGCAAACTTTCTGGACTAGATGCATAGCCACCATTAAGGACATCACCCAGGTGACTATTCCAAATAACCCGGAAATACTCCTTTTTGGCACTCCAGTCCCCGGGATCCTACCCTAGGTCCGGGAAATCAGCCGAACTCCTCACCCAATTGCTATTGGCAGCAAGAATTACAACGGCCCACACATGGAAGACGTTTGAGGGCCCCACATTGAACCTGTGGTGGACCAAGCTTTGGGATAGCTTGGTGGCTGAAAAAGTCACTGCAGCCAGGGCCAGTCGCCTGCATCAATTCACTGATATTTGGGCACGCTTATAGATTACGACCAGAAATTCCCGGCCCAAACCTGCAAACCCTGAGCGGCCCGATGGACCTTACGAGATATCCTCGAACCAATTCCACAGGCCCCGGAATGAGAAACCAAAGGGAGGCCTTAAAGAGCAGGCGGAAGAAGGAAGACGGGGCAGGGGGGAACAGGGAACGCCAAGGGGAGTCGATGTATTCCTTAAACATTCTGTGATGTCTTGAGACAAAGTATACTTTTGTTTTTATGCCATCTCTGCATGTGCTACCGTTTAAAAAATAAACAAGTTAAAAAAGAAAAGTGTGAAATGTCTCCATTACTTGTTGTGTGGGTACCCTTCATTCAGTTTGTTGCGCTGAATGATAACCCGGGACTCCACCATAAACCTCATGACATGATGTCTTTTACATTGATACGACATCGTTCGGCAGACATCAAGCAAAAAAACCTCAGGCTTCATATGTCTATTGGACTACTGTTTCTTTCTTCCTCCCAGAGCTTCCTGATTTATGTTCATGATGCGTCTCATTGTGTATTTCCTTTTTATGTTCCCGTATTGCCTGTGCTGTAAGGGTTCATTACTTGATTTTCTTTTTTCATTGTAGTTCCATACTGTTTTGCGATGATGATACATGTTACTCAAGGCTGTTTCACCATTGCATATGTACATGCTATTTTTGTACTGCTTAAGTACTGTATTCTTTCAATTAATCTTGAATGATAAAAAAACAATAGTTGACCTATGTATGTATGGTGAATTTACAAAATATCGACTATAATGAGTACAAAATATAGGAACTCGCCCGCTACTGGTTTTAAGAAACAGAAACCAATCATTCAAAAACGTGGGTCCCTCGACTTGTTTCCAGTTAAGCAGAGCATTACTTTTAAAACATGATTTTCTTTATTCCACTGTGGCAATTGGGGAAGTCGCACCGGGATGTCGGTCATCCTTAATTAAGACAGACACTCACCAGAGCCATGAGATCCTCCTGTATAGAATAGCAAAAGTCCAAATAAGACAAACGACCTTGCATATCTGCCCAAATATGTGGACTATACAGCCATTTGTGGACTATACAGCCATTGAGCCTTCGATTTGGAGAAAATCTACTAGACAAATATATTATCGTACAAAGCCTTCCTTTTCTGGCGTGTCTTCTTAAAGTGGCCGTATACCCCTACCCTCAGTCATTTCAATGGTTGGAGAGTACCACCATCTTCCAAACTATTATAATTTAGAAGACTGTACTCAGTAGGTCTGTCTTGAAAGGGAGCTATTTCGATTCAGACTTTTTTTTTTTCTAAAAGTGGTTGTATTTCAGTCTCGATCTGGATATCTTCATTATTATAATTATAATTGGTTATTTATAACGCGCTTAATACCCAGAGGTTTCTAAGCGCAGACCCGTCGATCGAATCTGTGTTGCTCCGTGTCGTTTTGCTTCCAAGTCGAGCGTGTTGTCCGTGAGCTATCGTCCCCAGGCACGTACGCACGTTTTGTCTCCCTAAAAAAAACAAAATGATATACTATCATGCTCAAACCACCGTTTCGAACAAAAATACGTGTAGCTATTTCTCACTTCAAAATCAGTTTGTTTAAAATGCCATCATCTTGAGTATTTCTGTGAATAAATCTAAAAGTTATATTGTAAAACAAAGCCATTCACAAATCCTGCAATGCGGCCGCTGGAACCACACGAACGTAAAAAAAGCAACATGGCCAGAAAAAGAGCTCGCGTGTTTTCGATTGAAAAAGAACGACTTTTTGATACGGAAAATACGAGCTATAACAATTGTATACTGTGTTGTAAAACTGAGCAGGAGCCTGTCAAACAGAACGCAACACGTATTCACATCACAGCCAGACATCTGATCCTAGTTTATGCTACATCGAGAAAGAGTCCACAATAGAGTGCTGGATTAACAATGCATACTGCCTGGCAGCAACAGAAATAGCATTACACCCTACGACAATCACTACACGTGGAACCCATTTCTTTTCGAATCCATAAAACATACAAAAACAAACTGGCTCCTCCGAGGGAAAGACAGATTTATACCCTTACATTATTTGGGGACTATTTTTTGGGCGAATGGTGGGGCTATGAGAAGATATATCCATTTACACTGTCTAAAGGGAGCAACGCTAGGAATAGAACTAGAAGACATGATTACCGGTTGGCAACAACTGCACACTCATTTTAAAACTTGGTTTAACCAATAGATTAATTTTGAATCACTGAACGGTCCATTTGTCCTCGATCAACGGGGAGTGCTTTAGTGCTATCTGGTGAGGCAAAAGTAAAGCTATGTTGGGTTACCCCTGCGAGGCAAAGCAGATGCAGACAAACGTTTTGGGATGTCCTTCGTGCACACCCTGACCATTTTGCGATGCCACCTTTCTTACAAAACAGTCTATGTCCAGCAATGGTAGAAAGGAGGACATCAGTGAGTGGACCACAGGAGCGAGGCACGGTGTTCCAATCCCCTGTACAGCATCTAATCTTCCTGGCTTCACAGTTCACACTGCTAACTTTCCTAGGGCTTTCTTTCCCCTGCTTGCCTCCGAGTTCCTGCTGTTAAAGGCTGGAAGCACTAGAAACCCTGCTATAGTAGTGCTGCAATGCGAGTTCGTGGGTATTGAGGACAGATCCACTCTTCTGTGTATAGGTAGGGTTTATTGTTTCTGGTATACCTGACACAAGTCAAGTCCAAGGTACGTTAATACAACTCAGATAACAGGCAAACTACCACTGGTCATCCATATCCTTCCACCCCAGCACTCCTCCTCCATATATCAATCTTGGAACACTCAATCGCCACATCCACATAGAAGGTTCCGCTGTTAGATCACAAGCCACTTACATCTCCGACATTGGGTGCTACAGCTTCAATATGGCACACAGTAACATCAGACTACTACATCTCTTCCTCCGTTACATCACCAACTAAACTATACGGACGATCGCAGCAGACCAAACAGGAAGACTCACTGTCACCCGAACATGCATAAAATGACTAGTGCGTGAACCTACAAACTGCGATCTTACCATACCATTCGCAAAACAGCACCCCATGCAAGAACTCACGAAAGGCCACCAAGAAAGCAGAGTTTAAGGATCTACACGCGAGAAAAAAAAAATAATTGCCTAAATGCATGCCATAAACCCTGAAACTATGCCACGCACTCACAGAACATGTATATCCAGAATAAAGCGTTACTCTGAGTATGGTTCCAGAAACCCTAACTTCACTAGCAGCCACACTCTTGAGGCAAATTATTATTACCTGGCCATATGGCAACACCCACAGACTGTGCAGGACACCGCTGAAGCATAACCCTGCTCCATACTCGCAGCATACACTGCACTATTGACAACATCCATACACAAACACCTAATGCTTGATCCTCACCACACCTCTGCAACCAATGTAAAACCACAACACATTAACACAATGCAGCTAACCACTTATTGTGTCACATGAAAAAGTTAAAATCTGCAATGGAACCGCACATCACCAAACACTTACATGTGTGACATGCAGACGCACCCCAAAACAACCAGACAGCCAACGCACTGCCAGTGATCTGTGTGGCATTAGTCACACCCAAAAAATCCGAAACAAACATGCTGCCTGGGATACATGTGGCTAAAGCTGCACCCAAATAACCAACCAAAACACTAACCATTACAAGAACCCAACCGACCATTCCGGGTGTACACACTCAACATGTCACCCGACAACCTAAGTAACTGAATTCCCCCAGGACAAACCACTAGACAGGACAACAACAAATGCAACATTTCCCATACAAATACTACTATAGTACCACGTTGTGCTAACCACCTCAGCACAAGTCCAAGATCCAATGCAATAATACATCCGTTCCAATTTCCCTGTGTGTGGGAGTGAAGCGTCGTTTGGACCCCGTCATACATTCAGCACAACATGGACCACTTGCTCTTCCAATGGTGGGGGACGCTTCCATTGCCCTTATGCTAACATCGGCCTTATGTTGGCATTGGCATAGATGGGGCCGTTGCGAGAGACACTTGGCATCCATTTGGAACAAAAACAAATGTAACATCTCGCCCTTCCTCTGAGATCACTGTCCCATGTGTGAACCGGCCTGAACCATGGCTTGTAGCTCATCCATCTCCACAAACCTGCCTGTGCCTTCTTACTCCCGCTGCAGGAGAATTACTGCCAGTATAACCCTGTGTCCCTGCAAGGTATTCTCTTGATGTACCAGACACAACCCTGCCATGAAGCCCACCCCAGTGTGTCCAACTAAAATCAGACCTCTGTCACAGTATATTACACCCTAGAACTAACAAATGTCTACACGGCCCCTAGTTTCTTTGATGAGCTCAGACCCACCCCACGATCAATGTTATCACACGTGCCAAGACCCTTAAGCCCGGTTCTCCATGTAAGTCCCAACGAGTGATGGTGTGATTATATGTATGCAATTTATAGGCTTATAATGATTTGCTGAAAGGAGCCGTAGTAACTATTTAGTGCATTTCTAAGGGTAGTATCTCATGTCAGCTTAGTTAGTGGCCCCCTGCCTCACAGCGACCTAACCCTCACCCCGCCAGGACACAGGCAGATGGACCTCGTGACGTTCACCCTCCCTCCAAACAAACAACCAATCTGGAGGGAGCACCACCTACAGCTACATATGTTACTTAATTTTTATCCAATCCTGTGTCCATGTAGTTCCTTATTTGATGACATCACCAATGACGATTTTTGCCTTGATAAGTTCATGTAATTGTAATGTTTGCCAGAGCGCTCTCAGGCAGCAGAGTTCTATGGATGCCAATTTTACATAAAAGAAAACTGACTCTCACAGCCTGTTCTCTTAGTCTCATTCCCTGTTGGGGTGTGTCTTATTTCTTTGGTTTGCACGTAGAAGACGGGGACTGGGTCTTTACACCTGTGTGAACTACCCCACACACAAATCCATCCCAATACGGATAACCCCTCATTAAATACATATAAACTCCAATAGGGACCACCACACTCACATGTCTAAATTCTGCTCTAATGCAAATCACCCTGCACCCAATTGTAATGACCAGTGTCACATATAGCATATACAGGAGGCCACAACATAAATCACAAGTCTCGCTGATCTAACATTAGTCCATATTCACCCACTTAAGCTGTCCTAGACCCGTTATCTAACATATGGCGCCAAAATATATTACAAAGACACCTCACTTTTCAAAATATAGGTGTTGTGTTCTGGTCTATCTGTTGCCATGACTTCTCGATGTAATGCCTAGCATCCGCATGCATGGAGGGCTGTGGAATGTTTGGGTTTGAAGTGAGAGTGCGCGTGGAGCTGTAGGAACGTTGGAAGCAGAGAGACAGTGGTTGGCTGAATGCAGATGCAGGTGGGGCGCTGGGTTCCTAATAAAGTTACCTGTGCTCATATTACATGTCTCATCACTTTTCCTTCCACCACATTTGGCGACGAGGATACCCAGCGCAGCACCCAAGCAGAGGAATCGAGAGCAGGAGCTCCAGAGGGACATTAGTGTTGTTCCTCCGTGCAGATCGAATTTAAATATATTGAAGTCATTCAGAGACTTCACGGAGCAGTAGCCAGTAGCAGAGGAGAACGATGAGAGGGGAGGGGGACAATAACCTGCATCGTCAAAAAAAATAGAGGAAAGGACATAAACTCTGGATACACATTAAAGTCAGGAAGTGAGCAAGAAATCTTCATGATCCCCTCTTACTAGTCATAGTGAAAAGAAGAAAAAAAAAATTCTCAATCCGCACTGTAGAACATTGAGCTTTTCAACATAATAAGGATTTTGAAGTTGTGGAAAGTAGTTCAAAGAAGAAATTATAAGGAGAGGCTTTAAGAAATATAGCCATATTTAACTTAGGAAAATGCAAGGAATAAGCATACAACCGCCTGCAAACTTTCTACCTGGCCCAGGCCAACCAGTAGTTACATGGGCAGAATGGAGAGAATTCTAGGTGAATTATACAAAAACTTAACAGGAAGGATTAACACCCCAAAAGAGAAAACTACTGTTACTACATGCCTTAGGACTAGAGGGCCAAAGGAAGCATAGAGAACTTCCTGAATTGAATATTGATGAAGCAGGAGATAGTGATGAGCACGAGAAGGCATTAATACAACTAGATAAATATTACACGCCTGAGATAAATGTAGCTATTAAAAGATACCATTTTTACACCAGAGCACAAAAAGAAAATGAAAGCATTGAAGAATGCGTGGCAGCATTAAAGACCTTATCTAGAACATTTCGATTTGGGAATGGTATTACTCTGGAAGAGTTAATAAAATCAGATTATAATTCATGCCAGAGATCCATTAATTCAAGATAGGTTATGGATGGTAGGGAATCCATCATTACACAAGACTCTCGCGATATCAAAAAGAGTAGAACATAGTCAATTGTGTTCGAAGGAAATGAAGGCTAAAAAGCTAGAAGTATCTCAAAATACTACACAAAGCAATATAAAACAAACTATAGAAAATGAAGATCAAGGAGCAGTAAGTGTAGTACGTGCCAAGGAGAAAACAGATGAGAGCAAATTCAATAGGACCAAGAACTGGAGTTCGGGACACGAATACAAAGAAACTAAAGGAAATTTCAGGAACCCATGGATAAAAGGAGACTCAAGAACATATTCTGCACAAACCAGGGATGGAGATAGATGCTTCAACTGTGGAAGGCTGGGGCACTACGCGAACTCCAGAAATTGTCCAGCAATTGGGCAGAAATGCAGAAATTGTGGATTTAAGGGACATTTTGCAGTGGTGTGCAGACGTAAGAAAAGAATATCAGTCGTACAGGAAGAGGAAGAATCAGACGAGGAAAGAGTAAGTGTCATGATTCCTGCCCCTCATGTCCCCAGCCCTTCAAGATGTCAGGCTGGAGCCAGTCCACGATCACCTACTTGGCCCTCAAGGGCCTCTACATCCCTCCAAAGACCCAGTTGGAGTCAGACTTGGCGCTTGTGGCACCAGACTCACTGACTCCCATAGGATAACATTGGGGATTGGACTTTTAGTGCATTGATGGGGACAAGATGGATGGCCCCACATATTTCGGTTCCCAGAACTGCATGTGCGGTCTAGTGTTTTGGGTGTGGTTCAGCCGAGAGACACCTGGGATACCCAGAGACTATTTAAGCCACACCCAGGCTGAGAAACATGCTTTGCGTTTTCTGCACCTGTAGCGTGACACTCACCGTGTTCGGATTGGTCTCCAGTAAGCCTGCATCTTTCTTCTTCGCTCAGCTCCTGCAAGAACAAGAACACCGTTAGGAACAGCTTTACCTTCGGGCGCTTCTGCCCATCATTCATCGTTCCTTCTGTTCTGCGGGCATCTTCGGCGGTGTCATTCCCATCCCGGCACGCGCCACTTCCTAAGGAAAAGGGAAAAGAACAGAAAAAAGGCATTAGTAAGCATTCTGCAAATCTTCACTTATTTTTAAATACTGTACGAGCTTCAAACGCTTACCTGAATCCCAGCCGCTCTGGGGGAACTCTGTCTCCGGAACTTCTCATCCATCTGCAAGAGGGAAAAGACACTCCAGGTTAGCGTGGAAACATCTAGAAGCACCGCATAACGCGCTTACCCACCGCATTTGTTCTTCATAACCGGCATCCACGCTGAAAACATCCTGGCACCTAAGAGACACAGAAAAATAACTCAGTTCAATGCAAATAAGAAAGGGGTGCATCGCGCATCACGCTCTCACTCACCTTCAGCGCTACTTATCTCAGCAGCACGCCGCCATCCCCGGACGCCAGCCATCATCTAAGGAAGGAAAGGAACGAAGTTAGAGAACTGTTCAAAAGACTCATTATACTTACCTGTCGGACTCTTGCCAGTGAAGTAACTAGGCAGCAACGAGCCTGCATCAATCAACGTGCCCCTGAGCTGAAAGCAGGATGGAGCGCACACTATCCAAGAAAACAAGGTGCGCTGTGGATCAAAGGGAAGGGTTGGACCCCGGGGAAGAAGGGGTTCAAGCACACAGACAATAGGGAGTTAAACTCTACCAATCCTATGTTTAAGGCCCAGTCTCCAGTCGAATAGCCTCCAGGGAAGGGTTTGAGGTCGTAAGAGGTCAGAACAGGCTGAGTGACGTCCCCGTGGATACCAGGTAAGCGTTCCAAATTGTAAACCGTGAACCTCCAGGCGGAGAGCTAAAATGTCCACGTTGCAAAATTATTCTAGATAATGAAGATAAAAGTTACGGTAGATAGTTGTTCGCCGTACACAATTACTACTAAAGGAACTTGGAAAAAACTAGTGAGTGAAGAACTAAAAAGTACTTTCAGAAACCCAGATATCAAGAATCGAGGAGGATATGAAGGAACAAAAATTCTGATAAAAGGATGGTTCACCAGTATTGTGAAATTCAAGGGTCGCCAGGCCCAGATAAAAGTATATGTGACAGAAAAGGGAGTGAAGCTTATTGGATGGCGAGATCAAGCGGCACTACGAATTAGGCTGGATCTGTGTGAGAAGGAAGCTGTACTACTGGTGAAAAGCAGTGATGAACAGACAGACAAAATAGGAAAAGTCAAGGGAAGTGTATTCCAAACAGAATTGGGATTACTTCGAAATATTGCGCACAAAATAAAACAAAAGAGATGCGATACCAGTTGCTCACAAGAGAGCCAGAACCATACCATTTGCTTTGATAAAGTAGGAGAAGAATTGCAAAGGCTTGAAAATGAAGACATAATAGAGAATATTGAATCATCACAGTGGATAAGTCCCATTGTAGTATCCTTGAAGGAAATGGTAAATTGAGAATGTGTGTGGATCTAAGGGATGTTAATAAGAATGCTATTGTAGACACATATCCTTTGCCCATTATTTCTGAAATGCTAAATTGCATTGAAGGTGCCGATAAGTTTTCCACATTGGATTTATCGAATGCCTGTCATCAGATAGCACTAACAGAGGACTGCAGAGACATCACGGCTTTTATCACACCTTTTGGATTATATCGTTACAAGCGGATGCCATTTGGATTAGCATCTGCGGCAGCTGTTTTTCAAAGAACTATGGCACATATATTGAGGGATCTGAAAGGGACACTAGTATATTAAGATGATATCATTGTTTATGGTAAAGGTGCTGAAGAACATGATTGTAGATTAAGTGATGTATTGGACAAATTGTGTGCTAAGGGTCTGACTGTTGAAAAATAAAAGTGAAAATTTAAGGTTAATGAGTTGAATATTTGGGACATGTAGTGAATGGTGAGGGATATAAACACAAAATAGAGGCTATGAAAGCTATCAGAGAGTCTCCTGACCCAGGTAATAAAGAGGAGTTAAGGTCATTCTTGGGTTTGTGCGAATATTACAATAGATTTGTTCAAAATTTCGCTAGTGTTACTGAACCGTTAAGGAGATTGATGAAGAAGGATGTGAGATTTACATGGGATGAGCAATGCAAAAATGCAGCGAATTTCATAAAGAAAAGTATCAGTGAAACTGCAGAATTAGGAGGTTTTGGGTTTGGTAGGCGAACCAAGCTTACTGTGGATGCTAGTGGAAATGGATTAGGTGCTGTATTATCTCAAATTTCTGAATTAGGACAAGAAAAGGTAATTAGTTATGCATCTCGTGCTGTTACAGATACGGAAAGTAGATATTCAGTCATTGAAAGAGAATTGCTGGCATGTGTTTGGGCAATAGGATACTTTAGAAAGTACTTGTGGGGAAGCACATTTTTAGTACAAACTGATCACAAACCACTAATAGAGGTTTTATCAGTGACGGGCATGTGCAAGACATCTCCAAGACAGGCTAGACTGAGGTTGAAGTTACAGGATTACAATTTATTGGTGAGATACGTCCCTGGGAAAAGGAATGTAGTTGCAGATCTCTTGTCATGGTTCCCTTTGGCAGACTCCAGAAAAGAGATGAGTGAAGAAACAAAAATAGTAGCTACTGTATTTGAAGTAACCTCTAAAGAAGCATGGTTGGATGAACTAGGGAAAGATCAAGTTTTGTCTAAAGTTATCGAATATACCAGATCAGGTTGGCTGGAAAGGAAAAGATTAGATGAAGAGTGTTTGAAATTTTGGGAAGTGAGAGATGAGTATTCAGTAGATGAGGAGATATTGTTAAGAAATGATAAATTAATTCCCCCACAAGTATTGCGGATGGAGTTGATAGAAAAGGCACATCAGGGGCATCCTGGCATTTCGGGTACAAAAGTCAATGTTAGAACCAAATATTGGTGGCCAGGAGGGGATTTGGCAGTAGAGAGATGTGTAAGAGATTGTTGGCCATGCCAGAATAGTAATAAAAGTTGTAAGAGCTTTAAGAGTGTGCCCGTCAAAATACCTGAAGTGGAGAATCCGTGGGAGAAATTAGGTATTGACATAGTAGGACCATGTGGGAATTTCATACAAGGAAAGAAATTTGTAATCGTGATGGTGGACTACTATTCTAAGTGGATGGAGGTGAAGCTAGTGGATAAAGTTAGCACGGCAGAGATAATACAATTCTTATTGCAAGTTTTTAGAAGGGAAGGCTTTCCCAAATGCATGATAAGTGATAATGGAGTACAATTTAAAAGCAAAGAGATGTTGGATTTTGCAAAACATTTGGCAATTGATTGGAAATGTTCATTGTTGTACCATCCCCAGACTAATGTGATGGTCGAGAGATGTAATAGAGTTGTTGTAGAAACTATAGAATTGGCTTTGGGCAACATGTCTGTAGAAGATGCCTTGAGAGAAAGGATTTGGAGCAGCAGGGTTACTATTAGTGGAGAATCAGGCAAATCCCCTTTCGAGTTGATTAGAGGCAGAATTCCTAATACTTTATTGAACCCTGTTTGGGTTAATTACAGAGGGAGGAAGAAATACTATAAGAGAAATGATGGACATTTGCAAGGTAACAAGTTGAAAGTTATTCTAGGTGATTTGGTAGGAATAAAGAGAGGGCGTGTAGTAAGGAAGGGAGACTCCAAATATTCTGACCCAGTAAAAGTTAAGGAGGTGTTCAGACATGCAGTCAGAATTCAGGATGGTACTGTTTGTAACATGGATAGTGAGTAAGTAGCGATGGTCTGGGAGTGACAGTGCTGAGGGAGGAATTGAAAGGAGGAGATAAGTTCCAGTGAGTTGTTTGACGATGATGCTCAAGGTAATTCAAGAGAGGGGAATGCAAGTGATGTTATCGACGAAGTAGAAGGTGTGGTAAATGTACAAAGGGATGTAGCGATGTATACAAGTCATACACATGAAGGAAGCGAAAGAAACAATGAAGGTGCACACATGTGTTCAGATGATTCTTTCTTACAAAGTGGAAGGATTAAAAGACCTCCTGTGTGATCTAAGGACTATATAATGAACTAAGACCACTCATGCTACTTTCTGGATGTTATTCAATGTTTTTGGTTATCAAATGTTTTTAGGGTTTGTTGTAACATATTGTGATTTTGTTACTCTTTATTTTTAAGGGGAGGCGGGTGGTGTTGTGTTCTGGCCTATCTGTTGCCATGACTTCTAGATGTAATGCATAGCTTCCGCATGTGTCGAGGCTTGTGGAATGTTTGGGTTTGAAGGGAGAGTGTGCGTGGAGCTGGAGCAGCCTTGGAAGCAGAGAGACAGTGGTTGGCAGAATGCAGATGCAGGTGGGGCGATGGGTTCCTAATAAAGTTACCTGTGCTCATATTACAAGTCTCATCACTTTTCCTTCCACCACAATAGGCTTTACACAAATACCCGCTTTCCCCCAGTAGTAACAAATGCTCCTGCAGCTACTGATTTCCCAATAAGATTGCCTACAAATCTGGATCATATTCCCGTTTTAAAAAGATTTTTTTTCCTGGAACACTCACTTTCCAGAACCAAACACGAGGTTCCACTCTGACATCGCATTCCACTATGATCACACATTGAAAACTACAGCTTCAATATGGCACCCAGTAACAGACTGCTACACACTGCTGATTAACCAAGACCGTGACTAACTCACCGTCAACGGCAGTGGTACCGAGGATGCTGAGGCCTGGAGAGCGCAGATGTAGAGGGGATGCAGGGGCCAGGACAGCACAGCAACACGACAGTTGCTCTTTAATACCAGTGCACTTAGAGAATGCACCTTAGTTGCATTTCTTTTTCATGTACTGGCAATTGAGAGGCAGCAGGCACAAGGATAGTGGAGGAGAATGGAGCAAGTGCATGGGCATTTAATGGCCAAACTTGGCAATGGGGAAAGTCAAGTGTCAAGGCAGTTTAAAGGGTAGAGATTGTATGGGTATGTAAAGGTGCAGAAGTAAGACCGACATGGAGGGGTCATTGTGGTTGACAAAACTTTATTAAAACTGCTAAATGAAAGAAAACCCTATCTTGCCCTAACTCAGAGGGGTTTCCCTGCCTCAACCAAAATTACTATTATTACTGTCAGGATGTCCAAAAGCAAACATCACACTATATTAAACTAAATCAAAAAGGAGTTCTTCCGAGACCACTAGGGGGTGCAGATGTAATGGCTGCCTGAGCATTCATCTCCCTTGCCAAGAGCCATGTAATGGAAGAAAGACAGGCTTGCCCAACCTTCCCATTGACATATGCCACAGAAATGTGAGTCGGAAGAGGCCAGGAACAATCAGACCAAAGATGAAGACCCGACAGGCAATAATACCAGAGATCTGGAGCGGTGAATTGAGAAAGCCAGGCAACAGAGAGTAGGCCCACAGGCCCATATCCAGCGCGGGAGTAGGCCCCGCCCCGGGATCAAGCAGGGAGACTGACGCGAGGATCCAGGGACCGCACTCTCCCACAAAGTCACTCATGCCCAGCGGGTAGCAGAACTTGGCCCCCACGACACAAGACTGGCCTGCAACCAAACACAGAGAAGCACCATCGCGCTCGAGGTATGTGTTGTGGCCACGCCCCCTGAACCACAGGCACTTTTGAAAGTGGCTGCACCACACTGCACATAAGGCGCACAAAACCCGGACCCATCCTGGGGGGCCAGACGCAGGGAGCGCACACCCAGAGCGGATTCGCAAACTTGCGGCAGCAGGGACTTCTGCTTTACTAAGAAGCACTGGGAAGCCTCCCAGTGCAGGAAAGGCTGCGAGAACTTCAGAGTCATACGAAGAAGGAAATAAGAATTTGCAGCATATAAAAAAATCTGGTCACAATAACACCCAGCAGAAAAAACTTTGGTAGCCCAGGAGTGATAGCCAAGGGGCCAGAAGGATTGGCGCTCTTTCCAACAGTAGGCAAAGTGTGTGTCCCTATTAGAATGTCGGGGTGCGAGACAAGGAAACAACCATCTGCGGTGAAGTACAGACCCTTGCTCGCCTAAACCCATCCACATAAGCGGCGCTCCTACAGCCTTGGATGTACCCTGGGGCGTGAGGGTCCAAGCAGAAACACACAGACCCGTGGGACCAGAGACCTCATAACACAATCAACAATCAGAGGCCCAGTGCATTGGAGCCAAGCATGGAACAAGCAGCCCAGTAGGTACCCCCAACGCACAACTCAGTGGACAGTAGTGTGAGGAGTACCACAATTTATCACCACGGCTGCAACTAAACTGGACCGACAACTGCTGCTATCTTTCAAGGTATCCAGCACCACAACACAGCGATAGAGCCGAAGCAGGCACCAGACCCTCCGAGCATTCCAGGGTAATATATTAAAGCGTCAACAAAAGCAGACGTCCACCTGCTTCTAGATGAAATAAGATGGATGAAAAACAGTAACACTCCATCTGTGTCAGACCTACGGAGGAGAATGAACAAAGCAGAGGATAAACTCGAGGCGCTAGAGATCAATCAATTAACTGTGGATCTGATGGAAATGAAGAATGAGGGGTGCTTTCAGGATCTAGAGCAACGTGAGGTGAACTTGGCTAAAAAAAACAAAGGCCTGGAAAATAGAAAGCGTTCGAATATACACATTATGGGCCTTAAAAGAAGGCATCGGGTGAGACCCCACTAGTCCTCGAACAACAAATCAAAGAATTAACTCATTCTTTGACACCCACCCCCCCGAATCAAGCCATCAAATTTGACATGATCCACCGGGGTGGTGCCTCCTAGCCCCCCTTCAAAAGACCCGATATCAGTCCTAACCAAGTGCCACTACTTCAAGCATTAAATGGACATACTCCAGAAAGTGCGAGAAAGACCAGCTCGAGTTTGAGGGGTCACAGGTCTATCGAGACTCATCTTCACTCATGCTTTTGAAAAGAAAGGACAGCCGCCTGCTCACAACCTGGCTAAAAGAGCTAACATCAGCTATAGATGGAGACTTCCCTTCTCGTTAAACTTTGAACACTGCAGCGGGGCATATAGGATCACCTCTAGAGACGACGCATCCAACACTTTGTTTGGTTTGAAATCTGACGTGCGAGTGCAGACCTTAAAGGTCCGCAAACACCACAAACGCCTTCGGAAAGGCTCGCCAACCATCAGCCACTGCGAGGTCCGGCTTCAAACTTAAGCAAATACTGGAGCTTTAACACATCATTACCACAACATGCCGTTGCCAAGACGCACGCTTGGATCTCAACAAAGTATGAACTGGTCCCCAAGTGGCCTTGACTCGAGACTCAGTGAAGCGGATTGCCGGCACCCATTGAGAATGTAACTAAGACAAATCACTCCGAATATCCTAGCGGCAAACACTGCAACCCTTCCTTTTTGTTACACATGTTAAGTTATGGCAATCTCTAGCTAAGTTATAAATTAGGCATGTAGCGGTTCCTTAGAGTATTGTATACACTCAATTCGGCAACGGGCCCCAGTTTCCCAGGTCGTCTCCAACATATAGGGGGAATAATGTTTCTCCACTCAATCAACGAAGGGAGTTTGGGGGGTTGGGGGTTCATGAAAGAGGTTTAGAACACGGGGAGGGGGGGAGACGAGGTACACAAATGGCCAGGAGCATAGCAGAAGCGGACAGGATGACATTGCATTATCTGATAATCAGGATTTGTATGTTTCGGTTTTACAGGGTGTTTAGAACTAGGTGGACTATGCCGGCATTGTTGTCAAGGTAGATAGGGCAGTTCTTTTAGGTTCCTTAAATGTCAAGGGTGTAAACTCACCACAGTAGCGCTCAATGCTCCTAAGGGAGTTCAGGCTTTCGCAGCTAGATCTGCTGTTCATACAGGGATCCAAGCTTAAGCGGGGGAAGAAAAGATAATTAAGGGGAAGAACATAGGAGGTGCCATATGGGCGTCGGAGCCAACAAAGAAGGGAGGGGTAGGGATATTGTATCGAACATCCCTGGACCTGGAAATCTCACAGGTACATAAAGATGCAGATGGCCCTTTGCTAGCTATCAACGGTCGCATGAGATCGAGGAACGTCACTCTTTGCTCTGTCTGTGTGCCAAATCCGCGGCAACTCCCCTTCTGTAAGGAGCCGTTTGCCTTTATAGTTTCCTAGAAAACTGGCGTATTGATCTGTGGAGGTGACCTAAATGTGATGGTGAACCCGGCAATAGATTGGGATTTGCTCAGACCAGCAGTAACCACACCTGCACATTTAGACACAGAATGTTTAGCGTCCCTCTGATAGACACATGGCGAGCTAGTCACCCAGTGACAAAAGCATTTACTTTTATTCTGCCCCGCACCAAACATACTCTCAAATCAACTGTCTTACTTGATGCGGCATACAAACATTTAATACTGGGCACGTCCATTGAAATAGTGGGATGGTCTGACCACAACATCTGTACACTTAAATTAGACACAAGCTCGCAAGTGCCAGCAGCGAGTAGACGGATTTGCAATGACACATTATACAAAGACACTGTTTTTGAAAGAAATACTCCACACAGAGATTACTAATTTTTTTTCTCTAGAAATGACTCAGGAGAGATCCCACTGACTATAGTATGGGACGCTGCAAAGGTTACTATCTGCAGTATTTTAATTGCAGAAGGTACCGCCAAAAAGAGGCTGAGACTACTCCGGGAGATTGCCTTAAAAAGAGATATTAAATCGAAAGAAACAGACCGTTAGTTAATGGGGATCTGAACCCGGACGCGCTTATAAATTAGAGAGCCGAGAAATTAGCTCAATGATATTTGGAAGGGAAAGGCCCCAACTCAATTACGGTACCTGAAGCAAAGGTTTTACGAAAAGGGAGATAAAGCCCAAAAGTTGCTTGCAGGGAGGCTACGGGGCCGGAAAAACCAAAGAGGTGAGGTTCTGGACCATCCGTTCAAGATATCAAAGCAATTTGCACAGTATTATGAGTCACTACACTCCACTGAATACCATGCCACAGGCTAAAAGATGCACAAGTACTTAGAGCATTGCTTCCTCCCAGCCTTGACAATAGAACACAAGAGACTACCTCAACAGGCCGATAGAAAATATGGAAGGTATTGGGGCTATCACAAAACAAAGCTGGGTCAGGATGTTTTCACCCCTGCACTTAATAAAATGTACAATGGTACCCTAACCCCCTTCTTGCTTAAATTATTCAACCGTATATTTAAAACAAGCCAAACTCCAGAAACATTCACCCAAGCAATGATAGTTGTCCTTCCCAAGGAGGGCCTGGATAAGACAGAATGTGGCTCATAACGTCCAATTTCGCTCATCAAGGTTGATGGTAAGATTTACGGGAGGGTCCTCATGGGCAGACTGAGCCAAGTCCTACCCATGCTAAGAAACAACGATCCGGTGGTATATGTTAGAGGGCGCCAGAGGGCGGACAATAACAAAGTTACTCACCTTAGTGACTACCTTACTCCTAAGTCCATAGTCCCCTTTTCTCCATCCTTGTGCATCCATCCTTCGGGACGGGACCGGAGCACCTTTGTGAAAAAGCATACAAAATTAAATGTTTGTCCTTTTATTTTTACACAGGGACGCAACCCCACCCACCCGAGCTCCACTCCGCGCATCGCCCCAAGAAGGGCAACCTCAGGTTTAACCCTGGTCCATATAGCCACCTTGAGAAGGACCTTGAGCCAAGACTCGATACAGTTCTCTCCAGATGCAGAAGCCTCAGGGCGAACCAGATTTTCCAGAGCCAAAGCAGAACTGGGCTCAAACTTAGCCCCAAATGGGCAACCTTGGAAGAAGATCCAGTTTTGGCAGACCCGCTGCGGGGCCCTCGGAGGAGTCTTTGGTGCGTCTTGCTGAGCTGAGACCAAAAGGAGTACTCAAATCTGAAGAGAGGACTTTATTTGGTAGGGCATGATCATCTTGAATTTCTCATGGGGAAGAGATAGACTGAACTGGGAAAGATCGAGGATAGTGCGCAGGCCAGCCTGGTTGGGCACTGTGAAAGAGACAGGAGAAATAGGCCCTCCCTTGCTCCCTGAGGGGAACTGGTTCCACAGCTCTGAGGTCTAGAAGTTCCTGTATCTCGGCTCTGGGGAAGGGCGTCCTTATCTGTTGGAAAGGAGGTGTGAAGGGTGGGGTAGGGGAAAAGGGCAAGCGAAAGCCCGCCTGAGCAATGGACAAACCCACCAGTCTCGTCGTGAACGTTGGTGTAAGAGAGGTATCCAAAAATGGCAGCCGTGGACCAAGAATGTTGGGCCGCCATTTTGTCAACACCTGAGGAGAACTGTGTCCTTGGAGAAAGTGAGGCAACTGTCTCCTCAGGGAAGTCAGGGGACCCAAGTAATACTTTAGCCTTGAAACAAGGATCCTTGGCCGAGCCGGAGCTGGCAGATCTAGGATGTTTACTGGACATCTTAGAAACTGTCCCAGAATTAGCCTCTAGTGGAGGAACCTCACCCGAGCTGGTACTGGAATGCCTATGGTGCTTGACCGCCTTTCTTTGCCCCCTCAATAGAGCGTGGGACGGTTGAGAAACGTACCCCACCGACAGGACCCTCAGAGGATCCCTCAACTCTGTCGGTACTGGATTTAGCCCCAAGAAGATGAACCTCTGGTTTTAACCCAGGATGAATGGGTCCCTCAAGAGGGGCCTCGAGCCGTGGCTCTGTGTGAAAATCTCCAGAAACAGAGGCCTCAGGGCATACCTCGGTATCAGTGTGGAAAGCTCCAGAAATGGAGACCTCAGGGCAAACCCCAGTATCCAGAGCCACAGACGAACTGGGCTGAACCTTAGCACCCAAATGGTAAACCTCGGAACAATGTCCGGTACTGTCAGGTCCACCGCAGGAACCATCAGAGAATACTCTGTTACGCCTATTAGGCCCCTGGAGCAACTCAGACACAAGCCCCTCCCGGACCTAGAAGACCCTGGGAAGGAGTCTCCTGGCCGGGGCACCCTGAAAAGTAAAGAACTTACTAGGCGTTTCTTATGAAAAGCTGGAAATGAGATGGAGGAACGCAGTGAAACACTTCCTTCCACCGAAGAAGACGACGACATTGGAGTGCCCGGAAGAGGGAGTTACAGTAGAAGCACAAATCTCAACGATGCTCTGGGACTAGACACTCCACAAAGAGTGGGGATTTGCCCTTGAAAAACGACGTTCGCTTGAAGAACAGGACACAAATCCCAGACAATCAGGCATAGACGGAGGACTAGATTGAGGAACTGGAGCAGGCAGGAAGGACAAAGGGAATACAAATAAAAATTCCCAGTGATGCTAGTGTGTCCAGCCCGACGGTGCAGAGAAAAGGACTGAAGGGTGATGTGCAGGGGGGAGCTCAGGAGGGTGGGGATACAGCCACGTGCGGTATCCAGTTTAAAAATAAAAGGACACAAATTTAATTTTTGCTGCTTTTTGACAAAAGTGTTCCGGTCCCGTCCCGAAGGACGGAATGTTCCACATGTATGAAGGAAAGGCAATGGGACGTAGGAGTATGTCCGTAAGACCATTGATATGATGCATATATGACCACTTGCGATGAAGACCCCATCCTGTTATCTATAGATGCAGAAAAAGCCTTCAACAGGGTTGAGTGGCCCTTCATTCAAGTGGTCATGGTGATGGCGGGCCATGACCTGAGCTGGATTGCCGGCGCCATAGCACTATATCGTAAAACAGAAGCTAAAGTGGTTGTGAACAGGATAGCGTCTCCATCCTTCCACCCGAGTCGAGGGACCCAACAGGGATGTACATTGTCACCCCTGCTCTAGGCTCTTGTCATAGAACCCCTGGCACAGAATATATGTTTACATTGTAACATCAGTGGCTTGCTAAAGTTTGGAAAGGAATACAAGTTAGCATTATTTGTAGACAACATACTGGCTTATATCACTCAGCCACTGACTTTTATCCCAGCTCTCCTGAGGTCCATTTCACACTAGGGAGCCCTTTAAGGCTTCTGTATAAGTTTAAACAAAACTATGGCTCTCACACTATTACAAAATTCTGCTCTCTCCAGTCAACGAACAACTGATTGGGGTCATCCAATTGCATGTGGAGGGAATTAAATATCTGTGGGTCAAGATAACTAGGAATATTGAAGATCTTTATCGGGCCTATTACCCACCATTATGGGACACCACCACCAGGGACCTCCGGGGATGGTCAACACTCACATTTTCATGGGCACCACGGTTCACTGCCATCCGAATTAACATGTTGCCTTGATTGTTATACTTATTCCAATCCCTTCCAGTGGCCCTTCCCGCCCCTTTCCACAAAGAAATGAAACAAACACTTCTGACCTTCCTTTGAGCTGGGTAAAAACATCGAATAGCGTACATAACGCTGGTCCGACCCAAGGATGGTGGAGCAGTGGGGTACCCTGATCTATGAGTATCTCAGGGCATCACAACTGCGCATCCTGTTAGACCACTTTAGAAATAACACTGAGAAACAATGGGTGCTTCTAGAGAATGGGCTCCTTACTTAACGCTAGGGGAATGGCTTTGTGTCCCCCCTTAAACACATGCTTTGCAGGATCCGTTAGCACCCGATTCTAGCCGTTCTTTGGTCTTTATGGCAGAAATCGACAGACATTTATTTATTTATTTTTATTTATTTATTTAATATTTATATTGCGCCGGTAGCTCGCGAGCCTCGGGGCGCAGAAACAAGGACACGAGAACGGACGGAACAGATAGTGATTAGACAGAGCAGACGGGACAGTCACATAGAATTAAGCTAACTGAGGTATATGCCGTGATGGCCGTTTATTTGAAGATATGGGTTTTTACCTGTTTGCGAAAACGCGATGAGTTGGTTTCCAGTCTAAGGTGGTCTGGTAGGTTGTTCCAAAGGTTGGCTGCAAGGGTTGGAAAGGCTCTACCTAAGCCACTTTTGAGTTTGTGAGGTGACGTAGCAATTTTAACAAGTTGGGATGATCTCAGTGTTCTATTAGGAACGTATGGTTTGATCCTAGTTTTTAAGTAGGTTGGTGCCTTTCCGTAGATGCATCTGTGAACGATGGTTAAGGTTTTGAAATGCACCCTATCTTCGATTTTCAGCCAATGAAGCTCCCTTCTGGAGTTGCTGATATGTTCTGTTTAGTTTTGAGCTTGACAATTCTTACCGCGTTGTTCTGTACAATTTGGTAGCTTTGTAGGCATTGCTTGGAGGCACCCAGGACTAGAGCGTTGCCATAGTCAAGGCGCGATAAGATGGTGGCTCTTGCTATGGTCGCACAATTTTCCTCGGATATAAAAGGTTTGATGGCTTTTATTAGACGGAGGTGGTAGGCACAGTTTATTTTGATGAACTGTACTTGGGTGTCCGCACCCAGCGATGCTTCTAGCAGCATACCTAGGGTTTTAACCTTGCTTAGGACCGGAATGGGGGTATCTTTAATGTGGAAGGATGTGTAGGATGAGGGTAGCTTAGCACGAGCAGAGGATGAGCCGAAAATCATGAGTTCCGTTTTTTTTCCATTTAGGCACATCCAATTGGAGTCCATCCATTGCTCCACGTGGTTGTATATCGTGGTAAATTGCTCGCTATCTTTCTGATAATTGCCACTTAGTTCAAATACAAGCTGCGTGTCGTCAGCATAGTTAGTGAAATAGGTGTTTATGTGGTCTAGAACAAGGCATAGGTACTTCAAGTAAAGATTGAACAGTAGGGGTGACATACTGGCCCCTTGGGGAACTCCACAGAGGATTTCTTTTTCGAGGGAGAACTTGTCCCCCCAGTGCACTCTGGATATTCTGTTTTTTAGAAAGGACATTATCCATCTGATGGCTTCATCAGAGCAGTTGGTGGTCTTTTTTAGCGCATTCTGGAGTAGGTTATTGTCGAGGAGATCAAATGCGGCGCTGAGGTCGAGTAGAACGAGGAGGCCTGTCTTACCCTTGTCAATAATATCGAGCATTTTGGTCTGCAGATCTAACATGGCCGTCTCCGTACTGTGTGCGGGGTGAAAACCAGACTGCTGTGGGTGGAGGGAATTAGATTCCTCTACGTGTGCCTGGAGCTGCATGGTGGCGATCTTATCCATGAATTTGAGGATGAAGTTGCAGTTTGTTATGGGTCTGAGATTGTTCGGATCACGTTGGTCGAGATTGGTTTTTTTTACCAGAGGGGTTACTGTGACTTTTTTGATGGCATTAGGGACTTCCTGGTCTCTAAAAGAGGCATTAATGATATTTGTCAGGATGGGGGCGGAAATGTCTATGTTGTCCAATATTATCTTAGGTGGAATGATATTCTCTGCACAGGTCGTGGGTGTCATGGTCGCCAGTACCTTGATCATTTCGCTGTTGTTGATCTCTGTGAACTTGAAAGTTCCAATACCTGCTGTTGCAGTCTCAGCTGGCAGAGTAACTGTCGTTTTTTTGTTGGTCAGGGAATTTATGATGGCGTCCCTGGCTTTTGAAATTTTGTTGAAGAAGGCGATCTGGGTGGCATCGCATTCTTCTTGAGAGGGTAGGAAAGGAGGGGTAATGGCTTTGGGTTTTTCTATGGATTTAAGGATATTGAATAGTTTGCTGGTGGAATTGGTGGCTGTAGAAATCTGTTCGTTATAGAAGTTTTTTTTGGCCTCGGTTATCATATGTTTATATTTTATTTCGCTTTCCTTCCAGCGGGCTTTATTGGCTGATGAAGGATTTTTTAGCCATACATTTTCTCTGTTTCGTTTGTCCTTTTTTTGTTCTGCAAGTTCTTTGGAGAACCATTGTGGTTTTTTTTGGGTGGGTCTAGTTGATTTAGTTTGAAGGGGGGCAATTTGGTCCGTGAGTTTCTCGAGGTGACTAAGTAGATTTGCTAACGTTGTTTCGCAGGAGACATTCTCGGTTTGGTTTTTGTCCACCTCAGCTAGGCATTGTATGAGGTGGTTCCTATCAATGTTTTTGTAGTTACGGTGTGTCGAGAGGGTCGGGCAGTTAGGGGTTTTGGGTTTGGGAAGAGGCAGGGTGATGTGGAAGGATATGCTATGATGGTCTGACCAAATGCAGGGTTCAGTCTTAAACTCTCGGGTTTCGAGATTGTTAGAGACGACCCAGTCAAGAAGATGCCCGTTGTCCATTGTGGGCTCTTGGTTGTTGATCTCAAAGTCAATGTTGTTTAGGGATCTTTGACGTTTACTAGCTTCTTTGTCTTTTGTATCGCCATACCAGCGGTTAAAGTCGCCCATGACTAGTGTGGCTGTGTTGGGTCCTTTAAGCATATTGAGTTGATGCGTTATTTCGTCGTTGAATTGTTGGGGGCCTGTATAGGACAATCAAGTTTAAACTACTGTTAGCCGTAGGGGTGTGTTTGAGGTGCAGTATTTCACAGCCTGTACATGCTATGCTGCTGGGAAACATATGTATAGAGTCTCTTGCGATGACTGCTACACCACCCCCCTGGCCTTCTTCTCTGTTTGAGTAGAAGATGGAGTAGCCTTCCGGGACTGCGATGTCACAGGTGGGGCCGATAGGGTCCTTGAGCCAGGTTTCAGTTATGCAGAAGATGTCTATTTGTTCATTGACAATCCTGTCATGAACACATTGTGCATGTTTATTGAGAGAACGCGTGTTAAGCAAGCATATTTTTAGGTCTAGCTTATTTGAGGGATGAAACTCGGGACTGTTTCCTTCGGACGGTCAATTTTTCTTTCTTGGGGGGCCTTTTGATGGCTGCTTTTTCCTTTGAGTCCTGACTGACTCGGTTAAGGGCAGTTTCTACCGCTTTTTGGACCAGGTTAATGCGCGCAAGCTTACTGAGATCTAGCGCAAGCTTGTCGAGGGGGAGCAACCCCATGATTACCTGTGAGGATGTTACACCGGTCTATGGGGAGACGGGCAGCACTTTCCGCCCTGACCGCCGCGGACGGCGAGGACCGGCGCAGGGATTACATCTTGACCATCCTCACTCAGCTGCATATGGGCCCCTCCAATCAGAAACCTTATCATTGACACAAGTCGCTTTCAGTCCCATTATAAGGCAGGTCTGATACAGGCCTGACAAATGTGGAAGGATGGAGTATTTCTCATTAAAGAGGCCCTTGAACTAGCACTGAAGGTGCCCTGAGGGTCAATCGTACAGGAAGGAAGTTCGAAGCTGGATCTGCAACATAGATGGTATCCACAGAATGCTCACCCAGCTGATATTATTCAGTGTCGAGTCAAGAGAAGAGGGTTATTTGGTACTGCCCCACATACCCAGAAACCTACTTGTAGCAGTGCCAGTTTGCCTAACGATTTACTGAAAGAGGTCTTACCTTCCCACCAGGTGAGAATGGTTAGACAAGGGCCACGAGCTATATGAAATGGAGAGCCTCACAGCAGCACTTCTAGAAACACACACACACAGACGCGGAGTGGCCCCCCTTCCTAGAACGTTACAGTGCCATGAAGTTCAGAAAACAAGGGAGGGGAAAAATAAGACAGAGCAAAATGCACTGCCAAGGGCAAGAGTCCAAGGCCCATAGTGGCCCAGAAGCGAGTTGACCTGTGTAAGGGATTGTTCTCTCCCAAAGGCTGCTTGGAACAATAGAGACCACACCGGAGTTTGGAACACAGCTGATGACAAATCCATATCTGCCTGCTTTCTCACCTTTTTAGTGTTACCTGCTCATTGCCCGTTTTGACCAGTTATTTGCTCAAGGCCCTGTTCACCAGACCCCTTTTCATGACACAAGGGAGGGGAGAGGGTGGGAAAGGGGACAGCTGAAGAGGGTTTAGACCGTTTTTTTTTTTGTTGAGAATCAGGCAATAAGTAATGCCAATGCTATCCATGATTTATCATTTGGTTGTTCACTTAGAGCTGAATACCTTCGACTGCACTTATGTTTGTGAAATATGTATTGTATCAAGGTGTACTACTTTCAACCCGTTTTCATTCAATTAAGAAAAATAAACAGTGCAATTCAAAGGTGTATGTACAAGAGAAAACGGATTTAATGGTAGATTCTATATATACCGTTACAGATTATGGTGAATAGGTGCGTGTCAGAATTGATATGTGCTTAACAGCCACAGCTGGAAGGGACATGGATGGAAAAAGAGCACTCATAAATTACAATGATTTGGGGCAACATTAAACATGTCAAATTAAACCTGTAATCCTGATGTGGGTGGTGTATAGGTAATCATACCATGCTGTCATATCATTAAGCAAATCCCTAATTTTAAATATAACACGCATCTCACATTGCAATTTCATAACACGTTTATCTTCTGGTAAAGTTTGGAAATGAATACAAGTTAGCATTATTTGTAGACATCATACTGGCTTATATCACTCAGCCACTGACTTTTATCCCAGCTCTCCTGAGGTCCATTTCACACTAGGGAGCCCTTTCAGGCTTCTGTATAACTTTAAAGAAAACTATGGCTCTCACACTATTACAAAATTCTGCTCTCTCCAGACAACTGATTGGGGGCATCCAATTGCATGTGGAGGGAATTAAATATCTGGGGGTCAAGATAACTAGGCATATTGAAGATCTTTATCGGGCCTATTACCCACCATTATGCGACACCAGCACCAGGGACCTCCGGGGATGGTCAAAACTCACATTTTCATGGGCACCACGGTTCACTGCCATCAGAATTAACATTTTGCCTTGATTGTTATACTTATTCCAACCCCTTCCAGTGGCCCTTCCCGCCCCTTTCCACAAAGAAATGAAACAAGCACTTCTGACCTTCCTTTGGGCTGGGTGAAAACATCAAATAGCGTACATAACGCTATAATCAATCTATGTGCCCATTAAGGATAGAAGCAATTTAATAAAGTATATCGTTGCATTAATGAAAATACTTCGCAAAATGGTTCTTGATTTATTTTTATTTTTTTACAACTTCTTATCCAGTGTTATTGCAGTGAACATTGTTTTGTGAATAGCATTCCCGTGTGCAGGCGGCAGGTTAGCCTAATTCCTTAATTAGAATAAAAGTATAATTTGTTGAATGAGGTTTATTGTGGTAATGTATGTGCTGGGGAGTTGTTTGGCAGGGAAATGTGGGATCCATCTTGTGAAGAGGACTTTACCTAATGAATTCTATGTATTCATTCACAATGCCGGAAAAGGCCAGTATACATAAGAGGCAATTTATATAACCCATTATATGTAGAGATTGTGAGAAGCTGACTGTTTATATTACACGTCACAAACTCGACGGTATGAAGGGATATGGCCATTTTAGATGACAAAAGCATACACACACACACATGTTAAGTGTTGCACAAAGTGAGCCCGCCAGATGCGATGTCACATACCGGAGCGTCTGACGTACAACTGCAAATAAAACAAACAGTGATTCAAAATGGCAGAAGCCGCGAAAGCACGGGAATGACACCAAAAGGGGTTAGGGTTAGCCCCCATAAAACGAGACCCACTAAGGAGGTAAGCATGCAATATCCTTGGGACTATGAGCAGCTGACATAATAGGCATGCTTTATACTAATACGATTTGTGCATTTAATTTACAGCTTTTGAGGGAGAAGAAGAACGTTCTACATTTGGTATAACTAAGTAGTAGTACTGATGAGGAGAGGTGAGCATAAAACCATAAGGGGCAGACATATTAGATTCATCCAGATCAACTAACACGAAGAAATATATTTTACATTCTAGGAAAAACTGACAATGATATAATAAGAATATTGATTGGGGTAGTATTGTTAACAATGTAATTTATACAATGTAGACACTTGAGATTACAACTCACTGCGCTTGTCACTTTGTTTATAGTTTCCTTTGTATGGATAATCACAAAGTTATGACTGTCGCTTGACGGGATGGCTAAGGGTACCCTCAAAACCCTAGTTCAAAATTGCATGTAGGTCAGTCAACCCTTTGTCATTGACATTGACAAAGGGGTGACTGACCTACAATGTCATTTAGGTTATGAAGTGGATGGGAACAGGTAATTCATTTACAGAAGGTCCTTTTGAATAATAATATAAACGGATCTTTTTATCACTTAAAATGATTATAGAAATTCAAATCCTGCATGATGCTAACCCACAAAGGTGTTTTCCAGTATGTTAGAACGGCAAGTATCAGAGATATTTGCTATTATTTAGTAATGTGTGGAACATTTGAGGTATATAATTGGGAATGATATGATAAGAATGTGTTCAACAGGAAATTATGTGATTGAAACTCTGAAAAATTGTACTTTTCTTTCTCTCGATCCTCTTTTCCCTGGATTTACACATCCAATTCTGTATTGCTTATTTTACTTTGCATATGCATAATATGATGCATGTGCACTAATACCGTCTATGGTTTTTGCATATCAGCTATATTTTATGTTATTGGATGGGATGGTTTGCCTTCGTTGGGCTTGAAAAGGACCACGATTTCTGGTCAAAACACTTGTTGGCGAGGCAGATGGACAATCTGTGGCTAGGCTTATGAACAAATTGTATAAGCCACTAGGCATTTGTAGGAGACAATTGGAAAAGGTACTGGACGACAACTATGATTAACCGTATATTAATTCAACAAAAAAAATATTAATTCAACAAAAAAATGCTTCTCTTCCCCAGCCTCTCTCAGGCTTCCCGTACATTTCCTTAACTGCTGGGGGACTGTCTCCCGTCCCTATCGGACTTTCTCCGGTTTCTTGGCTTGGATGGTCCTCCAAGCTGTGGTGAGTCGCTGACCCCCAGTTGGCAGTCCTGGTTTCAGTCTACCAGGTACTGCGTAGAAGAGAAGGAGTTTGTATGCTTTTCAGAACTCTGGTGCGTCCTTAACCCTGGCTTTTAGACCAAATTCCCTTTTCTCTCAGGCCTCCTAATCCCAAACAAAGACTTGGTTTACTCGCTTGCCAAGTGCTGCATTCATATGTGTTACTCTGACAGTTCTCTTTATAATTTCTTGATGTCACCAAATGCAGACCTGGTTTATTCCGCTGCCAAGCATTGCGTTCATATGTCTCATTCCCATAGTTCTCCTTTGTTTGATAGCACTGTCACCAAAAAGAGTGGGTACTCTTGAAACTTTATATGATCTTTTTGTGCAACCCTTTTCTCCATGTTATAGTCGAGCGATAATGTCGATCTTAGTGTCCCGTAGGGGTTATACTCTCCCCCCGCTATCCATATATTATTGGTTTCAGGGTATCTTCTACCTTTGGGGACCCCCAACCATAGGCCCAGCCACCCAAATACCTTTAGGATTTTGGCTGCAGCCCTTGGGTTAGTCGCGGGCTTCCCCAGGTCTTTCTCTGCTTCACTTGCGCTCTGTGGCTCTACTTGGCTTGCTTCAGCGACTGCAGCTTCTGACCCTTTTCGGCTTCCTTCCCCAAGTCGGACTGCGTGGTCCTGTAGGGCCACGCTGCTGGTGCCTTCCCCTGCCAGCCTCTTGGTTCGCTCGGCGTGTCCGGTGGAGACTGCCACTTCACCGTCCCCGCGACTGGATCTACACCCCTACCGCTTTCCTCGCTGAGCACCGGTCCCTCTCCGGAGCTTCTGGCATACTGGTAAGTCTGTCATTTGTTTTTATGTTGGTGACCAAGATTAGACCGCTCTTACAGGTTCATCAATGATCCCTACGGACCCGCGCCTCTTCATCCTCAGTTAATTGATTCAGATCTTAATGATATTCATTTTTATTTTTCCTTGTCCCAGTCCTTTCTACTGCTAGCATACCACAGGAGTATGTAGGAAAGAAGGGTAAGGGTGAACAGAGTGGGGGTGCAGGGGATGTGGGGGTCTTCAGTGGATACTGCATTCTCCCACAATAGTAGTTACTGGTCCTATAGGGGGTTCCCCTCCCATGAGATCTAACCACTGAGTACCACCCCTAGGGGGATTATCGGGTAGCAGCCTCACCTCCCAGGCCTCATGAGAAGGGGCTCCCCCTACGGAAGCAGCAATGACATCCTGGGATTCGTCGCAGGTATTTATTCTGTTATGATAAATGTATTTATACATTGCAGCGGACACCCAGAGGTGTACCATGGTGCGAAGAAACAGAACAAACTGTTTCTACAAGAAGCACAAGAAAGACGGCAAAAATCTTTTAAATTGGTGTCTAGAAGCCAAATGATCACTGATTTAGGAGGTGGGTGAAATACAATTACAAAGCTTTCGGTTTCGACTGGAAAGGCTCTTCCAGGGATATGGTTCCTGTTGATAGCGAGAATTAATCAACAGATGTTTATCCCGAGATCTTAAGGAGCAGCTGGGATGGTTTTTATTTCATTGTTTTCAGATGAAACTAGGACCATTGCTGTGATGGACTTTTACAGTACACAGGGCCTTACATTTACTGTGCCAGCTCACTGTGACCTGTGTAACCCGTCCACTGCTGTAGAAATGCATCCGTCCCTGCTGCAGCTGGGTCGATCCTCCAGCTGAAAAACTTGGGAATCTGTGTATTGAGCCTGGATGCGAACAGGACGGTGTCTAGGGGACCCCCCATCTCCTGAAATCGCTTGAAGAGGTCTGAGGGGAACCTCCAATCGCTGGAGTCTACCAAATATCACAAATTCCGATCCGCTATTATATTCTGTACGCCTGGTAAGTATTCTGCGGATACCGATATCTGTTGACTCAGACAATGATGCCAAAAAATCTTTCTCTAGGTCGGCCAGCATTCCGGAGGATGTTCCTCTGAGCTTGTTGATATACCGGACTGCGGAAATATTGTCCATCTTGAGGAGCACACACCACTTTGCCCTGTCTTTGGTACAGGCCCGTACCGCAAAATATCCTGCTAGGAGTTCTAAGCAGTTTATGTGGAGATGCAACTCCTCCTCGGACCATTTTCCTCCTGTCTCTAAGGAGCCGCATCGAGCTCCCCAGCCTGCTCTGCCTGCCTCCGATTCTATAACTAGGTACGATGTGTCTCCGAAGATAGCTCTGCCATTCCAGGCTTCCATGTTTTGCAGCCACCAGTTCAGTTCTGGAATGGCTTCCTGATTTAAGGTCACTAACTGATGATAGCCTAGGACCCCTCTGAGATGCCCGATTTTCAACCTCTGAAGAGCCCTGTAGTGTAGTAGGCCTGGAAATATGGCTTGTATGGAGGCTGCTAGAAGCCCTGCTGCTCGAGCTAGACTCTGGAGTGAAATAACATTCTTCGCTACTACTGCGCTCAGCTCTTTTTTATGGCCTTTATTTTTTGAGTCCAATGATGCCTTCTTGGTATCTACCACTAAGCCCAGGAACTCTATTCTCTGAGTTGGTCGCAAGTCAGATTTCTCCTTCTTCACGACGAAACGTGAGAGAGGACATTAGCTGGCCTACCCATGTGGCCTGCTCCTGTAGACTGGCGGTGCTCTGTCCTAGGATGAGTATGTCGTCCAGGTATAGGATAATCCTGATCCCACTTTCTCGAATGATGACTGCGACTGGGTGCATAATCTTGGTGAAGGCCCACGGCGCAGATGCCAGCCCGAAGGGGAGACATGCAAACCTCCAGATCTCTGATCCCCATCGGAATCAAAGATACTTGCGATGCTCTACTGCTATCGGAATGGTAAGGTAAGCGCCCTTGAGATCTAAATCGGACAAGCCAGTCTCCTCTCCTCAGCAGGTCTCACAGCAGGTGTATACCCCCTCCATCTTGAAGTGGCGATTCACTACCCATTCGTTCAAACTCTCTAGGTTTGTCACTGGCCTTCTTTTCTCTCCCCTGTGCACTAAAAAACCTATTGCTGAGGAAACCTCTGTCCTCCTGTCTTTCTCTTTCTATCGCCTCTTTGTCTGCTAAGGTGCACAATTCGCTGTAAAGTAGCGGCACTTTTTCTAAGGCCATATACATTTATGTCGACTCTCACGCCTGAATGGGGCTGCCTACAAATTCTAGTTGCATGTCTGAGACTGCTTGCAACACCCATGCATTGCTGGACAACTCCTGCCACGCATACAAGGACCAGCGCATCCTGCCCCCTACTTCCAGGGGCACCAGCTGCAAGGTACTCACCACCTGATGTGTTTTGCTGCCTTTAGGCTCCGCTTACTCTGCGATTCCTGGGGAAGCGAGCTCTGGCCGGGAAGAATGCGTCTTGTTGGCGATTCTCCCAGTATTGGGCTCTCGATCCTTGAGGTCTTCCATACTGACCATCTTCCATACTGACCAAAACGACCGGACGCCCAACCTCTCTGTCGACTGATCCCTGCAAAAACAAGTCCGGGAAAAATTCTGCGGATGAAGCTCTGCGCCTTCTCCAGAGCAGAGTACGTCCCCACAAATTGAGACATTTCCTTGGCTAATGTGCCACCAAATAATAGCCCCTTTGCACCCTCGCCCGCTTTGTACAAGGCTAGATCACTCAATTTGTTATCAATCTTTAATAACACTCCCCTTCTCCTATCTGCTGAGAGGGCGCAGTGTGCGTTGACTAACAGGCAAACTGCACGCTTGGCCCAATTGCCCATGGCGACAACTTCTACTGGCATGCCTGTGTCTGCGGCTTTCTCCGCCAGATCCATTATTAATCTAGGACCTTGTCTTGACAACCCCGCCACGCTCTGTCGACACCTTTTCTGAAGTCTTTTGATGCTTTTGTGACAAATGCCACCATCTTTGGGTCTAATTCCGGTGTGTCAGTTACCGTCCCCGGCAGTACTAGTCTGGGGCACTCCACCCTCATCTTTGCTCAGACTTATCTGTCCAGCGGTGTCCGCATGTGTTGCACCATTTATTGCCCCACTCTGGATGATGGCACCCATTCGGAGGATCTCAGATGCTTTATAGCCTCTGGATCGAACATATCAAGAAGGCCTTAGTCGTCTTCTTGAGGCTGGTGTGTGATTTTAGGCCGAAGTATCTCTACCTCCTCCCCGCCTTCATCATCTGGCGAGTAGCCGGCATCCTCTTCCTCCCACTCATTATTCACCCCTGGGGCAGGGGGGTCGAGAGCCTGGCACGGTCGCCCTCATCAAATAGGCTTTTTTCAGCCTACTCACTGGGTCGAATGGCACTTGGGGTGTTAGTTCAACCCAGTCGTCGTTGCTTGGAGGCGTCAAAGAGGCAGTCCTCTTCAGAGTTTTCATACAGCCCTGATCAATCCCTGGTTCGGGGTGTCCTGCTGATGTTCCCTCTCCTGGGCTCAGCAACCTCCTTTTTGTGGACTTTTCATTTTCTGCTTTTTGCTTATTTAGCATGGCTTCCAGGTGGTCAAGTCTCTGAGCTAGGGGCATCATGCCCTCTGCCACTGCCTGAGATAAAGAGTCCCCCAAAACTCTCTTAAAGCTGAGGGAGAGATCATCATCTTCCACTACAGGCTGTTCTCCCCACTCCTTCGAGCTCCATTCTGGGGAGGTGCTCTGGGGACACACTGGGCTCCTTATACTGTGCATTATATTAAAGTAAGCTCACACAAGCTGCTGGAGGGAATTCAGCTGTTAAATGCCCACTGAGTGCCTATCACGACTGTATAAATCCCTTTTTTTTAATATATGGTAACTGCACTTGTACTGCGCGCGTGAAATTAGTCTCTTGTGAGGAGATTTGTTCGTTGGGCGTGGTGTATGCTGGGAGAGACTTCTCGCTTGCCAGCTCTGCTGGGTCCTAAAGCCCACCAGGAGCCGCGAGGAATTGTATTGCAATATAAGAGGCAGGGCCGGCTGCCTAACGCAAGCGCAATCGCCTGCGGCTCCGGCCCAGACCTCTGAAAAGAAACTTATGTGGAATGAAGCTTCGCCTGAAACAGGTGAATGCTGCCGCGCGCTCGCAGTAATATTCCTCAGCTCACTCTATCCTAAGTTGAACGCTTACTCAAATGATATGCGCGTGCAAATCGTTGGAACGTTCAGTTATACAGCATTCAAATGTCGATGAAACGCACGTGCTTTACACTATATTATCCGTCATTCATCCAAACATTACAGTTATCTTGGCATTATCGTTTCCAAGTGAGGTATTTATCTTTGAAAGCAGCAACAAAGCAAGAGGAGTTGTGCTTTCAAGGAGAGCCTCTTATGGACATGGTCAGAGCCTGATTGGGCAGAATTACCAGGTTACTCACCGTAGTGACCACCTTACTCCTAGTCCATAGTCCCCTTTCCTCCATACTTATCGGACATCTCTCCGTCCTGTGGGACAGGACCGGAGCACTTTGTAAAAAGCATCCACATTTTTTTCAAAAATGTGTCCCTCCTCTCTTTCCCCCGCGGGGCCCGGCACGCGGCTGTAACTCCGCCCCACCTTGGCTCCGCTCCGCGCATCGCCCATCAGTCCTTTTCTATCGCAGGGTCCAAGACCCATTAGCAATAACAGAGGAACCTTATTAGAGGGGACGGCGGGCGGGCGTATGGAGGAAAGGGGACTATGGACTAGGAGTAAGGTGGTCACTACGGTGAGTAACCTGGTAATACTCCTACGTCCCGTCTCCTTTCCTCCATACTTATGGGAGATTCCCAAGCACTCCTTATAGGAACTATGGGTGGATGGAAATACCCCTTACTGAAACAGGTTCTTCAGCACAGCCTGGCCGAACTGAGCGTCGGCCCTAGAGCTCATATCAAGGCAGTAAAGCTAACAGAAAGCAGAGGGGGGAGGCCCAGGTAGCCGCTCTAGCGATGGACTCCCAGGGAACATACTTCTGAAAAGCAACCGCAGCTGCCTTGCCTCGCACTTGATGCGCATGAATACCCTTAGGTGGTTTCAGCTTTTGGACGGTGAAAGATTCCGTGATACAGGCAGCAATCCGTCTGGAAATGGATGCCTTAGACACCGGCCTGACCTGGGGTTTACCGAAGGTCACAAACAGTTGGGAAGAGCTCCAAAGCTCGGCAGTGCTGTCCAGGTAGAACTTAAGAGCTCTTCGGACATCCAGGAAGTGTAGAACCCTTTCCGCCTCCGAGGCAGGGTTCGGAAAAAAGACCGGAAGGGAAATGGACTGATTCAGATGGAATTCGGTCACTACCTTTGGTAGGAAAGCTGGGTTCGTCCAAAGGTCCTTGTGAAAAACCAAGAAAGGAATGCTCCACCGACAATGCCTGGAGCTGGCTCACTCACTCTCCTCACTGACGTAACGGCGACCAGAAAGGACACTTTCCAGGACATGTACTTGAGGTCAACCGTAGCCATTGGCTCGAAAGGTTTATGGCACAGCGCCGTCAGGACTACGTTCAAGTCCCAGGGCGGGTGCAGAGTACGAACCGGAGGGTAGATGCGTGTCAAACAAGCAAAATGTCTCTTCACCACCGGGTTAGTTAACGAATAAGAACACCGGTCTGTAGAGAGGTAGGCAGAAATCGCTGAGAGATAAGTCCTGCAGGACAAGACATGAACCCCTGACTCTGCTAGGGAGGAGACAAAGGACAGCACCGTGTCAATCGTCGCCACCCTAGGGTCCAATTCTTTCTTCAAACACCAATGACATAACCTGAGCCATTTACTCTTGTATTGGGATCTGATCGAGGGTTTCCTGGCTGCCTGGGTTTGTCTGCGGATAACATGTGCATTATCCAAAGGCTCTAGCGCCGTGAACTCAGGCACCATGCTGCCAAGTTGAGCGATTGTGGGGAGGGGTGCCACATCTGCTGTTCCCCTTGGTGAAGAAGATCGGGAGTTACTGGTAACCTGATCGGCGGACACGCCGACAGGTGTTGATGTTCTGAGAACCAAAACCTGGCCGGCCACCACAGAGCTATCAGTAGAAGAGAACAGTTGACAGAACTTTTCAACTTCCAAATTGCTCGATGAACCAGAGGAAGAGGCGGGAAGGCGTAAGCTCTCATGTTGTGCCATGGGATCTCGAGTGCGTCCCCCAGAGAGGAGGCTCCCAGCCCCCCTCTGGAGGCGTACTGAGGAAGCTTCTTGTTTATCGCCGTGGCGAAGAGGTCCACCTCCGGTGTGCCCCAACGCGAAAAAATCCATGATAGGATCTCCGCCTTTAGCTCCCACTCGTAGCTGGCCACTGTCCGCCAGCTGAGGGCATCCGCGGTGACATTCAGCTGGCCCGGGATGTGCACTGCAAGCAGCCAGACCCCATGAAGCACGGCCCACTCCCAAATCTGAATGGCCAGATCCACGAGAGGGGGAGACTTTGTTGCCCCCTGCTTGTTTATGTAGTACATTGATACCACATCGTCCGTTCTTATGCGGACCACCTTGTTGACAATGAGAGGTCTGAACGCATTGAGCGCCAGAAAAATCGCCAGAAGCTCCAATTGATTTATGTGCAGGAGCTTATCCTGAGGTGACCAGAGGTCCGAGACCTGAAGAAGATCTAATGTCGCACCCCACCCGAAAAGGGAGGAGTCTGTCGTGATCGTCACCATGGGGTCCTGGAACCCGACGCCCACTGACAGGTTGCTGAGAGAAGACCACCAGTCCAGGTCCACTCATGTAATCCGGAATCATTATCCGTTTGGAATCCGAGTCCACAGCCTGACGCCAGGAACTCCGAAGAGCCATCTGGGTCCGCCTCATTTTGAGACTAGCAAGAGGAAGAGCCAGCACACACGAGGCCATGAGGCCCAGAAGCCTCTGGAACCACCAGGCCGACATGCTCTCCGACTGCGTAAACATCGGACACGTGGCCAACAGATCCGCCATTCTGTCCCCGGTCAGATACACACGGCTATCAAGTTCCAACGAAAACCCAGGAAAGTCAGGTCCTGTGAGACCGTCATGGAGGATTTCCGCCAGTTCACCGACAGCCAAGATGGAACAGGAGCTGAAGGAGAGACTGGAGGTTGCCTGCTGCTGCCAACGGGCAAGGGCTGCGTAAAAGCCAGTCATCCAAGTAGGGATACACATGGATACCCTGGAGACGAAGATGGGCCGCGATCACCGACATCTTCGTGAAGACACGCGGCGGCGAACTGAGGCCAAAAGGAAGCACCCGAAACTGGAAGTGCTCCTCTCCCAGAGAGAAACGGAGATATCTCCTGTGTGGGTTCCAAATCAGGATATGCATG
This sequence comes from Ambystoma mexicanum, assembly GCF_040938575.1. Taxonomy (NCBI): domain Eukaryota; kingdom Metazoa; phylum Chordata; class Amphibia; order Caudata; family Ambystomatidae; genus Ambystoma; species Ambystoma mexicanum. The sequence goes on along the minus strand of NC_090922.1, from coordinate 1,245,569,764 downwards.
TACGCATCCTGAAGGTCCATCACGCTGAGCCAATCGCCCGCCTGCAAAGAGGAGCGTATTTGGCCGGGCGTGATCATCTTGAATTTCTCTTGGGGTAGGGAAAGATTGAACTGGGAAAGGTCTAGGATGGTGCGCAGGCCAGCCTGGTTGGGTTTGGGCACCGTAAACAGCCGGGAGTAGGAGCCCTCCCCTCGCTCCCCAAGGGTAAAGGGTTCCACAGCTCTGAGGAGCAGAAGTTTCTGAACCTCGGCCTCGAGGGAGGGTGAGCCCGACAGCTGAAAAGGAGGGTTGAGGGGTGGGTAGTGGGTAAAGGTAAGCGGAAGCCCGCTCGAGCGACTGACAAGACCCATCTGTCTTCTGTGATGGTCTGCCACGCCTCCCAATGAGACGCAATGCGTCCTCCCACCGGGGTCTCGTGAGAGCACGGAAAACCCTCATTTGGCAGGTTTATCGGTGGCGGTACCTCCTGAACCTGAAGAGGAGGCTGAGGAGCGGGAGAAATACCACGTACGCTGTTGTCTACGGCGGTTATTCCCCGCAGGATTATCCACTCTGCGATTTTTGCAGTTGAGGAAGCCCCTAAAACCAGAGGAAGGTCAACCTTGCGACAACGGCCTTTGAGTCTTGAAGGGAGGTTTAACCAGAACAGACAAAGATTTAGCCGTCTGAGTGCTGTCTTTTGTTTTGGTGAGCTCTACGTCAGTAGAAGAGTGAAAAAGCTCCTTACCATCAAATGAAAGGACCAGGACCTTGTCTTGCACCTCCTTCGAGAACTTAGTGGCATGCAGCCATGCTTGCCGCAAGGTATCAACCCCTAACATCAGACCCCGAGCCGAGGTGTCTACGTGATGAGCCGCAGCCTCCAGGAGATCCTGGACCAAGACCCTGGCATCGGAAAGGCCTCCTCTGAAATCCTCCAGCTTCTCGACCGGGATATGCTCCTCCAACTCTGACAGGCCTCTCCACATCCGCAATTCTGCATTGGCCTGCTTGAGCTGCAAGGCCGAACTGGCAAAGATTTTCCTCCCTAGGGAGTCCAGGAGCTTGTCCTCCTTCCCCAAGACCTGAGTCGCCGTCGCGGAGGAGGAAGCTGCAGGTCTGGATTGCAATGTGGCCGCAGCCACCACTGTGGAGGAGGGAGGCGGACAAGACGACAAGGCCACTTCTTCCAAGGAATGTAGCCTGTACCTCGCGTCAATCTTTTTATTGACATAAAGTCCCGAGTGTGGCTTTTCCCAAACTCTTCGGACCTCGGCCAGAACGTCCTTCTGCAAGAACAGGCCGGTACGCTCCAAAGGAGACAAGGTGAACGCCCCAGAAAGCACGCCCTCCTGCGGAGCAGGTGCCTCGGGCACCAGAACATCCAAGAAGCTCATCATGTCCAGTACCCGGTCATGGAAAGCTCTGGTAGAGCGGGGCAGGTCCTCGTTGTCCTGATCGCCTTGAGGGTCATCTGACAGGTCCGGCTCCTGCCTTGTCCACTGGGGACAATGGCAGCACAGGCAGAAGCGCAGGGGGAGGCACCACGGGCAAGGGAGGCGCCGGCAGAACCACCGACGGGACGGTTGGAGCTGGAGGCGCGGGTGGACATATCTCCTTGAAAAGCCCCTTGAAATATTCCCTCATGGGGTCGGTGCGCATAAGCGCTTGAAACTTACCGAAAAAGGCATCCTCAGGAGATTGTTTCGGAACCTGAGGAGGCCCTCTCATGAGGTGGACAAATCCAGGGACGCAACGGGGACGGGTGCCACACCGGCCCCTCCGCCGACGTATCCACATAAATCAAGGGAGCCGCCCTCGCGGGCAACGAAACATTGTGCGGAAGAGGCATCCGGGCGTTCCAATCAAAAACTGGCCGGTAAGGATGCGCACAAGGGACCTTAGGTTCACCCGAAGGACCGAACCCTACACCAGGGGCCGATGGCGTAGTCGTAGGGGTAGTACCTAAAATGGCCACCGTGGTAGTGGTGGGAACGGGTGCCATTTTGTCATCATCTGAGGGGAACTGCGGCACGTGAGGAAGTGAGGCAGGGGTCCCCGTCGATGGATCAGGGGTCTTAATTTTAGCTTTAACGTAAGGAACCTCAGCAGAGCCGGTACTATAAGGCGTGGAATGTTTCTGCGACATACCAATCGCCATCTGAGCCTTCGGAGGAAGAGCCTCGGCACTGCCGGTAAAAGAAGAAACCTTCTTCTTTGCCCCCTCAACAGATCTGGTGTCACCACAAGAGCGGGAACGGTGCACTGTCACCAACAGGGCCTTGCCCGGCCCCTCAGAACTGTTGGTAGCCTTAGCCTCTGTACGAGGGACTTCGGACCTAGGCTTGGTAGAAGCCTTATCGGCACGGGCCTCGAACATGTGTTCAGTAACCTCAAGCCCAGCCAAGACCTCGGGGCGTACCCCGGTTTTGTTTTTGAGGGAAGCCGAAAGAACTGATTTAGAGCAAGCTCTGGTACCCCACGACTCAGTAGAACTGGGTCTACACACAGCCCCCACAGGAGGGGCCTCGGAGTGTACTCCGGTGAACACAGGCCCCTTACGGAGACCCTCGGAGAAAACTCCGGTAGAATTATTAGGCCCGACAGGCACCTCAGGGCGAACCCCAGTAACAGAGCGATCGACGCCCCTCCCGGCTCAAGAGGAACCCGGGAAGGTATCCCCCGGCCGGGGTGCTCTGAAAATCAAAGACCAGGCGTTTTTTCTTCTCATCGATGAACGCCTGAAAATGCGAAGGAGGAGTCCGACCGAACACCACCTCGCATCGCTCCAACCGACGTTGAAGAGCCCAGACCGAAAGGGAGTCACAGTAAAAACAGGATTCCCAACGGTGTTCCGGACCCAAACACTCTAAACAAAGAGGATGGGGATCCGCCCTCGCGAAGCGACGGTGACACGATGAACAGTCTGGAAAATCTAGTTTAAAAGACAGACTAGTAAACGAACGCTAGCAAGAGCCAGAGAGGGAAAAACGGAAGAAAAACTCCGAGGATGCAAGTGCGTCTGGCCCCGATCGGGCGGAAAAAAGGACTGATGGGCGATGCGCGGGGCGGAGCCAAGGTGGGCGGGGTTACGGCCGCGTGCCGGGCCCCACGCAGTAAAGAGAGGAGGGACACATTTTTGAAAAAAATGTGGATGCTTTTTACAAAGTGCTCCGGTCCCGTCCCACAGGACGGAGAGATGTCCCATAAGTATGGAGGAAAGGGGATGGGACGTAGGAGTAAGGACAGAAGAACTACAAGGAAGCAGGGACTTATGGGGTTTTGTAGTCCTTACAGACATTTTAAAGTGAAGTGAAAACTACACCCACTTTTTTGTGTTAAGCCTCCAGAAATGCTCAGAAACAAATAAAAGAAATGTGTTGTTGAGTTTTAAAAAAGGTTAAAATGTTTGAATTTGAGATTGCTGTGAAGGCAGTAATAAAGAAAAGCATTAATGCTCGCCTCCTGTCTCGACATAGAATCAAAAGTGACTATAGTGAATATTTACTTTCCACTACACATTGCAGTATTTATTTATAAGGCGCTGGTCACAGGATCGAAGGCATAGTGGCACTAACAGTGACAGACTAAACAGAAAAGCACAAAGGCAGATTCCCATCAATTCAGAGATCAGGTCCCACAACAGCAGAACAGAAAAGTCAGAAGTCCAGCTTTGAAAACTCCCAAGGATTGGCACAAACTCAAATCTGGAGGAAGAGCATTTCAGATTCTTGGTGCCGCAAAGTGAAAAATCCCTGGGCTACCATGTCTAAGTTTAGACCGGGGAGTTTGAGGAAGACTCAGATTGTTGGATCTCAGTGTTCTTCGGACCGGTAGCCAGGAGATCTGGTTAGATAGATAAACTGGGCTCACTCCAAACAAACATTTATGAATAATGCACAGTAGGAAAAAAGGTATCCTACTGCCCATGCTTTCCTCGCTACAGAGACATGGTCACTCCTTTTCAGTCCCAGGACTGCTCTCATCGCATTATTTTGCGTGATCCAGCGAAGCATCATGTCTCCTTTACCTATTCCATGCAACAGGCTGAAGCCATAATCTAATTTAGCTCCATTGATTGTCCTTCCAATTGTTGCTTTATTGTCCTGCAACAAATACAGCCTCAGTTGTACCAACAATTTCAAGTAGTAAAATGTAGAAGACGCCAGGAAGCCAACAGGAGTCTTCACGTTAAGCTCTTGGTCAAGTACCATGCCCAAGGTCTTCATCTTCTGAAGAGTGGTAATAACACATCCGGCTATATGGAATTCATTGAACTCCAGTCCTAGTTTCTTCAGACGTGTCGCTGTGCCCACAATCATGATTTCAGTCTTCCTGCCTTTCAAGGCCAACCCATTCTCCATCATCCAAGTCTGGATTACAGCATACACCCCGTTGATTGTGTCAGAGTCCTCAGTATATTTTCCTGACAGGATAATTAAGCACTGAGTTTCATCAGCATATTTTCTAAACAGTTCCCCCCTTCAATAAGTAGATTAAAGAGTGGTGCTGTAAAGAGATTAAATAATGCAGGGGAAGACATGACCCCTGCAGGACTCAATCAATTTCAAACTCATCTGCTTTGCGGTGTTCTCTAGCAGTACGCGGGGACAGAAAGGACTCGATCCAATTTGCTGCAGCTGTGGAGAAGTGAACAACATAGTTGAGGCCGGAAACTAGTATTGAGTGATCCACTAGCTTGCAGGCTGCAGAGAGATGAATAAGCAGCCAGAGGGACGTCCCACCTCCTTCTATAATTTCCAACATATTCGCCTTAAGAAGCAGCAAGGCGGATTCTGTGCAATGCGCCCTTCCGAAAACCTGACTGCCTTTTATTCAAGATCAGATTATTCTCCAAATAGATATGTATCTGTGCGTAGGCAGCACAATCCAGAATTTTAAGCAAAAAAGGTACATTTGAAATGAGCCTATAGTTAGTTGAGGAAGTTTTTTTTTTTAATAAAGGCGAGATCAATGTCTGTTTAATGCAGCTTGGCACACATCCCTCCATGAAGGACGAATTCACAAATTTAGTTATGAGGGGAATCAGCTGAACAGCACAGTCTTCACTCTTGATGGACACACAACACCCTTACAAAAAGTGGGACGCAGATGTTTTACCAGGGCCAACATTTCGTTTTCCATGACTGGTGCAAACTCAAAGGGGGCGGGGGGAGAGTTCAATTCACCTTAATGAGGGGTATCTAGGTAGTTAGTTTTACCATGTAGATCCCCGTTTCGCTTTCATTTCATCCTGGATCTTGTTTCTTTTATGAATCAGTGCCTCAGAGTCACACCATTCTTTCTCTTTATTGGCCACAAGTACAACTGGGGCTGGGTTTTCCAATTCCCTCAAGATTTAAAACAGTTATTTAGTGTTTGAATTGGCACTTTTTATCCTTTGGTAAAAGGCTATTTTCTTGGCAGATGTAATTGCATCTTTATGAGCATTAGTTGCCGGCAGATATTTTGTTCTATTGACTTCGCAGCACGCCATCTTCCAGCACCCAAATGCTTTGTGCTCGTCTGCTTTAAGAGGTTGAATTACATCCGAATACCAGCGATTGGCTTCCCTTTTCATAATATGGCATGTCTTTTCTGACGCCTTAATGTTTATGGCTTTCGCAAGCATGTTTTCATAGGGCATCGCTATTTTGTTCGCAGACTTCCGTTAGGGCAGTGTGTTTAGCATATTTTCAAAAAGTGGAGCTAGTATTGCGGCCGATAGCAGACGTGTGTTTGTCGATGTCACCACCACACTTTCTGGTTTGGGTTTCTGGGACCGGGGTGGACAGAAGGTTAAAGTGGATAAGCATATGGTGCGACCAAGGGCATGGCCATACTTCTACCTTGTCCGTGAGGACATTTAAGCTGGTGATCCAACCCAGGATTCTCCCCTTGATATGTGTTGCAGTCTGTACATTGTGCGAAAAACCATATTTGACAGTGCCCTTTCTGTAATAGTTGCCACCTGATCCTACTCATCATGGAGTCCTAAATTAAAGTGCCCCCATTAATATTACCGTAGAACAGGGTTTGATAAACAGGGCGAGTATGTCTCCCAGAACATCTGAAAATTCAGGCATGGCAATGGGTGGACGATAAACAAGCTCAAAGTCAGTGGTCATATTTGGATCAATCTGTACCTTGGCACAGAATATTTCACATGGATGGATGGATTTTGTATTTCGAGGCATATGTTGTGAATCTGGAAGAATGATTTGTAGATTAATGCCAATACACCACCCCCACCCGTGGGTCGATCTGCACGTATAATCGAAGACCCGACAGAAGCCGCAAGTTATAAAGCAATTCCTGCCGCCTCATGTAACCAGGTCTCTGTGATGGCGCACACATCTATTTGTTCCGCCGTGAAATAGTCTGCATTGCGTGCTTTATCAAGGAGCGTTTGTTTATTAGTAGGCACACCAGTGGCGCCACCATGCTTAACCTCCTCCACCCCCACTATGGTAGAAAGGTACCTGTACTTAATAGAGCCTCCCAATGAGAAGCTGTCTGTGCCACGGGCAGCGTCTGTTTGTTTGTTTATTTATAACGCGCAAACCATCAGGCCCGGAGGCAACAGGGCTCAATTTGTACAAAGTTACGAAAATGCATACATACAGACATAAAAGATTAAAGAAATTAACATTAACAGAAGTATTAACAAGGTTCCTATCTACAAATAATACAGTGGTTTCAGTGCCGCTAAAGGTTTAACAGAGGATATACCATAGGGTGTACGAAGTAACGTAGGTCGGTGGGTCAGATCATGTAAGACAGGGTTGCTAAACATGTCTTAAAGTTGGTCGGACAGCCAAGATTTGGTATTGGCCTTGAATGTGTTGAAGGAGTCTTCTGCTCTGATTGTATCGGGGAGGTAGTTCCATAGCTTGGAGGCTAGGACAGGGAAGCTTGAGCCCCCCCACTTTTTGCAGTTTAAACCTAGGGATCGATAGACAGTGGGACTGGGCAGTTCTTAGTGGTCGGGAAGTCGAGTGGCATGACAACCGTCTGCAGAGGTAGATCGGGGCCTTGTTAGCCAAGAATTTGTGCGTAAGGGCGAGAGTTTTTAGTGAAATTCTCTGCTCGACAGGTTGCCATTTTAGGTTAGTTCTAGATTCTGAAATGTGGTTGTTGCGGGGAATGTTTAGTGCTGCCCGGATGGCATTGTTTTGGGTAGTTTGGAGTTTATTCAGGTTCTCTTGGCTGGTGCCTAGGTAAAGAGCTACAATAATCAATTTTAACCATAATGAGGGTTCTAGCTAGTGTAACACTGTTAGGGGGTGGTAAGAAACGGTCTGCAAGCTGCAATAAGTTTGCAGGCGTATGCCAAGGCAGATCTGACTGCATTTGTCTGGATAACGATACGGTGGCGTCACGGTAGAAACCTAACGTTTTAGTATCTTTCGAGACTCGTATGGTGTTACCGTCAATGGTGAATGATTGATAGGACGGCTCTAGTTTGCTCAGGCGTTTTGCGGTGCCCAGGATCAGGAGCTCCGTCTTGTCGTCGTTTAGGCATAACTGATGTTGGGCCATCCAGGCTTGGATGACCAGGTAGACTGGCAAGATACCTATCTGTTAGCCAACTGGGATGTAAAAGCACTATATACATCAATTGGACACCAAGTGGCACTGGATACAATTGACTATACATTCAAGAACCAGTCTGCTTCCCACTTCAACTATGTTTGCATGCAAAAAGGAATGCTTTTGGCAACTTTGGAGAATAATATATTCATTTTTTATAATCAATTTTATTGTCAAGCACGTGGGGCAGCGATGGGTGTAAAATATGCACCAGCATTAGCGAACCTGGCGATGGGAATGTTTGAGGACTTGTTGATCTATCAGCTGCAAGGTTTCAAAGAGAAGATGATCAAATGGTCAAGGTATATTGATGATGTATTTATTGTCTGGAATGGAACATCGGAAGAACTAAACTCGTTATTACAACAAGTCAATTGCAATCAATATGGGTTAGAGTTTACTGGACAAAGCAGCCGGTCAGAAATAAACTTTTTGGATCTAACCATTTATGTCTCAAACAATCAACTGTACACTAAAACATATAGGAAAGAGACAGAAGTGAATTCGACATTGTTTGCGACTAGTTGTCACCATCGACCAGTTATTTTGAACATCCCTAAGGGAGAATTTATACGGGCAAGAAGAAATTGTACCGAACAAGAAATTTTCGATAAAGAATGCAAATTACTGACAGATCGTTTTTCGGCCAGAGGGTACCCTCACAAAGAAATTACAAAGGCCAGGCAAAAAGCACATTGTATGTATAAATCACAATATACTGATTAGTGCTTAAGGAAATGGGTCACACTATACATTTCACTAAAGCATCGAGACATTAATAACACATAAGGCCAATGGTAGAGATCGATCCATGTAGAGATGGCTCATGTCCTGTCAAATAACACCATCTATTCATCTTACATCCCAAACAGCAACCTTGAAGATGAGACTACAGTACCCAGAATTCCGTGCAACGGTTCACTAGTTCACATAAAATTGGACTGAATAAACAAACCCCTTTCTGATCAGATGGGGGCTCTTGGCGTGAGAGAAGTCCCACGTCAACAACCTATGTTTAATCAAACATCATTCATTTATGTCAGGATTGAAAATTAAACACTAAGAATAAACTCCATTACCCATAATTCAATGCAACAGAACATAGTTTACATCATATTGCCCGTGAATAAATAAACCACATTCCTAACTTAAATGTGGGAGTTTTTGATTCAACTAACTAATGCAAGATGTGCACAACATCTTTATAGCATTAATGTTTCACAAACTGTGGTTTTTGACCGCTTCGGTGAAAACAAGTGAATACAGGTACAAGGTACAAGGACAATTCGTTACTCAGTAAATATGGAACTCACATCCCAAAACATGGCCGCCACCATCAATGGTGCAAAAACCGAAGAGCGATTTACGGGGAAATAAGGGCTGATTATAATTCAGGGACCCTCGAGAGAGGACGACTACGACGCTTGGAGCAGGAACAATAGAATTTTCAGGTAAGCCCTGGGCTTTAGGTGGGAAGCCCACCACTGGCTGCAGACACGTTACAAATCGTGCTGCACGTGTAACCAGGGTTTTGCGATTTGGGACAGGAATAGCACTGCACGAGGCGCGTATATTTTTTCAAATGTAAAATATTTTAAATTGGAAAGCCAAATACATTTTGTCTTTACGAATTAAGGAAGGAGCAAACGGTAAAACAGTGCAAATACACACGTATTTTTTCATATGCAAAATACTTACGTCGAAAAGCAAAAAACGTATGGACTAAGTGTTTAATTATTTTTCGAAGTATGAATCAATCTAAAATCGAAATACAACCTATGTAATGATCAAAACATACATGTCTTCTTTTGCATAGGTGGGATTGAACCCAGGACTTGTTAGAACTATACACAATAGAGAATCTTGTAAAGGGTAAGACATACCAAGAACTTTTTCTTTGAGACCAATCACACGACAAGGGAAACCACCCCTCCCCTGCAACCGCACCCCCAGCTCTCCCTCCCCCCCACCCCCCCTCACTTCTCAGCCCTTGACTACATAAATATGCTCAGAGAGAATAAGGATCACTAAGATGCACGAGGTGTGATGGGGTTTTATTTCAAAGATTGTGTTTCATAAAATTGTGTTTCAGAAATTTGAAAATGTGGGTTTTAAGCACAAAAAAGTCACGATTTTCAACCGGGTTTAAAAAATGTTAAAAAATAGAAGGTCTTTAACGTTTTGAACCTTATTTTGGTGTTATGTATTTTTGTATTCTTTTGTAAATAGCCCGGATTGAAAAAGGCGGGGTGCGAACGCCAAAACACGTGTCTCCAAAAGGGCTAAACCCTAAATTTCCAAACAAAATAAAAATGGATAAAACTAACCAATCGGAATGAGAATTGTTCTTTTACCTACTTTGGCGCAAAGCAGTGCAGGCACAAGTGTGTGTTTTTCAAGGTTTACAGACGAGTAGAGGAACTCAATGTCTCTGTATTAGCCTACACTCATGCGACAAACTACTAATAAAGAAATACAAGCAAGAATAAATTGAAAACTACAAGCAACAATTGCAAAAATAGGTCGCGAAGGTACTACTATATGATATCGATACAAAAAAGTTCCTCAAAACTTAAGAAGACTTCATTGAGGGCCTTGGTGTCGGCTAGATAGTCACCCGTGATGGGAATGAGTATCTGGGTGTCGTCCGCATAATGAGTGTAGGAGACACCCAGATAGTCGAGCATATCAAAGAGAGGTTTGGTGAAAATGTTATAGAGTGTGGGTGACACGCAAGATCCCTGAGGAACACCGCAGTGAATAGGGGAAGGGTCCACGGCTGCGGATGGGGCAAAGACCCTCATGGATCTATTGCTCAAAAAGGATTTGATCCAGGCCGCAGCAGAGGACGAGAAGTTGGCAGCAGAGTGGAGGTGCCTGCATAGGATCTGGTGGTTGACCAGATCAAATGCGGCTGAGAGGTCGAGAAGTAGTAGCATTGCTAGTTTGCCCTGATCCTTCAATATCTCAATTTGGGTTTTTAGGTCTATTAAAGCGGTTTCGGTCCCGTGTCTAGGGCGAAATCCGGATTGTCGTAGACCTAGCAAGTTGTTAGATTCCAAGTAATCTTGGATCTGCAGGTATGCTGCGCGGTCTAGAATGTTAAGCAAAAACGGGACTGTGGTGATAGGTCGGAAGTTAGAAGGTATGCTAGGGTCTAGGGATGGTTTCTTGAGCAGAGGGATCACCCAAGCGTCCTTAAGGTTGTCCGGGACAATCCCTGTTTTAAAGGAGGAGTTGATAAAGGCCGTAATAAAATGGGACCAGGTCATGTGCAGAGTCCTTAATAATGGGAGCTGGGCATGGGTCACCTTGGCAGTTAGATGGTTTGATTCTCAGGATGATATTTTCTACCTCGGGAGTGGTGAGAAGGCAAATGGTGTGGTGTTAGCAGTGTCTGGAGGGAGGGCCCTGGCCGGGGAGTGTGAGCGGTTGTCGAGCTTCAGGCTGTCCTGCTTGATTTTAATTTTAGATTGTAGCGTAGAGATTTTATTTGGTAAGGCTACTTGAATGTTAGCACACCATTTACTATCTTTCGTGCAAGTGTCTGGGAGGGAGACTGGAGTTTCTAGCTCTTTTAGGATTCTGAATTTGTATTCGAATCAACTTGCAGAATGCGATTGTTAAGGGATTCTTTTTTTGCAGTGATGATAGCATCTTTGTAGGTGAGGCAAGAAGGAAACCATCTTTATGCTTGTGGCTTTTCCATCGATTTTCAGCACAGGGTTTAGCTTTGCGGAGCATTCTTAACTGAGGGGTGAACCATGAATTGAGGTGTGCTTGTGGTTTAGCCTTCCTGAGTTTGAAAGGAGCTATGGAGTCTATCGCCGTAAGCATAGTTTGGTTATAAGTGTCTGCTAGGGATGTGGGGTCAGAGCAGGAGTTGGTGGCCGCATTGAGTGAAGGGAGTAACAGTGGGAGGAGTTTCTCCTTAGTTATGTCCTTTTTGCTTCTAGTTGGGAGCACTGGGGCTATCGGTGTCGGAGTTTGTGGGGTTGCTTCGATATTAAAAGTTATGATGTGATGGTCAGACCATAAGCAAGGGGTATTGTCAAGAACCTTAATATTGCAGTTAGAGCCGGATAACCAGTCAAGGGTTCTGCCTTTGATATTGGGTGGGTTCTTGAATGTACAAGGTGAGGCCGAGGTCAGTTAGAACATTCTCCAGATTTATGGCGACAGGATCTTTTGGGTCACCGAGAGCTAAGTTAAGGTCGCCTAGGAAGATTGTTTGTGAATTATTGTTAGCTTTGTCAAGGAGGAAAGTGGATATTTCACCGACAAAGGCTGGTGCCGGCCCTGGGGGGCTATAGATAAGGTGGAGGGTGGCTGTTTGGTTAGGCGTTAGTGATAGTTTGAATGATAGCGACTCGGCTGATTCAAGTTTGTAGTCAGGTACCACTCTTAGGTCAAGAGCGTTTTTATGGATGAAGGCCACACCACAGCCTCTGGACTGGGCAGCGGTACGGTCACAACGTATGATGCCGTAGTCCGTTGGTAAGGCCAGGGATAGTGAGGGGCCGAATGCAGCATGTAGCATGTAGCCATGTTTCGGATATAGCGATGAAGTCAAGGTCAGAGGTGGTGATAAGGTCAGCAATGTCTAATGCGTGTGCTGTGAGAGATCTAGCGTTAAGGGCGCCCTTGAACACAGGCAGTTTGACCTCTGTGGTGGTGGATATGGACTCTACCGAGTCCTTCCGTTCCGGACGTGAGCAGACATTGGCGGGCCTTGCTTCTGTGCCGGTGCTACCGCGCCGCCAACAGAGATTAAGGCTGCAAGGGTGTGTGGGCAATAAAGTCCAAAAGGGACTACAGTAGCAAGCTAAGTAGTACAAAATCGCCCAGCAGGTAATCACTACACAAGCATCACCGCAATATTTCTGTTTCAGATGCAGATGTCCAATTTGTAATGAAATAAATTCACTTTGCATTTAAAAAAAAATCAGTGCAAAAAAGTCAAACTTAGATATTTGTAGACCGATTTTTCCAGTGCCAAGTCATGCGCATTAGCTCTCACGCCACTAATGGAAGAAAGAGCCTCCCCGGAGCAGAATTAGAGCAGAATAGATTATGTATGCTCCGTCCAACCAATAGCATTCACCCTGTATCCTGCAACACAAAAACAGTGTCGCAAGGAATCAAGAGTCAAAACAAGCCTCACCAGGCTAAATTCTGGCTTTATGTGGCGAAAACCAGCCTTGCTACCGCGCCGCCAACGAAGTTTAAGGCTGCATGGATGTCTAGGAAATGAAGTCCAAAGGGACTACAGTAATAGTGACTTAGTTCAATTATTTTAATTTGAAATAACATTTCTGCCCTACTTCGAGTTTAATCATTGGGTTCGCTGTTCAAATTTCACTCTGAAAGCATCTTTTTATCCGGAGCGTTGGCATTGGTTTCTATTTGTGATACCATATCAAAGAGTATGAAAGGCATATGCATTTGCCTACTATGTTACAGCCCTAGCATTTACCAACCCATCAAACACAAACTTGAGTGGTACTGAGTTCTTTGCAGAGCGTCCAAGATCTGTTGGTTGTGTCCTACGTTGGACCTCGTTTCCATCACATTCCATTTGGGCACCACGATTTTGCCCATGGTTAATCATTAGAACACAAACCTCATGTAAACCATCGCATTTGACTTGAATGAATTTAGACATGCCGCTGTAAGGAACTCATGGTGGCAACAGTAAAGACAGACAAGTGATCACAGTTCAAGGGTGTTTATTAAACAGTATATGCAAGTTGGAAAAACGACTAATCTGAACCTAAATCTAAGATGGGAGCAAGCTACAAACATCAAATAATAATAAGGAAGTCTTAGTGGTGTCCTGTCAAAATAAATGGGCCTATACTAAGAAAAACATATTGCCAATCCTTACGCTAAATGCAAACAAAGAGTTTGGGATGAGGTTCATAAGAAATGTTTTCACAAAGAATAAGTCAGGATGCGATAGTTAGGGTCGCCCTTCCCCACGTTTTGAGCCTGGGACAAGGCGGAACTCCGGAGCACAGCACATGCTCAAGCTTTCCCAGCACCATCTAACAGTTCCGCTCTCCGCTATCAGGACCTTCGGTGGTTAAGTCTCTTTTATACAAAAAGTCTCTTGCCTTGAGGACTTGATGTCTTCCAAAATAATAACAGAAGTTCCCTTCTGCTTGTACGATGGGTGATGCCTTTTCATCCGTATATCCCCTTCTTTCTGGCTCAGACCTCCGTCGGGTTCACTACTGCTTTCAACACAATTTCCTTTGTGATATTTATGAATTTTGATGTCTTTTTAAACAGTTCACTGTGGACATCCCTCCTTCAGGTTTACTCTTGCCAACTTTGTCAATCGCACATTTTCTCAACCAGTTCTTAGGATGCTGGATTCACTTCCCTTAGCTTCATAATCATCTGTCGGTCAAAGACTTTATACTGTACAGAGAATTTTATTGGACCCTGTATGATCACTTTGACCCCATTCTCGCCTTTTCCAAAGCCTTCTGGTTATGGTAGTTTCAACAGTCTGGTAATCACCCAGAGTTTCCTGAGTGAGCACCCAGGTGGTGCCCGATTCCTCCGTTGCTGGTTTTCCCTGTTCTGGTATCAACAGTTCTTTGTATTCCTTCACAGTTCAATTAGCCGTTTGCTACTTTTGTTCAACACAGTTCAGTTTCTTATCGGCTCTCCCCTCGACTCACTGGCTGTGATGAACCAATTGGCTTTTCTTCTCTCTGGATTCAAGGTTGGTACCACTGAGACAAGTGTCTCTACCCGGCTTGGTTATCAGCGGAGGCAGGCCTTGTGTACCGTTGACACCTGTTGCAACACACGCTGGCTATTGTTCACAGTCTTACAATTCCTTCGTACGGCGTTGGTCGGAAAGGACAAGGTCGTTTTCTCCTTGTCGCCCTCTCGGTTCGTACCGACTTTCTCCTCCTCTTGTACTGCTGTGCCAAGTTAGCTCTCTTGTTGTGCGGTCTGCCTTGCTCGTATTGTGGTCTCATGCGCCTCCTTTTATCCCTGAGGGAAAGGGTTGTCCGGTCTGTGCGGTTCTGGTCAATTGCCTGACCCTTGTGTTGGGACATGTCAGGTAAATGGCTCGGGTGCTAGTCCGTCATCCTTCGTGATATGCAAAAGTGTTTGCATCGGAAAAGGGGGGGTGGAGCATCGTACGCGGTAGCTTGGAGAAAAGGTGTTATAAGAAGGGGGATACCGTGTCTCACCCATCAGTGTCCCACTTCCACTCCCCGAGGACCTCCATCCAGGTGATTCTCCCTCACTGGTCCACCAGTGATGGCCGTGTCCTGGCCACCTGGATGACAGACCCCCGGTGACTAGTCAGGGAGACACCTTCGTGTTTCACACCACAAATTAACTTGTGTCTCTACATATTTCAAAATGTTTTGCTTTTATTGGTACTGGGTGCTCAGCTTGTGTCTTGACTAAGCTCTGAATAGATTGAGACATATCAGAAATTGGGTTTACTCTACTCAACCTAAGTTTGAATGTTATGTTTAAATGTTATTTTACTAATCCATAAGAATAGTTTGCATGGAATTGTCCAGAAAATGTTTAGGTCAATTTCCGGCTTGGCATGGATAGGATCTGTCATCATGCATTAAAGTAGACCTCAACATTTGCATTTGCCACTAGCCAATGGCTAGTGATAATTAACTCTAGGTGAGTGAGAAACTGCATACTGTGTGCATGTGAAGAATTAAAAGAGGCAAGTAACCTTATGCCTTGCAAGAAGCTGTCAACTTAAAATGTTGCACCTGGATTAAACAATATGCCACAAAACAAACATTTTAGTTTGGTGGGAATAATATCGAGCACATCTGGTGTGACCGATACAGATTGCTAGGAATGCTCTCCACCTAAAATAGAAACTTAAGTAAAGCCCCTTCTCTTGAATTATCCAACATTCACTTTGGATGGCCTGAAATCCTGGCTGGGTCTATTAATAAGTGAGCTAACATTACGAAGTCATACTGACACACTACAAAGTGAATTGACGCATGTTTTACGACTTCAATACACAAATTGATTGCTAGTAAAAGCTGACAAATTAAGGAAGTGTTCCATCAATCCACACAATATGTAAATGAGGAGCAGGCAGTCTTCGGGCAACCTGCCCTGCAAGAGTTACTAATGTTCTGCAGAGTAGTTCTTGAGACTTTTGATCAGACATGTTACTCCCTTAATACCTGACTGCCAAGGTTTTCTCCCAAAACTGCTCATTGGCAGCAATGACTTGCTGTGGATGGTCAACCATGGTACAAAATTAAGCGGCTACCAAGAAGGCAAAAGCGCTCAAAACAAATACGAAACTCGAACCATCAATTATCCCACTCACAGCTGAATGACAACTCATGCCTTTCCAGCATATAACCTTTGATTCAGACAGCTGACATTGCTAAAGCAGTTACTGGTATTCTTACATGCCATACAGTCCATCCAGCAACAGGCAGCCAAAAGATCATGAACTTCCTGTGGTATTCGCACTATGCCCTATGTTGGATAGCAATAGACTGTCTGAAACATTGCATAAATTGTGCCAAACAAAGTCTGGAGTGATTAACATGGAGGAGCCCTAACGAAAAAGTGCTCATTAGCAAACTATGAAAAATGATGCATGTTAAATACTAACAGCAATCTTTAACTTTACAAGAATAGCAAGACAGTTGATAAGACGGCCAGCAAGGTATTATGATTCAAATTTATTTATCAACGTTTCAGGTCTGAAAATAGACCTGGAAGCGCACTTGCAACTAGAGCTTCTGCTGTCTGGTATTTGTTTTGCAGTGCACATTCATTTGCAGACTACTGACAG
The DNA here is from genome assembly GCF_040938575.1 of Ambystoma mexicanum. NCBI lineage: Eukaryota > Metazoa > Chordata > Amphibia > Caudata > Ambystomatidae > Ambystoma > Ambystoma mexicanum. The sequence continues at coordinate 1,245,553,365 of NC_090922.1, read as the reverse complement.
ATCATCCTTGAATCCCGGCCTTCATGTTAATGCCAGTCCTGCCTCGAAGACCCCAAAGCACAAGAGGGTTTGAGAGAAACGGAATGCTAGCCCAAAAGGAATAGCAATTGAGAAAATGGGTTGTCAAAATTAGTTCTCAAATTCACAGGTTTACTTTGAAGGAAGGGAAGCACTAAAATCTCTTTCCATGCAATGTAAGGGAAAACATGTACTGTCTCACATGTTGATAATAGACCAGGCATGTGAGGTTTACAGTTCACAGATGCTCCAAAACAAACCATCACTCATGTCAATGCCTTGCAACCGGCACACATTATGCAAAGCGTGAAAACAAATTACTAAGCATCACTTGTGCAGAAGAACACCAGTACAAAACAGTTTGAACAAGGGAAAAGAAGCATATCAGGACTAAAGCAAGTTGTCACACTGAATAATTTCCTCGATCACCAAGCAACAGAGTATTGATCATCAACGCCACCAAGTCATGTACAAATCATCAAAAAGGCTACATAAACAGTTACAAAATGTACAAGAGGCAGATGCAAATATTACTTTGCAATGACCGTGACAAGATGCGATCTGCCCTCATTTATGTGGTACAAAAGGTGGTTCTAATGTATCCGTTTTCATAAGAGGACTAACTGAATAAGGACAAAGTGTTCGTTTACACGTGGCTGTATCAAATCCCAAGTATACGAAAGCAGCAATTGAGGGAGACCATATTTAAAGAAAATGATTAGTGATTTACCCACAATTTTAGACTGAAACAATGGTGTGAATAGTCTATCCAGAATTTCTAGAAATTGAGATCCTTTTAAAACAAAAAGGCATGATACAATTTGAATGCAATAAAATATAATATTTTAGAGAACAGATTATGTATAATAGTTAGTTTGCTTGAGATTTGGTGTCAAGGTCCAAATATATCCAAATCCAACTACTGCCTAAAATAACATCTAATTCTAGCTGAATCTTTGGTCATCTAGGCTCCCTTTTTTTGGTGTCAATGTCTTGCTCTTGCTAACCAGTTTCAGAACCCCCAAATTACATATTAATTGTGGCATCATATAAAAGTTTTTTCTCCTTTGATTGACCCATAGCCAAGCCATAATTTATTCTAAAGTGCATAGATGAAAGTTGGATGATTCGAAATTGCTGGAAGCTATTTTACTCCCCTAAAAGAACATGGCTTGCTTGACCCCAATATCCATCATGAGCTAATTATCTGCCCAGGCCAACAAGTAACAGAAACACATACATGGCTATGTAATATTGATTATTTTTTGTGAATATGTAGAAAGGAGCATTAGGACACATCTAGGAGACATTGGCAGAATGGGTTAGGCACAACGGAAAGAAAAATGGACAGTATGCATCTCATACTGGAGTTAGAATTGTACTCATCTATGTACCAGCTTCCCATTCAACAGATACAGCTCCTGTTTAGTGGGTGATGCCCAAGATCCAGAATTTCCGTTTAGTTCCTGTTCATTTATGCTTCATCTCGATCCCTGCAATTGGTGTAGGAATATTTTGAAATGTCAGGTAAGTGTATCCATTGCAGTAATGCTATCCTTCCTAAACTCCTTAACCTGGTTTACTCTTGAATAAGAAAATAAAGAATAAAAACTCCACTGAGGTAGTGGCAAGATAGGATAAAACAAAGAGGACAAGTTGGGACCATATGAATGTGTTTAGCAACGCGCAGTATGTGTTTTAAAAGATTTATTTTTAAATCTCAAGTTTTCGTATAGTTTTGGTCAACTTTGACCAATTATATATATTTTTTTTCAGCAATATATACAGATATTCAACATAAAAATGAAATACAGTTACATACCAAAAAGGTCAATGTGCCATAACGGTTGTTCTTTGTTGTTCCTGTGGCGCAACGTTATGGCACATGGACCTTTGTGGTATGTAACTGCATTTCACTTTTATGTTGAATATCCGTACAAATTGCTGAAAATGTAACTGCTGTTTTGGTAAAAATGGATCAAATATAGGGTTACGCCCCGACGAAGGAGTGTTGGAATGCATTGGCAAACTAGCCCTATATGAATTTAAGTTAATGCTGGCATCTGATTTAACAATAAACAATCACGCTTTTGAAGAATTGTGACCAAATCACCTCATGGATTTCACCCTTTATTTTTGAAGAAATACATTAGCACTAAGAATTTTCATTTTTTGATTGAATTACTGTTCCATGTGGCCAATTAACATCTACAGTAACCCCTTTTGGGGTACAGTTTGTGTGCGACTGGTTAGCTAGGCGTTTCTCATCTAGCTTCCTGCTTTGCTATGTTTGGACAGAGACCATTTTTGTTGTTTTGACTATCGACGAGCACCTTAGTATAGTTTATTAGAAAGGGAATTCCCCCTTTTAGCAAGAGGGCAAGAAAAGCGTTTTCTTTCAAGTTAATAAAGCCCTTTGAGAACATATCCTCTGGTCCGAGCCCTCCTCCAAGCTTGCCAATGCTGATAGCCGCAAGTCACGCAGAACAAAAAGACAGGTATACTGTAGCAGCGGATATAAAAATGTAGACTCTTTGTACAAATTTACTCAGAAGACTGGATGCAGGCAAAGAAAAGTATTCCCTACAATCAGACATTTGAAGTCCTGAGGTTTTGAAAACACAGGTTAACATAAGAAGAGCCCCATAGACTGGGAGAGGGGAACTCAGTGTGCGAGTAATAGCAACTTAATCGAGGAACGTTAGACACTGTACCCATCAGAGGATGGAGCAGATGTCATGTGTTAGAATAACTATGTTGATTTGTGGGAGGTACTGCCGTGAGCCAAGGGTTACTTAGAGAATTAGACTGGATAGAGAGCAAGTGGTAGCTGTGGTAGAGCTGGCCTTCGGAATAAGGTGTGTGTCTCTGCATCCGGGATGGACTTGGGACTTAAACCACAGCTTATTATGACATTTGTAAAGACAATTCACCTCCTCCATCCTGCTCCGATTCAGAGTCTTATTTTTATTGGAGAGGTTAAAAGATTTCTCTTTTCCTAAAGATGGAGTGAAATATTAAAAATCAAAATGGCTACACTAAGCGGATAAATCTACAGTAAACACACGCATAACCGGTTACATGGTTCGAAAATGAATGCTTTACTACAATCTGAGTCTGTCTAGAGAATTTTAAGATTTGGCAAAATGGAAATGAATGCTGTACTATATTAAATTTTAAAAAAAGGTGTGAAGGAAAAAATAAAATTCATTTAAGAGAATGCAAATCCTGACCAAAGAAAAAAGAATACTGGAAACTTATTTAAACTCCATTTCAATTGTCTACTTTCAAGTAAAGCCAGCCTGCCAAAGTGCTCTACCTACGCAAGCTTCTGATTACCGCTAGCATAAGAAAGCAGAGACACAGCAAAGTGAGAGGTGTATCACTATAAGGTGTCTTGTCTCCGCTTTCCTGGCTCCAGACAGGAGCAGTAGGCACAGAGAGTGGTGCTGGGGGACATTCTCCTATTAGTGTCAGAGTGAAGCAGCACAATTAGGAATTCCCATCTTTGCCTCTCAGCAACCAACAGGGGGCTGCTAACATATTGGAAGGGATAGAAGGCAAAAATGCCTCCACTCCATAGGGAATCCAGCTACTGTGAGAGACCTCCCACATGCCTCCCCAACCCCTGCCAACAAAATAAGCACCATTGCAGATGTTAACGTAGAGAATAGAGAAAAGGGTAGAAAATGTGGAAGGTGAAAAACTTGTGGGGAAAGGACAACCAAGTCAGTTTTCATTGGCCATGATTAGCTGGTGCCACTATGGCCAAGCACAACTGAGAAGTAGGATGTGGCCACCATCATCAACACGTTGTGAGCAGGCTGGCCAGTGAAGTAGAGCAGGGCAAACACCAGCACTGGCAAACCAGGGTAGGATATGAAATGATATGATGTGACATTTATAAAGCACCTGTACATAAGTGTTTCTAGGCGCAACAAGACATGGAGGGTGAAACAAGGGAGGACAAAATAACGATCTTACTAGACCTTGTGTCATTCAGATAGCGCAAGCGCAGGGAAGAGGGTAGGGGAGAAGTGCCAGGTGCAGCCAGCGGGTGGCACATAAGTGCAGAGAGAAGGGGCTGTAGGCTTGCAGATACAGACCCTTAAGTGTCGGGCGCCCAGAAGCAGTGCAAGGGCAACTGGACATGCATGAGCCTGGGCCCGAGTTCAGAGGGAGACCAGTGCGCAGTGCACTCAGGAGAATCAGCAGGGGAGGGGAAGAGAGAAAGCAGAATCGAAAAGGAAGGTCTTGAGTTGCTTCCGGAACCAGAGGTGTTTCTGCTCAAGTCAGAGAGGCAGAGAGGCTTTTCCAGAGTGAAGCCCCAGTCTAGGAGATAGATCTGCCCCCAACTCTCTGATTGGAGAAGCGTCTGACCATCAGAGTGGGAGGTGGATGAGCAGAGAGTTCGAAAAGGAAGATGTTTTGGAAGAAAAAGGAGGTAGAGCGGTCCTAGGCCCCAGAAAGCCTTGTGGACAATGCAGAGGGTCTTAAAGTTGATCCTTGCAGCCACAGGGAGCCAGTGAAGATATTTCAGAGCTGGAGAGCTACGATCCCTGGGCTTGAGGCCAAGGACAAGTCTTGCAGTGGTGTTCTGGATAAGTTGTAAAGGTCGAAAAGTAGAGACAGGAAGATTTGGAAAGAGGCTGTTGCAATAATCCAGCCCAGGGAGGACCAGCGCTCTGGAGTGAGCTTCTGAGGGAAAGTGAGAAAAGGAAAAATGCGTCTGAGGAGGTGCAGCTAATAGTTTGACTTCTTAGAGACATCAGAGATATGAGGAGAGAAGGAGCGGAGGAGTCGAAGAGGACACCAAAGTTCTTAGCCTCAAAGGAAGGAGCAGGACGAGGGATCAGAATGGGCGGTCAGAGAGAGAGAGAGGCAAGAAGGGAGCGGGTGTCCCAATGAGGAGGATCTCAGTCTTACTGGCATCAAGGCAGAGATCATTGGCGGCACATCATTCCTGAATTGCGGCCAAACAATCTGGTATGAGAGAAGAAGCAGAGGTGGCTGAGGGGAGCCTGAAAGAGAGCGGAGTGTCAGCTGCATAACATTGAAAATTGGAGCAGAAAGTAGCGATGCGGTGGGCAAGAGGTGCCAGGTAGTGGTTGAAGAGCCTGGGAGAGAGGTTGGACCGCTGGTGAACACCACAAGCAGAGAGTGAGAGATAGAAGAAAGGAAAGACCCCGGTTGGACACGACAGTCGGTAGGTGAGAAAGGAGGTCAACCAGGCCAGAGCCTGATCAGTAATGCCAAGGTTGTCCCAGAGACGATTGAGAAGGATGACATGGTTAATCATGTCAAAAGCATAGGAAAGATCAAGGAGAATGAGGACAGAAGGGAGATTAGAGTCAAGATTGGAGAACAAGTTTTCACAGGTGTTCAGTAGAGCAGTTTCCATGCTTCTGGCAGCTCTGAAACCAGACTGGTGGTCAAGGAGGCTACCAACAGATTCAGTATGTAGATTAAGCTGAGAGATGGCCAGCTTTTCCAAGAGTTTGCCCAGGAAAGGAGTGATGAAGATCGGGCGATAGTTAGCCAGAGAGGAAGGACCCACCGAGGGCTTCTTTAGAAGGGGGTGCACGAAAGAGTGCTTAAGGGGGAGAGGAAAGTTCCAGTGGCAAAGGAGTGATTGCAGAAATCGGCCAAGGCTGGAGCAAGGGTGTCGATGTGGTCCTTGTTTGATTTGGATGAGAAGAGGAGAATCTGCTTTGATGAGACATTCATAGATAGGACTGGTCTAGAAACATCGTCACGGGTGAACAGGAAAAAGGAGGAGGAGAGACGGCCTCAGACGGGCCAGGAGTGGTAGGAGGAGGAGAAGGAAGAGGAAGAGAGGGTGGACAGGATGTCCTGAGTTTCAGTAGTGAAATGAGAGGCCAGGGCTGTGAAGAAGGCCTGGGAGGGAACAGTAGAGGTAGAGACTGCAGCAGGATTGGCCAGATCCTCGCAGATTTAGAAATGTTCGACCGAGTTGTTAGATGCTGCAGAGATCCAGGCCTGGATGTAGGGTCTCTTCTTAGAGAGGACAGAGTCTGTACTGCCTTTGGAGCAGGCGGCAGGCCAGATTGTCAGGGGTGTGCCCGAGGCCCACCACTTCCTCTCAGCCACCCTACACTTGCATTTAATAGCGGCGAGGATGGAATCGTACCAAGAGTTGCACTTGGATTTGGGCTTCAAGCGGATCCTCATGAAAGGGGCAAGGACATCCAGAGTGTTAGAGATAGAGGTTAGAGAGGGCTGTGTCAGGGTTTGAGTCAGCCAAAAGGTGATGAGAAGGAAAGAAAGTAGCGGCAAAAGCCTCAACTGACACACGCTTCATAGGTCGGATGACCGAGAAGGAAGGTGGAGGTGCTGGAGTCGGCTTGACCTCCGGGGAAGAGACAGAGGTGGGAAGAAGGGAGAAAGTGATCACTCCAGGGGAGATGAGTGATGAGCGAGTTAGAGGAGGGGAGGTCTGAGGAGATCAGAACATCCAGGGTGTGCCCTACAGAGTGAGTCGGACAGAGGGATGAAGAGCGGAGAGCGAGAGAGCTGTACCTTTACCACTCATCTATTGGGGCTGTGTGCTGGTTTAGTTTTCTTCACTTCTGATACTTTTGCCGGCTTTTGTAGCCTAGCGTTAGTGTTCATATCCCTAATTTTCTGGATTAGTGAGGCCCGTTACGTTTTCATGTTAGTCCATATCAAATCTAGTATGGTGTCAAACTGTCTGCACCTTACTTTGCATGGCATGCTGACAAAGTGTCATTTCTCTATGCTACTACCTGCTGGGAAAAACTCTAAAATGTGGGATCAGCTGCCATTGTATTGTTCGTTTCTGAACAATGCAGTAAAAGCATCTCAAAGCCCAGACCTGTAACTTGCATAACAATACTACTTGATGGAAAAGAGGCAAAATATCCCAAACTTTCTTTCTCCAACAATGCAGATCGCGCAGGAAAGCCTTGATGCAACAGGTTCAGGGACTTGACCCTGTCACAGGGCTAATAGGGACCACTCTTAGCCTGGGTATGAGGCCTACTAGGGCAAATGCAAGAGCCTGTTTAACTCCAGGTTGGTCGAAGGAGTTGGGGGTTACAGGGCAGCCCCTGAATTCGCCTTGAATGGGACAGATACCACAGCACTAGTCGGACCAGAATGCACTGCCAGATTGAAGAAAACCATCAGCCCATGGAAGAAGACCGACAATGTCCAGATAGTCCTCAATGAACCGGCACATAGTAAAGAAAAGCAGTACTCCCTGCAGCCTGAAACTTGCGCAAGCCAACCCAACAGCAAGCAAAAACCATGACAAAGACTACTACAATTGCCGCCAGGCAAAATGAGATGGGGTAAAGCGTTCTTGTACCTTTTCAAGGCAGCAGTCCAACCCTGGCGAAATAGTCTGCTTCAGATAGGCCACATAGTTCGGTGGGGTGCCTAGCCAATGGGAGGGGGGAGATGGTATTGTGTCTGAGAAGAGAAAAAAATAGTACCTTGTGGAAAGAGTGCAGCTGTGATTGCGAGAGTGATGGTAGAGGGGAGTTGGGAGCGTAAGTAGTATAGGGGTGAAGGGACAGAGAGTGTTTGTAGCAGGGCAGGAAGAGAGTGGGTGAGAATAGCAGGGAAGGAGGAGGAGCAAGTTATGGGGGAGTGAGTGGAGTAGTGAAGGGTATAGAGAAAGGCGCGAGGCAAACTGGTGGCAATGACTGGAAATGGGAAGTGGGAGTTTAGCGGGAAGCAGACTCAATATTTATGCATTGTTAAACACACTCATGAGAATGTCTGCAAGTTATAGAAAAGTTAATAAAATACATTTAAAAAAAGACATTTGAGAGTATAGGAGTTAGCAGGAACAGGGGAAAGGTGGGAGGACTGTGTGGAAAGACAAGAGGGACAACGGATGAAGAAGATAGGTAGAGAGGGGATAGGAGGAAGGTGTGGAGAAGGAAGGAAGGTAGACCAGAGAGAACATAACTAAAAGAAAAGAAAGTAGAGGACAGCGAGTCATATGATTGAGCAAGGAGTGAGAGGGAAAGAGTGCACGAATAAGTGAGAAAATACAGGCACCATTCATTCCTAAAGACCATCGGACAGGGCGAACATTAGAATAGCGTATCCCATAGGAGTCCTGGAGGGCGTCAAGTAGAGAAGGCATCGTCCTTTAGGCCCTCCCAAGGTAGTGAGGCTATTCTACACAGCAGGGGTTACCGCTATCTAGCGTTAAAAGCAACCTTAGCCGCAAGTGCTCTATAAATACAAACCTTGGGTATCAAGGAAGCCTGGGTTAGGGTTAAGGACGCCCAGGGGAGACTGAGGAACCAGCTAGAATATCCATTTAGGCACATTACCAAAACCAGCACTGAAAACAGCCCAAGAAACTTGAAACATCTTTTAGACTTGTGAGTTTTTTCAGGCCATTTGTAACACTGCACACCCACTCCCAAAGAAAAGTTAATTGCTAAGTGGGAAACATGTTACTTTAGGGGAGACTGAGTTTTTTTTATACTGGGACAGATTGACAAACCATCTGGATTGAGACGTTTAAAGTGTAGTTCATTTTCAAGTTGGCAAGGGTTAGGATAAACACTTGAATTATCACAATCAACCCAGGGCTCTCTCCTTGGATAGGTCTAAAGCAACTGTGTACGGTGGGTTAAATGATAACGTGTCAAGGGTTTCCTTACAGTAGACATGCTGGTCTACCACATTAATATAGAACACATTTTCAGGGATGTAGTGCAAAGCGGCTTCTTTACCATAGGCACACAGACATCTGTTGACTTTCTCAATATTCTTAATTCATACTAGGACGATAAATCATGTGCTGATTAGGGTTATAGTGCCACATGTTGCTAATGATGTGGCTTCCTTCACACCCTGTTCACACATACAAGGCATGGTTTCCTTCCGACCCAGTCAGCATTAAGGGATACAATGCCCTTCTCACTCCAAGAGGTCAGTAGAGTCCTTCTCAATTAAAGCAAGACAGACCATACAACTTTACTTTGGAAAGACTGGGAGTCTTGATCACTAGCATCAATGGCCTCCCACTCCAGCAAGAGTCCTTGAGGTGTCTCCAGGCTGGTTTGGCCCTCCCGGTCATTCACCTGCAGAACTCGCTAGATCTGTAAAAAAGAGTACTCCGGACCATGGGCGTCTTCGATGTACAAGGTGTCCTTAGCCACCCGTTCATCGCCAATGTCAGCTTAACCAAAAGTCTCTCCCACCTGCTTCACGCTACCACTCAAGTCTCTGCTACACCCATATTCCCTTCTGCACAACGGGCTTTAAATAGGCTCCCTCCAAATCCCCTGATTGGTCCCAATGGCTTTCCCTTTTTCTGGGCACACGAAGTCAAAAAGCTCCCTGTAAAACTCCAATTTGTCATCCATGTTTGAATAGGACAGGAATACCCAGAGATGTGCCAACTGCTCCAGGTCATTACCAAGTTGTTTCTGACCCTGCTCCCATATTGTATCCACTTTTGCTGGTTTTTGATCACTGGTGGATAGGGTCCAGACCAGGACAGCAAGTTCAGGGAGAAAACCACATTGGAATGCATTTACTCCAGCTGGTTTCTCTGCGCCATTATTGCCAAAGCTCCATATATCTGTTATCAGGTTCAATATATCTGCATAAAAGCATTGCATAAGATTAGTTGAAACCAAAAAGACAGGTTACACATCTTTTGACACATCTTTGGTCTCCGAGGAGATATCATTAAGGTCAGTGCAAAGCCCCCTAGCTGGACAAACATCTTCTCTCCCCCTTTAACGGCTTAGAGTAGCTCACAGGTCTGGCTTAAAAGCCTTGATAGGCCGTGTTTCCTGTGGGACAGCAACCACTCTGAACCGTATGGCAGGGTCATAGACCGGTCACAAAAGGGATAAGTGAGCACTTTGACAAGAAGTACCTTAGACTGGTGCAGGCTTATCTCCAAAAAAAGAAGCCTATCTTGGAAAACACCAAGCCATAAAAAAGATCAACTTATTACTTTTAATACTGTCACAACTGTCCCTGATTCTATCTGCATGCATTCCACTATTAACTCCACTTAATTAGGCTCCACCCAGCATGCATGTGCTATGGTTTCTTTAACCACATCTGGAAAGGACAACCAAAACTATGCACCTCCCTCCCCCCAAGCCCAGATGATAAAATCTGAGCCGTTCATTACTGAGAAGATGTATAACTGTTCTTAAGTGCCTTAAAGAACTATGTTAATGCATTTAAGAATTGATAGTTTTCATCACTAAATGTTTCAATTCCAGCAATAGGCTGGAGGGTAGAAAAGCCAGTTCCATTCACCAGGAAGTAGACGCCCTAGCTAGGTCGTTGCCCAATGGGGTTGATGGCATAATACAATGCCTCATCAGAATTGATAGAGTTCAGGTTCTGCCAGTATAAATGCCATTGTTCATAGAAAACACTTTCTGCTGACGTTTTTATATTCTGTCAATTTCAGTCCCCTAACCTTTGACCACTCAGTCCAGATAGAATTTAAATAAAGTTTCTTGTGATCTGGACAGATAGGCGATGACTTCCCAGTGGACACTCTTTTCATATATGTCCAGCTGGTGTGGGCAATGAGACTTGACGAGGATCCACAGATTTGCACAGTGCTGAGGCCCTACTGGCCTTGAAGAGGAAGGAAACTGGTCTAATGAACAGTGCCCGAATGAGCAACTTTTACCACCCACCTATAAAAGTAAAAGCATCAACGAGGGAAGAAAAAGGATGACCATACACAGGGCCATGCCTATAGGTTAGGTAGGGGTCTCGCAAGGTCAGGTACAAGCTGATTATGAGCTGCACAGTATGCATAGGACTGATCAGGACATACTGGAAGTTATCATGAGTGAACATAGACGTGCAACATGCTGGCACATCAAATGTGACTCCCTGGCCATGCAGACATTGTGGCAAAGAGTGATGGAAACAATTTCTGCGCTAGTTTGCAACTGAAGGGGGTAAACATAACAAATGTTGCCAGGTACCTTCTGTTGCAAGCTAGAATAGCCAAAGCCTGGAAGAATGCTGAGGGGCCCATCAATGAAGCTTGGACAATGGTTGTTACATAGCAGATCTTGGCCAAAGAAGTATGAAAAAAAGAGAGGGTGGTGGACAGTGGGCTGGAGGTAATAACTGATTTGAATGGGCTGTATGACAAATCACTGTGTCCATCAGACACTGTACTATGACTAAGGACAGAAGACCTTTTGGAAAGCTCAACTTTTTTTTTTATACCCAACAAAGATGCAGTTGATTTAAGGTTGATAGGATACTAACAGGTATGTGCATATTTGTCATTATATAAATGGCTTCCGTGAAGAATGCATAGCATGCTAGAATAATGCTTCTGTTAATGTTTGCTTATATGTAGGGGCGTGGCTTGCTGTTAAGCCATGCAACAACAGTCTTGTCTCAGGCCTGCCGAATATTATACAGCGGATCCAGGCGGATCTGAAACCCTCCTAGTAATGTTACAACAATCTGTCCACCAGAAGAACCTATAGGATTGAGGCCAGAGCACGTATACAGTGAGAAAGCTCCTCGTGATCCAAGTGCTGACTGAGAACACCTAAGATGGCGTTGTGCGCTCCAAGTCAGAACAAGGTCCCTCTATATCCTTCTGAATGCCTTTGCCCCTATACTGTGGCAGCCTTAAAGGCCTATAATGCTTGCTCTGCATTGGATCTTAGTGAGCAGACGCATGAAGGCTGACAATGCTCCCGCTTAGATTGGGGCCTGCAGGCCCATGGTGAGGTGTGGGCCCGACAGAGGCAGGGAGCAGTGGTGTGGTAGATCCTGAGCCGAGCACAGCTGTAGGTTATGGTAAAGAGTAGGCCCGATTGCAACATGCTGCTCCTGGGATATTGTACTCTGTACCTCTCAGTCTCACCATAACACAGGAGTGTGAAGAATTCTGCACCAGTTGAAGGATCGCCCAAGAAAATTATCTGCAGTGTGGGAGAAACTGCTTGACACACTGTAAATAGACTTGCATTTCCTCTTGTGCACCCACACTACCTATATATTTGGTGTGCTGTTGTTGGAGGCCAGTTGCTAGAGAATTTAGACCAAATGCTCTCTGCCCTACCAACAGTGGATAGCACGTGCAGGTTCTGAAGATTTTTCACTGCCACCCACTCAAGCACCATTGACTGGGGTTTTATTGGGCTCTTGAGACATTTCACTGGTGCTTCTGGGAGTGTGCTTGCTTCGAGACCTCATGGGATTAACCCACTGTCACTGGAAACTGCACAGAGAACCTAGAGATTTATAAAGGGGGAGGGAACACAGACTAACCCACAACCATAGTAAGATTACACTTGACTGCATAGGGTCATATTCACTACCACACCAGACTACACCTGGGGCTCTTCTGTGGTTTTATGACTTATAGTGCTGTAGACGCACCGCTGTCCTGAGATCTTAAAGGAGGATCCACAGCCCTGTGTTAACCCTTTGGTCTGACGTGCTCCATGCACTGCTTCTTAAGTAACAGCATGAGAGGATGTAGATCTGTAGAGTGGAAACACACAAAAAATGGAGGCATGCTCTCACCCAAAGGACTCGAGAAACGAACACACCCCTGTTGAGTCCCCACCTGTGCCCTATTCAGTAGCATCTGACAGACACCATACCAATGCAAACCCAAGCAATCCTGGTGGCTACCAGAGAACAGTAAACTGGGGAGATAGGAGAGGCCATATCTCTCCTCAGACATGGCTCGCAGAAGATTACTGAGCGGGTTTTTGGCACTGAGACTAAGATGTCCTTTCTGGAAAGTACAATCAAGAAATAGAAGCATGAATACTCTGTCCGAACAATCACAAAAGCTACAGAAAAGAGCAGAGGATGCAGAGGCTCTGCTGTGACACTGCAACATCAGCCTAGCGGATTGCAGGAGGATAATGAAGGACAGGAGGCTGCAAACTTACTAAAATAACTGCTGCTTAAAGAAGGGGCACCTCTTAACTCGCACGACTTTTCACATTTGTACCTCGGTGACTTGGTGCCTTCCCCTCCTCCCGAGTCTTTCTATGGATTGTCATATCTTAAGATTGTGACAAAGAAGCCATCCTGAATCGTTCAAGAACTTCTGCTAACATGAGATGGGGGTAATGATCATCTCTCCATAGTCTGAGATTATACCCAGGCTGTTTAAACGATCCATAAACGCTTTCTGTGCAGTAAAACAAGCACACCAGCACTATCACATCAGTGTCGTGCAGTTTTATTCAACAAAACCTAAAAGGTCATAACATTTGGACTCATATTTTCAACACACCCACTGCATCACAATAAAACTATCAAAGTTCACAGCTTACACAATGCCCCCAAGGCCTATACACAGAAAGAGAAGTGTCAGATTCTTAGTCAGTATCAGTTTGCTACTGGTGAGACTAGCCCTTGATCTACATCCTGTAGCTCTCTGGATGTTTCAACTACAGCTCCCATCAGCCCTATCTGGCATAGTAAAGGGAGTGGGATCGCAGGAGTTGGTGCCAAGATCATCTTGAGAGCCGCAGATTGCAGACCATGGGCAAGGCTCGACCGCAGCCCAATTCTACCATGATCATTGGGCACCCAAGTCTTGAATTTCTCTGAAGATACTGCAATGCCCCATGAACCAACAGTTGTCAATTAAAAGGGCATGGACTTGTTTCAGAAGAACCAATGGGCTTGTTGTCTCCTGCAGGGTCCCCCGCCCAGCACCCTTTGTAAGATGTTTTTTCAATGCTGATTCTATGATCAAATTATGTGTGGTTTCTTAGCACATACAATGTTCATCAGGCCCAGACTAGCTTGGGATGAGGCTGGCCCACATGCATTGCACCTTTTTTCGATCGCAGGTTTCCACTTGGCACATTCCTCCATTTCCCAGTTACGACCCACTTATCTACTTTAGGTTACCATCCAGATGGTTTGAATGACTAGACTACCTCTTAAGTGGTGCAAGCGCATTCCAGAGCCCTCTGGGAACGCACCCTTGGTAGGCAGAGTTTGGTTTGAGATTCTACAAATTGCATTCAGCTCTTCAAGGATTCAATCTTTTGATGGGGTTGCATGTACAGCAGGACCGTATACACGGGCAGGTAATGCATACACTACTCACATCTGATGAACACATTGGGAGTACCTGCTAGAAAGTGAGGCAGGTTCACCTGGGGTTAGTTCACAAACAGTGGGTATTTGTGAGACTTTTTGTTCATGTGGTGCATTCTTTAACGGTGGGTTGACATTCTGCAATGAGGCAAAGGGTGACATAATGACTAAGAATATACACACCTCATCTAATTACACAATAAGGTACAGGTGGGCTCTTTTTTATGCAGACAAAGCCAACATCACTGACAATATTGGGAGTTTGGGCAGGAATTGAAAGGGCCAGAAATAGGTTTCTGGTTATTCGTCATATGCTTGAAGAGCTCGCATCTGGATTGCAAGCCATACGGAATTTATCACAGATCCCAATTGCAGGTTTCCTGTTGTGTTTGGCAGGCTGCTGCTCCTGTTTAGATTATGTTAGGTTGATAAACTGCTCCAAGTCACTGCTGTAGTAGTATCACAGTACCTAAACTTGTCTGTGGAGTGGCTAACTGTGCCCCTGGGATATCCAGGAATTATTCTGTTGGAAGAAAGAAAATGAGGCAGGGAAGGTAAGAGGATAGAAAAACAGGAACTAGATGCTACCAACACAGGGATGGAGGGACGTAGCAGGAGAAGAACATTTTGTGGTGGCATGGTTGCATGTCAGTCCTGTTAGGTGGAACATTGTTCTGCAAAAGGGAGGAGGAGGATATGTCCAAAGTGTTTCGATAATTGAATTGTTATATGTGCATACCTATCATGCACTGACTAAACGGCGCGGATACAGCTCTTGTCTGAGATTTTCTTTTTAAATGTATGTCATTGCTTGATAAGTGGATATGGCGTGGAGAATTCCACTGACTGATTGTGCTTTGTTTGGATAGGCTTAGAATGACCAGGATGACTAAAGAGGAAGCAAGTGCATCCTTAAAGATGACTCATCTGGCGTGGCCAGCAGCGCCTTCGATGCAGACCCTCTGCTGATGGCCTTCGCACACAGCCCATGTCATGAATAAACTTCAGGCGCTTCTCACCTCTCGCCCTTAACCCCCCCCCCCCTCATCAAGGGCACTGCTGGGGAAGGACTGGAGGGACAGCTGTTATGGAACAGAGTTCTGGATTTTGCTTATAAACGGAGGAGCGCTCAAAGAAGGACGGGACCTGGGAAGCCGATGATGACTTTCAAAATGGCACGTATGCGCCCTCAACAGTTGCAGTGTCCCCAGACGACTTAATAATCCACATTGGACAGCACTAAATGTTTGCTTTAGAGGTAGCAGGGCTCGAATCTCTAGGTACATGAAACCCACCTCACCGTTCTGCGCTCCTCCCGCGGGGGCGCCGCGGGTCGGCATATCGATCAGGGATGAAGCTCTCAGTCTTGGAGCTCTCCATCAGCCCACTCGACTATCAAGTGGAATACAACCTGGTTACAGTATCAGCCCAAAGGTGAGGAAGACCCGATCCAGTCTTATATTTGATAATGTAGCTTGATGGAGGAAGAGTCACGTGGCCTGCAATCTCTTGAATAAATCGGGTTCCCCTCCCACCCCATTAATAGCAGGCTTGGCTTTTCACTGGCCAGGGGAGGCTTGAGGGGACACTACTACTGATGAAAGCCACTGGGGGCAAACTGATACACTGGCCGGGGACCCTCTTTCAGCCATCACACAGACTCTGGATCCTGGATCTATCTGGTCCCGTGAACTCTCTGAGGCAGTCATTTGTTGGCTGGAAATCAGGGTGGACTGCATACATCGATTGGATTTAACTTCTGCTGCGCGGGGTGCCTCTGCAGCAAGATACAATATGTCCAAGCAATCAAAATATCATCCGTGATGGGAATCGTTTGGATGAGCCCACTAAATACAGATTCCGGAAAAAAACTGACCACAGAGTCCGTGTTGTTGCAAGTAGAGGTATGCTCTTTCACAACGAGAACCTGTTACTGGAGAAACCTGCATATGTTGATTCTGGTCTGTCAGGGGTGTACATGGATCAAACCCTAGCACAGAACCTTCGTCTAGTTCCCATCCAAAAAGAGAGACCCTGAACCAACACAGGCTGTCGATGGTCATGAGTGATCATCTGGCCCTATTGTCCCCAATACCCCAGAACTATTGCTAGTGTCCGAAAAAACACACATAGAAAAAATACGCCTGTAGAGCATCGATGCGTGCAGTTCTACAATGGCCAGTTCCGTCCAAGTTAATTGTAATTTCTATAGAAGTTCATAAAGGGCTTTTCTGAAACCGTAGCTCCATTAATCCAAAAAGAGATTTCCTTCCAGTGGAGCCCAAAGGCGCATCATGCACCTCCAACTCTAGGTACTGCTCGCTAGTCTATGCACATCATGTGATTCTAAGCAGATTAAGAAGCATCAGAAGACCTGCATTACTTACCGTAATAGCATATCTGATGATTGTATCTGCTTAGATTCACATGCGCCCACCCTTCCTCCCCTCTTGGATGGAAGGAACATAAGACGTCTTACTACTTCTCTCTTTCTGTACTTGCTCAAGATAGTTCTAAGGCTCCCTCACAGACCAAAAAATACAATCAGAGGGACCTCGGCGTGTGAGGATTTCTGGGTACACTACAAGTCACATATGGGATAGTCTTACAGACACGCCTATGCCGACGTCCCCTTTTGATCCTCGAAAGACAAGATGCAATACTCGCGCTTACCACTAGATGTCGATTATATGCACAGCATGTGATTCTAAGCAGCTTAACAAGCATCAGAACTGTCTTTACTGATCATAGCAACCTAGTTGCCCTCAGCACAGTTAAATGGACCAAAGCATGTAAGGCTCGTTGGCATCCATTTTTCTCAGCTTTCGGCTTTATAGTCACCTACCGACCTGCGGCAGCAAATACTAAAGCGGATGCATTCTCGAATGCATGGGCCTCAAACGGATGGCATCGAATCACCACTGTTGGCCCTACAAGAAGGACAGGTTATATGTATGTGCAAATTATCTTCAAAACGAATAGATCACCTGTGCGAGTGGGTTTAGCAACACACCCAAGAAAAGGACGCTCTTCAGCTAACTTTATGTGATGGTTTAGCCTATTCCAGAGATACACTGTATATACCCGACCCACCATAAAGTCCTTCAAAGGGCACACGATTCCCCTTTTGCAGGTCACCAAGGTAAAAAAAAGACTCTCGAACTCCTATACCTGCGGTGCTGGTATCCCATTATATACGCAAAGGCGATGGAGCATGTAGAAGCGTGCATGTCTGTGCTCAATATACATCATGAAGAGGCAAACCTAAAGGCTTTTTACAACCTTTAGCTGTGCCTCCCATACCTTGGTACACTTTGTTAGGTTTCATCACAGGCCTACAACTGGTGGGAAGACTTAATACAGTTATAGTACTAATAGACATTTTGGTGAATCCCAATGTATGGTTAATGATTTAGATGGGGAAGTCCCTTACCATGTGGCCAGGCAAGATCTCATGGGGAGGGAGGACCCCATTGACAGTAGTAACCACTTCAAGAGAACGCTGTATCCCTTTGACCCACCCCCTTCCCTCAAAACCCTTCTTTTACCCTCCCACCAGATGTCCCAATGTACTGTTGCTCTACATCACCTGTGGAAATAAGGTACCCAATGGTAGCACTGGGAAGAGGAAGAGGCCAAGAGCAATATGGACTGAGACCAAGAAATGCAGTCTAGTCATTCGCAGCTGACTGGTCAGTCGTCATTCAAAATAGGTGATGGAACGGAGCGATGGAGTCTTCCATCTCTAGACACCGACCGCAAGCTCAGCAGGACAGGCGAAGGAGATCCTCTCTCGAAGAACAGAGAGCGTGGTGAATGCTTGCTGCACGACACAGCTGGCAGAGGACTGTGTCGACTGGACACGCCAGAGAAGCGGGCAGCCAGAAGCTGGCTGGCAAAAATGCCAGCAGCATCACGTGGAAGAGACAAGCGGTTGAGCGGTGAAGGACCAGCTGGTTCCAGACACAAGCTGCAGGGCCGGGTCCAGACACCGGAGGGAGCGGCAAGAGCTCCACTGACCCGGAGTGCTCCCAGGAAGCCTGCGACCGGCCAAAGGATGAACACCAAGTCCCCACAGGTAGCAGGGTGGTTAAGTCCAATTTTGGGGCAGCCCGATAGATCAGCGCAGTCGCCAGTGGCCCTGAGGCATGGGAAGTGGGAAGTGGGAAAACAGGGGAAGAGTCCTGTTTGAACCCCTTTCCCCAGAAACAGATACCAAGAATATAGAGTCTGGGAGACGCATGGGGAAAACACTGTGTGGGCCTCTATGTCCGTGGTGTACTCTCCTGCCAAGGTATTTACTCCTTTCTCACGGATTCCAAAAAGAGGTGTAATTCTTCGCTTTTATGTATTGGTTTGATACTTTTCCAACTTCAGGTTCACTTCCTTTCTGGCTCCTGGTTTACATTCCTGCCTGGATATCACCCTGTTTCACAAAGTTCACTTCTCCTTGGGGTTTGAGCACCAGTCTCCCTATTTGCCTGGTTCACGAACCGGTCAGGGATTTTCCATTCTCCAACTACTTTCTTTGTTATCCACAAAATATTGGGTCACCGACCCCTTCTCATTGCAGTTTGTTTCCGATTTGACTACTTCTTTCAGATATGGGGTCTTCAACCCTTTTCCAGCACTGTTCACACTCACACCAATTCCTGTTTTGAAACATAGGGTAACCAACCCTTTTCTAATATTGCCTGCATCCACATCAGCTTCAACGATGGGTGTTACTTAACCCGACGCAGCATTCACCTATACACGCTCCGGTAACCTGCTCTCTTTCTCTGGGTTTACCAGCTTTGGCGTTCATGTCTTCCCTTCTCAGTCTTCTTCGGTTCACTGACTTGGCGTGCTTCCCGTGAGCCAGTAAGCATTCGCTTTGTCCTCCTCTGCTGCGCACGGTTCTCGCTGCTTTGGGCCTTCAAGCGGTAAGCTTCCTTCCGTTAGCCTCTCCTGCATGCCGTTCGTATCAGCCGTTCATATCGGCCTCAGCACTGCTTCGGACGTGTGCCTGTCCTTGGCATTCTGACTGGCATCAGAACAAGTCAACGACAGAGCCATCCTCTGCCTCGTTATTCATTCTGCTGTTCTCTCAGCTGTGTCAACTTGAAACTTCCCTGCATGGTGTAACTCCTTCCAAAGACAAGAACACACCGTTAGCTCACCGCTTCTGATCACCTTCATTACTCCATCTCTCTTCACGTCTCACTACTGAAAAGGGAGGGCGGGGCACATACAGTGTTTGACTGCAGTAATGTGGGATTTTTTCATATATACCACAATAAGTCATCTATGTATGTTGCAGAGGCATTTATGTATCATTTGTGACTGCAAGACTATTTTGGTCTAGTATTCTGTCCTTTTGGAGTTTGTCTTCCCCTACGTGGTCCTCCTGCAGATAGCCAGCACTAGGGTCACAGTCAAGGAGCTTCTGCCTTTCCCTGGCCACTTAGCAGAAGCTTCCATTCAGAGAATCAGTGACAATATTGCTAGATTCGTCACACCGGCCAAAGATCCAAGCAGATAAATGCCGTTTCGATGCCCCAATGTACACCATAGATTCGCACGTGTGGTTAACCTTGACAAATCTGCCTCTTATGGGGTCCTGGAAGCTTCTGCCGAAGCCGTATATGGTTACCAAGGTGATGAAGCCTTCACTATGAAGGTCTCAACTGTTTACATGGAAAATCCACCCTTTTTTTTATGAATCCCTGCTAAAACAAAGTCGGCAACAAAGCCAGTGTACCTGTACTGCCTGCCCACATGTCCTTACAAGGAAACTATGATTAGGAGGTTTGGCACAGCTTGGGTTTGTGTTGTGTCCGTGGCATGCCATTTTTGTTGATAGACTGGAAGGGTTACAGTCTGATGTACAGACTTGGGAGCATTTCATCAATACTTGCACGCATGTCCATTCACCCCAGTTAGGAGGTGGTTGACAGCAAGATAGCTGGTGAGCACATCCACAGGCACAACTGTCCTTCAGTGTTTGAATACATTGAGCAGCCACTGATAAGATCCTGGACCAACGCTTTGAAGACCAGCATCCTGCTAAAATCAAAAGGCAAAGCCTTAATCACTTTGCTGCCTAAACCAGGCAAAGGGCCAAAGTGTCTGTACCTCTAACACCCCAATCGCTTTGAAACATGGATTCTAAAATCTATTGTAAAGATTTAGCTAGGAGAGTACTAACATTTCTCCCATCACTAATCCAAGAAGATCAGGCAGGACTTGTTCCTGGTTGCAACAACATAATACATCTATGCAGGGTGATGCCTCTTAGTTCCCTTAGGTGCCATCTACACCAACTTTGCAGCTGACACCCAAATACTCATTCCTATCACAGGTAACTTTTCCCAAGACACCAACACTATCAACTCGGTTTATTGTACTATACGAAACTGGAAGGACTCACACAACAGGTGCTTGAATGACAATAAAACAAAGCTCCTCATTGTCGCCTCACTCTACCACCTTAAAAACCTAGACCTTTCCCCTTCTCCTCCATCTGCACATATTGTACCACCATCCATGTCCAGAAACGGGTATAAACCTTGGGAGTACATCTTGAAGCAGAGCTAACCATATGCCATATTCAGCCACGGCGAATACCTTGCGGCTCATCTCACTGAGCAGACAATTTCTGACTCCAGCTGTGAGAAACCTGAAGGTTCTCTGTCTAGTCCCCTGGGATCTGTCATCCAGGTAGCCAGGGCACGGTCACTGCATTTTGGATCCACTTCCTGGGTGTGGACCAGTGCGGGAGATCACCTGGAGGGAGGAGCGGGGGGGCCCTTGGGGAGTGGGACACCGACGGGTGAGACGCGGTTTCCCCCTTCTTCCAACACCTTTTCCCCATCCTACCACATAGGATATTCCAAAACACAGTACCCCGCTCCTTCTTACTGACACCAACACTTTCGCACAACATGAAAGACCACGGACTAACTCCAGAGCCGTTTACCTGACATATCCCAATACAAGGGGTCAGGCAATTGACCAGAATCATACACAACTGGCGGCCCTTTACCTTCCCCAAAGGGATAAAAGGTGGAGCACAACAGCACCCTATGAGCAAGGCAGACCGCACAACGTGAGAGCTAACCCAGCACGGCAGTTCAAGAGGAGGCAAAAGCCGGCGAATACCGAGAGGGTGACAAGGAGAGAAGTGACCTTACCCTTTCTCATCAACGCCGGTGAATTCTGCAGACGGAAACATAACACTGCAAACAAAGGCAAACATGTGTTGCAGCAGATGTCGATGGTACACAAGACCATCCTCCGCTGATACCCAAGCCGGGGAGAGAAGCTTGTCTCTGTGGTACCAACCTTGACTCCAAGAAGAAAGAAAACAAAGCAGAAAGAAAACAAAGCGGTTCAGCACAGCCGGTTAGTCGAGGGGAGTATCGATAAGAAATCGAACTGTGTTAAACTAAAAGCAGGAAACGGCTAAATTGACTTTTGAAAAGCTAAAATGGGGAAAAACCAGTAACAGAGGAGGCTGGCACCACGTGGGTGCTCAAGCAGGATTACTTTGGCCAATTACCCGAAGGTAAAAACACTACTGTAACCAGAAGCCCTTGGGAAGAGTAGCGAGGAGGAGGAGGTCAAAGTGGTCATACAGGGGTCTTGTAAAATCCTCTGTACCGTCGAAAGTCTTTGACCGACAGATGATTGAGACGCTAAGGGAAATGAATCCTGCATGGTGAAATGAGTATATGAACAGTGTTGCAAAGGTTGGGAAAAGTTAACCGAATCGAGATAAAGTTGCAGGACACAGGGAAGTGAAGTGTAATTTGGGTTCCGAGCCCTGCCGAGGGAGAAAGCTCATAACCCAAACTTCATTGAGAAAGGAACTGTTTAGGTATTTTGTGGAATACGATTGGTGAGGGGTCTGCGCCACGAAGGGGCAACCCAGGGGTGAAGTAGTCATCCAAAGTAAATATGGAACAGAACTTTGTGTTTGTTTGTTGAATGCATCAGACCCTCAAAGGCAAGAGACTTTTATTGAAAGGAGACTTAACCGTCGAAGAACCTGATAGCTGATAGAGAACTGTTGGCTCGGGGTGAGAAGGCTCAAGTGTGTGCTGTGCTCCAAGGTACCATCGTGTCCCATGCTGAAAACGTGGGCAAGGGAGACCCCTGGCAATCACAACCAGACTTATTATTTGTGAACACTTCTTTCTTTATTGACAACTCGATCCCACACTATTCTGTAATTAGTAGTAAGGAATTGGCAAAAGGTTTATCTTAGTATAGGCGTTTTTATTTTTGACCCAACGCCACAAGGACTGCCTAATTTTACATTTAATGGTCCACGCTTGCTCCCATCTTAGATTTGGGTTCAGTTTAGGTGTTTTTCCACCCTGCATTTACAGTTTAATAAACACTCTTGAACTGTGATCACTTGTGTTGCCACCATGAGTTTCTTACATACGGTGTCAGGGTGGGATGTGCCTCAATTGAAACATATTGGGAAACCTGCAATTTCAAAAACGAAGTCAGAGAGCCTTTAACCCTTCAATCGCCACCAAGGAATCAAAAGGGTTTGATATCTGTAGCAGTAGGGAAGCTATTATTCCCTGTGGGAAAAGAGGAATGATTCCTACGGATTTAGTTTTGATAAAACCTCCCAGGAGTGCTACATCTGATGACCCCAAAATCTGGCTTAGCATGGAAGTTCGGGATGGATGTTTTAGCAGGCATTATCAATCCTGACTTCCAGGGAAACGTGAAGGTTCTCTCACAGAATCATGGATTAGTCCCTTTTGATGTACATCGAGGAGATCACATTGCTCAGGGAATTTTGGAAAGAGCTCCATTTCCTCAATTTAAAGCAAGTGAGCAAGATAAAAAAAAGAGGTAACGTAGGCTTTGGGGAAGCCGATAAATCTCTTGACATCAAAGAAAGGAAGGGAGACAAACCTACCATCTACCGTGACCTGGCCTTTGCACAGCGAAATGACCCAGCCCTCGCTGAAGCTTTTTTACAAGCGATTCCAGAACAAGAAGGCAGAGAAAAGGGCAGTCCCTCTCTTCTTAAAACTAGGGTTAGTATACAGGAAAGATACCTCTACTGAAGGTCTGGTAAAAACCTGATTATTAATACCAAAGAGTCATCGAAAGGTTGTGCTAGAGATCGCGCATTCCCATCTTACTGGAGGGCATTTTGGACAATTTAAAACACAGGCGCACATTAATGGGACATTTTATTGGCTGGGAATCCATGTCGATATAATCATCCACGCACGCGAAATATGCCAAAAGACAAGCTAGAACATCCCATTACCTGCCCCTCTGAACCCATTACCGATCATAGAAGTCACCTTGGAATTGGTATGGACATAATAGGACCTCTAGAGCCATATAAATTGGGCAATAAATATGTCCTAGTGATCGTAGACTATGCAACCCGATATCCTGAGGCATTCCCAATGCAAAATAATACCCCCCCAGCAGATCCTTAAGCATCTTCTACTGTATTGCTCTAGGGATGGCTTTCCCAAAGAAAAACGAACAGACCAAGGTTAAAATTTTATGAGTAAGCTTATGGCCGCAGTCAAAGAGCTACTCCACATCACTATCTTGCAACCATAAAACTACTTTTACTGAAATGAGTAGAAAAGGACGAGAAGGACTGTGACCGGATGATTCTCTGGGCATTGTCTGCCATAAGGAAAACCTCCCAAGCTTCCACAAGATTCTTTCCCTTTGAATTTCTCTACGGAAAAGAACCCAGAGATGTCTTGGACATGCTCCGAGAAACTTGGGAAGAATGAGAGGAAGCCCTCATTCCAATCTCACAAACTGCCACTCGAATGCAAGAACACATGAAAATGGTCAGAGACTTGGTTTGTACTCAGATGGAGACGGCACAGAGTCAACAAAAGGCTGTTTACGATAAAAAAATAAAACAAAATTAAAAAATAGGATAGAAAGTACTGGTCCTCTTGCCCACCTCAGAAAACAAACCTGACTCCAAGTGACACAGACCTTATGAGATAATAAAACGAATGGGGACCTGTACATATAAAATAGCCCAACCAGACAGAAAAAGTCTGCTTGTACCATATAAACCTCTTGAAAGAATGGAAGGAGAATCCGTCAGCAATCCATGCCAAAGTACTAGCCTGTCTGGTTCCTGAGGACATAGACAACTTTGACTTAATTCCTTCCGAGTTGTCAGTCCAACAGCGAGAAAACCTTAAAGTTGTAGTGATCTCATTTCCTGATATATTCCCAGAGAAACCAGAGTGAGTAAAAGGTACATACCACTATATCAGAACACCTAAAGGTAAAGGGGTTCATTTAAAGCCATTTCGACTATCAGAAACCCGTAAACAGATGGTGATCGAGGAAGTCCACAAAATGTTGAAAGCCAATATCATTGAGCCCTCCTCAAGCCCATGGTCCCCCCCCTATCGCGTTAGTCACTAAACCTGACCGTTCCTGGAGATTTTGCATAGACTTCCGTCAAGTCAATACCATCTCTGACTTCGATGCCTAGCCCATGCCACTCATCGATGACATAATTGATAAACTCGGAATAGCCACCTATTTATCCACCCTAGATTTAACCAAAGGGTACTGGCAAGTTACCGTGTATGGGCCAGATAAGGAAAAATACACGTTCAACGCCTTTAAGACTATTCCAGTTTAAAGTCCTCTCCTTTGGCCTACACGGTGCACCAGCCACTTTCCAACACCTCATGGATGGGATCTTACAGCCCTATTCCGATTTCTGAGGAGCCTATATTGACTATATCGTCATTTATAGCAAAACTTGGGAGGACCATCTCTTCCACCTTTATACCATCATGAACGTCCTCAGAAACACTGGCCTAACTGCTAATCCAGCTAAGTGCAGATTGCCCAATCAGCCGTAAAATATGTTGGCTTTTTCGTAGGGAATGGAACCGTACAACCCCAACATGAAAAGATAAAAACTGTTTTGAATACACCAACCCCTAAAACTAAAAGAGACCGCAGAGCTTTCCTCTGATTAATAGGGTATTACTGTAGGTTTATCCACAACTTTTCGGACAAAACAGCTCGGCTGATCGATAAACTTAAAAATGCTGAACCACAGAAACTTCATTTGAATGACGAAGACGAGATATGCTATAACGTCCTGAAACAACCTCTGTGTCAGAACCCAGTTATGAAGGTAGTCGACTTCTCAATTCTCAAAAGAGTTTGTGTTACAGACGGATGCCTCCCTTACAAGGTTAGTGGCCATTTTATCACAAATTTGCGATGGACTAGAACATCCCATACAGTACACCAGTCACAAGTTATTCCCACATGAAAAAAATACTCTGTGGTAGAACTAGAGGCCCTAGCCATCAAATGGGCTATTATCCATCTCAGGTACTACCCATTAGGACAAACGTTCACGCTGGTCACCGACCACTCACCCCTAGTTCGGATTAGCCAGTGCAAAGATTCCAACCCTCAGGTCATGCAATGGTTTCTAGACCTACAAACCTATTGTTTCACAGTGGAACACCGAAAAGGAAAAGACAAAAAGGAAATGTAAATTTCTTTCCCGGGTTCGCCTGTGAAACAAATGTGGCTACATCGTATGGAGGAAGGGTATGTGAGAAACCTGAAGGTGACTCCCTGTCTAGCCACCAGGATCTGTCATCTAGGTGGCCAGGACACGGCCATCGCTTTTGGATTCAGTTCCTGGGGGTGGACCAGTGCGGGAGGATCACCTGGAGGTGCTTGAGTGTGTGCTGTGCTTTAAGGTCCCACCTTGTTCTGTGCTAAAACGTGGGGCAGGGAGACCCCTGGCAATCACATCCTGACTTATTATTTGTGAACACCTCTTGCTTTATTGAAAACTCTATCCCACACTTTCTGCAATTAGTTGTAAGGAATTGGCAATAGGTTTTTCTTAGTATAGGCCTTTTTATTTTTGACAACGCCACAAGGACTGCCTTACTTTTCATTTGATGGTTGACGCTTGCTCCCATCTTAGATTTAGGTTTAGCTTAGGTGTTTTTTCACCCTGCATTTACAGTTTAATAAACACCTTTGGATTGTGATCAGTTGCGTCTGTCTTTACTGTTGCCAGCATGAGTACCTTACACAGCCAACTGCCAAGTGCCACATACTCGCATGTGCTCTCATCCTCCTATCATAATTGGATTATTGTAAAGTGCTCCTCGTTGACACCCCTGCCGCTAACCTAGCCAAAGTGCAACTACTGCAGAACAAAGCACTGCGGTTTAAGCCCTCTAATCAGATCTCTGACATCAGACGAGAGGTACATTGGCTGCCAGTAAAAGGACGTATGGAGTTCAAAACTCTATCTCTTGGCCACAAATGCATTTATAAAGTAGCACCCACTTACCTCAATGACAAACCACCCACAAACCCTCAGGTAGAGTCCTCAGATCTAATGCCAGTATCTCCCTGGTCACCCCCTGATTTGGAAACAAAAGGGCTGGTGGCTGTAGCTTTGGGGTCACTGCAACTACCCTTTGGAACACCCGACGGATGAACATCAGAAATGAGCAGTTGTATCATGTATTAAAAAAAAACTGGTAAACATGGCTTTTTAATAAGCATGAATAGTATGATGTTTGACTGTAACCGAATTTTGAATGTATAACGAACACCGTGATACCCTAGGGTTTGGGCGTTCTATAAATGCCATAAATAAAAAAGAAATGAGATAACGGTCATTCACGGATCCATTCGTTCACAGCTTGATATTGACATCACCTCCTTGGACACAGAAAATAGGTTGGACAGAGCAGAATGGCTCTTCAAAGTCAGTCTTGGAATATCTAAACTTCTGCCACTGATCAGCAAACTAATCTCTCTTGTGTACATGGAACCTCTGTCAAAAGACAAGATGGACAGCCTCCTCTCCGAGGAGAGGTGGCTGGAGCGAAGTACCGGCATGGGTACCTGCAGTCTTCCCCCCCTCTTCGACTTGGTGGTGAAACAGTTTTCCAACCGTCTGAGAACCAAACCGAAGGGCAAAGGTGTTGTGGAAAAGGCCCAAGAACTATTGCTTTTCTTAAATTATATTCTCTATACTCTGCCCCTTGCACTGGAAATCAAGTTACTATGGGGAGGATTAAACATAAATTGGATCAATTATTTTCTGTTCCACTTAAGTGGCTTTCGCAAGGGAGCTTTCACTACCTCTACAATGAAAACAATACATTGACGTACCTGGGGATTTGCATGCGCTATGGTCTCACATAGCAGTTAGGATACATGGTCCCCTCTAAATTTCTGGGTGCTTCTGTCGAGATCTATGATGGGCAGAGTTGCAGCATAATGCCTAAGTTACAATACGTGGTGTGCAGAGCAATGAGGTACATCTCCACCAGCTTATTAAAGGAACTAGATTAACTCATTACTAAGGTGATATGAGAAGCAAAATGTTGCAGGGTATCTCTAAAAATTCTGAAGAGGTGAATGAGAAGGGTTGATATAGGGGTCCCAAACTTTGAAACATACTTTTAGGCATTACAGATACAAATTGTTGACAATGGTACGCTAAACGGGACGCTAAGACGTCCAAGCTTCTAGAAAACGTTAAAGCATCATAGCTGATGTGCATATTATGTTACATATTCCATAAAAATGACAAGCATTTGGTATTCAATGTCGCGCCTTGAAACACTTGTGTACAGGTGCGTTATAAATAAAAATATATCAAAAGGGTCTATACCTGTATTCTTCCAATGCACAGCAATGCCCTATATGGTCTCACCAAGGATTCACCCATGCTCCCCAGTATATGTTGATTTGAGCCTTCGGAAAGCTGCTGGTTGCATGAATTTGTACACAGGAGATAAATTCAACATTCACTAGCATGCAGGCACCTAAAATCCTCAGCGGTCACTTCCCTGAACTTAGTTGGACCGTGCAGGGAATGCTGGCATGGTCTCTCAGACAAACCAAAACTGTCACACTGCTATACGATATGCTATAGACAAATCCTTACCACGTTTCAAAATCAAAACATAAGCGAGACCATGATTTTGGAAAAGAACATTTAATGTACAATAGCAAAAGGCTATCACACACACTAAGAAGATATGCCTTAATAGAAAATTGCACGCACAACATATTACGCCGCTCAATTATTGGCCTGGTTAAATCTCTAAACAGGACATTTTCACTATGTTTAAGGGCCAAGGTGCCACCTTACTACATGTTATTATGCATTTGTATACACAATGGATATCTGGTGGCTTTACTGTGAATTGCATTGGCCTGGGTAACATCTTGGATCCCCAATATATCAGACCGAACCAGAGAGATGACCACTTGGGCTACGACAGAACATGTAGTACTACAACTTGATCGCTACGACTCTTGAGTGTACTGGTTCTATAAAATAGCGACTACTTCTTAAATCACTGTTTGCACCGGATACATACCCTTTCCCCATGGGGTACTATATAATAACTACGCTGCCCGGAACCGCAACAAACATTTTGGAAAATACCATGGGAAACGTAATGAATCACTGCAGCCATTACCTCTTGCAACGTGCAATGAATAAGATACAATTTATATGCCATACTCGCCACAAGCTTTTGTTACTGCCGGCCACATCACAGCATTCCCCCCCATGCCGTTTTCAGCACTCTTTCCGCAGACACCAAGATGCACCACATGGACAATGGCGTAGTTTTTCCATGGCTTTTTACAAAATTGTTATATATAAAGTCGGTTATCCTAGTGATCCATAAACAGAAACTTTGGTAAAAAAAGCGGATACATTAAACCAAAAGATAACTTGGTGGGGGGGATTCATCCCCTTCTCTTCGACAATTTCGCCGTTTACACATACTGTTCGCTCTCTGCTACAATCCCTTTGGAGTTTATGAAAACCTACAACTGATTCATCTTTTAGCATGCTTCATTCCTTTCAGTATTTGTCCTTATTCTAGATATTAGCCTTTGATCATCCAGCATACCAACACCCTTTAAAGACATTGAATGATGCTGCAATATGACCCACGTGGTCACAGAGAAGAAAGATCCCAAAGTCCTTAATCGGATGCGCCAAAGATACATATATTATGTGCGTTGTACAATTTGTTCCTTGTTTTTTTTTATATATTTCATTGACCGGTAGAAGACTATTCTTGGCTATAACAGTGCCCATTTTCTTGTCTTGAAAGATTGTACATTCTGGGCTAAATTAGCAAAACTAGAACCAGGAGAAGGAGCTCAATCTTTCAAGGTCTTTCTTCTTGAAGCCGCAGACAAAGTCGTTTTTATAGCTCAGAATTTAGCAGGGTTTATTTAAATTATCATGTCCATAGTGAGTTTACATCTTCCAGAGTCCTAGCTGACGTTATGTTCCCTTTGTTAGTCTTCAGGGTCCCTCCAGTACAACTGAAATGGTTTTGTTTATGAGGCCACACATTAAAGTTGTTAAGGTACTAAGTTTATTATACGATTCACGGCAATACAAAAGAGGGGATGGCTCGAAAGGTTTGTAATTAATCTTAACCTCAGGCATTGCTCTTGGCAACCCTCTGAGGGCCCTCAGAACCGGTACCCAGCCAGCACACAGCATGCCCCGCTAGGCTCTGCCGCAAGGTTGCTAGGTAGAAAGCACCAGAAAATCCCTGAACCTACAACAAAAGGACAAGGCAGCTGCCTGCAACACACTCCTCAGCTTCGGTCTGTCCTCCTTAAACGACACAAGTCCATTGAAGAAGCTGGGAGAAGTGCCCACGGATCTGCGCAGGGAAGTGCACACCTAGCACAGGATCTTCTAGTGCATAGGTGAACCAGTGCAGGTATTCTAATTACGGTCCAGCAGTTATTGTAGTTCATTGCTGATGTTTTGAGGGTGGGCATGGTTGGGGAGGTGGAGGATGGCGGGCTCCAGTTCAGGGTTTCATACTAGGACCAGTGTAGAAATGTACGAAATGTTGCAAGGATGTTAGGAAGGGGACTTGTAGCCGGAAATATGGGGTCACTGACCGTTTTCACTTGGAATGTGAGAGGGCTAAGACAGCTCACTAAATGCTGAGAGGTACTGGGGTTCCTCAAGAGGTGGGGACGCAGAAAGCATGCCTAACAGAAATGCACCTAAACAAAACGTAGCTTGAGAAGGTGAAATCTAGCTGGGGCGGTGAGGTGCACGGCACAACCTTTTCTTCAAACTCCAGAGGGGTCCTGATCTGGATAGCAGATTGGGTTCCCTTCCAGACATCAGATGTCGCATGATAAGGATGGGCAAACTCTTATTCTTTTGAGGACATTAGAGGGAATGGGAATGGGCTTGACAAACTCGTACGCCCCTAATATTGACAATGCCTACCTCCAACAGTGGTTGACATGATGG
Source organism: Ambystoma mexicanum (assembly GCF_040938575.1). Lineage (NCBI taxonomy): Eukaryota > Metazoa > Chordata > Amphibia > Caudata > Ambystomatidae > Ambystoma > Ambystoma mexicanum. The sequence goes on along the minus strand of NC_090922.1, from coordinate 1,245,522,914 downwards.
GGTTGGGGAGGGGGAAGGAGGTCACAGGCTGTTATGACTTGATGGTTGTGAAGATTATGGGGCCTCTGTCCACAAGTTCCGCTCAGAAAGATACAAATAACTTCCCGAGCAATCCTTGAGGCCACAGGTTTTTTGAGTGCCGAAGAACGCCAGGAACCAGGAACACTGGTGACCCCTTGACCGCAAGGGTCTGGGGACAGGAAGGACAAAGATGAAAAATGGAAGTGTTCCGTGTGGCTGCAGAGTGTAGCAAGCGGCAGCGGTGAGGCGTAGATTGTTGTAGAAATAGGCACTGCAAAACCTGTATAGAGAGGGTACTCCAAAAGGTAACAGAAGAGGAAAATCCGAAAACAATCTGTTAAGAGGTCCAAGGTCAAAAGCCAGCCAAGTTTGTCGTAACCAGGGGGTAATCCAAAGAAGTCCAATAACACAGTTCAAAGGTCCTGAAACAGCAGAGCAAAACAATATCCAAGGGCTTGACACAGGAATCCAAGAAGAACAGTCCGTAGTCCAGGTTCAAGATGCAGAGACAGGAAGACACCGAACAGTGCCTGATTGGGTCAGCTGTGAAGCACTGAATGAGCGTTCCCTCTCCGGTTTTAAAGGGGCCTAGGAGTGTCACATGACCCATCACGTGACCGATGATGTAGCACGTTTCTTTGTCACATGACCCAAGTTTCCAAAACGCCGGTGCCGGGTCTTCCTGAGGGCGTGACGGAGCAAAGGAAAAAAACGGCGTCTCCATCGACTGTCTCCAAGACCCAGGGCAGCTGCCAACGTTGCAATGGGTGAATATGATCATGCGTGTTAAATTCTCTCGTGTGCGCCGCTGCCGTGCTGCTTGAGGGAGTGAGGACATGAGGTCAGAAGAGGAAGGCAGAACAGGACCTGAGATGGAGGGCTTAGTGACTGCACGGGTATTCGTGTGCGCAAGATGACCAGTGGATGGTGTAACACAGGCACAGGGAGAAAGTATGGGGAGGAGATTTCAATTGTGTACTCCAGCCTCAGCAGGAAAGGTCAGACCACAAAGAACGTAGCAAGCCACTGGCCTCCAAATCCTTGAGCCGCACACTGGCGGACCTAGACCACCTAGATCACTGGCGAGAGAGCAAGGGCGGCCATCCACATGGTACTTACAACCCACTTAGACTACCTCTTTGCTGGGAAGGAACAGTTCCCCAATTTCCAGATGTTGAACATATGGCCAAGAACATTATCGGATCACGCCTCCCTTAGGGCTTGCAATGATCTGGGGAAGGAGGACATGTGCATCTCTCACCTGGCGGCTGCGGGCGGAAGCGTGGCTTTTCAGACAGGAGCAGTCCTAAAACCGGATCTCCCAAATTGAGTACGAGGAGCGGAACCTGATCATAACACAGGAGGGCATAAACATGTTTTTCCAAAGATACTATGAAAGGCTATATGATAGTAAGTGGCCCATGAACAACACAGACATGGAGGACGTGTTGGACCAAACTTCTCTTCCCAGATTGGGTGCGCAAGAGCCCCTGAAAGAGGATGAAATCAAGCTAGCGAATGAGTACCTGGGGAATGGAAGAACACCAGGGGCCGAAAGGTCACCGGACAAAATTTTATAACATGTATTCCGATTTGCTCGTCCCCCGGCTCAGACAGCTTGACTATGTGGCCTTTCAGGGAGAGCACCTCACGGCATCTATGAGGGAGGCAATTATTTTAGTATTGTCGAAGCCAGGGAGGGAGCCGCAGCACAGGGAAATCGTACAGCCCAATCACACTATTCAATATAGACAGCAACATTCTGGGGAAAGCGTTGGCATCTAGGCTCCTGAAGGAAGCCTCCCGACTGATCCATCAGGATCAATGCGGCTTTGTATGGGACAGAAATAAAACAATGAACCTCAGGGGGCGGAGGAGGAACTGGCGGTGGTTTCCCTGGACTTGGCTAAGGACTTCAACTCCGAGCACTGGGATTGGCTTTTCGGTGTGCTTGAAGCAAACGGTCTAGGCCCAAACATGCTGCAGTGGATCCATCTATTGCACCAGGAGCCCCTGGCAAAGGTAGAAACAGGGAAGTTGTATCGCACAGTTGGCAATTAAGCAGAGGCACTCTATCCCCTGTTCTCTCTGCTCTAATGCCGGAGCTAGTGGCGAGACTTTTTAGAACATAATTCAGCGATTCGGGAATAGGGGTGGGAGGTCAACAACATGTCATCTCCCTATACATGGACGATGTCCTGCTTTACGTGCGTAGACCCGGGTGCACATCCCTAAAATGCTGGAGGCGCAACATCATCCGGAGGAGCTTTCCAGCTTCCAGGTCAATGAGGTTAGGTCACTGGTGTTTCCGCTGGGCTTGCTGAGGGGCAAGTCGTTGTAGGACCTACCAGAGGTTGGGCTGCTTTGGGGGGAGGACTCCTGCTGTTTGGGCATTCAGGTTCACCACTCTGTAGCAAATACGTTCCAATATAACAATGGGAGGGTACTTACGGGAATAGAAGACAGTATTGTTTTTCAGAATCTACCACCCCTGTCCTCAATGGGCATGATGGCGATCTGTAAACGCTGATCCTCCCATGGACGTTTTACTTATTTGAGAACATTCCATACAGGGCCAGGTCCCCCTTCTTCAAACTGCTAGAAAGTAGAATACCAGACTTACTGTGGGGAGGGAAGCGGTAGAGGGTATCACTGTTACGTGGCCTCTAGTTTACTTCAAGCTCAATGTGCTATATACAGGACTATGCTTGGGCATGTTGATCTATCTCGACTATCTTTAGAAAGATATCGGAATGTAGATCATTATGCTCAGATGCTGATTTGATCTCCCAGAGTCATTGTGACTATAATGCAAGGGTACACACCAACATGGGTATTTATCCTATTGTAATACAGACAACATGTGAATATCTGTAGGATGTGAGATGTATGTTTCTATTCAAAGGCATCAGCAACTTGTCATGTATCCTTTAGTTGACTTAAAGCTTAATGAGTTATACACAGAACTATGTTTAGGCATGCCTGTGTATGTAGATCTTTTTTTACTATCTTGAGAATGACATTTGAATGTAGATCTTTATGCTCAGAAGAACAAGTTACTTTCTTACCTGGTAACGTTCTTTCGATGGGATGGTCCGACGACGTATTCCATATCTACGACAGGTAATGTCCACAGCTGTGCTGCTTCGGAAAATCTTTCGCGTCTGCGTCCTGCGTCGATGACATCGATGCGCCGTCCCCGAGGACCTCCTCCGACGGCCGACGTCACCCGGTGTGATAAGTAGGACGCACGACGCCCATAGCCTCAGTTATAGTTTTTTCCCAGAACGTGTGCCACCAGTTTTCTGCCAGTCAGACACACAAGGCCTTGCGGAACGAAAGCTGCAATCGCAAAAGAAATTCTGCAGCGGGGAAGGCAGGGAGGGAGCGATATGGAATACGTCGTCGGACCATCCCATCGAAAGTACGTTACCAGGTAAGAAAGTAACTTCTTCGAGGGGCTTGGGTCCTCCGACGTATTCCATATCTATGACAGACTCCCAAAGCAGTACCAAGCAAGAAGGTGGGAAAGAATTTAGAATACAAATTTAGCATGCCCAATCAAATTGCGGAATAGAGAACTGCCTTGCCAAAGGCCAGATCTTGCCCTCTGATGGAATTGAGGGAATAGTGACGTACAAAAGTATGTACTGAAGCCCAGGTGGCTGCATCACAGATGTGACAAATGGGAACTACCCTCTGCAGAGCAGTAGACGCAGCCACTCCCCTGGAAGAATGGGCCGCAAGCCAGCCGGAGGGTCCTTACCCGCCAAGCGGTAACACTCGGAGATAGCTAAAATAATCCAACGAGACAAAGTCTGTTTCGTCACAGCTTGTCCCAAACGCTTTCCAGCATAACCAATGAAAAGTTGATCATCCACTCTGACCTGGGACATGCGCGAAATATAAAAGCTCAACGCTCTCCTAGGATCAAGCCTATGGAGCCTCTCCCCTTCCTTACCAGGATGTGGAGGAGGATAGAACGCCGGAAGAACCACCTTCTGGCTCAAATGAAATTCCGAAACCACCTTCGGAAGAAAAGGAGGACGAACTCTAAGGACAACCCTGTCCTTATGAAACACAGTGAAGGGTGGCGTAACTGAAAGTGCCTGTAACTCACTCACTCTGCGAGCGGAAGTAACCGCAGCCAAAAACACAGTTTTCAGAGTTAACAGCTTCAAAGGGCAAGAATGTAAAGGCTCAAACGGAGCACCCATAAGAAACTTAACAAGGTTCAAATCCCAATCTGGCACCAGAAAAGGTGACGGAGGGAACACATTAGTTAGCCCTTTCAAAAACTGCGAAATTAAAGGAATTTTAAAATAGGAACACTTCAGACGAGCGCTTAAATATGGACAGCGCCGCCAGGTAACCTTTAATGGTCCCCACTTGCAAGCCCCTGTGGGCCAAAGAAAGCAAAAAAGACAGAACCATGGGAACGTCACATTCAAAAGGATCCACATTCTGAACTCTGCAACAGTCGCAGAACTTTCTCCAACAGCAACGGTACAGAGACTTAGTTACCGGCCGCCTGGTCGAGAGCAACACCTCCATCACGTCTTCAGGGAGGTCCCAATCCTTATACCTCAACCTTTCAGAAGCCAAGCGTGAAGATTGAGGGATCTGACCTCTGGATGGAGAACCTGACGCCCCCCCTCCCGTGAGAGCAGATCGTCTCGGTCGGGAAGACGACGTGGAGGGCAGATGGACAAGTCTGGAAGGTCCGGGTACCACGTCCTCTGGGCCCACGCCAGAGCAATGAGGATCATCCGGGAAACGAACCACCGTAACCTCCGCAGCACTTGCGGGATGACGGGGACTGGAGGAAACGCGTACAGCAGCGGGAATGACCACTCCACCACGAACGCATCTCCTAAGGCTCCTTTTGGAGGAAATTCCTGCGAGCAAAACCTTTCGCACTTCCGGTTGACACTGGAGGCGAAGAGATCCACTTGAGGGGTCCCCCAAAGGGCAAAGATCTCCAGGAGAATCTCCTGAGCCAGCTCTCACTCGTGAGAGATCGAGCTCTGTCTGCTCAGAGCTGGATGGCCCAGAATTCCAGCTGCATCGCCTCCCTGCACAGCGGAATTAACCCTGCCCCCCCCCTTTTTGTTGAGGTAGTGCATGGCCACCGTGTTGTCCGTTAGAATCAGGACACTCTTTCCTCGCACAGTCGGCAAAAAAGCCTTCAGGGCTAGCCTGACGGCCCTCAGCTCCAACAAATTGATATGGAGTCTGGACTCCGACAGAGACCAACGACCGCTGACCGTCAACTCGTTGGCATGAGCTCTCCATCCCGTGAAGGATACGTCCGTCACGATCGTCACCTCCGGCCAGGGCAGCCAAAATGGGGCCCCCTTCATCAGATTGCCCTCGACGGCCCACCACAGAAGGTGCAGGGCCACCGAGGGCGGCACCTGAACAGGGTCCGACAGCCTGCCGGAGGACTGAGAACACTGGAGCTTGAGTGCCCACTGCAAAGATCTCATCCGCAGACGAGCCTCTGGCACCAGAAGAATGCAGGATGCCATGAGGCCGAGCAGTCTCAAGAACTCAGACGCTGAGAGATTCTGGGCAAACTGAAACTTGTGCACCATCTGCTGAATGTGAAGAGCCCTCACCTGAGGAGGAAAACACTGCCCCTGGGATATGTCAAGCACTGCTCCGATGTACTGGAGCCGCTGCGTTGGTGTCAAATGGGACTTCTTTAAATTGAGGGAGAAGCCCAGCCTGTGAAGGGAGTGGCAGGTGACGGACAGATGATCCAGGACTTGCTCGGGAGAGCTCCCCCTGATCAACCAATCGTCCAGGTAGGGGTAGACGTGAATCCCCCCCTTTCCTGAGATGCGCTGCCACCACCACCATGAGCTTCGTGAAAACCCTCGGGGCGGAGGTCAATCCGAACGGCAGGACCCGAAACTGAAAGTGCAAGTCGCCAACCGCGAACCTCAGGTACTTCTTGTGCTTGGGATGGATCGGCACATGGAAGTAAGCATCCTTGAGGTCGATAGACACCAACCAGTCCTGAAGTTGAAGGGCCTGGAGGACTTGAGAAAGTCACCATCTTGAACTTGTCCTTCCTGAGGAGTTTGTTCAAATCGCGCAAGTCCATGATGGGTCTCAATCCCCCGTCTTCCTTCGATATCAAAAAATAAGGGGAATACCATCCCTTGTTCCTCTCCGCTACAGGCACCAGTTCTATGGCGCCTTTCTCCAGCAGGGCTTGAAGACAGTAGCCGTGGGTTATGATCTCCAGAACCGACACATCCAAAGTAATGGCTTGCCACTCTACAAGATGCTGCGCCAGCCTTCCCCCAACCGGCGAACCATGGGACCTGGCCTCATGACTGAGTGGTAGTGGCCGCGGCGTTGCCCGAGGGCAAAGAGGCAACTGCCCGAGCGGCCTTGGCACCACGGGGCCCTTCCAACACCACCGCCTCGAAAGGCGTCGAGGGCGCCGAACAAGTCGGCGCCGGCGTCGACAGAAAAGGCATCGACGTCGAGCGAATCAGCGTCGACGTCAGCATCGGCAGCGTTGACACAGGCCTCGAAGCCGGAGCTCCGAGCGTGTCTCTCGACGACCTAGGCGCCGATGGCGTCGACGACCCCCTCGGAGGCGGAGCCTCAAGAGAAATCGTTGACGACCTCGGTGCCACAGGCGTCGACGTCTTCTTCGAAGACGGCACAGGATCACGCGGTCTCGAGCGCGTCTAGGACCGGGACCTGGAACGGGCATGGTGAGAACGGCTACCCTTGTCCGAGCGGGACCTCTCCCGCGAGCCGTGCCGACCACCCGAGCCCCAAGGCGTACGAGCGTTGTCTCTCGACCGGTGCCGACCGATCCCACTTGGAGGCGCGGACGGACCGGTGCCCTGCGATTCAAGAATCGCTAGCATCTGCTTCCCGAAGGAAGCCCATTCCTCCGGTGTCGCTTGCATGGAGGGATAAGCGACCCGCCGACAGGCGGAGTCCTCGGAAGAGGACTGGGAAGGCGACCTATGCCGACGCTTCCGGGAATGCCTCGAAGAGGCGGAGGAGTGGCGAGACCGACTCCTGGAAGGAGACCCACTGGACTTCCGACGATGACGCGGAGAGTCGCCCCAAGAGTCATCCGTCGAAAGCCCTGCAGACCTCAACTTCCGGGGCTTAGACACCCGGCCTACCGACAACTTCTTCTTGCGTTCCCGCAAGGCCTTTGCCGTGAGCAACTGGCAGTCGCCACAGTCGTCCGTATCGTGGGCCTCCCCGAGGCACCAGAGGCAGGCGTTGTGCGAGTCCGTGACCGACATCTTGGACCCACAGACCCCGCATTTCTTGAAGCCCGGACGCGGGGTTGAAGACGAAGAAGACATCGCCACAAACAGGTCTTCACAACAAACCGAACAGGTTCAACGAACCGAGAATTGAAAACAGCAAACTCCAACGAGTCGAGGCGTACCGAGATTCACGAAGCGAACACGTTTGTGGAAAAAACGGAACTGAGGCTATGGGTGTTGTGCGTCCTACTTATCACATCGGGTGACGTTGGCCGTCAGAGGAGGTCCTCGGGGACGGCGCATCGACGTCATCGACGCAGGACGCAGACGCCAAAGATTTTCCGAAGCAGCACAGCTGTGGACATTACCTGTCATGGATATGGAATACGTCGGAGGACCCAATCCCCTCGAAATGTATATACTGATTTGATCTCCCATAGTTATTGTGACTATAATGCAAGGGTACACACCAACGTGGGTATTTCTACTATTGTAATACTGACAACCTGTGAATATCTATAGGATGTATGATATGTTTCTATTCAAAGGCATCGGCAACGTCAAAATGTCATGCATCCTTTAGTTGACTTCAAGCTTAATGAGCTATACACTGAACGATGTTTAGACATGCCTGTGTATGTTGATTTATCTTGACTATCTTGAGAATGATATGCGAATGTAGATGATGTTCAGTAGTGTATATACTGATCTGTTTTCCCAATGTTATTGTCACTTTAATGTAAGGGTACACACCATCCTTCTGGGTGTGACCATGTGCTGTAGACGCCTTTCTCCCAGTGGGTTAGGGCCCTACTTGCATAGATATTTCAACCCACTTATGTTTTTAGAAGGGTTCGTCTTGACAACGCTCGCTTTTTGGCTTCAGTCGCCTAGTTTCTAGCCATTCTAAGATGGACGACCTCTTCTTCAGCCACAGTGAGTCCCTCTTCAGTTTCCATATTTGAATACCCTTAACTAATATTGCGCCATGCACTGCACACTTACACTCCTTGGTGACGGATGCGCTGGGACTCTGCACGCTGTTCGGATCTGATTCGTACGAACTTCCAAGTTATTTGTCGTTAGTCTCTCTTGAACTTGAACACTATGTTCACACTTGAACACTATCTTCACCCTCTTTAACTAGGTTTATTTACCCTTTCCTGTACTTTTTATACAACAGACTGAACAGATTTCGGCGACCGCTCGCCACCCTCAACAGACGCGGACCTAGGTTCCCATGGAAACCTACGCAGGAATGACTGGCTACTTCCAGTGATAAACTACCTAGAGGTACATTCGTCTTGAGACTGCCGCTGTCCAATCTATCACTTAATCTACACCTACATCATTCTAACCACGTAGTGAGTATCGCGCACTGAGCCCGTCACTCCTTATTTCACTTACCAAATACCAGCGATCTCACCAGGGAAGTGTACTCTGTTAGGACTACACGCCATTACTGCGCACCGACAAGTTCGATATCAGAGAAGCCGTTGCTATTCAGCTTACTATCCCGATAAGGTAACTGTAGGTGATTGTAGTATAAAGGCAACCTCGCTGATGACGCTTGATGACGCTTAGTCACCCTCTACTTACTTTTCTAGACATCAACCTATAAGCTTAGCACCTGCATGCTGTTTTTGCTTGATTCTTGCAATACTGAAGTAGCAGCCTCCTTAAGCCTCGCTAGTCTTACAAGGTATGCTTATTGATTTTCCCCCTTCAGTTTTGGTACTTTCTTTTCGGTTGACTATGACATCGAACACATCTTGTGTATACCGATTTCTCTGCAGACTACAGCGTATATGCTGAGACGTCATACATGGGGATGCCTCCAACCTGAGACCTTCCACTTTTGCTCTATTACTGGACTAGACAATTTCGGTTCCAGATCTATGAGCCTGATTGATGAGCTGTGGTGAACTACAATATCAATGCCTGTATGGCCTAGGAATTATTTGGATAGGAGTGGTGAGCATCACTTATTATGCTTTACATTGAGTTTACTCCGTTTCACTGTGGTTTTGTATACACCATTAGAAACGTCCATCAAGATACCCCCTGGGGACAAGGAGGCGCCTGTGCCACATTTTGCTATAGCCGTTTACTTCCTCTCTATATAACATTTACCTTTTCACGATTGCTGAGCGTCAAGACATTACATATCCCTCAGTTTAGCGAACAGGGAACTTTCACCTCACTTCTCTCCTAATCATATAGTTCACTCTAGTCCAGTTAGCCTATTTGACATGGCTCGCTATAACTTTCAGTATCTTTGCAAGTTTTGAATGCAAGTATCCTTAAATGATGGCTCCACTTATATACATCTATTTGGTATATCGAGAAATTTGCCGAAATAGGTTCCAACATATCTACTGTTTTGTTTTTTTCTTTTGTGTAACTTCCATCAACAGTCCAATTAGGCCCTTTCTGAAGAAGAGGGACACCTTGAAACGTGTCAGCCAAACACATTGGACCCCCCTTGTTTGCAAATGTGCTTCTCCTTAAATATATTATGTTTGATGTATTAAACCATTTTTTTTAATGAAATTGTCTACTTTAGAGTGCTTGTTAAACCTTTAAAATGTACATGATCTGTGTACATTTGAATTATTGACCGCCCTAAGGGAGTATGTAGAAAGTCTGCAGGGGACAGAAGGATCCCCAACTTGGATCCCTTTCTCTTTCTTCAACATTCCACACAGGGCCAGGTCCCCCCTTCTTCAAACTGCTAGACAGTAGAATACCAGACTGTGGGGAGGGAAGCGGTAGAGGGCATCACTGGCCACACTGCGCAAGTGACACCAGGAGGGGGAGGGGGGGCTGGCTCTCCCAGGCTTTGAACTATACTTCCTGGCAACACAATTGCAACATGGCACCAGATGGGGAAATCGGGGGCATGGACAGGCAGTTGGTGGGGAAGCTCAAGAAGCATCATACGCGGTTAGAGCTGCTCTGGAGGGGAAACGGGGAGGCGGAAGGGTCTTGTCTGAGCACAGTGGTCAGGCCGGCATGGTATAGGGTGCACGCCGAGCTACAGCTGGGAGAGGAATACAGCCCCAACATTCACCTGAGGGCTGATGCCAGAGAATACAAGGGACATGGGAGACGCCAAGTGTGATGAAGAGTAGGGGGTGATGGACGATAAGAGACTTCTATGATGGGGGGGACCCTGTTGTTCTTAAACGCCTAGGCAGAGAGATATCAGATGCCCAAAGGTCAGATACTAAATTATGCAAGACTAACTAGCACTCCGACAGCTATGTGAGACACAATACCAGAGTAAGCCCTGACCACTCCAGTCCTACACACTATCCTTCCACTTACCATCAAGAAGACCCCTAACTATTTAGAGTTTAGAAGGTGGGTCAAAACCTACCTATTTTGAATCTTCATGGGGCTGTCTCCATCTGTCCTAGCGCCATGATGCCTCTGTGCGACTGTGCGTTTTATAAGAATTATTAACATAACATAACATAAATCCTCACCACAGGAAATTAAGGGCATGTCATATCCAGACTATAATCTGCATAAAGAATAGCAGAGCACAGTCCCAGCTTTAGATAAAGGATCCATGGGAAAAGGATATGGAAACAACTTTTGAGGACCCAGAAAGGAATAAAATATACATTTGCGTCACCAAAGTTTCCAGGAACGCCCGGTGTAAGTTGATATAACATCCGACACAGGGTCTATATGACCCCCCCAGAAATTACATATGATGCAGCCAGGTCACCCACATCCGTGCCCCAGATGCAGCCCAAACTCACCATGCTTTTAGCACATGATGTGGACGTGCCCAGTAATTGGAGATTATTGGCAAGGTGTGTCAAGAATAAATGCACTATTGGCAAGCCAACTGGACTGCTCCACCAACATATGCTTACTAGGGGTTGTGCCCGGGGGAAGTCGAGGAGACCAAAGGAAAAGAATGACATCTTTCATGTTACTGTTAGCAAACGTAGAATGAATCGCTGGAAATGCTCCAAGGCCCCTGTGTTGGCACAATGTCCAGCTGATGCACAACGGTGTATGGCAGCAGAGCAGCTGATTGTGCGCGAAAAGGGGCGCAGGAGGAGGAGGGAAATGGAAATAAGGGACTTGCATGGAACATTCTTCTGCACGATTTACAGGCTTCCCAGGTCACCTCCCTCCTTGAGGTAAGATATTGCCCAGCCACAGGAAGGCTTAGGATGAACTATACTGTGAAGGGATTGCCAGCAAACAGTGCAGGTACTTAAGGTCAATGTACAGGCATGGGGGAAGAGGACGACGCCAAGTCTGGGTATACACAGACTGGGCTGGAATGGGGTGGGGAGGTGGTTCTTTTGGTATTTTATATGGCTTTTAAACATTAATAAACAGTTTAAAAACACTGTTGTCTGGGAATTACTGCATTAATAACTAGAAATAACACCACTAGCTACTATCGCCTCTAATGCTGTGCCCTCGACTTTCAAATCGGCAAACGTGATAATTATCGGCTATTCTATACAGAGGTCCTGCTAAATAGTCTAAGGTGTAATCAAATTCTTGCATTTTCAAAATAATTCTGGCTAGGCATGATGTGGCCTTTCCATGCCTTTCATTGATAATACTTCAATTAATGGTGAATAGTCAGTCCTCACTACAAATGTTTTGCCCCATCCATATCATCTCAAGGAATGCAACAAACAACTCCTGTCCAAACCCCCGACCCATGTCACCTCAGCCCCCCAACCCCTGCAAAGATCCCCCAATTCCATCTCCACAGAAGATATCACCACCACCACAGTCCAGCACTTCAAACCCTCCAACTGCAAAGGTGATGCCTGCCCTGCCCACATTGTCAAACTCTGCGCAACCATACTCACCCCAGCACTTTCCGATTTTGTCAACACCTTCTTCAGCTCCAACAATGTTCCCACGTGCCTCAAAATGGCATGGTTCCACCCCCTTATCAAGAAACCATACCTCAATTCCACCCTTTCTACCAACTACCGATCCATCACCACTGTCCCCTTACTCCTCAAAATCCTTGACCACATGGCCTATTGCCAAATTCAAAACTACCTTGAACAGCATCAGCCTCTAGGCTCAAGACAATCCGGATTCAGACCAAAACACGCACACAAACAGCTCTCTTGGACCTAAAAATCCAACTCGACCACATCTGTGAATCAGGCAACTTGACCATTCTACTCCTCCTTGAACTGTCTGCGGCATTTGACCTCGTAGACCACAATGTCCTCTGCCAACACCTTTCACAGCAGCAGTTCACTCAATCAAATCCTTCCTGAGTGAACACACCTCCAAAGTCTTCATATAGGGGGGCTACTCTGCAGATCCCTTCGCGGTTCCATGTGGCATCCCTCAAAGCTCTTGCATCTCCCCACCACTCTACAAAACCAACACTAAACTGATTTTTGATCACCTCGATGCTCTAGACGCTTAGACAAACTTTGCAGATGACACGCAAGATCTGCTGCCGATCTCAGGGAACTACGCCCATGACGTCGAAGTCAGCAATCAGACTTACAGTGCTATACAGAGCTGGGTGGCAACCCACAACCTTTATCTAAATGACAAAAAGACAGCTTCTCATTGTAGGCTCCTCCAACCGGCTAGGCACCAAGGACACATCCCATGCTTCCTTTCCCACTGATGGGAACGAGCATGTGCTTATATCTTGATGCTAAACTTAACATGTCCCGCCACATCAACGCACTGGCATCCTTCACAAGCTCATATCCCCGAGTAGGAAATTCATCTCGCACACAAACTGCCTCACCCTTGCATGGGTTATCATTGGGAGTAAGCTCAACTATTGAAACTTGCTGCTCACTGGCAGCTCTTCCAAGAAATTGGCAAAACTTCAACTCCTACAAAATCAGACACTTAGGGCAGCCCTAGACATCAAACCCACCAACCATATCTCAGCAGCAAGAAGGGAAGTTCACTGGCTTCCAGAAAAAGCCAGAATTAACTTTAAAACACTTCTCCATGCCAACTTTCGTCTCCACCGGAACGTCCCCTCTTACCTCATCCCGCATAGCTGCAAAACCAGTGATTCAATGACTCCGTTCTGCATCAAGCCGCTCACTATTCACCCCCATTTCCACCGTAAAGGAGCAGGGGGATACAGCTTCTGCGCGACTGCTACCAACCAATGGAAAACTCTCACAGATCACCTCAGAAAGAAACGTTCACTCCTGCTTTTGACTGTGTTTCACCACCTGTACAAGAGCTGTGATACCTCCGGGTCTGGGTGCTATATAAATTAATAAAATGTAAAAAATATAATAAATGCATTCCCAGGGTTCAGAATTGCCTTGAGCTATTTAGCAATTGACTGTATCCTCGATTCTGGCTCCCCAGTGATAGCTTCTTTTTATTGGGCGATGTCCGACACGGAGGAGCTGGTTTTAGCTTCAGCTCGTCGAACCTTAATTTCCAACCCCGATTCCCCACACACACACAAGCTAACAGTTCCCTTTCAATAACGTGAGGCATAAATTATCTTTTCCTTTCCATCAATTACTTGTGATAGTACCGCTCCAAACCACTTAATACTAGAATCCACTGTGAGGATCCAGGAATGAGACACGGACACAGAGCACATAGTGGTTGCTATAAACCTTTATTTAAATAATAAAATGTGTTGGGAAAAGCATCACTGTCCCCACTCTAGGAGGCATTTCCCTACCTCAACCAAAACTACAGTCTGTCTTCCATCAAGATGTCTAAAGCAAAAATGTCCTGTGTGCAAAATCCTATCATAGCTCTCGCATTCTAGAACTAATTAAAAGAGGTGAAGGATAGGTCTTAGATCTTGAAGGTGCCAAAATGTTTGAGTTCAACAAAAAGGTATAGCTCCAACCATAGTAGATCATCTTCACAGTTCCAGGGAATTACTCCTTCCTCAGGTTTCTTCACAGCAAAGCAAATTTTCAAAGAAACAACTACTTAGTAGCCCAAAAGGATAGCTTCCTCTTCTTGGCATCACAATTTACTCCAGGAGAAATGACACTCTTCCCCAGGCTGTTTATGACATTCAGTATTACTTAAATCCCAAAAGGCATGGATCTTCCATGGGATTCTCCTTTAAAAAAAAAATCACAACTTGAGTGTGGGTTCTAGACTCACAAGACACCTTGTATACTCTCCTGCCAGGTTATTTTCCTCATTCAATACACATCCTAAGGGTATGGGTCTTCCTTAGGATTTTCCTTTCAGGATACCTGGCTTCGTCTGGTATACTCTTCTGCCAGGACTTTCTTATGAAGTTCACTTTATGTACGCGTCTCGGACTCGCACAGACCACGTGTTGGGACCACAACCCTCTGTTAGTTTATGGTTTACCTTCCACTTGAAAAGATGTCTCACTTTCTCAATCAACTTCTTTATGACTTCCCAGGCTGCGCGGTATCTGCCTTTCAGCACCCAGACGTCCCACATCCTCCCAAAAGGCTTGCCAGCTTCCTGGGGTCGCTTTGGCGTCCGAGTTGCTCGGCTACTGTTGCTGCTCACAGACAGACTGGTAGAGCGTCTTGCTTCTGCTTTGCCCTGCCAAGAACAGTTCCCGTAGTCCTCTTCACTGGGCAGCACTGCTCTGGTTTCCTGTTCGCCCTCCGGCATCGCCTGCAGCCGAGTTCTCCCCAAGCCGTCTCTCCACCTGATTGGAACTGCCTGCTCCTATCGTCTTCTCTCTCTCTTCTTCTGCTGTTTGGGTTTTAATTGCCACGAAAATGCATGCTTCTTTCCAAACGACTAGAGTGTGGTGTTGGTTTCCGTGCTCTAGTGATCCTTATTACTGCATTCCGCTTTTTTCGTCCCAGTATTATCAAATGATTTATGTGCATGGCAGGGATCAAAATGGAGGGGAGCTGGGAGGTATTTAGCTCCTGCTTCTAGCATAGTAGAACCTGTTTAGCTTGAAACCAACTGCTACCAGGAGCTACTTTTGGCTCCTAGGGCCAAACGGTGCCTTCCAAACATGTAAATGTGATTAACTTTTAGTATTTGAGAATGTTATTCAAGAAAGATTAGAACACATCTAATACACATTTAAACACAATGGTTCATACAAAATGGACAAAAAGTTAAAGGAGCATCTCTGGTAGCTCCTGGTTCCCCTGCAGTAGCTCCTGCCTACAGGCTAATGCCTGACACCCAGGAGCTGGTTTTAGCTCCTGCTCATCAAATCTCAATGTCGAACCCTGCATGGGTTCGAAAATAGGGTCTTGTCATTATTTAGATTATAAGATTTAGCAAGATGCCATTAGCAAGTCTTGTGGGTGGTTGAAGGGAATCATTACAATAGGCCATCAAGGCATGAGGAACAGAGGAGACATCCCTAGAAGGGAAAAGGGAAAGCCATGATGTCAACTCCCCTCCACAAGGGTCACCTACGCTGATGTGATCCTCCCAAACATAACCACCCCCAGTCAAGATCTGGTAGCAGCTGCCGTCCCCTGGCCACATGAGGAGAACCCTCCAGGAAAGGAGTGATAACAGCATCAGATTCATCACACCACAATGACTAAAGCTGGCACTCCAACTATAACCTTCCAAATTCATTTCAGAGCTTGCTCACATTCGGCGTAGCGGCAACACGGGTTCTGCAAAGTTTCTCACAAATGTATTGCAATGCCATCAGAAGGACCTCAAATCGCCTGTACTCTTGGGTCTAGGCACTTCTCTAAATCACCTATAGCTCCTTCCTTTAGTTTATAACCATGCCCACCAATTACTTGTCCTAAATATTCCACATCTTTGGCATCAAATTTGTATAAACCTGGGTCAATTGTTAATCCCCACTCTCCTTCTGGCTATTCAGTACTTATGTAGTCTGTTGTGTTCAGCTTCTCCTTTCCCATAAACCAGTATATCATCCCCATATACCATGGCACCTTTCATTCCTTTCAAAATGTGAGACCTAATCATCTGTAAAACAGCAGCAGTCGATTCCAATACAAACAGCACCCTGAAGTATCTATACATTCCAAACGGCGTTACAAAGGATCACAGATGTTTGCAGTCTTCTGTCAATTTTATCTAATGATATGCTACTGAAAGATCCAAAGTAATGAACACATCACATCTCTCCCTTTCTACAGTTCAGCATCTCTAATCTGTGGAAGGGGTTATTGGTCACCTAGAATATTTATGTTCAAATCTCTGAGGTCCACACAGATCCTCAATTTACCATGGTTCTTAAGAGCAACAGCAGTATCGAAATTGCTGGGAGCCATTTAGCTCCTGCTTCTATCCTAGGAGAGCCTAGGTCTATCCTAGGAGAGCCTGGTTAGCTTAAAGCCAACAGGAGCAACTTTTGGCTTCCCAGGCCAACTGGTGCCTTAGAAACATACATGTGTCATTAGTTTTGAGTATTTGAGAATGTAAATAATGAAGAATTTGAATACATCTAGAAGACATGGAAACATGGATCATATGGCTGGTTTTATCACCTGCTCATTGGATCTTAATTTCAAACCCCGCTATGTATGGAAGTGACTAAACAAAATGAGAGAAAAAAAACCTGACTGAAATCACCAACGTCCACAGTAAGATTCTGATGCTCCGCCTACCCGCCTTCCATTTAAAGCAGTTGTGTAAAGGACAGATTCACTTTTTAGATGCATTTTTCAATTCAAAGAGGAAAGCTTTTTCAGCTGAAATCATGCCAGGGATAAAACACATCTCACCCTTGTCACAATTGTACATCATCAAAGTCTAAAATTAAGAAACAATAATAATGGAGATTTTGAAAATACAAACTGTGCTACAATCAAAACTGTCAAGGTATTACTGTACACTCATATCACAGATCACCACCATTTCAAAGACTAATATACTTACACGTTACGGCACTGTATGGGCTTGTAAAACCCAATTTCTTTACCAGTAAATCTGGTCTCATTACCACTTGGATCCTTGCAGGTAATATTGGGTGCTGGGAAACATGGAGCTAAGAGAAAAAAATAAGACATACAATTTAGGTACGAGTGCACTTTTTGAAATGTTAAGAAAGCGCAATTAAAATGTTACGTAGAAATCCAAAATATATTGCAATTATAGCAATTCATAGTAATATACTCAATGAAAGTACTTATTTAACAATAATGGAGTAATGCAGGATATAAAATGTGTTAAGCGTTTAGACATTAGTTTAAGCACATATGCCATGTTCACCTAAGGGGAGCCCAGCCACCAGCTTAAGAGAAAATAAATAAGCCTTCCAACTTTAAGGAGCAGGAAAGAGCAGAACCTGCATACCAGGATCCATTACCATAGGAGGCTAATTTTAAAATTGGTGCCAGGGTACTGCTGAGCTGGAAACTAGCTTGGGCAGATGAAGGATGCTTTGCGGCAAAACTGTAGGCGGACTTGCGGGAGCAAATCAAGACACTCTAGCAAGGTGTGCTTAAAAACTGCATGCAGTCATGGAGTTAGGGTGGCATACACAACGGACTGGACTCAGAAGATGAGTTTAATTTTACAGACTAAAATGATCAACACAAAAGTCAAAACAGCAAAGGGAAAAGCTCTGTGATAACAAAGCAAGTCTGACATAAAGTAAAGTCTCTCGCCCTGGGGAGCAAAGTCCCCTTCTGTTGTTGCTCCTGGTTGGCTAGATAGATGCAGACCGTCCTGCGTCCCACACCTACAGCTGCCTAGCTCAAAGTCTCTTTCACAAGTTCAGGTCATAGTCTGGTCCCTTAGTTCTCTTGATTTACCACTGCATTGCCCCTACCAGCTGTAGGTACAACTCTAGTTGTTCCAAGGGTTGGAGCCAGGAGTCCCTCCTACAAGTCTCAAATCCTCTGGCCCCCTCTCCACCTTCAGGGGTGCACTGAACTTCCTTTCTTATATATTCCTCTACTCCTGCTCTGCTCTGCTCTCCCTACCAAGGTTCCATACCACCTCCTGCTGTCTCAACCCAACTTTGGGCCAAGCTTCCTGCTCTTACAGTCAACCGTACCTCCATCTTTTACTCCCCCCTCCAACTCGGTGCCACCTCCTCTGCACTCTCAATCTGGCCTTGGCCCCACCTAACGCCTCCAACTGCCTCCAATCCTCTACAGTCCTTGTATCATATTACAAACGCTTCCACCGCCAGGCACTACCTGCTCCAATAACCCACATTCAGAAACTGGGGTTGGCTGACTGTATACTCCATTCACCTCTCTACTTGCAGGACCTTTCACCAAGAGAGTCCACCTCACCTGATTGGTGATTGAGGGTTGGCTGTGTTCTCAAAGTGCACCTGGGGCTGCATTGGGCTCCAGGGGTTGGGCAAACCTATAAATAGCCTGTTTGCTTACATTGCAGGTTTCTTCTTCCGAAAGCCCCCGACCCCCGGGGGCAGCCTAAACTAGGCTGCATGCAAACCGCTGCCCTGAGTGACTTTCCTGTTGTTCGCAAGAAATTAGGCAGGGCACTTCACAATAGCGATTCATGAACCTCAGAGAGAGTAGCGCTCCTAGCACAGAAACTTTTTTATTTAAAGCATACCGAAAAAGTCTGGTCAAACATTGCTCACTTTAGGTAGTGGACTCAATCCCTTAATCCATCTGATGGAGGAGGGTCTCTGCCCAGATTTAATTGAGAGCCGGAGGAGCAGCGCAACCCAAGCAGGTACTCGCGTATATATTTGTTCTCATCTAATCACCATTTATCTTGAGCTGCATTGGTTATCTAAAAATCTAAATGTTAAAGCTAAAACCCGAACCAAACCCCAGTTGGCCTCTCAATATTTACATGCAAGAAAACTAAATGTCGTGAATACGCTGTTCAAAGCGGTCAATTCCATTTCCATGATGGCTGCTTTCTAAACATGGAAAAAAATATAGGTGTCCTGTTGAACTGCAGATTTAATCTCATCATGAGGAGAATTCACAGAGAAGAACTATGCATTTGCATATCAGTCTGGCCGCACCCACTTGGGCAGTCCAGCACCAAAATGCTAAGCAATTCTCCTCTGAACAAGAGTACCAACAGAAAACCCAGACCAATATTTGGGGTTGCTAATGGTACTCTTGTAGATCACATTGTTATGATTCTATCAAATAGAGATCCTAACCCCAAGTGTAAAACACAACTCTTTTATATATCCCCTAACCCTGAAAACTCTGTTTACAAAGCAACAAAGACAAAGACTGAAACCACTATGGACTCCAGGGTCCATAATGCCTGTGGTATTGGGACGAGGAAGAGGGACTCAGTCAATGAGGATTAAAGGTGCCATTGATCATGATGAGCAGACTAGCCGTCTTAGTGCAAGGCACCTGAGCGGGACCTTTAAATCCAAGAATAAGCTACACTAGAGAGAAGGCACCGAAGGAGTAGGAGAGGCAGCAGCAGTTTGGAATGCAGGGTTTGCCGTGAAAGCAGAAGGCACGCCAGTTTTGGGACAAGAAGGCATGCAGCATTGCAGAGAGCGCAACAGGAAGCAGCGTTATGGACGGCTACGGGAAGGTAAGCCCAACCGTATGGGAAACAAGTTCCCAACACACCACGAGCTGCTTCATTGAAGAAGTGGATGCAGAGACCCTACGGAACGGTCAGAGCTCCAATGAACAGCCGGGCAGAGCGCTGAAGTTACGCAGGAGCTGGCAACAGAGACACGGAACACAAGAAGGTCCACCACAGAAGCCGCAGAGACATCACAGAAGACCAGCGAGTTGGGCTGATACTAAAGGTGACCCCCGGATGCTACAAGCCTGGCACTGGGCTGTATCCAATACATTTGAATACCGAATACATACAAAGCAGAGGCTTCAAGTGTCCAACTCCCCTCTTATGGGAAACCAATTGACCTGTAACCCACATTGCCAACAGCCAAAAGTCAACAGCAGCAGTAAAGAGGCAACTAAGGCACAACTTCCCATCTACGATACCAACCTGGGGATACTTGTCACCCACATATCCAACAGCGAAGGGGCTATCAAAAAGCAGCAAGGATGCAACCTGGGCGGAATCCTCCTTCCTTGGGACAACAGCTTGGGGGAACCTGTAACCCACATTGGCACGAACCCGGAGACTATAAAAAGAGGCAGCCATTGTTCAGCCTCCTCAGAAGGGATACTGGTGGGGAGAACTCTGGAACAAATATTGCTCATTAAATTACTCGCAATTATAGGAGTTTATCTTCCTTGCAGGAGAGGGAACCAGGAAAGGGATGATTAGTAGTTGGTCCTGGCAGGCGAGTATACAAGGAAAGAAGAAGATATTTTGAGGAAGTGTTGTTGTGGCAGAAATGTGTGGTGGAGAGAACTTGTTAACGCTAATTATCATTTTGACAAACTGTGGTATCAAAGGTAGTTGCTGTGCTATCCTGACAAAAGTATTTCAATTGAAGAATAATTGATGCGTCAATACTTGGTTTTGAATCCTGAAGTAAACAATTGTTTTGGTTTATGAACATTTGCCTTATCAAGAATGATACTGTCGAGGATGACAACTGTTTTCAAACAAGTATTTGTGAAAGAGACATTTACTTTGCCAAGTGAAATGACACAGAGGCAGTAAAAGACATTTTGTGTTAAACTGAATCGGACTTTGTTGATTCAGAACTTTATCACAAATACTGTCGCATTTATCCAGGAGAAGGGAGTCCAACCCCAGATACAGGGAGTACTTGTTAATTATATAAAGTTTGAATTTTCATCCTGTTTGTGGAACTGAAATCAGCCAAATATTCCTTGTATAATTTTGTTGTATGCATTAGTGTGAGGGTCAGAGACATTTTGGACATTAGGTCTTTTTTTAGTTTTAGTTTTAGTTTGTTAGGTAGGGACATCCTTATAAGGATAGGGAAAGATCAGCGTTTATCTCACCACTTTTACTTTAATGAATGGCAAACATTGAGAAAGCTATACCCAAAGGGGAAGTCATTAAATCGGGAAGCCACCATCTTGGATCCCACTGGTTTTGCATCTGGATGGGTAGGAGCGGTTTGCTTGTTCCCCCTTCATATGCTGGAGAGTTTCCCTTCTCCGAATTTCACATTGGGGACATTCTGTGCCAAACAACGCAGGGTATGTATTGAGCATTACTCCTGCGGGGTGGAATTTTGAAAAAATGTTCTCGATCGGTTTTTAGGGCACCGCGGAATGCTATATGGTTAGGTAAAGAAAGCATGGCGCAATGTAGAGAATTCCAATGAAAGGTGGCCAACACCAAAAAAGCGCAGCCCCCAATCTGACAGAGCCTGACCCTAGAGACTAGCAGAAGGCAGGCCTCCGCAGAATGCAAGACGAGTCCCGGGACATACAGACAGAGCGTGGCCTGCAGATACTCAGCCCCCAGACCAACAAAAGCCTGATGTACCAGGCAAGCAGCCTTAAATAGAATGTGCTGTTTAACTGGCAGCCACTGAAGAAGATGTAAAACAGGGGAGATGTGGGCACAGCACGGAGTAGAAGTGACCAGACGAGCACTGAGTTTTGAAGTACCTGGAGGTGCCAAAAAGAGATGCAGAGGCTGGGCTAAAAATAAGGAATTACAGTAGTCAATTGAGGAGGTAACCAACGGTGCCACCACTGGAGCCCTAGCCTGAGCCGAAAAGAATGGGAGGACTTTCCCGAGTAGTTTGAGCTGGAAGTAACCATGTTGGCAGATGGCGCTGACCTGATGCTCCATTCAAAGTGTGGAGGAGATTTTTACCCCCCCAGAGCCTTTACCAAAGTAGTGGGGAAAGGGGGAAGACCCAAAGAAAGGAGAAAAGATTCAGAGGTTTATAAAGCAGAGGCCGAGGGCGCTTCCAGCACCAGCATCTGTTTTTGCTCTGTTCAAACTTTACCAGTTGTTCCACATTCATTCTCCCACGGCTTTCAAGCAGACCCTGAATCTGGTGGCCGACCCTGGAAGATTACGGTCAAGGCGCTCCAGGATCATGGTATCGTCAGTGTAGGAATAACACATGAAACCGTGGGAGGAGAGGAGCTTGGTCAGGCGTTAGACATTAAACAAAACAGGTCAGATGGGGGATCCCTGGGGGACCCCCCCAAGTGATAACCTTAGCCTGAGAGAAAAATGGCTGGAGGGAAGAGGTTTTGGCAGCGGCCAGACAGAAAGGAACAGAACCAGGCCAGGACAATCTCAGAAAGGCCGGCCCAAACAGATGATCAAGCAGAACTACATGATCAATTGGTGTCAAAAACGCCAGAAAGGTCAAGCAGGACCAAAGCATCAACTCTGCCCGATCCTGCAGTCGTAAATTAACAAGGGGGGTCCTGGGAGTCCCTCTGCCAGACATTAGTCCTGGTTACGAGAGGCTTACCCAGAGTCTTTAGCTCACCATCTTTCACAGAGAAGAAATATCCCAAACATATCAGTCTTTGTCCTGCCCTGGGGCAGTCCAGCACCGAAATGCTAGGCAATTCTCCTCTGAACAAGAGTACCAACAGAAACCCCAGACACGTGTTTCGGTCTGGTTGGACCTCATCAGTAGGGTGGATTTGTGCCTCTCTAAGAATAGTGAGCAAGGGGTCCACGTCTGGATTCCCCTAGTAACTTAGGGTGAGACCCAAAGTTACTTAAAAATGCAAATTAACAAGGGGGGGTCCTGGGAGTCCCTCTGCAGACATTAGTCCTGGTTAGTCCTGCAGTCGTGCCAGATCGTCCACCACAGACACCAGCACACTCAGACTGTGAAGAATGAAAAAAGAGGGAGTCTTCAAGAAAGGTGCCAAGCAGTGGACTGACCAAAGATTCCAAGTGTTTCATGAGAAAAGGGAGCAGAGAAATTGGCCGAAAATTAGCAACAGGATCCTGGGAGGGCGTCTGTAAAAGCGGTATAACAACAGCATACTTAAGAGAAGAATAATTCCTGTACTAAAGGAGTGGTTGACAGCAGGCAGACTGGAGCAAAGAACAAATGCGAGGAAGTATTTCTTTCAAGATACCCAGAGGGATAAGGCCTTTAGGCGAGGCTGACTTTAATATGATGACAGCAACAGAGATGTAATCTGCAGTAAAGACAGGAAACGTGGACGTGTCTTGAAGGGCGGGCAGGAGGGCTGGGTGCCACAGTAGAGGCAGACGCCATCAGAATGCCTGGAAAACAGATGTCAGCACACATTCTGTTGATCTCATCATCGAAGAAAATGGCCAGGGATTTAGAGATGCTGCGATTGATGGATCGGCTCAAAAGGAACAGAAGAAAGGAAGCAGACCACTTTAAACAGCTCCTTAGTGTGATTGGTGGAAACTTCGATGCAAGACGAGAACGGAGCTTACTTGGCTAAGAAGATGGCTTTATGGTAGATGGCTGAAGCATTCTAAATGCTGCTTTATCTACCAGATTGTAATCACTGTACCATTTACGCTCAGCTTGTCTGTGGATAAGACACAAGGCACGCAGTTCATTAGAATACCAGGGCTCTGCACGCCTGGCCTGAGATTTTTAAAGGCGCTAGATAATCAGCTATAGGTGCAAAGGTAGACAAGAGCACTACGCTCCAGAGGAGCAAGATCGCTGTGAGCCGCCTTAAATTGAGTAATAAGCAAATCTTGAGGTACAGTCCACCAGCGATGTTTAGAGCCAAAGAAGGAGGGCGGACTGGTGGCATCTCCCAGGAGAAAGGGATAAAGAAGTGGTCAAACCACGTCACTGTAGGACGGGGTAGACTACAGTCACTGGATGAGGAGCAAATATAAAGTCCAACATGTTCCCCAAGTCATGGTTAGCAGACACCAACAAATGGGCCAGAGCTAGCTCGTTCGTAGCAGTTTCTTGGCTCTAGTGTCCATACAATCTATGTCTTTAAAATTAAAATCCCCAAGGATCACTAAATGAGGGTGGCGGAGATGGAGATCGGCTGCCAAATCTAAAAAGGCATTGCAGAAGGTAGAGGAGGGCGGTATACAACCAATTCATTATTAGTACAATTAGGAGCCAATATTAAACTAGCCAATAGCGCTACCATCTATCTTAATGTGATAGCTAAGAATGAGTAGGCTACCTAAAAAATTAGTTTTGAAAATAATGGCCACACCACCGCCCACTCAAGGCAAGGGGACGTCATGGTGAAGTATTTGAAATGAGGGTGGCAGCAGTTGAACAACCGCATGGCCAGATGCCTCATTCAACCATGTCTCAGTTATGCACATGAAGTCTGCACTATAGTCAGTCAAGACATTGTGTCATTGTGCATTGTGAGCATAAGGGGACGTGCATTGCTTAAAAGACTGAGTGATCAGAATAGTGTATATCATATCAGCAAAACCATCTGGAAACAAGGTGCCAATTTAAGTAATTGTTGCCACGAGCAGCACCGAGATTGAGGGCTTAAAATGGTGGTCCAACGGAAAGACCTGCCTATGCTGGCCGCAGCATCAACGGGCACAGATGGGCTTACCTTTTGCGCACCTTTGGCGCACATCAGGCACGTTCGAATGCAACACGGGCGATTGTGCCAGCACATAAATGGCACACGGGTA
Source organism: Ambystoma mexicanum (assembly GCF_040938575.1). NCBI lineage: Eukaryota > Metazoa > Chordata > Amphibia > Caudata > Ambystomatidae > Ambystoma > Ambystoma mexicanum. The sequence goes on along the minus strand of NC_090922.1, from coordinate 1,245,498,207 downwards.
CATCAGCTGAACCGCAAGGCCATGTAGCGTGATGGGCAGGGAAAAGAGACTCCACAAGAGGAGCAGTTGAAAAATACTTAGAAAGAAGTTGCGCTAAGCACACTATAAAATCAGTGCGCATAGGATATTTGGGGACGAGGGAGACACATGCTCTCCCTCTCTCTCTGTGGTCTATTCACGCTTATTCCATATTTAGTGCTGCCCTAAACTTTAATTGTACTTTAGCCTTATTGCAAGTTGTATTGTTTTTATTGTATTCACTTGTTCATTCCTATTGTACTGTAAATTAGTTGTGTACAGCACCTTCGCATAAGGCACTATATAAATAAATAAATACAACATACATAGGTTATAATCAGAATAGACACAATCAAGTAAAAACAATTAAAAGGAAGCATTTAGCAACATAAAAGGACAGCTTTTTTGCTCTGTCAGAGGACATGCCACGACGATCATATACCTACAAGAGGTACATCGATCCTGCATATCAACATAGTCAATATGCAAATGCCGGAAGGGTCCCTACGGGCATTCTAATGTTGCCTTAATAGTTTTAAATGCATGTCCTGCTGTGTATTTTTGGCACGTTACACAGTAATTTGCGAACTCAGTTACCAATTCATCTACGTTAGGCAGAAACCATTGTTCATTAATCTCTGAGGCTACATGCTCTTTTGACACATGTGCAGGGTAATGCAGCTGATCCAGAGCTGTGTAGAGCAGCCTCTAGGGCATTACTGCCTTCCCATTGCTGTTCTCTCCACACGAAGTCTGTAGGTGACAGTGAGCAGCCCCTCTTTTTCTATAATTCCTGTTCTTTTTGGGGTGCACCTCCCCCTGCAACTCAAATACTTGGACAAAATGCCAATATGTTAAATGTCTCCTCCGGTGTAGGGTTTGGTCGTTGGCGTAATGCCATCAAAGGTGATTGTTCCCCTTTAGAAGGCATGAACCGCATTGTATATAATAGTAAATAGACTGCTTCTTTTGCTGCAGATTTGGCCCTCTCATTGCCTTGTGAAATTAAGTCTGTGCCGCTAGTATGGGAGTGGCATTTTATTATTGCCAGTTCTGCTGGGAGGGGCAGTAACTTCATTAACTAGGACAATAACTCTGCATGTTGTGCGGGGTAGCTATCACTCCTCCAGAACCCCCTCATTCCCCAGCGGGCCAATCCTGAATGCAGCATGGATGCGATGTAGGCTGAATCTGAAAACATTTTAGAGGTCTTTTTACATTATGGTCTCTGTGTATGATTTGTTGCTTACTGTGATGCCTTATAGCGCTTTTGCATTATTTGATACTGTAATATCTATGATACTGTTCTTCAAGTTTATGCGCCCTGATGCCTGTGGGCCTGGTGCGCTTCACAAATAAAATAAATAAAAATACAAATACAAATTTTGACTGCATGCTCCTCCGACATGAACAGCCATTATCACGGCTGTCAGCGTAGTGGCAACTTCATCTGAGCCCACACCTGAAATTCTCCTCTGTAATAACAAACAACTGCTGCATCTGCTTGACTGTGCGTGGTTGTGGTGTGCTGTGTATCGCTTCTACTCTCTCTAGAGCTATCTTCCTGCCATTTACTGATATTCTCTGTCCTAGGAACACAGCTTTTTGGCAGTACTGCAACTTCTCCTTGTCTATCTTGTACCACCTTCTCTGCTAGCAGTGTCAGAAGTGTAACAATCTTTCCTGCACTGGTCCTTTGTTGTGCTGCACAACAGGAGGTCATCCATGTACTGGATGACTGTGCTGTGCATTCGCAAGTTGCTTAAGTCCATCTGAATCACCCTATTGAACACACTAGGTGACTCGCAATACCCTTGTGGTAACCGGAGTATGTTGGAACATTGTCCTGCGATAAGTGAACACAGTGGGACTTTGGATGTAGAGGGATGGAGAAGAATACATTCATCAATGGAATGACTGCATGTCACTTCTGTGCGTATATTACATAATATTGTGGCTGGGTTTGGTACGAGTGGAAACTCGGTCTCCACTACGTTGTTCAAGGAGCAGAGATCTTGAATGAATTTCCACGCCCCACCTTCCTATTTCTTGACTGGGCAGATGGCTGTAATACATTGGGATTGTGACTTTATTATGAGCTAAAAAGTGCGAGGAGTGTCATACATACCCTCCTCTGCTTTACGTGATAGTGGTTACTGCTTAACCCGGGGCAACAGGGCTCTTTTATTCACTTTTATGCAAACTCCCCTCCTACTCTCTTCAACAACCCTACATTATGGGGGCAACTGGTCCATAATACTTCTGGTACTTTTTTCAAATCTTCCCGCAAGTGAGTTGACGCCTTACTCACTATCTGCATCCTGTGGGGGACACGTCTCTCCTCTATGTCTCATTGACATGTGATGCATTTCTGAAATACCATTTCCCCCTGCTCTATGTCGTCTGAGAACAGCTATTCACTAGTCGAGTCTGTTGTCAATGAAGAGGCCAGTGCGCCATCCTGTATCATCTTCATCTGTCCCACACAATATTACCATGTCCTTCCTCATTAATGCTGCTTCCAAATGTATTTTGAGTGTTTTTCCTGGTACTATTTATTTGTGTACTGCTGGTCAGAACAATTCTGTGGTCAAATGAAAAAATGTCTTTCAATCTGGTTACCCACGCTAACAATCCTTGGTACCCCATAAAGGAATAGCTTGGTGTGGCATGAGGACCTGCATAAAGTGCTGTGTGTCAAAATGTAGGATGGCTGCCCCTCACTCATAAAAGACCCCGGGTCTCAAGCATACTGTGCCCTTCTCTGAAAAATATAATTGTTATATTTAGTGTGCTCATTATATCTCTTCTTAATATATTGATGGGAGTATCTTTTGAATACAATAGCAGCACTACAACTTGCTGTGTGCCTATTGTGAGTGTTAAAACTTCTGTGATATGAACCGTTACAACGGTTGCAGAATATACCTGTCTGTCCATTACTTTGTCCGAGAGGGGAAAAGACACCCTCCTTAATGGAGGATTTGGTGGCTCCTGTGTCAATGAAAAATGTGCAATCTTTTTGCCCAATCTTCACTGCTACATTGGGCTACTGATCAGGGTCTTCAGTTACTGAAAGTATTGGGCACACTTGTGTGCTCTGTGTGCTGGCCTACTGGGCATTTGGGCCCTGTCCTGAAAATGGAAATGCGTTACCTCCAAGAACTGCCACTCCTGTATAATGTAGCACTGTATTCTGGGCTAGCAATGTGCTGCCTCCATGTGTGTATATTTCTGTGCTTGAGCCTTTAAGGCGTTCTGGGGTACTGTTGTCTACTGCTGTGGTTTACCGGTGGTGTCAGGGCACCTGCAGGCCCTACAGGTTGCATTGTCTGTGTAAAGTGCACCTGCAGTGGTGGCATTTGTGCTTCAGGTGACTGCATCTGTACCTTTATGATCTAACCCTGTGGCTGCATGGGTTGAACATATACCTCTGCCCCCCCCCCCTTGGCCATACTGCTTCTGTTGTCCGTGTGGACACATTAATGCAAAGTGTCTACTCTGTCCACATATAAAACTGTTACGCTCACCTGGATTCCACAGGGCGTCGAACGCAGCTGGACTGCTGCGATCTCCACCAGTGTGACTCGTAGCAAAGTGATGATCAACTGCACTTGCCCCCTCAGTTTCGTCTGCCTGGCCCGCAGGAATATTTTCCTAAAAGCAATAAAGGGGATTAGCCACCCGTGGTAGAGAGGTTACACCAACACTATTTTCCCTGAAAACTTCCACTATTCCCCTTCATAAAGTCTCATCTTATTGTTTGGAAGGATGAACTCTCCATCCTGCGTGGAGTGCAGGGGCGCGTAGAAGTTCAGTTACTTCACTGATCCGAAGGTATTTGGCAGAGTTCCAGACAACAATGACTCTGAGGTAAGTAGTGTGTAAACCGAATGAATAGTTATTTTAGAGTTCAAATGTCTGTTAATTCACTCTTGCTCCTTTCATACCTTTTCCCTTGCAGCGTGATCCAAGGAGTGAGTTTGCCTCGATGGATGAAGGTAGCGCTTAGGTAAGTGTCAGTTTGTACCAAGCACTGTCTAGCAAGTAATATTGTTCCAAATGTAATTAACCAATAGTTCTCTATCTTCTTTGCAGGTGCTGCCTCGAGCGGTAAAATTCCGAGTAAGTATCTTGCGGTAAGTAAAAGAATGTCTTTGGCGGAACCCCGCTCACCTCTTGTTTGTTCTTGTCTTTTCAGATGCTGATGTTTCGGGCGGCGATTCAACGGGTGCTGCACCGGGTCGTGGAGATGCTTCCGAAGACAGGCGAGTATGGCGCGACGCTGAAGCTGGCAATGCGACAAGGTTTATTTTAATGTCTTTTTTCTTTATCCACAGGTGTGGCTGCTCCAGGAAAAGATGACCAAATGGAAATCTCCTGGTTCTAACCTTCTCTTCTCCTTCCCTTTTCTCTAGGATCGGCTCCGGACACAAGACAGGTGTGGCTGTAGACTGGATGCTGGACTGCAGACACGGTGAGCGTTATGCTGCTAAAATTCAGAGTAACGCGACGCGTGAGCTGCTCTTCGTGCATGGTTTAAATAGCATCAAAAAAGTAGTTCCCAGGCAAGAAGTTCCAGTACCACACCCAAGCAGCATAATAGTTCCTAAAGCAAAGTAGTCCCTTCCTGGCCTCATGATGGCCTGTACATGAGTGCTTTGCAGGATGACCTGCATAGTTTAAAGTTGGCAATATGAGCCTGGCGCCTATGGCGCCAGGACTGAACCCATAAAGCCCCTAGGCAGGGTTTTGGAAATTCCTGTGTCTTCTTGGGTGCCTGTTCCCTGGACAGATGGACCTGTTCCGGATGTCTGGGGGCAGGCATTGTGACAGCACATGGTCCTCCAAATCTGGGTCCCGCTCCACCATATCCAAAACACCTTCCTCTCTGTGAGCATCCTCTACCCAGTTGGTAATATCCCGTCTGTGGGTAACACCCACTTGCTGATAATATTCCTGTTGCTGATACATTCACTGCTGGGGATATCTTCGCTGCTGCTTGAATCCCCACTGCTGTGGATACACTCCTACCTGTAGTTCGCCCACACGGGGATGCCCCTTGCTGAACAGGGGCAACTTCGAGCTGTTCTAGGACAATGTTGGTAAGTACAGCCCCTTCCATGGATATTTGTGCTAGATCCTTTTGCCACAATGTTGCCTCTGTCATAACTGCATTGTCTGCCAAATCCTCCTTTCTTTCCCGTTTCCTCTTATAAGGGTGTACTACAGTGGTCTGCATTTCTGGCCATCCCTTCGCCACAATCCAATCCACCTTCTCTAGGGGTGTCTGCACATCTGAGGGGAGCCCACCGACCAGCATGTGATTCAGTATTGGTATTGTGAGGTAGGCATGGTATCAAAAAGGTAGACACAAGGGAGTGAGTTTGTAAAACCTTTATGAACTTGAAAAGGGGTTGGAGACTTCCTAGCTGGTCCCATTTCTAGATGGGAGTAGTCTCAACCATTAAACTAAGTCAAAAGGTAGTCAAACCCTTCTAGTTAAGTTTCCCAAAAAGAGGGCAATATGGAACAACACTATTGATCCACAGACCCACTTGGGTCTACACGTCGGTTCTTCCCTTTTTGTTTTTTTCCCAGTATCCTTCTATTTGGGTCTCACTTACCCATTATATCACTCTTTACTCATGTACTTCGCTATTCTACCATCTGAAGGGTCGTTACATGAATAAATGTATATATCCTTTATACTGCAGAACATGGTTTTTCCTTCTACTCTTGCTGTGAACCTCCACATTTATTGTACCTTTCTAAAGAAATTACAATGATAAATATAAAATAAAAAAATATTCGATCTTTCTCTGTGTATTGAGAGTGTTTTACATGTTCAATGATGGCGACGGAATAATGAAAATAACATTCCCAACTCCAGAAGAATCAGATTCGAAATTCATGACAAAAGGTTATTTCTTTTGCCCCAGTAGTATGGTCCCTATGTTTTTGATTTCAAATCAAAACAATAAAGATTTGTGTCAAACCTAGTCTTGCCCTCACTTTCTTCTAGAACAATAAGGTGTATAGGATTGGATCAAAATAAAATAGTGAGTCAAAATAATATCAGGAGGGCACTGGAGCTGTGCCACAGCTCCTTTTCCCAATCTTTAGTTACTTGGGATTCAACAAAGTCCCTTAGGTTCAAATAGTTCACACAAAGTTCCTTCAGGTTCTAAGGGCTTTGTTTCTCCACAGACTTAGAAGCCCCTCTCGTAACCTTCTCTCACAGTTCACAATATTTTGCTTTCACAAGACTCTCTTGCTCTGGTTTTATCAGGGCTTTCCTCCCCCTACAATTCCAACAACTTGACAATGATTTCTCTTCACATCAGATTATCTTGTTAAAAATAAACGGGGTTCCCAACAGTGAACAACTCTTCATATCAGAAACTTTCGAGAGTGCATAGTTTTACTCAGCCCTGTGTGGGACCACTCTAATTACTTGGCTTCATGGTATCATGCCCCAGGCCCTCTATTGTTTCGACAATTAGCTTTCAGGGTCGAGCCACAGCCAATCTTTAGCTTCTCTTGGGGTTTCAGCTTGCTCTTTCTATCTCGCGCAGCTCCCCTCACATACTTTCTATTTGGCTCCAAATTCGAGTTGCGCACAGCTCCCCTGCACTTTCAGAAAGTGATTCAATTTTAACACAGTCTTTCGTCAACAAGTAACCGTACATGCGACCACTCCATTACTTGGTTTCCTTCGATTTCACAATTATCGCTTTCACATTACAGTTCGCAATGGACAATTGAAACTTTCGCTTCCATGTGCCATTTAACATACAGAGGTTCTTCACTTGCAACAAATTATCTCCTGCGCTTCGTTTCTTTCACCAACCGGGCTCCATTCTCACTTTGAACTCACCGGTTGTGATTACTTCAGCATAGCTTTTGCAGTCATGTTGTGCAAAGGTCAGGGGCTCCTCGCCTACCGTTCAGACACTCCTGGTCTGCCTCGCTGGCCCAGGGAGACGATCACCCCTTCAAGGACTTCCCTTCAGAGATCAGCATACCACGCAATCCCCTTCTGGATCCTTGGAGACACGGCTCACTAGCCACGCTTTCTCTAGCCTTCTCAAACTACAGACTCTCAGCGTCTCGGTGCTCTGTTCTCCAACAGCAGATCTCGGGGTGCTCAGGCTTTCCCAGTGCCCATCAGCTCGTTCTCAGATTTGGGTTCCTTCTCAGGCTCCAACTCATTTGATGTTTCTAGCAGCTACACCTTTTATACACCTGTGGAGTATTAACAGGCTTCAGGTGGATAAAATCTTCGCCCAGTGCCTGATTTCGCCGGACTTGTTAGTGGGACAATCACGAAAATAGTAGAGTGCCTCTGAATCTAGTTTCTTCATTTTAATGGTACTGTGGTGTTTTGGAAAGGAAGAGTATATTGGTGAAATGCTCCTCTTCCTCATCTCAGTCCTTTCGTCAAACAAATGGTGAAAGAGGATGTCTGGGGAACAGTAAGCCATATAAACTGAGGGAAATATGGGTAGAGGGTGTTCGAAAAAGGGGGGCTACCATGTCTCACCTTTGAGTAATCCCTCCCCAATCCCAGAGGACCCTCTACCCAGGTGATCCTCCCTCGCTAGTCCGTCCCCAGAAAGTGATGGCCCTCCCCAGGCCACCTGTTTAGAGGATCCCCTGGGTGTGGGAAGGGAAAAACCCTCAGGTTATTCACAGTATGCTTACAACCCCATGATTATCACGTTTCTAGTGTCCACATCTCGTGTATCCATTGTATGTATTCTGCGGCGTCCTTGTCTGGTTTCATTTTGCATGCCAAAATGGCACCCCCATGTCAGATTTATCTGGGTACATAGTCCTTAATACTTTTGTCCTACTATGCCCAAAGTACCAACCCCTCATTGAGTTCGACCATGCGCCTACCTTGGTGTCACTTTATGCAAGCAGCGCTGCGTTCAATGACGTCCGCACTCCTGATGTCACCAACCAGGTTACTCTTGACGTCAGCACGTTACTTGCATAACTGGTTTGTGTTCCCCCCTTGACAGCGTTGGAGCTGGATGGTCTCATAGTAGGAAACAAAGAAAAACGTACTTGTAAATTATCAGCACACTTCCCAACCCGTTCCATAACCCTAAACCTTTCCTTATTTTCTGTACCTTAGTTATTTTTATAGCGGTAGGGTCAGTAAAGGTTTGTTTTGGACTGGACAGATCTTTCTTTTGGGAATCATTGATGACCGACTAGCAACCTAGTTAGTTTGGTTCGGAAGGGAACCACCATAAAGTCAGGCATTTCCATCTTTTCCTTAAATAAAGATTGAGGGCCTGATTCATAGAATCTAACGCGATTTGGCTGGGGCGCATCCTGGGTACGTGCTGAGATCCCAAGCAATTCGGCTGGGGTGCTGAAATGGAAAAAAAGAAAGTTACGCAGTATGCTGTGGCACCCAGCAACATGACGAATGCGTACGCAAAGCTCACGTAAGCTAGTGCAATGTTACGGATGGGGGTACGCGGTACACAGGGTCTCCAGTGTAGGGATGATGCATATGCCCCTCAAGGTATGCGTCTGCCAAAAAGCAGAGGATACATGCGCGTATGCATGGGTACGCGAGACAATGAGTGTCGCGTGACTCCTACGGAATCGTTCATGAAGTGAACGCGTAGGGGTAACGCCTAGGTGCGCACATTTTATACTTGCTGTACGTAAAGTAGGTTAAATCCCAGCACGCGGCAAGGGCCTTTACAGTGCCGGGAGAAACTGCAGTTGCACGACACACACAACACCGTTCCTCCTGCACACACTGCTGCTGGGGTTTGCTCTCCTGGCCCTGCTTTGCCCCATTCACCACTACAATGGGGTTGAATGCTTGGCTCTCAGTGCACCTGCACTGTCTGCCTGTGCCAGCTTGAACACTCTTGGCTGCAATCCTGTGTTGTACATGCATACACCTCCATTGTACTTTCATGGACTTAAACACCTGAAAGGACCAGCGTTGTCATCAATCCATGACCCGGGTGGCCCATAGCTGCAAAGGGGGTGCCATATCTGCCTCATCTGGTGAGGGGAGCAATCCCACATTGCAGCAGAGACCACCCAACTTCACAGACATTGAAGTCGGGATCTTGGTGGATCATGTCCTGGACGCCTATGATGCCCTCTGCAACACCGGGTCGCAGTTGGGCTGCAACGCAAGGATGATGATGATGATCTGGGATGAGATCACGACTGCCATCCACGCTAAGGGGGTGGCAGTCTGCACCAGGGACCGGGTGAGGAAACGTTGGGACGATCTCAAGACTCGCAGCCACACCAAGGTGTTGGCAGCACTCGGGATAGAACCCCAATGTGGAGGTGCACTGTGCAGGCTGCCACTGCTTACACCGGACACAGCTGTGGGTACTTGAGGTTCTACCCAGAACTCCACTCCCAGTACTCGGCCTGGAAGAGACGTCTGGATTACGCAGGTTGATACCCATGTGCGATTATGCCCTACGGCATATGTGTGGCATGCAACATCCTATTTGTGTGTTGTGAGTTGCAGCTGATTGCCATCTCCTGACTTGGAGCAACATTATTTGTGTATGACATTGTATGGCAGCAATTGCATGTCGACTGCTGGATGGTGCAGCCATGGCTTGTTGTAGGTCACATGCAGGGTTTGTGGGGTGTAGTAGCTTGGATGTAGCTGAAGTGGACTGTATGGTTTGTGTGCATGTGAGTTACATGCCTGATGTGCTAGTGCATGTGTGGAAGGACTGGCAGCGCATGTATGCGAGCACATGTGATGAATGTGACACAGGTGCTTTTATGACATGATGACTGACTTGACAAGTTGAATTGTCGTATGCCAGACATCCATTGCCACCCATCACTGATGTCAATGTTTTCTATTCTACGTTTCCACAGTTGCAGCGGCTCATGGAGAGGGCCGAGGCACTGTTGGTGAGCAACATAGCAGGGACATGACCAGCAGGCATAAGCGCACAACCCAGAAGAGACGACTTGACTACCTCATCTGAGGGTGATTCGGCTGGGGATGAGCATGGTCCATCCAGCACACCTGCAGGTGGTACGTCCCACGAGATTGGTGTGGAAGGGGACTCCTCTGTGGCTGTTGTCCAAGGTGCATGGATGCAGGGGCCATCTATGGAGGAAGGCTCTCTGGAGTCATCAAGGGAGTTGGAGGTGGTGGTGGAGGATGAAGATGAAGGCCAGCGCACAAGGTTGTGTGGAGACATCCATGAGTGGACCCAGGCTGCACCCCTGGAACAGAGTCAGGAGGAGGTGCAGTGCACTGTGGAGGCCAGTGACCAACCTCCTGTCCCTGATCCATCTGAGGCAGCACAGATCAAACTAGTGGATGCCTCCGCCCAGGACAGGCCCCCCTTTGAGTCCATGGCGCTCACCCCTGAGCTTTTGCACGCCCTGCTGGCTAGGATTGCGAGGCGGCTGGACGTGATCCGTGATGATGTGAGGGCAATTCTTGAGTCACTCTCACATATCATCGCGGATCAATGAGCAACTCCTTGACACAGCTGGCACGTGCACATCTCTCGGGTGGGATGTGTGCACTGGCACATTCAGGTGCCCACTCCTCCACTGCCACCTCTGTGCCCCAGGCATCCTACGGTGTGCCTTGCTTGCAGGTTCCAATCACAGCCCACTCTACTCCTGTTGTGCACACTGCGCCCTGTCAGGTGCTTGCAATGTCCTTGCCTGAGGTGGAGATCTAAGGGAGTACAGTGGAGGTGGTTGCTGTGCCAGACCAGGCTCCTACACAGGTCCAGGCATCAGTGGGGCAACTGACACAGCAGGACAGTGCCAGCACCCGACACCCCCCCGACCAATGTTGAGAGTGCACCGGTGCATGCGCAGGGCACGCTGGGACAGTCATATGCAGTATGGCAGCGTTCTGGCCCACTCTTCCACGGGCCATTCTCCATCGAGGAGACACCCTGCACACAGGGCAATAGTGACCAGGCAGGAGGAGCACTGCTGCTCAAGGGACATGGTGTGTGTCCAGGTGGAAATGTCCAAGATGCTGGTTGCGGAGAGGGAGCGTGCTAGGGAGGCACAGGTTGTCAGTGTTGAGGCAGGCCGCCCACACCACATGGGACCACCCCCTAACCCCATCACCTGTGAACACACCCTGCAGGCAGCCCACACCACATGGGACATTCCCACAGCCCCATCACCTGTGAACAAACCCCGCAGGCAGCCCACACCACATGGGACCCTCCCACAGCCCCATTACCTGTGAACACACCCTGCAGGCAGCCCACACCACATGGGACCCCCTCACCCTCCACATTACCCATGACAGCAACCTGCAGGCAGGCCCTGCCTCATGTTCCCCCCACCCATGACCTGTGACGGCAACCTGCAGGCAGGCCCCCCCATACCATACTGGACACCACCTGCATGATGGATGTTGATATAGTGACACAGGTTCACTACAATGATGGTCTGTGCATGAACCTGCTTGCTGTGCAGTGACCCCACCCTTAACCACCTCCTCAGCAAACATACAGCAAACAAAAAACACACACGTGGCTCACAAGCTTCTGTGTCCCAGCTGATCACACGCAATTGCATACTACAAAGATATCCCAGCAGTCACATCACAAAAATGTATGTCAAAGTGAGGACCAGCATGCAATGTGACAAAATAATGTCAATAATCCACATGTACAGATACTCACACTGACAGAACACAAAGCACCCTAGATATGTGTCACAGAAACAGACATTGCAATGACTTGTCATGGCATGAGCATCAATGAGCACACATCACCTGAACCAATAACCCCCCCCTAAGCACACGACTGATTTCACATCCTGGTGAAGCTCACAGCATCACTACGTCAAACGAATTTGGTGCTAAAATAGCAAACATATCGCACTCACATCACTCACCCAACCCCCCCACCCTCACCCTCACAAAAACACAGAGGCCCAATACACATTCATGCTGCACATGTGAAATGAAATCCCAACACACGGTGGACACTCGAACCACACCCAACACCCATACACTGGTCATGCACACCAGACCATGACCCATGCAAATGAATGTCAAACATGACACATGCCGGCATGTGTGCACACACATTAACAACATAAGTCATCATAATGGACACAGAACAGAGAAAAGAACCCTCAAATGGTGGAAAAAATGGGCAAACAGCACTTGTATGATAGTTCCGAAAATATACTGTAAACCAGTATTTAAAACATAGGCATGTACATGAAATAAACAAAGAATGAAAATAAATGAAAAACTGTCTCAAAAAGAAAAATCCTGTGTCTGCATAAAAAAAATTGGCAAAATCCAAAATGAGGTCCATGTCCTAAATGAATATCCAAATGAAAATCACATAAAAAGAAAACCATTGGTCATGGGCAAGACAAACAGAACAAAAAAAAAATCCAACTATGTACAATGAGTATAGGTCGTTGGTCCCAAATGCGTAAAAGAAAACCTTATGAAAACACTCCAAAATATGACTTCTCAAAAACCAACTATATACAAAAACTGGAGCAAAGTCCAAAAACTCCCCAAAAAAAGGGAAAAACAAATTAAACTTACGCCTAAGTAACTATATACAATGGCAGCGGGCTAGTCCTTCTCCTCACCATGCCCCCTCATAGTCTTCACCATCATCGAACACTGCATCCACTTCCACTAGGCAGGCCCCCGCTTCTCCCTCGAGGGCTTGCATGGACTCCAACCTGCTCCTCTCAAACTCCCTGCAAGCCTCCTCGAAGACCTCCACCCGCCTCTCTGCTCGATGCAGTGAAATCTCTGCCCTGGCCATGGCGAGTCTTGCCTCCAGTACCTGCTGCCGTTAGGCCCCCGATCTGCTGGCCCAAACGCTCCAACACGGAAGACATCCTTGTTGTATGGTCCACATTTGCCTCCTGCCTGATGGCGGATACCTGTCCCTCAGCTGTTGAAAGCCCAGAGTCCTGTAGCTTCCTACTCCGAGACTGCTGCCGCCAAATTGCCCGGTGCCTATGCCGATGTATTTTCTACTGCCATAGTCCAATCCTTACCCCCTCATAGGCCCAAAGACTGTGCCATAGATACGGATCCCTCAGCTGTAATTCCCTTTGGCAGAATGTTCATTCTTTCCGAACCCGAGAAAAAGGCCCTTCGGGAATACCTAGACACTAATCTTGAAAACAGCACCATAAGACCCTCGAAATCTCCAGCGGGTGCTTCGTTGTTCTTCGTTCCCAAGAAGGATACCAAGGAACTCAGACCTTGCCTCGACTATAGAGGCTTAAATCAATGCACCCTCAAGGATCGCTACCCACTGCCCCTGATCTCGGATATCCTGGAAGCTGCGAGAGGAGCCGTAATATTCACCAAATTGGATCTCAGGGGTGCCTACCATTTGATCCGGGAAGGAGACGAGTGGAAGACCGCCTTTAGAACACCCTTTGGCCACTACGAGTACCTGGTCATGCCCTTTGGACTAGCCAATGCCCCAGCAGTATTCCAACATTTTATGGATAGGGTGTTCTCGGATATGTTGTTTCTCTTCGTCATTGTCTATCTGGACGACAAATTGATTTTTTCCAAAGACCCTCTGAAGCATGAAGGACATGTTAAGGCAGTTCTACAAAGACTCCGGGAACATCACCTCTTAGCCAAGCCTGAGAACTGTTTGTTTCACGTTACCTCTGTGCACTATCTGGGATTTATCCTTAGTCCAGAGGGGATTGGCATGGACCCTTCAAAAGTAAAGGCCATTCTCGCCTGGCCTACTCCCACGTCCATGAAACAAATCCAATCCTTCCTAGGACTAGCCAATTTCTACCGAAAGTTCATAGCCACCTTTTCCGAGATTGTACAACCCATAGTGGCTCTGCTAAAGAAGGACACCCCATTTGTCTGGTCAACTTTGCAAGAAACTGCATTCCAGCGTTTGAAGACCGAGTTCACACAAGCTCCCATTTTGGCTCAACCCGATACAAGTCGACCCTTTGTAGTGGAAACGGATGCTTCTAATTACGCTATAGGAGCAGTGTTGAAGCAGAAGATGGAGGACGATTTGGAACACCCCGTTGCTTATCTTTCAAGAACCTTAACTCCTAGTGAAACACACTACTCTGTCCTGGAAAAGGAACTCTTAGCCATTCGCCAAGCCTTCACTGAATGGCGACACCTACTTCTGGGAGCCAGACATCCTGTCCAAGTCTGTACTGTTCATCGAAACCTTCAGATTCTACAGTCTTTGGAGTGCAGGAACAGTCGTCAGGCACGTTGGGCCTACTTTTTTGCCCAGTATCAGTTCCACATTACCCATGTCCCTGGATCACAGAACCTGACCGCTGACGCCTTGTCTTGCCGTCCTGACTACGTGACCACTGAAGATAAGGCATTTCCTAAAATGTTCTCTCCCACGATCTTCGTAGCCCAAGCAGTTGATCTCCTGGAAGAAGTCGGATCGCAAACTCAATCCTCAGAAATATGGAAGGACATCTCAACACGAAATCACTGGAAATTAAGAGCCAAGGAAGGCTACTTATTCAAGGACAATGCACTACTCATTCCTACACGGAAGTTACACCAAAAAATAATAAACCTTTGTCATGACACACTCCATTCCGGGCACAGAGGTATCACCAACACCCTCCGTCTTATACAGAGACGGTTCTGGTGGCCTAAAATGAAGTCTGACATTCAGCAATACATCCAGGCTTGTATAACCTGTGCCCAGAATAAACATGATAACAAAAGACCGGCGGGTCTTCTTCTGCAGCCCACTCTACCCTCTAAACCATGGGAAATCATCGCTACAGACTTCATAGTGGAGTTACCACCTTCCCGAGGATGTACTACCATCATGGTCACCATAGATTTGTTTACCCATATGGCCCATTTTACGCCACTGATGAAACTACCCTCCTCTTCAGAGCTAGCTGGAATATTTCTGGAACACATATTGCGACTACATGGGCTTCCTTCCAAGATCATATCTGACCGGGGTCCCCGATACATTTCACAATTCTGGAAACACCTCTGTCGGGTACTAGGAATCCAACGTGCCCTCTCTTCAAGATATCACCCCCAAACCAACGGAGCCACAGAACGTGCTAATCAGACCCTGGAACAATATCTACGATGTTTCGCCACCAAGGTCCAGGATGACTGGTCTCTCCTGATACCCGTTGCGAAATTCGCTTCCAACAACTCCGAACACTCAGCGCTACAGACCAGCCCCTTTTATTGTAGCAGGGGTTCCATCCATCGGTCTTACCCTCGGTTCTTCCTTACCCTACACCAGTACCTACTGTTGACTCCTGGATCGAAACTCTTATCAACATTCACCGGGAGGCTAAAGAACACTTAGAGAAAGCCAGATTACAGACCAAAAGGTATGCGGATTCCAAGAGAAGACCAGGTCCTTCCTATACGGTCGGTGACAGAGTGTGGTTGTCATCAAAACTACTCCCCCGACACTTGCGAGCAAACAAGCTGGCTCCCCGCTACTATGGTCCATTTCCCATCAAGGAGATTATCAATCCTGTCTCATATCGAATCAAGCTACCCGACTCTTGGAAAAGAATTCATCCAGTTTTTCACACATCCCTATTGAAGCCCTACATCCAATCCTCTCGAAAATCCAGTAGACCTCCTCCTCTACTGGTTGACAACCAACTGGAATATGAAGTGTCCCGGATTTGTAACTCCAGGTATAAGCGGGGCCATCTTCAATACCTAGTGGAGTGGAAAGGATATCCTCCTAGCGAAAGGACCTGGGAACCTGTTTCAAATATCAAGGCTCTTCGGTTGCTCAGAGATTTCACCTAATACACCCGGGCAAACCTGGAGGGAAAGGCCTTCGGAGGAGGCATGCTGTCATGAACTTCAGATCACGCCCCTTTTGGACTTGCTGGTCCTTGTCTCAACGGGGCTTACATTCCGTACTACTTCCAACATGGCCGTCCAGAGCTGAAGCCCTTGCTCGCTCCATGCGCTGAAGCGGCGTGATCTATTTCTAGAGCACGCCTTCTGCGGCTCCGCGCGTCTCAATGCTATTGCAGAGTAGCCCCAGACGTGTGTTCGTAGCTCGCAGTATTGTTTCCTTTGTCCCAGTGCTATTACCCGCTCCTAACCCTTTCCCCCTTCCTGATTCCGAGCACTTGTAGCCTTTCCCAGACTCCCGGATTCCTGGACTCCGCGCTCACGGAACTAAACGCAACCTGGAACCAGAAGAGACTCGAGCAGCGCTGTTCAAGACCAGGAGCGTTCGCAAGAAGGCAGCAATCGAAGACACCGGCAAACTCCGGACCCAGGTGAGAAGGGGGGGAACTCCTTGACAATTTGGATCTGTACTTTCGCATGGTGTTCGTGGCATACTCCATCTTCCATGTGTACCTTTTGTGCACAACTGATTGAGATACTTTTAGTACTAAGGGATGCACACAATTTACCACTTCGAAGGACACATCCTCAGGGTGTTAAGGTGGGGACAGATGATTGTCCCTTTATCATCATCAATTGTCACCTGGAATGTACCAGGGCTGTGTGCACTCTGCAGGGGTTGGATTTTAGGTGAACAATTGTGCCACAAGCTGGGTACAGGCAGCCTCGCCACGTGCCCTTTCCCCTCCCATGTGCAGCCACCATACATGTGGTTCGGGATGCGGGGGCACCACCATGTCCACCGGTACGCCACGCCGTGTTGCAACATTGTGCAGGACACATGCTGCCACGATGATCCTGCACACTATTGGTGGTGCATATAGTAGCTCACCACCAGAGTGATCAAGGGAGCGGAAGCGTGACTTAAGCACTCCGAATGTGCGCTCCACTATGCTCCTAGTTGCAAATTGGGCTGCGTTGCATCCTACCTGGGGTGGTGTGGTGGGGTTGCGTATTGGCGTCATCATGTAGGTGCTCAGAGGGTAGGCACTGTCCCCTGTGGAGGTAAGATGGGTTGTCAATCGTGTGGTTTTGTCTGTGTGAGACATGCATGCATTTGCAGGGCCATTTGCACTCACCAATGAGCTATGTGCTGCCATGCTGCCCAGCTTCCAGGGGCCTGTGTAGGGGTGACATTCTGAATATGAAACTATCATGGGTGGACCCTGGATAGTTGGCATATACAGAGGTAATGATTCCCTTGGCTGTATACGCGCATTGGCATTTGCACGCACTTTTTATGCATTGTTTCTAGTGCGCGGTGATGCCGATGCCAGCTTTCGCGTGGCGGACGTGTTTCCCGATTTGCGCGTCTTTTTCTGTGTGCCGGAGAGCCCTGTTCAATTCCATGATTATGTGTTGTTAGCCCGCGTGTGGGCGTTGCAAGTATGTTACTGTGGTAATTCCCACGTTACACCGCATTTACGCTTGTTATTCTCCATTCCACGTGTTCCGCCCCCTTTTTAGGTGACTGCGCTAGACGGTATACGCCTTTGCTGGGCATCTCGCGCAAGGCATTCGTGGTGTCGCAGTGATGTGTTTGACCCACATGGATTCAGCGCATGTCTCTAGTAAGCCACGCGCAATGTGTTCCATGAATCAAACGAGCGCGTGTGCGCGTTTTGCACGCAAGCACCCGCATTTCAGTGCTATTTTATTCCATGAATCGGGGCCAGAGTCCAAATCAGTGGTCTTCAAACTTTTTAGCCCAAGTTTCAAACAGGCTTTAGGAGAGGTCTATCAATTGCCCTTAATGGGTTAGTTTTGAGTATTGTTAGTGAGAAAGCAAGGGAAAAGCGTGATTTATTGGGCATGGATAGACCTCTCCAAAGCTTTTGACCAGGTAAACAGAGACCATCTGTGGAGTAAGCTACCAAGATGGGGGATCCCGGCACATATCTTAGCCATACTAATGGAGCTACATAGAGACACTAAAATTAGAGTGAGACTAGACGAACAAGGCCATATGTCAGAGTTCATTAAGGTGGAAAAAGGAGTTAGACAAGAGTGTATGGAAGCTCGTCTCTTTTTCAACCTCTACCTGGAAAATATGGGATCATCATTAGATTCTGCAGCATTGGCCAGCCCAAAAATTAACGATAGTAAAATCAGTTGGCTGGCCTATGCTGATGATATTCTCTCACTTGATAAAACAGCAGTGGGATTACAGCAGTTACTAAATGCATTAGGAGATTATGCCAAGTTTAATGGTCTTTCCATTAACCCAGGGAAATCGAAAATAGTGGTGTTTAGACAGGTGAGAAGGAAGATCAAGTATTTACAATGGTCACTGGATGACCAAGAAATAACAAGAGGGGAGGAAGTTACTTACCAGGGCTACATAGTCTATGCATCACCAACCTCTGGGCAAGTGGAAATGGATGTTAATGGAAAAATCAGGAGCTTGGTATCTCAAATGAAGCTTGGTATGCACGTTTTCAGTAATGCCCTTAATGAAATATGCGACTAAAGTAGTTCCAGTGATTCTATATGGGTTAGAAGCCAAACCTCTACTCTGGAAGGCAAACTGGCAAAAATGGGAAGGTTTGCTTTGGAACAAGGTCCTTGGTCTCCCCCAGGGTTTTTCAATCTCATGTTTGAGATACAAACTGGGGTTGACTTCTTTGGAATCCTTGGCAGATTGGAAGCTAGTTTCTCTCCATCAATTAATCATAGCATCGCAACCATACACATTGTACGCATGTATCAAAAACCACCTCGGGCAATCTAAATCAGCCATCCTAAATAATTTGGACTCCAGGGTAAGCAAGATCCTCTCAAGTGCAGATACAGATCTTGAGACACCGATTGTCAATCCCCTAAAAACTAAAAAAGCAATAGAAAGGATGGACTGGATTAAAACAATTGAAGCTATGCGTAATGCAACTTTGGCAAGCTCGCTCTCAGTATTTGATAAGTCAGGGTTTGTCCCAAGATATCTTAAGAAATACCTTGTTTGGAGGGTGAGACAAACCCTCCTTAGGGTTCACCTTAATCTAGTGCACACTGGAGAGGTCCTCTCTAAGCAGGGCAGGGGAAGGTGGCCCAAAAACTCTGTGCCATTTGTAAGAATCCTGAGAAACAGACACTAAGACATCTACTGATGGAGTGTGAGGGTACTTGGGTTTCTAGAACGAACCTTCTACAACATTTTGTAGCCAGAGATGACGTATCCTAACAAAAATGTTTTGGGATAGGTTAATATCCGGTCATGAGACAGCCCGCACAATAAAAGTGATACAGGTCCTTCAAAATAGCAATGTCATTTTTTAAGTACAATGTTTCCCCTGGTTTCACTTTATCCTCCGCTTCCCCCCTTTGTTTGTATTGGTTTTTATTAAGTAAACCATTTTCCTTTTGAAGGTGGTAATTGTATGTAAAGAGTATTTCCTTAATAATTTGTTTAACCTTGTGATGTTTTATAAGATGTTCAGTGGATTTGAAGCAATTAATTTGAAATCAAAAAAACATTTTTGTAAAGGGTTGTAATTAAACTATTTACAAAGAAAAAAAGAAAAAAAAGAAAAGAATGGGTTAAAAAGTTGCATTTTAGAGCATACTTTTAAAATTGTGTAAAAAGCCAAACAGTTTGCAATTCACGCTGGGGGTCCATGCGCAGGCATTTTAGTGGACGTCTATGATAAACGTCTAGTAAAAAAAAAAAAATATACCATCCCGTCCCTTTGGCTCCATAGCGCCTCAGAAGGAGAGCCGATTTTGGCAGGTGGGTAAGGGGATTGTGCCTTTTAAAATGCTTTTGTTCTACAACCCCCCCCCACTTGCCAAAATCAGCTCAACAGACCAACACACACACACACACACACACACACACACACGAGCACCCATCACCATACACTAACTCCTAACATAAGCATATACCATCCATGAACAGGAATCTGGACACAAGAGCTTCCTGGTTCCTGCACATGCGTGCACAGAGGCCTGCACATGGCCAGGGGGCTGCACACAACTGTGCGTGGATGCTAAAATGCGTGTGTGCTGAAATGCCCCGCTCCAGGCTGCTTTGTCCATATGTGCGAGGAGGCGCAGGCGCTCCCCCTTGCACATACAGACATGCAGTGCCACAGCCAGCATTTCAAATGAGCTATGCAAGACTGGCGAAGCAAAACGCCCCCAGCCTTGCATGGCTCAGTGAGCATGTGTGGCTGGGAAACTGAACTATCAAAGGAAAACAGTCTTTCCCTTTGACAGTTCAGCCAGCCCAGGAGCTCTCCCTCTGCTGGAAAAAGCAGCTGAGGGAGTGCTCAGTGTTTCACTGGGTTGGCTCCTCAGCTCCTCCATAAAGGATTAGGGGGGCACTGGGTCAACGCCCCTTCGCCCATTATGGATGAGTCGCTAGGCTCAGACTGGCCTTGGCGAAATAGGGCAATGCCCGTACCAAAAATGCAAAATGGGCCACTTTTTTGCCCAATGTGGCTCAGTTTGATGAGTTAACTTCATTATGCAGCTAGTAGTTTTGACCATTGTTGCTGAGTAAATATTCTTAAAACTATCACAATCTGCTCACATTTTATCCAAAAACATCCCTTTTGGTACTTTTCAAACAGTCAGTCACTAAAGGAATTAATTGCCATTTGCAACTGTCGGCTACTTTTTCATTGGTGCCCTAGACAGCGTTATGCTCCAGTCCGACCCTGTGGGTCGCCATTGCCCATTAACCATAAAAAAAAAAATTGAAACTTTTGATTTTATTTTTACATTTCATTCCGGGGTCTTGCACCCCCCCCCCATGGAATGCGGCCACGTCCCCCTGGGTGGCGCAACCAGCAGTTTGAAGACCTCTGGTCTAAATGGAAGATCCTTCTCCTAATCGCCACACAACACAAACGTTATATCAAGAAAACTAAGTAAACAGTGCTTTAGATTTTCTGAATTTCCTACTTAAAGACACACATTAGGTAGAAACCCAGGTACAGTACCTGCAAGTTACACGCTTAATAGGTTCAACATTTTTCAAACTGAAAGTATTCATAAATCGAACTTTACTGTAGAACTTACCATGTGCGGTGAAATTTGTGCATTTGACTGGCTCTTGAGTGACGTAGCTTATTTCTGGATCTTTGCAAATATATGTTAGTGAAATTAAGGAAACATTTGATAGAAATGGATTTAAAGCTGTAGAAATCCACATAGGTCAATATAAACACTATTACATCCGCACATCTAACAAATTCTCTTTTGTGGTGCCCAAACTATTGGCTTGAAACAGTAATTCTCTCTCTTTGGCACTATGACAACAATTCCCAGATTTAGTGTCTGAGCTACCTTGGTCTCGGGATGCTGTGGTAATTTGACTACATTCCCCCCTCCCCCAACAAGAGGCGTCAAGCCTACCTAATATACTTGCACCACTCAGGTCTCTCTTCCACTTAGTCTAGACTCTAGTCCTTGTACTTCTAGTCAGCTCTCTAGTTTGCTCATGGACTCAATGTGAGAGGCTTTTCTGACTTCTCAGTACCCAGTTCTCTCCAGATATCCATCTCACATCTCCAGCTTTCGCAGGACTTTACAGATCACATGGCCATGAACATGCTCCTTACTCCTCTAGTGTGGAATGGGTAGTTATTAAAGTTCAGGACACCATCTTGGACATTGCAATTCTATCTGGAGCAGTGCAGTCACGGGTGTGTCCCTTTTTACTTGCATGGTGGCATGAGATGGAAAGGTTTCACAGTACCTATTATACTTGTGTTTATTGGATTTCTAAAGCCCTCCGATATTTGACATAAGGAAAATGGATTATTTAGTAACGGATGTGCCCAGAATCGTACAATTTGGGAAATCAAGATAAGAATCATCATCTTCCACAATCTCCAGTTTAACCATATCAACTTTTCGCTTGGTAACATTTATTTATTGGCTTGGTTTCAGAGTAGAATCTTCCATTTACATTAAAGGGTCTCACAAGCAAGAGATAAAAAAATTAAATTAGGAAAGGCAATGTCAAGTTCAATTGGGATTTGAAGTCAACTTAAGGCAGAATCTTATTTTACTGTTATTTGGAAAAGTGACATTTATTTAAAATTGACATTTTCTTGGAAATGGAGAAACCAATCTGCCCATTACCCTTTGGAAGGGTAGAAAACTACACATGATTTTTCTTTTATGTAAACTATTGTTTTCATAGGTCAAGATGTTGATCATTTCCTGAAAAAGTGTGTAAACACCATGTTCACAAATCCAGATATAATTTGCTTCTGTGAAAAATCTTCAAGGTAATATTTGGTTATTATCAGAGACTAAATGTTCCCTGCACAGTTTTGGACTCTAGGACAATCTATATTAAATATATTTCCAGAAAGCTTTGTTTCCAGGATCAGTCCCTATTTAGGGGCATAGAGCTTGTAAACGGGGTTCCCACTTAATACTTTCAATTGCTATCTGGTATTGAATTAATTAATGGGACACTTATCTAAGTGTTATGGGGTTATCTTACTCTACTTTGGTTTGTCTTCAAAAGTCCATGGACAGGTAGTAGAACCAACAGTGTAAGACAACTCCACCAGGCCAGCTCTTGCAGAAAGTCCCCCTGCTCCCAAATTCCTGTTAGGCAAACTAGTACTGTCTTGGGAAAGGCTTCTGCATTCAGCTGCCTCTGAAAAAAGGCTTTCTTCATGAGGAGACAGGCAGCTAAATACAGGTGGAACCCAAATTAGCTTGTCCCCAGTCAGGAAGGCTCTCTTCCTTTGCCGATGGCCCAAAAACTCATCCTCTCTTCCTATGTGTTTAACTTTGACTACCCGACAAACTCTGACCATGCAGCATCATTTGAAGTGGCAATTGTGAAACGGACAGAGCCTGTGAAAGGTTCAGTACACATGCACACACAAGAATCCTTAGCTTTGCTTTATTAGCCCAATGTATTTACCATGACATAAGGGAGGATTCTAGCTGTGGGTTAGCCCTGTGTCATTAATAGAAGCTATATTTTCAAAATTGCAAGATAATTCTGAATTCAGACACATCCCTAGTATCTCTAACTGTGGGCATACCAGTTATTCAAATATGCAACTTAATTCATAAATGTCAATAGATCCTTTTTATATGCATGTGTTGGGGCTGTTCTGCTAAATTCAAACCTAGACTTGGTTTTTCAATCTACCAAAGGATACAAAAATGAGAGCAGATCATTTATTCCAATAATTGTCGCTTTGCATGCATTTTTCCAATGTTGCACACTACATGTTTTGTTTTGGTCCTATCAGAAAATATCTGCTGAAACAGACAGCCTATGTGTGAAACAAAGCAATCATTTGAATAGGCTCCTTAACAGGAAGATACACATTTTACAAGAGGACCAAACTGCTGCACTAGGTCAAGGTTCAGGGTTTGTGGAGACTTCTTCTCCTCAGAAGTTGACATTACTGGCGGGCCATGCATCAAGAATAGGCCTATAAAAGTCCTGAATTTTGAATCTATTTAGTTTCATTTTTCTGGTCTTTTACTTAAAAATCTTTTGTTCCGGGTACCCAAAGCTGTGTCTATTCATCTTTTTTATTGGCTTAGTCACTGAATAATAATGAGGTCTGTTTCACAAAAAGCAGACATTCCTTGACTCAAGATAGGCGAGCCCTGCAAAACACATCTTTGGTTAACCAGAATTCAATCTAAATTGACCATTCAAAGTCGCATGTAAAAAGGAAAAAGGGCACTTTATTAAATTATTACCAGTCAAAACTGCAGAAAGTTTAGGTTTATCGAACAAATATAAATCTAACATATAACTTATAATACACTTTCTATCATCTCTTTAAATAATTTTAAAATACGTCTATATGTCTGCATGTTCTTCATGCAACATGGCTGAATAAAACACAAACTCTGATTTTGTTTTTGAAAGGCAGCACTTATTGCTGGTGCTCAAAATGCAATTCAAATAGTTTTTACATGTGACAGATGGTTTGGGGGATGAACTTGAGATACATCGACCTGAACTGTGAAGTATCAGGATTATGCATTAATTGGCAAAAGCCATTAGGAGATGCAAAAGGAGTAGATACCAGCGATACCAAGTTTAAGGCGACACTAGACACATTAATATCATGGGATTACAGTGTATAAAACAGAGCAGGAAAGTATCTCCTATAATATAGAAACATTGTTACTTGAAATGAGTGATGGGTGAAGCTGCCAGTTTTTTTAGCCAAGATAATATTGACTAAATTGTTGTGTATGTGCATGTGCACTCCTCCCTCCTCACCCTCTCCGCCCAAGAAAGTTCTGGGTAGCTTTATGTGAAAATGTCTCCTGCAAAATGTCACCAGCGAGGAGCGTTTTTTCCTGCCTTGTATAAAGTCTTCCTGGCATGTTCTAGGACTGTTATTTACAGTTCCAAACTCCATTTATCTCATATTTAGGGAAAGTGTGTGATTGAGTGCGAAGTCAACATCACCCCCTGGCGACATGGTAACTGGCGACACATTCACAGGATTAATGTAAAACTATTATAGGGAAACTTGCGGCGGGTGCAGAAAAGCAACCACAATGGAACATTGATGTCCTGACAAGAGTATGGCGTTAAGAACCCGTTCCAAGGGCTGGAACGGGTAGTAACGGCCCTGTGGCCCGAGTTAAAGGCCTGAGCAAAGCAAGGGCATTTAACAAGGGCCCGGGGACGTTAACACCTGCTCCAGCCCTTTTAACAGGTGCTTAAAGGAATGGAGCGGTCAGAAATATTATTGTCCCTATGGTTCGGCCATGTCTTTTTAACCATACGTTGATCGATCGTACAAACATTTCCAATGCACCATACCGGAGTTTTCGTCTTTTGAACACAAGCGAAATCAGGCAGCAGGGCGTGGCCATCTTGTGATAATCTTATCAGTTGACGCATAGCCCTGGGTGGACCGCCTTTGTGGCACTAAATCAAATCCCCCGCCCCCGAGCCTGACATCCCTAGATGCGTACCGCCATTTCACAACGCCAAAGCACATCTCGTATCAACATTCTCTGCGCTTCAGCTAATGACGTGTCGCCATGGAAATGGCAGGACACCTCTTTCCTCAATAAGTATAAACAGACAGTTTCACAACACACAACAGCAGATTTTCTATTCCATTCCTCTCACTGTATTTCTTTAAGTATTCTGTGGCTTGCTTCTGTGCTCTGATCAGCTACCTTTGTTGCTTGTAGCCCGTGCAAACAGATACCAGTACCATCGCTATAAATTATTTTCATTTGTTTACCACACAATGGCAACAATAATGCCCTACCAGTACGAGCCCGAGTATTCCGAGGAGGAATTACTGGAAAGAGAAAGATGCGGAAATGATGGGGCTTCAGACGACAGTTGGGAGGACGATTCAACAGATCAAGAGCCTGAGCCTAGTCGCATGGACGGCGTCTCCACCTGGTGTACCTGCAATTGGTGAGTGCTAATGCCAACCGAGTTGGAGAACTGCTGCTGCAGAGAAAACTCTGGATGCTTTTCCTACATATCGCAAGGCGTATGATCTTGTAGTTGTCTCCAACATTCTGAATCATAGTCCACGGTATTCAGGATGACAAGAGCACCTCCTTTATCTGCAGCGCAGAATTTAGGGCCAAGAGCAGATTTGTACCACCTATCAATGTACCCTCTATTGATATTTTCCAGAAACTGGTTACCCGGGATCTCGAACTGATCAGTTACAGAACCCGTCACATAAGAACCTTAAACCCCATGAAATGAGGCTCATCAGAGATACGAAAATAACAATCCGCCCTGCAGATAAAGGAGGTGCTCTTGTCATCCTGAATACTGTGGACTATGATTCAGAAAGATCATACAACATATGCCACATTAGATCATGATCCGACTATCTCCATTAAACACAACTTAGCTATACTGCTTGACAAGGCATTGGAATTGGACTGGATAAATGAACACACATACAAGTTCTTCTTAAATGATCACCCCAGAATCCCAAACTTTTTAAACTCTTCCCAAGATCCACAAGGATCCCATCAAACCTCCTGGAAGACCAATAGTCGCAGTATTAATCAGCCACTAAGCGTTTACATCGATTTCTTTTTGCAAGCACTAATACAAAAAACTCCAACCTATACCCGAGACACAACTCATTTTCTTCAGAAACTCAACTCTACCACTTTTCAACAAAATCAGCTGATGTTCACCATAGACGTCAAGAGTCTATATACTTCCATACCACACGACCTTGGAATTGAAGCAGTTGAATGGTTGTTACTCCAATCCTACAATATATAAAGGGGGAAACCCAGATTACCACATAGATGGTAGCTCTATCTTATTCCGGGAGGTAGAGACTGATTAAACGGGAGATAGATAGCTTAGAATGAACACAACAGTTATAAGCATTAAACATCAACTGTTATTGATGACACATTTAATATTTTAATAAAGACATAAAAACATTTTTTACAAGTCCGTAGCAAATCACTAAATAAAGCACTCTAAAACAGTGACAGTATCATACCCTAATGGGCAGGATTGACATCAATGTTAATCAGATCAGTAGTAATGCAGAGTATCTAACATTTAGATCTCTAGTATTGTCCTTATCTCGACATGTCTCGTATTGTTATGGTTAGAACATTAAACCATTATGTAGTCTTGACATGTTTCTGTTCGATGTCAATTAATACAGAACTTTCATCAGGAGTATAGTCACTACGATTAAAAAACCACAATCTAAACTTTTGGATCTGTTAAGCCGAAGAATCTTCTGGCTGAATGTGGGAAGTGTACACTACAAATCTGGCATGTTTTCAAATGGTTGTAACTGTTGGTAAAACACAATAGAAAAAGAAAAAGCTATTAGTGCCATTATCTCGATTAAGAGAAAAATCTCATGAGGAGGCAAAGGATATAAATTACCTTGTCCCCTCTGTGGAGTTATAGCAGAAGCTGGCTTGATTTAGGCTTATTTTGGGCTTCTGTAGGCGAAGAACCCTTAATAAGGGATAAACGCACTGCAAAAATAAAGTTTGCAAAGATTTAAAATCGCCCTGCGAGGCCGTATGTAATTGGACACAGTGAGAAAGTGTCCCCGAGGTCATTAAAAGTCGTTTTGCATTAATAAGCTTTGGTCCCTCGTAGTATTTACCTGAATGGTTCAGGGTGAAGATGGCTAATTAATCCTTATAACGAGGTCGATTAGAAAGACTCTTTCTGCAACTTTCCGAATGATAGAGAGAGGCTGTCAGAAAAAGCAGATAAAATCCCTTCTGGTACAACCGTATCACAAAAGTACAGAAAGAAATTCACTTCTTCATTACCACAGTCACCACGTTAAACACCTTAAAGACAACTTACCGTTCGGCCAGTTTCTAAGGCTAAAAAGAAATAGGCCTCCTTTTGACTGCTATGAAAAAGAAGCAGATATCTTGACAGAAACTTTTAGAAAGGGCTTATCCTAAAAAACTGGTACGCCGAGCAGCAAAAAGAGCCTATAATAATAATCGGCAATCATTATTAGAGGACAAAGCCAAAAAACCGCGAGACGACAGAATTGTAAGTGTAAATACTTTTTCTAACTTAAGCCTGACCATTACGAACATAGTTCGGAAACACTGGAAGAGATTTAAAAATTCAACAGTCCAGTTAGCTTGTCCATTATTTGCGTATAGAAAATCAACGACAATTGGAAATCACATTAGCAGCAGTAAGCTTAGAGTCACCCCTAAAAAAAGCGAAACTCTCACTCAAAGTTGGGGCTTAAACCCCATTATAGGACACCATCCTTGTGGACACTGCAGCGTGTGCAAATACACCTCAAAATCAAACGAAGTAGAGATAGGTCTGAATAAAAAATGGCAACAGACGAAATTTTCGAATTGCAACACAGAATATGTGATCTATATGATCACATGCCCATGTGGTAAAAGATACATAGGTAAAACGAATAGGAAAGTTAAAACCCGGATTATTGAACATCGAAGCTGTATTAACAAAAAAGTGCTTACAGCCCCTATGGTTACACACTTTACTAATAATAATCATACTGGTGAAGATCTCCGTTGGACAGTTCTTTACATCATGACAGGCACTGATATCAACAAAAAGAAACAAGCCCTATCACAAAGGAACAAAGACTAATTTTTTTAACACAAAGTGACAAGGAAGGGCTGAATGATGCAGTCGAATGGGGCAAAATGTAATGACTCTACTGAGTTACCCTGATAGTCATTTCTAACTATCCGCTTCCACCCCCCTGTCATTTGTTGTATCATATAGAGGATTATTTATAATCTCCTTATTTCTTAGTGAGCTCGACAATTTTAGCTTTTCCAACTAACGTTTATTGTTGTGAACAAGGGGATTATTACTGCTTTCGGGGCGATTTAATATGTTGGCCATCCGAGTATCAGTACGGAGGCTTGGTTTTGAGCCAAATGGCATTGTGAGCTTTCAACTCTGCACCTTTGAAAGATCGAGATTCCTGTAATAGACACTTACGCTGAATCGACACTAAGAAGGGACTACAGCCCCTATACATACCCCCACTCAAGATGGCGGCGGCCTACCTTTGAGGGAAAGAGGGTGAATTTAACCGCTAAGGACTGGCTCAATTGAGATACCATTTACAGGTAACATTTTTCTTCTTATCCTATAGACTGGGGTTACTCCTGTCCACCCGCAGAATATAATTACAACTAGTTTGAGCTTTCACGATAAACGCAGACAATTTATTATAGAAATGGTCTCCGTTCATAGAAACCTCTCCATTTCTATCTCTACAGGCATTCTAAAGACGCTTCACTACACAGAAGCCGACTGTATTCAACACAGCTTCACTCCATTCTTTACTAAAGAATACGACGATTCATTAAAACGAGCCACGGTAAGACTTTAAACCCATAGATGGGTAATTCACCATTTATTCTTCCTTAACAATCCAACGTGCGAAGACCCTAACCAGGGATTTTATCTGCTTTTTCTGACAGCCTCTCTCTATCATTGGGAAAGTTGCAGAAAGAGTCTTTCTAATCGACCTCGTTATATGGATTAATTAGCCATCTTCACCCTGAACACTTCAGGTAAATACTACGAGGGACCAAAGCTTATTAATGCAAAACGACTTTTAATGACCTCGGGGACACTTTCTCACTGTGTCCCTTTACATACGGCCTCGCAGGGCGATTTTAAATCTTTGCAAACTTTATTTTTGCAGGGCGTTTATCCCTTATTAAGGGTTCTTCACCTACAGAAGCCCAAAATAAGCCTAAATCAAGCCAGCTTCTGCTATAACTCCACAGAGGGGACAAGGTAATTTATATCCTTTGCCTCCTCATGAGATTTTTCTCTTAATCGAGATAACAGCACTAATAGCTTTTTCTTTTTCTATTGTGTTTTACCAACAGTTACAACCATTTGAAAACACGCCAGATTTGTCGTGTACACTTCCCACATTCAGCCAGAAGATTCTTCGGCTTAACAGATCCAAAAGTTTAGATTGTGGTTTTTTAATCGTAGTGACTATACTCCTGATGAAAGTTCTGTATTAATTGACATCGAACAGAAACATGTCGAGACTACATAATGGTTTAATGTTCTAACCATAACAATACGAGACATGTCGAGATAAGGACAATACTAGAGATCTAAATGTTAGATACTCTGCATTACTACTGATCTGATTAACATTGATGTCAATCCTGCCCATTAGGGTATGATACTGTCACTGTTTTAGAGTGTTTTATTTAGTGATTTGCTACGGACTTGTAAAAAATGTTTTTATGTCTTTATTAAAATATTAAATGTGTCATAAATAACAGTTGATGTTTAATGCTTATAACTGTTGTGTTACTCCAATCACCAGATGTTCGAGCACAAAAAGAATTTATATTGACTCTCCTACAATTCATTGCTGAGAACTCTTATTTTCAATATCGCAACCAGTTTTTCTTGCAAATCTCGGGTACATCAATGGGCGCCACTATGGCGCATAAATACGCCATCTGTTTTATGTATAAATTCGAGCTGGATCACATACTGAGTAAGCAAGAATGGAAGAAAGATATTCATCTGTGGACTCGATATATATAGATGACATTTTTGGCGTTTGGACAGGCACAGAGACAGCATTTGATGACTTTTTTGAGTACCTCAATAACATTGATCAACGAGTTCAATTTACCAGGGAGACATCACGCGACAGGATCACCTTTCTGGATGTACAGATAATGAAGGAGGACACTGGATACAGTACTACTCTTTTCCGGAAGCCCACTGATCGCAATAACCTGTTGCACCAATTGAGCTTTCATCAACCAAGTTTACTGAGGAACCTTCCATTTAGCCAACTTCGAGTCAAGAAGATGGTTAGTGACCCTGAAGACTGTATCTCACAACTTGAAATGAAAGAGAAATTCCTCAAACAAGGCTACCACCAAGAAGAATTGGATTTGGCAGTTCAAAGGGTCAATATTCTTGACCGCGAAACTACTATCCGCTCCAAAGAAACCGGTTAGGGAGCTTAAATCACCAGTATATGTGTCAAAATTCTCCATCCAAAGCAACAAAATCAAGAAAACAATTAAGAAACATTGGGGCATTTTCAAGAACGACACGAGAGTACAGAATCTATTCAATGAACTACCGGTGTTTGCCTATCAGAGAAGAAGGAACCTCAGGGATGAACTGGTACACACGAGACCACCTTCTAAAAAATTGATCACACAACGCACCGGTACATTCCCCTGTCTACACTGCATCAAATGCAACTGTGATTAAAGGCAATGTTATTTTCCATCCACGAACAGGTAAGAAGATTCTCCTTAAGACATTTGGAACTTGTGACAGTGTCAACACCAAATATGGCATCAAATGCCCATGTGGTAAATACTACGTGGGTCAGTCAACCAGAGCAGCCAAAATACGGTGGAATGAACACCGGTCCTGCATCCGAAATTCCAACCCGAATTCAGCTGTGTCCTGCCATTGGGCCGCAAAGAACCATAACCTTTCACAAATAAAGTTTTTGATCCTGGAGGTTGTGACCAGAAACAACCCCCATGAAGATTTAGGCCTGCGTCTCAATCACAGGGAGACATTTTGGATTGACAAACTCTGTAGCCTGGTCCCGCATGGTCTGAATGAGGAAATCAATGACCACTGTTATATTTGGAACTTACTGCTACGCTAGTGTATATAAGCTCATCAACGCCACATCATTCTGGTGTCCTCGCGTACTTCATGTCTGGTGCTTGCTGATCTCATTACTTGTCTTTTATTCCAATTGGCCGCATGTTTCCTAATTTCATACCATTTCTGGTTGGATATTTTATTGTTTCTTTATATTGCCTAGCAACAACCTTGCCGCAAATCCCGGATCATGTCTGGGACCCAAGGTGCCGCCTGTTGGCGACACCTTCTGCGACGAGGTTGAGTCTACATATTTCATTGATATGAAGTAGTCCCATTACATGTGTTATGATTGCAGTGACTGTTTAACACCCTATGTGCACCATTAAGTGTATTATCTTACGTATTTTTTCTATGTTTAGTGTTTAGAATTGAGTGGTTCATATTTCTTTACGATATCGATTTTTTATGTTTAGTTTTAGGTTTATTTTATTATCATCTTTATGTTCATTATGTAATTGAGTGATATGCTTTTGTAGCTTGTTTACCTCTGGCGGTACATGCACGTGTGCCCAAGTTTCTGTTTGCCCCCGGTTCCCATTGGGCTCTCGTTAGTATTTTTTTCATTTCCATTATTTTCTCTTTTTTGGATATTATGTCACCATAATTGTGGACATTGTCCTGTTATGCCCCATAAATGCTTATTTTACCAATCCGTGCAGGCTATCACCTGCAATACACTTCAGATCGTGACCACCGGCCTCTCTCAGACGCAAGGTGTCACGTGTATTTCAAAAGAGCCGTTGTCCTAGCAGCGGCCTAACAGCAGTCGGAGACACTTCCATGCAGCTGCACACAGGAGGATCTGAGCGCTCCGTGCTCCAAGGTATGAGATTCGATCTCAGCACACTTTGCTTACCTTTTCATACACATCCGTGCTTTTCATGTCACGGCATGTAACTGGAATCTATTTCTATAATTAGACACGATCTACCTCTTGTGAACACATTCGTGTTTTGCATTTCAGCCGCTGTATCCACGGTATTCTGTTGGCCCATTTCATTTTGGGTATCAACTACGAACGCTGTTCTCTCTTGTACCATTTGCCACACCATCAAGGTAAACTTAGCTTTACACATTTTCCTTGTTCACGTCATTTACATTGACAATTCACTCATTGTGTCTTTTATTTTTTATTTCTTCCTTCGATTTATCACCTTTGAAATCAAGACTGATTGGTATGTTTTATATTTACTACAATTATGTGTGTTTCGTTTTATGATATTGATGCAAAATGTTACTTACCTGTAATTCACCAGACTTGCCCTGAAGAAGGAAATGATTTCCGAAATGCATTGGCATATTTAGTCTGAACCACGTATGAGTTGTGGCAACTGTCTCCTCATTAAGAATTCATTAGTGATAGCCTTGTTTTGAATTCCTTTGGATAACTCATCACTTTGATTAAAACAACTATCAGACTCTCTTATTTTGAACAAGCACATTACCTTTGATACCGGATTTAACCGCTTTGAACTCTGAACAATTTCTTGCCTAGGTTGGGCCCCAATGAGAGCGGCTGTGTGACCTAATATGGTTACTCGGTCTCCAGCTTTTGTTGCAATTTTGAGTCAGGGTGTCTCCAGACTAGACACAGCCAGCTCCTTCTAAACCGTATTTTGAAGATATTGCCCTTACCTTTACATTGATTTTGAAAGATTTTTCACCTCGTGGTGCCCACTCATTTCTCCGTTTAAAAATGCCATTGGATACAAGAATCAACATTGACAACTAAGGTTTAATACACTTATCTTGATTATTTAAAAACAGTTGGTATCTTTCTCTTTCACAGGTGGTACAGGCTGGTGGCCTATCGTTATTTTACATGGTGGCTTCATGGGTGGCTTGGACACCGCGTTCGACGAGTAATACCCGCCTGTGTCGTTGGTGCCATTAGAGAAACTTTCCCCAGTGACAGCGGTCAGTACAGGGGATATTCCCTCGTTGTGGCTGCAAGCAGACCTTTACAATGTGTAGTAGTTTTGTGCCATCAAAATAAGAAAAAATAAAACGCAACATATTTTTTTATCAATGGTTGTTTCAGTTTTTCAGTGAATCAAGTGTGTCTCCATTCAGCAGTGTTCTGGTGCCTTGTCTGTACGCCTCATGCCCATCCATCCCCCCCTCCATTATCAAAGGCAGTTGGCACAAGTGGATGTGCGCTGCCAAAGGGGGCTGGCAGGGGCACGAACGGCCAAGGTGCCAAACTCCATGTACACTTCAAAGCCATCGTCCGCGCAGGGGTCATTGTTCATATGCCCTCCTCAGACCCTGTGTCTCCAGGCAGGCTCCCCTTGATGCAGGCCGCGGCACTGCAATCCACATAAGTGTGTCTCCATTCAGCAGTGTTCCGGTGCCTTGTCTGCACGCCCCAGGCCCATCCATCCCCCCCTCCATTACCAAAGGCAGTTGGCACCGGTGGATGTGCGCTGCCAAGGGGTGCTGTCAGGGGCGCAAACTGTCAAGGTGCCAAACACCATGTACACTTCAAAGCCATCTTTCGCACAGGGGTCCTTGTTCACATGCCCTCCTCAGACCCTGTGTCTCCAGGCAGGCTCCCCTTGAAACAGGCAGCGCCCCTGCAATCCACATAATACCACGACATATACACGTCATTCATTCACATACACACCCCTTTTTGCAATTCTTTATAAACCACTTGATATTTATCATGAGAACATCTTTGAGCACTGCAAGTCAACTCGTGAACGTGCTACCTGAGAACCCCGGTAACCGATGCTAATCTGCTTGTCGTCGTGATATCTGTGAACTTCTGTGACCGCTGCGAGTCATCTCATCAGTGTGCTACCTGTGAACATCTCGATTGTTCTCCTGCCACTAACTACTCTGCTTGCTGAATCAAACTGTTTGTTGGTCAAGGTAAGGGCATGTATCCTAATCATATCTCCTTCATCTGTAAATTTCTATCTATTTCGAACTAACGTACTCAGTAGTGCTATGTTCATTCGTCTCATTACTATTGACTTGAGTTTCATTTGTTATGTTATCGATATATCAATTTTCATCAGTTCAGTGACAATTGGCATCGAATTGCATCCTTCGCGTGTCTACAATATAAGCATGTTTGCTTTTCATGCACGATAGTACATTCAAAGGACGAGTAACATGTTCTAATTTTCGTCACATCAATGAATTGTTTATGAAAGTTATCCTATAATACAACCGCCCAAGCTGCACTGGTTTTGCTGTGGTGACTAAAACAAAGCTTGCATTTAAGAATGTATGGTCTAATCCCTTCTGACATTTTTATGCAAAGTAAATTTCGAATAAAGTTGACTTTTTTTTTTGCAGAATTTACAACAATGCCTGCATGTCCGATTTTCGGTTGCCCTTCGAAGACATGTGACACATTTTAAGGCACTACAATGCATGTATTCCCTAAGACTGTAGGTCGAGTTAGAGAATGGGTCAGATATTGCGGATATGCACAGACAGAGCTTGAAAGTAGAGTCATAAAGTCTTGGAGGACAAGAGGTGTGATCGATACCGCATCTGCAGCCTGCACTTTACCCCCAATATGTACGACACATCCTTGTACACAAAGAAAAATCAACTGAGAACGACTCGAAAATTGCTCCCAAATGCTATTCCGACTTTATTTGTTCACATGCCACCACAGGTGAGTCACGCCTCTGGATTTAGCTTTAGGCCTTCCGGTAGTGTGCAGGTAACCAAATGGACTGATTGGTATTTTAGGTCCAAATGTCACTTATAATACTTTCGATATGTATATGATTGTATAGCTTTTTAAATAATGACCATTATGCTAAACATCAGTCCTCGTTTTTAAAACCCTCCTAGAAAATTGATTTATGGGCACAGATAACTATGCTATATTATGCATTTACATAAGCATAATGTTCTCGTATTCAGTCTCCTTACATGCCAATTTTTAATATTAGCATTTCTAAATCAAATAATACTTTCCCTTTACAACTCCATGACTATCCACCGAATATGAAGCACCAAGATTCAACATCCATGTCTTGCCTGGAGTCATCAACCACTTTGAGTGCGTATCAGGTAATCTTACTTACCTATTCGATTCCAGACTTGTTTTATGCATGGAATTTGAGATATTGTGACCATATTTACGCATTGTGTAATTCTTTTACAAAATGTTTCATTTGTGGTTTGCTATTGATATGTACCTTTGTGTGTTCCATTTCCAATATTTTCATCCTTATTAATGCAAGCACTGTGTTTCAGGGAGATGTTGAAGCATCCACTACAATTACAACATCCCTTGTAGTTGATCCGGAGCCAGAGGTATGGGTACTGACAGTTCCATCGAATGAGATAATCTGATCATAGTTACATATCGTGTAATTCTTTTACAAAATGGTTCATTTGTGGTTTGCTATTGATATGTACCTTTGTGTGTTCCATTTCCAATATTTTCATCCTTATTAATGCAAGTGCTGTGTTTCAGGGAGATGCTGGAGCGTCCTCTACAATCACACCATACCTTGTAGTTTATCCTGATCCACATGTATGGGTACTGATGGTTCCATCGAATGAGAATCTGATCATATTTACATATCGTGTAATTTTTACACAATGGTTCATTTGTGGTTTGCTATTTATATGTACCTTTGTCTTTCCAAAGTGGGTGTTCAATTTCCAATATTTGTATCCTTATTAATGCAAGTACTGTGTTTCAGGGAGATGCTGGAGCCTCCTCTACAATTACATCATCCCTTGTAGTCGATCCGGAGACAGAGGTATGCGTACTGACAGTACCCACTAATGAAAGTCAGTCTAATTTTATTTGGAATACAAATAAATTATTTTAAATGGATACTCTTTTCTAGGGATGTTTACAAGATCCGTATATTGAACGGGAGGCACATGGATCCGAGTCGGTGCACCAGCTTGCTGTTGGTGATGTTAGTGATGCTAGAGTAAAGAAGGTTTCAACAAAAAGAAAGAAATTGTTTTGTGCTGAGGCCTTCAATATATGCTTTTTTTAATGTTAATTGTACAATACTGTATGTTGGATTTACATTGAACATCCTTTTTCCTATCTGTCCTGTAGTTGCCCGATGGAGTACGGACTATGCAGACACAGACAGCGACACAAATGAGAGATGCTGCTTGCCAAACTGTTTTCACCATGGAGGAACTATTAATTGAGGCGCGGCGTGTTCACACTCAAGATGCCTTTGTCCAATGGCCAGAAAATGAATTTAATGTGACCGGCGAATTCAGCAAAGTGTTTTTGGACCATTGCTACAATGCGACTGCTCCACCAGATGAATATGAAACTGAATGTATAGAAGATAAGTTTACATTAGTCGCAGAGCACTTGACACAATCGACACCCGCCACAAAAATGCCACCCAAAAAGCAGTCGACATTGATGTTTTCTACTATTCACGGTCAAGTAACAGATGTTGAAATGACAGAGACTGAAGCATCAACACAAGTGACCGACGATCTACACAAAGATCTCAACTTTAGTATGTCCAGTTTGGCTGATATGTCCACAACGGTTCAGTCCGAAACATTAATGCAGGATGACACTCTAAAAAAGGAGGCCAAATACGTAGTTTTCGACAGCAGATTGATGGAGATTATAAAGATGCTGAAATGTGTGCATTCAGTGAGAGGGGAAGTATGTGGGAAGCCACTGGTGAATGTGACTCGTCGAACACAAGGCAGTAACCTCAAAATACATGCCACCTGTGAAATGTTACATAAAACATTTTCATGGTCCGCTCAACCGATGCTGGGGAAACTGCCAGCTGGCAATCTTCTGCGTGCAGCAGCTTTACTTTTCAGTGACTCTAAAACGCAGTACTATAAATATCAACGTGATTATCTATTCCCTGCCATTAGTGAAGCTTGGAATATTGAACAATTGTCTATTCAAAGTACATTCTCCAACAAACGGTTCAGGCTAGCCGGCGATGGACAGTGCGACAGCTAAGTACTGCACATACCACTTTCGGGACATGGAAAGTAAAAAAAAAAAAAAAAAAAAAAAAAAAAAAAAAAGCAAGTTCGGTGGTCGTGCAGGTTTCTGAATGTAAATCCTCAGTGGCCATGGAGAAACTTGGTTTTATAAAATCTCTGGAAGATATACTGTCGAGGGGAATGCAAATCGACCTCATAGCCACGAAAAGACACGTTTCAATAGCCAGGACAATGAGAGAGCAGTTTCCAAATATTAAGCATCAATTTGATGTATGGCATGTTGCCAAATCAATCAATAAAAAAATCTCGGCTGCAGGGAAAAAAAAGGTTTGGAAAGTATTTCACAGTGGTCCCAGTCTTTCAGGAACCATCTTTGGTGGAGCACCAAAACATGTGATGGGTCTGTGGAAATTCTACTGGAAAAATGGCTGTCACTAATGCACCACTGTTCCAACGTTCACCACTGGACAGAAAACCAACATTTCCACCAATGTGACCATAGCCCTTTGTCCCTGGAGCGGTCACTGAAGAAGAAGTGGTCGATTCCATCTTCACCACCACACAAAGCACTTGAGAAGATTGTGTTTGATACAACTCTATCAAGAGATCTGAAGGGACTAACAGAATTCTGTCACACAGGAGATTTAGAGGTGTTCGACAATATGTGCCTAAAGTACAGGCCAAAGAGATTGTATTTCGGCATCGGGGGGATGAAATATAGGATATTATAGGATATTCCAGCGTAACCAAAGAAGAGTTGATCGTCCACTCTGACCCGGGACATGCGTGAAATATAAAAGCTTAACGCTCTCCTAGGATCAAGCCTATGGAGCCTCTCCTCTTCCTTACCAGGATGTGGAGGATGATAAAAACGCCGGAAGAACAACCTTCTAGCCTAAATGAAATTCCGACACCACCTTCAGAAGAAAGGAAGGACAAACTCTAAGGACTACCCTGTCCTAATGAAACACATTGAAGGGTGGCTTAACTGAAAAAATACCAAAAATACAGTTTTAAGAGTTAACAGTCTCAAAGGGCATGAATGCAAAGGCTCAAACGTCGCACCCATCAGAAACTTGAGAACAACGTTCAAATCCCAACCGCGCACCTGGAAAGGTGACGGAGGGAACACATTAGTGAGCCCTTTCAGAAACTGAGAAATTAAGGAATTTTAAAATAGGAACACTCTTCAGACGAGCGCTTAAATATGGACAGCGCCGCCAAGTAACCTTTAACGGTACCCATTTGCAAGCCCCTGTGAGCCAAAGAAAGCAAAAAAGACAGAGCCATGGGAATGTCACATGCAAAAGGATCCACATTCTTAACTCTGCACCAGTCGCAGAATTTACGGCAACGGTACAGGGACTTGGTTGCTGGCCGTCTGGCTGAGAGCAACACCTCCATCACGTCTTCAGGGAGGTCCCAATCCTTATACCTCAACCTTTCAGAAACCAAGCCTGAAGGTTGAGGGACCTGACCTCTGGATGGAGAACCTGACCCCCCCTCCCGCGAGAGCAGATCGTCTCGGTAGGGAAGACGACGTGGAGGGCAGATGGACAAGTCGAGAAGGTCCGGGTACCATGTCCTCCCGGCCCACGCCGGAGCAATGAGGATCATCCGGGAACCGAACCTAACCTCTGCAGTACTTGCAGGATGACGGGGACTGGAGGAAACACGTACAGCAGTGGGAATGACCACTCCACCACGAACCGTCTCCTAAGGCTCCTTTTGAAGGAAATTCTCGCAAGCAGAACCTCTCGCACTTCCAGTTGACACTGGAGGCGAAGAGATCCACTTGAGGGGTCCCCCAAAGGGCGAAGATCTCCAGGAGAATCTCCCAAGCCAACTCCCACTCGTGAAAGATCGTGCTCTGCCTGCTCAGAGCGTCCGCCGTCTCGTTTTCGTCTCCGGCCAGATGAACTGCCGAGATCGAAACTTCCTGCTGGATTGCCCAGAACCAGAGCTGCATCGCCTCCCTGCGCAGAGGAAGTGACCCTGCCCCCCCCCACCCTTTTTGTTGAGGTAGTGCATGGCCACTGTGTTGTCCGTCAGGATCAGGACATTCCTCCCTCGCACAGTCAGCAGAAAGGCCTTCAGGGCTAGCCTGAAAGCCCTCAGCTCCAACAGATTGATATGGAGTCAGGACTCCGACGGAGACCAACAACCGTTGACTGTCAACTCATTGGCATGAGCTCCACCATCCCATGAGGGATGCGTCCGTCACGATCGTCACCTCGGGCCAGGTTAGCCAAAATGGAGCCCCCTTCATCAGATTGTCTTCGACAGCCCACCACAGAAGGTCCTGGGTGACCGAGGACGGCACCTGAACAGGGGCCGACAACCTGCCGGAGGACTGAGACCACTGGAGCTTGAGTGCCCATTGCAAAGGTCTCATCCTCAACCTGGCCTCTGGCACCAGAAGAATGCAGGATGCCATGAGGCCGAGCAATCTCAAGCACTCGAACGCTGGGAGACTCTGGGCAAGCAGAAACTTGTGCACCATCTGCTGAATGTGATGAGCCCTCACCTGGGGAGGAAAACACTGCCCCAGGGACGTGTCGAGCACTGCCCCGATGTACTGGAGCCTCTGAGTTGGCATCAAACGGGACCTCTTTAAGTTGAGGGAGAAGCCCAGCTTGTGGAGGGAGTAGCAGGTGACTGACAGATGATCCAGGACTTGCTCGGGAGAGCGCACCCTGATCAACCAATCGTCCAGGTAGGGGTAGACGTGAATCCTCCCTTTCCTGAGGTGCGCTGCCACCACTAATATGAACTTGGTGAAGACCCTCGGGGCGGAGGTCAATCCGAACGGCAGGACCCGAATCTGAAAGCGCGAGTCGCCAACCGCGAACCTCAGGTACTTCTTGTGCTTTGGATGTATCGGCACATGAAAATAAGCGTCCTTGAGGTCGAGAGACACCAACCAGTCCTGAAGTTGAAGGGCCTGGAGGACTTGAGAAAGAGTAACCATCTTGAACTTGCCCTTCCTGAGGAGTTTGTTCAAACCGCGCAAGTCCATGATGGGTCTCAACCCACCGTCTTTCTTGGAAATCAAAAAATAAGGGGAATACCATCCCTTGTACCTCTCCGCTACAGGCACCAGTTCTATGGCGCCTTTCTCAAGCAGGGATTGAATTTCCTGCGACAAGGAGCGGGTCCGGCCTCTTCAAAGAGAGACTTCCGGGTGGATTGTCTTGAGGCCTCTGCCGGAAAGGAAGACAGTAGCCGTGGGTTATGATCTCCAGAACCCACACATCTGAAGTAATGGCGCGCCACTCTACAAGATGCTGCGCCAGCCTTCCCCCAACCGGTGAACCATGGCACATGGCCTCATGACTGAGCTGAAGCGGCTGCGCCGTTGCCTCAGGGCAAGGAGGCAACAGCCCGAGCAGCCTTGGCACCTCGAGTACCTTGTTTTCCACCTCTGGCACTCCTACGGTGGCCCCTTTGACTGGCAGCTCCTCTCGCCTTACCAAATGATGAGTAATAACGAAAGGAACCTCCCCTCCATTACTGTCCACTAGGACGAAAAGGCAGAGGTTGGCAAACTGCAGCTCCCAACGACTTCGCTGCAGCTTTGGAGGTCTGCAACCTCTCAAGGCTCTCGTCAGCCTTGCTGCCAAAAAGATGTTCCCCGTCAAAGGGCATGTTGAGGAGCCGGGCCTGCACATCAGGAGCAAACCCCGACTTCCGCAACCACGCAAACCTGCGTATTACAGTGCTCGCCGCCGTGGACCGGCTGACGCAATCTGCCATGTCCAAACCCGACTGAACGGCCTCACACATGGCATCCTTGCCATCCTGAACCATGGCAAGGAAACCATCCCGTTCGTCCCCTTCGGGAATATGTTCAGCCGCTAAGAAAACACAGTTCCACAGAGTGTGCATGAAACATGACAAGGCACATACGGAGTTGCCCACCTGAAGCGCCATACTTCCTGAAGAAAACACTTTCTTCGCCCAGCCGTCAAAACGCTTGTCGTCCCTATCAGGAGGGATGGTAGGATACAACGCCTGCTTTGCCGGGGCTGTAGCCGCCTGCACCACCAAACTCTCCGGAGCGGGGTGTTTGGTCAAGTAGCAGGGGTCGCTACTGGCTGGGCGGTATTTTTGCGGCAAAGACTTGCCCACTGCCGGTAGACTCTCCAGAGCAGTCCAAGCCGCCGCCGCCGCCCTCCTCCTCTGTAGAGCCATATGGAACGGCAGTACCGGGTCAGTTGGTGGACCCTGGTCGAGGATATCCTGAAGAAAATCCCCTGGGGGAGCAGACCACCCCCAAGTACTCAGTGCCCCTAGACATAAGGTGCCGGTACGAGGAGTCGGCATGAGTGCCAGGCTCAGGCCTACAAAACTCCACCTCCGGAGAGGTGTCCAGCCCACTGGCATCGTGCAGGGACTGCCTCAGGTCCTCAATTTGGCGTTGGCCCAAGAGAATCTCGTCTGGCACCGTTATCAGGAACCATGCCATCATCAGAGCCCTCATCCACCTCTGAAATAAACTCAAGATGGTGGTAAGAAGGCACAGAATGTGGAACAAAGCCATGCTTGACCTTCCACCGAGCCACGGGGTACCCCCATTGGAACAGCCTCGAAAGGCGTCGAGTGAATCGGCGTCGGCAGCATCGACACAGGCCTCGAGGCCGGAGCCCCGAGCGTGTCCCTCGACAGCCTGGGCGCCGATGGCATCGACGACTTCTTCGGAGGCAGGGCCTCGAAAGAGTCCGTCGACGACCTCGGCGTCGACGTCTTCCTCGAAGACACCACAGGTGCACACGGTCTCGAGCGCGTCGAGGACCGGGACCTGGAGCGGGCATGACAAGAACGATTCCCCTTGTCCGAGCGGGACCTCTCCCGCGAATCGAGCCGACCACCCGAGCCCGAAGGCGTGCAAGCGGTGTCTCTCGACCGATCACGACCGACCCCACTCGGAGGCAAGGACGGACCAGTGCCCTGCGATTCGAGAATCGCTTACATTATCTTCCCAAAGGAAGCCCATTATTCCTGCGTCGCATGCTTGGTGGGATAAGCGACCCGCCGACGGGCGGAGTCCTCGGATGAGGACGGGGAAGGCGACCGATGACGGCGCTTCCGGGAGTGCCTTGAAGAGGCAGAGGAGTGGTGGGACCGACTCCGGGACCGAGACCCACTGGACTTCTGACGACAATGCGGAGAGTCGCCCCTCAAATCATCCGTCGAAAGCCCCGCAGACCTCGACTTCCGTGGCTTGGACACCTTACCTACCGACAACAACTTCTTGCGCTCCCGCAAGGCTTTGGACGTGAGCGACTGGCAGTCGACACAGTCATCCGTGTCATGGGCCTCCCAGAGGCACCAGAGGCAGGCGTCATGCGAGTCTGTCACCGACATCTTGTACCCACAGTCCCCGCACTTCTTAAAGCCCGGACGCGGGGTGGAAGATGAGGTAGACATCTTCACGAAGAATATACTTCACAATACGAACAGGTTCGAAGAACCGAGAAAGAAGAGAAACTCCAAACATTCGAGGCGCGCCGAGATCTCCGAACGAACACGTTTGCGGAAAAAACAGAACTGAGGCTACGGGCGTTGTGCGTCCTACTATAACATCCAGTGACGTCGGCATCGACGCAGGAGCCGAAGATTTTCCGAAGCAGCACAGCTGTGGTGATTATATGTCATACATATGGAATACGTCAGAGGACCCAATCCCCTCGAAATATTATTAATGTCTTAGAGATGCATACTCATGGAATTGCACGCAATGTTGTTCATACATGCCACAAAACATGGCCAACGTGCCATGTC
This sequence comes from Ambystoma mexicanum, assembly GCF_040938575.1. Classification (NCBI taxonomy): domain Eukaryota; kingdom Metazoa; phylum Chordata; class Amphibia; order Caudata; family Ambystomatidae; genus Ambystoma; species Ambystoma mexicanum. Next base: position 1,245,455,413 of record NC_090922.1, on the reverse strand, counting down.
CACCCAAAGCAGAGCTCGTTGAACAGTTCAAATCCCGGTACTAATGATTACCATCTGTTTTTATTTTTGCTAAAAATGTTTTTATGAAGTGTTCAAATAAAGTATACAATTTCTCTTTTGAAATCTATCCTTTTTGTCCTTTTTTTTTCTCCAAATAGTACAATTTTTACGATTGCCATACAATGCAACACTGCTTTCACATTTCAGTTTCGTCGAGCTACTGTGGGACCTTCATTTATCGTGGTAGGGTCCGATGGATAACAGGGTGTAAGAATCTTTGGGTTTCGGCAGTTGCCTTGTCATACAGTTCCCCAAACAGCTGAATAACTGCTTGTCACATAAAAGGGATGAGACCTAGGCTACATAAGATACTAGTCACACAAGAAGTACTGACTGAAAACATGCCATGGGGTAGGAGGCCGTGAGATAAGCAGAGGTGGGGCCTTTACTAGACACAATGACTCCGTTTTTGTGTTTCCTCGACTACAATTTTGGAGTAGGGCGCATTCTGTCATTGGCAAGTTTCCCCTCCCCTCAGCAGCGACACGAACAGCTGTCATCCTCCAATTTTTTCCTCCAGGGCCTGTGCTTCAGAATTCTATTTCTCATGGATGCATTGACACAAGATGTTGCAAACTAAAAATGTATGTTCATTGTGAGTGAAGGTCACCAGCTTTGAATTTTTGCTTGGAAGCTGGGGAGGCCCACGCGTCGCGCACACAGTGGAAGGTTCGATTGTTTTTTGACCTTGAGAGACAGGGACCATTCCGAAAGGGATTGAATTGAAGTAGGTGTGTAATAACGTAAGGTATAAGGTTGTTCATCCCAAAACTGGACGTAGTTACATGTAAGTTCAGTTTATGAAAAATTGTTGACACGAACGGAGTCTGCGTTACGCTCTGCATCACGCTAAGAGAATGGAAATGCTGAATATAATGTAAGTTTCTCTTTAGACGATTTTATACCAGAACTAGTCTAAATATCAATAGCTGACCATTATTGCTGTGTTCCATTGTACTCGTTTGTTCTGTGTGGCATATTGCAATGAAGCGCAAGTACCACCTTTGTGTGCTGGTCGTTCTACCGGGCACGTGGGCAGTCCAGCGTCGACACGCTTGTAGACCACCACTCGTTTCCCCCTGGTTCAATGCTAATAAATCATTACATTGTGCACCTCGAATTGTTGCTTCAGTTTACGCATTACTTTTAGAGCTGAACATACTCCACTGCACTATCCTCGGAAGCAAATAGCGAAGTACTTTCCACGTTGTGCTCTCTCGGTTCACATTGTGTCACATCTGTGCTAATAAGTAAAAGGATTCATTGTAATAAAGATCGGCTACTGAGACACATCTATTTTTATGTTTTGTAAACAGGTACATCCTGCCATTCTGCGATTGTCATCTATTCCAGACCCCAACCAATGGTTTCTTCAACCGCGAGCTGCAGCTACATGTCAATCACTGGATTTATGTGACTCTTTTTTGGGACGATCGCCAAGGGCCGATATGCCCTTGTGTTGCTCCCAATTGCTGGTACAGCATAACAAGCTTTACGGTGGTCTAGTGCCAAGTTGATGCACCAGCCTTGCAATTCACTGTGCGACCAAAGTGCTTCATTTACCCAAAACGAACACCCTGTGCACCCAAAAGGAACAGCGTGCGACTAACGATAAACATATGTGGATCGAGAGCAAAGAAAAAAAGTTCATTTTGATTGAATATGTCAATCGCCGAATGTTCTCGAAGAATTTAATGTGAAAGAATTGTACTTTAAAAGGAAACAGCAAGAGTGTACAATCGGTAAAGTACAGTTTCATATTCCGAATTGTGACACGCTGTGTTGTGAGACGATGTGCGTTGTTTTCCGGGTTCTGCGTCAAGTTGCGTAGGTGACGACTGGGCACGTTTGGCTATGCTGCCCAGTAACGTCACGGAGAGGGCGGAGAATATCAATGATTTGGTGTGGTCAGGCTCAGGGGAGGATATGATTTAGTGACGCAAAGGCAGTCCACCCTGGGCGATGCGGCAACTGATAAGATTATCACAAGATGGCCGCGCCCTGCTGCCCGATTTCGATTGTGTACAAAAGACGAAAACTACAGTAATGTGCATAAGAAATGTTTGTACGATCGATCAACGTATGGTTAACAACACATGGACGAACCATAGGGACAATAATATTTCTGACCGCACCATTGCTTTAACGCCATTAGCAACCGTCTCCTGGGCTGGGACGGGGCCAATTTAAAATGTTTTCGTTCTATAAACAAGTCGCCTCACAGCGTCCCGTTCACGGAACGAAAAAGTCTGTTCAAAGATGGCTGCCATGGAAAGGGAAGTCACGCATGTGGAGGAAGAAAGCAGTGGTGCAGCTGAGGGTGCCACCGCCGCAATGAGGGTAAAGGGGTGGGGGGAGATTTAAAAAGGTGCCCAAGGGTGGAAGGGAGATGGCAGGGACGAGAAAAGGCCATCGGGTAACTTGGAATGTGGGCTAAGTTCGGGGGCTAATATACAGTTAATGGGGATTATCAGGACAGGACTTAATTGCCTACCATCTGGTGAACAGGTAAAGCTTGAGGTATACCAGGACAGTCTCATGGTGTACATACAGATCCTGGTCATCACGACGACTGAACCCTCGCCTTTGCAACGCCATTGTTCCTCCCATCATGGTGGCCCGCAATGCCAAATGTGAAAACCTGGCGTGTGCCATGTTTCTCCCAAGATGACGCTCTGCAGTGCTGATCGGGAATGCTGGAATCCATCTAGCCTTTTCATGCCTGCTTTGTCATTCCTTGCAGTTTCCACTGCAGTGTGGAACTTTGCATCTCAACGCTAGGTACGTTCTCTTACTACCTTGCTCAGCGCTATTGTGATTCCTTGTGGTCCCTCCTTCCTTCCTTCCTCGTTTCCTGGTCCTCCTGGCCTTGCTTTCCTTGCTCCCTCCATATATGCTCTCCGCTACGTGATACTATGTGCTACCTTGTTGCTGCCATCCTCCTGACATCTGCTGAGCCTGCACCTCTACACAGGTTTGGTTCCTTCGTTGTGGAAGGCTTTTTCTCCTGTATTGTGTTACTGCGCTCCAGACACCACCATGCCTAGGTGTTCCCTTCGTTGGTCAGGGTGGCATCAGTAGAGTCTCGCCCCTATCTCAACGACACTCAAATGCATCAGAAGACACATCAGAGTTCCTCTCCAGCTAAGTCATCACGCCAGAAGACGCAGGTTAGTGTAAAGCCTAAAGGTGTCTCACTCGCTAGTCCCCGGAGATCTACCGTCAAGGTGGCCAGGACACGGCCATTGCTATTGGATCCAGTGGATCCAGTTCCAGTGGTGGACCAGAGGGTGAGGATCACCTGGGCGAGGGGTCTTCGGGGAGTGGAAGTGGGACACCACGGGTTGAGACGCAGTATCCCCTTCCCTGTAACACCTTTTCCCCCTCCTACCCTTTAGGATATTTAGAAGCTCCCCCCTTTTCCCACTCAAACACTTCCTTATACAGTAACAGACAACAGACTAACACCAGAGCCATTTATCTGACATGTGCCAACACACGGGTCAGGCAAAGTAAGGCAATTGAAAAATAACCACGCACACCCGACGGCTCTTTACCTCCGCCACAGGGATAAAAGGCAGAGCACAAAAGCACAATTTGAGCAAGGCCGAACCCACAAGGAGTCAGTTACACCAAACCGGCAGTTCAAACGGAAGAAAAAGGTGGCGAGAACTGGAAAGACGATGAAGGGGGCGGGGGATTACAGTTGCCCTTTGCAACTCAAACCTGCAAAGCCTCCGAAAGGGAAATCATAATACTGGGAATTAAAGCTGGCATGCAGAGCAGCAGAGGTCACTGGTACACAGGGGACTCCCGTATTGATAACACAGGCTGAGAGGCAAGCTGGCCACCGTGGTACTATCCTTGACGCCAAAGATCAGAGATGCCAACGGATTCAGCACAGCAGGTGAGTCAGAGGAAGCTGGTAGTAAACAGAACTGTGTTGAGCCCAAGTTGGCAAGTAGCAACATTTTGAACGCAAGGAATTTGAATCAGAAATAACTTGTGTGTGTGTTTGAACTTTAAAGAAAGCCCAGTTGAGGTCCAGGTGCAGAGGAGTCCGGCGCCATGTGGGTGATCATTCGAAAGACTGACCAGGACTGGTTGTGAAACTACAAGAACCAGAAGGCCCTAGGAAGGGGTGGCGAGAGGCGTCACGAGTGGTCCTACAAGGGTCACGTCAAATCCCTTGTACAATCGAAAGTCTTAGACCTGTTGCCAGAGGAAAACTAGGGGAAGGGAACCCTGCTTTCCGATAAGAAAGTGAACTGTGGAATAAGGCAAGTGTGAACCCGACAGAGGGATGCCGAAAGAAAGTTAGAAGGAAACCCCTGCTTTCTGATGAAAACTAGCAATAAATGAACTGTGTTAGAAATACATGAACTGTGTAAAAGGCTGTAGTGAGCCAGACCGAGGGAAGCCCAACATGCAAGGAGGATCCGAGCCCAGCGGAGGGAGATCCTGGGACCGAAGAGCAATCGCCCAAGGTGCAAGATCACCAAGAGAACGTTTGTTTGTCGTCGTGAATCAGCAGACCTTCTAAGGCAAGAGACTTTATCAGGAAAGAGACTTAGCCTCTGAAGGTTTTGATAGCGTTGAACTGGAATTGTGAACCTCGTGCTGACGAGGCCCAGGAGTGTTCTGTGCTCAGAAGTCCCGCCTTGTCCCGTGCTTAGAACATGGTGAAGGGAGACCCTGCCATCCTATCCAGACATTTCATTTTGTGAACATTTCTTTTAGGGGGAACATTAACCCACACTCTTTTTTGTAATTTAGCAGTAGGAATTGGCAATGGCTTTTCTTAGAATAGGCCCTCTTTATTTGACAAGACGCCACTAGGACTGCCTTATTATTTTGATGGTCGTAGCTTGCTCCCATCTTAGATTTAGATTAGGCGTTTATCTCCCCTATTATAAAGTTCAATAAACAACCTTGAACTGTGATCACTTGTGTCTGCCTTCACTGTTGCCACCATGAGTTCCTTATACCTGACAGACACACACTTTGGATGAAGCACTTCATGTATGAATGGAATGTGGGCTGGTGGCCCCTTATGAGCGAGTCGTTATCTTTTTGTTTGTAGGTTTTTGAAAAGGTAAGAAAATTGTGCCTTTCTCCATAGTTGTACTATACTCCAACATGCACAGACATATGAGAACTTCTCCATTGCCTCATATCTGACATACCATTATTGGCTTTGGCAATGCTTGCTTCAGTTAAATGAAGACAATACTAAACAATAGCCTGAACAATGCTTGTTGCTTTTAAAATGTTTTTTTGTTTTATAAGTAAAGTGTCTTCACCAGAGTTACACAAAATGCCAAAATATTGATATGGCAAAATATAAATGGCAAAGCGCAATGCCCGTTTCACTCTAAATGAAGGCAATACAAAAGCCCAAACTGTGGCCTTTGACAATGAAAGCAGTTTGCTTTGAAACACAATGCATGTACAGCCAGATAGAAATTGAGAAGGAGCAATGGTTCGTTTCACAGAACCTAGACAAAAGTTGAAACTAATGGCTCTGGACAATGCTTGGCTCAATTAAATGAAGAGTGAAACTTTCACATAAAGTGTGTTTCTTAAAATTAGGGCCTTGGACAATGTGTGGTTTGGTTTTTAAATAAATACTCACGGACATTCTGCTACATAGCAACACACCCACAGTAGCAGAGAGGGGGGCTTTGTGAAATATCTGTGCAAGACCCTGGCACAAGGTTTATCTATGAAGATCACAGCTGACTCAGAGTCATGGCACAGTGTCTTGCGTCAGCTGTGGAATGCCAGGAATTTGCTGACTCTCAGGCAGCTGATCAACCATGTTTTCTGTCGAATCAACAGTAAATCCACACGCCAGATCGGCTGTGTGGATCTATTTGCTCAGCTAAGCAGAAAACGTGCTTTTATGTGTCCACACAATCGGATAACTATTAGTAACAGAAACATATGAATGAGTGACGATTGTGAATTTGATTTTGAACAAACCATTTTTTTCTGCAAAGTAAGCACAAAGTACATGAATTCAGGAAGTCTGTAGGTGTTGATAAGGGCTCACCTCTTAAAAGGGGGCTTCTGACTGCACAGGGGTATCGCTTGGCTTGAACTTAGGAATTCTGGCAGAGCGCCGGTTCCAGTGTTTTTACTGCTGCACGACTAAAGAAACCTTTTATCTGGATTTGATCATGGCTCTGGGAGCTTCTGCAAGACCTGGTTTTATTTTATATCAACATTTAGAAAAAGGGTATGTTTTCTTTTCTTTTAAATAACTGTTAGCCAAATGACTGTAGGGAATTTAGTGATACAACAAAGTTTAACAAGGAAGAAAGGCTTGAGTGGCCCTAGCAGACTCTGTGGCCAAGTGGCGCTTGTGTCTTTGTTTTGTGTGTGCTTTGCTAATTGTGAGCTAAATGTGTGATACTGTGTGCTATCAGTTTAAAATACAGTTTTAACCTTTGTAGTGTTTTATACAATATTGGCAGTGCCAACATTGTGAAGTTTTTGCCAACGTTATCAAGCAGCGCACATGTTGTAAAAAAAAAAGTACAGGCAGTGTTTTTTTTTTACACAAGCGCATGGAAATGTAATTAAAAAAAAAAAATGTTACAAGTGCTAGAGTATTGCAGCGCATTCCAAGACCGATGCAATATGTTTTCAGGGTTGGACTCTGTATTAACATGGCTTAAGATTTCAGTGTTAAAATGCCAGTGCAGAGGCCACCAGAGGGTGTGCGGAGGATGGAAGTCTCAGCCTGACGCTCCCATCCACCGGTCCCGTTAAGTGATTAGAGCCCCGACTTAAATGGCCCCCCGGCCCAACATCCGGCACAGGATTGGAGGTGAAATCTTGCATCAGAAGTAACGGTGATCGGTCCCGGATTACATAGGTACTGTCAGAGGCCCGAAACAGCATACCTAGGTTGAGGAAGCCCGCCCCTTCCGAATTGTCTCAAGGGTGGAACTGGCCAGTGGTCACCTCAGCGACGAGCCTGCAGACCCTGAAGCGAGAAGACATCGACCGGGGAGTGAGGAGAGGTGGCCTGTGCATACCATCCTCCCCGGACCAACGTATGAGGCAGCTTGTGGTGGCATGAGGGGAGCCCCCCCCCTTGTAATCCCTGCGTGAGCCTAAGCAGGAGGAACGTATCAGCTGGAACAGCAAGAGATGACCCGCTGGGGGAGGAAAAGGACCCCACCACATACGGAGGCAGGGCCACCTGGTGAGCGTGCCTGGCACACGGGGGGGTGGAAACATCATGGACCCCAGCAGCAAGGCCATCAAGAGCAAAACAGCGGGTGAAAGGGGTAACGAAGTGCGCTGAGACTTCATAGAAGCTGCTTCTATCACAGAGGGATGCCTAGAAAGAAATGACTGCCGCTGGAGGCGAACAGGACAATGATATAAGCAGAGGGAGGTGAATAGGAGCCCACATATGCTCCAAGGGCCAGCACCCCCCTAGGAGGAAGGGGTGTTGGTGGGGACCCTGCAGTAAGACATTGAGCAGTGAAAGAGCCCACGCTATGGACCCCCTGAGAGGGGAGGAATTAACTAGTGGGCCCATAACAGACTCATGCAAAGAGCCCCTCTCAGGCGAAGAGGAGCAGGCACAGCAGACTGACGGAGGACCCTTCCCCGGTTTAGAAGGTAATAATCGTGTCTTGACTGGAAGATGGAAGGACCCAGGGTCTAAAAGTTAAAGGAAATACACAGGATGGACCTGGTGGTCGCTCACAACAATATCCCGTAGGGGGGTAAGAAGCACTGCCTTAATCAGGGATCACCCTCCGGCAGACGGCACCCCTCTCGTAGAAGCACTGGACTGGTGATTGGAGGAGGAAGAGGTCCCCCAAAACCTGACTAGGGAGGTGTGGGCCTCACGTGTTGCGGATAGGGCAACACCCCCTGATGTGCAAGCATGCCTGAGGGAAAGACACACTGAAGGCATCATCCACCATCTCAAGTGGAGCACGGGGGGAGCGCAAAGGGAGCTGCACACTGGACATCAGGTGAAGGTGCATGGAGGCGCAGCAGAAGCCAGCCACCTACACATACACACCGAGCCGTCCTGGGCATTGAACCCTAACTCACACCAACATGGCCACTGCACCGTAGGAATCCGCAGCCACCAAAAAAGACGTTGCAGCACTGATGGAAGGAATCAGGAACATATGGGCAGACATTTCGAGTATGGTGGACACAATCACCCAGAGGATAGGCAAAATGGAGGAGTGGTCAGAGGAAGTCGAACACAACCAAACCTCCCTGGATACCCTAGAGACACAAATGGTCCTGCGAATGTCAGAAATGGACCACCGGGAGGAAGAGGTCAGAATGATAATTGATAATTATGAAAACCACCAAAGACGGAACAACTTAAGGCTTTTTGGAATCCCTGTCAGTGAGGGCGAGAGAGAGCGGACCTGAAGAGAACACTTTGAAGTCACAAAATTGTTTTTTGATTACACCATCATTGAGGCTAAGATCAAGAGAATTCACCATGCGGATGGGGCGATAGGGGGCCCAGAGTCAGTCCGGGCCCGGTTTCATAACTACGCCGACAAAATGAAAATCTTGGGGAAAGCAAAACAGAAAGGCCCAATCATTTAAGGCACGCCCAGAGTAACTATTTTCCAAGATTTATCCTCATTGAACCTCACCAGGAGAAGGTTCTGCACGCCCTTGACGAAGTGGCCCAACGAAAAGGGAATGGGGTACAGATGGGGTTTTCCATTCTCCCTCACAATTCAACTGGATGGGCAGAAACAGACTGACGAGGACATTCGCAGGGTCCTGAGTGAGCTGCTAGGTACAACCGACACCTCGAAGAATCAGGGAGAAAGCTTGGACGAGGATAGACAGTGGCGCATTAAGGGGCCTAGAAGGAAGCAGATGCCGGGATCCAGGAAATACAGGAAGCTCAACACTTCACCCATGGCGAACACCCGATTCATAGTGGACAAACAGCCATGGAGAAGATGGCGAGTGATGTGGTCCCATATGCAGAGTAAAGGTATTACCCATAGGTTTGGGCGTATAGCAAATGCAATACATAAATAAATAAATAAAAATGGCACTGCAGGCCCAAGTTGACCCCTGTTGGGTTATGTTCTTGTGGTTTCTTTGAAAGGAGTTTGGGGAGCTGCGGGGGCCACCAGTAGTCTGGAAAGTTGCATCTCGGAGCAGCAAAGTGGTCAAAGGGGAGGGCGTTTAATGGTAATGAGGAACAGATGTACGGGATCAGAGGGGAACCAGTCCAAGCTGGTGGTCCGACCTCACCCTGGTGACGTCAACCGGGAGGAGTCAAGCGCTCTTGAGGGTTATTCAGGGGTTGGGGCAGGTACTGGAGTAGGGGTTAGGATACGGGTGTTCTTGAAGCTGTGATATTCGGTTTTCGGGAGGTGGTGGGATCGGCACAGGCTGCCCGGGGAGCGAGGAAGATGCAAGCGCAGCGGGATAGTAGTATGGCAGTAGTTGCAGACAGTTGGGGGGGATGGTCACCTTCGGGTGGGGACATTGAATGTCAAGGGGATGAATTCATCCACGAAAAGGTCATTGGTGTCTAGGGAGTTCCGTAGAGCGGGCATGGATGTTATGTTCCTCCAACAGACTAAATACGCTATAGGAGAGGAACAGAGGGTCCCTGGCGGTGTCCTGGTGCAGGAATACTGGGGCTCTGGGCCCTTTGAGGAAAGCGGGGGTGGGAATTCTCATTGGAAAAGGGCTTAGAATGGTGTTCTCTATCGTATGGTTGGATGAAGGCAGGGCCCTCCTGGTTGCGGGTACTATAAAAAAGTGGGGTTCAAATTTGCCATTATCTATTGTCCCAACCAAGGTCAGCTGAGGTTCTTGTTGAAAACTCTCCCAGAGAGAATACTTGAAGCTACAGGCCACATAATATTGGGGGTGGGGGGGATTTTAACATGCTGGCAGATGTTAAGCTCGATAGGCAAATGCGTTGTACAGGGACGCAGCATTTTCCCAGAAAGGGGTGTGGAGAGGTCCGGGAAATGTTGGAGGTTTATGGGCTCCTGGACATATGGCGTCACCTTCACACCTTTTACTCAGCCCCACATGGCACCTTCACCAGAATAGATTATGTGAACCTTTCAAGGGGTCTGTGGGAAGAGATGGTGGGCTCGGAGATCTCCCTGATAAATCTCGTCAGACCACGATATGGTAACAGTGGACTTGAATCGGTTGGGCCTCGTACCTAGGGGGTCCAAATGGAGATTTAACAAATCACTGTGGAAGGTTCCGGTGTTCTATGAGAATAATACGGAAGAGGGCTCGAGGAGGATGGTGTGGAAGGCAGGGAAGGAGACATGGAATGGGGATCCTGATTAGGGAAGGGGTAAGGAAAAAAAGGGAACTGACATTAATTGAGAATGAGTTAAGGGCGGAGATCGCCCAACTTGACAAGAGGGCCCAGGACGCCACAGAGAGGAGGGCGGACAGAGTGTTGGAGGAGAGGGGGAAAAGGGAAGAGCTTAGGCTTCTGGAGGAAGGTTGAATAATCAGGAAATTACAGTTCCTGAAACAAAAGTTTTATGAGAAAGGAGATAAGGCGGACACACTATTGCCCGCCAGGTAGAGGGGACAGCGTTCCGAGCGATGGGTGGAGGCCATAGAAGGATTCAATAGAACACAACGGATCCATCCGGACCAAGTGGGCTTTATAAAGGGTCGACAGGGGGTGGACACGATGAGGAAAGCCTTGCATCTGATTCATGGGGCTAGGGAGATGGCGGGGGACCCAAGCCTTCTCTCAGTGGACACTGAGAAAACCTTTGATAGGGTGGAGTGGGGCTTTCTAAAGGAGATCCTAGGCAAGTTGGGTTTGGGTACTAGGTTCAGGAGTGGCATAATGGTAGTCTACGCTTCGCCCAGGGCATGCGTGGCAGTTAATTGTGGCTATTCTCGCTGGTTCACCCTAAGTATGGGTACATGACAGGGCTGTCCCCTCTCCCCGATGCTATTCACGATGGGTGGGGTAGATTATAAAGTTGCTTTATATGCAGATAAGCAACCCCCTAACCTCTATGCCCAGGGTAATCCGGCTGATTGAACAGTATGGAGAGCTCTCCGACTAACATTAATAGGGCTAAGTTGGTCCTTTTTCCTCTGAGCGGGGACAGGAATGGAGATGTAAAATCACCCCACTGGGACTACTGGTGAACAGGGACACACTGCGATACCTGGGGATTCATCTCATGAGGGACGTGGGAGACTCATTTAAATCCAACTTCCCCTCACTCCTGTCCGGATTTCGGGACGACCTAGTAAAATGGGGAAAATTGAGCATATCATGGCTCGGACGCCTTAATGCCCTGAAGATGGTGGGTTTACCAAGGTTCCTATACGTGTTCCAGATGCTCCCGATCCAGGTCCCGGAGGTCTTCTTTCAGGAGATAAAAAGGGGATATGCTTACATTTCTGTGGCAGGTGAAGAAAGCGAGACTAGCCTATGATGTGCTCACCTTACCGAAAGAAAGGGGGTGGGGGAGGGGCTCCCGAACCTGCTATTGTACTATAAAGCAACACAGCTAAAGGTCCTCCTACCCCATCTTAGAATGCAGAGGGAATTCCAATGGGTTAGACTGGACAATCTTAACTTGGACCCTGCCACTGTAGGGGAATGGCTGTGGGTACCAAGTAGTAAGCACCCCCGAAAAACCAGGACCACCCGATCCTGTGGACGATATGGGTGATATGGTGACATAGCGCAGAAATGCAAGGATTAACGACATGGCACTCCCCCACTGAGTCACATGTGGGCGCCTGGGATTCGAGACACGATCCCACACCCTGAAAGATTTCAAGCATGGTTTGAGGAGGGTCTGGAGCGGGTCAGCCAATTGTGGAAGGAGGGCACCTTTATTACAATAACGGAACTGGAGGGGGAACTGGGCATAGACCCTCTTTCAGTCTTCTCAGTTAAAGGGGGTGCTCACGTGCGGTAAATGGAGAGATGGGATACAGAGAGACCTATTGAAAATCTACTGGATAAAAAACGAAATGAAGGGCCTGATCTCCGCGAAGTATGGTGTACGCAGGGAACGGGTCCACTGAGAACCTGAGATGGAGATGGGAAAGGGATATGGAGAGGGAAATAGACCCAGCGCTTTGGTTAAGACTATGTAGGGGGGCCGCCCAGACCTTGATCTCGAACAAATACAAATTGCATGCAATAAAGCTCCTTCATAGGTGGAAATACGACCCGGTACGGCTCTCAAAGATGTTTCAGGCCACGGGCCTCATGTGCTGGCATTTATGTGGGGACAGGGCCGACTATTGCCATATGTGGTGGGGATGCCCTAGAATAAAGGTGTTCTGGGATGGAGTGCTGGGATGGATCAGGGAACTAGAGGGGATACACAGTATTAAAACAACCTTTCTGACCTTATTCGGGATGGAGGAAGTCGAGGGAGAACCGAAGAGGGCGAAAGGGTTGGCAGCGCCCCTGCTGCTGGCAGCACAAGCCATTTAGTTACGAAATGGAAAGGTGCCCCAACCCTCGGTAATAGGGAATGGATCAATGTAGCACTGAACATACGCATCATGGAAAGAATAACTGCGGGGTACCCATCTAGACGGCATGGTAGCTATATAAAACAATGTCAAAAATAACAATATCAAGACTTCACTGTAAAAACCAATTTATGCCTGATAACATTTAATTTGAGGAGCTAGCGCTAATCACAATGACAATGACAAGCACGCTATCCCCAAGAGCTAATGCGCTAGTTCACAGGTGTTGTAACCAGTAAGCTTTCACAAGCTGCCTGTGATTACACAATATAAATAAATATGTTAATGGGGATTCACTTTTGAAATGGCCATATGGTTCAACAGTCTGATGGTTAAAAGGTGCATGTTTCTTAATGTTCACAGTGCCAGCAACCTCACAAAATACATACAGTACTTCCACCATATGGCACGTTCTTTCTAATTTTTAAGTGCACACAACTTCCTATACAGTAAAAGTTTCTCACGCAATTGTAACACAGCAACAGGCCTGGGGTAGGCGGTTTAGGGTTAAATGAAATAACGCATAGTAATTATACATTTACAGCGTGCATGTATAATTCTCTTAGATGTCTGTGCTATGTGTTTTTGGGCATGCTCGCATTGAGAGCCAGGACTTTCTATTCTAAAACTATTCAGCCATACAAAGCAAACGTAGTAAAATATAATCAGACTTTTCATCTCAGATCCAAAACCTTGGGCTGGTCGATTGAGAACAGGTGGTTATGCAAACTTTATAAAGCTAGAGCGAGTGTTGTGCAAAAAATAACACTAACCTAGAGTGTTAAATCATACAGCTCTTTTAGCACTGCGTATAGGGCAACAGGCAAAATAATGCTGTGTACCAAGGGACCTTTTCATTTATGAAACAATATTTCTGGCACTGACGCTTGCGAGATAAGACGGTTGAAATGTGCAAGATTTAATTGTCAGTGGGAAAAATGTGATTTAATACGGTTTCTGGTGAGTTATAGGGGAGTTATTGACATCACAGCAGTGAGGCAAGGATACATTCATATTCTAAGTGTAAAGCCTGTGATTTATTAAACAAATTGAGGTTTTGTACAGCACCGTTTCCCAAAAAGAGTTACCGTGTGTGCACGCTCATGGGTGTAACTTTACTACTAAAAGGGATGTCACACCCTGGAGCAACTATTTTAGAAGTTTTCATAGGGTTTATTTACAGTTTGTTTTCAATATTGTGATTATAAAAAAAATCACTCTGTATTCTCGACGGTACTGTCTGAATATACTTGTGTCAGCTGTGCATTTATAAAAACACACACTTCTCTTAACACACTTGCATTGTCAAAGACCATAGTTTGGGCATTTGCATTGTCTTCATTAGGAGGGAAGCAGCCATTGCGCTCTGCAATTAAAATGTTGCCATATCAATATTTTGGCATTTTGTGTAACTCTGGTGACGACACTTAACTTATAAAACAAACTGCTTTCACTGTTAAAAAGCATTGTTCAGGCCATAGTGTTTAGCATTGTCTTCATTTAACTGAAGCAAGCATTGTCAAAGCGATTTGTTTTTATGACAAAGCATCACTCTTCATTTTTAAAAAGGCAAAACACTTCTTGTTGGCTAACAAGTGCAGAAATCCGCTGCTGATATTCTTTATCTGGCAAAGAACCGCATGCGCTGGCCATACATTGGTCTTTCCCATTCAAGTTTAATGTTACTAGCCGTTGAAGTCAACTCTTTAGTCGCTTCCTTTATATTATAAAACCATGACGTCATCTATACTCTCTATGCAATTTATAGGTTGCTTCCTAGAACATTAAAGTCCAAACCCCCACTCCTGCATCATCGCTGCGTCACTCTACAAAACCCTAAGTTCACAGTCCCTGTCTTCAGAGTTCACTTTGCTCTCAACCCTCATCCTGACAGCACCGCTCCGGGCTGCTCCCATGTTTACATAATTTTTATATTAAAACTTAAATTCAGTTTATATAAAAACTCAAATTATATCCACTTGATAGCAAATATACATTATATAAAATCGATAAAGAGGATATCATTGTTATACAAAATGTATATTAATTGATATCAAAGCCGTATCAAAGGAAGGCAAGATTAAAGACACAAAAAGGAGGCATTCCCACTTGTCAAAATTCACTTGATGTGAAAAGGGAACCCCATTAACTACTGGGATGCATTTGGTACACCAGATGTCACTGGATTATACCCGACAGATAAGAGATATGGTCAGCTGTAATGAGACTGAGGAAACATACAAATCCACAAGTGTTGTCCAAAAAACATCGGTTTGATTTTAGGACCCACTTAGCAAACAGCTCAGACAGCGAACTGGAATTTTCACAAGTAGGAGAGAACAACATGTAACATTTGAACAGAGTATTGAAACATACAATCATACTGGAAAGTTGTGAGATGGAGAAATGCATCAGTCTACTTCAATACATTAATAGATATACTGATGTTCAATATAAAAACTCATAGCTCTGCCACACGCATATTAGTTATTGGCTAGAATATTTGCGCTTTCTGTATTCTGTCATGTGTGGGGCAGGGATAGGCAGATAAAAGATACTGAATAAGATTTGTTACTTGGTTTGATACAAATGTGAAAATAAAGGTTTGACAGATAAAATATATTTCAGTTAGCCAGGGCTAAGTCATCAAAAATAAAGCACAACTGAACTTCCCTTCATTGGTAGACTGGCCACTCTTACCCTCCCGAAAATCCAGATGTTTCTAAAGACTTTTATAAGATCACCCTTCCACCAAACTTCCATCACACAGCAAAACATTGACGTCAACATGATTTCCCTCCAAAGTCAGGGTGCATCATTTACCTTGCAGTCTAGAAGAGCACATACGTTGCAAAGTCCACAATTTCAACATTAAGCATTCCAAAGACAATAGTTACGTTATCTGCAGTTGTTTAGTTCATTTTATATTCATAAGCAAGTATTTATGGTGCCGACACAAAGAACCAGCCCAGCTCAAAGAAAATACAGGCTAAAGGGCTGGTTAGTTACTCAACTATTACATTATGCGCTGATTCAATACTTTTAACATTGTGCATTGGGAGCTGAGAAACAAAGCCTGTACCTTACACAGAAGCCCAGTGTGCAGAAATTCAATTTGAAAGCTACCAGCCAGCCATAAAGTAATTTGCCACCTCAATTCTATGCATACAAACAGCACACCATTTCTTACTCACCAAGAGTTCAATATCACTAGCCAATTGGTAGGGCAAATTTTGCATCCTACAGAAGCCTATACAATGCTCTTTTTCTCTGGGCCATCCAGCATGGCCTGGGTTAACTTGGGATGTAAACACTGTCTAAAAGAACGGTATAACCACAAATAATCAGTTTTAAATACAGGGGCACAAAATAGAGCACGCTCACTCCTAAATACAATACTGAACACTCATACACTATATATGAGATCACGACTATGCGTAGGAGAGCATGTACTGCTTGAATACTTGTTTATCACATGTGCTGTACCAAGACCTAGCCATGCAAATTAATAAAAAAAGACAGCATCAACATGTATCTCAACATGACCACTATAACTGATGTAATCAAAAGCTGTTAGCATGAAGGGCATATGCCCATTTCTCGCAGAAACACCATTTACACCTTAGCGTTTATCTATGGGACAAATTAAACAAACCGGTCTGTTCATTGCTAGCCTGCAATTATCATGCCTAATAACCCAGCCTATATTCCATGCAACCAAGTGAGTGCCCCTAGTTGCTACATGTTGACATACCACAAGCAGATTATTATGCAAGATTGGTGGGAAGAGGGATTTGTTACAGAATAGAATAATTATATTACATCACTTTGTATGCATTCTGCGCCGAGCTCCCTTACAAACTGCCCATGTTGCCTTTAAATCTTTCCCCAGTCTCCACTTGTGCCATGTCCACTGCTACCAACACCAAAGTTCTCAGTAAAAATGAAAGAAAAGAAGAGAGCAAGCAAGCAAAAGAGAAGGAAACAGAGCAAGACAGAGGGACATGTGTAGCTGAATAGAAGAAAGGAGGTGATGGGAGGTAGAGAGGTGAGACAGACAGCTCTATATGTTACAGGCATGCATGGGGGTTTGAACCACCACTGTGCATTGGTGTGGGTTGGGTGGCGACACTTGCTCATTTCGTAAAACACCCCCCGACCTTCTATCTTCCCATTGGTTTATGTGGAGCGAAAAAACCCATAAAAGATAACAAATTGTACCAATACTTTTTCAGATAGCATTGCCAGGTGCAATCCCAACCAAACAACCTTCTCAACACCCCTCGTCTTCTGCCTTACTTGTGGCATTGTTCTATCCAGCCACCACATCCACCAAAATCAGAAATGTCTTCAATTGTACCGCGTTTACGGTTTCTGAGGAACAATTGAGTCATAAATCCCAAGTCATCGTCTGTACAAATATTTTTCTCCTCGTCGGATGCACTGTGGCCGAACAAAGTAATCAATCATGAGAGATGCACACAATGAATGTAGACATATTCACTTATTACAACAAGATCACAGAGAACAGCTAACACCAGAATCACACATTGTATCGGCCAAAGAAAATGTAAGCTTTGCTATAAGAAAATAAACCAGATTACACTTAATAGAAATATACCAATAAATCACCTTAAGTGCTATGGGTTAGCATTTTCGTCCTGAATTGCATATAAAACTATTGCAAGCCCCACCCACTGCTGTATTAACTAAAAGTAAATTATGGTGACCGAGGTCTATTCTGTAACTTGTACAGGCCTTGCAAGTTGTTGCTGTGGCCTCCTCACTGTTTTTTTTCCAAATCTAACCATGCTATATTCTTCCCTATCCCCATGCCCGTGGAAGGGGCTTGTGTGGCCCCCTCCTGCCGCTTTGCTCTCTATCTTCGAACATAGCATCATCACAATGTATTCATTTGATTCAGTATTTATAATGTACCTATGCAGCAAATGGTGTTTCGGGGGTGCTACAAGATGAAAAAAAGGGGGGGGAAGGGGGATGAAGAATAACAAAAAAGCATTCCTACTAGGCCTTGCGTCATTCAGATCATACAAGTGCAGTAACATGAAGTGCAGTCCAATGCGAAGTGAGAGGACAGGGCTGAACCAGGCTCAGTAGTGGTGTGGCCCCGCCAGGCTACTACAGTGGAAGGGATCACGGTAGGGCAAGTGCAGGAGTGGGGGAGTCAAGGGTGAATGAAGAGTTCGGGTAGACTCGGTGAGGAGGGCCTGGTGCCCTGAATGACTCAAAGGGAACCAGGCAGCCAGTCAAACTCTGAATGCAGCAAAAAGGGAAATTAGCATGGGAGGAGGAGAGGTAAGGAAGAAGAGAAAAAGAGTATCTTGAGAAGTGTCTGGAACTTAAGGAGATCCGGCTCAAGCCTGAGAGGGGCAGGGAGACCATTACAGAGGGAGGCTCCCACAGAAGAGAGAGATGTACCTCCACTCTCTGCTTGGAAAAGCATCTGATCTGAAGGGAGTTGGAGCTAGAAGACCGAAGGGGCTGTAGCAGGAAGGTTTTTGGGGAGAGAGTGTTGAATGTGAACTTGATCCTCGCACCAACTGGGAATAAGTGGAGAGATTTCGGGGCTGGAGTGATGCAGTCCCATCAATCTTGCATGTCTATCATCACCTTCTCTGTCTTCAAAGTCTAATCTCCCAAGGGGACTCGTCCTATAGTTTCCACTCAACATTTCTTCCAATATTTCCCCCCCCCATCTTGCAGAGACTATTCTACTCCCAATCATGCTGCTAGTGCCACCCATCCTGCCATCCCGTCTGCTCCTATACAGGTTTCCAACCCTCCTTCATATAACCCCTTCATCTGGAAGAGTGTGTCCTTCACCGACAGAATGGTAATTAAGGAGTTTGTCCTTGTACCGGGGTAGCGCTTTGCATAGGTGAAGTATGGGAGTGTCTCCCATGATAACATGTCACAGTTTAACTTAATATTTATCAAATTTGATTTCAATTCTCACTCACTCTTTTACCTCCCGTTCACACATTTCCCCAATATTACTTTTCTTGCACTTAATACGGTGTCTGAGGCCACTCTTCTGCGTAACCCAATGTTTCAGAGCGGCACCATAAATGTATGGCAAGTTCCTTAGTTTACATACTTGACCCAAGAGGACTGGTGAAAAAATATTTACCAGTGCTTTTTGTAAAATGGTGCATGTCGCAATAAGCACACTTCATATTTGGTGCAATGCTGCCAAGCATGCACAGTGAAACTCGCATTTGGTATTTAGTGCAACAAAGTGTGTTTGCAGTAAATGGAAAATAAGTTTCTAAAATCCCCAAACTCGCCATCAAGGTCGAGTAACATGCATAAGGTACTCGCCCTTCATAAAAACTACTCACCAATGCTAGTGGGCTAGTAGATTTTGCAAGCCCTGATTGTACAAAGAGAAATAAAATTACGTGGGATCCTTGGTAACAATGAACGCCAGATCCAAACTTGTTTATACAGGTACGTTTAATGCAGCAGTCCCGAGACACAAGGAAAGTGCAACATACAGATGACATTGCCATACCACTGGCCACCCACACCTTGCCAGTCCAATCCTTCCTCGCCCACTGTCACTCCTAGAACCACACACAAACACAAGGTTTCACACTGACATCATAGCCACATACAAACCGGGTTCCATGGCATCATCACCCATACATAGAATCGCTACATCTCTCCCTCCGTTACAACAACCACAATATCTAAAAGAGATCAATAATGCACACACTACATAAAAGGACACAACCAAACATACACACCGTCAATTGAGCACGCAAGACCAGCGTATGGACCAGCCAATCACTAAACAGCCCCTTACTAGACAACAAAACTGCTATCCCCATATGTCAAACCACAAGAGGCCTAGAAAAAAAAATTAAACGGGACCAAAGCGCTCTCAAACTGCAAATCGACTTTTCAGAATTAAAACATTTTACAAAAATCAGAGTTCAAAACAAAGTTCCTTTTAACAAAATGTATGTATTATGTAAATCACAATTTCCTTCACAACACAGATTATTCAACACAGTGATATTCATTTTTCCATCGTGAAAACTGTCAAGAATGACTTTATCATAGTAAACATCTAAGGATGGCCGACGGAATCATCCCGTCAGGGACTGGCCATGTAGTGAGGTTACATGGTATTGAGGTGATGCACTTTAGATATCAAGAGCGGAGCGTACGACTGATATTTCAGTCGCTGCCTTGAGAGTGTTTGTTTAACCAAATGCACATTAACTATCTTCAAAAGGGTGTTATAAAGCCTCATCGTAGTACATTCTGAAAGAAAGAAATATGCACATCGAAGGTTTATGGGTTATTCAGCATCTGCCCCAAGATGGTGGATGGCCTTGTCCCATTATGGGCTAGTCACACGTCACGTAACGTGATGCCTTGGTTTGGGCTTTAAATGTTGAGCGCGAGGCACACGGCTGGTTTTCCAGTTGTTGCTTCGCTGCTCACGAGTTTGGGTTAAGACAGGGGAAGAGGGGTTAATGGGTAGATGCGAGAAGGACATTTGTATATGAAGCTGTGGAAAGGGAGAATGAAAATCATTGTTATCCACAGGCATATTTGGCAACATGGAAGAGTTGTTTGGCTAGAACTTAGCTTTGAGAAGGAGTTTCATATGACGCAGAGAATTTGTTCCAGTGTAAGTATTCTCCTATATATGATGATTGATGGAAATATTTACATGTAGCATTGTATGAGATGTGGCTCGTTACTCATCGAGTGGCTCCTTTTAGGTGCTTGCATGGGAGCTTCAAATATTAATCTGCTATAAAGGTTAGTGATTAATTTGCTAGGAGTTCAATGGTTGATATGGGAAATTAGGGAAGGGATTAAGTAGAACTAATGATTTTGTTTTTATCAATTGTATTTTAGGAAGACGCTTTAATAAATTGAACCCTGAAGCAGGATAAGGTAAATCTGAAACGTGCTGGAAAAGGGGAAATGCTTCAATGAAGTAATTGTTGACAGTTTTCATGATGGAAATATGAATATCGCTGTGTTGAATAATCTGTGTTGTGAAGGAAACTGATTATCTAATAAATACATTTGTTAAAATGAACTGTGTAAAGACGATTTGCCATTTTAGTGCGCATGGGTCCCACATTACAAACAATATGATGTTTTACCTTAAGAGCCAACCTTACCCAGCTGCACCAGAATTTAAGTGTATTTTAATATATTTAGTATTTTAAGGTTGTTAAATGTGGAATTGTGATAACAGTGATTGAAATATATTCCATTGTTCAATTTGTGCTTAAGGTTTACTTTTGTTAACCAAATGCACAATAAAGAAAATAGATTTAAAACAAGTATTCACTTTCTTTGTAACAACTGAAATGGTTGTGTATCCCTACCAATTTATTTCTAAACCACAAGAAGTCACCAAGTGGATTGCGTAGGCAGATAACGCTGGGTAAATACAAAAGGAATTCATGAATGCATGCCACAAGCCTAATAAACCACAACACATACACTGAGCAGACTACCACGTCATGAATTAACAACCCGCAAGTGGTTAGATCACACCACTTTATAAAAGCAAAATATGAAATCATACCAGTTGCATACGATTAAACTGTTCAATTAATACCCCACAACTGTCACACTCACCTGGTTACTCTGCGGGAGTGAGGAATCCCTCCTGTGCCTTTATCTATTCCCAGTAATGGATTATTTTCACTCTGGGTTGGAAAGCAGAAGGTTGGCCTGTCAATATAAGAGGGGTACAGTACACTGCTCCATGTGTCTAGGCACCTCCCTCCTCCCCTTCTCAGAACCCTGTCTGCACGTGGATTCTAAATCTGAATACTAAGCTCACCTTTGTTGCTGGTTTGGTGCGCTCTCCGTCCTGCAAGACGCAGGGGTGCTACTTCATAGGTGGTTGGAGTCCCAGTTGCTTCACTGGAAGTTCAATCCCTGAATTTTCAGGTAAGTTCAGTTGTGCTGCTCCCTAAATGTTCGACTTGCTGCTGATAGTGGGAGGCTGAACCAATGTCTAATAAGCTTAACATATCAAGATTCCTTGATGAGCATGTGTTTTTCGCATTCACATGTGTCCCAAAGTGCAGGATTTGGCGTAGAGAACAGAAATAGCTTGCTGGGCTTTGCGGTAAAGTCAATGATTGAGCACTGGATGTGCGTAGGATCGCCTACAACCTGAAGAGACTTACTGCTCTGTGAATGTTTTTTGCTACTGCGCTGCCCTCTGATGCGCGAAGCGTGACTAACTTACTTTGTTTTTCCTTTACAGGCACAATGGGCGTGGACGATGCTGCGAACGCACTGGAGCACGGCGGACGCAGTTTGCAGATGCGTGGGGTTTCAGTCCGCGGGCTACAGATGCAGAGGGATTTCTTACAACTGCAGTCGGAATGCTAACCAGCGGAGATCAGGTAAGTGACCCGCGATGCAATAACGATGTCTTTTCTTCTCGGAGGAGCTCTGGAGAAACAGGAGAAGCTGCGGCGATCCGGAGCTGCAGGTAAGCCGCAGTGAGCGTGTGGAACAGAATCTACACGAAGCACGGACCTGTCTCTGGGCGTGGCTTATAAAGGTTACCACGGCCAGAGACTAGAAAGTGCCGTACAGTTCTCACCCTGACATTAGGGATCCATGTTAGATAGCCGGGAAGCACTAACCCCCTCTACTAGGATGTGTGTCTGTTCTGCAGTTTAAGACCATAGCTGCTAAGGAGTTCGTGGAAACGATGTCTGGGGCTAAAATGAAACCACTGACAGTATTTTGGTACGCCAGGCCCTAACCCATTCAGCCCGTGCCCGCCTATACAATGTTCCTCTATGGGCTAGGTATGGCCCATGACAACTCAGTGCAACATAAAATTCACTTTAATTCAAAAACATCTGTAAACCCGTGACCCTGTGTTGGAAGGCGCAACCGTTTCACCAACTTTCCACCATGCCAGCCTTAAAGCTGTCAACACAACCTATCCTGGGCCTACACTGTCAATTACACTATTAAAACCACAATCCTAGTAAAAATGCCAACCTGTAACATCACAATATTGGCTAACTTGCCAATTCCTTACCCACTGGAATCCACCCGGTATTCCACTGGACCATGTGTGAGAAACCAGAAGGTGTCTCTACCACTAGTCCCTGGGTTACCTGTCCTCCAGGTGGCCAGGACACGGCCATCACTTTTGGATCCAGTTCCTGTGGGTGTACCAGTATGGGAGGATGACCTAGGGGTCTTCAGGGAGTCGGAGAAAGGATGGTGAGACGCGGTATCCCCTTCCTTGTAACACATTTACCCCATCCTACCAGGTAGGATATTTAGGAACTTAACCCCCTCCCCTTTTACAACACAAACACTTTCTCACAGCCAGCCCGGTATAAAAGAAAACAGAATAACACTCAAGCAGTATACCTAATGTGTCCCAATACAATGGTCAGGCGAGGTCAAGCAATTACCAGCCATCACACACACCGGACTTCCATTACACTTACCCATACGGATAAAGGCGGAGAACGAGAGCACACGAAGAAACAGCAGTGTGAAGGTGGCAATTTAACGAGAGGCAGTTTAACGAGAGGAGAAAGACAGCAAAACAGAAGGGAGTTGCAAGGAGGGAAGTTCCCTTGACCTTTTTGACAAGGAACTGTTACTTTCACGAAACCTCGAAAACAGAAAAACAGAAAGCATAAGACCAGGAACCCAGGCGTAACAAACATGCTTTGTGTGTCGGAGATACCCGGGGCCCTGCGCGTCAGTAATCAAGGCGGGGAGAATCTCCAGCCACAGTGGTACTATCCTTGGCTCCAAGAACAAAGCTGCTTCAGTGAAAGCAACACAGCCGGTTAGTTAGGGAGACCAATACAAGACCATTTTTTGTTTTGAAGCCAAGGTTGCAAGCAGCAACACTGTAGGCCGAGCACTGGAACGAACATTGTTAAAAATGTGTGTGATAAGAACTGCTGACGAGTGA
Organism: Ambystoma mexicanum; assembly: GCF_040938575.1. Lineage (NCBI taxonomy): Eukaryota > Metazoa > Chordata > Amphibia > Caudata > Ambystomatidae > Ambystoma > Ambystoma mexicanum. The sequence goes on along the minus strand of NC_090922.1, from coordinate 1,245,431,856 downwards.
TTGAACTTTAAAAACAAGCTACACACCTTTGACACAGTGGTCTTGCCCTGCGCGAGTGCTCAATCAAAGGTCTCTGTAAGGTACCCAGTTGAGAAGTGATTAAAGTAGATAAAGATGGCCTGAACCCGGCAGAGGAAGCTCAATTGAAAAAGAATGAATAAATGTGAATCGAAGTGGTCCTGCAACTGGTCAAGTCAAATCCCCCACACAGTCGAGAGTCTACGATTTAGATGAAGTAGAGAAAGTTTGGAAAAGTACATGGATTTGGTCTGAGCCCGACAGAGGAAGATCAATTGAAAGCTTTGTGTTAAAGTGGGTCTGAGCTCGGCAGAGGGTGGCCCGGGGTGAATCGTAAATCACCCACGAAGTTGTACATGAGAATCCTGAGGAGAAAGGAACTTTGGAATGTTTGTCGCATCATGCCCTTTGAAGAGACTTTGAAGAGCAAAGAGATTTTGACATAGAAGCCCCTAATACTGAGATTTGAACTGCATCCTAGTGCTAGAGAAGACAGCGACTGTGCTAAGATTGAGTGTGCTGCCTTGTCTCCTGCTGTAAATGTGGAGAAATGAGGCCAACAGCTTGAATATCCTGACATCATTCCTTGAACAGTTTTCTTTTTGCATAACATTGTTTCCCACACTATTTTTATTTAGAAGTAAGGATTGGCGATAGGTTTATAAGTATAGGCCCTTTTATTTTGAGAAGACACCACTAGGACTGTGTTATTATTTGATGGTCGTAGCTTGCTCTCAGCTTTAGATTTAGGATTAGATAGGTGTTTTTTCAAACCCAGTTAAAGTTCAATAAAGACCCTTGAATTGTGATCACTTGTGTCCGTCTTACTGTTTGATGCCATGCCTTCCTTACACATGGCACTAGCCGGTCAAGTGGCACAGCGAGTAGAGCGCTTGCTCTGACATCCGTGCAGAGCCTGCTAACGCAGGTTCGAATCCCGGCAAGGCCAAACTCAGCCTTTCATCCTTCCGAGGTCGATAAATGAGCACCACACACCGTGGGTAATAATAAGCAGCGCTCAGATACCTGAGGGTTCGTAGCCCTATATAAATGCCAAATTATTATTATTAAAGCATGGAACCCCCCCCCCGTCCAACCCAACCACATGACAATGACCCCAAATCATGGCTACACCTGCCAAACCCATAACTTCCTTGAACCCGCCTGGTGTTCCAGTGGACCACGGCACACCATAACCTTTAACCCAAAACATACAATGATGGACATATCTGCTCATGTCACACAACCCCACACAGTCCATTCCTCCATCAATTACCACGAGCCCAAACATAAGATAGGACAAACTAGACATGCAAAACATCATTTACAAATGCAATCGAAAACAGTCGTTGTCATTCTCCAAATGAGGTGTCTTTTAACTATACACTTGTCCCAGAGTTCCAGTGCAGAATCCCCCACCCCCACAAATGAAAGGTCCTTGGAATAAACACAAAATGTCCCAAAGGTTCTGTGTGAACACCCTGCACTCCCAGTCTTGATACGTTAAGCACTGAAATGTTAAAACGCTACAAATAGATTTTCCCGTGCACAATCCTGTACTCACCAGATACTTTGATACTGAAGACCCCTCATGCACCATAAGGTACCAAAGTCCCCAAAAAACTTAACGTGAGGTCAACAAATTAACACAACAGCAAAATACAGGCCTCTATACCCAATATTAAGACAAAACCCCTCTTCCCCAAGAGACCCGACACCCTCCATTTGTTGGAGCCACAACATGCAATGTCACACTCCCCTTGTTTGGCGCAAACCTTTTCTGCTCATGGCCACAGCTTCCTCCACAGCTTATGTGGGGAGCCGTCTCATCTTCCCAGCCTTGAGCTAAATCCATGGTGGCGGGTTGGTGCCGACGCACTACATTGTGCATGTTCGATTTGAAGTGTTTCTCCGATTAACCTTGTTCTAAATTAGATAATCTATCAATTCTGTGTCCGTTTTCTCCCTCTGTGTTTTGTCATTCAATAATGTTCACTGTTTTGACATGATTCAATGATGGCATCCATGTACATTACAATTTCTGAATTTTAACTTTGATATTATGTTCATGATGAATGTTGAAACTCACTGAATGCTCGCATTTTGGTTACTTTCATGTCTTTTCTTGGGTTATCTTTCGGGCGATGAGTTTATGAATAGTGTTTGGATAATTGTATTTAATTTAGTTACAGCCTTGAAAAAGACCATGGTCGAAACACGTGTCGGCGGTTAGTTGTACTTTCAGGCAGATATTCTCTTCATAGTTTTTAAGTTGTTGTCTTTATAGGCATAGTTTCTGCATGTTTTTTTCTTTCTGTATGGTTTTCTCTTTCTGTAAGAAGATTCTGGTGTATTATGTGTGCCCAAACATCAATTCACATTGTTTATTAACCACTTTACTTTGGATCACTGCATATCCTTTCCATGTGCATTGTTGTCCTGGGTTATTAGCCATCCATATACGTTTACCTTATTGGGCCTTACAGGCTCGGATCTCTTTACCCAGATACAGGCTACAGGATATAGTGTCATCATAAGTCCCACATTTAATTTAGTTTTGGCATGTTCAGGTGGCCACATAGTTCGAAGCCTGCATACTTTCGTGTCTCCTCCATAGCTTACTCCATGCTCTGCTGTAACCGTCGCACAGTCTCACCAATATGTTTTTTCATCATCCTCCAGGTCTCCTTCCACTTTGATCCACGGCATATTGGTCACCCCGTCTAGCAAACTCGAGAATGCGCACTTCTGCTCTGCACAGCTGCCCGCAAGACTCCTCCACTTCCAGCTCTCGCCCAATGAGAATGGGCCCTGCGCCTCGTGTACAATCACACGTCGTCCCCACGGTAACTTTTTCCATGAAAGAGGGACGGCTCATACAATGACATGCATTGCGCCAAGTCATCATTTTCTCACGACCGTTCAGTCTGGAAAGAACCTCTGAGGATCACAACCTCCCAACAAACATTTACCGAATCGAAGCTGCTTGCTCCGACGCGGGTGCTCGGCTGCTCCCAGTTAGTCTGCTTGTCCACCGCTGGACTGAGCCTTCCCCGCTGGCTCATGCAGGAAAGTCACCGGTTGGACCAAACTCCCAGTCCACTTTGTAGGCCACCCCTGAAGTATGGTGTTCCCTTCTACCCACAGGAGCACTAATTGAACAGCACCTGCTGCTCACATGTTCGACTCTCTTCGGCTACAGCAATCTCTGCACCTCCAAATCATGCCCTCCCTAGACCCCCAAACTGCTTGGTATGCCCGGCGTGCCAAGAATACAGCAGTCATCTGTACCTGGTGTGCCGGAAACCAGACTGACCTCTTCAAGACTGCCCCTCGCCCTAGTGGGCAGCCTCTGTCCCTTTGACTGTTGCACCCACCACAGCACTCCAGTACCTGCTCATGAAGACCACCTCGTCGCAAATTAAATGATGTGGGTTCCTGTGTAACAATGGATGCCAGATCCAAACTTGTAAATACAGGTCAGTTTATTGCAGAGGTCCTGAGACATAAGTTAAGTGCAGTAAACAGATGACAGATCCACATACCACCTTCACCCTGCCAGTGCAATCCTTCCTCCATAGATGTCAACCTTCTCGCGCACCCCGGAGGTAAATGTTGCCACAGAAAGCGGGAGAAAGGGATTTCCCCATAGGATTGCATTGGGGATTTAATTATTTTGGGAAGGACAAAGTTTAAAAAAAGCAATATTTATACTTGAAAAATCGGGAGTCACTTCTTGAAATACACACAAACCTTCCACACTAACAACACAACACACACGCCCAGGGTTCCATGAACTCATCAACCATACATAACAAGATACGTGTATTTATATCGCAACATACAAGAATTTGCAGCTTCAATCACAACGTGAAGAACATAAATAATCAGAAATAACAACAAAATATAAAAAAAGCAGTAGACTAACGTAAACGAACACAATTTAGAAATAACAAGCAGCCAAAACTACCGCAGCCACTACCCGACGAGTTCCATTGCCCTTTTCTCAAGAAGGCTCCTGTACATCTCAAGCATTTTGAATATAAAAACGATAACAAAGGTCCCTGTGCACAATTGTAAACACTCCACGGTCTTTTGCAGGAAAACGCAATCACAAAGACATTAAAGATATTGTCCGAGCCTGAGTTCGTCACATTTGAGAGAATCGCCGGTTGCAGCAGGGCGTGAGGTGAAGTAAAGCAGGTAAAAAACAGCTCCTACCGGCCAACTCCAGGGAGCAGCCATGATGGGCGGTACCTACTGTCAGCCGGCGCCTGACGGCTTCCGGCTCCCCATAAACAGTCTCAACACGGCAGCTTACAGTTTCAAGAAGAAAGAGGCCGACGCTGGCGATTCTACGAAGGCAAAGAGGATAGATTGTATGAGAACAAAAACAAGTAAATGTTAGCATTCTAATACGAGATATGCCTGATCTTCTATTTGTTGTACGCAATGTTTCAAAATGTGCAAAAAAATGTAAACTTTCCAAATCGTTACGGATTCTTATTATGTATGCTGATTACTGCGTATTGTTTTTGTCTACGTACAGACAGAGGCTCACCCTTCAGTCGAAAACCCTTTAAAGATGGCCATCTGATTGGGTCTTCTCAAAGGACACTTACGGTAACGTTTTCAATTTAAGTCCTTCTTTTCTTTCTTTATCTGGCAGCGACTAACAGGGTATACTATCTTGGAGCAGGCTCCGACGCCTACTGGCTTTCAGTATGCTTGTCAGTATTATATTGGAACGATGTTTTATTTTTTGCATTCTGGAACTTGTAGTAATGATCTACAAGTGGAAATATAGGACTGCAAGGCAGGGCATTTTCTAGACAATATTGTGTCCGGGAAGGAACATAAACACTGAAATAGGCAACATAACATCATTAACAGGAATACTTTTTCGATATGTTATGTTTACGTTAGTTATTGTCTAAATGAAGGATTATATCCTGGATGTTGCTGCCACATATGCACCTTTTGCTGCTGTGTAATCTATGTTTTCAACAATTTCGTTTTCAATAATGAGTGTAGTATGAAAGTTGAATCAAAACAAACGACTCCGGAGTGGAATTGGAAATTGACATATTACAATTTTGCAAAAACACATAAACAGAACCCTATCAGCCTGCAACCCTAATCTAACCCAACCCGCCAACCCATTATAGCTCCCCATGTGCGACCCCCATAGTAATAACCCCAAAGCATAACAATCAATCAACATTCGTGTTCAGTCCCATAGTCTTGTCTTTTTCCATCTCTTCTCCTGTCATCACATGGTCCTCTGCTTCTGGGTCATTCGCTTCTGTCTTACAATATCGAATGTTTCTACCCTGAGGTAAGGGCCACTGCCCCCTGACGTAATTCCGGCCAAGAATAAGGTCCCATTGTTCAAGCCAGTCTGAGCAGTCATAAACCAAGATGGATGCCGATTTGGCCTTTACCCAGTGCCCAGAGAGCTATTGAAAGCACTGCCTTAGCAGCCCCTCAGTGCATGGCTGACACAAGGAGCCCTCGGGAAAGCATTGCCTAAAGTAAATAAGTGAGGATTTCCCTATCCAATGCACACTAGAATTTATAGAAAGATAATAAACGCTTGGGCATTATTTGTTTTACATTTTCTTTATTGTTATTTGGCAAAAATGCCTTTAACACATGTAGACAGTAAAAACATTATACTCATTACAAAGTAATTACAAAATTATACACATCAAAGAAAAAATATCAAGATAAATTCATCCTAGAAATACAATTTTTTTTTAAAATTCACAAAATTCTCAGCCACTTGAGTCAATTCATAAAAATAGTTAAAAATGCCACAGATTTCACAGCAAAAGAAAGAACAACCATGCACAAGCCGATCATTAAGAACTAGTATTTAATCCATCATTCAACCCCAAAGAGTTTTCGAACACCCACCACAGCTTTTAGCATTGGCGTTGTTCTACCTGCTGTGAGAAACCTGAAGGTGTCTCCCTGTCTAGTCCCCGAGGATCTGTAACCCAGGTGCCCAGGACACAGCCATTGCTTCTGGATCCAGTACCTGGCGGTGGACAAGTGTAGGACGATCACCTGGATGGGGGGTCCTTGGGGAGTGGGAGTGGGACACCGACGGGTGAGACACGGTAACCCCCTTCTTCCAACACCTTTCCCCCATCCTACCACGTAGGATATTCCAAAACACTGCCACCCCCCTTTTCGAACACGAACACTTTCGCACAACACAAAAGACAATGGACCAACACCAGAGCCGTTTACCTGACACATCCCAATACAAGGGGCAGGCAAAGTCAGGCAATTGGTCAGAATCACACACACCTAACAGCCCTTTACCTTTCCCACAGGGATGAAAAGTGGATCACAACAGCACCCTATGAGCAAGGCAGACAGCATGGCAGCTCAAGAGGAGGCGAAAGACGGCAAATACCGAGAGGGTGACAAGGAGAGCAGTGACCATACCCTTGCCTATCGAGGGCCGTGATATCTCATGGAAACATAAGACTGTGAACCAAGGCCAACGTGTATTGCAGCAGATGTCGATGGTACACGAGAACCTCCTCCGCTGATAGCTGGAAGAGATGCTCGTCTCTGTGGTATCAAACTTGACTCTAAGAAGAAAGAAAGCAAAGTGGTTCAGCACAGCCGGTGAATCGAGCGGGGTATAAATAAGAAACCGAACTGTGTTAAACGAAAAGTAGCAAACGGCTAAACTGAACTTGTAAAAGATAAAGAGGGAGAAAATCAGCAACAGAGGAGGCTGGTATCACGTGGGTGCTCAGGCAGGATTAATCTGGGCAATTACCCGATAGTAGAAATACTACGGTAACCAGAAGCCCTTGGGAAGAGGCGAGACGAAAAGAGGTCAAGTGGTCATACAGGTGTCTTGTAAAATCCTCTATACCGTCAAAAGTCTTTGACCAACAAATGATTGAGAAGCTAAGGGAAATGAAGCCTGCATGGTGAAATGAGTATATGAACAGTGTTGCAAAGGTTGGGAAGAGTGAACTCAATCGGAGGATGTCCACACTGGATTGTTTGAAAGATATTAAGATTCATGAATATAAAAAGTATTAGAAAACCAGAGGAAGTAAACTGTCCTCCTTACAATGTGGGTCCGAGCCCGGTAGTGGGAGATCCAGGGGTGGAAAGTTACTACCCAAAGTTAATTGAAAAGGAACAGTTGAATCAATTTGTTGAATCCGATTTTGTGAATGGACCCAGGGGTGAAACCATCCCCCAAGGTATACGTGAAGCAGAACTTTGTGTTTGTTTGTTTGTTTGTTGGATACATCAGGCCTCGAAGCTGAGAAAGCTCGAGTGTATGCTGTGCTCATGAAACCCACCTTGTCCCGTGCTGAAAACGTGAGGAAGGGAGAACCCTGGCAATCACATCCTGACTTATTATTTGTGAACACTTCTTTCTTTATTGAAAACCCTATCCCACACTCTTTCTGTAATGAAATGTAAGGAATTGGCAATAGTTTTTTTTTTTAGTATTGGCCTTTTTATTGTATCACAATGCCACACGGACTGCCTTATTTTTATTTGATGGTCGACGCTTGCTCATATTTTAGATTTAGGTTTAGCTTAGTCGTTTTTACACCCTGCATTTACAGTTTAATAAACACCCTTGAACTGTGATCACTTGGGTCTGTCTTCACTGTTGCCACCATGAGTTCCTTACATAGCCAAACACTAATTCCACAGATTCTCTTTACCACCTTTAGTGTGAACATTATTACATGAAAAAAATAATGTGTGCTCTTCCCTATTAGTCCTGGGCAGTACATGCTTTAGATCCTCCACCGAATCATGGAGTGCACAGCATCTACAAGTGGGTAATTCTGCAGGCCAATAACCATATCTTAACAATATTTGCTTAGTGTAATACAAATTCCAACAACATTTTGAAAAGAACCTCCTTACTGTGGCTTGCAGAAATCAACAAGTATGGAGCTAGTATTCTACACTTTGTATGGTGCATAGCTAGATGTTCTAAAGATTTATAGCAATGGAATTTGTTTAATATTTTCATCCAATCAAATTAGTATAAAAGAGGATTAGTAATCAGGTCATCTCGTGATGATTCTATTTCATGCAGCAGATTTTCACAATAGCAAGCTAATTCACTTAGATGTTACACTTTTTCATTTTTGACCATATTGGCCAAATCTTCATAAAAAGACCCCAGAAACGGATCAACAGTCTCCAGTTTGCTCTGCTGGCTAGGGGATTTATACCAAGTTCGTATTGGATCGCAGCCAAGGGTACTGAGGTTGAAATATTAAGCACACGTGGCCAATAGTTAGGATCTTTGGAATGACCTTTCCCTCAAAGAACTTTAAAATGGGAAGTAGGAAATATTTTCCAAATCAGGCATCTAGCCGAATTCACTGATTAGCCAGTGCTGTAACCTGTGCAGGCAGCCAATCTTTAATTTGTGATCTGTGAGGTTTGAAAATATTAGGAAAGCCAAGGTAAATAAAACTCTCAACTCTTTCGGGGAATACATTTTGAGCAGACCATTTGAAAGTCGTCATGTGCTTTTTAAATTAAATAAAAAAGGGGTGAGACAAATGCCTATTTTTCCCTAACCTAAAAAGGATGTGCCTACCTGACAAACTAAGACTAAAGAAAAATGACCTAGAGTCCAAAAAGTATCTGACCCTCACACTAAGATACACAATAAAATGATACAGTAATTGTTTGGCTGTCTTCAGTTTTACAAAATAATATATCAATTCAAACTCAAAAGCTTTAGAAATTGTTCTTTGTAACCAGGGTTGGGCTCCCTTCCCCTGGATCAATTCAGGAATGCCTTGAGCAAAGTATGGTTTTAAGAAAGTTCTGAGTAATAACAAAATTCCATTCAACAATGCAGCATAACTTCAACAGTCTTTTCCATTCAATATATCTTTCCAGATAAATGTCTTTTGTACAAAGGCTTGTTCATGAATCAAAGCAACTTTTATTTTGTACAGTCTCCTGCTTGGCAAAGCAAAAGTAATTGTATAATTTAATATAAATGTAACCTTTGTAAATGCGCCCAGATACCCAAGGGTTAGGCGCCCTGTATAAATAAATAAATAAACAAAAGTCTTTCCCTCAGAACACAAGTTCATAAACCAAGACAATTATTCTCTTCCCAAAGGCCAGGCATCATACTTCTTCTTCAAAGAAACACTTTAGCCAGGATAGCTTATAATTCACTTTCTGTAATGCAACAGTTCATCAAGACAAGGGGATGAAATTAACAAGTTCTTTTTCTACACACCTTTTACCCCAACCACAGTACTTTAAATCTGTGGAATTATAAGGCCGGAGACAGGGGGATGCTGAAATAATATTTATTTCTGGGTTTCCAGTAATTGTCCAAATGTTAATAAACTTAAATGTCCAGGCGGTTTCTTCACCGCGGGGTCTTCCTTCCCCAATACTTTACTGAAGAAAGGTGTTGTCTTCTACCTCGAGGTGTCCGGATAGGCCCACCACTCTGTTCTGACTTTGCTCCTCTCCTCAGCGTCCTGCAAATATAACCGACAGCGTTTGTTAAATCAGGCGGGTTTTTATACTTCTTCCCAGATTCAAACCCCCACCAATCACCAGGGTCCCTGTCTAGCTGTCCATTCATTGGTTGGGAAGGCTTTGTCCCGCCTCCCTTAAAGCTCGCTTTCCCAGACGTCATTTCCGCCTGCCCCTGCAGCACAGGGTAAAGTCTCATGGCCCTCTCATCAGCGCGTTTCGCCCGGCCCCGGGACCCGTATGCATATGGGCGGCCCTGGTGTCTGGATTCCCTCCCTAGCTGCGCCGTGCCTTGTGACTGTTGTGGGTTGTCTCCTGGCAGCACTCCCGCCCCCCCCCAGTCTGGCCTGCAGACCCCAGGAAGGTTGCCTTCCCCCTCCTAGTCTGGATCCATAGCACGGTGAGTAACTGGTCATGCAGACGCTGAAGTGTTCCCCGTGTGCGGAGTTTCCCATCCAGTTTCGATTGTTGCCCTCGTGCCGGGCTCCCTGCCTGTACCGCTCCTCCTGTCCGTCCGTCTACAAAATCATATTGTTCTTTCCTGGTATACTCGCCTGCCAGGACTAACTACTATTGGTCCCTTTCCTGGTTTATTCACCGGATAAAAACTCCTACTGCTACAACTATATTCAGTGGTAATGCTTGACCAAAACTCTCCACCCCAGCATCCTAAGGGAGGAGGTTTGAACAATAACTGCTTTTCTTTATAATCTCTTGACTTCTGTGTTATTCCTTTATTGCCTTTAGGCTGTAGATAGTGCAGGTTTTACAGGCTTCTCCGCATTGTTATCTGAGATTGTGCTCCTGCAGCCTTTGTACTCGTATGCAACTCTTGGCAGCTGGCAATGCAGGTTACAATTATCTCCCAATTGGTATCCCTTATTAAGATAAGTGTGCCCAGTATGCCCTGTTGTATTCATTCAGTGTTCAAAACCATCAGTTCTGCTTAGCAGTCTTTTTCCGAGCACCATGGGGTCAACTGCTTCAGGCCAACTCACCGGGCTTCCTTTGCGCCTCCTTCTGATTAGTGGGTGCTTCAGCGGATCTCCTCAGGTCCCTCTATGATTCTACCAGCTCAGGCCTGTCTACCACAGAAAATGCAGTTTTTCAGGGGGTGCTGACACCTCTGCATGATCTCTGGTTCAGCGTCTTTACCAGAGAGGTTCACGGCATGTCAGGTGCTCGTCTCCCACACGGCATAGCTTTCCTCTGAGCTGCTTCCAGCTGCGCATTGTCTGCACAGCCATGTTCCTTCTAAGACGTTGGCCTCAGCTGGTGCTTCCTCTGCCTCACATAAATATGTACGGGTGTGGAGCAACAGTTATTTTACCATCATCTATTAATGAGCAGTATTTGACCCTCCAACCACACCAACTGTGCCTCCAGATGTTTAATTGCCCTGGATGTCGGTGGTGTGCTGCCTATTTAGGGTGAAGGGACAGAGAAGAAGCTGACCCTATAGCTCAGCTATAATAAAAACCCATGTTTCACATGAGAGTATATTCATATAAAATGTTCAACACAGGAATCGCAATTACTTTTAATCTTCCTTTTCACTTGAACTCAATTACTAAACATTTTTTTAAAAATGATATGTGCCACCCGATAGATGATGCCACATGGATAGAGATACGGACAAGGAACAATAAAGGCACCAGATGCGTAACGAATAAAGAATGCACACTTTAACTACTCCACATGTGGTATTACCCGCCAGAGCGCCTGCATCACTTTAAGAGCTTGTTGAACCCAGAGTGCTGGAGACAGTGTGGAGCGCGGGATACGTACCTCCACATGTGGTGGGACTGCCCAATAGCCAGAAAGTTCTGGGAGGAGGTGCTCCAGACCATCGAAACAATCACGCACCACAAACTACCATTGGACCCAGAGGTGATCCTACTGGGAGCCCCAGTAGCAGGCAGCTACCCAAGGAACAGTCAAACAGCGAGATTGGTAACCCAGCTCTTCCTAGCGGCGAAAATCACCATAGCCCAGATATGGAAATCACGGGAGGGCCGTCTAATGACACTATGGTGGTTAAAAGTCTGGGGCATCTTTGTGGCAGAGAAGATCACAGCTGCGAAAGAGGGAGCTCTACATCGCTTCACAGACTGTTGGTCCCCCGTGCTGGAATACGACCGGGAATTCCCGGCACTCACCTTTAAATCAAAGCTGGCGGAGCAGACCTTACAAGCCTCGTGGAGGAGAGGCTTGAACCGCGTACTGATGGATGGGACGTTAAGGGGAATGGGAGGAGCTATGGTAATGTCACATTTAAATACTGTTTTCTTACAAATTTCTGTTACCATTACGTTGAAACTGACTTTAAATAAAGATATGTGGGTCTGAGGGGTGCACATATTATTTATATTGGGTGTCCCATAATTATTGGAACATCCCTTGGTAATACTGGTTGACCGGTTTCAGTGGCTGGAAATGGTGATGCCACTTTCTTCAGGACCTTAAATGCTGCTATTGGTATGATAGCACGTTTATTCTGGAGCTGCTAGATGCATTTTCCGATGTAATATTAATTTGTAGGCATAGGGGGGTTCTGCTACATGTATGGAGACAGGAGGGGCAAGAGCAGACATATTGATATGGATATAGTTCAAGATAACCTTGTGTGATGTTATGAGGTACTGCTGTGGATGTTCCACTACACATGCTTTACAAACACACTTCAGGGGGTGAGTCACTGATTTAGTCTGTTCTTAAACGCCTCAACTCAGCTTTTCATCCTTCTGAGGTTGATAAATGACTACCAACACAGGTTGGGTGATATTGGGTGTATATTTTTTCTATGTAAAGCGCTTAAGCGTAAGTGCTATATAATAACACATCATTATCATTTGGTCATGGACGTCTGCTTGCATTCACAGTAATTTGGTAATATGGGCCTATATACACTGATCTTAACGATACATATGGCGATCCATTCTTGTATGAAATTTACATCACAATATAGCGATATTGTAACCATATTTTTTGTAGTGTACAATGCTATTTGATAGCACTTCCTGTTTTGTCAACGGGTGAAAGGTCGCGTTCCATTGCATCCCGCGATATCACTTTGGGGTGGGGTCAAATTAATCACTTCCTGTGATGTAACCAGGGGTCACGGGTCGTGTGATATCACTTCCGCTACCCCTGGCATTTTGGTGAAATGACGTCCCTGTTCAAAACAGTACCACTTCTGCTTCAACAACCTGTGCAGCGTCTTTAATATAACTTGTCAGGATGCTTTTTCAAAGGGGGTTGCTTTCTCTTTGACAACTCCCTTCTGCAAATGGTACTGTGAAAGCAGGCTCCTTTGCTTCACAGTCTACTACTGCTTTAACTACATTCAAAATAAAGTGTTTTGACAATATTTTAGACAACCACAGTTTTATTGGTTTTGCTGCAACTTGAATCTTTAAGGATTGATCAGGCAACCTAGACCAGACTCTTCACTTTTTTTAAACCTTTAATTAACTTGCTTGACATTACAACAGGGAGATACGAGCATTGTATGAATCGTCAATAACGGATAATGAGAGTTCAGAATCGGGCAAAGCAACATCGCAGGGTCGTAACAGAGGAACCATAAGCATTACATCACAACGGTAGGTACCAAAACATTCCTGCAAACATATTAACAGGGACAAAGGTCAGGGGACAGCGGATTATCACTGTCATTCCCATCTTCAGCAGTCAAGGAGTATACATAGGATTGAAAAGGGGCTCAAATTTTCCTGGGTCTACTCATTACCGGTTGTATGGCAGACCAACTCTCCTCAATATCAGAGGCCCAAGTGACAGCCTGAAACCTTTGGTTGAAGGTGGGCGCCCCAGGGCGCAACCAGAGTAACAATATACAGCGGGTTGAACATGCAGAGACCGGCCAGCCTCCTGGGGCCACGACCGATGAGGGGGATCTCGTGGAATAAACAGGTCATTGGGGACGGTGTAATAGTACAATCTAGTATTTGACACACCGCCTCCCAGAATGAAGTGAATTTTGGGCAGGACCAAAGCATGTGTATATAGTCAGCATTGTCTGTTCTGCATCTCGGGCGCTCAGCAGGCCAGTCTCTTGACATACTATGTAACCTAGCCAGGGTATGGTGGTATCTGTGGAGTATTTTAAACTGGATCAGTTTGAACCTAGAATTAAAGGAGACTTCCTGGGTACTTGCACACATGGATTCCCATATCTGGTTGGTTATATTTATACCCAAGTCCCTACCCCAAGCACCCCGGAGCCTATCCCATGAACAGGCTGTCCTCTCTTGAAGAAGACCATATAACCTGGCGACCCTCCCCCTCGTTGTAGTACCCATTATCTTTTCAGATAATAGTGAACCATCAGGGGAATCGAGGGGAATTCATGCCACCTACCCTTGAGTGCCCGGCGAAGGCGGCGTATTGTAGCCATCGGGAGGGGTGCCCTTTCAGGGACTCTAGCAAGTCCTGCCATTCTGTAAAGGATCCTATATTAAAAACGTCCCATATATTGTCAAAGACCGACTCCGACCAGTGGCGGACAGTTGCGCCATCCACGTGAGGAGTCTTGGGGAGGCAGTTCCACAGGGGGAAATCACTGTGAAATGGATGAGGGGTGTTTCCAGAGTCTACTCCATGCCGTCATCATAACTCCGGTGGGATTGGTGGGCTTAGTTTCAGACCTTTTAGAGGGAAGAATCAGAGAACGAACATCCAGATTACCGGCTGCCAGGCGCTCAAGTTTGACTTGGGGAGGGGATCCGCCAGGCTGAAAGTAATAAGCTGCGAAATGGGCCTGAGCAGCAGTCCGGTATCGCTCAAAATTAGGGGCCGCAAACCCTCCCTGCACAAAGGGGGTGGCCAATGTGTCTAAATTCAGCCAGATAGTACCTGAGTGCCACAAGAATGCATTGACCGTCCAGGTTAGTGATTTGAAAAAATCATTTCCAGGCCAAAGCGGGACGTTCTGAAATCTGTATAATAGTTGTGGGAGTATCACCATTTTGAGAACTGCCACCCTCCCGGGTAGTATAATCAGCAATTTAGCCCAGCCGCCAGTCTTTCGGGTAAGAGAGGTGAGGTGATTCCCATAGTTATGATTGCATAATGAGGTCTGGTGATGTGTTACTTCTACCCCCAGATATTTCATCTCCGATTGAGACCAGGTAAACTCATGAAGGACCAGGGGACCGTGGTGGCGTCCGTCAATGGAAATAATGTGGATTTAGAGCAGTTTACCTTTAGCCCGGATAACTTGCCGCTAACGTCTGCTATTATTGGTGCCAGATTTTCCTCAGGGGAGCGAATGTAAAGCAATGCATCATCTGCATAGAGTGAGATGAACTCGGGGTCCCCAGAGAGTGCATGTCGCTGGCAAATTCTGTCTGCCAAGAGCTCAATGGCTAATGCAAATATCAGAGGCAAGAAGGGGCAGCCCTGTTTGGTGCCCCTGGCTATCTCAAATTGGGTGGAGCACCGATCTTCAGTGCAGACACTGGCACCTGGGAACTCATATAATAGTTTCACCCAGGACAGGAAGCAGGGGCCAAAATTACTCTTCTCTAGTACCTACCACAGAAACCTCCAGGAGACTGAATCGAATGCCTTTTGCATGTCTAATGTGGCTGGTAGAGCCTGCGCCGCTAGGTCGATTCGGGCCGGATGTCAAAGAGGCGACGCAGGTTAAGAGCAGTGGAGTGCCCCTAGACCAGACTCATCGACCTTACAGGTAGGCAAGGCACTCTTATTTTCTATGCCACAAAAAAGGGCAGCCTCTTTGCCTCTTCTGTCTATCTTACAGCTACCACTAGAACATAATGTAATGTAATGTTTATTTCTAAAGAAACCTATACACAAGTGAAGTGCTTGAAAGCGCTTCAAGGCGGGAAAGGAACAAGGGAATACAGAGTCATTCTTAGGCCTTGAGGTTTCCGAATGATCTAACAAAAAATTACTAGCTTACTGACCTGATGCCTGTCTTGGCTGCTAGACTGCTTTTCCCTCACCACTTTAACAGTTTCAGCTTCACAGATCGTTAATCAGTTCTTTTAAAAAGCACCCAGCTTCCTTCCCCAGCTTTATGCACACCTTCTTGTTTCCAGAAGTTACCCCAAAGCTGTATTGCCACTCTGCCAGCCTTGAATAACTTTGTGACCCTTGTATCAGAGGACTCTGGATTTATAAGGGCTTCAATAACTTAAAAACATCGGTATTTAGTTCTTAATAGGGCCGGTTTCACCTTAATAAAGATCAGTCTACTGGCTTGGGTTTTGCTTGTTCTTCTTGTGACTTCAACAACTTCTACAACTACAAAGTATTTGTTTCTGAATGCTACAAGAGTCCGGGTTCATTAGAGAAACAAAATTAGGTAGACACAACCACTCTTTCCTGATAAATTTCAACTTAAAGACTTGTGTTCCCTTTTATTCATATAGAGTTTAGCTTCAACGTAGATCGGGAATCACTATTACTTACAAGCAACCTTTCTTTAATGTAAGTTTGCTTCTAACGATTCGGGAAAGTCAACTGTTACTTCTCGAGTGGCTAACGTTAACGTTCTCCCTCTTAATAGGAGACATGCGAAAACTCTGGTAATGGTTTTAGTACAACAATGGAAATAAAATGGCTTTCCTTCTACGCGAGCACTTTAAGTTGTGTTAAATATGCGCAGAATACAATTCATTTGTTGCGAAGACTGTTAATTTAGCTGCTTACAGTTACCGGTAAGACTTTTTGTTGTTGTTGTGTGAATTGGAATACGGAGCTTCACTCACTGTCCCCACAGCAGTTGCAGGCTGCTTCCACATTTCTACTTTCTTTCTGTTAGTACTGCTTCTGGCACTCTTGGGACCCACATCCCTCTGCAGTATGGGTGTCTCCGATCCGGCCTCGACTCAGAGAGTCTCATTCCCTCCTGCTTCCCTCTGGCTTGCTTGTGCACATGGGCCTTGTGTAGTAGCACAACCTCAGCTCTGCATTCAGAACAATTAGGCGCACCTGGAAAGACAACTTCTCCCAGTCTCTTCCATTGCAGCCACAACCAAACAGGGTTTGTGAGCACATGACCAACTCAGAACCTGCAGGTGAAATCTGCTCTTCTCTCGTTCCAGCGTCCTTTAACTGGTCACACTTCCTTGTGAACTGCCAGCCTCGTTCTCTGCTTCTTCTTCTGCTACTACTGCCGACCTTGCAGCTCCAGCTTTTTTCTACAAATCCTTCCTCCTGCAGCCTTTTTTGCCTCTCAGGTGGGGTAATTGGCTTTGGTGCAGACCCTTATTGTTAATTGTATGACCTGGCAAAGGCTTTTAGGCCTGCTTGCCTGTCTTTTACCTCTGCATTCCTCTTCTGCTCTCTTCTTCGTCACAGTAGCTGAGGGATTCTGGAACATGAAGTCCATTTTAAGGAAATTAGGTTTTCCTACATTCTTTTGTCTGACCTGATAAAGGCTTGCTTGTCAGTCCTTTACCTCTGCATGCCTCTTCAGCTCTCTTCTCCGTCACAGTCCCTGAGGGATCCTGGAGGAAATTAGGTTTTCCTACATTCTTTCTATTTTTAACAGTGGTTTTACTCCCCTTGATGTTTTTAGAAAAGTGATTATAGGATTTAACCTTATGGGAGACAGATGGATTACAAAAGGCCAGATTTCTGTCATTCTTTTGATATCCCTTTGGTGTTGGGGAGGATATGTAATTTCAGTGGTACAACACTTTGATGGGTTACACTCTTGGAGTTTAGCCTTCCATCCTTATTAGGAGGTGCTAAGGCATCATGAGCCAGACACAGACAACCGGTTCAAGCTCGGTCAAAATTGTACTAACTCAAAAAGGCAGGGTGGAATAATACCTAACTTACCCTATGCTAAGGTGGGATTTCACTACCTAAAGGAAACTAAGGATAGTCTTCATCAGGAAGTCCAAAGTAAAACATCAGTCTGTGTCAAAAGCCTATACTTGCCCTCAAAACTAACGGCATGCAATGTGTAGGGATGTCAGCAAAAAAAATGAATAGTGTTAAAAGCCAAGTTCAGAGCTTCTTCTAGCTCTTTGGCTTGTAATCAGCCCCCCTTCCCCAAGTTCAAAGTAGTTAAAAAAAAACACAGGGGTTCCCTTCCAGAAGAGTTAAGGGGCCTCATTATAACCCAGGCAGTACGGGGTTAACGGCGACGTCAACCCCATACCGCCTGATTACGAGGTCCCCTCGCGGGACCCGGTCTGCACGTCTGGTTTCACCAGACGTGCAGAGCGGGTGCCGCAAGGGGAGGAGGGAGTAAACAACGGGCCGCTCGTAATCGGGCCGTTGTTTGCTCCCTCTCCCATTCCCATTTCAGCCCTATAGGGGCTGAAATGGGAATGGGGAAGGTCCGGGCCTGGGTTCCTAGAAGGAGGAATTACCGGGCCCTCCGAACTCGGAATGGCCCAGTAATTCCTCATTCTGGGAACCTGGACGAGATTTCAGCATGGCTACCGCCGAGATCGTAATGAGGCCCAAGATCTTCCAGCTTTCAAACAAAACAACATAGGGGGGTTCTTTCCCCAAGAGTTTGAATCCACCAGCTTTCAAAACCAACACTTGGCTATAAAATCACAACAAGGTCTTTGCACAGAGCAAGCTTATTTATAGGTGTTTCCAGTGGTTTTTTCATCGGGGACACCCGGTCTAGGTGCAGTTGTCGGACCACATAGTCCACCCATCACAGGTCATGCAACCGGTACCCCTCCCTAATTGCTTTTCCATTAACACCACTCCACTGCTTCTCCTCAGCAGTGAGGCTTGCCTCAGTCACGTGTCACACCCACCTGACACTGGATTGTGGCTTGGTTAGCCACCATGCACCTGTTACACTTTCTTCTGTTTCCTTTGGCTCTTACCAATGCTTGTGTCCTTATAATATGCCGTTCTTTTGCACTTTATTGGCTGTGTTCAATTCTAGAATGTTCATATCATGCATATAACTCGTTGTGCTCTCTTGGCTTTGCTAACACTTGTTCACACTTTCTTGGCTTTGGTCAATGGTGGATTTCTCAAATCATTCATACAACTCTTTGGGCTCTCTTGGCTTTGCTCGCACTTTTTTTCAGTTAATGCAGTTCATACTTCCTTTCAGTAAGATTCACACTCTTTATTTCACTCCTTTCAATATGCAAGAGTGATCCCAACTTGCTTTCATTTTGTTCGGTATTCAAGATGCCTTGCTTTCATTTATATTGATTTATTTTATTTATTGGACATTTGTATCAATGTCCATATCTTTATTTCTGCGACCACCTGCCAGCCCAGTGTCCGCCTGTTTCTGGTTTCACTCTCTGGTCGGTCTTATGGCTCCTTGGAAGGTCCTCCGCTGCCATGGGTTTCCTTCTCTCTGTGTAGTCCCTCGCAGCTTCTCCCAGCGGTCTTCTGTGGCTCACGCACACTCGGTAGAGCTTCCTCTGCGACACAGGACTCACACGACCGTTTCCCCCTGTCTCACCGGCCTCCTATCACAGCTTTTCAACAGCCTCCAGCGTCCTATACCTTCGCCTCCCGCTGAATACGCTCTGCAATGTTTTACGGGTCTCGAGCGCTTCTACTGCCACACCAGAGAGTGCTGTTTGCACCAAGCAGTTTGGGGCGTTCTTCTACAGCTGACTCAATTTCTTCCAGGATTCCTGCTTGTAAAGCTCCCGCCTCCATTCTCGTTTAAAAAAGTACTAGACCGCTCATCATTAAAGCGGAAGCCCTACTTTGCTCTTGTGGTCCTCCTCCTCGTCCCAGTACCTGACTGGGGTTAATAGGTGTACGCATTCACAAAGTAAGGATGTGTTGTTTTAGGTGTTCCCTTCTTCGTCCCAGTACCTGACTGGGGTTGATACGCGTTTGCTTTCACAAAGTGAGGATGTGTTGTTTTAGGTGTCCTCTTCTTGATTCCAGTACCATACTGGTGCACTTTGGGGAAAACCTTAGGGGAATCACAGGGAAAGGGCTGACAAAAAACTATAAAGGTTGAGCGATAGAGGGTTTGTGGTGTGAGGCAGACATGGTATCAAAATTAAACACATACACAAGTGATACAGTTTGAAAACCTTTATTGAACTGCTAGGGATGGAAAAATACATAACTGGCCCTAACTCTAAGGTGGGAGTAGTCCATAAAGAAAATAAAAGGAAGTTCAAGTCTGTCAGTAGCAGTCTGTGTCAAACCTATGCTTGCCCTCACCTCTCTAGAATGACAATGTGCATGGGGCTGGATAAACTCAAATATTGCTCAAAGTAAAGTAGGATGGCAACGGAGCTTTTCCACAGCTCTCTTCCCCAAGTTCAAGACACTCGGGTTCACCACAGTTCAAGAGTTTTTAAAATCCCAAACAAAGTTCAGAGTATCTTCTTACAATATAGACAGGCTTCTCCGGGATCCTTTTCCCAGACTCTGAGCCCTTTTGTTTCAAACTACTTCATTGGGCCTTTCAGGCTTTCCTCACCCAAGCTTAGACACTCTTGGTCTCACAAAGTTCAATTTCAAACTTCAAAGCATTCAAGTCTCTGAACTCAAAGTTCAACTTTTCAAAGTACAAATCCTTTAGGGGTTTCCTTCACCATATGTCACAAAGCTCTCTCAACTTGGGTTTATAGTTCTCACTTTCAGTGGAGTCTCCCTGGATCGTGGCGTAGTTGTCAGATGGCATGGTCCACCCACTACAGGTCATGCAACCCGGGTCCCAGGGCTTAGCTTCAACCCCTCTTTAGCAGTTTCAACTTTATCTTTTTGTTCAGCTTCCAATTTAACACTTCTATACTTTACTTTTCCTTCAAACATCTCTTCTTGAAGATTTTGCTCACTTTTCTTGCGTGGCTGCCTTGCTGATATTCTCTATTTTGATTGCTTTTCATTTCGCGCACAGATCCCCATCACTTTCGGAGCTTCCTTCACACTTCATGCAAGCAGAGTCATTCGAGAATGTATATTTATCGATGCAACCACTCTGTTATTTAGTATCTCCTCATTGTTATGTTTCTCCTCTTGTCAGTTTCACGATCACAGCTTCACAAAGTTCAATAAGTGCGTCCCTCTTCCTACGCACTGACTTGCAACTTTGTATTCACTTACGCATTCACAAACCGGGCTTTCCTTGACAAACAGACTCACCAGTTGTGATTTCCTTTAGCGGTTCTTGATTTTGAGGTCAGTGTCTCGCCGCCTGCCCCTCAGACATTCCTGGGCTCCTTCTTTAGTTCAAGGGAACAAGCATCTCCTGGACATCGATTTTCAAGGGATCAGCACGATTGTCGGCTCCCTTACTTGGGCTGTTCTGACCACCTGTGTAGAGGATCCCTGGGGAGTAGGAAGGAAAAACCCTTAGATTTTTCACAGTGGTGAAAGGGAAATGGGGGATACCATGTCTCACCTAAGGACGCCCTCTCCCCACTCCCCAAGTCTCCTCCACCCAGGTGATACTCCCTCACATATCCACCCCCAGGGACAGGATCCAAAAGTGATGGCCTTTCTCTGGCCACCTGAGAAGAGAATACCGGGGGGAAAAGAAGCGAAAACGCCCTCAGGTTCCTCACAGAGGTTGATGTATATCAAAATGACAATAAGCCAGTTCCTCCTTTAACCCAGTGGCAAGAGTATCCCTCTCCTAGGAAAAATACCATATTTCCCCCTGTGAAATCTCCCCACTACCCTGGGACTTGTCTCGACCCAGGTGATCCTCCCGCAGTGCTACATCAGGAAGCAACTGCCCTCTTCTGGCCACCTGGGAGGAGAACTTAAGCAGGGATTTGGTGGTGGACCTGCAGGATTCTCCACAAATCCTTCCCCTAAAGACCTGACCTCCCCGTCCAGGTTTCACCTTCCCCTTCACTCTGGCCATCCCTGCATTTCTATTAGGATTTCCAGTTTTCCAATTACTGACTAGATCACATTCATTGGAGGTTTTACAGACCTCTGATTTACCAGGAAAATATAAGGGCATCACTCTTTTCCAAAGTTTAGCAGTACTTTCCTCACTTTATGAGTTCTGTTGGGTGATGTTAAAGACCTATTCATTGAAACATGGGACTTCAGTACCCATAACTAAGGAAATGGGAAGATCAGATATGACAGTCCCATGTATTGTACAACTTTTGCCAAAATGGTGACATCAAGAACAGTAATGAGTTGTTTCTTAAGTCGTTCATGTACACAGTTTACCTCCCTATAACCCAAGATCTTCCAACCTTCTGGTACCAAGCTAGCTTGTATAGTGGAGGTTTTACTTCCAGTGTCTGACTGGGACCAAAAAGTCTTGTTTTGAAAAACCACAGGTATTCTATATGTGTTACACCTTTCCAACGATGGCAGCCTAGACGGCATTGGTCGTTGTACAGATCTGCACTTCGCGGGAATTTCAAGATGGCGGGGAATCACCGGCACGGGAGGATTGACAGTCTAGTTGCTGCACGTCTTTCACTCACGCGATGGAGCGATCACGTGACTGCTTTAAAAGACCGGAAACCTTCCCTTCAGTGCGTTGCTTCTGCTCTGTACGACGCTTCTTAGCATTTCAGCGCCTCCCGTCCTTCCCGCAAGAATCCCTTTCCCGAACTTCCGGGTTCATTATTCTCTTCCCGTTCAGGTTTCGCCTTCCTGTGCAGAATCCCTCTTGGGCCAGCCTTCTTTCATAAGACAGTGAGTTACCTTCTCTCCAGAACTAGGACTCTTCTCTCTTCTCCTTCATTTCTATAACTTACCTTGTGTTTCGTCCGGAATCTCCAGGTCTTTACGGAGCCAACTCTCCCGACACCATCTTCCACCTAAGGAATAGATCAGTGAAAGGCTACATCAGTAAGTGAGGGCTACTTTCCATTAGAATTACTATCCCACTCTATCCACTCTCATAACTCACCTCTTCTTCCTTCTTCTGTAGAGAACTCCGCTTCTGCTGCTACAAACCTTGCGCCAAAGAAGAGACCACTACCCAGAAGCACTCGTCAAGACCACCCAGCGTTTTGTTCCCCAGAGGGTTTCCCTGGGGCTCCTGTCTCTCCCTCTCTAAAATTCTTATCCCCCGAGACTTGGGGGAGGCAGGGGTCTCCGGGAGATTCTCCCTTGCTGCTCCAGGAGATTGCCATCAGAACAGGTTAGTGACCATAATTGATTGACCGCCTTTAATTGTAACAATATGTGGCTCAGTTTCCCGTACATAACATGTTGCTTCTGTGAGAAACCTGAAGGTGGCTCACTTGCCAGTGCCCAGGGATCTGTCATCTAGGTGGCCAGGTCATGGCCATTGCTTTTGGATCCAGTTACTGGGGGTGGACCAGTGCGGGAGGACCACCTGGATGAGCAGTCCTTGGGGAGTGGAAGTGGGCCACCGGAGGGTGAGACGTGGTATCCCCTTCCTTGCAACACCTTTTCCCCATCCTACCAGGTAGGCTACCTAGGAACTCAACACCCCCTCACTATCCCGACACAAATAGGTTCCTACTGACAGTTCACTGTGAGCGACAACGGACTAACACCAGAGCCGTATACCTGACACTTCCCAACGCAAGGGTCAAGCAGAGTCAGGCAATTACTCATAATTACACACACCTGACTTCCAGCACACTTCCCCACACAGATAAAAGGCGGAGCACGAAAGCACACTCTGAGCGAGGCAAAGCACCTGAGGAAGCAGCAGTTCCGAGATGGTAGTTTAATACGAAGAGAAAGACGGTGAGACCAGAAAGGGTTGCAAGGAGGGAATTGCCCTTGGCCTTTTCGGAGGAAGAAAACCTTCACTTTCACAAACCCTCGAGGTTAAGAAACAGAAGACCGGGAATTAAAGCTGAAGAAAGGTGCATTGTGTGTCGAAGTTGCCCACGACTTTCCCACATCGAAGGCCGAGGCAAGGAGGAGCGATTGCTGCTGTGGTACTGTCCTTGGCCCTGACAACAAAGCCGCTCCCGTAAAGTCAGCACAGTCGCTGAGTCGGGGAGACTGATAGCAGACTGGTTTGTGTTCGAACCAAGGTTGAAAGTGGCAACACTGTATGAAGAAATTGGCAAGGAACCAACTTTAAGATGTATGTGATAAGCGACGCAAATATAATTGACTATCCAAAGTGGATGCCATATACAGAGTGGTCCGGCGCCACGTGGGTGCTTATTCGAAAGGTCTCCGTTAGGTATCCAAGTGAGAATGTAAAATTGTAAACTATGAAATCCAAGTGGTCCTGAAATAGGTAAAACCAAACCATGTGCACATTCGAAAGTCTTCGATAGTAAATAAGAACTGTAATTGGTCTGAGCCTGGTTGAGGGAGACGAACTGTTAAAAGGGGATCCGAGCCCGACTGAGGGGGATCCGGGGTGAAACGTGAGTCACCCGAGAAAAGATTGTGCTACAAAAGAGGATCTGAGCCTGGCGGAGGGGGATCCAGGGTGAAGAGTGAATTGCCCTACTTGAATACTTGGAAAGGAACATTTTTGTTTGTTTGATATATCAGGCCCTCTGGATCAAGAGACTTTAATAACTTAAGAGACTTGGGCGTAGAAAGCCCTGATGCTTATAATAGAAATGTCTGCTTGTTCCAAAGAAGTCCAAAAGTGTGCTATGCTCGAGTGAACCGCCTTTTCCCATGCTGAAAACGTGGGGAAGGAAGGCCAACAGTCTGAATATCCTAACTTGTCATTTTGTGAACACTTCTTTCTTTTTGATAAACATTATCCCACACTATTTGTCACTTAGCGGTGAGTACTGGCAATAGGTTTTTTAGTATAGACCCTTTTATTTTGACGAGACTCCACTAGGACTGCATTATTATTATTTGATGGTCGTAGCTTGCTCCCATCTTAGATTTAGCTTTAGATAGGCGTTTATCACACAATTGATAAGGTTCAATAAACACCCTTGAACTGTGGTCACTTGTGTCTGTCTTACTTTGATACCATGCCTTCCTTACACTTCTCTGATTTTGTTGCTGTGAGGTTGGCATCATAGAAGGAGACACAGACAACAGATTCAATGTTTAACAAAAGGCTTTTATCAAAGAAAATGTCAGGGTGGTGGAAGGCCTAACTTGCCCTTTGCTAAGGCAGGAGCTCCCTGCCTAAAGAAACTAAGGACAGTCTGTGTCAGTAAGTTCAAATAAAAAGTCTATGTCCAAAACATATGCTTGACCTCACAACTAAGACAAAACAATGTGTAGGGATGCCAACCATAAACAGTGTTCCAAAAGTACCTTACTGAGCTATTTGTAGCTCAGGCTTAATCTCAAGCTTCTTGTCTCCAACATGTTCATCACAATGTTCAATTTACCTTCTTTTGGACTTGAAGTAATAAAGTTCCACACCTTTGTCAATGTCAGGATGCCCTTCCCCAAGCTCAATCTAGTTCCAGGGTAGCACGTCTCAGGGTTCAATATAAAATAAATGTCAGAACAAGATCTATCTTGAAGCTTTGTCTTTAACCAAGTTTCAACAATTCTTCACAGCCCAGGATTCACTTCCTCAAGTCTTATATGCACAAATGGTATTTTTCTTTTTGATACAATAATCTTGTTAGTATATAAGGGTTCTCTGGTCTTGGTGCAGTTGTTAGACCAAACGGTCCACCCATTACAGGTCACACAACCAGGAACCTGCATTTGCTTTCAGCTGTTCATTATTCAACATGTAGGAGTGGTCTGGGTTCAGTTGTTGGATCGCACGATTCACCCATTACAGGTTGCGCAACCAAAAACTAAAAGTTCTCTTTGAATAGTTCAATATTCAGCTGCACAAGTGGTTTCTCAAATGCAGCTCCACAACAAGCACTTTCTCGGTCTTGACTTCAACTATGCAGTCAGAGGGGGTCATTACAAGTTTGCCTTTTGGGGAACTACGGTACCGGTAAGCTTGCTGGTACCTTAGTTCCCGGACCGGCAAACTACAAGTTCTGCTCGCGGTGCCATTACGACCGCCATTCTGAATGGTGCCGGTGCATCCGACCTCACCCTATGGGGCTCAAATGGGAATGGGGAGCATTCCATTCCGGCACCCGCGAGTGGGCAGTTACCAGGTCTGGCAGGGCCGTAATGACCCGGTAAATGGCCATTCGCGTGCGCTGGACAAAAGTTTGGGGCCAACCTGCCGGTTTTACAGACAAGGCAACCGCCAAACTTGTAATGAGGCCCAGAGTCCTTCATCCAATTTAGTTTCCTATTTTCTTTCAGGTCAGAGTTCAATATTAGCAGATTTATTATTTGCATTCAATTTGGTATTCAATGTTAGCAGTTGTGATGTTTCATTCAATTCAGCACTCAGAATGAGCAGTCTTGCATTTCCTTTCACTTCGTTATTCAAAATGTTTAGATGTGCTTATTTCATTCAGTTTGGTATTCATTAAATGCAGCTTTGCTTATTCCATTCAGTTTGTTATTCAATAAATGTAGTTTTGATTGTTTCATTCAGTTTGATATTCAATAAATGCAAAGGTTTCTTACTTTTGTGGGCCGCTACTATATTCATGGTCCCTTGGAGCGGGCAGGTGGTTCCGGTGTCCCTGACACTTACCAGGACGCGGCAGCTCCTCTTGGTGGCTTTTCCCCAAGCGGGAAAGCCTTTACGCTGGGTGCTTCCTTCAGCACATGCCCGCCTCTGTGCTCAGCTCCGTCTCCACTCGATGGCAGCGCCTGTTGCCCGCCTTCCCTTACGAGGGTTTCCTGTCCTGCACAGTTCCTCAGACAGGACTCCCGGGATCTTTG
Source organism: Ambystoma mexicanum (assembly GCF_040938575.1). Lineage (NCBI taxonomy): Eukaryota > Metazoa > Chordata > Amphibia > Caudata > Ambystomatidae > Ambystoma > Ambystoma mexicanum. The sequence goes on along the minus strand of NC_090922.1, from coordinate 1,245,405,651 downwards.
TCAGTGTCTCTGCATTTTGGCTTCTCGCTCTCCAACACGGCCCAGAGTATTAAAATGATCTTTGCCCAAGTTCCCCAGATCTCTCCTCCTTCAGCTGCTGCTGCTTCCGCTTCCTCTTCCCCTCGTACTTGCTTGTGTTTCTGCATTCCACTTTTTATACACCTGTTGTCCTTCAATGGGCTGGAGGTGCGTTCCATCAATCAATGCTGCCTGACTCTGATTAAAAGGACACGCCTGACCTTCATGCATCTTCTTCATCCCAGTACCAAAGTGGTGAGAGTAAGTGGTGTCCATTACTTCCAGTTGCTTCTTCCTCGTCTAAGTACCAATGTGGGGAAAATGTGTAATCTTCATTACACTCAGTTGTTTCTTCCTCGTCTCAGTACTGTCAGGTACTCCAAGAGGGGAATAAAGGGGAACTGTTCTATAATGACCCATAAAGGTCAAGGGAGGGTTAGACTGGTGGTCACTAGAATAAAGGCGACACTGTGCTTTATCCCAAGGTACTTCATCCCCAATCCTTCTCCTCCTCTTTCTAACATATCTGGGGTGATATGGTACTCACAGCAATAGATAAACTAGCTTCGCTGTCCATACGCAAAACTAAACAACTGGCACATCTAAACAGCTGGTTCACCCCAATAAACCAATAGAAGAGCAGAATCACATTGTAAAAAACTTCCCAATGAACTAAACAAACAAATACACAAATGCAGCCCATGTGTATAAACAAGAGATCCCCGGGACAAAAATTTCAGTATACAATGAAAGAATAGACAAGGCCAAATCTAAAAATAAGGAACTCTTCTCTATCCTTGGAGAATTAGAATCACCGGTTCCCCAAGCAGAAAGCCAACTGGTGCTCCAGTATCCAGAAGGCGCTTCGAGATAAAATGACTTTATTGCAATCTAAAATTTCAGCCAAAAGAAACCTGATCTGCCCAACTGCACCAACCACTGAGCACCCAAACGTCACAGCCATCAGTGAACTCCCCAAATTCAAATTTACTGAGGTCACCAACCCAGAAGTCCTGCATATCATATCAAGCCTCAAACCTTCAAGGTGCCCGGTGACAGTCATCAAAGACTGTGCCCCACATCTTACTCCCATCATCACAAGCCTTATCAATGCCTCATTCAAAAACAACTGTGTACCCATAGACCTAAAGAATGCATGGGTGCTACCTCTATTAAAAAAGTCTACACTAGACCCAAACATACCGACTAATTACCGCCCAATCACAACAGCGCCTTTTCTGCTAAAAATACGAGATAGGGTTGCATATCTACAAATGCAGAAATATCTAGAAACAAATACAGAAATATCTAGACCTAGAGATGGGATGGAAACAGTCCTTTTGTATTTAAAAATCCAAATGGTCGAATTAAAAGATAAGGGAAAGCTAACCCTTCTTCTCTTACTGGACCTCTCAGCTGCGTTTGACTTTGTGGAGCATAATAACCTGTGCAAACAACCGGTCTCAGCAGCTCATTTCTCACTGAACGCTACACTCTGGATAACATCCTATTTAACAGATAGACCAACAAGAGTCTTCTCCCCCAAGGCTGAAGGGTACACTACAGCGGTTACATGTGGAGTACCCCAAGGGTCCTGCGTCTCCCCAACGCTTTACAATATTTTCACCAAACCTCTGTTTGACCACTTGGATGATTTGGGTGTCCCCTCCACTAACTATGCAGATGACACCCAAATCCTCATCCCTATCACTGGCGACCATGCCACTGATACAGCCACACTCAATTCTATCTACCTCACGATCGAGGCATGGATGGCCCATCATGGCCTATGACTGAACGATGGTAAGACTGAGCAGCTTATCGTCAGATCACAACTTCAGCTATCCAAATTAAAGGACTCCTACAAATCCTTTAACATTGACGGCAACGTCATTAGGTTAAAACCCTCGGCTTCTACCTGGACTCTTCACTCACCCTGTCAAAACAAGTAAATGCAACCTTGTCAGCAACAGCATACACTTGAAAACTCATTAATGCATGCAGTCCATTCTTGTCCCATGGACAGCTGTATCACCCGGGCTAGAGCCCTCATCCTGACTCGCCTTGATTATTTATTTTTATTTATTTATTTATTTGGATTTATAAAGCGCACATCGGCCCTTAGGCATCGTGGCGCTGTTACAGAAAGCTTACTTCGAGGAGATGGTTGCAGTTAGAATACTGTGCATAAAGTAATGACAACAGGCAAGGGGACAGTACAGGTTCCTTGGTTACAGTGGAACAGAATAGAAAGACGTGTCAGCATGACTGACCTGCTTTGCCTGGCCCAACCGCCCTCTACCTCTGATTGGCCCACGGAGCGTCTTCTCTGGCAAATCCATCGCCGTCCCACTCACGAAGGACCACACACAAAGGACTGCTTCCTGTCCTACCCTGTCCCTGCCTCCTGCCAGCCACTCTGCCCAACGTCGACCGCGCCATCCCATCTACGCCATCCGGCTCGAGCACTGCTATAATGGGGACTCAAGAGGAAGACTCGAGTGCCACTTGCCCCAGAAACCACTGATACCGATGAGAGGACCTCCATATATATGCCCAGTGAGTCACCTGCTGCTTACGAACTCGAACTGTAAGTGCCAACTGCGCAATGCCTTTACTGTTACGGACAGCTTCTAACCTGTACTGCATACTTGCACATCTAATCTACATTATCTAGTCCACCCATCTAAGTTTAAGAGGCATTTGCACTGGACGCCTTCTGCCCTTCTAATCACAACGGTAGATCCGCACAATGCTAAGCTCACTCAGTATCTACTGCATAATGGCCAGATCTTCACTCTTGGTCACTAGCAATCAGGACTGCCACACTGATATCCCCCCATATAAATCAGTACTCATCCGTCCCAACATGACAGATATAGCTCTAAATAACCCTGCCTGTAGCCAAGTCTAGGTTATCGCTATGAAGTCCAAGTTAGCTTCACTAATTAGGTCTGCTATGTCAAGGGCGTGGGCAACTAGTGATCTTACATTGAGGAGCGCTCCTTTATAGGAGTGATACGCCGTTTCCCCTTGGATTTGTGTACTTCACCTTTGTACACTATCTCTCTGTAATATTACATTATCTCTATGTAATTATCTGCACACATTGTAAGTATGTAAATTGTATATTTTTTAACTTTATCACTGTTTCTGTTCTTGTAACATTGTAAGCTTTGCATATTCTTTTCTGCTGCGCCCGGTTACCTTCGGGTCTGGCGCGCATTATAAATAAATAAACAAACAAAAACAAACAAGCAAACAAACATGGAACTGCGACAGAAAGAGTTAACATTACAGGGGTGATCCGGAGTTGTTACTAAATGTGCCTGGCAAAGTTAACTGAAGAGTTTGGTTTGCAGAACTTTATGGAAAACTGTGTAAGATGTTTCAATTCTGACTGCTGTGGGCAGGGCGTTCCAGTTTTCAGGTGCAAGGTGTTGGAAGCTGGCCGCTCCTGCTGTGGTTCTTATGTAGGATGGGACATAGATCTGGATGGCAAGGTGCAATCGTATTGGTCTGGATGATGAGATGGGGGTGATCTTTTCAGAGGGATAGGGGGGGGGGGACTTGCATGAGAGGCACTTGTGAGTGATAGCCATAGTTTTGAATGGGATGCGCTCCTTGACCGGCAGCCAGTGCGCATCTCTTCGTGCCTGCGAGATGTGTTCCCTTTTCGGGATGCTCAGTGTTGTGTAAATATGTGTACAGAACTCCAGGTTGATGCTTTACAAATGGACTCAAGAGGAACATTTGCAATGAATGCTATGGATGCTCCAGTGTCCCTAGTAGAGAGTGCTCCAGGCTTGAAGTACAGATCTCTCTTGTCAAGAGTGTAGCACAGTGTGATGCAGTTTACGTTACACTTTGAAATGGCCGATATAGAGACAGGGTCTCCTTCTCTACCAGCTGCCACTGAAACGAAAAACTGGTTTGTCTTTTAGTGGTTTTGCTTTCCCCAGATAATATATCACCACTCCCACATCAAGTGTGTGGAGGCTTCTTTCTGCCACGTTAGTGGAGTTCTGGAAAAAGATGGGTAGTTCTATTGATTGGTTAACATGGAACTTTGAAATAAATGTAGGCGCAAACCGGGGTGAGTGTGCAGCACCACCGTATCCTTGTGAATCGTGACGAATGGGTCTTGAACTGAAAGGGCCTGCCGTTCAATAACTCTCCTTATTGATGTAACTGCCACCAGGAAGGCGGTCTTGTGAGTGCTTTAAGGCTAGCTTTATGCATAGGTTCAAAGGGAGGTCCCATTAGTCTAGCCAGCACAACATTCATGTCCTATCCGGGAGCTGGGTTGGAGATAAGGGGATGAAGTCTTTTATCCCCTTCCATAAAAGCCTTGATCACTGGAATTATTCCCCACAAGACCTTTTTCTGGGACGTGGTGTAAGCTGAAACTGCAGCTAAGTGGACCTTTAAGGAATTGAAAACCAGACCTGAATCTAGTAGACGAGTCAGGTACAGGACAATATGTGTTGATGAACAGTCAATAGGATTGATGCTCTTAATATTGCTGCAGATGACAAAGCATTTCCATTTCTGCAACGTCCTATATGCTGGGACTAAGAATCACAACATTAGAAAGATCCAAGTACTGCAAAATACTCCTTAAGACCTGCTCTCAACATCCACAGAACTACACACATCTCCTCATTTAGACAGAACGCCCACTGGCTACAAATAAAAGAACGTATCACGTTCAAAACCTTGACCCTGACTCACAAATGCCTGCACCATGCAGCTTCACCTTATCTATCTGACAAAATCTCTAAACCTCATTGTGACAGCCCTACAAGAACAGCCTACATGCATTGTCTGGCCACACCAAGATTTAACCTCCAGAAAGCAGGCGGTAGCAGCTTCCCCACTGTAGCACCTATTCGATCCTTGTACATATTGCACAACTATAAGTACCATTGGGGATGACATCAATAAACTATGTAAAAATGTAAATATTTAAAGTAAACAATTTCTCAAAATGTAAATGTGCAACCTACTGTGTATACATGTAACCATGTTAACTGTTGTAACCTACTATGCAAGAAAAGCGCCCAGATGCCCCATGGATAGGCGCACTGTATAAATAACAAAATAAATAAAATAAATAAATATATCTCCTGCCCTTATTAGGGACAAGGGAACATGGTGAACAATATCCCATAACCACTACTGGGATAGGGGTTCCTTCCTGAAAGGAGGGTGTGGAATACTGCATCTCACCTAAGGGCATCCCACTTCCAATCCCCCAGGACCCTCTATCAAGGTGGTCCTCCCTCGCTTGTACACCCCCAGGGGTAGGAGCCAAAAGCAATGGCCTTTTCCTGGCCACCTGTATAGAGGATCCAAGGGGACTAGATGTGAGAACGCCCTCAGTTTTCTCACATACCCTTCCCCAACGCGGGTTGGACCACAGTGTTTCACGAGGAAATCCGGGAGAGAAAATCTCCATTACCTTGCTCTTGATTTCTCTGGGTTTCCACTGTGGAGCAGTTTGGAACACAGTCCAAGACACCCCCCTATCCGTTAGGCTGGATTCCTTCAGCTAAGGTATTAGAGTGTCTTTACCACTAACCTTTTTCTATCAGTATGATTAGGCAAGACAGATTGGCATCTCTGTCTAATAAGGTGCTTGAATACCTCACAGCAACTTGATAGACACCTTCCGGCATTGCACCTAAGTCAGTTCGCAGAGCTCGAGTCCCTGTGGTTTTTTGCCTACTGATTATCTCAGGAAGTTCTTTGGTAGATAACTCTGCTCTGTGAAGGCATCATGAAGCAAGACACAGACAACAGATTCAAAGTTCAAAATAAAATGATTTATTAACTCAAATGTCAGGATGGTAATAGGCCTAACTTGCCCTATGCTAAGGTGGGATTTCCCTACCTGAACGAAACTAAGGAAAGTCTGAGTCAAATAGTTCAACTTAAAAGTCTGATTGTGTTCAAAACCTATCCTTGCCATCAAAACTAAAGCTAAACAATGTGTAGGGATGTCAATAATGTAAGAAATGGTGATCAACATAAAGTTATGAGCTTCTTCCAGCTTCCCTTTCAGCTCCCCTTCCACAAGTTCAAGAATGTTCCACAAAAGTCTTAAGTTTAGCTTTTTCCACATGGGAAAAGTGATCACTAACTATTTTATCGACAAGGATGCCCGTTATTACCTTTAATATTATACATGGCCATGGAAACAGTGGTGGCCATGATTAGACAAGACCAAGAAATCCTGGGAATAGAAAGCATAGGAGGGACACATAAAATAGCACTGTATGCAGATGATATTTTATTCCTGAGAGACACAAAACAAATCTTGCCGAAAGCGATGGCAAAAGTACGAGAATTCGCAGCAGTCTCAGGATTCGCTATCAACTTTAACAAATCCAAAGCCCTTAAAATAACAGATAATCAGAAGGATATTTGGGAACTGAGCAGGGATCACCCACGGCCCTAGGAAGATAAAGGCATAGAATACTTGGGGGTAAGTCTAACAAAAAAGGTACAAGGAATTATACGGGGCGAATATGCCCACTCTGTGGAAACAGTTAATAGAGGAACTTCATAGGTGGGATACACAGGAGCTTTCATGGTTTGCCAGAATAGCATTGGTCAAAATGACAACAATACCACATCTGTTATATGTAACTAGCTCACTCCCCATAGACATACCAACCCAGATGATTACGTCCCTGCAAACGGAGATAATTTCCTTTATATGGCCCAAAAAGAAACCTAGGGTCCAGAGATCGGTTCTCCTCTGCCCAACATGGACAGGGGTATTGGGAGTCCCAGATGTGATGATGGTCCGAAACGGAAACACAAAGGGGTTGGAGCTAAATTGAGCAAGAAATTACCTCTACCCTGTGAGTGCACTACAGTCCTTGAGAAACAGGAATAGAGAAGCGGGAAGTCATCTAGAACCAACAAAAGCGTCACTTCGGGGATGGGATCAAGCACAGAAATGGGGGGAAACGGTCCCGGGACTAGGGCCTCACAGTCCGATGTGTCATAACGCTCACTTCACACCGGGAAGGAACACAACCTATTTGGAGAATATGGAAGGGAGGGATAAACTGAAATTAAAAAACTTCTACCATAATGAGAACCCACTACTCTTCGAGGAATGCAAACTGAAATTTCACACCGGAGAAGGAGAGAGGTACAAATGTATACAAATTAGGCACTGAGTTACTCAAAAGAGTTGAAGATGGCGGGCACAAGGCACCAATGGGACTGGAAGTAACCATGCGGGAGGGGTCTATTGCTAAAGGGATCTCGAGAATATATAAGTTACTAGACAGAATGCAACCTACAGGTAATCTTTCCTATATGTTTAGATGGGAGAAAGACTTGAGGGTCACTATCTCGGAAGAGGAATGGGGACAAATTTGGAGGAGGGCCCATAAGATTTCAAATGTACGACCATAAAAGAATCAGTGTACAAAATCTGCTACAGATGGTATTTGACCACCCAGTGGCTACATGGGATGAACGCAAGCCACTCTCCTCTATGTTGGAGGCAATGTGGGGGAACAGGAACTTTGGGTCACATGTGGTGGTCATGTCCTAAAGCCAAAATATATTGGAAAGAAGTCCTAGGACACATCAAACAGATCACAGGGGCACAACTACCCGACTCATCAGTGGTGAGAATATTGGAGGCAGAGGTGGAAGGGATCTATGCGGCAAGTGGGGCCACTGCTACACTCATCAAAACATTTACTGACGACAGCTCGAATGACCCTAGCACAAAATTGGAAAACAGGAGAAGGACCTATACTGGCATGTTGGTGGGTCAGAATATGGGGCGTATTAGCTATGGAGAAGGTGTGCGCTCTGAAAATGGGAACATATAAGAAGTTCTTTAAGATCTGGCTCCCTTTTCATGAATACGTTAAGGACAAGAACATCACTCTCACCAGCCGAATATGCTTAAAAACATTCACTGTTCCATGGGGGGAGGTGGGTGGGATGGGTTAAAACCTTTTGAATGTTCTATGCATGAGTTGTTGGGTGGGGGGCAATACTGTATGAATGTATACTATTTGGATATGTCCCTAATATCTACTCTTAATAAATTCAACAAAAAAAAAACCATGAGTGTGGTATAAAATGGGAATGGGAATACCGCATAGAGGGATGTTTAAGTAACAATTGCCTGTGAAACTCGAGATGGGGGTGTGGGGTTTTGGCAAATTCTCATATGTTGGGATAGATATCTTTGGTTTAGTTATAACAATGGAAAAGGAACTCATTGCACCGACAAGCAGCCCTATCAAAGGACTCTGAACTGCATCCTGGAAAACATACTTTATGTTGAGAAGATTATAAGCAAATGTATGTAATAACATAAATGTGATATGGCAATGGGTTTATACATAAATAAAGGTTTACATTTTTTTAAAAATTACATTTTCCCAGTTCAAGGCAATAAAATTCCACACAATCCTCAGGGTTACGTTCCCCAAGTTCAGTGCAACACAGTTCACCCAAAAAGGGGTCTTGAAGCTATGTCCGCAAATACTGTGTTTGTAGTTCCTCAAATCTCAGGGTTTCCTCCCCTAATATTTCAATGTAGCACTTGCAGTGGTTTCAGTCTTTCAATGATCAACACAAAACTGGGTCCACTTGGCCCTCCTTCTGGCTTGCTTTAACAGTTCACTCACAGAGCTTCTTAGCTTATTTTTCTGTCTTTTACCATTGTCATGATGCCTACCCCCGCGGACCCAGACCAAGTCCAGCAACCCCGGAAGCAGGCATCAAGTTATTCCAAGCAAGCCTAACAACTCCTGCTAGGGGCTATTTGGGTGCAGTCCTGGTGTCTATGGCGCCAGGCTCATATGGAGAGTCAGTCCTGGTGACATAGGCGCCAGGCTCATAGATCAAAACTTACCTGATGCAGACCATGCTGCAAGAGCTCCAAGCCAAAGAGGCTTGGAAGGGACTACTTTACCTAGGGACTATTTTTTACTCGGGTGGGGCTGGGGAGGAATACCTACCTGGGACTACTTTGGAGGCTCTTTAAACCACGCCCGAAGAGCAGCACACGCTTCGCGTTATTCTGCATCCAGCAGCGTAACGCTCACCGTGCCTGCAAGTCTGCATCCAGTCTTCTGCCACGCCCGCCTCGAGTCTGAAGCTCCTAGAAAAAGGGAGAAAGAAGGAGAAAAGGTTAGAACAACAGCAATACCTGAATTCCCGATCCACTGCACCTTCGAGCTGGAAGAAAGAAGTTATTTTATGCACGTTGCCTCGCCTGCTGCAGTGCCGCGCTGAACTCACCGGCCTTTGCAGCATCTTCACATTCCACCGCATCCTTCTGCATGTTCCCGCCGCACTCCGGCACCTAAGGGGAAGACAAGAACAGCAAGGTGAGCCAAGGGAATAAACAGAGGCAATATTAGTTACCCCCCATAAGACTTACCTGATTTTACCACTGGGGGTACTATTCCTCTTCAAGGGTCGGCGCAGCTTCCACTGCATCCTCGCTGAACCCCGGCCCCTAAGGGGAAACAAAAGGACAGCAAGGTGAAACAAAGGGACAAACAAGGGGAAAACGCCTCACCACAATAGACTTACCTGATTTTACCGCCGGAGGCATTATTCCCCGAGACTTCATACATTCTCTCAGCGCCTGAATAAGGGAGAAAGCAACAGGTTAACAACTGACATTATTTTATCGAACTGTGTTGGATAATACAAATCCTTACCTGAATGTTACCGGTTGCCACGAGGAACTCTTCGCTAGGGTCAAGCTGCAACCTGCAAGGAATCGGACAAGAGTGAAAGTCAGACATTTGAACTCTTACGAACTACATACTTACGGCGTCTTGCCGGAAATCTCAGAGTCAATATTGTTCTGGAACTCACCAATTCCTTCGAGCCAGTGAAGCAACTGGTTATCTACGCGCCCCTGCGCTCAATGCAGGATGGAGAGCTCATCTTTCCAAACCATCAGGTGAGACTATAAAAGGGGACATCAAAGGTGGTCAGTGGGGAGAACAGCAGGAGTGGGGGGGGTTAACGCTCAACTCCACGGGTGGTTAATTCCGTTTCTCCATTTGCAGAAGAATATTCCTACGGGCCAAGCAAACAAAGCTAGGTGGGCCAGTCCAGTCCGTCATCTCGGCACTACGCATCACATTGGTGGAGACCGCAGCTGTCCAGTTCAGATCGACGCCCCTGTGGGAGCCAGGTGAGCGTAACAACCATTTACTGCTCACTGGTCTAGGCGCAGTTGTCAGACCACATGGTCCACCCATCACAGGTCATGCAACCAGGAACCCTAGGTTCTCCAGCCCACACAGGTTCTTCTGCACTTTTCCCTGTGTACAAATTCATATTCACTTGGTTTCTTTTTATTGGCCTCATAGCTCTGTGTGCAGTTTTACACTTTCCTGGCTTCTCCTGGATAGCCGCTTGGCTTTGTCACCACTTATTACACACTTCTTGCCAGCCTTTGGCCTTGGCGTATTGTATCCAGTTATAAAGTTCACTTTATGGTGGTCTCTTCCATGCCCCACCTTTTTGTTTTACATTTTTTCACACTTGCACTCTTTTCAGTAAGTTGTTTGCAAATGGGCACTTTCCCTTTTGGTTGCCATCCGTGATTAACTTGGCCCATAAAGTGTTATTCAGTTCCGTATTCCATAAGCTTACTTTTGCTCAGTTTCAAGGTTTTCATTCAGTTCGATATTCAATATGTGTAATTAAGCAGTGTTTCAAAGTTTCATTCAGTTTGGCATGCAATGAACATATTTTAGCTTTATATTCAAAGTTTAATTGAGTCTGGCATCCAATAAATGTATTTTAGCTTTGTTTTAAAGTTCCATTCAGTTTGATATTTAAAAAAAGGTATACAGCACTTAATTGCGTCAGTGTAGCCCACTCGGAGCGCCACAGTGCTGCATGACTTCCCCGACACTCACCGGTGCTGGCGTTCCTTCCTCTCCAGTGGCTCTGCTTCTCCTCCGCTGTCTTTTGGGAGGCGGGGCAGTTTCCGCAAACCACGCCCACATTCCGGGTGCCATCCTTCACACGCTGGTGGCTCTGCTGCTCCAGTTTGGATGCAGATGGGGTCCTTTCTTCTTCTTTTCCCATGTGCAGCTCCAGCTGCTTCCTCCCCAACACAGAGGCTCCCACGCCAGTTATAGCTCCACAGCCCAGCTTGTCCTGAGCTCCACAGATCCTTTGGGATTTCGGCCAGCGTCCGGGCTTCCACTCAGGTCCCACTACGGCTGCCTCCTCACAACACAGATCCCCTGCTGGTCTCTCCCATGCAGGCTTCCTTGTTGCTTGCTCTGCTGCAATTTTTGTCTCCCTTGATACACCTGCAACCCTTTGACAAGTTGCAGGTGTAGACTTTCAATTGGGCTTGTCTGAACATGATTAAAATGACGTGCCTGACCTTCAAAGTACTCTACAGGCAACTTCTTCGTCCCAGTACTCCCGAGTCTCCTCCTCACCTCACCTTGGTCTCTAGTAGAGCTGTCGTGAGTCTCCGAACACTTCATCCTTTGAGGTTTTGTAGATTTCTTGACCTTGTTTTCCTTCTTATCGTGGAGGTAGGGACGAGCTCCTGTGGAGGCCGCCTTGGCCTGATGAGGAACCCAAGCCAAAGGGAACTCTGAGAAGCAAGCCCCCTAAAGCAGGGAAAAAGCCTCCTGGCACAAAAAACCCTGTTTGAGATGGTACACTAGAACTCCCATGGATCAGGCTTTCAGAAGGAAAGTTACTCTGGTGTATAATTATTTCCTAGATTGCAGGAGGAGCTAGATGCCCACGCAGCACACTGGTGAGAATGCAGAACAAACTGAGTCCTTTGAATTGTCCAGGTGGCAAACTGGAAGAAAACACAGATGAGAATGCTCCTTCTCGGAGGGAGAGAAAACAATGCTGGAAGCGGTACACCTCTTGACGGAGTCAGCAGGTCTCGACTCAGAGCGTGGTAAGTCTGCTGCTGGGGTAGACTGTCCAGCTGGGGACTGTAACAAAGATCGCCGTCCGGGAACAAGACAGCCGCAACAGGACAAGGAGGCACCTTGCAGCCGCGAGGAAAAAGTTCAGGGAGCTGAAGCCTAGCTAGAAAATATACTAAGGAACAGGTAAGTGTGAGAAGGCGCACTAAGGTGCAGAGAGAACGCAAGGAAACAAGACAAGTACAAGAATAGGACAGTTAGAACCCCTGCATAAAGGTCTGGGCGGAATATCAAAGAGAGCCTGAAAGATACAAAGTAACCCGCAAGCACGAAGGGAGACTAATTACCCGCTAAGATGCAGATGCAAAACCGGCAGAAGGCCACTGAAGCTGGGACAGAAACTGCAGGGCATGGAGGAGAGGCGGGCCGAAAGGCAAGAAGGGATGAGGAAGAAACAGAGAACAAGGAAGGAACCGGCAGAGAACCAGGAAACAACACAGAAGGAAGCTAAGGCTAACTGACACAGGAACTGCTAACGGGGTAACAGCAGCGGGATCCTGGAGAGACGGATACAATGCGCCGTGCCTCTGACACGGCCCATATATATGACTTTGGTGGCCATATTGGACGAGGACTAGACCACTCACCGCGGATGCATGAGACTATGTAATGGCCCCATGTGTTCTGTTCTTGGTGATTCGCCTTGATGGTCGTGCAGCTATAAACTACCTCCGTCCCCAAGTATCGCTCGAGCAGGTAAAGAATACTGCCCTAGCAATCTTTGAGGCCACAGGTGATGAGTGGCGTCGTCAATCAGATACCCGGAACACCAGAAGGACCCCTGAGTGCTGTAAGGCAAAGGTTAGGATCAGGTATACTATGAACAATAATGGCAGTGCAAGCAAACAAGGAATAATGACAAAGCTTACCCTGGGGATGATAGGACAGGCAGTAAACCTGAATAGACAACGAGGGAAGAGCGACAGCAGGCTGGGATGTACAGCACTTCCTCCAACTCACACCGGTAGCCAGAGCGTGACCAGATAGTAAGTCCAACCAAGGTCCAGGAGGTGAACCCCAAATGACTCAGGAGACAAAACGTGATCGCCAGGAATTGCGTGGGTAGAAGTTCGCCAAAACAGAAGGGTAATCCAGAGCAATTCCAGGGCCAGAAAAGAGGGGTCAGGAGTTCCGAGGGTCCAGTAGATGCGTCGAAACAAAAGGGTAATCCAAGACAAGTCCAAGTAACGGTCCGTGGTCGAGTTCCAAAGTTTATCAAGAAGAACGAGGGTAATGCCGAACAGGTCTCTGGTGGAAACAGCTGTGAAGCACTGAGTGTTTCCTCTCAGCTCTTTTTGTAGGAAAGGTAGGTCACGTGACAGGGCACGTGACTGCACAGGAGCGTCACGTGATGGACGTACGCCATCAGTGATTGGTGTTCGTCCGATGTGGACGCCAGCGTCGGCTACAGGCGATCCCGTGACCAGTCACGTGATCGTCTGAGCGAGACGCGATCAGAGTCCCCCGTGCGCGGGAGCTGGAGTCGACGACGCCGGAGCCGTCGGGCTTGTATGAGACGCCATGGCAAGCGCCAGCACGGAAATGGGCGGAAAGAGGTGGTTCTGCCCCCTCGGACATCCCGCCTGCCGTGTCTTCCCTGTTGGTGTGGGTGGTGGGTATGGGAACGAATGGTGCCTGGTGAGTGACGGGAGGAGGGCAGGACCGGGGACGTGACACCATGCTGGAACCTCCAATGCTGCCAGCATTTCCATGGGCGCAGCATGACATAAAGTGGTGAAATGAGGTGTTAATATTAATCACTCCTAGTTGCCTCTTCCTCATCCCAGTACTGTCAGAAGTTAAAGATGGGGAAAATAGGGGAGAGGTCTTACAGTAGCCTACAAAGGCCAGGGGAGGGTAGGTTGGCCTTTAATAGGGAACGGGGGATACTATGTCTCACCTGCGCAAACCCTGCTCCTAATCCCCAAGGAACCTCCACCTAGTTGATCCTCCCTCGCTTCTCCACCACCAGGGTCAGGATCCAAGAGCGATGGCCTTTCCCTGGTCACCTGAGAATAGGATCCTGGGGGAACAGGAGTGAGGATATCCTCAGATTTCTCACAGTTCCCATAATAGGAACATCACACTGAGAGTTAAAAATGTTAGTTACCGTTCTCCTACCAGGTGGTTTCTTAAGGATCGCAGCAACTGACGGCTGATTTTCCATGTGAGGACTTCTTATCTTAAATGCCTTTCCCCTAGATTCATTTTTTGATTTCTTTGTAGGGGGCAAATTCTTTCTCATATAAGTCCTAGTTTTTGACCTGATATCTTTCAATGGTATTTCCTCAGGGAGCTCAGGGTCCACACAAATAATGTCCTCCTCAGTGCCCTCCCTATCTAGCACAGAAGCGGACCTGACCTCCCCAGTTTCAAAGATATCATCATCCATCACACTTGCTGACTCATTTAGTTCAGGTAAATTTGAGTTAGCAGGAATTGTTGTATTACATTCCAGGTGCTGTTTACCACTAGTCAAATTAGGGCAGGAAAGAGCACAGTTGACAGCCCCACCTGAATGAACAATTTCATCTCTATTTACACAACGACCCGTACTTTCTTGTACCTCCTTGCCACCAACTTGTCCACCACTTTCAGGCGAAAACATAGAGGGGCCACCTTCAATGGGCTCACGCCTGCCCTCTAAGAACTCGTTTATCTTATTTTGCATTCCAATGTGCTCGAATTTAAATAATAATGATTCCAGCAAGGTAGAATGCATTTTGGATTCAGTTTTCAATCCTTCATACAGTGACACAGAGGATTTGATTTATTTCCACCAGTATGGCCTCTTGGCGCTTGCATGTTAAGTAGGGTAGATAAGTGTCTTGTTGGAACCGGGCCTGGTGTAGAGTAATACAAAGTAATAGAAGAGTCAGAGTCACGTGTTCAAATTTTCATCATGGCGAAGGTTTGGTCAAGAGAGTCGTGCTCTGGAGAAGAGTATTGATATTCTGGCATACTCAGGAGCACTTCTTCAGACGACGGAGAAGTAGAAGGTAAATCTAGTAACTGTGAATTAGTTAGTCGGGCTACAGCAGATATTCCATCAATAGACTGTGGCTGCGCTAATGTAAAAATATAGTTATTTTTGGGTATGGTTTTTACCACTCTTACTGCATGCCGCAATTCAGAAACCTTCCAATTGACTTGTATACTCTGGTTAAGACCACTCGACGCGCCTTCCCCGGGAGAAAGGGGGAGGGGACTATCAATTGGCATGTTCATTAAAAAAATGTACATTCTCTGTGTTTTTACTCCACTGCATAGATTGTACATACAAAATAAATTTGATAACAATGTACTATAAACAGTGTTGTACAGTCTCCCTCGAGATATAGTCAATTTCTTTTTTTACATTGTTTTTATTATAAGTTTTCAGAATGTTACATCCAACCGCTTTCCCACCCTCGCAGCCCCCACACCATCCCCACCAAAGCTTCCCTCCCCCACCCTTCCCAAAACCGGAGAACATACATATAACACAGAGACTATGGACCAGATTGCATTACCACTTTTTCCAAAAGTTCACGTTTTCATGCAATAACTAAAATGCGCAGCTTTTGAGGACAATGGGCCTCCTTCCGAGTACGGCGCTAACCAATGGCGCTATTAACGCCTTGGTTGACGCCGTACCCGGACCGGCAGCGCCTTGGTGGATGGCGGAATCACCGCCCCATTCCAAGGTTGGCGGGGCGGTAATTCCCCATTCACCAAGGCTCTTCCCCATTCCCAAATGACCCCCCATAGGGCTCAATGGGAATGGGGAAGATGCAAATAACAGTGACCGTTCATTACGGTCACCGTTATTGGCTTGGAGGCCCCTTTGCGCCCTCGACTTTAACGCCTGCTCAAAGCAGGCGTTAAAGGCGAGGGCGCAGAGGGAACTCGGAGTATGGCGGTAAGGGAATACCGCCACCGGTCTCGTTACCGGTGGCCGCTATCCCTTACCGCCATACTCGGAATGAGGCCCAATGTCTAACAAAATCGTCTTTTTTGTAAAAAGTTCAGAATCAGATTCCAGTCCTTGGTGAAATCAGCACAGGCTCTCTGTATAGAGTATGTTACCCATTCCAATGCCAAACATTTTCCAAACGTAAAAAGAAAGCCTTCAGAGTAGATCTCGAGCACTGTCTAAGGTCCTTATCAAAACACACCAGAAGACATGATCTCAAAAGTCCTAGCAAACCTCAATGAAAACATTTCAGCCATACATTTGTTGACCTTTACCCAATACTGCTGGAAAGCTGGACAACTCCACCAGACCCCCACCTTGCCACATTCCATCCAACATTTATCAGAGCTAGAAAGTAGCATTCTCCGTAATCGAACAGGCGTGTAGTGCCATTGCACAAACAACTTGTACCAAAATTCTTTAGCTGGAGCGACCTGGTGAGTTTTGGTATTCTATTCCATAGTACCTCCAAGTCTTCCTCTGATATTTCCTCCCCCAGATTATCGTGCCAATGTTGTATATACTTCATTGACTCTGGTATTGGAGTCTACCAGCAAAAGATATATATTCAAAATCAATGCTACGTCAACGTGATACATGTAAGGTCCTTTTGCTCAACATCAAGACCTAGAGAGGTGCACTACTGTTGTTGTGCATTCTGGATGGCTGGAAACAACTCGAAGCCCGAAGCCCTGAAGCCCGTGGGGGGGCTCAAAAGGAGCAGAGCGAAGCTAAGCAAACGAAGGAATGAACAGTGAGCTAACTGAAAAGGCATTCCTCCCTTCAAGCCTCGCAGCCTGGTATTGCAGCTCGGAGTAGCTACCACTGGTCTAGCTCACGTTTGGCAGTACAAGTACGAGGGGCAGCACCAGATTGTCAGCCTGATTGAAAGCCTGATCAAAAGTGATTGAAAGTGACCCAATGCTTGTAAACAAGTAAGTATCATCACAGCTTTTATTCAAACAGCTACAAGCGGGGGATTGCGCGGGCGTTGAGCGCTTGTTTACCTCCTAGTGTTCGAATGGAGGGAACTAGCCCAACTAGCACACTGCAAGTTAGGGATCTTGTGCCGTCTCACACGCTACCCCCAGCGTATCCAAACTTGCAGACTGCAGAAGCGTTATCCCCGGCGTACCCGCAGACTGGCACAAGTTATACCTCACCATGCGAGAGGAAGAAGGGGGTAGTCTCTTGTTTGAGCCACTCAATCCCCTGAAAAGATAACAAATGAATTTTATCCGGGGTGAGAGCCTGCCGCTTCAACATATCTGTGGAAGATCACACCAGTACTATGAGCTCTATTAACACTCAGGCTCCTACACAGACAGAGCTCACTGAAAACCTAACCCTAGGAGTCCCAACATTAGCCTCAACATCAGCACAGACTCCCAAAGGTAGTGCCTAGAAATATACACAAAGTGACGGCGACCGAGAACAAGGCGAGTTGCATAGAGAAACAGAGGGAACAACGGAGGGGAACAAAATGCAGAATCCTCAAGATGACGCTGTCGATGAGGAAAGAAGTGGGCTAGCTACCAAAATATTGGACCACGCTGCCCAATGAGGTAAAATGCGAGCGATGGCGCCGAGGACCCCCACTGTAACTAAGAAAGGGCTTCCCGTAAAACGTACCAAAACAAGATGCACAGTGAAAAGAAAAGCACAGATTGAGATTGAAAATCTGTTCAAATACGGCCTTGGCGATAAACAAGGGGCAACGGTAAACTCTGCTGGTGTGGATTCAATGTTTCAAATGGCTAACATAAATGGAAAGAAATCAAAATGGGACTCGCTTGATGCCAGTCACACTCACAAAGCCGACAAAAACGGCCCTGAAATGATGAAGGAGAATCTGTCCAGCAAAAGCTGTACCATAAATAATCCTCTGCCCCGTTTTAATAACATATGGAAACCTCCAAGTTGGCGCTGGAGGATACATCCAGGGGACGACGATTTTTCTTTAATGCCTCAGGCCCACAGTTTAATAAGGAGAGGCCTGAGACACTGCCTTCAGAATACGCCACAAACGACTTTTACATCACGGACAAGCTATTACTGGAGACATCTTTGAACATGGAACTGGAAAACAGCAAAATAATAGGACCAGTGATAATGGGGAGGAGCAACCCCTTTGGCAGGAAACATCTTTCCGTACACTGCTTTAGAGACCAAAGTTCACAAACTCTAGAGAGAAATACGGCAGAGGATACCTGGAAGGATCCATCTAGCTAAAAGAAAATGACAGCTACAACATCCTCGCAAACACAGAATGCTGCATATTTCCCACAAGAAAACTCAAATAGTCTTGAGTCGAATAAGAATAAATTCCTTTTGATACCTACTTTAACTAACATTCTGGCTCCATACATGAAGTTACACGAGACGATGGAAGAGACTATCAAAGATCACTCAATCATGTTGGCCATGGTGCATACCAAGATGATCTTCATTGAAGGCTTTATTACTGCCATTGAAAAAAATAGCGAGAACAGCTCGGCCGGTGTAGCCCAACTTCTTCACAATATCCTGGACCCGATCATCAAAGAAAAAACTTAAAGAAGATTGTCACACCTATCAATGAGTACAAGTAACCTACTCCCACAGGGAGATGAGGTCATGAACCCTTTTGATTCTGTTACTAAGACCCCAAAAGTGGGAGAACAAACTTCTGCTGATACATTGGTAAAAAAGAGTGTAGCCAACTTAAATCCAGACGGACCACACAGGGACCTATAACCAACGTGAATGAAGAATTAAACACACCTCTATTTCCAGAAAAAGACCCTGTCTGGGATCCAAAGATCCATACTATTGGAACCCAACCATCAACAGCTCCAGAAACCCTGGATAGAAAAGTCTGCGAAATGTTTACAAAAATGCGACCGCAGGACCCAACTACAGGGTCAGCCGTTGGTGCCGGAATTAGAACAAAAAAAGGGTCAGCACAGTCGAAAAAGAACAGCGGTAAAACAACTTCGACTAAAAAAACTAAAAATCAAAATAAGCCCTCAAAAATTAAATAAAATAGTCTGTTTGTTAAAAATGTGTCCTTGCCGCAAACATACCAGGGAACAATTGAAAAACGTAAGAACCCAGCGTTAGGCAGAATCCAGTGCAGTTCCCTTAGGGAGCACTACACCAGATTATTACTACAGGTGAGAGCAATAAATCCCCTTTAGTATCAGTCTGTACCACAAAGATTTAGTTGGTAGCTGTGGCTGAGCAGTCAGACCTATCTCAAGAGGGAGATGAGCAGTATTCAGGGTTTACTCAATAGGTCTACTGTACCATGGCACAAGGAAACACTGACCAAAGCTTGGTATTAAAAAAAGTAGTTATATATTTATTTTATACACTTCTAAGAAAACACATATATCACAGTCATCAAGCAAGTTAAATTGAGTCAAAGGAAAAATATACACACTCCCAAGTTAAATTGTAGACCAAGTGAACCAGAGTGAAAACTGAGCAAAACGGCACAGTGACAACTACACACAAGGGATCCTCTAACAATTCCTCACAAGGGAGGGAAAGCACAAGTTATAAAGAAATAGTTTCTCCTACACCCTAGCAACACTTCCCATTAGTTTGTGAACCAGTTCAGAAAGACAGTGCATCAGTATAAGCAATACTTAAAATGAAAACTGAGCAAAAATGGCATTTCACAATGGTTAAGAATGTGAAGGAAAGGGTAGTTGAAAGAAATAGGTGCACCACACAGTTCTCAGTGAGAATCAATCTAAAGAAAGCAGATCTAATAAATGTGACCAGAGTCAGTAGGCCTGTGCCAGAGTCAGTGGTACAGGGCAAGGGCCCAGGAGCAAAATGTTCTTGTAGATGCAGTCAAGTCTTTGTTTAACGAATTTGAAAAGGTGGTTGCAGAAGTTGAAAAGACAATGTTAAGAGAGAGGGGCAGCCAACCCAACAGGTAGGTAAAGGATTTAAAGCACCTTTAGCACTACCGCGAAGAAAGGGCGGCCTGGCGGAACAATGTACCTTAATATGGAGAAGTGGCTCCTGCAGTGGTGGTTGTTCCTGGTAGTTCCTGCAGTTCGGGTGATCCAGCAGAGGAAGAGAGGCTCTCGTCGTGGAGGAAGGTTTGAGTTACTGCACTACCCAGGGATGAAAGCAGCCGCGGTGCTGCCCGATGAATAAAAGGTACGCTCCTTTAAATCGCGGTCCGGGTGAACTGGTGCCTGGCTATCCGGCCTCCAAGTACAGGGTACAGGAGATTCGTCCACGGCCGGTCCGGTAAGGTGATTGGCAAACTGGTTGGCCCCACCAGCTCAAGGGAAGAAGGCTCTTGCAGGTGAAGATCTTCTCTCGTCGTGTGGAGAAAAGTGGTGAGACACTACAGCAGGGCTTCACCGGTGGTTCAGTCGTTGCAGATGACTTTGGCTTCTCTCCTCTTCGGCTTCTTAGTTCCAGTGGCGACATCTTGCTCTTCCAGTCCTCAGGACCCTGCTTATATGCAAAAAGATCCCCATTCATACAGCCTAGCTGTC
Organism: Ambystoma mexicanum; assembly: GCF_040938575.1. NCBI lineage: Eukaryota > Metazoa > Chordata > Amphibia > Caudata > Ambystomatidae > Ambystoma > Ambystoma mexicanum. Next base: position 1,245,385,186 of record NC_090922.1, on the reverse strand, counting down.
ACTCACACAGTGGAGAGGTCATCTTGGCGGGAGACCCTCCAGCCTATCAGGATAGAGTGCGACATGAGTTGCTGAGGCAACCCTGTCCAGGGGTCCTACTCCCCCTCCCACACAATGGACCCACCCCAGACTCAGCGGCGCCGAAAGGAGGGCTTCTCGGCAGAAGCCCGCCAAAATGACGAACAAAGGATCCACAACCTGGGTTAGGAGTTTAGAGAAAGACAGGAGAAAGAAGTTATATTAAAGTTCTGGCAAATAAAACCTACCGGAGTAAAGTTAATATTAAAATACACCGGCGGTATGTTAGAGGCTGTCAGAAAATGTAGTAGCCTCGAACAATGGGAAAATCCCATAGGGAAATATTTGCGGTTGAATATTTATGGTAGTAACCAATGTCACCAGCCAGAAACTTTTGAGAGAGGGACTGTACGGTACCCTCTCGAAAATGAACATCGGGGAAAAACTATTAACCCCTTCCAGTACGTCCATAGTAAGATGGGTTGTACTGGTTTAGTTCATAGGATTTGACTAGTAAAGTCAATGGGGACTTTACATGCCCTGGGAGACAGTAGTCAGTCCCAGGGTATGGAGTCTAGGTTTGGGGGTCGCTACGACACCCCTGTGTCACTGCACTGAGGGTGCTGTGTAACACATTTGAATAAAGATGGTTCCTTTGGGGTAGAGAAAGATCTGATATGCATTAAACACAAAAATAGCCTAGAACACACATAGCAAAAATGCCTAAGAGTGGGAAAAAGAGTCTCACTCTTAGCAGGTAAAGGGAAACAAACCCTTCAAATCCAGCAAAACTGCTGGGGGACTCTATAGGTAAGGGAAATGAGCCATAAAATGAGAATTCTCCCTAACACCCAGCAGCAGTAATAACTATGGATAAAATAGAAGTATGGGAAAAGAGTGAGATTGTGGCCAAAGAGAGTGAAGACCACAGCGAGCCATACCTCATGGACCTCTGCACCTACAGTATCTGTGATGAAGATAATAACTGGCAAGAAGAGCAAGAATCAGCTAATTAGTCAACAACATCTGATGATTCTGGAGAGGAATCCACAGAGAATGAACAAGAAACCTCGATGAAAAATTTAAAAACTATCATCTCTCTTAAAAGGGCCTCAAAAGGAGGGTTACAACCGCAGAGGAACGAAACCTCTGTCTTGAGCAAAAGTCAACACCTAGCAGAAGAAGAAGCGATCAAGACTCAGATTCAAGAGCTTATCAAATCCTTTCATAAAAGGAATGATCAACAATTGCTCATTAAGTTTGACAATGAAGTACGGTTTAACAAAGAGACATCAAGGAAAACAGTCAGTTTAGTTCTTCCGCCGGTACACAATTTACAACAACTTTCTGAAAAGGAAGAAGACTATTCCACCAAGAAGACTGAAAAATCTGTAAACTGGCAGGACGGAGATGCCCTATTTAAAGTGAAGCTCAATCCACCACCTACACTGAAAATGAAACTAGCCATAATGGCTGCTCCTTTTATGAAGGACCATAATCAGCAAGATGAAGAAGAGTGGAATCATGATAATTTAAAACTCTCTGTGGAGAGAATCTTCTTCCTAGACGATGGCCCGGTTCTAAATAGAGCGAACGTGGTTCACCTATTGCATCATGTTCCAAGCCTTGAATTGGTCACTTCAAAGGATCTTGCTGTTATCGAATTCCCAGAGGAGAGGTGTACAGATAAAGTGACTATTCACTTATCTTCGAAACTGTCTAGACACCTCTTGCTTAGAGAAGCACATCAGCTAAGACCATTAGGCTTTGACCTGAAGGAATATAAGCCAGCAAGAATAACATCTACCAACCAACAAGTTGATAGAACAGACAGAGTGCGAAAAGGGAACTACCAGCTACTGAAAACAAATGAAGACCGTCGCAGAGAGAGAGATGAAACAGATCAACGCAACCCGAAAGCTGAATGCGAGGGTGACGAATCCAACTGGAGGTGGCTAGCGTACTTACTGGCAGACAAACAGCCCAACCAATAATGCCAAAACTTTACAAAAAAAACGGAATGGTCACTCACAAGATGGAATACAAGAGGCTTTCAACATTTGTTCTGCCCCAAGTCTAGCCTATTACCAGATGCCGATGTAATATGCCTCCAAGAAGTTTGACTGGTTGACCCACCCTTGATAGAGGGCTATTGGGTATTACTAAATCCGGCCATTAAGAACCTTAGAGGAAGGGCAAGTAGTGGCTTATTGGTGGCAGCGAGAAACGACCTGGAGTGGGTATTGATTGATTCCTGGAACCCAACGCCCTTTATTCTGTTGGTTGAAATAAAACTTCCAGCCTCTAACTTAGTCAAAGTAAGAACGTTGATATTGTTAAATCTACATTGGAACCCGTTGGACTCCCGAAAGAAAACCTTTGGGGACTACACTGCAGCATTAATCGATTAAGGAAGACCAAAATGGAACAAGCCGCTATTCCTACTTGTATGTGACTTAAATTGTACCTGTTTGGACCATTCTAATAACCCTATCCTTGAAGATTCGCCTTCCAACAACAAAAAAGAAAAGAGGGGAATAACGTGGAGATCTATTATGTAGTCTAGGGATTGCATTATATTGAATGGTATAATCAAAGGCGACATTCCAGGCAAACCCACATGAAGGGGAGCAGTAACCAATCAAATACTTGATTACATATGCGTCTCCTCAAATATGAGCAGGGGTCTAAAAAATCTGGAAATTGTTACCACTGACAAAAGCAACCATAACCAATTAAAATTGGTTCTCCATAATAGTAGCACCTACAAACTACCCCTCTATGACCATAAATTGGCCACAAACTTGAATCGTACAAGACTGAAAATTCGAGCGAAAAACATAGGAGGTCTGACTAACAACTTTGTAAAAGAAATTGTGTCCAGACAAGGAAATGGTGACAACCAGCGAATAAATTATATTCCATTATTACAGCAGTTTGCAGTGACCCAAACTGTGCCGAATGGGAGAGCTAAAATGGTTCATCGGCACGTCTTTGATCAGCAAATTGTCTTAAAAAAAAAGAGCCCTTAGGAAAGCAATTGGCAGACTAAACCAATATAAGTCTGTGGAAGTGTCAACTGAAATCCACAAATTAAAACAGAAATACCATAACTGGCTGAACCTACATAAGAAAACCATCCTGAACCAAGATGCCCAAATGTCATGCATGCTGGACGCTACGCTCGTAGAACAGCTAGACCGTTCTACTCCAAATGGAGGCTATTCGATACGTTACCGGGAAAACGACGTTTACACTCTTCACGTCGCTAACTTCACGTGACTTTTGCTTCGTCACGTGAACTACGGTATCACGTATTTAAGCAGCGTAGAAACTTCACTCGCTGCTTCTGATCGTCTCTATTGGCGTCGTGTAGCTGAACCTCTGATCTACATCCTGGTATATTCCTACAGCTACTTTTGGGCCTTCGATAGCGTGTGTTCCGCCACACGCTGATTCCTGGAGCTATCCCTTCGCGTGATAATCCACACGCGCTCTTTATCTTCATACGCGGCTGGCCAAGGCTGCGTAAATCCTGCCCGCGTGTAAAACCCACACGCGCTCTTCGTCTTCAAATGCGGCCGGCCCAGGCTGTGTGAATCCTGCCCGCGTGTAAAATCCACACGCGCTCTTCGTCTTCAAGTGCGGCCGGCCCAGGCTGCGTGAATCCTGCCCGCGTGTAAAATCCACACGCGCTCTTTGTCTTCATACGCGGCTGGCCAAGGCTGCGTAAATCCTGCCCGCGTGTAACATCCACACGCGCTCTTCGTCTTCAAGTGCGGCCGGCCCAGGCTGCGTGAATCCTGCCCGCGTGTAAAGTCCACACGCGCTCTTTGTCTTCATACGCGGCTGGCCAAGGCTGCGTAAATCCTGCCCGCGTGTAACATCCACACGCGCTCTTCGTCTTCAAGTGCGGCCGGCCCAGGCTGCGTGAATCCTGCCCGCGTGTAAAATCCACACGCGCTCTTCGTCTTCAAGTGCGGCTGGCCAAGGCTGCGCGAACCCTGCCCGCGTGTAAATCCACACGCGCACGTTGTCTTCACACGCGGCTGGCCCAGGCTGCGCGATTCCTGCCCGCGTGTAAATCCACACGCTCACGTTGTCTTCAAACGCTATTTTCTTCTAACTCCTGCATCTGTGGAATTAACAGAAGGATTGATCCCTAAGTGGGAAGGAAGCCTTTCAAGGATTATTGGAAGTGACTTTGAACTGAACTTTGGACGCTATCCTGTGGTGAATTCAACCCGTATCTAGCGTGAGCCTCGTTCCGTCCGGGATAAGTCTTCCTTACTAATTTTCCCTTCCCTGTCGTTTTGTTCTTCATTTCAAATCCATCAAGAGACTTCTGGATTGTTCTACCCAGAGATACAGGTCAGTGTGATCATTCCTGTCATTATCTAACTCATCATACTCAGGTTGGAGCAGTTATTCATGATACTTTAATTTGTCCTAGGCTGGATTACTATACCTTACCCACGCCCTTTCCAGTGATCCATCGCTCTGCCTGTTTTATCAGCCAGAGGGTTGTATCATTTGGAAGGTCTTTGTTGACTTCACGACTATCAAGTCGGGTGAACAGGGATCCGGAAGACCCTACCTCCTGTATCCTTTTGAATATTGTATCCTTTTCGGTTGATACTTTGGTGCATTCTGACAGAATCAGAAGCCATGGAGGGTACGGATCCTTTAACTGTTTTGACACAGTTGAGCCACGATTTGAGAAACGAAATGGTTACTGCACAGGACATGTTACGGCACCGTATGGACGTTATGCAAGACGCCCTACATGGTAGTCCTCAGGGAACACAAGCGCCGATGGCTACCGCATCCGGATCTGGGACTACGGCACCCCCACAGGAGACTATTAACGTGGTTATGCCCACTCAGTTTCCCTTGGCCCCTCCAGAAAGGTTCACGGGTGATCCCAAAACCTACAGAACCTTTGTAAACCAGTGCCGACTCCATTTCCTTTGCCGTCCTACATCTTTTCCTGACCTAACCACAAAAGCAGCCTTCGTGCTTTCCCATTTAGGGGGCACGGCTGCTGCTTGGGCTAACCCTTTGTTGGAAACTAATAGCCCTTTGTTGTACGATTGTGACGATCTCTTGACTGCTATGAGTAAAGTCTTTGACATGCGTTACTCTACTCAAGCCACGGATTTAGAGTTGCTTAACCTACAACAAGGCAGCCAACCCCTTATGTCTTACGTCGCCCGGTTCAATCAACTGACGGCGGAAACCCAATGGCCTGACAGCAAGAAAACGGCTGTTTTTTACAAGGGTCTTTCTGAAGAACTGAAAGACGCCTTATCTACTGTTCCTGTGGTTCCTACGGGTTTCCCAGAGCTGCTCGATTTGGTTCTACAAATCGACGCCCGAAGGAATGCTCGAAAGGGAGAGAAAAAGCCCTTCATGCCAGTCTCGGGGCGGTCAGAGACACCAGCAGTCATCTCTAACGACCCTGAACCCATGCAAATAGGCGCCGTGAGAGGCCGATTGTCCAATACAGAACGGGAGAACCGAAGAAAAAACCCGTCAAGCGTGCGGGAAACGCCAAAACTCGACATTAGCAGGAGTCCCTATGTCGAGTGTTTCATCGGACTCCAGTACCATTCCTAAACATGCACCGGTAATAGTTCAGGTGACGTTACATTGTGATGAGCGAGAAGTGGTTTCCAAGGCCATGGTTGATTCTGGAGCCACCAGCAATTATATAGACATCACCTATGCCAAGAACCGTTCCTTACCCCTAGTAAACAAAAAAAAACCTGAAACGGTGAATACCGTGGACGGATCTGTGTTAACTTCTGGTATGGTAACCCAGGAGACGGTACCTGTTCGGATGACGTTATCAAATAACCATTCAGAAGAAATCGTCTTCGATGTTATTGCTGCTCCGCAGTACGAGATCATACTTGGTCTTGCATGGTTAACCCTTCACAATCCTACTGTTGACTGGGTTTCGGGATCGCTCCAATACCCTTCGACTCATTGCAACGAACATTGCTTTACCAGTCAGGAGGTGTCAAATAAACAACACATATTGGCCTCTGTGGTGGAGGATTCTGCTATCAGCGTTGTACATCAATGCGACAATATCATACCATGCGAATACGCTGATTATGCCGACGTCTTTGATAAAGGCCAGGCAGAACAATTACCTCCTCATCGACAGTACGACTGTCCTATCGAACTGATTCCGGGTGCCAAAATTCCTACAGGCCGTGTTTATTCTTTAACACCTAAAGAAGATGTCGTATTAAAGGAATACATTGACAAGGCACTAGCCACGGGCTTTATACGACCCTCGCAATCTCCTGCTGCATCTCCTCTATTCTTTGTTCCTAAGAAAGAGGGAGACCTCAGACCCTGCATTGATTACAGGGCACTTAATGATATCACCATCAAAAACCAATACCCCTTACCGCTAATAAACGTGCTGTTGGATCAGTTAGGCACTTCCAGTTACTTCACCAAACTGGACTTGCGAGGTGCATACAATTTGGTTCGCATTCGTGAAGGCGACGAATGGAAGACCGCTTTTAAGACACGGTATGGTCTTTACGAATATTTGGTGATGCCTTTTGGTCTGTGCAATGCTCCCGCCACATTTCAATTCTTCATGAATGATATATTCAGAGACATCATGGACCGATTTGTGGTTGTCTATCTGGACGACATTCTGATTTACTCCTCATCTCTATCGGAACACGTCAGACATGTTTCTACAGTCCTACAAAGACTTAGGGAAAACCACCTTTATGTGAAAGCCGAAAAATGTGTCTTTCATTCGCAGGAAGTGGAATTCCTTGGTTACGACATTACCAATCTAGGTGCTCGAATGAGTCGTTCCAAGGTAAAGGCCGTCTTGAATTGGCCAATTCCACATAACGTCAAGTCGCTACAGTCTTTCTTGGGCTTTGCGAATTTCTATCGCAGATTCATCCATTCCTTTTCCAAAACAGTAGCTCCTTTGACGGCTTTAACTAGTTCCAAAGTACCTTTCTGTTGGAACCAACATGCCCAAGCAGCATTCGAAAAACTGAAGGAAGCATTTACCACTGCACCCGTGCTTCAACATCCGGATCCTGATCGCCAGTTTGTCGTTGAAGCGGATGCATCCAGTGTCGCTATTGGCGCAGTGCTCTCACAAGTCTGCACAGAAACCAAGGAGGAACACCCAGTGGCTTTCTTCTCTCGTAAACTCACCTCATATGAACGGAACTACACCGTTACTGAGCGGGAACTACTGGCTATCAAAGATGCCTTCCGAGAATGGCGTCATCATCTTCTTGGGGCCAAACAACAGGTGTTGGTGTACTCTGACCATAGAAATCTCCAAGCATTCAAATCTATGAAATGCCTTACGGCCCGTCAGGCCAGATGGCATGTCTTTTTTGCCCAATACGATTTCCAGGTCACCTATCGTCCTGCTCGAGAACATGTTAAGTCGGACGCTTTGTCCCGTATGAGTAAAGAGGCGCAGGAAGAAAAACAAGTACAGATCCAGCTGTTGGCAGATCATGTGATTTGTGGTTGTTCGGTTCAACCATCCTTAAAAACCGAAATACAAGAGTGGGTAAAAAATAATCCACAAGTAGTCCAGGATATGAATCTAGACGTGCATAACGGTTTACCATTCACACAGGGGGTGCTTTATCTATCAACTCCTTCAATGCGGGATAAAGCCCTCAAATGGAATCATGATTCCTTGATTGCAGCCCATCCTGGACAGAAGAAAACACTGGACCTGCTCAAAAGGTGGTGCTGGTGGCCATCCATGGCAAAAGACGTTATAAACTACGTATCTTCTTGTTCCGTATGTATCCAATGTAAAAACACTCCTGGTAAACCAGTGGGCTTACTCCAATCCCTGCCTGTCCCTACCAAACCATGGGACATGATATCTATGGACTTTGTGGTGGAACTCCCCCCAAATCAAGGATACGATACCCTATGGGTCGTAGTGGATTATTTCACTAAATTGGCCCTATTTATTCCTTGTATTGGTTTACCTACTGCTACTGTTCTGGCTGATCTATTCATCCAACATATATTCCGTTTCTTTGGTCTACCATCAGTAATCATTACTGACAGGGGCTCGCAGTTTGCGTCACGCTTTTGGAGAGCCTTAACATCTGCATTACTAATTGATGATAGAATGTCCAGCGCTTATCATCCTCAAACCGACGGACAGACTGAAAGGGTCAATTGTACTATGGAACAATATCTGCGGTGTCTGTGTTTGCAATACCAATCGGATTGGCTCACGGTACTGCCGGCGGCTGAATTCGCCTATAACAACTCTTATCATAGTGCCATAGGCACTTCACCGTTCTATGCTCTCTATGGACAACACCCCCAATCAATACCTCTAGATTCCGGTCTATCCCTGGACACGCCTGCCGCAGGCCGTACGCTTCGTGATCTGAAGAGATTACAAAGAAAGGTGAAGCAGCAATTGGAGCAGGCCAAACGACGTGACAAGTTCTATGCCGACGCTCATAGGGTGTCCGCACCTGTCTATAAGGCTGGGATGAAAGTCTGGCTATCCACTAAGAACTTAAGAATTCCGGGCAAAAAGAAATTGTTGCCTAGATTCATCGGTCCGTATGTTGTGCTCCATGTTCTTAATCCTGCTGCTGTACGTCTGGCTTTGCCACAACGATGGCGGGTGCATCCTGTATTCCACGTCTCGCTCATCAAGCCTTTCTCTGACACTACTAGACTGCCGGTACGGCCTGTTGCTATTACTGTGCGGGGGTCTGATGAATACGAGGTACAAGACATACTGGATATGAAACTCCGTTCTGGTAGACCATATTATCTGGTGGATTGGAAGGGCTATGGACCCGAAGATAGGTCCTGGGAACCTCTTTCCAACATTCATGCTCCTGCTTTATTGAAGCGCTTCCACACAAGAAGGGGAGAGGTTGTCCCTTTGGGGGATGGCACTGTCATGCATGCTGGACGCTACGCTCGTAGAACAGCTAGACCGTTCTACTCCAAATGGAGGCTATTCGATACGTTACCGGGAAAACGACGTTTACACTCTTCACGTCGCTAACTTCACGTGACTTTTGCTTCGTCACGTGAACTACGGTATCACGTATTTAAGCAGCGTAGAAACTTCACTCGCTGCTTCTGATCGTCTCTATTGGCGTCGTGTAGCTGAACCTCTGATCTACATCCTGGTATATTCCTACAGCTACTTTTGGGCCTTCGATAGCGTGTGTTCCGCCACACGCTGATTCCTGGAGCTATCCCTTCGCGTGATAATCCACACGCGCTCTTTATCTTCATACGCGGCTGGCCAAGGCTGCGTAAATCCTGCCCGCGTGTAAAACCCACACGCGCTCTTCGTCTTCAAATGCGGCCGGCCCAGGCTGTGTGAATCCTGCCCGCGTGTAAAATCCACACGCGCTCTTCGTCTTCAAGTGCGGCCGGCCCAGGCTGCGTGAATCCTGCCCGCGTGTAAAATCCACACGCGCTCTTTGTCTTCCTACGCGGCTGGCCAAGGCTGCGTAAATCCTGCCCGCGTGTAACATCCACACGCGCTCTTCGTCTTCAAGTGCGGCCGGCCCAGGCTGCGTGAATCCTGCCCGCGTGTAAAGTCCACACGCGCTCTTTGTCTTCATACGCGGCTGGCCAAGGCTGCGTAAATCCTGCCCGCGTGTAACATCCACACGCGCTCTTCGTCTTCAAGTGCGGCCGGCCCAGGCTGCGTGAATCCTGCCCGCGTGTAAAATCCACACGCGCTCTTCGTCTTCAAGTGCGGCTGGCCAAGGCTGCGCGAACCCTGCCCGCGTGTAAATCCACACGCGCACGTTGTCTTCACACGCGGCTGGCCCAGGCTGCGCGATTCCTGCCCGCGTGTAAATCCACACGCTCACGTTGTCTTCAAACGCTATTTTCTTCTAACTCCTGCATCTGTGGAATTAACAGAAGGATTGATCCCTAAGTGGGAAGGAAGCCTTTCAAGGATTATTGGAAGTGACTTTGAACTGAACTTTGGACGCTATCCTGTGGTGAATTCAACCCGTATCTAGCGTGAGCCTCGTTCCGTCCGGGATAAGTCTTCCTTACTAATTTTCCCTTCCCTGTCGTTTTGTTCTTCATTTCAAATCCATCAAGAGACTTCTGGATTGTTCTACCCAGAGATACAGGTCAGTGTGATCATTCCTGTCATTATCTAACTCATCATACTCAGGTTGGAGCAGTTATTCATGATACTTTAATTTGTCCTAGGCTGGATTACTATACCTTACCCACGCCCTTTCCAGTGATCCATCGCTCTGCCTGTTTTATCAGCCAGAGGGTTGTATCATTTGGAAGGTCTTTGTTGACTTCACGACTATCAAGTCGGGTGAACAGGGATCCGGAAGACCCTACCTCCTGTATCCTTTTGAATATTGTATCCTTTTCGGTTGATACTTTGGTGCGTTCTGACACCAAAGAACGGGACATCACATTAAAACAAAAAACACAGCCGAAATCTGGTTGATCATAAATGCATTGGACCCACCACAGGATGATGCGTTGGTGGCAAACCCGATCCCTGCAGGGACTTCGCATTCGCATTACGAGAAAATGCAGATTAAGAGAGAAGAAGAATTAGCACAAACAACTTGGCCAGTAAGCGAAACGGTCGGGCCGGGCCACGAGGATTACGCGCACGATATAGAGCCATCATCAATCGAAATAATTATAAAGAAATTAAAACATTCAAGAGAGCCAGGCCCAGATAGGTTGACTAACAGACTTACGAAGCAAAATCCTGAGTTATGGGCAAACCTTTTACATCATTTATTCAAGGGCGTTTTAGACTCCTCTAAGATCCCGGCCACGTGGAAAGCAGCAGTAGTTGTCCCAATTGTCCAAAAAGGTCTAAGGTCAGACCCGGACAACTATCGCCTGATTGCACTCTTGGACATAGCGGGCAAAATCTTTGGATCCATCATTTTAAAAGAACTCAGTAGATGGAGCAGCGAGAAATCCCATTGTGACCCTTGGCAATCATGCTTTGTTAAAGGTACCCAAACAGGTTGTAACATCTTTATAATCAATCAGATTTACATGGCATTTATTGATCTGTTGCAAGCTTTCGATTCTATACAAAGAAAACATTATGGGCAAAACTGCAGAAATGGAAGTGCCCGAGAATGTTATTAGAGAACATCAAAGACCTTCATCTGGGAGCTTCTATTAGAGTCAAGCTAGATCAAGAGGGGCATCTTTCATAGGCAATTCCCACAAACGTGGGCAAAAACAAGGATGCCCACTAGCACCAGAGCTCTTCAATTTGTTTTTATCTGACATTGAAGATGCTTCTGAAGATATACGTGCATTTCCTCCAAAGATCACAAACGCTCTCATTAGCAGACTCCTTTACGCTGATGATATCATGGTCATTGACCAGACTCCCATTGGGTTGCAACGCCAGATTACCGCCCTTGAAAGATACCTCGAAACGAACGATCTGACAATCAACCCAGCAAAATCTAGGGTAATGGTCTTTGGTGACCAAGATCGAAGTAGAAGCAGCAAAAGATCTGCATGGTTCTCTTAAGGTCAAACAATTAAAGTGGTGACAGAATTTACCTACCTGGGCGTAAACATCAATACCAGTAGATGTGAAGCACCCCGCATAGTCATGCTGCGTAAAAAAGCCAAAAATCTAGCAGCGCAAGGGAAAGTGCTGTTAAAAAAATTCTGCAATTTTTCATTGATTCCGTTAATATCATTCTATAGTGCCAAAGCTTTGCAATTTTGACTTACGGCGCCAAAACATCACTCATGTTGGCAGAAGACTCATGGTCCCTACTAGAGGGGAACTTCTAGAAGTCAGTATTGGGATAACCAAGAAGTATACGTATACAGCTTGTCAGAAGGGAACTAGCGTTGACATCTCTAAAGGCCATTGCTAGGTGCAATTCGATATCTTTCTACCGAAAATGTCTGGAAGAAAACCCAAAGGGAGGCTTTAAAACCTTGAAAATTGCACTGACGGACCCGAAAGAAACAATTCTCAACGAGTGGAGGGCTATATGCCAGAAGATAATAGAACATCTGAACAAAATAGAGGAATTGTTGATCCAAAACCCGGGCAAAAAGGAGACTCTCTACCGTAAAAACCGAGAACACTTCTGGTTTACTGAGAGAAAGCTGAATGAGCTCCCTAGATACATCCAAATCTTCCCTATGAGACATCAATATATGAGATTTCGCCTTCACATTTTCCTGCCCAGACCGGCTAAGACTAAGCTAAGTGGACAAGAAATAACTCCTTTGTGTAGCCTGTGTCAAGAAAACATCTCTACGATTCAAATTAAACATCTAGTGATGAACTTGCCGACGTTGAGCACAGAAAGACACAGTATGATGGGAACTATCATTGATAAATGTGGTGCCTCTTCAGAAAATGCTTGGTGGACTATGTTAATTGAGGGGGATAAAACTGACATTATAACTGAAACTGTGAATTTGAGTATTTGTGAAACTGAGAGATAGGTCATTTTTCTTGTTATTTTTCCTCCTTTCTTTTAACAGGCAATTGATTTTAGTAGTTTTGGCACTACATTTGTATTTATATTTGTATCAATAAAATGGCTAAAGGTTTTCTAACTAGGAAATCATGTAAGCCTATAAAAAAATGCTTTGTTACCTGGATTAAACGTAACATATCTCTCAAACAGGATTAGGTCTCTTACTGCTGGCTTCCTAACAGGTCGGGCTAAAATCCAGTGCCTTACTTGAAAATACAAAAACCGGGAAGTTTTTTGCAAAGCGATTTCTTGTTTGCATTGTATAAATGATTTGACATCCTTTCCCTGGAACATTTCTCTCTGTCTCTCACAGCCCACCTGCTTCCACTCTTTAAATGCCTTGGGATCAAGACTGGGGGTAAATTGCAGGTTATTAAACAAGGGCGTAAGAGGAGAGGGATATGTTGTTAAGTGATGTTTTTTACTATTAAATCCCAAGTGTGCCCTAAAGTCCCCATAATCGTACTAAGGTGTATGGTAGGAGGATGATCCTGTCTTGGCAACCAGAGAATGTCTCTAAGAGATTGGCCTCCAAGCGCCCTCTCCATTTGAAGCCATCGTTTCTCTGTGTCCCCCCTAAACCAATATTTTAGAACCCGTATTTGTGCAGCTTGGTATTATTTCGTAAAATTCGGGAGACCTAACACAACCTGTACTGTTGGGGTCATTAATAGACGTTGGGATACCTTTGTGGTTTTGTTGTTCCAGATTAACTTAGATATCGCCCTTTGCATCTTCCGGAAAAATCCCACTGGAACCCGTATTGGTAATGCCTGAAAAAAATACAATGTCATAGGGAGAGTAACCATTTTTACTGAATTGATCATCAGGAGATAGTAAGGGGGCCCAACTTCAGCAGTCGTGATTCAATGCCCTTTAATAAGGGGAGGTTTTTAGCCTTGTAATTACCTATTTATTGTGGGGGTTATAGTCACTTCCAATAACTTTATCCCTTCCTTCGCCCACCCTAATTATGTACTTAGCTGCAATATTTACACCTGCACTGCCTGTAGGGACAGCTTTGTTTATTTTTAAGGCCTGCCACTCTATCAAACTGCCTGATTTCCCACATAGCCGCAGGCAACGTCTTGTGAGGCAAAATATGATACACCCTCCGGATATTATCGTGTATCTGTCCCTTTTTTATAAATCCTATTTGGTCCGGGTTTATTAAAAGGGGTAACAAGTCTTCCATTCTGTTGGCCAAAACGTTCGTCTGGATTTTGGCATTGATATTTATTAAGGCTATCGGACAGTATGAGCCCAATTACTTGGGTCTTTGGCCTCTTTGGGGAGCAATATCATTTTTGCAATATCACCTGATTGCTTGAAGGAATTTTATAGATTTGTTAATTTTGGGGTTAGAATTTCACTATACATTTTATAAAAAAGATGCCGGAAAACCATCAGGGCCTGGGGATTTATCCAACGGATCGCCCAGTGAACCTCTGCTTGTGTGATTTCCGTTTCTAACGCCCGCCTTTGCTGAGACTTATTCCTCAGAAGAGAGACTTTGTCTAAATAATTCCCTTGAGCATGTGGGTCATTAGAATCAGAGCGGTAAAGATCTGTGTAAAATCGGTAAAATTGTGTGATGATATGATCAGTCTCTGTTGTTAATTCGCCATTGGGAAGTTTAATCTGCTGAATAGTTTACGAGGCGGCTAGCTGATGGAATTGATTAGCTAGGAGACTATCTGTTTTATTAGCTTCCAGATAGTATTTTTGTTTTAGGTAGAGATCGGATTGTTCCGCTTTTTTTGTGTGGAAGAGATTAAGACTCACGATGGCGGCCCTAATGCCTTTTGTAACTTTGGACCCGTATTTGTTTCCATCTGTGAAAGCACTGTCGGACTTGCCCTTCCAGCTCTGTTTCCAGTGCTACCTTCTGCTTCTGTCTTATAGCCTCTTCAGCTATGAGAAACCCTTTCATTGTAGCCTTGAAGGCATCCCAAACTACCTGTGTCGCTGTGTCCACTTTTTCATACATTTAAAAGAAACCTCTAATAAGCCTAATGGAAATGTCCATGTACACAAGCAGGGCTTTACATTCAAAGCCGTCATCTCGAGGACAATCGGTGCGTGGTCTGAGATTGCTATTGTTTGTCTTCTAATTTGTGTTATCCTGCCCAGAAGCAAGAGCAAGACCTAAACATAATCAATACGTGAAGATGTTTGATGCACATGCGAGTAGTATGTAAAGCGCCTATCTGTCTCCCCACGGGCAGCCCAAACATCCACCAGGGAAAGTTGTGTGATTTCTGTTGTAGAGCCCTAGAGGATGGGGGTTGAGTATAGCGTGCTTGTCTGCTGCGATCTTGCACAGGGTCCCATGCTATGTTGAGGTCTCCTAGCATTAGTATGTCCCCTTCTGCAAACTCTGCCAACAGCCCAAGGGTATTTTTCAGAAAGCCTTCCTGGCCTACATTAGAGGCATATACAGAGGCCACCGTCAGCTTACTATCACCCAGTTGCAAATGGAGAATATGTATCTGCCCTCCCTATGAGTCTTAGAGTGAATTACTTTGATTGCAATACCTCGTCTAATGGCAATAAGGACCTCTGCCACCTTCCTTCAGCATTTGAATGCAATATCAAAGGGTATTGACGCAAACAGAGTTACCTCTATCCATTCTTTGTATGTGGGTCCCTTGGAACACCACCAAGTGGGATATTAGGAACCTCCTTTCTTTTCAACCGTAGCTGTTACCGTTATGCCCATTCCAACCTCATCCTCTATTTGGAGTAGTGCCATACCAGCTTCTCGAGATGTTATACAATGCTGCCTGCCTTCCAGTGTAAAAAGGAGACCAAATGGAAACGCCCGTTTGTACCTGATTTTCCGTGCCTGAAGGGTCCCTACCACTGGTTGCATATCCCTTTGTTTTTGGAGGGTGACTAAATATAAATCCTGGTAAAGCTGTATCTCCACTCCATTGTACGTTATTGCTGCAGACCGCAACGGGAGGCATAACCTCGAGGAACAGTAGCCTAAAAGGGAGGCATCAATCAATGTCAATTAAGTACACAAATTATGGAGGGTAGCACTAAAGTAACGACCTGGAACATTCACGGCCTGAACAATTTTGTGAAGAGGCACAGAACAATTACATATTTGCGAAGGAACAAAATAGGAGTAGACATGTTACAGGAGACACACCTCAACAAAACTAGACAAAAGAAATTAGCACAACAATGGCAAGGTGTGGTAGCAGGGTCTACGTACTCTGCTTACTCTAGAGGTGTTCTCGTCTGGGTAGCTCCTGTGTAGTTTAGAAGATACTAAACACTAAGACTGACGAAGAAGGCAGGATGGTACTGATTCATGGCACTCTAGAAAACAGGGAAATATGCATCATAAACATCTATGCACCGAACCATGACGCAATGAAATTTGTTTGTTCACTTTATGGTAGATTGGGCCAGTACAGAAATGGAGTACTATTGTGGGGAGGGGACTTCGATTGCACACTCAACACCAAAATGGACAGGTCAGATGACAAGTTCAGAAGACCTGCACCGCCAGCAAAAGTCCTAAATACTTGCCTACAGTCCTTAGCCTGGTTGACATTTGGAGGACTCTACACCCATCAGAGAGAGACTACTCGCAGCATTCCACTCCTCACAAAGTTTACACAAGAGAATTCGAAGAAGCAGAATATGAAGCCAGAGTACTGTCAGATGACGCCCCATTACTACTCAAATGGGTAATAACAGTGCCTAGACCGGGCATTGCAACCTGGTGGCTGTGTAGTGAAACACTGCTATACACAGCGTTTAAAGAGCATATGCGCAAACATACGGAGGAATTCTTCAAGATTAATGAGGGCAGTGTTAAGTATGGGAGACATTCAAAGTGGTAAACAAAGGAGAGACGATAGCCCAAGCAGGTGGAGTGCGCAAAGTTATCACCTCAGAACTGTACAAAATAGAATTAGAACTAGCAGAGGTAGAGAAAAGGAACGGCACAGAAGAGGAGAATTGGTGAGAGGAAATCAGATTAAGACAGGAGTTCATAAAACAATGGGACAGGTTAGACATATTTAGTTATGCAAAGCATTTGGAGAAAACACATGAGATAGGAGAGAAATCAGGCAAACTGTTGGCATGGCTATGAAAGAATGATAGCAAAAACAAACACTGATACACTCTGCCCAGAGTAAAGAGGGTACAGTATACAATACAGGGAGGTGAACAATACATTCCATGAATATTATAGGGAACTGAATGAAGTCGTTAGCAAGGAGTGCAGTGGTGCAAGAGAGGAAGCACTAGACCTTATAACGTTACCGCAACTAGAGTCAGAGAAAGCACAGATGTTAGAAGAACCTATAACCTCTGAAGAGGTGCTGGCCATAATCAGAACGTTGCCCTCAGGGAAAACATTGTGCATGGATGGGCATAAAACAATGGGACTGGTTGGGCACATTTAGTAACGCTAAGCATTTGGAGGAAACACATGCGAGAGGAGAGAAACCAGGCAAACTGTTGGCAAGGCTATGAAAGAATGATAGCAAAAAAGCACTGATTTACTCCGTCCACAGTAAAGAGGGTACAGTATACAATACACGGAGGTGAACAATACATTCCATGAATATTATAGGGAACTGTATGAAGACGTTAGAGAGGATTGCAGTGGCCCAATAGAGGAAGCACTATACCTTATAATCTCACTGCAACTAGAGTCAGAGAAAGCGCAGATTTGGGAAGACCCTATACTCAATATGCTAAGAGAAAACAGCAAAAATGTCTGGGAAGCACTAAATAAATTTGATGGAGAAACAGGCAACTCTCTCTTCAATCTGGTGTCTGAAGAAGATTGGGTCGAATATCTGACTGAGACCTATAAGAGTGATAGTATTTGCTTTTTCTCGACCATTCCAGATACACCGTGGCAACTTAACATCAATGAAGAAGAAATGTATGAGATCATAATTAACTCCTCAACATCTAAAGCCTCAGGATTAAATGGACTGACTTATCAGACACTTAAAAAAGAACCAGAACTTTGGCCGAAGTAACTATCTCGTCTCTTCGGGGAAATCCTTAAAAAACGAGAATTTCCAACTGCTTGGAAAACGGCACTGATAATACCATTCTTTAAAAAAGGTGATCGGCGAGCAGCAGCAAATTATAGATCAATAGTGCTGCTCCACATCGAAAGCAAAATGTTCATGTCACTTCTCCTAAAGCAAGTTTCAAAGTGGGTAGAAGATTTTGAAGTTTTATCACGCTTCCAAACAGGATTTCGGAAGGGTCATTCGACATCACTCAATGGTCTGATCCTAAATGTATTGAATGAACAAACAGAGAGTAAAAACTCACCCCCACTATATGGAGCTTGGATCGACCTATCGAAGGCTTTCAACCAAATTGAAAGAGCATTGCTCTGGCAAAAATTGAGAAGGTGGGGAATGCCAGAAACGTTACTATCAGTCTTAGAGGAACTACATAAGTCTACAAACCTAAGAGTCTGCCTTGATGTAACAGGGCACCTATCAAAACTAATAGAGGTAAACAGAGGGGTCAGACAAGGGTGCCTAGGAGCCCCACTCTTCTTTAATCTGTTTCTGGCAGACATGGGAGCTTTTCTGGAATCTGCTGCATTGGTCAGTCCCACTTTAAATGGGAGGAAGATCTGTTGGCTGGCCTATGCAGATGATATAGTGCTTCTCGATAGGACACCAAACGGTCTTCAACATCTGTTAACAAGACTGAATGAGTACATTGTAACAAACAAACTTACAGTAAACCCTGCTAAATCAAATATTCTTATCTTTAAACTTCCACTGACAAAAGCCAAATACAGCAATTGGAAACTGGGGGGGGGGGGGAATATATCAGAGTTGTAGAATCCATAAAATATCTGGGTTACAATATACATGCCCACCAAGCACAATACAAGACAGACTCTGAGGTAATGGATAAAGTAACACAAGCTGGATCCCAAATGGTTAAATTGAATTACAAATTTTGCAAATTTTCCATTCTACCCTTAGTTAAGTATTACCTAGCAAAAGTGGTACCCGTGATACTTTATGGCCTGGAAGCCAAACCGGGCCTCTGGGCAGCAAACTGGGAAACGTATGAGGGTCGACTTTGGAAAAGAGCTCTGGGTCTTCCAAGTTGCACAGCTATAAATAGCTTGAGATTTGAGCTGGGTTTGAAGTCACTAAAGTGCATGGCAGATTGGAAACTGATTTCCCTGTTTCGAGAAATAATTATGGGCAAGGAGACAACCCTATATGGAGATTTAAGGTCTCTAAAACTACAGGGTAAGTCTTCTCTCTAGTCCATATTGGGGGAAAAGGTTTCGAAGGCACTATCAGAAATAGAGCTTGATGTGGATTCTCTGATTTCAAACCCACTTAAAATCAAAAGAAAGTTGGAACTTTTGGATTGGATTGGAACGATAGAAGATGTCAGATCGGACCCATTCCAAAGTACCTTTTTGATGGGGGAAAAAAAGCTTGGTTGTCTTTCGAGTTATCTATTAAAGTTCCCTAATAGAAAGCTCTATTCAAATCTTCTCAGAATGAGATTAAACCTGATTCATTGCGGGGCAATATTCGAAAAGCGAAAACAAGGGATTAAAGCAAAAAAATTGTGTATCATCTGCATAAATCCTGGCAAGCAAACACTAAAACATCTATTAATGGACTGCGAAGGTTCATGGACACATCGTCTAAGACTTTTTAAGAACTTTGTGCGCAGAGAGGAAGACATCATATCAGACTTTTTTTGGGACAGACTGGTCTCTGGCACAAACGCTGCTCTGTCATTGGCTCCTTTAGAGGTGTTAAAAAATTGTGAAATAGTAATTGATGGTACTTGAAAAGTGGCATGGTTTTTGGCAAAGAAAAGGATTGTTTTAATTTTGTAAAACTGTGAAATAATCTGTAACATTGTTTGTCTTTTTGGTTTCTTTTTTTTTGTAAAGGCTCTTTGAGCCAAAACAAATAAAAAAAAATAAAAAAAGCATCTGAAAAGGTGCTGGCCATAATCAGAACACTGCGGCATGGACTGGCTGGCAAGCAAATTCCATAAGGTATACGCGGACAGCCTTGCACCGGTCCTGCTGGGATTCTTTTGAAACAGGCACACTCCCAGTAAGCATGAGACAAGCTGTGATAATACTCCTCCCTAAACCTAACAAGGAAACAACAGACTGTGGCTCCTACAGGGCATTGTGCCTATTGGATCAGGATAATAAAATCCTCATGGCACTACAGGCGAACAGGCTCAGGAGAGTAATAAAATAACTAATACACCCTGATAAAAAAAGGTTATGTACCAGGTAGGAACATCTCTGGGAATCGACGTAGATTAAATCATGTCATCACCAGCACAAATGATTGGGACGAGTACTGTGCGGTGGCTTCATTAGACGCAACAAAAGTGTTTGATTCAGTCCACTGGGATTGGCTATACACGACAATGGTGAAATTGGGTGTTGGGCCAAAGTATATGCAGTGAATTGAACTGGTTTACTTACCCTTAACCAATGGCAAGGGTCAAAACAGGTGGCATCTACTCCAAAAGATGGGAACTGCAGAAAGGAACCAGACATGGCTGCCCACTATCCCTGATGCTCTACATTATAGCAATGGAACCAATAGCAGCTTTCCTGAGGCAAGAATATAAGGTTGTAGGAATCAAGATAGATTGTAGGTGGCATGTGGTATCCATGTACCCGGACAACTCTCTGCTGTACATACAAAACCCAGAGTATAATCTCCAACACATATCAGAAGTACTAGATAATTTTAGCGTGCTGCTGGGAATTACGGTCAACCAGAATAAATCCTGTCTATTCCCACTAGCCAAACTAGCTACAGTGGACAATGAGAATCTCAGTCAGTCAGAAAAGTTCATTTCGGATTCAAAAATCCATAAAACACATAAGTCCAAGCAATACATACAATTAATAAAACCCTTCCCTTAAGAACATCCACAAAAAACACATTATGCATCTGCAAAAACGGTAAGGAAATAGGTGGGGCAAGGAAAAGCCTTCTTTTTTGTTGGAGGAGGGCTTGACTCAAGAAGGCACTATTACGTAGTAAGGAAGAGAAGAGTCAACAGCTACCCCTTTTCAACCGTGCAACAGTGGTAGGCTTAAAGGAGGCAGATAGCTAGTTTATACAAATACTGGCTAAGGGAGGTCACAAACTCATTTCGAGAGAATTTTATGGTCATTCAATTCATTCATAAATTCAGACACACATCTAAATGCTGTAGGTTCACAAAGACAATTGAACCTTCACAAAAATCACATTTAGGCTCAGATTGGGCTCACAGAAGAAGTTGCGAACTGTTTAAACATCAGAGTTGAGTGAGTGAGGGTTAGTAGCATAAGTATATAGTGCGAATTTCAATACTACTTGTGGACTAGTAATATATTACTGTTGTCAACACATAGTTATGTTTCTGGTTCCGGATGGAGTCATCCTTCACTTGACTTGAGCTGTTCACAGGTGAAGGGTCCGAACTGTCATCAGGACGTAGTTCAAGTAGGTGAGCGCCTAGAGGGACAGATGACATGTGAGTGGAGGTGTCAGAGAAGGGGGAGTGACCTTACAGACAGGAAATCTGTATATAAACTGCGAGCTAACAGCCTACCTTGGGAGTATCAGCGGTTGAACTTAAAGTTATTTGGGTGCCTGCGCTGGTTTCTGGCAGGGCGTCCGTAGCTATAGTCTACAAGGAAGGGGTAACAATGAGTTACCTGGATAATATGGTGATTCATAAGAACTTAGAATAGTATCAGAAAGCAAAGGCATACCTTACGAGGAGGGTATGTCAAGGTCCAGTGTTGAGGCTGGAAGGTTCACGGGATAAATGGCATGGTGACAGGGACCGGAACTATGTTGATAGATGGCTGTTCATGGTCACTGAATGGGGTAGAAATTTTATCTCGGGTAAGTATTTAATAAGCTTACTAATGTTGGCAGAGAGCCATGGAAGTGCCGAGAATGGTAAGTACACGTGGGCTGTGCTAGGATGGGGTGTATTTACTCGGCTAGCTTAGAGAGGCAGAGAGTGCGTCTAAAGAAGTGTGCCTAATAGCGTGCCCCGGTTGAATTTAGAAGTGCGCCTAATATCCGGTTGACTTTAGAAGTGTGCCTAATAGCGTGCCCCAGTTGAATTTAGAAGTGCGCCTAATATCGTCTCTGTGCAAAGTGGAATTTAGAAGTGTGCCTATTAACATGCCCTGTTTGACTTTAGAAGTGTGCCTATTAGCGTGCCTTGGTTGAATTTAGAAGTGCGCCTAATATCCTCTCTGTGCAAAGTGGAATTTAGAAGTGTGCCTATTAACATGCCCTGGTTGACTTTAGAAATGTGCCTATTAACATGTCCTGGTTGACTTTAGAAGTGTGCCTATTAGCGTGCCTTTGTTGAATTTAGAAGTGCGCCTAATATGCTCTCTGTGCAAAGTGGAATTTAGAAGTGTGCCTATTAACATGCCATGGTTCACTTTAGAAGTGTGCCTATTAACATGCCCTGGTTGACTTTAGAAGTGTGCCTATTAACGTGCCCTGGTTGACTTTAGAAATGTGCCTATTAACATGCCCTGGTTGACTTTAGAAATGTGCCTATTAACATGCCCTGGTTAACTTTAGAAGTGTGCCTAATAGCGTGCCCTCGTTGAATTTTGAAGTGTGCCTAATATCCTCTCTGTGCAAAGTTGAATTTAGAAGTGTGCCTATTAGCGTGCCTTGGTTGAATTTAGAAGTGCACCTAATATCCTCTCTATGCAACGTTGAATTTAGAAGTGTGCCTATTAGCGTGCCTTGGTTGAATTTAGAAGTGTGCCTAATATTCTCCCTGTGCAAAGTTGAATTTAGAAGTGTGCCTATTAGCGTGCCTTGGTTGAATTTAGAAATATGCCTAATATCCTCTCTGTACAAAGTTGAATTTAGAAGTGTGCCTAATAACGTGCCTTGCCTGATTTTAGAAGTGTGCCAAATAACACGCCCTGGTTGAATTTAGAAGTGTGCCTGATAGCGTGCCCTGGTTGTACTTAGAAGTGTGCCTATTAGCGTGCCTTGGCTGATTTTAGAAGTGTGCCTAATATCCTCTCTGTACAAAGTTGATTCTAGAAGTGTATATAACAACACCACTCTGGTATAGCGCAATTTGACAGTGTCCCTAATAACGTCACTGTGCAAAGTCTAGAAAGTCTGCCCTATATCGGGTGAACGGGGGAAGTGGATGCGCTATATCGGGCAAAGTATGTGGATGGAATGGGTGAAGTATTTGAATGGAACGTGTGAAGTATGTGGATGGAACGGGTGAAGTATGGGGATGGAACGGGTGAAGTATGTGGATGGAACGGGTGTAGTATCTGGATGGAACGGGTGAAGTATCTGGATGGAACGGGTTAAGTATTTGGATGGAACGGGTGAAGTATGTGGATGGAACGGGTGAAGTATGTGGATGGAACGGGTGAAGTATGTGGATGGAACGGTGAAGTATGAGGATGGAACGGATGAACTGATGTAGAATGGGTGAAGTGGGTGCGACGGGTGAAATGGTAGAACAGATGAAGTAGGTGAATGAACGGGCGATGTGCTTGGAACCGGCGAAGTGGGCGGAACTAGTGAAGTGTATGGAACGAGTGAAATGGGTGGAATCAGTTAAGTGAATGGAACGTGTGAAGGTGACGTGTGTGGATGATGATGCATGGAGTAAGGATAACGTGGGTAGAACGAATGAAAGGAGTAGTGCATAAAATGGTGGAGTGCATAAAATGGTTGAAGTACATGGAACAGATGGGAGTGCATGGAACGGATGGGAGTGCATGGAACGGATGGGAGTGCATGGAACGGTTGGGAGCGCATGGAACGGATGCGAGCGCATGGAACGGGTTGGAGTGCGTGGAACGGATTGGAGTGCATGGAACGGATTAGAGTGCACAGAATGGCGTGAAGTACATGGAATGGTTTGGAGGGCATGGAACGTCTGAAAGAGCATTGAAAGGAACGGTCTGAGTGCTTGAAACGGTCGTAATGCACGGAACAGTCGGAGTACATGGAACGGATGAAGTTCATGGAACTATTGGAGTGGGCGTGATCTCAAGCACCTAAAGTAAACCACCATATTCACATCTCCACGCTTACTCTCTTCTTTACATCACCACTCAAACAGAACACAGCAATACTATGACACCATTCGGTATAGCTGTTCTCATACCAACATCTGCCTCATACTCCCCATCACTCTAACTAAACACTGCCGGTTACACCCCCCAGCCAGGCGTTCTCCTCAGGCCTAACGCAGCCACAATCGGTCTGGATAAATCCTGCCAGAACTAACACATAATCTTGACCTCTCAACCATCACGCCTACCACTAAGAAGCAGCTATTACACTAATGCCACACCAGCTGCACACATATCAGGTGCTCACACGCACCTTTGACTCTCTCTACTCTCTATACTGACTTGAACTTCGGTTCCCAAGGGCGTTTAACCTACCAGCGCCTTCAGACCATACCAATGGTACAAAAGGCGCTATATAAATGCAAAGTAACATAACATAAAAGTGGAGGTGCCTGGAGTAATTAAGGTAGAATAATGCAAAAAGGGGGGGGGGGTTTCCTCGACTGGCTTAGAAAAGCAGAGAGTGCATCTAAACGTGGAGGTGCCTGGAGTAATTAAGGCAGATAAATGCAAAAAAATGTGCAAAAAGGGGTTTATTGGAATCAAGCAGGACTAATCACAAAAAGAAGTTTAGGTGAGAGTTGCCGTGCATCTAGAAAGCCGTTCCCGCTTAATAGGATGAAATACAAAACCGTGTGCTGGCGGTGATGGTATAGATGGAAGCAGGGCCAGTCGTGCTGAGTCTCTTACCTCGTGAGCGTAATCATTTAGTCAAAGCGAGCTGTGCGGTCAGAGTGTGAGCTGTGGCTACACTGGGTAAAGAAGGGATCGAGTTGCAGAGTCATGATGCGCGCGTGTGCATGGTTCGAAAGCAGTTTGAGACACTATCTGATTGAACTCTGCTCATGCGTGGTAAGATGCAGTCGGAGACACTATCTGAGTGATGTTGACGCATGCGTGAATGGGCGGTATCAATGGCTAATAGAGGCACTGAATGGATAATGAATGACGGAGACATCCATAGGATGGCTGTGTGCTGTACAGTTCATAAGGAGACATAGGTGCATCAGTCTACATGGAGTTACATCAATACTTGTCACATGGGCCAGGGAGACTTTGTGTGCTGTACAGGCTTATATGAGTGCAAAGAAAACACGAAACAGTTGGCTATTTGGTTCCAGACAATTAAACCACAAAACGGTGCATTATCAAGTATTACCCCAGGATTCATAAAATGATTTTGGTTCCATGTAAGGTTATTTTAAGGCCACAGAATGGTACATTGGCAGATATTGCCTCAAGATGTATAAACAGCGTATGTTCCATGTAATGTTATTTTGGGGCACACGGCTGACTCATAGATGCCTCGTATCTTTGTAGGCGAATACAGAGGTTAAAGGTATGGTGGTTTAAGACCATGTATTAGTTGATGTTTTAAAGAATTATTGGAAAACAATGCTTGAGGAAAAACAACACACGTAATTGGGAGAGCGGTAAATCAAAAAACAATCATGGTGCTATTGTTTGTCATAACATGACTTGACGACAAACATAGCTTGAGGAAAAAACCACACACGTTTTGGAGAGAGCAATACATCAAAAGCACTCTTGGGTACATGTTTGTTGGAAAATCATAACTTAAGGAAAAGACAACACACTATAATGGAAAAGCAGTAGATCAAAGTCTATTGCTTGTCATAACATAACTTGAGGAAAAACTGTTTGTTATAACACAACTTGAGGAAAAACCGACACACAATTTTGGGAGAGCAGTGAATTAGAAACACTCTTGGGGCTTTTGTTTGTCCATGGTAGATGAAGGCTAGACAATTTTAAGAGTGCGGGGACAAAGTGTGCCTAATAGTTGTGGGAGAGCTATGAGGAGAGGCAGAGTGTTGTTATTTAAAAAAGAGTTTCCATTCAATTGTCACATTTAGACCTTGTTTGATTGAGTTAAGGTGATAAATCCATCGTTGCTCCAGTTTGCGAAGTAATAAATCTCTAGCGCCTCCTCTGAATGGATTTCTGGCTGTTTGCAGGATGAACCAAAACATGTCGTTATGGGTGTGTTTTTTCTCTTGGAAATGTGCCACCATTGGCTTGTCTGGGATGCCGTTTTTTATGCATGAACAATGCTCGCAAATGCGTTGCCGTATTTCTCTCTTGCTTGAAGCAAAAACTGTCACAAATAAAATACTAAATAAAATACTATATAAACTGCCGTTAGTGCAACAATATCAAACCTACAATTTGAATACCCTTCCCAATGTAGCTAATCAGGGGAGTCAACAACACTCCTCACCCTGTAACCTCAATAACCCTTTTCTAAAATACATTGCTTTTTTTCAAAAAGGTAAGTAAAGCCCATGCAACCAAAACAGAGTCTGCGCTTAAAAGAAATTAAATAGCCTCTCTGTAATGGCGAATCTCAGTTTCCCCAAGGACTGGAATTATTGTCGCTCTCCGTACCCCTATGTACCCTGGGAAAAATAGTAACAAATGCACCAAATTTTCAGTACTATACCCACACACCAGACAAACAGCAGTATCCAGATATCCTTTCCAGTTCACTGTGTTCCCCCGGAAACGGAGACAATCGAACCTTGCCCTAGTGATTAGCCACCAGTCTTTTTTATACGAAACCCAAATTAAGTAGGGTTGAATCACCAAAGGCCGACTAATCATTGTGTGCAATTTAACATTGTTATTTTCGTACTCTTAAAGTATTTTCTTCCTGGCAAACACTTCGCCCAAAACAGGTTTATAACCATCACCTCTGTTTTAGTTAAAAGGGCAGCTGGAGGAAAAAGAATACTTAAATTGGCCTCTTCTAAGGCTTTATCTATATAATCAAGCCATGGAATTATTTGCCACCCCGTCCTCAATACAGATCTAATAAAATGGCAAAGAGAGGCATGTACATTCGCTAACATCCGGACCCAGAAGAGTATTGGGGCCAACGCCCACTGATCCTCCCAAAATTCCAGACCCATTTCTTTGTGGACAGAAATACTCGCGGAAGAATTAGGGAGTCCCAGAAGTCTCCTGAAAAATTGGTTCTCCTTGACTTGTACCTCATCCGCCTTCTGGAATCCCCACAAAGGTGCCCCATATAGTGTAACTGTCTTTGCTTGTGCTACATATATCTTGGCTACCACATCAAGCGGTTTACCCTCACAGCGGGACATAAAACAAAAAATGCCTGTTGGCTTAATTTAGCCGATTGTTTGATTAGATGCGACTTCCCAGTGAGAGCTTCCAAAAAAATCGAATCCCTAGGTAATCAAAAACCTTCACCCTGGGGATGACTTCTCCATCACATATTATAATAATAATAATAATAATAATAATAAAATCATGGGTCGCATTAAAGCCGGCTGTTTTCTTCCCACACAGGCCATTACAGCTGATTTTTTAGAGTTGATCTTTAACTCCAAATTGCTCATGAAGGCTGCATTTGCATTAATCAGGATCTGCAATGCTCTCGGGGGTCCTGGCTAACAGTACGGTATCATCCGCATATGCCAGCACAGGAAACGCCCGACCCCCAGTTCCAAAAAGTCTGCCAAAATATTTAGCAAATGCTTCAAGAGGCCGTTAATATAGAGGCAAAAACATAATGGGGCCAGGAGACAGCCCTGTCTCCCCCGCACCTGACCTCAAAGCAAGCTGTGCACTGCCCCCCTGGACCACTGCTCACACATGCCTCATTGTCACTGTGAACTTCCATCAAAACCCTCAATATGTTCCCCGGACAGCCCATGGACCTAAGCACTTTCCAAAGCTTTGACCTGTCTACCTTGTCAAACGCTGTGCTCAGGTCCATAAGCGCTAAATACACCACCTCTCCCCTACAAAAGACTGAGTTGGCCACAAGGAGATACAAATTGAGACTCTGCTCTATGGTTCCTACTCCTGGGCGTAAACCAAACTGGATGTCGGATAAAACTGACTGCTCCTTCAACCAGGATTCAAAATGCCCTAATAGTATTCTCCCAAAGATCTTAAAAGAAGTGTCCAATAGTGATAGTGGCCTATAGGCACTTGGGCTTGTATGATCCCCCTTCTTGAATATAGGAAATATAATAGTCCTTTTCCAAGATGGAGGATATCTACCTGATTCCATGCAAGCATTAAACACCACCGTCAGCAGAGGAGCCCAGAAATCCAGGGAGTCCTGAAAGAGCTCTGAAGGTATCACATCGGGGCCGGGCGCACGATTATGGGTTTGCTGCCTTACAGCCTTAGTCACCTCATCCAGCCCAAACTTTAGGCAGGAGGAAATTGGGTCTGCACATCCCCTCATATTCTCACCCCTAAACAGATTCCCAAAGTGCTCCAACCAGGCTGTTGAGAATCTATCAAGAGTAGCACTCCTGTGGAAGACAGAGACCTTTAGATATCTAGGCCTAGATATATATCACACCCCCAAGCAAGAACATACATTCAACACTGTAAAAGCGCTGGAGGGACAATGACATTTTGGGGAAAGTTACCATTATCGGTAATGGGGAGAGCAGCGCTACTGAAAATGGTTGTGCTGCCTAGAATCCTGCATTGCTTTGGAAATACACCCTACAACATTCCTAAATTATTCTTTACCAAACTAGAAAAAGAGTGCCGAAGTTTCCTATGGCAAGGCGGCAGACACAAAGTCGCGCTGAGCACCCTCCAAAGGCCCTATAAAAAGGAGGGCGGAGAATCCCACATTTTTTTACTCTATTTTTTTTACTCTATTACCTAGCAGGTCGGATGCAGCACGTAGTTGGCTGGCTGGCAGATGAACCTACAATGGACACAATACTCCTACAACCAACAATGCAACACCTACACTTAAAAGAAGTATTATGGGTGTCTCCAACAGAACAACAAGAATACCCACACTTGGTAAAATTGGGCATACAGATATGGCACAGAACCTATAAAAAACGTAAGATTAAAGACCTTTTATCGCCTCAAATACCCCCAGCAGCAGTGATGACAGATAATAGGGGTCTAAAGACCAATATGAGAACTAACTGGGAGACACAGGGGATGATAACAATAGGAGATTTGTGGAGAGAAGAACAAGTTACTTTCTTACCTGGTAACGTTCTTTCGATGGGATGGTCCGACGACGTATTCCATATCTATGACATGTAATCACCACAGCTGTGCTGCTTCGGAAACTTTTTTCAGCGTCTGCGTCCTGCGTCGATGGCGTCGATGCGCCGTCGTTGAGGACCTCCTCCGACGTCCGACGTCATCCGATGTGATAAGTAGGACGCACGACGCCCGTAGCCTCAGTTGTAGTTTTTTCCCCCAGAACGTGTGACATAAGTCAACTGCCAGTCAGACACAAAGCCTTGCGGAACGTAAGCTGCAATCGCAAAAGAAATTCTGCAGCGGGGAAGGCAGGGCGGGAGCGATATGGAATATGTCGTCGGACCGTCCCATCGAAAGAACGTTACCAGGTAAGAAAGTAACTTGTTCTTCGAGGGGATTGGGTCCTCCGACGTATTCCATATCTATGACAGACTCCCAAAGCAGTACCAGAGCAAGGAGGAGGGAAAGAATTTAGAATCAAAATTTAGAATAGCCAATCAAATAGCAGAGCAAAGGACCGCCTTGCCAAAGGCCAGATCCTGCCCTCGGATGGAATCGAGGGAATAGTGACGTACAAATGTATGTACTGAAGCCCAGGTGGCTGCATCACAGATGTTGCGAATAGGAACACCCCTCTGCAGGGCAGTAGATGCAGCCACACCCCTGGTAGAATGGGCCCGCAAGCCAGCCGGTGGGTCCTTACCCGCCAAGCGGTAACACTCCGAGATGGCTAAAATAATCCAGCGAGACAAAGTCTGTTTCGTCACAGCTTGCCCCAAACGCTTCCCAGCGTAACCAATAAAGAGTTGATCGTCCACTCTGACACGGGACATGCGTGAAACATAAAAGCTTAAAGCTCTCCTAGGATCAAGCCTATGGAGCCTCTCCTCTTCCTTACCAGGATGCGGAGGAGAACAACCTTCTGGGCCAAATGAAATTCCGTCACTACCTTCGGAAGAAAAGAAGGACGAACACGAAGGACAACCCTGTCCTTGTGAAATACAGTGAAGGGAGGCTTAACTGAAAGTGCCTGTAACTCACTCACTCTGTGAGCGGAAGTAACCGCAACTAAAAACACAGTTTTCAGAGTTAACAGCCTCAAAGGGCAAGAATGTAAAGGCTCAAACGGAGCACCCATAAGAAACCTAAGAACAAGGTTTAAATCCCAACCGGGCACCAGGAAAGGTGACGGAGGGAACACATTAGTGAGCCCTTTCAGAAACTGTGAAATTAAAGGGATTTTAAAGTAAGAACACTCTTCAGACGAGCGCTTAAAGATGGACAGCGCCCGCAGGTAACCTTTAATGGTACCCACTTGCAAGCCCCTGTGGGCCAAAGAAAGTAAAAAGGACAGAACCATGGGGATGTCACATGCAAAAGGATCCACATTCTGAACTCTGCACCAGTCGCAGAACTTACGCCAACGGCAACGGTACAGAGACTTTGTTGCTGGCCTTCGGGCCGAAAGCAACACCTCCATCACGTCTTCAGGGAGGTCCCAATCCTTATACCTCAACCTCTCAGAAGCCAAGCGTGAAGGTTGAGGGATCTGACCTCTGGATGGAGAACCTGACCCCCCTCCCGTGAGAGCAGATCGTCTCGGTTGGGAAGACGACGTGGAGGGCAGATGGACAAGTCGAGAAGGTCCGGGTACCACGTCCTCCGAGCCCACGCCGGAGCAATGAGGATCATCCGGGAACCGAACTTCCGTAACCTCCGCAGCACTTGCGGGATGACAGGGACTGGAGGAAACGGGTACAGCAGCGGGAATGACCACTCCACCACGAACGCGTCTCCTAAGGCTCCTTTTGGAGGAAATTCCCGCGAGCAAAACCTTTCGCACTTCCGGTTGACACTGGAGGCGAAGAGATCCACTTGAGGGGTCCCCCAAAGGGCGAAGATCTCCAGGAGAATCTCCTGAGCCAACTCCCACTCGTGAGAGATCGCGCTCTGCCTGCTCAGAGCGTCCGCCGTCACGTTTTCGTCTCCGGCCAGATGAACTGCCGAGATCGAAACTTCCTGCTGGATGGCCCAGAACTCGAGCTGCATCGCCTCCCTGCACAGAGGAAGTGACCCTGCCCCCCCTTTTTGTTGAGGTAGAGCATGGCCACTGTGTTGTCCGTCAGGTCGGCACAGTCGGCAGAAAAGCCTTCAGGGCTAGCCTGACGGCCCTCAGCTCCAACAGATTGATATGGAGTCTGGACTCCGACGGAGACCAACGACCGCTGACAGTCAGCCCGTTGGCATGAGCTCCCCATCCCGTGAGGGATGCATCCGTCACGATCGTCACCTCCGGCCAGGGAAGCCAAAATGAGCCCCCTTCATCAAGTTGCCTTCGACGGCCCACCACAGAAGGTCCCGGGCGACCGAGGACGGCACCTGAATCGAGTCCGACATCCTGCCGGAGGACTGCGACCATTGCGTCTTGAGTGCCCACTGCAAAGATCTCATCCGCAGGCGAGCCTCTGGCACCAGAAGAATGCAGGATGCCATGAGGCCGAGCAACCTCAAAAACTCGAATGCTGGGAGCGTCTGGGCATGCTGAAACTTGTGCACCATCTGCTGAATGTGAAGAGCCCTCACCTGGGGAGGAAAACACTGCCCCAGGGAAGTGTCGAGCACTGCTCCGATGTACTGGAGCCGCTGTGTTGGCGTCAAATGGGACTTCTTTAAATTGAGGGAGAAGCCCAGCCTGTGAAGGGAGTGACAGGTGACGGATAGATGATCCAGGACTTGCTCGGGAGAGCTCCCCCTGATCAACCAATCGTCCAGGTAGGGGTAGACGTGAATCCCCCCTTGCCTGAGATGCGCTGCCACCACCACCATGAGCTTGGTGAAAACCCTCGGGGCGGAGGTCAATCTCCGGAGTGGGGTGCCTGGTGAAGTAGCAGGGGTCGCTACTGGCTGGACGGTATTTTCGCAACAAGGATCTTCCCACCGCCGGGAGACTCTCCGGAGCAGTCCAAGCTGCTGCCACCCTTCTCTGTAAAGCCATATGGAACGACAGTACCGGGTCAGTTGGGGGACCAACATCAAGGATGTCCGTCAGATCATCCTGCACAAACTCCCTTGGGGGAGCAGACCATCCCAAGTACTCAGAAACCCTAGCCATAAGGCGCCGGTACGAGGAATCGGCATGAGAGCCAGGCTCAGGCCTACAAAACTCCACCTCCGGAGAGGTGTCCAGTCCACTGGCATCATGCAGTGACTGTCTCAACTCGTCAAACTGACTATGGCCCGAGACAATTTCATCTGGAACCTGACTAGGAACCAGGCCATCAGAATCCTCATCCGCCTCTGAAATATAGTCCAGGTGGCGAAAAGAAGGCACCCTAGAGTGCTTGCTCTTAACCAGAGCCTTCCTAGGGGGTTCACCCGTGCCACGGGGTACCTCCGACACGAAAGGCGTCGACAGCGTCGAGCGAATCGGTGCCAGCGTCGAGAGAACCGGCATCGGCGCCGAGAGGATCGGCGTCGACGTCAGATGCAGCGCCTCCAGAATCGGCGGCGTCGACACAGCCCTCGAGGCCGGAGCCCTGAGCGTGTCCCTCGACGACCTGAGCGTCGACGGCATCGACGACTTCCTCGGAGCCGGAGCCTCGAGAAAGCCTGTCGACGCCCTCGACGCCTCAGACGTCGATACCTTCTTCGAAGACCTCACAGGAGCACACGGTCTCGAACGCGTCGAGGACCGGGACCTGGAACGGGTACGTCGAGAACGAGTCTCCTTGTCCGAACGGGACCTCTCCCGTGACTCGTGCCGACCACTCTTGCGAGCGGTGTCTCTCGACCTCTCACGACCAACCCCACTCGGGTGCGCGGACGGCTTAGTACCCTGCGACTCAAGAATCGCCAGCATTTTCTTCCCGAAGGAAGCCCATTCCTCCGGCGTCGCACGGCTGGTGGGGTAAGCGACGTGCCGGGCAGAGTCCTCCGAAGAGGACCTGGAAGACGACCGGTGTCGGCGCTTCCGAGAATGCCTCGAAGAGGATGAGGAGTGGCGAGACCGACTCCTAGAAGGAGACCCACAAGACTTCCGACGACGACGCGGAGAGTCAGCCCTCGAATCATCCGTCGAAAGCCCCGCAGACTTCGACTTCTGGGGCTTGGACACCCGACCTACCGACAACTTCTTCTTACGTTCACGTAAGGCTTTGGACGTGAGCGACTGGCAGTCGATACAGTCATCCGTGTCGTGGGCCTCCCCGAGGCACCAGAGGCAGGCGTCGTGCGAGTCCGTCACCGACATCTTGGACCCACACTCCCCGCACTTCTTGAAACCCGGACGCGGGGTCGAAGACGAAGGAGAAGACATCTTCACACGAAGGATTTTCACAAAAACGAACAGGTTCGAAGAACCGAGAAGAACAGAACTCCAAAGAGTCGAGGCGTTTAACCGAGAAACACAGAGCAACACGTTCGCAGAAAAAACGGAACTGAGGCTACGGGCGTTGTGCGTCCTACTTATCACATCGGATGACGTCGGACGTCGGAGGAGGTCCTCGACGACGGCGCATCGTCGTCATCGACGCAGGACGCAGACGCCGAAAAAAGTTTCCGAAGCAGCACAGCTGTGGTGATTACATGTCATAGATATGGAATACGTCGGAGGACCCAATCCCCTCGAATGTTTCTTTGTTAAGCTTTGATGAATTACAGGACATAACAGGTATACACGAGGGACAAGCTCTCCTACACCAGTCCATTGTGAACATGATTAAGATGAGATGGCCAACAATCTGAGGCGACATAATAGAATGTGATGAAGTAGAAACAATGGTAAATATCTCAGAGGGTGGACATGCTATTTCAAGGTTGTATGATGTGCTTATTGAAAACCACTCAAAGAGTGAACTGCGAACCAGGGCAAGTTGGGAAACAGAACTAGGCAAGACCTTCACGGACAAGGAATGGCAAAAGGTCAAACTATCCCAAGAAGGTCTCCAGAAATTCTAGATTTCCGTTATTACAAATGTATATAATACAGAGAGCGTACCTAACACCGGGAACAATAGCAAGATTCAAAGGAGCAAGCAAGCAAAGCTGTCCCAAATATAAGGAAGAAAATGCAGGAAAGCTACATTTATTTTGGGAATGTGCTGTCATAGTAAAGTTCTGGAAGGACATTGCACAAAAACTATCCAGAGGGCAAATTAAACTAAATGTCCAATCACCGGAGGCACGTATAATGGGGTTATTCCAGAGGAGAAAGAATGGTAAAGCGCTAGGGAAACTGAAAGACCTAGCGTATGTACTGGCAAAACGATATGTAATTGAAATCGGACAAAGGCCCGTCAGTAGTAAGGTGGTGGAAGGACCTGCAAAAATGGACAATAGCAGAGACGAAGGTGTGGGAGCAGGTGATCAGTGGGCAAACGCAAGAACCTAGTGAAGAAGACCTTCTACAATGGTCAGAGCTA
The DNA here is from genome assembly GCF_040938575.1 of Ambystoma mexicanum. Taxonomy (NCBI): domain Eukaryota; kingdom Metazoa; phylum Chordata; class Amphibia; order Caudata; family Ambystomatidae; genus Ambystoma; species Ambystoma mexicanum. The sequence goes on along the minus strand of NC_090922.1, from coordinate 1,245,351,014 downwards.
ACACTAACCCTTTTCAGAACAGAACGGGATAAGACGTAAAAGAAACACTCTAAGTGGGCATAAAGGACAATGCGAAATATGTGCAGCGTGGTATAACGCTGTAACAGGTTACTACAGTCTGGCTAAGTTGGGGGAGAGGGAGATGGGAGGGAGCAGGTCAGAGTTAAAATATGGGTTACACAAAAAGTAAAGCGATTGTATAGAGCTCTTATGCAGCATTGTGATATGTGCACACCTATATGTTATTGTTATAAAATGGAATAAAAAGATTTAACAACAAAAAAAACTTTTCTTGGAAGTCCTGGAAGCTCTTAGCAAAGTCTTCTCTTGATGCTGTTATAGCTGGACCCTCTTCAAATACCTCCCCTCTCGAGCTCTCCGCTCCTCTACCTCTAACTCCCTCAGGGTCAGTCATGTTTCAAAGAAACAAGTTGTGGGTAGATCTCTGTCTTCGGCTGGGGCCTCGCTTTGGAACAGCTTCCGTGCCACTCTGAAACTTGAGGAGAACCATCTCCAGTTACGGAAGCACCTTAAGACCTTCCTCTTTGCTTCTGCCTTTTCCCCCCCTCTCCCCTGCTGATCTGTTCTCTCTCGGCACTGTGGACCTGGCCACCCACTGTTCCCCAGGGCCCAGTTACCTGCTCACCCTGCCACCCTCCTGCACTGCCTCCGGGCCACCCCTGGCACTGGGGTCTGTATCTTTACCCATCTTTACCGTTTTTCTTCTGCACTTACCAGATTTACCCTGTCGACTTAACCAAGCACTTGCCACTTGCTGGCTGCACTATCACCGTCTATCGCCCTTATTTATGTATTTATTTTATTATTGTTTATTCTGTTTTCATCAGTTCAGCACTTTCCACTTCTTCCCCTCCCATGCACTTTTTCCCTTTTCCCTTTCCCCTTTCCCATGCACTAGCGCATTCTCAATGTCACTGGGCCTAGTAAGATCGTTGTGTTGTTCTCCCCTGTTCCCTCTCTTGCCTTGTCGTGCTCTGAAACACTTGTGTACGAGCATGATATAAATAAAATATCATATCATATCATGTCATAATGAGTGGAGGATCAGAAAGTATTTTTTCCGGGTGGGACCCGGGTACAGCTGTAAGCGAGGCTGTCTCTGGCTTCTTTACCAGGAACTTCATGAATGGATTATGCTGTTTGGAATCAGTTAGCTCTTGCCCTGCGGGTGCCTGCTTCTTTCTCCCCCCTGGTATGTGCACACAGCCTGTATTCCAACCTGGATCGTGCTGTCCACTCAGTAGGCACTTACTGTCAATTTCTGGTGACAACACCCTCACACCCGTTTTCAACAGTGCAAACCCCCTCTCAGCGGAGCCTACCGTCTATCCACAGAGACTTCGGTAGGGAGTTCCCCCCCTCCAATCCTGCTTCTTATCAGGCCCAGCACCCCCTGTCCTTCTGCACCGTTGAATTAACAGGTCCACTCGTGTCACACAGGAGCCTCCCTCGCAGTTCCTCTCCGACAGACACAGCACATGCCATCCGCTACTTACTGTTTATATATTACTACGGGCCAGGAGGGTACCTCTCGGTGGTCACCTTTGCTCCACAAAGCTGCTCCTTGTCGATGCCAGAGGCACCTCCAGTGGCATTCTGTTGTCCGGCATCCCCACCAAGTTCAGGGTGCCACGCCCAGTGCCCTAAATGTCAACCATCACCAGTTCAAGGGGCAATGAGGTCGTACTGCAATCGCCTCCTCAGGAGCACCAGGGGGTCCTATCGACTTCCCCCATCTTGCGTGGCGGCACCTAGAGGCCTTCCCAGCATTGCATCTTTTCCTCTAGGCATGGAGAGATTGCCTGCACAACCTCACTGTGCGGCAGCCATCTTGGATCATATTTTAGATATAGTCAATTTAGATAAGGGAACCACTCTCTCTTTTCAACTCTCTCCCCTGCCTTCGGTCCCAGAGCTAACTCTCATCTGAATGTATTCAACAGATTAGCAGGGATCGGTTAGCCAGATAAATCTAATTTGCTTAAACAGAGCAGGGAGAGTAAATCTCCAATTCAATCCGGGTATCAGAGAAGTGTTACAGTCTTACCCTCTCAGCCCTGCTCGCCTCCACTGCTAACTGCAGCCAACTGCTCTTTACTTTTACCCCTCACCGTGCTCCGTGGGGTGTCTTGAAATATATACTGCTGCTGGGCAGGGTCGGATTGGCCCCTCAGCCTGGTGCCGAGCCGAAATCATCCTTGGGGAGTGGGGGCTGGTTTCTGCCAACACCTGGGCCGTTTAAAAAATAAATAAAATAAATCTGTGCCTGAAGCAGGCCAGCAGCCTGGGTTAGGGGAGCCAGTGTGAGGCGGGAGTAGGCGGGGTGGAGGCCTCTGAAGCCTGAAAGTAGATGGCCAACTTTGGGCCAGACCTGCAGATTAACTTAACTGGTCTGCTGTTAAATCTCATTTACCAGTTTCAAGGTATACACTACAGAATAATTGCTCATTTTACTATAGCTGATATGGTAGCTCAGTGGGTTGAGCACTTGCTGCTGCGATATGTGTGTGTGACCTGCAAGTTCAAATCCCAGTGAGGCCATCTCAGCCTTTCATCCTTCTTAGGTCGATTGGACGTCTACTTGCATTGACAGTAATTTGACAATATGGATCTATACACACAGATATTAATGATACATATGGTGATCCATTCTCATAACCATATTTTTCTTAGTGTACTTAGGAACAATGCTATTTGATACCATTGTCAAGGGGTGAAAGGTCGTGTTTCATCGCTTCCCGGGATGTCACTTTGGGGTGGGGTCAAATGACATCACTTTCGGTGATGTCATCAGAGGTTAAGGGTCGCGAGGGGTGGCCAACTATTTTGATGCGAGGGGTGGGCCACTTTCTTTTGGGTGTCCGGGCCTGTTTCTTGTCCCAGTCTGACATTGCTGCTGAGATGGGCTAGAAACACACCCTCAGAGGCAATCAGCTGTAATCTTGTACAGACTGTGAAAGATCTTTGCTGGTGCCAACTGCTCTTTACTTTCACCTCTCTTTGCGCTCACTCGGGCATTACAAATAACTCTTCAGGTATTCGACTATGCCCCCAGACGCATCCCGTATCATCTCTTACCCTTGTAGGTGTTTAATGACATCTCATGCCTTTATGGCGTCATCATTATATAAATCATTCCTCCCCCCCACAAGGAGTTATCAGCATTAACTAATCTAACTATACTTCTTTTTTTTCAACATGTGTTTTTATTAGGATTGTGATACATACAATGCAGAAGTAACACATTATGAAGTCCACGTCACAGCAAGACATTGAAATTCTGTTTTTGTTGTAAGTATTATGCTTAACACAGCCATTTTAACCATCGAATGGAAAGTAAGAGCGATAGAACGAGGAAAGAGGAGAAACGGAGATGAAGAAAGTGAAAGAGAAAAAAAATAGAACCCCACCCCCCAGAAAGTAAAACATTGCCTTTGGCGTGATGCCTACTCTTGATTGCCCGGAAGAGCTCCTGCAGTGAATTCAAACTTTGTTAGTTCATTAATAAGGTGCTTCAGGAACGGTTGGAAAAACATTTGCTCTGTCAGCCACAAGTTCCAGGAAAGGCCCCCATTTACGCGTGAATTTAGGCATCCGTTCCGTCGCTAGCGCTGATAGTGTCTCCATCCCCAACAAATCCCACACTTTCACCCACGAGTAAGCAATGTACGGTCCCTCTGCTACCCTCCAAAAGCGCACGCTGGTGATTCGGGCTGCCATCAGTAGTTGGGATATTAGGTGGGCCCTAGCTCCCGACATTGGGAAAGAGCCGTCTTTGGGGGCATCTGCTAGCAGTAGGACCAGCGGAGCCATGGGGAGCTGGGTGCCTGTGATCACCTTGATTTTAGAGCGAACCTCCAGCCAGCATGACTGTATTATGGGGAAATACCACCACATGTGAACAAGGTCACCCAGCTGCCTGCATCAATGCCATCATCTATCAGAGTAGGTGGGGTGCATTGCATGCAAGCGCTGTGGGAGGGATACCAATGGAAGCACAGCTTTTAAGAGCTCTAGTCCATATCCTCGACCAGGACTCCCCTGAAATTTCAAAGCCCAATTCCTTTTCCATAAGTTTATAACATGCCGATATTCTATGTGTTTTTTGCCCTTCTAATACTTTCTATGCCTGTTGGGGGGGCGGGTTCCAGCATGCTGAACTGCTACGTTAAGCAACTAATTACACAATTGGCCATAGTGGAACCGCGCTGAAACGGTAAAGATTTGAACTTCTCCTTGCACTAGATAAAGGTCCAGGGCCCCGAATCACTTTAAAGGTCCTGCAACCTCAGGAGTTCACCAGAGTTCCAGAGCTGAAAGGCTCTTGCTTGCAGACCCGGCGTGAAGGCTGGGCTTTTGGTAATTGGTGAGAATGGGCCCAAGACCAATTTAAAACCCTTTTGAGTGCAGGCTTTGTCCCAGTTCTGAAGTGTCGCTAGGGTGGCAATCAGCATGGTGTCGCGCAGACTATTGTTCTATGTCTCTCTATTTGGGAGCTTCACCCCCCCTCACCCCTGCCCAGCCCAGCATTGCCACTACTTGAGCATCCCAGTAATACCATGGAATCAATGGCAAGTCTAGGTCACCCAGCAGTTTCCCTCCTGTGAGAAGCTTGCATGGAATCTGTGTTTTTTTGCGTTGCCAAATGAACCGCCACACAGCTTTCTGTAGGTCAAGTAGCTCCCGTTGAGCACCGGTAGCGCCTGAAGAATATACAGCAGTTTTGGGAGGAGTGTCATCTAGACAGTGCAAATTTGGACTAGCCATGAGATTTCCTGAGAATCCCACCTTTGAAGCAGTTCTTTGGCTTCTTTCCATAACTCCGGGACATTAGCCTTCAGCAGGCCAGAGTAGGTGGGGGTTATGTGTACCCCCAAGTAGCAGATATCTCTGTCCAGGCATCAGAATGGGGATCTTGCCCACAGAGTTGCAGGGCTGCCAGCGTTTCTGTCAGGCCCATGCCTGTAGGTTTTATTGTAAACCCAGAGACTGCTGTAAACTGGGCCAAGAGGTCCATGAGAGCCGGGAGCGAGGTGAGCAAGTCGTTTAGAAAGCATAACTCTTCGTCTCCATACAATACCAGTTTGTGGAGTACCCCCCATAACTAAAGCCTTGGACTACAGGGAGATCAGAGAGGACCACCAGGAATTAACCCGAACGCGAGTAGTTGTAAACTGAAAGTTTGCAAACACTAGTTTGGTGAAGCGCGGACCAAACCTGAAGCCCTGTAGTACCATTCTCAGATAGTCCCAGGACATACTATTGAATGCTCTATGGGCATCCTGGGACAATAGTGATAGCTTTCCTGGATTTTGAGGGGCCAAGGCTATGAGATCAATCACTCGGCAGATATTATCATTGGCCGACCGATTTTGTATGAAGCCCGTCTGATCCTTATTAATTTGTAGCGGGAGAATTTACCCAAGCCAACACGCCACAATTTTACTGAAGAGTTTCGCGTCAGTGTTGAGCAATGCTATTGGGCAACAAGATGAACACTCCACTGGGTTCTTCCCCGGTTTCGAGAGTAGCGTGGTTGCTGATTCCGCCATGGTGTGGGTTACAGCTCCAGAGGAGAAAAAGGAGTTAAACAGCTTGGTCAAGTGAGGGACCAATTCCAAACTAAATGTTTTATATAATTTGTTAGTGTGGCCGTCGGGCCCTGGGGCCTTTCCCGAGGGGAGTGAGTGAATTGCCAGTAAAACCTCTTGATCGGTGATGGGCGCTTCTAAGGGCTTCCGTAGGGTCTGGGAGAGTTGGGGGAGTTGGGAGTTGTGTATGAAGTTGAGCGTTGCCTGCCAGTCCGAGTGCACCCGGTAAAAGTCTTCCATAATTCTAAGTTTACCCTCTTCTGAAGTCTCACACTTACCATTACTGTCCTGCAGTGCCTCTATATAATTGCGCCGGGCCCTCTTTTTCAGTTTTGCCGCTAACAGTTGGCCTTATTCCCTTCCCAAGCAAGTCCCGAAGTGAGCACCAGGACCCCTTCTCCCTATGTGCTATCTCTTTTCCTCAAAGCTCCTCCTCCAGATGGGTCTGGAGCAGCTTCCTTGCTTTCCCCTGTGCCGCTGATTGATCTATGATACAACCCCGAATAGTAGCCTTCCCGGCATCCCATAAAGTGTCGACTCCCACATCACCAGTGCCGTTTTCCGAAAAGTAGTGCATGATTGCTTCGGAGATGTGGGAGCGAACCAAAGGGTCCCCCAATAGAAAATCATTCATGTGCCAGGAGGGTTTGTGTTGAGGGTCTGGGTAGGTTGGGGCCATTGCAAGCATTACGGAGGCATGATATGATGGCATGATATGATAGGGCTTTTGGGAGAATCTCAATATTAACTACTTGCGGGATTAGGGTGTTGGAGAGGAAGAACATATCCAGCCTGGAGAACCCCTTATGGCCTGCCAAGAAAAAGGTGTAATCGCGCTCCTCTTTGTTGAAGAAGCGCCCTGCCTCAATTAATGAGTGTTCGCGAAGTAGTGTGGTGAGGGCTATGAAGTTTTTCTTGTCATGGGACGTCGGCGGTAGAGACTTATAAACCAGAGGATTAACCACTGCATTAGAGTCCCCGCCCATAATGATGTCTCCTTCAGCCTACCCCCTTAGCAATTTTGAGAAAGATGCGTAAAATGTTTCCTGGTGTGTATTGGGGCCATAGGTTGATGCCAGGGTAACTTTACGTAATAACACAACTTCCAAGATATACCTCCCTTCCCCCCACTGTTTAACTCCTTTTTCTCCTCTGGAGCTGTAACCCACACCATGGTGGAATCAGCCACCACGCTACTCTTGAAACCGGGAAGAACCCAGTGGAGTGTACATCTTGTTGCCCAATATCATTCAATGGGGTACCTTTATGGATCAGGATGGTGACTCCACGTCTCTTTGAGTCGCTTGAGGCACAAACATAGTGGTGTAGAACTTATTGTTAAGGAAAGGTTCATCTGAGGGCAGGAGATGAGTCTCCTGGAGGAACAGGAGTGAGGAATTAAGGGTAGACATTCTATGGAAGAGTGGCTTGTGTTTTAACAGAGCATTTAGACCCTGTACGTTCAGGGTGAGACAATTAACATCAGGAGTCGCCATCCTGAGCACGATCGGGTAATCCTATGTTACTTTGAATGGCTGATGTCCCCTGCAGGGGTGGCCAGGAGGCCCTGTTTGTCGATGAATTCATTCTCTCAGGCAGTGTGTTGCAGTACAAATACAGGTCTACAAAATTTAAACATAAATAAAATGAAATTAGACATTTAAAAACTTGCCATAAGCTTTTCAACAATGACATAATGTCAACAGTTGCAGGCGTTATCCACACAGGGCTCCCGATCATTTGCCACGTCCCGCATCTTCTTCTTGTATTGATATGGAAAAGCAAAGGGTATAAGAGCCCCAAGGTTGGTGATCCCAAGCAGGGCCACAGGGCCCAAATACTGGGTGAGTTTCCAGCAGAACCATCTCAGGCGGCCACCCCACATCCCCCAGTTTCTGAAGCTATTACTGCTAGGGAACAGTTCCAGGTGTAGGAGACTCAAGTCTGGGGGTTGCAGGGACTCTGGTTCGGCCCTCGGTGTCGTTGGCTGAGATGCTGATGTATGTCACCCCTGGGTTTCCGCCTCTTATTTCTAGGGGTAGGCTCAAGCTGGGAATCATCCGGCTCCCCGACTTCCGAACAGCTGGTGTTGTTCATCCTCGTCCATAAGTTCTCTATCCTCCTCTTCTGAGCCGATAGTGTAGTGACAATTGCGGTAGTCAAAGACCAATTTACAGGGAAACCACAGCAATAGCAGATTGTTTTTGACTGTAGCCTTGAAGTGATCTTTTGCAGTCAATGTCGATAAGCCAGTGTTACATCCCACTGTCTCCAGTCACCACGGTCGCACAATTTCATATCCATTACACTTAGGAAACCGCGTTTATTTGCTCCATTTTACAGCCGCTGGAAACTGCCTTGGAAGCGGTCTGCAGCAGTGTTGAGACGCCGGAGATCCATTCTCCTGACAACCACGTCCATGCGCTCACATGAGCAGTCAGCTGCTAGATGATGCTGACTCCACCCTGGTTACGATTCAAAAGCGTATCGGAGCAGGAGCTCACTGCTTCTAATTGTAGCTATTCCTCGTTGCCAAGCTCCCGTAACTTCTTTATGGTATTCCTTCCTGGTTTTGACCTTGTTTGCTGATTCAGATTATATTTAGCCTCTGGTCCTTCTGCCTATTGTCGACTTCCTGGTTCCGACCCTGTTTGTTCAATGGACCGCCTTTGTATGCTCATTCAAACGTTATTTTTCCCGCTTTAACATGATTCACTCCGCTGACCGCCTGCCCTTCTCTGTCACAAGTCTGGCCGGGGAGCACAGGGCAAGCTGATTTGATTTGAAACTGGTATTCACAGGAACTACAGGGGCAGAAGCTGGCTGTAAACAAACAGACAGAGAGAAAGCAAAGACAAGCAAATACACTGGGCAACACGGATTGATCAGAATAAAAGCTGTACTGGAATATGATAAGGGGTCTCCAGGGATTAAGGAGAGCCCTTGGGATATGTACCAGCAGATTACGCTTAACAACGGTGAAATGATGGGGCTCTCAACACCATTTGGGAGATGGAAATGGTTTATTTAAGAGCTATGATAAGGCCCACCGGCTATCTCCGCAACATAACAGTTCTAACCCTCTACCATTCCTGAACCAGCATTTTCCCCATTGCATTCTACATTCTACATTCTACATTCCACACATTAAAAGGTATTTCAATACAGAACACAGTAATGCACAATAAGATATTACACACCTCTCTTCCTTACATTCCTAACACAACATTATAATTGACCATACACTGCAACAACATAACACCAAATAAACAAAACAAATATGCGAAAGTTAAAACAATGTAAACACCATGGTAGAACATTTACAAATGACATTTTAAACTTTTCAATACCTAAAACATTAAATTGCTATATACATATATCAGCTATGTGTTAAAAACATATATGTAGAACAACAGGATTCTTAACAAAATTCTTAGCTCACATAGTCCTATAGATATGCAGGTTTAACACATATCGGTTTGGTATATACAACAACTTTCTCCTGTGTTTCATCCATGTTGTTCTGTCTAGAGTCCAGATATCTATTGTTTGATTCAGAATCACAGGACCCTGGATTATGACATTTACAGATCCTGTTTACATTCCAAACCTTTCCATCAGCTACTTTTACAGATCCATGAAACTTCCTTGCTACTAGTGTAGGTTCCGACCACTTGCAGTGACCACCAATAGATGTCTGTGGAGTTTTAATGCGAATCCAGTCACCCACTTTCACATCACAACCTTTAACAGCCTTTTTGGCAGCAAAATACCTTTTAGTCCTCTTTTGCGTATGTAAAATTCTGTTTCCAACATTCGTGAAGTTAACATTCCTCAATTGAGCCCTGCCTAACCAAGGAGGACAAACTCTAGCATTAGGTTTCCTGCCCCTCAGTATCTCAAATGGTGATATACCCGTGGTGGTATGCAGTGTAAATCTATGGACTACAATTGTCTCCTCTATAGCCTCCTTCCAGTCACCATTATTAGCTAAAACCCCTCTAATACCGTTTTTTTAATCACCTTATTAAACCTCTGCACTATACCATTTGTCTGGGGTTGATAAAGGGAGCTTGTTTTATGCTCAACACCGTTCTGTTTGAGAAACATTTTAATTTCCTCAGACACAAGTTGTACCCCATTATCTGTAACAATTGTGGTGGGATACCCTTCTCTTTTAAAGATGGCATCCATAAAGGAAATGATGTCTCTTTAACATCTGTTTTTTACCCACTTGATCTCAGCCCATCTGGATAACATATCAATAAGTACACTTACAAGTCCCTTCACTCTTCACCAGACTCACAATGTCCAACACTACACATTCCCATGGTATACTAGGTATCAACATGATGGTCATTGGTTCTTGCCTTGACATATACCCTTTGGCAGAGTCCTCACACACACAACATTCTCTAATACATCTCTCTACCTCCAAATCCATACCAGTAGACCAGAAATCTTCCCTGACCATTTGTTTGGTCTTTGTCATTCCTTAGTGACCCTCATGTGCTAATTGCAAAATCCTTTTTCTCACCCCTACAGGTGGATAAACTTTATCTCCTCTCATGACCAAATTATTCTTGGCATGCATTGTCTGACTGCTTCTGGAATTTCTCCTTTCCTAATCTCATTACCCTTCATACCATGCAAAAGCTGCCCTTTGACTTTCTGTAATATCTCATCAGACAACAACACTTGTGACCATTCCTCTTCAGACACTATTTCTTGATTGACATTCAAAATCTGTTCTTCATCATTCTCATTGACATCACTATCATCAATTACATTGGTTAACCTGGAAAGACAATCCGCTGATTTGTTCTTAACACCAGGTACGTATTCCACTTCCCAATTGTATTCTTGTAGACCTGCTAGCTACTTCCTAATTCTGTCGGAAACTTTGGCCAGCTTTTTTGTCATGAGGATTCCCTTAAGTGGCTTATGATCCGATCTCACCACAAATGAATGTGCAGAACTTTTCAAGGGACCATTTAACCGCCAAAAGCTCCTTCTCAATTGTGGAATAATTACATTCCGCCTCTCTCAACACCCTTGAAATTAATGCAATTGAGTACTCCACTCACCCTTCAGCCTGTGACAAAACAGCACCCAAACCACAATTGCTGGCATCAGTGGTGATGAAACCTTTCTTATTAGGGTTAAATGATTTCAACGTAGGTGCATTGTTCAACTCCCTCTTAACTTTATCAAACTTCTAATCACACTGTTCATTCCACTCAAACTTCACATTCTTTTTTACTAATTTTCTCATATTGAATGTTTTACTTGCTAAACCCGGAATGAATCAGGCATAATACTCTGCCATACCTAAAAATGAGACTAATTTTTCTTTACTTGTGAGACTGGGAAAGTTAGTAATAGCATTTACCAATTCTAACTTTGGTTTAATACCTTCACCAGAAATATCATGTCCTAAATACTGTATGCTGGACTTGTTGAATTTGCATTTGAAACACAGCTGCAGCCGATATAAGACCAAAAGGCATCCGTTTACATTGGAATAACCCTTTTGTGGTGATAAAAGCTGTCAGATTCTTTGATCTAGGATGATGTTTTATCTGATGATACGCAGATTTCAGATTAAGCGTACTCATTATCTTGGCATCTTTGATAGTGCCCAGCATTTCTGTAATATTGGGCAATGGGTGCCTATCAGGAATTACACACTTATTGACACATCTAAGGTCTATACACAATCTAAATTTTCCATTTGGCTTATGTACAATTACCAAATGTGTCACTCATTCTGAAGATTCTACTCTTTCTATCACTTGTTTTTTCCATCTTCTCCAGCTCTTCCTTTACTGCAGACCTGATAGCCAAAGGAACAGGCCTAACTTTTTGGACAACTGGGACTGCATCCGTTTTCATCCGGGTTCTGTGATAGAAGTCTTTCAAAGAACCTAATTCTTCACGAAAAACACAGTGCTGTTCAAATGATGCCGCCCCATTGTCTTGCTCCACAGCATCTACAGTCTCTTCAGCACTGGGATCAAGTCTTATCTTCAGTCTCCTCTGATGTGACCAACTGAATTGAGGCAATCATCCTCTTTTTGAAACATACACCTTTCCTTCTGCTGTTCGATCCTTAAATTTGAGAACAGACCAAAACCAACCTTCAAGCTCAATGCATCTGCCACCATAGGCAACAGGTTTCACGATATCTACTTCCCTTAAACTGATTCTGGTCTCAAATTTCTCTTCAAATGGTACTTTGGGCAAAAGAGTGTATTTAGCTTCAGAATCAATAACTATGTTGACGTCTACACCATTCCTCTCTATGTTTGCCATGGGCTTCTTTAAATCTGCATTATCATCATCAATCTCATTGACATTAAAGTCTTCAAGTGCATTCTTCAATTTCATCACACAACTTCTCAATGCAGTCTATGTTTTCTTCTTTTGTTCTGCAGTATTTGGTGAGATGACCTTTCCTATTGCATCTCTTACAAACTTCCTTGATAGCAGGACAATCCTTACTACTCGCCAAATGTTATGTACTGTTACAGCGAAAGCATCTTCTGCAGTCTAGGAATTCTTTCCTTGAATTTTGTTCCTTTCCTCTTTTCATGAAATGTAGTCTTCCCAATTTGTCTTTTCTTGGTGGAGTTCTTATTTTGAATTAATAACACATCTCATGTTTGACACTCTTCAACCTTCTTGTCATTAGATTCCATCCTTTTCTCAAGTTCTCTTACACACCTATTAGTGTGCTCCACCTCTTTGGCAACCCTAAGAATTTCTTCCAGAGATGGATTGCCTTTCGACCACAATACCTCCCTTACTTTTCCATCACAGCACTCCAGCATAAACTGGTCCCGCAACCTCTCATCCAGATTTATTCCAAACTCACACGAGGTTGCCAGACCTCGTAGGGCAGTAATATATTGCTCTACTGATTGCCCTAATTCCTGTTTTCTTTTGCCAAAATGATAACGTTCTAGAACAATGCTCACAGACTTTTCATAACGTAAATCTAGCATCTTAATAAACTTTTCCTATTCAGTGAGACCCTCTGCCTGTTCATCGGACAAAACAGGTACATTTTCAAACTGTTCCTGTCCGTAGTTGCCCAGACAGTGTACCAAAAGACATTTCTTCCTTTCATTGGCAAAATTTAAATCATAGACAGCCAACACATAGTGTTCAAAACTTTTTTCCACCTTTTCCATGGTAATGCTGGCTCTCCCTTAGTGTCTAAAAAGTAATGTGTAGGTGGTATCCCTTGCATTGTTGTGCTTGTACTACAATGATTTGGCTGTTCTATGACAGTAGGGTTACTACAACTTTCGTATGTATGCAGTTGCACGGTACGTGCACAGAAACAATTAAAGATGTAGTGAATTCCTTTTGTTCAATTACTTTAAGTATAAATAGCTTTGAACTCTTGTCTCATTGAATTGCATCAGTTGCCGTTTGATCAGAGTTGATTTGATGTAAATTTAATGCAAATTAAATTAGTTTTGTACTTTCTCTCCTTATTCTGCTTCACCTTCTCATAGTAAATAATGCTTTTTGATTGTTGTGCTGTACCTTTGTCAGTAGTTAGTTCACTCTGTAATGTCAAAATTACTTTCCCATAGAACACATTGACTTTTGCTCTATTTTCCGTTATATGCTTCGGATCGGTTTATTTTATTGAATATATGTGGAACTAATATATTATTCATCACTCTGCACTGTACATATTGTGAATTACTCTCCCAGCGCTTCAATTTTGAATAGCGCTCATAGACTGTTGCGCCGTAACCTTAGTTATATGCTTCGGATTACGACTTCAAAAGACGTTGCTATGTAACCAACCTGAATATACCACAATAATATGGTGGCACGTTGGTCTATGCGTGAATGAGCTCTTGCGTCACAATGGAGACACGAGAAAGCTAGTGCTGTGCCGGTGAGTTAGTTCGTTTTGCCACAACACGTTTAAATGATGCAGAAATCAGAAAGCAGTAAATTTCGCTGCAAAGTCAAGATATTGTTTCGATTTCACTCATATATGTTCCAATTCAGTCACGCTCTGGGTTGAGCACAATGTACAGTGAAACAATATCTTTGACGCGCGGTAAAGCAGACTTACTTTTGTTCTCTCTTGGTGTAGAACCGATCCCTCTCGGGCACAAATGTCCAATTCACGTTAAGTGGAAACGTAGGATGCAGCACAATTTCTTTAATCCTTTAAGTCAGTCCTCTGTACACTGTCCAATTCCGGTCAATTTATGTGAAGTGCCACGACAGAAACCAGTTTGGAAACTTCAACTAGGAGTAAGCGGCTACTCGATGGCTGCCGCTCATAATCCTATCCTCGTCGCCATTGAAATGATGGAGCTCTCAATACACCATTTGGGAGATGGAAATGGTTTAAGGGCTATGATAAGGTCCACTGGCTCTCTCTGCAACATAACCGTTCTAACCCTCTAACATTCCTGAACCAGCATTTCCCACATTGCATTCTACAATCTACATTCCGTACACATTAAAAGGTATTGGAAACAGAACACAGTAATGCACAATAAGATATTACAAATGGTCATACAGCAGCATCATGAGTAAGGCGTGCCGAAGAAAATGTTGTACTCAGTGCAAGGGTAAAAACTGGAGACCATATACTGAGGCAGGTAAGACTTCAACAGACTAGGCGAAGGCAACAGAAGTTTTTCCCTTATCTGATCTGAACGGAGACCAACACAGGGGTCACACTGTAAACGGATTCAAATACTGTATGCTGGACTTGTTGAATTTGCATTTGTCGTTGCTGAACGTCCTGAGTCCTGCCTCCTTAAAAATGTCTAAAACCTTGCGGACTCTGCTATCATGTTCTACCTGGTTCTTTCCCATACACAAGAACATGATCTTGAAAGCATAAAACAGTGGACCAAGATGTAATACAGGTAGAAAGCAGCATTGAAAGAAATAAACAGGTACAGGATAGAGAAACAAAGTACAAAGCATAGACTGGAATATCAGTATACAAAAGGCAAATGACTAAGGCAAGATAGGTCGCTGCCAACACAGCGAATACGAGGGATTCAGGAAACTCATAGTACTTAAGAACAAGCACTAGAACTATGGACTGAAGTCGGGAAATATTGCGGGCATGGAACAAACAGGAACATTTCAAAAGGCTGGGTTTGCAGAAAGAAAGAGCGAAAAGCAAGGCAGAAACAGGGCAAGTCTGTGAAGCAGAAATGCTTACAGAAAACAGGGTGTTTACAGAAAGTCAGAAAGGCAGAAAAGATATCAGTTAAGAACTGAATGTCTCAAAAGGAATCAGAAGTCAAACGCTGGAAATCAAGGAAGGGTTGAGTAATGGGCAGGCTGCCAGGCAGGGAGCCCAGAGGAGCAGGGCAGAAGGAAAAAGCAGACTGGGGAGGGTGTTGCAAGCAGCAACAGCAACAGGATTCAAAAGCCAAAATGAGCATTTTCAGAAAAGGTCAAAAACTGGTAACAGGAGCACGAACTCCCAGTGAAAGCAGTTGACTGACAACTGCTTCTGTTCAAAGTGAGCTTATAAAGGCCAGCAGGCCAACAGGGTGGAGCTGATTGCATGTAACGCTCACCTGATTCTCGCAGAGGCACCGGTCTTGACTGGGCGACTACCGTATCTTCAAAGGTGATGTGTAGCACCCGGTTGGCTCTTTGGGCTGGACCTCTGTGCACTGTATGCCTGACGTGTAGAGTAAGATGTCTTAGGTAAGTGAATGCCGAGCTCTCCATCTGCCTCGGGGCAGGGTGCTGTAACCAGTTTCTTCACTGGATAGGTAGCGCAGGCCTCTTGACTTCAGAGGACTGCTGCCCGTCGTTTACTGCACGAACGGTAAGTTTCGAGTCATTCAAATGTCTTTAAAGTCTTTAGTAATGATGTCTCTTGTTTTTCAGGGTTCCGGCGATGGCGGATGACGGGCTGAAGTGAGTTGAAGATGGAGCCCGTGTGATGAATAGAAGCGCCTGGAAGCACGTAAGTAAGCGCTTGTTGCCTGCTTCACGATGCGCTCTAACTGTCTTTTTATTTTGCAGGTACGAGTTCGGAGCGGCTGCAGGGTGCCGGAATACCCACTGGATTAGATGTGGAAAGGAGTAATGGCACGTGAGTATTAAAGTTCCCCAATGTATTTAAACGCACCTTGTTTTGTCTTTCAGATGCGGGATGCAGCGCCGAAGGCCTCCGGAGCGTGCGAAGAGTTGGTAAGCTTTTGTCTTTCAGATGCCGGAATGCAGAGTGAAGACCTCCGGAGCGCACGAAGAATAGGTAAGCTTTTGCCTTTCAGATGCCGGAATGCTAACCTGTTCTTTCTTGTCTTTATAGGTGTTGCTGAAGACAGGATTCAGGATGGTAAGCCTTTGCCTTTCAGATGCCGGAATGCTAACCTGTTCTTTCTTGTATTTATAGGTGTTGCTGAAGACTGGATTCAGGATGGTAAGCCTTTTTCCTAGGCCCAGGACCGGATGCAGAAGACACGATGAGCGTTCTGCTGCAGAGGTTGCAGAATAACGCAAAGCAAGATTCCTCCACCGGGTGTGGTTTAAATAGCCTCCTGTAGTGCTTAGGTGTCTCCTTCCACAGCCACGCCTAAGTAAGAAAAGAGTTCCTGGTAAGAAAAGAGTTCCTGCCTTCCAGAAGAGTTCCAGTGTTCTGAATCTAGGGAGTGGCTCCAGCCCCACCCAACAGGAAAAGTAGTTCCAAACAGAAGAGGATCAGAGGCTCAACTGGCAGGCAAGTAAGCAGCATGGTCTGCTGAAGGTAAGTCCACCCAAGCATTATGAGCCCGGCGCTTCCAGCGCTGGGACTGGGCATATTTATGAGCCTGGTGCCACTGGCACCAGGACTGGGTCCAAAAGGTCCCAATTGGGACTGGTTGGCACTCGGAACCTGGGTTATGGATCTGCTTCCAAGGGAGTTGGGAAAACCCTGACCTTTTGGAAGCAGAGATCATGACAGTACCCCCCCTCAAGGCCCCTCCCAAACCGGGCTTCTCCGGGGGTTTTGGCTTGTCAGGAAATGTTCGGTGAAATCTTTTGATTAGGCGAGGAGCGTGGACATATTCAGCAGGTTCCCAGGATCTCTCTTGGGGGCCGTAGCCTTTCCAGTCAATTAGGTAGAATAGTTTAGATTTGGAGATCTTGGAGTCCAGAATGCTTTTGACTTCAAACTCGAGTTCTCCATCGACTAGGATAGGTTTTGGAGATTTGGTTAGTCGGGTTTGAGGTTGCACAGGTTTTAATAGAGAGACGTGGAAGACCGGATGTATCTTCATGTGCGGGGGCAAGTCCAACTTGACCGCTACTGGGTTTACTATGGTAGTGATGGAATAGGGACCAAGGTATCTTGGGTTGAATGTGCGTGGACCTTTTAGAGATAGATATTTGGTGGATAACCAGACTTGATCCCCTACTTGATAGTGAGGGGCTTCCTTCCGATGTTGATCTGCTCCTTTCTTGTATTGTTCTTTAGCCCTTTGAAGGTGAGAAACAGCTTCCTTAAAGGCTTGGGTGATTGTAGAATGCAGGTAGTCTACTGCTGGTGTTTCAAGATCTTGGAGGGGATCCAACTCCGAGGTTCGAGGGTGACTGCCGTACAAAAGAAAAAACGGGGTTTTCCCAGTTCCCGAATGGACAGAGTTATTGTAGGCATACTCGGCTATCCAAAGGATATCTTTCCAAGTTTTTTCAGTTTGTTGCAGCATGCAGCGTAAATACTGTTCCAGAGTTTGATTGGTCCTCTCGGTTTGTCCGTCGGTCTGAGGGTGGTGACTGGTCGATAGTCTCACATCAATTTGAGCCGACCGACAGCAACTTCGCCAAAAATGAGAAATAAATTGACTACCTCGATCCGAAATTAGAACCGAAGGAAAACCGTGCAGTCGGACGATGTTTTCGAGAAATTCTCGGGCCAGAGTTGCTGCTGTTGGCAAGCCTTTGAGCGGAATGAAATGCGCCATCTTGGAGAATAAGTCCACGATTACTAGAATCGTATTGTATCCGGAGCATGGAGGTAGATCGGTGATGAAGTCCATAGAAAGCGTATGCCAAGGGCGAGGTGGGATGTCAATAGGGCGTAAGAGGCCTGCTGGTCTTTCCTTTTGACTCTTGTTTTGGGCGCATACTCCACAGGACATTATAAAGTCTCTGATATCTTTTTTCCAAGACGGCCACCAGAAGTAGCGCTTGATCTTTTCTGAGGTCTTGGCTATACCGGGATGACCTTCCATTAAAGAGTCGTGATAACAAGAGATTACTTTTTTCTGTAAATCTGTGCTGGGTAGGTATAATCGTTCTTGGAAATACAATAAGTTGTCCTTTACTGCAAAGTCCTTTCCCTGCAGATGCCAATTCTGTATGTCTGCTGGAGTTACAAGTTGCCTGGCTTTATCCTTAACTTCCTCTATGGATTCTGTGGCGATTACACCCAGAATTCTTTGTTCGGGAATGATTGGTACAGGTTTAGGGTTGATCAAGTGTTCTTCCACTCCCATCCGAGAAAGGGCATCGGCTTTACCGTTCTTTGTACCAGGTCGATAGGTAATTATGAAGTCAAACTCGGCAAAGAATAATGCCCAACGGAGTTGTCTAGAGGATTGGGCTTTTGCGGTCTTCAAATATTGCAGGTTTCGGTGATCCGTAATCACAGTAACGGTGTGTCGGGCCCCCAGCAGATAATGCCGCCAAGCCTTAAAGGCAGACTTGATAGCCAGAAGTTCCTTGTCAGTAATCGTGTAATTGATTTCAGGAGGCGAGAATTTGCGGGACCAAAATGCCACGGGATGCAACTGATTGGTTACCGGGTCCTTTTGTGATAGAACTGCCCCCATGGCAAGGCTTGAAGCATCAGTTTCCACGATGTAGGGGAGTTCGGGGCGAGGGTGTTTTAAGATTGGTGCAGAGATAAATTTAGTCTTCAAATCCTGGAAAGCTTGTTCCGCCTCGGTAGACCATTCAAAACGTTTGTTTTTCTTTAACAAGGCAGTGATGGGCTGGACTATTCGAGAGAATTCGGGGATAAACCTGCGGTAAAAGTTAGCGAAGCCTAACATGCTTTGCACACCTTTTACGGAGGATGGTGATGGCCATTTGAGAACTGCATCGACCTTCTTTGAATCCATACGCACTCCGCCAGGTGATAATATGAATCCCAAGAATTCAACTTCAGTCACGTTGAAAACACATTTTTCCAACTTAGCGAAAAGTTTGTGTTGACGCAATCTTTCGAGGACCATTTTCACGTGTTTCCGATGTTCAGATTCCGATGAAGAATAAACGAGGATGTCGTCAATGTAAACAACAACACATACATCTATGAGCTCTCTGAGGACATCGTTCATAAAATATTGAAAGGCGGCCGGGGCATTGCAAAGTCCGAAGGGCATGACCTGATATTCAAATAGCCCATACTTGGTGCGGAAGGCCGTCTTCCATTCATCGCCCTCTTTTACTCGTACCAAGTGGTAAGCTCCTCTAAGATCCAGCTTTGTATATATGCATGCTTTTCTGACTTGGTCCAGGAGTTCAGGGATCAAAGGTAACGGATATCTATTCTTAACGGTGATCTGGTTCAGGGAGCGATAATCGATACAAGTTCTAAGGTCTCCTTCCTTTTTTGGAACGAAGAACAAAGCTGAAGAAGCAGGGGACTTGGAAGGACGAATAAACCCATTTGCCAGGTATTGATCCAGGTATTGTCGAAGGTGAAGGTTCTCAGGCTCGGTGAGGGCATAAATTCTACTACAAGGAGGAGTAGATCCAGGTATCAGGTCTATCTGGCAGTCATAAGACCTATGAGGAGGTAGAGAGTTAGCCTGATCCTTCCGGAAAACCTCTTGGTATTCTAGGTATTCGGGAGGTAACTGGGGAGTCTCTGAAGAAATTGCGGCCAGTGCAACACCAGGTGGAGGGTGACAAGTAGAGACACATTCTGGAAACTGGACCGTTCTTGCTCGCCAATCGATCAGAGGATTGTGTTTCTCTAACCAAGGTATTCCTAGAATAATCTGAAACTGAGGGGCCTTGATCACATCGAACACGATCTTCTCATGGTGTCCATCTTGACTTAATAGCGTCACCTCTTGAGTGGTATGCGTTACTGGCCCGGAGGCTATCTCCGTACCATCCACCGTAGTAATGACGTCCTTTACAGCCTTGGGACAAAGAGTTAGATTCATCCTCAAAACCATTTCATGATCCACATAATTGCCGATAGCACCGCTGTCGACGTAAGCTTCAATTGCATGTAATCGATCCGGATTATCAGGGCTAATGAGGACCATAGGTATCACGAAATGCGAGGTCACGGAACTGGTTTTCACGCTCGGCAAGAGGACCTCTATTCTTGTCGGTCGAGGTCGTTTCCCTGCTCAGAGTTTGTAACTTTGGTAACTGCAGCTCCTACTGCCTTCTTGGCAGGTTTCACCGGACAGTCTCGAAGAAAGTGCCCTGAGTTTCCGCAATATAGGCATAATTGCAACTGTTTCCTCCTTTCCCGCTCCCTTTGTGTTAGAGGACCTTTCAGACCCCCTATTTGCATGGGTTCCCCAGAGTCTACTCCTTTGGAAGGAGTTGGCGGTTTGGAAAATACTCGAGCATCAAACTTGGAACGATCGGCCTTCCTGTTCTGCAGACCAAGTCTATATAATCCGAACAGTCTTATGGGGGATTCACTACTTGGGCTAAAACGTCTTTGAGCTCTACACGTAGACCTCTATAAAACAGCGTAATCCTTTTGTCCTCAGGCCATTGAGTTTCCACTATTAGTCTATTGAAAGATGCAATATAAGCCAAAAGGTCTTGATTACCCTGTCGCAACGAAAGAAGCTCATTGTCCAAGGCCTGCCCCTGTGAATGTCTTGCGAACAGTTTTTCCATACTAAGCTGAAAGGCTTGAAAATCATGGAGAACCGGATCATCTTGATTAACTAGAGGGATCGACCAGTCTGCCGCATTGCCACTAAGGTACGAAAGTACAAAAGCTACTTTTGCTTGATCAGTTGGAAAGGCTGCTGGCCGGCATAAGAAGTGCAACCGGCACTGATTGATAAATACTGCAAACCTCTTTGGGTCACCAGAAAATCGTTCGGGCGGAGCCAGAGGTACATTCCCAGGTAGGTTGATCTGCACTGGATTCATAGAGGACGTTGAAGGAAGATTTGCCCCTGATGCGGGTAACGGGGTCTGTCCGGCTTGTGACTGTAGCACTTGTCTAGCAAGATTGTCTGTTCTCTCCTTGGAAATAATTAGTTCCCTTCTTAGAGCATTCGTTTCCTGACGAGCTGCATGCACTTCTGCCCTTAGTTCCCCAAGTAACCGGGCTAGGGGGTCAGTATCCGAGGTTTCCATAGCGCCTGGGCAAGAGTTTTGCGGTAGGCTTTGCGTTCTGTAACGCTCACCTGATTCTCGCAGAGGCGCCGGTCTTGACTGGGCGACTACCGTATCTTCAAAGGTGATGTGTAGCACCCGGTTGGCTCTTTGGGCTGGACCTCTGTGCACTGTATGCCTGACGTGTAGAGTAAGATGTCTTAGGTAAGTGAATGCCGAGCTCTCCATCTGCCTCGGGGCAGGGTGCTGTAACCAGTTTCTTCACTGGATAGGTAGCGCAGGCCTCTTGACTTCAGAGGACTGCTGCCCGTCGTTTACTGCACGAACGGTAAGTTTCGAGTCATTCAAATGTCTTTAAAGTCTTTAGTAATGATGTCTCTTGTTTTTCAGGGTTCCGGCGATGGCGGATGACGGGCTGAAGTGAGTTGAAGATGGAGCCCGTGTGATGAATAGAAGCGCCTGGAAGCACGTAAGTAAGCGCTTGTTGCCTGCTTCACGATGCGCTCTAACTGTCTTTTTATTTTGCAGGTACGAGTTCGGAGCGGCTGCAGGGTGCCGGAATACCCACTGGATTAGATGTGGAAAGGAGTAATGGCACGTGAGTATTAAAGTTCCCCAATGTATTTAAACGCACCTTGTTTTGTCTTTCAGATGCGGGATGCAGCGCCGAAGGCCTCCGGAGCGTGCGAAGAGTTGGTAAGCTTTTGTCTTTCAGATGCCGGAATGCAGAGTGAAGACCTCCGGAGCGCACGAAGAATAGGTAAGCTTTTGCCTTTCAGATGCCGGAATGCTAACCTGTTCTTTCTTGTCTTTATAGGTGTTGCTGAAGACAGGATTCAGGATGGTAAGCCTTTGCCTTTCAGATGCCGGAATGCTAACCTGTTCTTTCTTGTCTTTATAGGTGTTGCTGAAGACTGGATTCAGGATGGTAAGCCTTTTTCCTAGGCCCAGGACCGGATGCAGAAGACATGATGAGCGTTCTGCTGCAGAGGTTGCAGAATAACGCAAAGCAAGATTCCTCCACCGGGTGTGGTTTAAATAGCCTCCTGTAGTGCTTAGGTGTCTCCTTCCACAGCCACGCCTAAGTAAGAAAAGAGTTCCTGGTAAGAAAAGAGTTCCTGCCTTCCAGAAGAGTTCCATTGTTCTGAATCTAGGGAGTGGCTCCAGCCCCACCCAACAGGAAAAGTAGTTCCAAACAGAAGAGGATCAGAGGCTCAACTGGCAGGCAAGTAAGCAGCATGGTCTGCTGAAGGTAAGTCCACCCAAGCATTATGAGCCCGGCGCTTCCAGCGCTGGGACTGGGCATATTTATGAGCCTGGTGCCACTGGCACCAGGACTGGGTCCAAAAGGTCCCAATTGGGACTGGTTGGCACTCGGAACCTGGGTTATGGATCTGCTTCCAAGGGAGTTGGGAAAACCCTGACCTTTTGGAAGCAGAGATCATGACATTGCAGTCTCAGGCAGCTGTGTTCAATTAAGCCCAGACCTGGCTTCAGTAGCCTGAAGCAGTGGTTTCTAATTAAGGGCTCTCCAGCTCTCTGCAGCCTAGCCTGCAGTAGCTTAGAACAGGGGAATGAAATCAGGTCCTCTGCAGCTCTTAGTAGCTTGCTGCAAACAAATGTATTTAGTATGCCTCCTCTACATGTACCAGAATGCACCTGCTGGTTTAACCCAAAAGCTGGAATGCAACATCAAATTAGATTAGTCCAAAACTGCAGCGGTAAAACAAGTAAATAAATGCAGAGGCAGTTTGCAGTTTTTAACTTTGCAAGTATACCATAAACAGAGTCTCCGGATGTGCTAAGAAGTCAAACTATCAACTGCACCTCCTCAGAGGTATTCTTCCTTTCCTCTCCTTCCCCCAGAAGCTCACTGTCTATAGAGCTCTGGTTCTCTCTAGGCTGGACTACTGCAACAGCCTCTTTCTAAATCTGCCTGCTACTACTCTCTGCCCTTTGCAACTCATCCAGAACAGGACTGCAAGACTTGTTCTTGGCCTCATGTCCAGGTATCGTATCTCTCCAGCAGTGAGATCCCTGCATTGGCTCCCAGTGGCTGCAAGGATTGAGGTCAAGACCCCCTGCATTTTCCACAAGGCCTTCTGGGGCCTGGGTCCTCAATACCTACAACACTCTCTTCGTAAATACCTTCCTACTCAAGCTCTTTGCTTCTCCACCTCCAACTCCCTCAGGGTCAGTTGCTTCGCCAAGCAACAAATTGGTGGTAGATCTCTTTCTCCGACTGGGGCCTCCTACCGGAACAGCCTCCATGCCTCTCTGAAACTGGAGGAAAACCATCTCCGGTTCCGGTAGCACCTCAAGACTTTCCTCTTTGCTTCTGCCTTCTCTCTTCCTCTGCCCTGCTGATTTCCTTTATGATACTGCACTGGTCACCTGGCTACCCTCTGATTTCGGGCCAACGTCCCTACCTGCCCAGCTACACACCCGCACTGCCTCCCGGCAACCTTTCCACTTGGGTCTGTATCTGTAACCCTACAGTCCCCCTTCCTGTACTTTTGGACACCTGCTGTCTGCACTTACCCTTGCACTTGCCACCTGCTGGTCGCACTTCTTGTTATTGTTTTGATCCCATGTACAGCACTGCCCCTTCTCTTTTCCCCCTCCCCCCTCCCCTGCACTTGCGCAATCTCAATTTCACTTGGCATAGTAAGATGGTTGTCTCTGTCCTTCCCCTGTTCCTCCTTCCTTGCCTGGTCGTGCCTTGAATCACTTGTGTTTAGGCGCGTTACAAATGCCATATCATATCATAAACGCGCCCTTTCAGATAATCAGTATGGATATCGTAGGGCATCTTGAGCTCAACAGCGAGGATATCAATACCTCCTAGTAGTGATTGACTATGCCACTAGATACGCCAAGACTTTTCCTCTTAGGGGTATCACGGCTAGACAGGTCTGTGATGCACTGATGCCCTATTTTGTGAGGGTGGGTATACCGAGGGAAGTCCTCACCGACCAGGGCGGTCACTTCATGTCTGCCATAATGAAAAAGGTGTGCAACACCCTGAAGATACAACATCTAAGGACCACCGTTTACCACTGCCAAACAGCTGGCCTTGTCGAAAGGACAAGACTATAAACAAATGCTCAAAAGAACGACGGGACCCACCGGACTCTGTTGGGATCGAGCCCTAGTCTGGGTTCTGATGATACTCAGAGATACTCCTCAATCGTCAATAGGGTTCTCTCCCTTAGAGCTGTTGTTTGGGAGGCACCCCAGAATGATCCTAGACAAAGTAAAGGAAGCATGGGAAACACAAGAAGAAACCAATTTGACAGACTATGTATGTGACCTCCAGAACCATCTGGGTTGCCTGGGGGTATTTGCCAGAGAAAATCTGGGGCGGCCACAACAACAAGAGGAACAGTATAACAAGGGCACCCATATGAGTACCTTCAGTGTCAACAATAAGGGGTTAATCCTACTCCCAACAAGTGAAAACAAGCTATTGGCCCAATGGAGAGGCCCATGTGTAGTCACCAAGGTATTAGGGCCAGTGAATTATGAGGTCAAACAACCAGACTGAAAAAAAACAGACTACAAAACTATCATGTTAACTTGCTCAAAGATTGGAAGGACAGTCCCTGTGTTGGTTATCACAGATTCTGACCTGTCTCTACCTGAACAGTTAATTTCTAAAAGAACTACTGGAATTGAGGACGTGCAATGGGGGCAACAACTGTTCTCTACAGACCATGACAAAGTGTTACGTGTCCTAGCGCCGGTGTCGTCCATATTTTCCAACTTGCCTGGCAGAACCAATCAAGCAGAACATGCCATTAAACCGAACCTGGTAAGATCATCAGACTCCGACCATACCGAATTCCTGAGGCTAAGAGGGTCAAGATGTCCAAGGCGATCATTGAGATGCTCAAATGGGCATCATAGGACCTTTTAAAAGCACCTGGTGTTCCCCAGTTGTATTGACCCCTAAACCAGATGGTACAACTAGGTTCTGTATGCACTTTCGCCAACTGAATGCTGTATCCAGCTACAAAGCCTACCCCATGCCATGTGCGATAAGCTCTTGGAAAATCTGGGTTCTGCCCTAGTCCTCAGTATGATATACCTAACAAAAGGGGTATTGGCAGATTCCCCTCAAAACGGAAGACGAAGAAAAGATGTAATTTGCCACCCTTATCAGGCTTTTCCAATTCACTGTCCTCCGCTTTGGATTACACGGCGCGCTTGCTACATTCCAAACATTGATGCACAAGATCCTTAATCCCCATTGGGCCTATGCAGCAGCCTACCTCAATGACATTGTAGTCTACAGATCATCCTGAGAAGACCACCTCCATCACCTCCTACAAGTGGTCACAACCCTAAAAGACGCTGGGCTACACATAAACCCAGGGAAGACAAGGTTGGCTGCTGACCAGACTAAATATCTAGGTTACACAGTTGGTCAGGGCACTATCACACCGCAACCCAACAAGATTCAGGCCATCCGGGAATTACAGGTTCCCAGGACAAAAAAGGAAATGAGAGTGTTCCTTGACTTTGTGGGGTACTATCATCGATTTATTCCGCATTTATCTACGATTGCCTTCCCCCTCACAGACGCCCTTCAAAACAACCACCATGTGGCATTAAGGGATGATGCCGAGGCAGCCTTCAAAGAACTGTTTGAGGCCATCTCTTGTCACCCCGTCTTGCACTTCCCCGACTATTTCAGGCCTATCTTTTTGCAGACGGATGCTTCAGGTTGTGGCTTAGGGGCTGTTTTATCCCAGGGTAAAAGGACGACCTTAGTCCTGTGGCCTTTATCAGTAGAAAACCGTTATCACATTAGTTGCAGTCTTCAACTATAGAGAAAGAATGTCTGGCGATCAAGTGGCCGATTAAGACTTTTGAGTTATTACATGTTGGGTCGGCATTTTACATTGTATGCTGACCATGCACCCCTTCAATGGCTGGCTCTTCAAAAGGACTCGAACCATCGGGTCTTTCAATGGCTCCTCACCCTGCAGCTGTTCGATTTTTATACACAAGCCTGGTAGGTTTCTGGTGGTTGCTGACTACCTGTCCAGGCTGGCAGACATACCTGATCGCCCTGGTCCCTCAGTTGGGTTTTGTAAGAAGGTTGACAGCACCACGCTCCATATGGGGAATCAGGATTTATATAGCGCTGCCTGCCCTATGGAGAACCATCCTCCCGATGCTCCTGAATTCAAGATGTCACACAAGAGACAGCAGACACAGATGGCCAGATTGAGGCGAGCAAGGAGAACCATAAAACCTCATGGTTTGAGACAAAGATGGGATGGCATGCACTTACCCTACGTTAACGCCAATTCATCTACTCATCGACCCGATCTGTCAGGCAGCGCTCAGAACCAGAGCAATACCCATGCAGCTCCTTTTCGGCTCATGAGAGGGAACACCTCTTGGGGTGCTGACCTTGGCCCTCATTACAACCCAGGCGTTAAGGGGTTAACGGCGCTGTAAAAGGTGTCAGCGCCGTTAAACCCTTAACGCCTGATTACGAGGTCCCTTTGCGGGTTGCACTTTAATGCCTGCTTTTAGCAGGCAGTGAAAAACCAACCCGCAAAGGGACCTAGGAGCTAATTACGGCACCGTAATTTACGGTGCCGTAATTAGTGCCTTCCCCAGTCCCATTGAGCCCTATGGGGCAAAAATGGGAATGGGGAAGGGCCATGGCGGCATGGGGAATTACCGCCCCGCCAACCTTGGAATGGGGCAGTATTTCCCCATTCCACCATGGCAGACTCGTTACAACACCGGCACCAACCATGGTGCTAATAGCGCCATGGTTTAGCGCCGGGGTTGTAATGAGGACCCTTGTCAGGTTGTCGACTCGCATACAACGGTGTGTATCAATGTACCTGATTGGCTCTTGAAAGAAAGAAGTGTTTTGTTAAGCAAAAGGGCTAATACTTTGTTTGTGTTCGTTCTCACTTTCAAAGGAACGCGGCGATGCCGAGCCAGAAATGAGCAGTTACCAATGGGCCTATTAGACGCCCTGACAGTGAAAACGTAAGGAGACACCCTTATCGAAGAAGCATGAACAGGAGGAGTGAGTGATCCCTCATAGACTTTTGTCATTTCTTTTTCGTTTTCCTGTATCAAGGACAGTATACTTTAAACATCAAAGAGTCCGGCTCCATGTTATTACACTTGCCCTATCTCTAATTTGGGTCTCCCCATAACTGGAGCTTCTAAGGATAGTCGAGGTCTGTAAGTCCCCAAAAAAGGTCTGTCTGTGTCAAACCTATGCTTGCGCTCACTCTTGAAACAAATGTTGTGCAGGGTTTCTCTAAAAGAAAAATAGTGTTCCAAAAAGAAGTGTGAAACCAGGCTAGATACAGACTTGTCAGGATCAGCTTTTCCAGTTCAGCATAGTTCAACTCAAAAGTTGTCAAGTTCAGTTTTGCCAGTTCAAAAGCAATACAACCAAAAATTGTCCTTGGAATCTCCTAGGCAAGGGTCTTGTATCTTCAAAAATAAATCAGTTCACAAACGTTCCAAAGTCAAATTAATTCAACTTAAAATTGTGCCTTACACTCTTCCAAATACTGTTCTCTGTGTCAAACTAGACAAGTTCACAAACGTTCCTAGTTTCTCTTGGAATTTCCCTTCCCCGAGCTTCTCAAAGTTCACCTTTTCGCCAGGCCTCTCAAGGTTCCCTTCCCATAGCCTAGGCCCCTCTGGTTTAAAAAAGTTAGCTCACAGTCTCCTTTGGGCCTCTCAGGGTTCCCTTCCCAAAACGCAGGCCCCTCTGGTTAAAGGTTCACCAAAAGATACACAAAAGTTTAGCTTTCCAGGATTCACTTCCAAAACACAATTCTTTTTCTTGGGCTCAGTCTTTTATAACACTTGGGGATTTTGCTCCCACTTCACCTCTCAGTATAGCTCCACCTTTTCACCTACTCGCAAGTGATGCTGTTTGAATCCTCCTTTCAACATGGGGTCTGTATCAGCGACTTTCGAGAATGCATAGCTTTGCCTTCCCCTATGTGCAACCACTATGATACGTCGTAGACCCCTTCGCTTCTTTCTTTGTCTATTTCCTCTGGTGACTGCTGTGCCTCTACTACACAGGACCTTCACTTTCGTCTTGAGTTTCTGGCACCTTCTTATTTCATGTTTTTTTCTCTTGTTTTCCTTTTCTCTCTCGCTCTCTCGTTGCTTTCTGTTCCACAATTACTACTGTCTTTGTGTATTTCGAGCCGCTTGCACGCTTTTATTTCTTTCTGTTCCTTTCGTGCCCCAAGCACTCTTTCAGTTCAGTCCTCTCCTTTTGTGCTAATTGCACACTTTTGTGCCGCTTGCACGCTTTACCTTTTCTATTTCCCTTTCATCCGTGCTGTTTGCACAATTTCACTTCTGTTCTTTCCTTCTGAGACACACTGTCGTTCTCTGCTTTCCTTTCGTTTGTGCCATTCGCACACCTTTTCTTCCTTTTCATACTCCAACTTAAGCTTCACATGTGTACCGGGTTTCTTCAACATTCAGAAACTCACCGGGTAACGCAATGTGCTTGGGACGGCTTGCCGTTTTTCAATCCTGAGGTCAGGGTCTCACCACCTGCCCCTCAGACACGCTGGGACCTGGACTCCTCCCAGGGGAACAAGCATCTGCCTGGCCACGGATCACAGGGGTTAGCACGCCCCAGTCCGGCTCCTTGGAGACACGGCTCTCTCGTCATACTGCAACCCGCACAGTACACCGGGTCAGCGTCTCAGTGTCCCGCTCTATTCCAGACTCTTCTGTGTCTTCCTGCATCACCTTCTTGGCCTCCAGCTTTCACGCCTTCCTCAGCACCCACAGCTCACTCTGCTTCTCTAGCAAAAGTCCATCTTTTATACTTTGGTTGGTGTTCAACAAGAGTCTGGTGTGCATAGTTGCTGTTAAGTGCCTGACTCTGCCTGACCTCATTAATGGGACATGTAGGTAGTGTAATGTTGTAGGCCTCTCCATTCATCTTCCTCCTCCCAGTACTATTGGGTATTTTACCATAGGTAATGTTTCTTACCCCCCGGATGCCTCTTGCTCGTATTTTGGAAATAGGGACGGGTATTTTGGAAATAAGGAGGGGTGAATGGGACAAGACTGATAATACCTCTTGTAAGGTGAGGATAATAGGGATAATAGGGTGAATGAAAGTGGGAAGAAGGGTAATAGCATGTTTTGTTTTCACACACTCTGTGTAATTCTCTTTCGCAGGTCAAGCTTTACTGCGATCTGAGGTCGGGTTAAACACATCAGTGTCAAGGGTAAACAAAAGGTTCTGTTTCCTCTGGTCTCCATATTTCCCCTCTCTTTTCACTCTACTATGGTTCGGCTACCTTTCCCGATCAGAGAGCGATAGATCTGAATATCCTATAAAGGCTTCAGGGATATCCTCCTCATCCCCTACTGTTACAGTAAGATACTGTGTCTCGCCTGTGCGTTTCCCACCTTTGTTTCCCTGGGCTATCCTACCCAGGTGACCCTCCCTCACTTGTCCACTCACAGGGTTGGGTTCCAAAAGTGATGGCCCTCACCTGAATAGAGGAATCTCAGGTTTTACATGGGAGAATATCCCCAGGTTTCTCACAGAAGACAGTCATTAAAAAAAACATAATATTATTATTATGGTATTTATTGAGCGCAGACCTAGCTCCGAGAAGCAATGGAGTGCTTTACAGATGAATACACCAATACAGATACATATCGGACCGCTTTACAGAGGTGTACAACATTACAGATGCATAACGGTGCGCTTTACAGTGCTAACAACAGAATAGATATTCAGCGGGGGGTTGGATACAGAGGGGGACAGAGGAGGGGTATGTTGTATACTGTGTTGCCCCAGGACCCCCACATTCAGGCCTTGCCTCGCCCATCCTTGAAAGGAACACACGGATACATGACCTGCCGTATCGGGCTCCTGGTGTGCTCTGCCATGGTGCGGGACAGCTCCCTTTATTACGAAAAACATGCGCGATGGCAGAACGTTGCCGTCGCGCTATGTGACCACATCACATTCCTTCTTTTTCATAACAATGAAATAAACAAACATTTTATGAAGGTAGTCAGTGTAAACATGACGGTCTTCAACATGATATAACATGGTAACGTACCAAACTGGATTTGACCAACATGGGCATGCTTTCAGCCGTGTCCTTTCGAGCCTAGTCGCCCATTATATAGTCCTGGAATCTTGCAGGACGGCTTCTGCTTTCGCGGCTGGGATATCTTCTCCCGCCTGCCTCCTCAGTGGCATAGTCTTCTGCCGGTCTGGTGTTTGCACCTCGTCCTCCGATCTATCTTCTGGCGTTGACTCCACACCAGAGGCTCCAGTCAGGGGAATTTCATCCTCTCATTCTCCTAGTCCCTCTTCCTCCCAAATCTTCTAAAGAAACAGGAGTTGCGAGTCACTTTTCCCCTTCGATCTGCAGCAGTCACGATCAAGCCTTTGACTTGAACCACCCCAATGGGGGAGGGCTCGTAGGTGAGGGATAATTTCCCTTCTGGGTGATGATTATGCACCAGTACGGTATCTCCAACGGCTATATCTGGCGGCTTGAGATGCCATCAGAGGTTTTCCTCGTTATATATTTTCGATCCCCTGATGTCCTCTCATCATCAATGTTCCCATGCGGTCGGCCTTCTATCTCTGGGAGGAGTCCTCAGTCGACAGGCGGTGCGTTGAGGAATTGGTACAGAGTTCTCCTTAGTTCATTGCCTTGACCCTGCGCTATGAGGAAACACTTTGTTTAATGTTCTCGTAAAATGTTCTGCCTACCCGTTGGCTCTGGGCCAGGCCGGCGTGACTCTCCGATGTGTGATCCCACATTCAGCCATGAATTCAGCGAAGCCCTCCCCTTGAAACGGCGGCTCATTGTCCAAGCATATTATCCTGGGGAAGCCATGTGTTGCAAACATCTTCAGCATGACCTGCACAAGTTGGTCACATGATGTGAACTCCACTAGCTTGACCTCGGGTTATCGAGACCATGGTCAATCATCACTAGGAAGTGCATCCCCCTGCCCGTGGACCCAAAATCTGCGTGGAGAATGTCCCACGGCTGGTTGCTACGAGGCATGGACTCTAACCTCGGCTCTTTGGTGATTGGGGAAGTAGCTTGACACCAGATGAAGTTGGCAATATACTTGTTCACTTGCGCCTTAAAGCCCGGGAACTAGACATTCAGCCTTAGCCTCAACTTCATTTTGGCTGTTCCCTGATGGACACAGTGTGTCAGCTCCATCGCCCTTCCCACTAGTGCCTGCAGGATCACTAACTGGTGCCCTCTTAAGACCAGTCCTCCTTCAGTTGCAGACAGTTTGTGTCTTACCCGCCACAGCTGCTCCAGGTCCTGTTGCGCCTCTCACCTCCTGCGGTTGGGGTTGAACAGGACTGTCTTCCAATCACCAATGGTCATGGCCGCTCTAACCACCTGAAAACACTCATTGTTGTTCTAGGTGTCTGCTACCTCCTCAATTGTGAGTGCAACTGGTTTGGCTGCTTCCACCATCAAGCAAACGTGTTCTTCCACAGCTACCTGTGACGTGTCTTCCTGCCCACCTCTGCTCCTCGGACAGCGTGAGAGGTAGTCCGCTGGATTGTGGGCTCCAGGTCTGTATGTCAGCACCACCCCGTATTCCATCAGGGCCAGCATCTATCGATCGATCCTCGGGGGCGGCTTGGACGAGAAACCCGCCATGATGGGGAGCAACGGATTGTGGTCAGTCACTACCGTAACTGGTTTGCCCAGTATGTACATCCAAAACTGTCGGCATCCCCAGAGGACAGTCAAGGCTTCACTTTCGATCTGGGAGTAGCATTGCTCTGTGTTGGTTAGTGCCTTGATGGCATACGCAATTGGTCCCATCTGACCCTGCACATCCTGGTGCGACAGAACTGCTCCCAGCCCGTCCGGGCTGGCATCGACAATAATCTCTGACTCCTTCCTCAGATCAAAAAATGCCATAGACTACTTTCCCATTAGTGCCCGTTTGATTGTATTGAAGGCATCCTGCTCCTTGGCAGTCTACTCCCATACTTTGTCCATTCTCATCAGCATCCTGAGGGGCTCAGAGAGAGTTGCCAGGGTAGGTATAAAGCTACCACAATACGTCACCATCCTGAAGAAGCTCCTGATTTCCATCACCTTCCCTGGCGGGCTCGCTCCTGGATGTCTCGAACCTTCTGCAGGTCCGGGGAGATGCCTTTCTCGTGAAATACGAATCCAAAGAATTCTATAATATCCTTCAGGAACTCGCACTTCTCGTGATGTATAGTGAGCCCAAGGAGCTGCATCCTCTCCAAAGTCTTCTCGAGGCATGCCATGTGTCCAGCCTCCAACGTGGCGTAGACCAGAATCGCTGAGATTGATGACCCCCTCAAGACCTACCAAAGCTCCACGTATAACATTTTGAAAAACTTCTGCTGCGTAAGAAATCCCGAAGCTCAAGCGTTTGTATTGGTAGAGGCCTTGGTGGGTTGTGAAGGTGCTAATGTAATGTGAGTCCGGGTGGAGCTCCAGCTGATGGTACCCGGAACGTAGGTCTAGCTTCGAAAACACTCTTGTACCCTGTAGTTCTCCCACCACGTCAACAAGAGTCGTGATGATGTGCTGTTCACGTATAATAGCCTGATTAGGAAGTCTCATGTCGACACAAATATGTACCGACCCTGGTTCCTTTGGCTTGCTCGCACGGCAATGGGGGATACTCATGGGTTGGGCCCCTCTACATTTTCTAAAATGTCCAATCTCATCAGGTTCTGCAACTCCAATTCGACCTGAAGTCTGAGATGAAAAGGGATCCAACGGTGTTTCAGTGCACTCGGACGCACCGTTTTATCGATGTGCAGCTTGATGGGTTCGCCCTGTAGTTTGCCAACGCCCTCAAACACCGTCTTCAACCTCTCAAGGACCTCATGTATGTCTTCAGAATGCACGCTAAAAGCGCAGTGTATGATCCCAAGGGCGTCTGCTGCCTCACAGCTCAGTAGTGAATGAGTGCTTATGTCGCTGACAAAGAACTTGGTCTTCCCTTCATGGACCACCTTGGTAACAAACATCCCTTTCAGAGGTATTGGTCACGTGCCGGCAAATGTGAAGATCTTCGGCCGGGCTTTTGACAGTGCTGGAAGCCCCGGGAGTGCTTCGTAGTGATGGGTCGCCATCACGCACACCAATGCCCCGGGTCTATGAGTACTGGCGTCTTTGCTCTTTCTACAGATGCCGTGCATGGGTTGTCTCCTCTTTTTCTTTGTGGAATCTAGGCTTGAGATGAAAAATATGTCCTCCTCCTCTTCTTCTTCTTCCTCTGCCAGCTCTTGACTTGGTGTCACCGTTCGCCGACCGGTATTTGCCTCTGCCGCCGTGCAGTGTCACTTGGCGTCCTGCTGGGTCCTCTGGGACACAGGTGTGGGGGCTTTACACCTCTGCGCGAAATGACTCACTGTTCCACAGCATCCGCATACGCTCCCCATCGCTGGGCATTCTTCTATGTGCGGAAGGTCATAGCCACACTTGGGGCAGGGCAGTGGTGTATCAGTTCTCTTCGTGTTCCATCTGGACCTTGCCTGACCAGCATTTTTTGGGGCCCTATTGCGCACGCGTCCTCCACTTTCAGCAAACGAATCGTAGCATCCATCTTTGTTGCTCTGCTTTCTGCCAGTTCGTATGATCTACCCATTTCCAGAATGTGGGCTAATTACAGACACCGCACTTAGCAGTGCAGCGTCCCTGGGGTGCACCCTTGTATTAGTTGGTTTCTCACCATGCCGTCCTCATTCTCCCATGCACACATACTTGCCAGATGACGGAGCCTGCCATAGAACCATGATACAGTCACTGGGTTCTAGAGGGAGCACCATAACTGAATTGTACAAAGTATGTATAGATATGCAACAGAGGATCACCTGGGAGGAAGAGACTCGGGAAGTGGGAATGAGGCACCCTTGGGCGAGACACAGTATCCCCCATTCCCTTTAATCACAAATCAGTTGCACCCCAGGCTTTTATGGGGTATTTAGAATCCCTTCCCTTTTGCGTTAGAACACCATCTCCCAATGTACACCAATATAGACTGCCCCTTCTTGTTGTAGTACTAGGATGAGGAAGAGACCACACAGGAACAGACATTCACTCTTTAGTAGCTCAACCACACACAAACACCACTCTGGTACTGGTACTGGGATGAGGAAAAGGGATTCTGAGTACCAACACCGTTGTGTAATCAACATGAATGGCCTGCACCTGAAGCAAAAGAGGCAGTATAAATGGCCTAATGGAGAGAATGGGAACTCTTGTGGTATGCTTGCAGACGCAGAGGCCAGAGGAAGAAGCAGGGATACGCGTGTCTGAGACGCTGTGGTGCTGCAGATTCGTTGTAGCGGAAGCTGACTGTGGCTATTGTTGTCAGAAGGTCTCCAGTTGCAGGGGCAGACTGCTGACTTCCAGGAGTCACAAGGTCTTCCTCTCCAACAGCCCAAGGTATCGGAAACTCGAGAAGAGGGGCCTGCCGAGCCGCGAGCAGCAGCCACAAAGAACCAACTAGAGTGCACACAAAGACAGCATGCCCGGTGAGTTAAGTGAGGCTGAGTGACTCGCCCACCTGGTGTGTGAGAGAGCCTTGTTCCCAAAAGTTCAGGAGGTCAAGGTTTTCTGGAACCCAATGAGGACTCATATTGGCCTATGGTTAACGGCAACAGACCCAGGGAAGACCCCATGCTAATGGGGAAAATGAGTTCCGCCACGTCTGCCCACGTCTGCCCAGCTCGCCCTCTCCAACTGCCGCTCCTCGCTCCTTCCTCATGCCGTCCCTCATTCCACACACTGTGTCATCGGGTTCGACGACACAGTGTGTATCCGTATACTACACAAATAGAGAGAGGTAGTGGTAATCCCGGAGTGGAACTGCTAATCGTGATAATAGCGGGAAGAGTGACAGTAAGTGGGAGAACAGGAGAAGCTATTGGTCTAGAGTTGAACAGGAGTTAGGATTAGTGGAATAGTAGAAGGTCTAGCAGTGGAGTGAGAGGAATGAGGGAGAAGAGGGAACAGAGGTGGAGGAGTAGTGGTAGAAATCATTTGTTATAAGAAGAGGAGTGGGAAGGAAAGTAATATCGAAGGGTGGAGGTGAAAAGGCAGAGTGAGAGCTTGGAAGGGACAGTGATAGTGAAGGGCCAGAAGTAAGAGGTTGTGAAAGAAGTGTACATGACGCTGGGTTAAAGAAGGCACCATTCCCTATTTTCCAGCAACTAACCATTGATAGGAGAGGGAAAGATACAGGTTTCCTAGAGGGTCAGATAGCCAACGTCCCAGGGAGAACACCTGTAGTTATAGTAAGAGACAGACAGGGCTAACTGATCTGTAGAAGACTGACAGCCTGATAGGGACGACTGGGGCTGGGAGGTGAATTCTAAGCCCAGGGCAAGTCGAGAGACGAAAGGGAAGGCACTAGTGCCAATATTCCCAAGTCCCTTAGATCCCAGAGAATAAAGGAAACAAACAGCTATCCTGACAGTGTATTTTAATAAACACCCTTGGAATTTTATTCGAGAGTCAGTGTAGTTATTTGTGGTGGGCCGCCCCGTCACACACACATAACCCACTGCTGAGGTTGATATGCTTGCAGACCGACTGGTCCTCCATCTCTGCCTCTACCTCTTTGTCGGCCCCCCTTTTGGGCCTGATTTCCTGGATAATTTGCCGTTCCCTGCATCTGTCCCTGAAGGCTCTGCATCTGTAGTTATATGAGCTTATTCTCAAACATTTCCTTCTTCTGCTCATGGCAAGCAACGCAATAATTTGCCACCGCCACCTGCTCCACCATTGGCTTGGTCTACCAGCATATACATACATTCTTATACTGTAACTGTACCTTTGGGAGTAGATCCGAAACAAACAAATTTGCTATAGCCTCCTGAGCTGCCTCCTCCGGCTTTGTAATAGTAATTTGGCATGAGAATAACACTTATTTTGTTTACAGTTCGATATTTTTACCAAATCAGTCTTCCTGCGGCACACCTCTGCAACCGCCATCACTATCCTTTCCCTTACCTGCACCAGGGCTTCCCTTGTGCCTGGGTCGGCAACTAGCCAGGCAGCCCTTTCCACTAACCGTTGTCTTACTTCTGGTGACATCATTAGACTCATGGGTTGTTTCATATCACCCCAACCCATAAAGTTCCTCCACAAATTGTTGGGGCTGCTACCTTATATTGGGGAATTCCTTATCCAATGTCCTAAGGTACTCGGGTGACCCAGGTACATGGAATGTAACCATTCCTTGCTGTTGCTCTCCATCTTCATGACCAGATGATACTTGCCTGAGGGGAGCTTAAAAGGATTGCCAATCTCTTCCCTATTTCGTACCTCCCATTGTCACTGAGGGGGCGTACATGGGTGGCAGCCTCCTGGATTCCTGCGCCCCAGCAGGATCCATCCCGATCAGCACCTGTGCCCTGGGGCAGAGGGCATCATCGGAGATCTGTATACCACTGGTGCCTCCTGATGTGCTTCTCCTGGTCCCTGCACTACACGTGGTCTCATACTAATGAAAAGACCATCTATATCTTCTGGTGTCTCACTATCCTGATCCTCTTGAACTTCCTCTGCCTTTTCCGTCTTCATCTCCTGCCTCTCAAAAATGTATATTTGTCCTCTCAGTCGATCATTAATCTCCCTCAGTCCTCTCATTTTCCTGTGTTTTCTCCTAGCTTTGGCTTCTTCCAGCCACATAGCAAAGGCTCCCAACTGTACTGCTGGTATTTTCATACCTTTCTTTTCCAGAGCACTTTTAAGGACTCCCAGTTTGTCCAAATTAAATGTTCCCTCAATTGAGAATGAGTCTGTCGATTACTTCTAGTCAAATAGCCCCTTGAATCCAAATAATGACAAGATGAACTACTAAACTGCCTAAACATATAATGGGCTTGTGACTCCTTTTGGGGTTCCTACGCCAGCTTTGAATGTCGGATGCTCATTTTCCTCTCCCTATTTAACTCTGCATGCACCCAGAACTTGCCCCAGTACCCAGGCATTCCAGCTCCACTCTTTCTTTGACACCACTCTTTTGCGGTTATGAGAGGGAAGGAATTTTGTTTAACAACCAGAAAAAGTTATTTGTGGGCAATATCCTTTTCCCATCTTGTTACCTAAACCAGTACCTGTGCGTTAATCTCTGGATAATAAAGAGAGAATAATAACATAATCGCAGTTATAAAACAAACAAAAATCACTACCAATACTATATGCCCATTGTTGGGAAAGTGTTCTCTTGGAGCAACTTTTCCTCCACATTCTATGGAACGCCAAACTTTTTACTTTTGTTTTTACACCTTGTATTGACTTTTGTCAATGAAGTGAAGCCTTCAGTTGGCCTTTTGCTCATTTTTCATGGGGAAACTGACTAATCCTTCAGACTGTCAGTCCTGAGAAACTATTTTGATGAATCAGAGAGGATTCACCCTGGAAATCTGACCTGTGACCCTTCTCATGTGGCCAGAGAAAGGCAGACGCTTCCTGATCCTGACCCTGGTGGTGGTGTTCTGAGGGAGGATCTCATGGCAGGGGGACCAGGTCAGGAGGAATGGGAAACCCCCTTGTATAATTTTCCCCAACACCCCAATCTTCTGATGGCCTATTGTAAAGTAGAAACTGTAACTAAAACTCAATTTGGCATTGGGGTCCCATAATTCCCAGAATACTGGGACGAGGAAGAGGACTGCAGAGGCACATGCCTGCAGGTTGCAGTCAATTAGGTGGAATGGCCTACACCTAAGCAGGACCGCGAGGCATAAAAAGCCCCCTCAGGTGCAGGCCAAGAAAGTAGAGAGCAGTAGTAGCAGATGGAGTAGTGTGATATTCTCTTCATGCAGCAGAAGTAGAAGGCATACGCGAACAGAGATGCCGAAACCACAGTGGTGTGTAATTGTGATGCCGGTCCAGAGCGCGTCTCAGAGGCTCGAGTTTGCAGCTGCAGAAGTTGCGCAGTGGAAAGCGTACTATTTTGCAGCTTTTCCCACTGTCGGACGAGCACCAGGGACAGAATAGCTCTGGGTTGCTGTGAGAGCCAGCAGAGCTCTGAAACCGACAGGCACAGGCCGCAGGAAGCCATGCAGAGAAGATTGCCGGGCCGCACTGGGAAACCAAAGCAGAAGACCTGGAGGCAGCGAGGTGGACGGACGCGCACGCTAGACACAGTGAGTTCACTGTTACATTGTGACCCCAGAGCGCATCGTAACCGCCCGCTGGCCACGTCCAGGCAATTGAACCTCACCATGGAGATTAATAAAGTAGCGGTGAAGCAGAAGAGACTACCTTTTGAATAGCGAACAAATGAACATCAAATGAATGCTTCTAATTTGAACCAGGCTGATTTAAGAAGGCGCAGGAGACAATTTAAGAACTATTTAATCATACCAGAGAAGTGTGATTGTAACATTGTGGGGCATGATAAAAGCCAACAACCAGAGAAGGCAATATTTGAATGCAAACCAGTGACATTGTGGGGCCTAATGAGAGCCAACAACAAGAAGGGGCAGTCTGTATAGAAGAAAAGATAAACCATAATTGGCAAAGCCAAACAAAGGCAGTTAGGAATTTGAGAAATAATAAAGACTGTTGCCAATATAGAAAAGTGGTCCCAAAAGAACATGGTTTACCCCCACACTGGCAAAGCTAAAGAAGTATGAAAGTGAAGCAGAATCCTTATCAGCAGTTGGTTGATGAAAAAGGGGAAAAAGAGTGGCAGACTGGCTGCCCTTCTGAACACACCTATTCAGAGGGAGAGGAGCATAACCTGCAGAGAGTGTGGCAACCACACAGGTGTAATTAACAGCACCAGTGTGGTTCTTCTTTGCCCAAAGAATTTCTTATACTTGACGTTGTGAAGAAAACCCCATTGCTAACCTGTTTGACCTTTACCACTGAAGTACTCACAAGTAGTAGTTGGATCTGTGTTCGCAAGAGAGAACACCAGTACAGAGACATTTGTCGTAGTAAGCCTGGCAGGTGAGTAGACCAGGTGGAAGCTATTTAAGTACTGTGGTGTGGTTAGCAATCTTGAAGAAGTGTAAGAATCACTAAGGTGTTTTGTGAATTAATGACAAAACATTCCTGACAAATTAATAACAATTACGCAAGGTTTGTGTGAACTGCTGCAGAAGTGTTTTACATTGTCAACCAAGTGGTTTTGTGTACTGTGGCAGAAACATCATAACCAAGATCTTTTTGTTGAACCAATGGAGCAAGAAGTTATTCTATGATGATGAGAAGAAGCTGTTTCAAGGTCTTTGTCACAAGTAGAAAGAGGAACCTTTCTTGAACACTTGTGAACTGTTGGTTGAATACAATCTTGGAAAGTTTATTATCAAAGTGGAACAAACAGACTTGAGCTGGTATGTAGTCATAAAACAGGATTCCCTGAACTTTTGTTTTAAACCTCTGAACAGATTCCCGCTTAAATCTGGGGGAGGTTAATGCATCCAGATTGGAAGGCGAAACATTGATTATGATGTGAATTTAACTATTACATTGCTTACTTTTGAACTGCCATATATCACCTTGTTAAGTTGGTGTATGTTTAAGTGTGAGGGACAGAAACCCTTTGTTAGAGTGTTTTATTTAGTTTATTTTATGCCGGGACATCCTCATCAGGGAGGGATAGTGAGGCGTTTATCCAACCTTTTGAGTTAATAAAATGGCATCTTTTGAAAAACCTTCACAAAGTTGTCCGTGCACATTTCTGACCCCTGACATATGGTGTTAGAGGCGGGATGTGAATTGACACAAATTGGCGGACCCTTACATTTGAGAAACGCAGAAAAAGAGCTTCCACGCCAAATGTAGCTAGTGAGCAGTCCATAGGCTTCGATATATATAGTAGTAGAAGAGAATTGATACAACCAGGTGACAGGTTCTTAATCCCTACAGACTTATTCTTTATTCGTCCTAAGGGTACTTATATTCAGCTCGCCTCTAAGTCAGGCCTAGCCTGGCACTATGGATTAGATGTGTTGGCTGCAGTTATTGACCCTGAATATAGAGGAGATGTTAAAATGCTAATACAAAATAATGGGTAGAAAGCGTATCAAATTAAGGCCGGGAAACTAATTGCCCAAGGAATATCACAGAAGGCTATGTTTCCAAAACCAGAAGAATTTAAAAATAGTGATCATACTGAAAGAGGAACTCAGGGTTTTGGGGAAGCGGACGATAAACCAGAGGTAAAACTCAACCCAGGAGTGGATAATGAAGTTATACCTGAGTTGGCTTTTGTTAACACAGCCCTTTAACGAGGTGTTCAGTGAGAAAGAAAGAAGGGGGGAAACGGGTCCATTTATTTTCTAAAACTGGATATATAGGGTAGACATGGATCCAGTAGGTATGCCTGGAACTCAAATTGTGATCCCCAAAAGTCATAACAATATTGTACTGGAAATTACCTATGCCCATCTAACAGGTGGGCATTTAGAAGTGGTAAAAAACCAAGCCCAAATTGTAAACAGATTCTATTGGTCAGGAATTTATGCTGATTTAAAGAATATTGTAAACACCTGTGCCTTGTGTCAGAAAACTAGTATTCAGATTCATCCTCCAGTTCCTTTACAGCTTTTACCCATTATAGAGGTTCCCTTCACTCAAATTGGGATGAACATAGTTGGACAATTAGATACCTCAAAATTAGGTAACAAATATATATTAGTCATTTTGGACTATGTACCTAGTTACCCTGAGGCCATTCCTTTACGAAACAACACCTCACAGCAGATTTTGAAGCATTTACTCCCATTCTTTTCCAGAATCGGATTTCCAAAAGAGATAGCAACTGACCAAGGGTCTACCTTTATGAGTAAACTCATGGCCGAGCTAAAAGATATTCTTCAGATTAAAACCTTACGTACCTCCATCTATCATCCCCAAACAGATGGATTAGTGGAGAGATTTAACCAAGCCCTAAAACACATCCTAAATAAATTGGTGGATGCAGACAGAAAGAACTGAGACATTTTGAGACCATGGGCTCCATTTGTGGTTCGGAAAACCCGTCAGTCATCAACCAGAGTTTCCCCATTTTAAGTACTATATGGGAGAGAACCCAGAGATGTCTTAGATAAGCTATGGGATACCTGGAAGGAAAGAGAGAAGGCTACAAATTCATTATCCCAAACTACCCAAATATTTAAAGAGCATATGAAGGCAGTATGAAGAATAGTGCAGATCAATATGTTCCGAGCAGAGGAACAGGAAAAGGAAGAAGGCTGTGACGAGTTCCTTCTCGGTGGGTCAAAAGGTATTGGTTCTGCTGCCATTTTCTGAAAATAAAATGATTTCTAGGTGGCATGGACCCTATGAAATTATAGTGCAAATGGCCCCTACAACTATAAAGTCCCTTAGCCTAACAGAAAAAGTAAAACTCATACATATCATGTCAATCTACTTAAAGAATGAAAAGAAGATTGATAGGGGAATATTTCAGTCATATTTTCAAGCCCATGGTCGGAAGAGAATGATGCAAACCAGTTACTTTCTACAGATTTACCCCGAAATCATGAACAAGATTTATTAGACCTGTGTGAGGGATCAGAAATGTGATGCAGATAACTTTGATAAGGTTTCTCAACAAATGTAATTTTATTAATTTAGATGTTTGGATAAATGCCTCACTATCCCTTCCCTTACGAGGATTTCCCTGCCTTAAATAAACTAAAGGAAACACTTGATTAAAGGATGTCTGTCCCTCACACTTCTACATACAACAAATAAATAAGGAAATGCATGGCAGTTCAAAACAACTGTGAGTTAATTGGTAATGTAACCACAGTCTCTCTTTATAACCTGGGTGAATTCCCCTTTCCCAGGTTTAAGCGGGATTCTGTTTCATAGTTCATGAAAAGAAACCAAGGAAATCCTGTTCACACAAAGTTCGATACAATTTCCACTTGTCAACAGAAAGTTCCAACACAGAAAATAGAAGTTTCTTCCTATTTCTTGAACAATTTCTCAGTTCATCAATAGCAACAATAATTGTCTTGGTCGGGATGATTTGCCACAATTGATAACTTCGAAAGAAATATAGCTTCTTTGTAACAGCTCTATACAGCTCTTCCTTTAGAACAATAAACAACATAAATTGTCTCCGTCAGGACGCACATTGTAGCACTTCTTAAACTTCCACCTGGTTTACTCCCATGCCAGGCATACTCCTCTAAAGGTTTTCATCCGAGTATACTCCCCTACCCGAACAACGTTTCATAACAATAAGTGGTTTTGTAGTGTAGGTCAACTGACAAGAGTTTCACAACAGCTTAACAGTATTCAATAGATTGCAGCTTCAAAACATTCAACAACTCTTCGGGTAAAACAAGATTCACATTGGTGCTCTTTAATACTCTTCTGTAAATAATGCTCCTCTCGTACTGGATATACTTTTTCCAGAAGGGCAGTCTTTTTACCACTCTTGTTTCCCCGCTACACCAGTAACCAAAGAATGATAGGGATAGGGTCTTTTCCTGGTTCTCCCTTGGCTTTGACAATGTGAGTGTATACCCTCTTTTACCATGATATGTAGTACACAACATGGGCAATTGCTAAAAACAAGTCCTTCCACAACTAAAATACCCGTAAGGAGTGAAACGCCACATTAAATCCAATTCCGACGGAAATCGGACAACGGGCAGGCAGTGGTGAGCTCCGAAACGCAGAGCGGCAAAAGGCGCAGCAGAACTCTGTTACTGGAGGAGGAGTACGAGGACGTCTGGTCGGAACTCACTGGGGCTCCCAGGTGTGAGGTGAGGCGGCGCCCCCCTCGCAGACTTACCTGGAACCGTTGCAGAGCAATCGGACCATGGGGGTGGCCCAGCACCTCTGCCCCGGCACCTCTGCGCCTGGGCATTGGCTGGATGGAGCTGCTGGGAACGGTGGGACACTACAGCACCCCCACTACCACAGAGAGGAGTGCAGCCCTGGAGATCTCCCCGGTTGGCCACGCCAGAAGTGGCAGGACTGAAGCGCTGACGGGGAGAGAGTGCCGTCGCCAAGCGAACCAGGCTTAAATAACAGCGACCTACTGCAGCCATCCATGTGAAGAGTCAGGAGATATCCCACAAGGAAAAGGTGCAAACACCCAGGTGAAGAGAGGTCCCCAGTACAACGACACAACGGGGGCAGAGTGAATCCGGGCTGGAGGTGACGAGAGGAGAAGACCCAGGACAGTAGTAAGTGCGCATACAAGCAGCTGCACGTGGGCTCCAGAGGGTGACAGCGCCTGTCCGGGAAGCCAAAACAGAAGGAAAAGGAGAGCGGAGCTGTGCCCCACAGACACGCCCCCCGGGCTTGACTACAAATCGCCTTTAAACAGTCTCTGGACCCAACGGACGCCAAGGAACATCATAGCCCCAACGCGAGAGGAGGTGCGCAGATTGGGCCCAACAGAAGCGCAGCACAATCCACAGCGGAGCCGACAAGGAGAGAGGCCAGACAGGCTTCCACGAACAGTAAGCGGGAAGAGGAGGGGCGTAAGCGGGTCCCCCTGGAGGTGCTCTGAGTCTCACAGGCAGCCTCACAGCTGAAATCACCCGCAGCACATACGCTATAGGGGGTACTTGACAACAAACTTAACCCCCTCTGACATTTCTCCCAACTGGACCACCAGAATGGAATAAACTCTACCCCATCGGGGGAAAACTAAATTGGGCCCCCAACGTGCACAATATACCAACCCATAAAAGCCACACCTCATACCAGCCGGACGCTCATAACACTTGGTGACCTCCAAGCGGCAGACGCAAAGAACGAACCTGAGGGCACAGAAGACCAAACAGCATAGCACCAACAACAGGTCTGCAGGAACCTTCAGGGAAAATCGCCCGAACCGGCTGGACAACCCTACTGCAGGGGAAGCAGGAGGACTATAGGTAGTAAGTGGAGAATCTCCATATCCAGCTCTGTCACCACTCAGCAAAGGAACTCTCACAAGGGCACATAGGCCCTCATTACGACCCTGGCGGATTTTTTCCGCCATCGACGGACTTTCCGGCCATGGCGCAAAGTCCCTTTACGCCATGGCGGATGGCGGATTTACCGCCCCATTCCGAGGTCGGCGGGGCGGTAAGTCCCCATTGACCCATTTACCCTTCCCCATTCCCATTTCGGCCCCATAGGGCTCAATGGGAGTGGGGAAGGAGTTAATTACGCCACCGTAAAATACGGTGGCGTAATTAACACCAAGGTCCCAGAGCGCCATGGATTTTTCCGCCCGCAAAAAGCGGGCGGAAAAATGACCATGGCGCTCCAGGAACTCGTAGTTGGCGGTAAGGGGTCCGCGCAGCTAACGCTGGCGCAGACCCCTTAGCGCCAGGGTCGTAATGAGGCCCATAGAAAAGGAGCCTGTCCCACAATAGGTGATTCACCCGAAAGATATTCCTGCATCGCTCGCCGCTGACAACACCAGGGTGGCGTGTGCCCAGCGGGAACTACATAACCATAGTAGCGAACTCAGGGTGCCCATCCATTGACTAGAGATCCAAGCCTTCTGAGAGGTGTCGGAAAACCCGGTAACCATACGTGGAGCAATTAAAACAGATCGGAACCACACTGATTCCACCGGAACGGGGTACCCACTATACAGTGCCCCCCACAAAGCTTGCCCGCAGTAATCAAATCGGCAGAACCCTCAAACTCAATAAATTCAGCGCTGCCAAGGTCCCCCCCCTTGGGACAGACACAGATGACAAGAACCAAGTCAAAGACATCCCGTATAGAGCTAAAAACACACAGTTGGAACACTGTTGGAGACGGTATCGGACAAAGGAACCCCAGGGCGAGACAACAACAGAAGAGCACGACACCCAGCAATCTGCAGAAGCATCCACAAAGATGGCACTGAATAAAGAGGAACTCAAAGAATGTCTTTAGGGAATGGAGAACCGTATGATGGAGTCCTT
This sequence comes from Ambystoma mexicanum, assembly GCF_040938575.1. Classification (NCBI taxonomy): domain Eukaryota; kingdom Metazoa; phylum Chordata; class Amphibia; order Caudata; family Ambystomatidae; genus Ambystoma; species Ambystoma mexicanum. Next base: position 1,245,306,137 of record NC_090922.1, on the reverse strand, counting down.
CCAAGACCTACAGGAAGTAAAAAATGAAATTACAGACCTAGGAGAGAGAGTAGACACAGCAGAAACGGGGCTCTCAGAAATAGCCGAAGACTCAAAACTGTCCAGCGAACTCCTGGAACAGATTGCTAGGGCGACGAATAACCTGGAACTTCAAGCAGAGGATCTGGAAAATAGATCCCGAAGATCCAACATACGAGTTAAGGGCTTGGCCGAAGTCAATTGGCGATAAAGATCTGAAAGAGACAATGCAAATATGCTTCAGCAGCCTTCTACCGGGTGCCCAACAAGAGGAAATACTTATAGACATAGTGCACAGAGTTGGCCCCCCAAAGAAAGAGCCGGGAGCCAGACCTAGGGACGTCCTAATGGCAATTACCTCCTACATGCTGAAGGAGAACAATCCTCTGTGCAGCAAGAAACCTACAACCGGTCACTATCAATGGGGACAAGGTCCATCTGTTCCAAGATCTGGCCCTATCTACCCTACACAAAAGAAGACTAATGGCGCCGGTTACAAAGGCACTAAGAACCAAGGGGATTACCTACAGATGGGCTTACCCCTTCGGCTTGCAGTTCGCCTGGGAGGGCAAACAACAGCGCATCACCACCTGTGAGGAAGGAGTGACACTTCTATGCCTGGAGGAAGAGGAACTGCACCCAGACTCATATCCTACTCGCAGCCTCAAAAGCGGAAATCCAGACAGTGGGAATGGTCATCTACCCCCACCAAGAAGCGTGGCGCGGAAGGAAAAGGGAGAAGCCTCCAACCGAAATGACCATAATCACCCAGAGGGACCAAGCCATAAATAGTTAAGAAGCACAGAGCGCGACTCCGGGACAAAGGAAGGACAAATATGTGAATCATGTTAGAAGACAGCACTACTCTCGGACGGAGTGAAGAGACAAACCATTTTGGAACCAATGCAGGAGAGACACAGGTCCTGGCGGAGCACAAGTTGGAGGAGAGGTGATACCCACCGCCCCAAAAGGGGCGCAGAGAAAGTTTCGAGGAACTTTGATCTGAAGGGTACTAAGGGGGTGGGGGGAAGGGTATCAGGTAATATTTTCACCACCAAAAATATCACCGTACATGTGGTCGTCGGAAACGCCCATAGGCAAAAATTTTGGTGTCGAAAATATTAGGTGCGGGGGTTACGGGGGTGTCCCCCGCACATAAAAAAAATGATGCAGGGGTTGCGGGGGTGTCCCCCGCAGGGTCCATGTGTTATTTACATCGCAAAAATATGGCGACATTTTTGTATGGCGATATTTTTGAGGCGAAAATATCACATGGAACCGGGGGAGGTACCGGAGGGGGAGAAAGGAAAGTTACAAAGTTAAGCAAGTTTGGGGAACGGTATGGATCGGTAAAGGCATGGAAGAAAGGAAAAAACTATTGGAGAAAGCACACAGGAAGGTAAAGGATCACAAACACAAACTAAATGGCTGAACTGAACTTAGTTTCGCTCAATGTACAAGGCCTAAATTCGCAAGTCAAACGCTGATCTATCCTGACCAGATTTATAGACCTGGAGGCTTCAATCGCCTTCCTGCAGGAAACACACCTCCTTCCTGAGGATGAAGGAAGACTGAACCATAAAGCGTTCCCCGACAATACTTTGCCTCGGGTGGTAGAAAGACCAAAGGGGTAGCCATACTAATCAGGGCCAAATTGATATTTAAAAAAAGGGCGATACACAGGGACCCGGAAGGGAGATATCTAATACTAAAGGGGATACTACAGGAACAACTATACACGCTAATTGCAATTTACGCCCCAAATGAGCGACAGGACTTCATCCTGAAGGACATACTAAAAACTCTGGGGGGCTGGTGTGAAGGCCAGATAGTAATTGGTGCCGAGTTTAACTGTGTCATGGATCCTACCGTGGATAAAACTCTTCCACCCACGGCCGCAGATGCAAGAAACAGACAGGCATTAGGCAAACTCTTTAGAGACTTGGGGGTGATTGAGACATGGAGGTTTTTCCACGGACAACAGAAAGAGTTCACCCATTACTCAGCGGTTCACAAGGGTTACTCGAGAATCGACATGGTGCGGATCTCCGCTATCCTAATCCCGTGCATTAGTAAAGGGGAGATAGAGGTCCAATATGTGTCGGATCATGCCCCAGTCCTTCGTACAAATGGAAATGGCCCAAAGCGTCCATAAGGGCCATAAGCCCTGGCGACTGAATGAGATGATTCTGAAGGACCTGGCCCTTAGGGTGCACATGGAGGAGACGATTCAGAATTACTTCCAAGAAAACGATAATGGGGAAACAAACTGGGGGGTAATTTGGGATGCCGGGAAAGCAGCGGTCCAGGGTAAATTCATGTCACAAGCAACAGCATATATGAGGGAAAGAGGACTTATTAAAAAGAAGCTGGAAACAGCATTAAATGAAGCAGAAACACAACACAAAACTAGGCAATCCCAAAAAACACTTAGACTGGTCCGGAAAGCAAGAGCCCAGTTAGAAGCACACGTAGCAGAACGCACAGCACAAGCACTACTCAACACCAAACAGACATACTACGTTCAGGGTAGCAAAGCGAACAAGTTTTTAGCGGCCAAACGGCGCAAACAAAAATCCCGTAACTACATAGTTTAACTAAAGGACGAAAAGGGAGAGTTATGCGCTAAGGAGAAGGGGAAACTCGAGATAATGGAAAAATTCCACCCGGGACTGTTAGAAAGTGAACACCTAAATCATCAGGCACAAAGAGATCATATGTCAAGGATCTCCCTTCCCCAGATTATAAGGGAAGATAACAATGCTCTGCAGGCCCCCATATCGACACAGGAAATTAGTGATGCCATTACAGCATTGCCCCCTAACAAATCCCCGGGGCCGGATGGACTCGGAAGCGGATACTATAAAACGTTCCGTAACCAACTGTTGGGCCCCTTAACAAATCTATTCAATCACATAAGAAATAGCGGCACAGTCACACCCAATATGGGAGACTCCACCACAATCCTAATACTCAAACCAGGTAAAGACCCCACAGACTGCACCAGTTACCGGCCGATTTCCCTACTTAACTGTTACGCTCACCTGGTGTCCACGGGGGCATCGATCTGAACTGGGCTGTTGTTACCTCTTCCAGCGACACACGGGGCGCCGAAATGATGGACTGGACCGGACCACCCAGCTTAGCTTGTTTTGCCCATATGAATATTCTTCTGTAATGGAGAAAAGGGATTTAGCCACCTGCGGGGACTGGGCGCCAACCCCACCTTCCCCCACTCCTGCGATCTCTTCCCACAAATTACTTCCGAACTCTTGCTATGTTCTCGCCTGATAGTTTGGAAAGATGAGCTCTCCATCCTGCCTCGAGCGCAGCGGCGCGTAGATAACCAGTTACTTCACTGGTGTGGGATGTTGGAGAGTTGCAGAACGGTATTGACTCTGTAAGGAAATAGTTTGAAAAAGAGTTCAAAAACGTCTGGCCTTCACTCTGTCCAAATACCGTAGGTTGCCTTAATAGTTCTTGAGAAGAGTTCCAAGTGGCAACCAGTAAGATGCAGGTAAGTTTTTATGGATTCTGTTCAGTTCGATAATGAGGACCTGGTCTAACCTGTGACCCTTTCCTTTTGCAGGCGCTGAATCGGTGGAGGTTCCGGTGATTGCGGCCTCAGGCAGTAACCAGGTAAGTCTGTAGCGGAATTCGGTTTCCCCCACTTGCGCTTTTGTGTTGCTTTTGTTTCCCCTTTGGGGCCGGGATACGGCGGAGAAGCTGTGGAGGTCAGAGCCAAGAAGATTCAAGATTCAGGTAAGGATTGCAGGTAAAAACTCTGGTTCTAACCTTCCCTCTGCTTTCTTTCAGGTTTTCAGAAGCTCCGGCATCCAGGCGGGCGTGGCTGAAGACTGGAAGCTGCTGCAGGCACGGTGAGCGTTACGCTGCAGGTGCAGAATAACGCGAAGCATGGGTTGCTGTCAGGGCGTGGTTTAAATAGCCTTGGAAGTAGTTCCAGGTAAGTATCCTTCCGTGGCCCCACCCGAGTAAAAAAATAGTTCCTAGGGAAAAATAGTCCCTCCTAGGCCTCATTTGACTTCTGGTCACTGGCAGCATGGTCTGCCTCAGGTAAGTTAGCAGCATGGTCTGCTTCAGGTATGTCCTTGACCATGAGCCTGGCGCCCATGGCGCCAGGACTGATTCTGAACTTATGAGCCTGGCGCCATAGGCGCCAGGACTGCACCCAAATAGCCCCTAATTGGGGTTCATGGGCTTGCATTAAATGGCATGATGCCTGCTTCCGGGGTAGCTGGGCCAAACCTGGTTTCCCAGGGGCAGGCATTGTGACATTAACACCGACGCCAAGCTTTATGCTAAAGTCCTCGCAACTAAGCTTGCAGGGGTGTTGTCCAAAATAATTCACACTGGCCAAGCTGGATTCATAAAAGGGAGACACACCCAAGACAAAGGAAAAAGGTTCTCCATAGCTGCCTTAGATGCAAGGAGAGCATTTGACAGCCTGGACTGGACGTACCTGGAATTGGTACTACAGAAATTCAGATGCGACCCCAATTTCATCAGAATGGTCCTGGCGAATTTCCGCCTCCCGAGCACGACCTTTATGGTTAACGGGAATCCCACGGCTAAAATTAAAATATACAAAGGGACAAGACAGGGCTGCCCACTCTCGCCCTTAATTTTCGTCATGGCAATGGAGCCCATAGCCGAAATAATAAGGCAGGATCCCGAAATACGAGGGGTCAAATGTGGAGGGACTATACATAAAATAGCACGGTACACAGACAATATAATGCTATTCCTTGGGGATCCTAAGAACACACTATCAAGAGCACTTGATAGCCTACAGGACTTCGCCCAGATATCAGGGTTTACCATAAACTTCACTAAATCTAAGGCCCTGAACATCACAGAGAGGGAAGAGGAGATCGAAGCCCTGGGTTCAAGTTGCCCGCTAACCTGGGAAAGAGAATCAATAGAATACCTAGGGATCCAATTAACAAAGGGTTATAAAAACCTATACGGAGCAAACATTACACCCCTGCTGAAACAACTGAGGAAAGACCTACATAGGTGGGACACCCAGGAACTATCCTGGTTTGCATGCATTGCGGCACTCAAAATGACCCTATTGCTGCATCTGCTATACACGCGAAGCTCGCTTCCAATAGAGGTTCCCCCCAAGATATGCAAAGCACTACAGGGTGACTTGACCTCCTTCATATGGCACAAAGGGAAAGAGAGAATTCAAAGAAGAATCCTAACAAGGCCACCATGTCTGGGAGGCCTATGGGTCCCTGATTTGGAGAGGTATGTCCTAGCCGCACAAATAACATCAATGTTAACCTGGAAGAGGGAGGACATGTCAAAGGGATGGGTGGGAATCGAGCAAGTGGTGACTACTATCCCACTGAGGTTGCGGGTGGGTGCCAGGGAAACTGAGGGTCACTTGTTGGAGGCAACCAAGATCTCACTGAAAGGCTGGGACCGAGCACTGAGAAAACGGAACATCATCCCAGGGTTGGGTCCCTTTACCACAATGGCGCACAATCAAAACTTTATACCGGGCAAACAGCCTAGTTTCTTGAAAAATTGGGGACAGGAACAAATATTATATCTGAAAGACTTCTTTCAGGGGGGAACCCATTAAAGTTCGAAGACTGTAAATAGAAATTTGGCGTAGGGGAAAGGGACAGATACAGGATATCGCAAAAGGAGATCAAGAAAGCAGCCACTAGGACACCGGTGTGGCTGGAACTAAACGCTACACAAAGGGGACGAGGCAAAAGCGGTCTCCAAAATGTACAAGCTACTGGAAAGAGCACAAGAAAATGACTTCTTCCCAAATACGGACAACTGGGCAAGAGATATAGGCGTCCCCATCAATGAGGAGGAGTGGCCCCAAATTTGGAAAAGAGCTAGAAATCCTCCAAATGCACAGCCATTATGGAGACGGTGCACAAGATTTGTTTTAGGTGGTATCTGAACCCCCATAGGCTACACAAAATTAACCCTAATTACCTGCCTACGTGCTGGAGAAACTGCAGAGGCAAAGGAGACCTATACCATATGTGGTGGTCTTGTCCGAAGGCGACCCTGTATTGGAAGGAAGTCCTGGCGGCATACAAAGGAAATCACTGGGAAACAGCTGCCAGTGTCATCTAAAGTTATACTCTTGGGTACAGTGGTTGAGGACATTTATGCAGCAACTGGCAACAATGCAACCCTTATCACCCACCTGTTAATGGCAGCGAAAATTACCCTGGCACAAGGCTGGAAAAATCCAGAAGGCCCATTAACACCATGTTGGTGGGTGAAAATTTGGAATGATATGGCCATGGAAAAGGTGGGGGCCCTAAGGGACAGCAAGTATCTGAAGTTCCGGGCAATCTGGGACCCATTCCTCGACTTTGTCAGAGACAGAGAAGCACACTTTTTTAGTCTGAACTTGTTGAGAGCTATCCAAAACTGAGCACCGGAAAACAAAGAACAGGAGCCTTGATCATATGTAGAAGTTAACTAAACAGAATACAACAATCTCATCGGAAGGCAGAAGGACTGGTCCATGCCACAAGGGAACCGGGAGGGGGGAAAGGGGACAGGGGAAGGGTTGTTGAACGGTTGTAGTTAAAGTTAACCCAATGCTCAAAATTTGCAACCAATAACTGTAAAACTGAATGTTAATATGTGGCCACAACTAATGATATGTGTTAAAATTACTTAAGTCGCTGGCCAATACAGAAGCTGAACATGACTACATTTGAATAAATAAAGTTTGTTAAAACAAAACATGGGCAACATGTTTCACTACTGATGGATCTCTCATTAGCCCCCTGCTGCGTTTGGCAATATCAGTTGGATTGTATTTGCCTCGATTATAGTCTCTATTGTCTTGGGCATTGTGTGTAGGTTTTAATTCTGAACTATGTCACCCAATTGCGTTGCTGGGTTTGCCACAGCCTCACACGTTTGAAATTACAGTCATTTGGCTTTGTTACATAAGGCTTTAGCTGCTTTTCACTAGTTTGGTATTCAAAATGTCTTCGAGAACAACTTTCACTCATACGCGAGTGTTGCTTCTGTGACTTTTCAATAGTTTGAGATTGCAAAGTGCTTTCTGAACTACTTTCATTCATACGCAAGTGTTTCTTACTCATCGAACGCCTGTCTTGCACATGCAAGTGGGTCTGGAGTGCTCCGGGGACACTATCATTCTGTGAACACTTACCGGCTAAGACGTGCACTTACATTCTCCTCGCCGCTCGCAGGACTTCTGTTTCTGTGGCTCCTAGTGACCCGGTAAACTGCTTCTCTTAGTCCGCCTTCACCCACACCACGTGCAATAGGAGCTCCTCTTGCTCCTGAGGCCCTCTGGTGCACGCCACCCACCGTAGACAGCCTCAAGGCCCTCATAGCCTCCTGGGAAGGAAAATCTCCCTCCGGCACGTTTCCTTTGGATCCCTCACTAAACCCCTGCCTAAAGTCTCTTCCCAGGTGGCCAGGGAAGGCAGACACTTTCTGATCCTGACCTTGCGGGTGGTGTTCTGCGGGAGGATCACCTGGGAGTAGAAAAGACCCAGGGGAGTGAGTGGAACGTGGGATGAGACGCAGTATTTGACTTCCTTTAGGGAGGATGGCTTTGCAGTGCCAAAGTATGTAATGGCTTGTTGTAATAAGCCTCTAGCTGTTCCATAAAACATACATATAAATAAGGGTGACATTAATCATAACTGCTAGGCCTTGGGTGGAATCAAAACCCTTCTGGAATTCGAGAAAGTTCTAAAACTGAAAAACTCCCTAGTATCCACAAGTGCAGTGAAAGGAAATTTAGGAATAACACCAGCGTAAAAAAATTGCCTTTCCCTTCACAAACCAGACACATGACTAAGGGCCTGATCACGACCTCGGCGGTAACCCTTAAATCCGGCAGTAGCGTTATTACCGCCGGATTTAAGGGTCCGCCGAATCAGGGCTTCGGCGGATTTCGCCCCAGCTCTTGACTGGGGGAAATCCGCCGAAAATTTGCGCTATTACTGCCGGCAGGAAATCCGCCGGCGGTAAGAGCGTGAATTTTCCCCATTGAGCCCAATGGGGAATGGGGCATTCCCGAATGGGCTCAATGGGGAATGGGGACTTCCAAGTCCGCCCAACTCGTGATCCCGCGCTATTAGCGCCGGGGGCTATGGCGGTCGCGCTAATAGCCCCCGCGCTAATAGCGTTAGCGTTACCGCCAAGGTCGTGATCAGGCCCTAAATCTTATAAAGTTCCTTCAAAGAATGTTATAAGGAACACATCAGGGTTTGAAAGAACAACTACAATAAGAAACGTGACTAGTGACTTCAAGTCCCAGAATGCCGTAAGTACTGGGATGAGGAAGAGGGCTGAAGAGCAGCAATGTTGTAGGAGTGGTCGGTTCATTAATGTAGATGATCCAAACCTGAGGGAAGCAGAGAGGCTTAAAAAGTACCCTCAGGTGCAGGCCAGGTAGTTGGCTTTGCTGGTGTAGAGCAGAGGAAGTCAGAAGCAGTAGCCACATAGCTCGAGTTGGCAGCCCAAAAAGGCACTGGAGGAAAGAGAGGATGCCGGCACCACTGCAGGGCAGATATCAGCTGCTGGTCCAGAGAGGGTCCGAGGGGACGGTTCTGGATCCCCATAAAACTGAAGTGCAGAGGACGTGCAGAGGGAAGCGTGCAGAAGGAAGGCCTTCCCGCTTGTGACCCGTTCTACAGAGGCTGCGGAGCGGGTAGTGTGCGCTGTCTTGGGTGGCTGGCATGCACCAGAGGGCCTCCAGAGTAAGAGAAGCTCTAATTGGAAGTGGCATGAACAAAGACAGTCTTACCGAAGAGGTTTGCTGAGTCATGAAGAGCCAAAGCAGAAGATGTCCTACGAGACGCGAGGGTAACAGAGGGGAACAGAGGCGCACGTCTATACCAGTGAGTTAACAGATTGTCAGTGACCCCGGAGCGCTCTGTCACCGCTCGCAGGTTGGAAGCAGGAGTGCGAGTGAGAGACGCTTGCGTAGAAGCAGACAGAGTGCAAAGCAGTACTCGCTTGTAAATTAAAGTAATCCACACATTTGTTTTGAATACTGAACAGTTCTGAAATAACAGAAGCAGCACTTGCGTAAGAGTGAAAGTGGCTCCCAAGTTATTTCTGAATACCTAACTAGGGATAGGCAGCGAAGACCTAATATAATAAAGCCAAATGACTAATCTTCAAAGTGGGAGTTTGTGGAAAATCTATCCATCTGTTGACTTTATTAAGAGTTGATGTCAATAAGCATTGCCCAAGAGAAGCTGAAAATAAGGCAAACACAATCCAGCCACTATTGCAAACAGCAGAAGGGGTCTAATGCAACTCTGGAACTAAATGCCCATATTGTATGCAAATCGGGTACAAGTTGGGATGCCCGCAGCTTGTCAATACCAGAGGAGAGGTAGGAAGAGACCCTATGCCTGCCAGTCTTTGGTTGCCTGTGAAGTGGGGAAACAAGAGTGGCAAAAAGGCTGCCCTTCTGGGAAAAGATATCCAGAAGGAGAGGAGCATCATTTGCAGAAAAATATTAAAGAGCATCAATTTAAATATGGTCTTCCCTGAAAAGCACGTGTTGGTGTGAAAAGCTTCTCGGGCAGGGGAGTATACCTGAATTGAAAATCGTTGGAGATTGTAGGCCTGACAAGGAAGCAGACCAGGTGGACGTTGGAGAAGTCCTACAAGGTGGTCCTGACAGAGACATTGGGGGTCATTATGAGGTAGGCTGTAAGGGTTTACGGCCACCGGTAAGGATGCTGGTGCGGGTAAACCCTTACCGCCCTATTCCGAGGTCCCTTAGCGGGTCTCAGCAGAAACGGCTGGTCTGACCAGCCGTTCTCTGCGGGTCCCGTTAAGGGACCTTGGAGCTCATAACGGGCCCGCAATCTGCGGGCTCAAATGGGAATAGGGAATGGTTAACTGAATGAGGACATACCGGACCCGCATAGGTCGGAATATCCCGGTAAGTCCCCATTCAGCCAGACCGGACCCGGGTTTGGAGGCAGCCATGGTGCTATTAGCGCCACGGCTGCCTCCAAACTCGTAATGACCCCTATTGTATGTTGTTAGTAGTACTGGAGGAAGAGCCAAGCAAGGCTGCTGTAGAGAAGTTATATTTCCTGGAGTTCTTAAAAGGCAAATCATCCTGACCAATATAAACTTTGCTTCTATTGAGGAACTAAGAACCTGTTCCAAGACGAAGAGGAATCCTATAATCTATGTATAGGAACTTTCTGTTGACAAGTTGAATTTACATCAGAGTATATTGGAACGTTAGTCTGCAGCAGTCGCTACTGGTGAGAGGAGCTGCAGCTACAGTGTGGTGGACTTGGTTTTGTGCCTTTGATTGCTGTACCTTTAAGCAATTCAAGCCCAACTTTCCTTAAAAACCTCAGGAAACGTGGAGCGCGTGCACAGAGTTCAGTCTGCAGCAGTCCGCAGCTGACAGCAGGTAAGAACTGATCCATGGGCCGCTGACGTGTTTGAAATTAAAACAAGCCCTGAAAAGTCTGGACTGCCTTGTGTATGAAAATACTTTGACAACGGACACTGAAGCGTCTGCCTCATTATGTGACCTGAGGGGGTATGAATGGTCGAGTGACCGGCATGAGGTCTCTCTGACTGCCTCCATACCAGTTTCAGTTAACCCCACATGTCTTTCCCTGAAGCAATTAGCATTGGATAGAATTCCAGCTTGGCAGTGTCTATCGCGGCAAAAATGTTCTGCGGTTTCGGATGTGACTGTAACTGCTTCGGCCGTGTGCAATTCCATTAGTGATAGTCAGCTTACACAGCATGATGCTGTTAAAGATCGAGATGTAAGTCACGCTGAAGTATGCATTAGGTCTGTATGCATGCCTGCATTTCCCAATAATTAGTCAGGTGTGACTGAAGTAAACGCTGGTGCATTTCAATCCCCCTTTGACGTGACTGACTCCGAGTTGCTTGAACTCGAAGTGCCAAGCAGGCTTCTTGACTCGAATCACCTCAAATTCAAGTTTCCTCATGTGCCTGATGGCGGCACAAATCCGCACACCGACATGCATATAAAGGGAAACACGGTGCTGGAAAATAACGTTGCTTGTACACCTCTAATACAAACACCATTACATTGTAAAGCAACAGAAATTGTGATGTCCTCACTTCCTTATCTATGGACGACAGTCCTCTGTTTATGTTTGATCTGCGGGCTGCGACCCGCGTATGTTGAGGGGCGGGGTTACCGCCCAGGAGTTAGTCTGATGCAGGGTCTTATGAATAAAGACGTGTTGCACCCCAGCTCCGTGTTCCGACTCTCCTTTCTGGTGTGCATGAGCGAGAGGACGGCGCGCGAGTACGAGATGAGGAGGTCCACGATCGACCACATCACACTGGCGACGAGGGAAACAAAGTTCCCGCCGTGCCCGCAATCGTCGGTCCGCTGCTCGTGGTGCGTCCCCTGTCACCACTGGGAGCCCGGACCTCGATCGCACGTGGGCCCATATCGGTGGGTGGAGCGCGAAGGCTCCCCATTTTCCAATCTCCAGCGCGAGTGTTTCGCGCGGGTGGAGCAGCTGTCAGCTCCCCGCGTAAACACCCTTCTGGGCGGTGGAGGACAAATCCTCCCGCCGACGGCAACGCCTGCAGAGGCCCGGGCCAGCACACGAAGAAATCGGCGGGTGGAGCAGAGACTCCCCGCGCGGGTGGAGCAGTTGCCAGCTCCCCGCGGATACATCACCGGGCGGTGGAGGAGTGGCCTCCCGCCAACGGCAACGCGTACGAGCGGAGGAGGCGAAAACCTCCCGCTCCAACAATCCAACACAAAGGGGTAAGAGCGAGCCCTCTCCCCTCCGTCACAAATTAAATCACACCACGCACCTGTCGACATCAGCAGCTAAGGCCCCATTTGCAGCGCCCCTGGTGGCAACAAAGTACCACCGCGCTAGGAATAGTAATCACAGCGCCCCCTGCTGGCAACAAGGCGCCACTGTGCCAAGACTTTCTACTAAGAGTCTGAACTACAGTGCCCCCCCAGCTGCAGAGTGACAATCACACCCGGCTCAGCCAAATAACCACAGAAACACTTTCATGAGTAATTCAGAGGAAGACTCACTAACCATCCCAGTGACACCAAGCAGCACAGGCCATAAGAAAATGACAGACAGCCTCCTAACACAGCTACCAGCACATTTCGACCTCACTGACACTGGCACCCTTGGATCAAGGTGGAAGAGGTGGCTGAGGGACTTTGAGGTATGCCTGAAAGCGGCAGGCACACTAGAAGATGACCAAAAACTCAATCTTCTAAATCATGCTGTAGGACCAAATGTCCGAGACATTCTTGACAAAATTCCCGAGAACAGCATAGACACGTATGTCAAGCTAAAAACAACGCTCACAGAATATTTCACACCTCACACCAATGTGGACTATGAACGGCACATATTCCATACCACCAAACAACAAAAGGGTGAAACCATACATTCGTCATGAGACTACGAGCAAAAATGAAACACTGTGATTTCAATAATTACTCAAATGAGGAGGCCCTCAGGTCACAAATCATAGTGGGATGTGAAAGGGCCGACTCCCGCAGACTCCCGCAGACGACTCCTGCAACAACCGCGCAGCCTTGACGAAATCCTTCGACTGGCTCGCTCGGATGCGGCCCTAGCCGCACAAGTGGAAGGTTTGGACGACATAAAGATTACACATAACACATAAAGATTACACATGGAAAACACGAAAGCCTCAACAAACTGGAAGGGACTGCAAGAAACAGTGATCCGTTCTGCTGCCGGTGCGGACACGAATACCCCCACGAAGGAATGTGCCCTGCAATAGGACAAAACTGCTCCGCGTGCGGTGGTGAAGACCACTACAAAGCCGTATGTCTGATCTTCCGCAGCAAGATGAGAGGGGCTGGAAGGAGCCACAAGCCCATGCCAGAACCAGAACAAAATCAAATAACACCCTACCGCAACCATCGAGGGTCACACCAGACCCATGAACAAGGGCGCCACAAACATCACGACGACCAGACGGAAAGAAGGCATGATAAGAGAGAATGGAGGGAGAACAGGACACCACCTCCCAGGACAAGGAGAAGACCACGAAGATACGTACGGTGCCTCATCGAACAACGCGTCCAGTGCTTCGTCGGATGAGAAAACATCCAAATCGGAAAGACACCGGGAAGCACCAAGAAGGAAAGGATACCTATATGCTCTAGGAAACAGCACAGCAAAAGAGCATAGCCCAATCCTCAGAATACAAGTGAATCAAACGGCAGCAGAATTTCTAATTGACACGGAGGCAACCGTAAACGTGATCAGTGAGAAAGTCTACGAGAGCATACCAAATGCCCCTCGCCTGCAACCAGCTCGAACACTCATTTTTCCATATGGATCAAAGACCCCGCTCGCATGTAAAGGTTTCTTCATGGCCTTGTGCCGATACAAAGAACATGAAAAGAAGATACCCATGCACGTCCTAGAGGCAGCGACTGAGAGCGGATGCATACTGAGTTATCAGGCAGCAATAGAAATGGGACTAATACACATATTGTACCGTCTTATGGTACACAAATACCTAGACCCCACAGCAAGCATAGAACAGGTGTTCCCATCACTATTCAAAGGCCTCGGGAAGCTGAAGGACAGGCAAATAGAACTCCACATTGACGCCAAGGTCCCACCCATAGCCCAACACTATCGAGAAATACCCATAAACATTCAAAAACAAGTGGAAAAGGAACTAACAAAATTACTGGATGCAGACATCATTGAGCCGGCAGAAGGACCCACACCATGGGTCTCCCCAATTGTACCCGTACCCAAAAAGGACTCCCAAGACATCCGAATATGTGTGGACATGAGAAGGCCAAATGAGGCCATACTAAGGGAACGCCATCAAGCCCCTAGGATAACAGATATGGTACATCTGCTAAACGGGGCAACCGTGTTCTCTAAACTGGACCTTAACAAAGGGTACCATCAGCTGGAACTCTGCAAAAGCTCCCGATATATAACAACTTTCGCCACCCACCTAGGACTCTTCCGCTACAAGCGGCTAAGTTTCGGTGTGTCGTCCGCTGCTGAAATCTTTCAAGCAGAAATTCACAATATCATCAAACATGTACCGAACTGCCTGAACTACAGCGACAACATCCTGGTGTACGGTCAAACTCAAGAGCAACACGATGATACACTAATGAGAGTGTGCATGGCCCTGGAAGAGGCACGACTCACACTAAACAAAGACAAATGTGAATTTCGCAAGAAAACACTCCGCATTCTTCGGTCACATATTCTCTGAAAAGGGAATGACACCCGACCCGGAGAAAGTGAGCGCACTCCGAGAAGCCCCGCCACCCGCCACCACATCAGACCTCAGGTCCTTTTTGGGCCTTGCGAGTTACTGCACCAGATATATACGAGATTTCGCATCCATCAGTGAACCCCTCAGAGCACTCACCAAACTCAACACAGAGTTCACATGGTCCCCACAGTGCCAAGAAGCATTCCAAGCGATTAAAGATCGCATATCCGACGCCCAGAATATGGCTTACTTCGACCCCAAAAGAACGACAGAACTCATTGTCGATGCCAGTCCAGTAGGCCTAGGCGCCATCCTGACACAACTCGACGACAGAGAAGAAAACAAAAAACATATCATATCCTATGCCAGTCGAAGCCTCTCCAAGACCGAGCAAGCCTACTCCCAGGCGGAGAAAGAAGGTCTGGCCGTAGTGTGGGCCTGTGAACATTTCCATTTGTTCCTATACGGAAAACCTTTCGTAGTTGTAACGGACCACCAAGCCCTCATCTTCATTTATGGCAACCCTCAAGCAAAGATGCCACCACGCATAGCTCGATGGGCCCTTCGGCTACAGGACTATCAATTCTCCATCACTCATAGACCCGGAAAAGAGCAGAACCCTGCCGACTTCCTCTCGAGACACCCGAAGGACGCGTGTGGACCAGAACCATCTATAGCTGACCAGTACATAAGATATGTCATTCACAGCAACACACCGCAAGGACTGGACATGGATCACATCATTAGTGAATCAAACACTGATCAAGGGATACAAACCATCCTCCGATGCCTAGAGACAGGGCGATGGAAGCATGCCAAACAAATTCGAGAAACCATGAACGAAGATGTCAAGCGGGATCTCACCTGCTTCCTAGCTGTGAAAGAAGAACTGGCAAAATCAGACGAAGGGATGCTGCTAAAAGGAACAAAGCTAGTGATACCGCGCAGTCTGCGCCAGAAGGTACTCGAACTCGCCCATGAAGGACACCAAGGAATTGTGTCCACCAAAAGGATGCTGAGGCAGAAGCTATGGTTCCCACAGCTAGATACCGCAGTAGAAGAACTGCTACAAGACTGCCCCACCTGTGCACTCGTGAAGCCACACACCTCCCCAGAACCTCTAAACATGACCGCACTACCCGAAGGGGCATGGGAAGAGATAGCCATTGATCACTTTGGGCCCATGGAAGGAGGAGAATACATTCTGGTGGCAGTAGATGAGTATTCAAGATACCCCGATCTACAGATAGTCCCATCAACATCTGCACACCACACCAGTCCTAGATCGGATGTTCGCAACGTACGGAGTACCCAAGGTAGTTAAATCTGACAATGGACCTCCATTCACAGGACAGGACTTCCAAAGATTTGCCGAATACATGGGCTTCAGACACAGAAAAGTAACACCTCTATGGCCACAAGCCAATGGGACCGTCGAGCGGTTCATGAGCAACATCAAACGCACCACACAAATTGCTCGCATCACGGGAGAGCCTGTCGAGAAACTGTTATACCAACTCATGCGAGACTACAGAAATACGCCACACAGCACCACGGGAAAAACACCTTCAGAAGTGATGTTCGGGCGAACAATAAGAACAAGAATACCACATGTGGCCATTGAGGAAGACCACTATGCAAGGGACGCAGAAATGAGGGTGAAGGATGCACGCATGAAGGAAACCATGAAAAGGGCAGCGGATACAAAACGGCAAGCCAAGACAAATGATTTGGCGCCAGGAGACATGGTGATAGTCCGCCAGCCCCAGCCTCGGAAAAACGTAGCCCCATTCAGCGAGGAGCCTCTCCTCATCATCCGCAAGAAAGGATCACTCATCACCGCGGAAGGAGACCGCAGGACCATAAAAAGGAACTCATCCCACTTCAGAAGGGTGTCGAGAGCCCCAGCCTTAGGTGACACAAACCTGAGTGATGAGCTCACTCCATGGGATGCTCCATATGAAGGAGATAGAGAAGACTCCAAAGGAGAAGTGAATCCTGAGACATGGACAGACCTTTCGACAAGAATAGAAGGTCGACCAACAAGGACGAGGAAAAAGCCCCACCGCCTCATTGAGGAAATGAGCTAAGTTGGACTTAAGGTTTAGTAACGGGGGGATGTGATGTCCTCACTTCCTTATCTATGGACGACAGTCCTTTGTTTATGTTTGATCTGCGGGCTGCGACCCGCGTATGTTGAGGGGCGGGGTTACCGCCCAGGAGTTAGTCTGATGCAGGGTCTTAGGAATTAAGACGTGTTGCACCCCAGCTCCGTGTTCCGACTCTCCTTTCTGGTGTGCATAAGCGAGAGGAAGGCGCGCGAGTACGAGCGTGAGGAGGTCCACGATCGACCACATCACAGAAATAAATGCAAAAAGTGAGACATTACGCTATTAGGACCAGTGATCCCCACAGTGAAAATAGCAGTTTGCAGTCACTGTCGATTTCAACAGTCAGTACGAACGTGGGATTCAACCTAGCAGGACGAGAGGCCAGACTGACTGAGAGACTAAAAGCGGACTTTGAACTGATGAAAGGAAAGCTGTCGGAGAGCTTTCTTAAATTGAGCAATGGCAAAAATAAACGCCTAAGTGCTATTAAACTTACAGCTCTTCAACAAACAGTTGATACAGGCGCATGATTCCATACCTTCCGTGTGTGCCCTTCCTCACAGAGATCCACTGATGGCTGTCCGAGCGCTGCGGTCTCTGGCGCAGTCATGACACATTTGTATGGAGTCGATGCGGGCTCACAAACTGTGGCACCTGAAGTTCCTCGTCAATGACATGGCGAGCCTCATCAAAGGGGAAAGAGGCCGTCAAGCTGCTCCACGCCCATGACGCCGAGTTTGCAGGGCATATTCGGCCAGATGCCTCATGGGCCAAGCAGTTCCCCAGTCTGTGGAGTCCATGACACAAGAAACACGAGTAATGTCAGCCCTTGCAGCTCCACTGTGAAAGAAGCAGACAGAAAATCAAATCTGTCTGTAGCTGCAGCCATTCAGATACATAATAACGTGTTGGCTGCATCTTCGCTGGCCATAATTCCATTCATAAAACTGTACGAAAATCTAAATGAGGCAACACAAAACAATAGAGCAGTTTTGGGCCACATCAACGAAAAAATTATCAAACTAGAAAGTTTATGTATGGCTCTTCATTCACGACTAGAATTGGAATCCGGACGTCAAGAAGCCATACTGAACAGATTGTTTGATTCAATGGTGAGAGAAAACAAGGAAAAAAACAGCTCACTGGAGTCAGTTTTTGGTCTTTTGAAACAAATGCTTGTGAACAATGTGACCTATGGCAAAAATGAGTGTGGCGCCGCCTGGAACTCATGTCGGCACACAATGTGGCGGTGACGCAGATGTGATGAAAACGAAGGTTGCCAACACTTTGACTGCTCCCCCAACACTGCTGGCAGTAAACTCTCGGCTGCAAAGTGCACCAGACTTCATGAGTAAAGATGTCATTGTGAATAAAATGTCAACTGGATCGGTGTTGGTTGTGCCTGCCAAGTTACCGTTGGATACAGACAGAAGCCCTAAAGTGGTACCTGGACTTTCTTACAAGGAGCACGTGCCCATAATTTCTATGGAAACATCGTCTGATTTACAACAGTGCTCCCCCGCTACAGTGTCTTACGGGATATTCAGTGGTCCTGCAAAGAACTTAACCCTTAAAGAAACTATTATGAAAACACAAGCTATGGCAGGCTACTCACGATAAAAAAAACTGAAAAAAAGAAAAACATAGATAAACCTATGAAAGAGACCAGCAGATCAAGAAAATGTATAAGGAACTTGACGACACCTTCCAGACCAAAGCTTTTTTCGAGAGAGAGAATCGACTTAACTACGAATGGCAAACATATGGAAAGCTCTTCAAAACATGTTGATGCTTCTAAAAACCAAGTGCAGGAAATCCAAGAAAGAGAATGCGAATTGATTCGGATACGAACTCCACTCATTCAGTGGCTTCATGCGTGGACTTGTGCAATTTTTCTACTTATTCTGATGACTTTGCCCAGGACTGCAGTCTGGTGTCTCAAGCGGCGCCCTACAATGAGCAAGTTGGTCCCTTGGAGATCACAAGACGGATTTCAGATGGGGACCAGCAGTTGCCCAAACTGCTACTGAACAAAAATGTGAAAGATGTTGCACCTACAAGAAATGTAGTACCGTCTGAGGCTCGGAATGATATGACGATCAGGCAAACAAAAAACGACCCCGACGGGAAGCGTAAGCCTCTAGTGTCTTTGAATCCGAACCACACAGCAGTCTACCAAATGAAAAAATCACACCCCGCTGATTACATCCACCAGGGCGGCTCCACTCCCTTTATACGGAAAATCCGGATTGAAAATGTGATCATCAATGATAATGATGTTAATCTAAATAGAGGCAATGTCATTAGGCTGTTGCACTCTGTGCCGGCTTTAAAGACCATCCGGTCACAAGACATTTGCATAGTTGAATACATGTCTGAAGCCCGTGTTGATTGTGTCTTGCTGCACATAAAATCGCAGGCTGTACGAAAAACAATAATAGCAGCTAAAGAAGAACTATTGTGTTTGTGCTTCGAGATTTCTGAACATGAGTCAATTGGAAGTGAAGCCGAAGCCAATGGAAATGAGAAATGTAACACTAAAGATTCCATTGTGCAGCAACGTGACGAGATAAGGAAACATCTGACCATTGACTCATTCCCGCTTTCGCAATCTGGAAACCTCAAACAAGGAATGAGAAAACACCAGCTAGTTAAAACCGGACATGAGGGGCCATCCACATTACATTAATATCTTGGAACACCCGCGGATTCACTCATCTGTACAATGACTTCCCAGTGGATTTGACCAATAGTTTTGTCATTTGTTTGCAGGAAACGTGGTTGCGCACTCCGCCCGTAAAGGACGGTTATCTAACCTTGATAAATCCTGCTGAGAAGAAATCTCAAGGCTGCCCTTTTTCCGGCTTAATAACACTGCTGAAAACTGGCACACATTGGGAAGTCATGGAAGTAATCAATCCTAATAGCTATGTGCAATCAACCCTGCTTCGTCATCTTGTTGGTCCTGCACAAATAACGCAAAATCTACTCCTAATTAATGTGTATTGGAACCCCTTGAAGATCACCTCTGCAGCTTTCATTTCTTCAGTGATGACTATAATCGATAATTGATGCACGGGACTGTTGCATGGTAAACGGAAACGTCAAGGGCGATACACCATCTAACTTTACCTGGCATAACATGGGGCATGAAAAGACTCTAGATTATATCTGGACGTCTCGAAATATGTGGACAAAAATCAACAATTTGAATATCGTCCGGACAGATAACAGCGACCATTATGTCCTGGTTATGTCGTGGTTACTAGATCGCAGAACTGAGGTTGCAAACTCGACTCAAGCCTTGGAAGTAAACTGTGGGAGAAAAAGACTCAGGCTAAAAGTGAAACAAATAACTAATTTGACCACAGCCCTTCTGATAGTCGATAACGAAACCTGTGATCCGACAAATTATACTGCATTATTACCATGCACACACTCTGGATCCTTGCAGAAGCACAAAACATAAAAAGTCATATTCACCCATGGAGCAAGAAACTAAAGAAGGAAAAGAACCTGCTCAAGAAGGATATAAGTGAAATGAAAGTACGCTTTGGTGAATCGGCCGGTGGAAGGATCAAACGGAGAAAGCAGAAGTATCGAAATTGGTTAAAAGCGTTCAAGCTCCAACGAGACCAAGAACGTGGGGAGGAAATGTTGTCCTTAATCAAAACAAATAATACAAGAGAGATCTGGTACATCCTGAATATAGGCTTTGAAAACCAACCTGCAAGGCTGGCAAATGGGGTCGCAGAAGGCGACTGGTTAAAACATTTCCAGAAGGTCTTCTCGATGACACAAACATTAATAGCTAAGAAGTTTGAGCCCGACGAAAGTTGCTGGGATATACGAGAGACCAGTGAAGATATACGAAATGCCATTGCGAAGTTAAAAAATTCGAGAGCCGCAGGGCCAAATGGCATCACGATTGTGATGCTGAAAGCAAATATCCACGAGTGGTCCATATTCATCAAGGAATTGTTTTCTGTAATTGCAGATCAGCAAGTTTTGCCGCCCTCGTGGTCAGAGGTGATAATCGTGCCAATATTTAAAAAGGGCAATCGGGCTGACCCGGCCAACTATCGCCCGATTGCCCTTTTGGACACAATTGGCAAAGTATTTGCCATGTTTTTGCAAAAAAAATATCAACATGGGCAATTAAGACGGATACATCTGATGAGCGGCAGACAGGTTTTACTAAGGGGGTTGGGACTGAGATAAATCTGGCCCTAGTGAACCTGCTGAAACTAAATGCCATTGAAAGGAAGTCAAATCTTTACTTGGCATTTATTGATATGCAACAGGCATTTGACACCATAAATCGCGAGAAGTTATGGAAGAAATGTGTAAATTGGAACTGTCCAAAATCCCTGATGCACCTAATAAAGGCATTATATTCAAAAACTTCATTTCGGATCAGGTTGCATGAACAAGGTGACTTATCCGAACCAATTGTCACAAATAAAGGAGTGAAACAGGGTTGTCCATTGGCGGCAACCCTATTCAAGTTATTCATAGCGGATGTTCCCGATGCTCTGGCGAAAGCGAGGTGTCTTTTGCCAAAAGTTAATGGTAACCATCTTTGATGTGCAACTTATGCCGATGACCTGGTCCTGGTTGACCTAACACAGATAGGGCTACAACGACTCCTTCATGAATTACAAAACTACATGGATGGAAATGACTTAAAGATAAACGTGAAAAAAACAAAAATCATGAAGTTCGGGCCCTCGAAAGGAATTAAAAATAAGAACTTCAAGTGGCAAATCTATAACAAAGTGATTGACGAAGTGTCGGAAATTCGATATCTGGGGATAACAATTAATACTTCGATACGGGAATGGAGGTGGGTTCAAGACCTATACCAACGTATGCGAACATTTGCCTTACAAGGGAGCAAGAATTCAGTCGTTATTTGGCAAATTTACCCTGATTCCAATACGCACGTTCTACTTGCAGAAAGTAGTCCCTGCAATAACATTTGGGGCAGAAGCCGGATGGAACATCAATTATAAGATCTGGACACAGCTTGAAGGCATCTTCTGGCGGCGTGTTTTGGGGCTGCCAACCTACATATCCATGACCGTAATAAGACATGAGTTAACCTTGGACGGACTTTACGGTTTGGGGATATTGAAATCAATGGCGATGTTGCGAAAGATGTCCCTTCCCAATCCTGAACCTGCATATAAAATATTTGCACAATTGGAGAACCATTTGTATACTGGTTTACTTCTGTCCTGGCCTCAAAGGGTGAAAGGGATTATGCAAGCAGCAAATATTACATTGGACACTTTGTTGGCACATCCGCAAATTGAGAAAAAAACCCTGAAACATTGGTCATGGAGCCAGAACGTGTCCAAGTATGAAAGACTACCCTCCGCATTGGAACCTGCAGTCACAATGAACAAATTGGAGGAAATGCCTAAATATCTGAAACAATTTCCTTCCTGACATCATTGTGATGATTTTCTTCGCCTACGCCTAAATGCATATAAAACAAAACAAATGCTATTTATGAGACACATGGAGGACACAACGGACGATGTCTGTCGAAATTGTTCAGTGAATACAGAATCCTTAAAACATTTACTAACGGAATGTTCATCACTCAATGGCCTGAGATCACTACATTTGAGTAAATTTGCACCCAAAGCTGAGAACATGGACGATTTATGGATCCGCATTTTGAGTGGGAGCTCGGTGCATCTAACTTGCTCAGTAGTAAACTTTTTAGATAGAATTATGGATTGATGTGAGAATAGTTGAGTGAATAATTGAAGATTTTCTATTGGTGTGTTGTAATAAAAGTTTGTAATAAACTATATGTTCCAAAAAAAAAATAATATATATATTGGAACGTTGTAGCGACTCAGGATTTCCTTATGTTGTTTTCTTAAACTGTGGAGCAGAATCACGTTTAAACTTGGGTAAGGGAAGCTCGCCCAGGTTCTGAAGAAAAACTTTTGTTACTTTATGAACTCAATTATTATTGTTTTGAACTGTCATGTATTTCCTTGTTTATTTGTTGTATGTTTTACATGTGAGTGACAGATAGCCTTTGTTAGAGTGTTTCCTTCAGGGTCGGATTGGTCCCCTCTGCCTATCGGCCCGTGGCCGGGCTGAAATCGTCCCTGGGGAGTTGGGCCGTTTTCTGCCCACGCCTGGGCCGGTTTGGGGAAGAAAATAAAATTGAAAAAAAAGAAAACTTTTTTTTTCCCTGTCCAGTTCTGTTTCGCACAAATCATGGTAAACCTGTGGCCTGTAGTGTGTAAAATAGTTTGGTATTCCAAGAGTCGAAACAATCATTCATCAATAATCTGTATTGTTTGACATGCTCAAGATAAAATCACGACAGCCTCATTGCACGGTACTGGTTAGCTGTAATGCTTTGAACCACAATGCATTCTTTCCATCCCAACAAAACCCACAAATCACTGTGTTGGTCTAACCGAAGACTTAGAACCAGAACATTACATTTTCAGCACTACATCCATAACAATGTTCTGGTCTACTGGAAGAACTAGCATACTTGAAGCATTTTTCAGCAGCTTACTTATCACAAACAACAGAACTGCTCTTCTGGAAGTATTAAAACAGAAATCTGCATTTTCTAACCTTTGTGAGACTTTGATGATCAGTGAAGAAAAAAAAAAAAATTCCCGCAATGCATTGAACTCGTACACTGTAAGGACTGAAACCTGAATGAAAACTTTCCATATCTTTTTGATAGAGAT
This sequence comes from Ambystoma mexicanum, assembly GCF_040938575.1. Classification (NCBI taxonomy): domain Eukaryota; kingdom Metazoa; phylum Chordata; class Amphibia; order Caudata; family Ambystomatidae; genus Ambystoma; species Ambystoma mexicanum. The sequence goes on along the minus strand of NC_090922.1, from coordinate 1,245,282,976 downwards.
CACCTAGATAATTGGTAGAACATCTCAGAGTAAACATCAGCTTAGAACGGAGGGTCCAGTACAGTGATTTGGTACATGTAATATGGCTGGACCTCTGTAGTGAGTTAGGCACAGTACATCCTGGCACCTGCACTTCTACATGGTAGGGTCTTTTCAGCTGCACAGACTCAACAATATCATCCGGTGCTTGCAATCACTGCAACAAAAAAACAAAAAAACACCCTCTGCTCAAACATTCGTGCTGCAGCACTACAAAAAGATGTTTCACGCCAGAATAATGCACAGAGAAAATGGCTGTGGGTTCAAATACCAGCATAACACACATATTTGCAAAGAGCATTAGGGTGATTTGCAGGTAACATTGTCGAGATTTTCTCAAAATATTTGACTGATTTTCATGGAACATTTGCTATATTACCATGGAGAAGTTTAGGGCCCATCGGTGAGATCTGGTAAATCATTAGATATGTCAAGGAGTTCCCGCCTTCTCACCTGAGTCCGATCTTTGCTTGGTCGATGCCTTCTTGCGGACGGATCGGGTCTTGAATAAGGCTGCACGAGTCTCTTCCGACTCCAGCGTGCGTTCAAAGTTCTGGGATGCAACGATCCAGGAATCCAGGAAAGTAAGAGGATGCACTACACAACACACAAGTCCAGGAAGTAAGAAGGAAAGGAGAGGGACTAGGAATGGAGTTTAGAAGGGACAGAATCAGGGAAAACAATACCGCGAGCTATGGAGCACACGTCTGGTCGCTACTTCGCAATAGCATTGAGATGCATGGAGCCGTGGTCTATTAATAGAACACGCTACGTCCAACGTGTGGAGCGAGGAAGGTGTTTCACGCTGGACGGCCATGTTGGGAGTACCAGGGAGTGTAACCCCGCTGAGACAAGGACCAGGAAGTCCAAAAGGGGCGCGTTCTGTAGGTCATGACAGCATGCCTCCTCCGAAGACCCGTTCCTCCAGGTTTGTCCGGGTGTATGAGGTGAAATTTTCGGAGCAGTCGAGGGGTCTTGAGATTAGAAAGTGGTTCCCAGGTTCTTTCACTAGGAGGATATCCCTTCCATTCAACCAGGTATTGAAGCTGACGCCGTTTATACCTGGAGTCGCATATTCTGGACACTTCATATTCCAGTTGGTTGTCGACCAGTAGAGGAGGGGGTCTGCAGGATTTCCAGGAGGATTCGATGTAGGGTTTTAATAAGGACGTGTGAAAAACTGGGTGAATTTTCTTCCAGGAGTCTGGTAGTTTGATCCAGTATGAAACTGGATTTATAATTTCTTTGATGGGAAATGGACCATAGTACAGAGGGGTCAATTTGTTTGGCCGTAGATATCGGGGTATTAATTTCGAGGACAACCAGACTTGATCGCCAATTGCATAAGAAGGTCCTGGTCTTCTTTTGGAATCCGCATACCTCTTAGTCTGTATTCTGGCCTTCTCTAAGTTTTCTTTGGCCTCCTGGTGTACGTTGATGAGGGTTTCGATCCAGGAGTCAACAGTAGGTACCGGCATGGGATGAGGGAGAACAGAGGGTAGAATCGATGGATGGAAACCTTGGCGACAATAAAAGGGACTGGTCTTAAGTGCTGAATGATCGGAATTGTTGTAGGCGAATTCAGCCATGGGTATCAGGAGCGACCAGTCATCCTGAACCTTGGTGGCGAAACATCGAAGATACTGTTCCAGGGTCTGATTAGCATGTTCTGTGGCCCTGTTGGTTTGGTGATGATAACCTGATGAGAGGGCGCGTTGGATTCCCAAAATGCGACAAAGATGTTTCCAGAATTGTGAGACGTATTGAGGTCCTCGATCAGAAATGATCTTGGAAGGAAGTCCATGCAGAAGGAATATGTGTTCCAGAAAGATTCCGGCAAGTTCGGACGAGGATGGTAACTTACACAGGGATGTAAAATGAGCCATATGAGTGAACAAGTCAACGGTAACCATGATGGTCGTGTATCCTCGGGAAGGTGGTAATTCCACAATGAAGTCTGTAGCAATGAATTCCCATGGCCTTGTTGGCAGTGTAGGTTACAGTAGAAGACCCGCCGGTCTCTTGTTATCATGTTTATTTTGACTACAGATGGCACAAACTTGGACGTATTGCTGTACGTCGGTCTTCATTCCAGGCCACCAAAACTGTCTTTGTATGAGGCGGAGGGTGTTGGTTATGCCACGATGTCCAGAGTGAAGGGTATCATGAGAGAGGTTTATTATTCTTTGTTGTAATTTCTGTGTGGGAATGACCAGTGCATTGTCCTTAAATAAATATCCTTCCTTGACTCTTAGATACCATTGATTCTTCCTTGAAATATCCCTCCACAGATCAGAGGATTGGGTTTGCACTCGAATTTCTTCCAGGAGATTGACTGCTTGAGCTACAAAGATTGTGTGGGGAAACATTTTAGGGTAGGCCCTATCTTCAGTAGTTACATAGTCAGGACGTAGAGATAAGGCGTCAGCAATCAGGTTTTGTGATCCGGAAACATGAGTGATGTGGAACTGGTACTGGGCAAAGAAGTATGCCCAACGCGCCTGACGACTGTTCCTACACTCCAATGACTGTAGAATTTGAAGATTCTGATGGTCCGTGCGGACCTGAACTGGATGTCTAGCACCCAGAAGTAGATGTCGCCATTCAGTGAAGGCTTGGCGGATGGCTAACAGTTCCTTTTCCAGGACAGAGTAGTCCTGGGAGTCAGGGTTCGTGAAAGGTAAGCAATGGGGTATTCCAGTTTATCCTCAAATTCCTGCTTCAACACTGCTCCTATGGCATAGTTAGAGGCATCCGTTTCCACTGGGAATGGTCGATTTATGTCGGGTTGGGCTAAGATGGGGGCTTGCGTAAACTCTGCCTTTAAACGTTGGAATGCCTTATCTTGCGGTGTAGACCAGATAAAGGGGGTGTCTTTCTTCAAGAGAGGAACGATCGGCTGAACGATCTCGGAAAAGGTGGATATGAACTTCTGGTAGAAATTGGCAAGCCCCAGGAAGGATTGAACTTCTTTCACAGACGTGGGAGCGGGCCATGCCAGTATGGCCTTTACCTTTGAAGGGTCCATACCAATTCCTTCTGGGCTAAGGATGAATCCTAGGTAGTGAACAGAAGTAACGTGAAACAAGCATTTTTCAGGTTTGGCTAACAGTTTGTGTTCACGGAGTCGTTGCAATACTGCCTTTACATGTTCTTCATGCTTTAGAAGGTCCTTGGAAAAAATCAATATGTCGTCCAAATAGACAATGACGAAGAGGAATAACATGTCTGAGAACACCCTATCCATGAAACGTTGAAAAACTGCGGGGGCATTAGCTAGTCCAAAGGGCATGACTAGATATTCATAGTGACCAAAGGGTGTTCTAAAAGCTGTTTGCCATTCGTCTCCTTCCCGGACACGGATCAAATGGTAGGCACCCCGGAGATCCAACTTCGTGAATATTACGGCTGTGGGATGTATTTACCCATGCATCCGAGCCCTACCTCAAAACTGTGCAGTACTGACATGAAAACATCATGATGGCCAGAGCTTCCCAGAAAATGCACAGGGAAGTGCATGAAGAATAGGCTGCCACCCATTTTTGCCGATGTTATGGGCACAGAAGGACACTGCCTAAAACCACCATTGGACTACCCACACAGTAGTCTGAAACCATTGGGAATGGCAATGCTGATTGCCAAAAGCAAACCCATAACTGTTGGGAATTCATTTTCTTAAATCCCAAAAAGGGGTGCAGTACCAGTACTCACCACTATCCAAAAGCCGGCATTTTAAAACAACACCAGATTTTACTTTTTTGTAGAAAACTGAATAAATGAACCCAAAACATGCCAAAGAAAGACTTACTGAGAGGTGGATCCAATGTAAAGTTATATTCTGAAGTGACTTGAAGGTTTATAACAAGACTGGCTGAGCTGGGGATTTCAGCAGTTTAAGTAAATTTGGACTGAAAGACATTAAAAATCTCAAGGTTTAAGAGAAATGAGTGACCTACTTTGAGTGTCACATAGGTTGCAATTGTTTAAATGTCATAGTTTTGAACTTAGAATCAGCATTCTAGCTGCATATGTAAAAAAATTGTCTTGACTTAAACTGGGGAACAAAAAGTGACATTTATCTGAAACTTGGCTTAAGGAACTGAATTCTGCCTGGCAACTACCCCCATCAGGAGTGAAACTTGAGTCACAGCTGTGTTCCCAGGCCTAGCTGCCCTTTTGCTGCTCACACCAAAAGGGATATGACACTTCCCTGATTGAATTACCTGGGCTCTGCAGGAAATTGAACAAAGCCCTGTCCTGACTCAGGCAAAGGTTTTATTGGCGGCAGTCGTAAATGGAGCTTCCTCCTGAAGCAAAGGGGAGGGGCACTGCCTGTGAGAGCAAGCTGGCTTGGCAGAACTGGAAAAACCAGAAATTCAACCTTGTGCTGGAGGAAAACCACACCCCTTTGTGGCCAGAACATAACTCTAAAAAGATGAATAACTCATAGAGCGGACATGTGAAAATTTTATAAATGATACCATAATTCTTGTGATTTTTCTGCCCACATTTTAAGACGTGCTAGGACCCGGTGGTATGTTCAGGGGGGTTTTAGCGGAAAAGAGGATATTACTCAAAATGTGTGCATGTGAAAAATCTGACACTTCATCAACTAATGTCCATACTCCTTGCGCACATGTGTGTAAATTTGGGTCAATGTCCGGAATTGCAAAATCAGTTAAAAAGTGAAATATGTGCCATTTCTGAATGCAAGCCCCCAGGAAGAGCAGAGTTTGAACAGGAGATACCTCCTGTGATATGTGAGGGGTGCAGATGATTTTAAAACAATATGTACCTCTGCAAATATGTATTTGGTTCAAATCTAGATTTGTGTGTAAGTTGACAGGAGGAGTGGACTTTCTGCAGGCTGTAAAATGACATCACTCTGACACAACTTAGCTCCCCCAATCAAATGAGAAATGGAAGTTTGTCCAATTAGAAGCTGAGAGAGAGGTAGGGTCAGTGATGCTAGAACACACCCACATTCTAAACACATAAAAGCAGACAGATAGGACAGATAGGGACCTTCAAATCCATTTGCAGCTGGAAGCTCTGCCGGGAAAATCCATACTTTACCTCCATCAATCTCCAGAGAAAGCTGTGCAGAAAGATCCAGACTTTAAATCCCTCAATCTTCAGAATCCAGAGAGAGAGCTGACCCAGGCCAATGTTAGCAGAACCAAAGAGCTGAACCAGAGTCCAGTTTAAAACCTGACCAGATCCGTGGCAAGGTCCATTCTAATTCAAGAATATAGTGTGAGTACCCAGCAAAACTGTGCAGAACCAATCTCTTAGTTGAAATAATATAATTCAATCTATTTTAATCTAAGTAGAACTGTCTCCTAACTGTCACCTGTCATTTTCTAGTTGCAAGCTGCACTTGTCTTTTGAACTTTAAAATTTCAAATCTGAAAAACGACCTTTATTTAATCGCTCATATCTCCGTGACCGTTTGTGCTAGAGACTTGCAGTAACTTTCATTTGGAAGCTGAGATCCTAGGCTTTCCTAGGACCCCAAAACGATAGTGATAGTCCTTGTAGTTCTTCTGTAATAGCGCCCGGCGCATTCGCGAATTTTACCGCGATTTGCAAATTTCTTCATGTGTAAAACTCAGCTGCTGCTTGCCTTCCATTTGCCAGAAATTCGTTTAACCTGCTAATCATTCCTGAATCATTGCAAGAGTGAGCCTGGACTAATATTAACTAGATACCACTCACCCTGAACCTCTGGAAGGGAATTAAAAGCATTTCCAGCATATTTCTCATCCATTGCTAGCACATATAAAAGCATTTGGGCCTGTGTTTTCAAAACTCCTATCTGTTTTCTTTAAGCGTGCTTGGGAGGGATTGAACTGAATTACATTGATTGCATTTCTGAGAACTGTGTGCTTTCCTCCCATTTCCTTGCATTGCATAAAGAGGGGGGGAGTGAATAGCCAGAGAAAAGTGATTACATTGTTTTGCTGAAATCTTATCAAGTTATTTTCTGTACTGCATTTCATTCCACATTGCATTCATTTGAAACCATAAAAGTATTGTTGCTATCTTATCCATTTCATGTCAACTCCTTGGTGATTATAAAGAAGTGTGCTAGTGCCAGATTCTCCGTTGTTAATCTTTATCATATCAGATTAAGTGTGCTATTCAATTATTAATTTATTATAAAGTGTGATATATATATCTATTGTTTAAATTATCAAATAAACCTTTTAACTTGCAAAACAGAACTACTTCTTGGCTCAGTGGGGTCAGGGGGATTCTGAGAGAGGGGTGTTATATAGGGGTAGTCATCCAGAACGCATGAACTGGACATAAAGATATATCAATAAGGGTTTCCATCCAGTATCCCAGACTAGGCATTGACTTAGCTGTAGTGTTGAATTGAATCCTCTTACAAATGGGGGGCTCGGGCCGGACGTTTGGGTTAGAATACCACTTGTGCAGCTTAATACAGCGTGCCAGCTGACCAGATACACATATCCAGTCGGATCACCACGCTGCATTACGCTGTGAAGCATTCCTCAAAAGGGACACTCCAAGAAAAGTTCTGTTCTGCAAAAATAAAATACAAACTTCTGTAAGTCAGGACAGAGACCAATCTCTAGAATGACGACCTTGGTAGATATGAAAATAGCCAGAGAGCACTTCTTACATAAACTATTTGTGAGAGGTGAATGGGCTGAGCAGGGCCAGGATGCCTGGTTGCAGGCCATCACGCGACAGGTCACTGAAACAGGGTCAGACTTATGGAGAGATCAGGGTCCATTACATGTGGCCCTGAGTGAACTGTATATGGCTCCTAAGGCCAAAGATGAACACGACAAGATTGTTAGGATAGCGGCATATTTATATTTATATATGGGAGCCATACAGAATAAATGTGCTGAAGGCCATGATCTGGCAAAAAGACAACAGATGGCGTTAGAGAAGGCCCAATCTGATCTGGACTCTTCTGAGCAAAGGCTGCACAGGAGCCAGGAGTCAGAAAATGAGACCAGGCAGTACATCACTAAAATAAAGGAGGATATGGATGTGCTGCAAAAGGAAAAGTCAGAACAGGATACCAGATTTCTGGCCTTGCAGAAGGAACACCAAGAAGGTTTGGACTCCCTACTGCAAAGCCAGAAAAAGCTGGAGCAACAACTGGACTTCAACAGGGTATGTGCTGAGCAGGTAGTCACCCTGCAAGGCCACCTAGATAGAGTGAAGGCAGAGAGCAACAAACTAATTCTGAAAGACCTGGATACCCAGGCAGAGTTTGATCAGGAGCGCCAGAAAGCTGGTGCCTTCCAAAGGCAAAGGGACGACCTGGCAGCACAGATGCAGGCTCTCAGTCAGGAAAGAGACACCATAGGCCAGGAAGTCTGCCATTTAAAAAGGAAAATGGAAGAAAATCACCTGGCCCTCCAGGGGCTGGGTGACCTCCAAAAAGAAAACCAGAACTTGTTAGAGCACACCAGGAGGGTGGAAGAGGCTCTAGCAAGAAAGGAGCAGGCCAATAGGGACACAGCTCAGGAGGTAAACCTCCTGCAGCAAAGACTGGCCCAGTTCTCCAGGACCAACCAGGAAGCACAGAGGGAAAATGAGGCCCTCTGTCAACACAATGATAGGCTCCAACAACAGGTAGCGATGCAGGAGAGACTGATAGAGTCTAGTAAGGCCTTAACTGAGGAACTGAAGGCACAAATGCAGGCTCTTGCATTGCAACAGGGAGCAGGGGCGGATAGAGATGAGGTTCGCTGGGAAATGGAAACTCCGGAGCATAACCTCAGGAGCCCTAGTACCAGAGGCCCTCATACCTCTCAGTCCCTGGACTCTGCCACCCCCATGTCCCCTGGCGCACATGAGCACAGGGCCACAGGGATGGCAGATTACTATCCAGCCAGAAGCATGGGGCTCATAGGCCAGTACCTCCCAGGAATGGATGGGCGGGCATCTGGGCATGGGCACCCAAGCATGGTGCAATTCAGTGGGGAACCCCGGGAGAATAGGCCCATTAAGGGCATCCTGAAAACCACCGCCCAGTTAGGTCAGTGGAGGGGGTACCCATCAAATCCTGGCAGCAAGGAGGAATCTGAAGACTCCTCTGAACTGCACAGGACACAGGAGACCAGGTCCCCACATTCTGCCAGCCATTCCCAGGCTCGCAGAATCCGGGAAAACCTGGAAGAGCAGAGAGGAACCTCTGGGAGCAGTGCCTCTGAATCCGAGGACGAATGGACAAGGGTTACCCGAACCAAAAAGGCCAATAAGGCAAAAAAGGGCCTTGCTTAAGGACCCCTTAAAGCAGATTAAGGCGATCAGGAGCGTCATCACGCCTTACCATAAGAACGCTAAGTATTCTGTTTGGGAGCACTTAGAGTTGTTTGAGCAAATGATGGAGACTTTCCATTTGAAGGACAGCCAAAGCTGTATTCAATATGTAAAGTGGACCTTCTCCCCGGAATACTCCAGTTTCTTTGCGGGGCTGGAGGACCAAAATCATTTAAGATGGTCCACCTATAAGGCGGCCATCTTGAAACATTTTTCTGTTCACAGAAATCCTCAAGAGGCTCGCAAGGCAGCCTACAATTTGCAATGTGGGGAGGATCAGGCCCCACAAGAATTTGTGCAGGAGTTAAAGCGTGCTTTTGCGCAGACCACCAGAAGGGTGCGCACAGACAGTAGAGAATTCATTAATACATTTTTTCATGCCTTGCCCAAATACATAATGACCCAGCTCGTGAGGGATTTTCACGAGAAAAGATCTTTAGACTGGGTCATTGAACAGGCTACCCGGATCTATGAGGTGCAGAAACCGGTAGATAGCAAAAGTAATGCCCAGAAAAACCCCAAAGCCAACAGCACCCCTGCTGCTGCCAAGGTGGCAGAGGTAAAGGTCACCCCCGTTTTGGATTTGGAGATGGGGGGGCCTAAAAACCTACCTGCACCTAATAATGCTAGGCCCAGGAGGTCCTCGGGTCAGTCACAGACAGGGAGCCAAGGAGGCAGCCCCACAAATGGGGTCCCTCGCTCTCCTGATTATGTAAGTCCCCGCTACAAGGGAAATCGACCCATCCTGGGTTATGTGTGGACTCCTCCAGCCCAAGGGGGGGGATCCAGCCAAGCACCTAACCCAGGGAACTTCCCTCCAAACTTCCCACAGGAGGGCAGAAATTTACCAAACCCTGGGCAGAACTTTTTCCCCAGATATCCACCCGACTTTCAGCCCCAAAACCATCCATCCTTCTTTCCCCAATTCCCTGAGCCCAGACCACTGAATCCGGGAGAGGGGAGGCCAAGGGTGGAGGGGTACCCAAACCTTCCCAACCCGGGGTATTACCAGAGGAGGGACAGCTACCCTTCCCGGGATCAGCCCAGGGGAGAAAACAGGGCCCCGTATCAGCCTGAGCGGGTTTCCCAGTTAGAGCGCCAGGTTCAAAACATGGCGCGGGATCTGGGTCACATACTGAGGGCTCAGCAGAACCCTCAGATCGGCATGCCGGCGCAGAACGCACCCAACTCTGGACCTGGTGCTCCAGAACAATGACGGGGGCAGCACCCCGATAACTCACCGGTTCCCAGGGAGGAGGCACAAAGGGAAGGGGGGTGTAAAGCCTTGGAGGAAGCTTCCTTCCTCACTTGTAAACAGCCCCTGGAAACCCAGGAACCGGAAACAAAATCTCTTACCCCTGAAAGTCTGCCTCCTAAGGAGAAGAGGGGGGGTAGGAGAAACAAAAGACCCAAACAGACTCAGTTTGAGGAGGCACAGATCTTCCAATTTGAGGGAGAGGGATCCTCAGAGGATCTTGGGAAAAGGATCTTCTCCTTCAGAGATGGGGGAACTCCTCCCAAGGAAAAATGGGTCCCTAGGGATGCAAATCCAGACTGGGGAGATGTGGAGACTGAGCTACCGCCGCCCACCATCTCATCCCAGAACCAACAGCAAGAAAATTCCCTGGTTCAAACCCACCCTGGGGACTGCCTCCAAAAAGGGGGGGGGGGCGGCCCAGAACCGGAACCAGGGGAACCCACAATGGCTCTGATCTCTAGTTGCCAAATTTTTCTTTCAGATTCCCAAGGCTCTCCACAGAATTCTGCCCAAAATTCTTCTCTCGCGATGTCCAGAACCAGAAAATTAGCCCACCAGTTGTCCAAAAATGTACATTATCTGTGCCCCCTTGAGGAGAAGGAGGGAAGATACTATGCCCCGGTACAAGTACAGGGGCAGGGTACAATCTCAGCGCTGGTGGACACTGGATCTCAAGCTACCCTTCTGTCCAGAAGGGCCTTTGATGAACTGAATGCAGGAAGGGGAGAGAATTACCAAATTCCTCTCACCTCTCTTCCTGGACAACTGCAGAACTTTGACGGGAAGGAAATTCCCGTTGAGGGGACTGCAGACTTGGACATTAAGATCGGGCGACACAAGTTGAAACACCCGGTCATAGTTGTGACTCCAGAGGGCACCCCTTGTTTACTAGGGAATGACCTCCTGAGAAGGTTGTCACCCCTAATAGATTGCGTAAACAAGGTCCTCTGGACCCAGACTAGCCGACCAATAAAATTAAAACAGAGTGTCAACCATGTTAGTTTAAACGGCACCTGCCACATGGTTGAACAAAAATCTGACCAAGTAGAATTTCACTTCCAGAACAACCAGATTCCAGACGTGACAGTAATAGCAGTAGGACAACAGACTGGTGATGGGGTGTCCTCTCTATTTCTGAAAATCAACCTTCCTTCCAGTTTAAGGTGGTATTCCACACTGGAAGGAAATACTCTGAAATTCTTTACTAATCCACAATCAGAAACTCCCACTCCAATAGTCCAGAAAGATGTGAAATCAGCTCAGAGCCTGGCTGATATTCAGCAAATTGGAGAGCAGTTGTTCATCCCTGTTCAGTTAAATGATGGGAAGGACTCTGTTCTCGCTCGAGTGTGTGTGAACAACGGTAAGAGCTTCATCAGCGAAGCCATGTTCCGCCAACTCCCAAAAGATCCAGCCATTCCCACATTCAAACTGATAGTCAAATGGGAAATGGACCTGGAAGCACCTAATTCCAAACATCTCCTGCCAAGCAGGTGTATGCTCAAAATCTCCATTGGCAACAAGAGCATAGTCCACAATTGTTGGGTCGTGCGAGACGTCCCTGCCGCCTTTTACTTAGGCAGTGACCTTCTCAATCGCTTTGCCATTAGTTTGGACCTAATAAACTTCAAAGCTTGGTCCCGATTAGCGGATAATCCCATGGGCTTTGATGATCCAGAAAAAGCATTTAGGTCAGCTCAATTGCTACCTTATGCAGTTGAAATTCAGATCAAAGAGGAAGTCACCATCCCAGAAAGGACCCGACAATTCTCCCTGGAAGTGAAAGTTAAAAGAGGACAATATTTGCAAAACCCTGATGCTTACATACATCTAAACGCTTCTCTCCAACAGCAAGGGTTGGGGGTAAACCCAACTCCATTAGTCAACATAGAACATGACACCATTCCAATAGAGGTGGATAACAGCGACTTAAAGAGTATTACTCTAGCCGCAGGCACCATTATTGGAATGGCGGTTGATGACCGACATTTCTCCATTGATCTTGGAAATGAACTGTTAGGGCCAATCCCCAAGGACTGCTTTGACAGTGACAGTGATGACAATACAGCACCAGACAGGATTTTTACCCGGCATGGGGGGAACTTCCTGGTGTACACTTCCTGCCCCTATGGTAAGGAAGATGTGACTTGTGACTTCAGGAGGGATGAGGTGATTTTCCAAGTCCATGAGGGCTGCCTTTCCCACCTGAAGCCTCCAGTCCAAATCAGCACTCTGGCCAGGGACTTCTCCACCCAGCTGGAGGAGGCCTCTGAAATAGCCAAACCAGTCTTTCCAGGCTTCAGGCAGATGGTGGAAGAGAGAGTCAACCTAGCTGATGCCTGTGTGACTCTGGAACAAAAGCAAAAGTTGAAACAAGTTTTCTTGGATTTCCAAGATCTCTTTGCGGTAGACTCATATGACTGTGGTCGCACTGACATCCACACAACAACAATCCCCACGGACCCTGGCATGACTCCAGTGTTTGTGAAGCAATATCGCTTGCCTCTCGCATCAATGGAGTCCCTTACTGAAATAATTAAGAACCTTGAGTCCCGGGGAATAATCCGTCCAGTCCACAGAACCTTCAATAATCCGGTGCTGGGAATATTGAAGCCAAACGGCCAGTGGAGACTCTGTGCTGACCTCAGGGAGCTCAACAAACGGGTCCATACTTCCCGATGGCCTCTGCCCTACATTGACCAAGGGCTGGCCCAGATCCAGGGGTCACAGGTATTCACTGCAATAGACCTGACCAATGGGTACTGGACCGTGCCTGTCAGTAGGGAGGACCAATACAAACTGGCTTTTACCTTTGGGGGCCAGCAGTACACCTGGACCCGGACTCCCTTCGGATACCTCGACTCCGGCAATGAATTCAACATTTTTCTACACAAGGCCATGCCCGACTTGGGTGCGAGGGGTAACCTGGCTTATGTAGATGATGTCCTCATCAAAAGCTCAACTGTGGAGGAACACCTAGCGGAGATCCGTTATGTTCTGACACAGTTGAGGGCCGCCGGAGCAAAACTTTCCTTTCAAAAAGCACAGTGGTGCAGAACCCGTGTTAATTTCTTGGGGCATGAGATTACTCCTCAGGGTCTCTGTCCCCAGGAAAAGAAAGTGGAAGCACTTCAGAAACTGAAAGACCCCACAACTCTGCGGGAACTAAGGAGCCTCCTTGGACTGACTAATTACAGCAGAAAGTTCATTGAGGGCTACGCAGAGATTACCAGACCCCTGATTCATCTCCTGAAGGGGGGGGTCAAGTGGGAATGGGGTCCAGAACAATCCGAGGCAGTAAGACAACTCAAAAGAAGCCTCTCACAAGCGCCTTGCCTAGCTTACCCTGTCAGAAACAAGGAGTTCTTCCTGGAGACGGGGTTCTCTAATACGTGCTTGACGGCAGTATTATACCAAAAGCATGACAAGGTCAATAAAGTTATCTCCTATGCGAGCAAAACTTTATCCTCTGTGGAGGAAAAATTCAACGATTGTGAGAAGGCACTCCTGGCAACAGTGTGGGCATTGAAGAATTACCGCCCGTTTATCCAGGGGGAACACATCATAGTGGAGACTCCACACCAGCCTCTGCAATATCTCCAAAGTGACAGAATCCGGGCCGGAAATGTGAGTAATTCCCGAATTACTTCCTGGATTCTGTCAATGCAAGGCTTTCCTGTGGAGGTCAGATATGGCCAAAACAAGAAGAGTCACCTCGCGCAAGGTCTGGCTGACTTGCATGATTGTGCCAGAGAAAACTGTCTCGAGGACGAAAGTCTAAAAATCAAGGACAACATGGAGGCATACCTTAATTCCCCACACAAAGTCTTTGAAGAGGACAAGTGTGAGGGAATGCCCACTGTCTACGTGGATGGATGCTCTTACCATGTTGACAACAACGGGGAGAAAGAACTGGTGGCCGGCGTAGGGAATGCATGGGTGAATGAGTCCCCAGAACCCTCCGCTGGATACAAAATTGGTCCCCGAAGTAGTCAGGTGGCAGAATTGATGGCTGTGCATCAGGCCATCCTCACTGCTGTCCAGCATCAACTCCGCGAACTGGTCATAATCACAGATTCGGATTATGTACGGAACGGGTACGTGGAGCACCTGGTTAATTGGAAAATCAGAGGCATGTTATGTGCTAATAACAAACCCTTGAAACATGGGAAGTTGATCCAAAACATTGATGATCTGTTCACCTCGAATGAGATGACCATCTATTGGAAAAAGATCAAGGGTCATTCCAAAGTAGAGGGACTAGACAAAACTGGAAATGACTTAGCTGATCAGCTGGCCAAAACCGGGGCCATCCAAGGGGATCTAATTGAGATTGAGTCCCTGTTGGGGGAAATCCAGGTCACTGCTATCACTAGGTCCCAGACAAATGCTCACAACGACCTTTCAATTGCACAATGGAGTAAGGAGACCCCTGATGCTGATTTGATCACCGCTCAGAAGGGGGATCCAATAATTGGTAAATTTTACCAGCACCTTGAGGACCCTGAGAACTTTCCCCTGACGGATACCGATTACATTGGGAAAGAGGACCTAAGAGTGTTGATGAAATGTCCAAAAATGTTCCGAATCCAAGACGGTTTGCTGGTAAGGAAATCCAAAGCTGGCCACGATCAGTGGGTGGTTCCTACCTCATTCCGAAGCCTGATGTTAAGTCACGCCCATGATGCGGCCACTGCCGGTCATAGGGGGTTTCACACAACATTGGAAATCTTAAGAGAGGTTGCATACTGGCCACACATGGGGCAGGACCTCGACCAATACTTGAAGGGGTGTCTTGTGTGTGCACAATTTCAGCCATCCGCCCTCACGCACCGTGCGCCTCTCCAAAAGAGGGGTATGACACTGCCATGGTCAGATTTACAAATCGACTTTGTAGGCCCTGTGATTCGCTCTGCTAGGGGGAATAAGTACATGTTGACCGTCACATGCTTGTTTACCAAGTGGGTGGAATGTCTCCCAGCCCCAAATTGCAAGGCAGAAACGGCAGCTGCCTTGATGATTAACCACATCTTTTCTCGTTTTGGTCTACCTCAAAGGATTGAGTCAGACAGGGGTAGCCACTTCACCAGTGAAGTAATGACAAAGATGTGGGAGATACTGGGGGTCAAAAGGAAGTTGCATATTGCTTACAGGCCAGCTTCTTCTGGGGCAGTAGAGAGATATAACCGAACCATTGTGAGCATGTTAAAGAAGTTTGTGGCAGATTCTGGGCCAAGTTGGGATATCTGATTACCTCTGGTCCTAATGGCCATCAGATCTACCCCTTCATCTGCAACCAAAATGTCACCATTTGAGTTGATGACTGGGCGCAAGATGGTGCTTCCGCAGCATTTGCTCTACAGGACCCAAGAGCAGACACTGATAAATGCCTCCACAACTCATGAGTATGTGGAGAATTTAAGGAAACACCTCCAACATGCTTTTGCTTACGCTCAGCGGAATCTAGAAAGATCGGCTGATAGCATGAAGACCCACTATGACCTGAAGACTTCCAGGAAGGAATATCAGGTGGGGGACCAGGTCTATTTATACAACTTCCAAAGAAACCAGGCAAAGCAGCGCAAATTTTTGCCTACGTGGAAGGGACCCTTTGAGATCATCGACAAGATCTCCCCTGTGGCCTACAAAATCCACATCCCCAAAGGTCCTTTGGCAGCGGGGGAAGACAAGTGGGTCCACATAAACCAGTTGAAATGTTGCCATCCCAGGCACACTCTGGAGCAACTGGAGGAATCCTCTGGAATCCTAGCGGGTACTGTCTCAGACTAATTCAGTTCCAACCATAAAACATACCACATCTAGTCTCTAAAATATTGTGATTTGCATAAAACTGTCTCTTAGTTATACTGTTTTTTTTTCAAAATAAGAATGTAATGTTTCGTTATGATGAAATGCATATGCTGCCCCACTATATCAATGGTGGGGGAAAAATGTCTATGGATAGGTATTGCCGCTCTTCCTTTGTCGTCCTAGGAGAAAGAAAACCTGGAGACGGGACAAGGAGGACGATCCGGAGACCGGGAGCAGAGACGCAACGGGCCCAGTGTACCGCCCAATATTCCCATCAGGACCGGCGAGGAGAACCGATCGATCCGACCAGGTGGAGGAAAAGATGCTGAACTGTGCCATCTATTGGAAAAAGATGAGGAAACATCCCAGGTCTTGCGAGTCCCATCAGTGAAACCGAATGGCCATCGCAAGAGGGGGGCTTGTGGGATGTATTTACCCATGCATCCGAGCCCTACCTCAAAACTGTGCAGTACTGACATGAAAACATCATGATGGCCAGAGCTTCCCAGAAAATGCACAGGGAAGTGCATGAAGAATAGGCTGCCACCCATTTTTGCCGATGTTATGGGCACAGAAGGACACTGCCTAAAACCACCATTGGACTACCCACACAGTAGTCTGAAACCATTGGGAATGACAATGCTGATTGCCAAAAGCAAACCCATAACTGTTGGGAATTCATTTTCTTAAATCCCAAAAAGGGGTGCAGTACCAGTACTCACCACTATCCAAAAGCTGGCATTTTAAAACAACACCAGATTTTACTTTTTTGTAGAAAACTGAATAAATGAACCCAAAACATGCCAAAGAAAGACTTACTGAGAGGTGGATCCAATGTAAAGTTATATTCTGAAGTGACTTGAAGGTTTATAACAAGACTGGCTGAGCTGGGGATTTCAGCAGTTTAAGTAAATTTGGACTGAAAGACATTAAAGATCTCAAGGTTTAAGAGAAATGAGTGACCTACTTTGAGTGTCACATAGGTTGCAATTGTTTAAATGTCATAGTTTTGAACTTAGAATCAGCATTCTAGCTGCATATGTAAAAAAATTGTCTTGACTTAAACTGGGGAACAAAAAGTGACATTTTATCTGAAACTTGGCTTAAGGAACTGAATTCTGCCTGGCAACTACCCCCATCAGGAGTGAAACTTGAGTCACAGCTGTGTTCCCAGGCCTAGCTGCCCTTTTGCTGCTCACACCAAAAGGGATATGACACTTCCCTGATTGAATTACCTGGGCTCTGCAGGAAATTGAACAAAGCCCTGTCCTGACTCAGGCAAAGGTTTTATTGGCGGCAGTCGTAAATGGAGCTTCCTCCTGAAGCAAAGGGGAGGGGCACTGCCTGTGAGAGCAAGCTGGCTTGGCAGAACTGGAAAAACCAGAAATTCAACCTTGTGCTGGAGGAAAACCACACCCCTTTGTGGCCAGAACATAACTCTAAAAAGATGAATAACTCATAGAGCGGACATGTGAAAATTTTATAAATGATACCATAATTCTTGTGATTTTTCTGCCCACATTTTAAGACGTGCTAGGACCCGGTGGTATGTTCAGGGGGGTTTTAGCGGAAAAGAGGATATTACTCAAAATGTGTGCATGTGAAAAATCTGACACTTCATCAACTAATGTCCATACTCCTTGCGCACATGTGTGTAAATTTGGGTCAATGTCCGGAATTGCAAAATCAGTTAAAAAGTGAAATATGTGCCATTTCTGAATGCAAGCCCCCAGGAAGAGCAGAGTTTGAACAGGAGATACCTCCTGTGATATGTGAGGGGTGCAGATGATTTTAAAACAATATGTACCTCTGCAAATATGTATTTGGTTCAAATCTAGATTTGTGTGTAAGTTGACAGGAGGAGTGGACTTTCTGCAGGCTGTAAAATGACATCACTCTGACACAACTTAGCTCCCCCAATCAAATGAGAAATGGAAGTTTGTCCAATTAGAAGCTGAGAGAGAGGTAGGGTCAGTGATGCTAGAACACACCCACATTCTAAACACATAAAAGCAGACAGACAGGACAGATAGGGACCTTCAAATCCATTTGCAGCTGGAAGCTCTGCCGGGAAAATCCATACTTAACCTCCATCAATCTCCAGAGAAAGCTGTGCAGAAAGATCCAGACTTTAAATCCCTCAATCTTCAGAATCCAGACAGAGAGCTGACCCAGGCCAATGTTAGCAGAACCAAAGAGCTGAACCAGAGTCCAGTTTAAAACCTGACCAGATCCGTGGCGAGGTCCATTCTAATTCAAGAATATAGTGTGAGTACCCAGCAAAACTGTGCAGAACCAATCTCTTAGTTGAAATAATATAATTCAATCTATTTTAATCTAAGTAGAACTGTCTCCTAACTGTCACCTGTCATTTTCTAGTTGCAAGCTGCACTTGTCTTTTGAACTTTAAAATTTCAAATCTGAAAAACGACCTTTATTTAATCGCTCATATCTCCGTGACCGTTTGTGCTAGAGACTTGCAGTAACTTTCATTTGGAAGCTGAGATCCTAGGCTTCCCTACGACCCCAAAACGATAGTGATAGTCCTTGTAGTTCTTCTGTAATTGCGCCCGGCGCATTCGCGAATTTTACCGCGATTTGCAAATTTCTTCACGTGTAAAACTCAGCTGCTGCTTGCCTTCCATTTGCCAGAAATTCGTTTAACCTGCTAATCATTCCTGAATCATTGTAAGAGTGAGCCTGGACTAATATTAACTAGATACCACTCACCCTGAACCTCTGGAAGGGAATTAAAAGCATTTCCAGCATATGTCTCATCCATTGCTAGCACATATAAAAGCATTTGGGCCTGTGTTTTCAAAACTCCTATCTGTTTTCTTTAAGCGTGCTTGGGGGGGATTGAACTGAATTACATTGATTGCATTTCTGAGAACTGTGTGCTTTCCTCCCATTTCCTTGCATTGCATAAAGAGGGGGGGAGTGAATAGCCAGAGAAAAGTGATTACATTGTTTTGCTGAAATCTTATCAAGTTATTTTCTGTACTGCATTTCATTCCACATTGCATTCATTTGAAACCATAAAAGTATTGTTGCTATCTTATCCATTTCATGTCAACTCCTTAGTGATTATAAAGAAGTGTGCTAGTGCCAGATTCTCCGTTGTTAATCTTTATCATATCAGATTAAGTGTGCTATTCAATTATTAATTTATTATAAAGTGTGATATAAATATCTATTCTTTAAATTATCAAATAAACCTTTTAACTTGCAAAACAGAACTACTTCTTGGCTCAGTGGGGTCAGAGGGATTCTGAGAGAGGGGTGTTATATAGGGGTAGTCATCCAGAACGCATGAACTGGACATAAAGATATATCAATAAGGGTTTCCATCCAGTATCCCAGACTAGGCATTGACTTAGCTGTAGTGTTGAATTGAATCCTCTTACACGGCGCCTCTCACAGCTTCCAGGATATCCGAGATCAAGGGCAATGGGTACCAGTCTTTGAGGGTGCTTTGATTTAAGCCACGATAGTCGAGGCAAGGTCTGAGTTCCTTGGTGTCCTTCTTGGGAACAAAGAACAACGAAGCACCCGCTGGAGATTTAGAAGGTCTTATGGTGCCATTTTCGAGGTTGGTATCCAGGTATTCTCGGAGGGCCTTCTTTTCAGATTCGGAAAGGATGAACATTCTGCCGAAGGGAATCACTGCTGAGGGATCTGTATCTATGACGCAGTCTTCAGGTCTGTGAGGGGGTAAGGCCTAGACTATGGCAGTTGAAAATACATCAGCATATCCTTGATAGGCCTCAGGGACTTGTATGATATTGGAAACCATGAGTGGTGTTTGCTGGTCTCTTGGTGGTTCTTTAGGGGGTGTCAAGGAGGGATCCAGGAATAGACAGTGAGACATGCAAAACTCTGAGCCTAGGAATAGTGATCCTGCTGTCCAGTTGATATACAGATTGTGCTTCTGTAACCAGGGCATACCCAATACCATGGGGTAATGAGCTGACTTAATGATGTCGAATCTGATCCGCTCTTGATGATGGTTTATAGAAAGCTGGATCTCTTTAGTCTGCAGGCTTATGGGCCCTGAAGTGAGGGGTCTTCCATCGATTGCTTCCACCGGCTGCATGGTTCTTCGTGTCTCGTATGGAATATGATGACTAACAATCCAAACTTGATCAATGAAAATTCCCATAGCTCCGCAGTCTACAAAGGCCAAGATGGAATAGGTCTTATTCTTGGAGGGCGATAGGAAGGCCTGCAGTATCACCAAATTGTTTTGTCCAGGAGAGTTCAAGGATGGAATTGATGTGGAGCAAACATCTCTCTCCCGAAGCTCTGCTCCATCTAGGATCGGGAGCTGGCGTTTCCTGAACGCCGAGGAGGGGCTAGAGGACACTCCCTAACCAAGTGTTTATCTGAGGCATAATACATGCACAACCCCGTATGGATCCTTCTCATCCTTTCTTGCGGGGATATAGGTCCACGGAAGGCTCCTATCTGCATGGGTTCTGGTTCAGTGACTGAGCCTGGGTTTGTGTCTGTCTTGGTGGTACTCTCAAAGGACACTTTCGGAGGATTTCCTCTGGATTTCTTCTTCTCGGCCTTCCTTTCCTGGATTCGAAAGTCTATTTGCATGGCAAGGTCCATTAGTGCCTGGAATGAGTTTGGGCGAGCCACTCGGGCCAACTCATCCTTAATCTCCTCATTCAGTCCTCTCCTGAAAAGGGTAAAACTCGCCTCAGGGGACCAATCAGCTTCCTTGGCTAATTGCTTGAATCGGGTTACAAAGGTGAGCATATCCTGCGATCCCTGCCGGAAGTCTAACAGGCGTTCCTGGGCACTATAGACCTGCTCTGGGCGATCAAACATGGTTTTAAGGGCTTGTATGATCCCATCATAGTCATCTAGGAGGGCATCGTCGGAAATTAACGAGGGGCGTAGCCCAGGTTAATGCATTTCCTAAAAGGTGAGAAATTATGAAACTCACTTTAGCTCTGGGAGTCGAAAAGTAGTAGGGCTTAAAGGTAAAGTGGACCAAACATGAATCCAGGAATCCACGACGGGTTTTTGCCGACCCATCGTATTAGTCAACTATGCCACCCAGCAACACACTTTCTTTTGTGGCAGAATCTTGGGATAGAACCAATTGCTTAAGAGCTGCGGTTTCCGCTTTGAGATTCTGTACCTCGGTTGATAGTTCTTGCATGCCACTCATCAGGTCCTGAACGGCTGCTTCCATGTCCATATCTAGTTCGGTTGGGTGGCGTCTCAAACTGTCAAGGAGTTCCCCCCTTCTCACCTGAGTCCGATCTTTGCTGGATTTCTTGGTCGATGCCTTCTTGCGGACGGATTGGGTCTTGAATAAGGCTGCACAAGTCTCTTCCGACTCCAGCGTGCGTTCAAAGTTCCGGGATGCAACGATCCAAGAATCCGGGAATGTAAGAGAGTGCACTACACAGCACACGACTCCAGGAAGTAAGAAGGAAAGGAGAGGGACTAGGAATGGAGTTTAGAAGGGACAGAATCAGGGAAAACTATACCACGAGCTACGGAGCACACTTCTGGTCGCTACTTCGCAATAGCATTGAGACGCGCGAAGCCGCGGGGGCGTGTTCTATTAATAGAACACGCTACGTCCAACGTGTGGAGCGAGGAAGGTGTTTCACGCTGGACGGCCATGTTGGGAGTACCAGGTAGTGTAAGCCCCGCTGAGACAAGGACCGGGAAGTCCAAAAGGGTCGCGTTCTGTAGGTCATGACAAGATAGATTTAATGGAGACATCATGGAGAAAAACACCTGCAACGGCAGAATTCATCAAAGCAAGGTAACACAAGTTACCTTGATTTGATGATTGATTTGCATGCATCCTAAATTATGATGCATGCATCATTAACATGCTGCTGCAGCATGCAACGTTGAAGGGCCCTGGGCCGCCTGTACCTTCTGTACCCTATTTAGGTTTTATCCTATCCGAGCACGGAATCAAGGTGGATCCCAGAAAGGTCTCAGCTATACTCGAATGGCCCGCTCCCTCTTCTGTGAAAGAAGTACAAGCCTTCTTAGATCTCTCCAACTTCTACAGAAGATTCATTGTCAACTTCTCAGAGCAGGTTCTTCCTATTACGGCTCTTCTGAAAAAGGACGTTCCCTTCATTTGGAACCACTCGGCGGAACAGGCATTCCAGGGACTGAAAAGAGTCTTTTGTTCAGCACCCATTCTTAAGCAGCCTGACCAAAGAAGATCCTTCATTGTTGAAACAGACGCTTTCGCAGGAGCATTGGGGGCCGTCCTCAAGCAAGAGCATAATAGAGTGGAACACCCTATAGCCTACCTCTCGCGCACACTAACACCTAGCGAGATCAATTACTCTGTAATTGAGAAGGAGCTGCTGGCCGTCAAGCAGGCCTGTTCTGAATGGAGACATTTCCTCCAAGGCATAAGACATCCATTCGAGATCCGCACGGATCACAGCAATCTCAAGGTGCTACAGCAGATGGAGTGCAGGAACACCCGGCAAGCCTGATGGGCATATTTCTTCGCCCAATATGATTTTTTTATTACCTATCTCCCTGGTAGCAAGAACATACTAGCGGACTGCTTAGCTCCTAGTCCCTCCTCTTTCACCAATCCACCCTTTAAGGGGGAAGTTTTGTTCCATGAAGTCCGATTTGTCCATACCATTTCAAAGTTTCTTCAGAACGTTCAGAAGGTGTCTCCTGAGGCATTAATACCTCTTCCTAAACTTGTACAAGACAAGTTAACCAAGAAGGAAGGGATGTGATTCCATCAAGGAATACTCTTCATTCCAAACGGCAAACTACAAACACGAGTCCTTCATTGGGGTCATGAATCACGGATAGCAGGTCATCCGGGTAAGCCCGGGGTAGGTACCCCAAGAAGGGGGCATACTGTCATGAGGAGAGGCCAATGGAAGATCTGGTCCAGGTGGAAGCACCATTAGTTTACCCTTTACGGCGCTCTGTGTAGCATTCTAGTGGTTCCGTTTTCAGACCTTCAAATCAAGGGTAGCCACGCCCCCTCAATGCGTTGCAACTGTTTCTCATTCTTCGCTACGCAGGTGCCTTCGGTTCCAGTGCCCGCAGTCTTATCCACACACTACTGGCTGTTCCGCTTGTAGTTTCCAAATTAATCTTTCCTTGCTGTTCTACCCTGTTTGCCATCTCTGCAGCGTCCTTTCCGTTAGCTTTCACGCCTTTTCTCCCACTTCCAGGAATTTCCTTCGGTCTATTCCTACCTTTTCTGCTCTCGACTCTTAGCCGGATGCTCTCTGCCGGTTGCCTTAATTACTTTCTCCCTGCGTTGTACGCGGCTCCTTTTCTTTCTGTGCCTTGGTTCACGTTTTGGTCTGTAAGCATTACTCACGCAATACAATCGCACCCAATTTCTACTTTCTACTTCAGTGAGTACATCTTGGTGTTGGGCTATTTCTTCAACTCAGCTTACCATAGCAACTATTCCTTTCTTGCTTGTTTCTTTCGGCGTACGCAGTCTGCGTAACCTTTTTCTTCCTTCTTACCTATCAACGCAGTCTTGTTTTGTTTCCGGATTTCCAACTGTCAGTATACCAATTCCCATAAATCGCCTTGAACCCTTCTTCTTATGAACTTACCTGCTTTGCCTTTCTGTTGGATTCCTGCGCACTTCCATCCAGGGAAGGACCTTCACCACAAACAAAGGAAAGACACTAGTGACTTCCACTCTGCTCTGTCTACTTTGAAGAACTATAAGGGTTTTTTGTGCCACTGGCTTATTCCCCTCTACGGGCTGCGCAGAGGAATTGCCATTTTTGTTGCTGTCTGTCCACCAGCGCAACCACTTTGGCGGGTTCCCGTAACAGACCCTATCTCTTCGCTAAAAAAGGAACTCCGGACCTGACTTTTGAACCGTCTGGATCTGATTTATCCTCCTGCGAATCGGACACCGAACACAGGTGAGCCCCGCAGTTGACAGAAATGTACATCACATTAGTGAAATCATAACCATATTTTTACTAGTGTACTTAGGAATAATGCTATTTGATGCCACTTCCTGTTTCATCAAGGGGTGAAAGGTTGCGTTTCATTGCTTCCTGGGATGTCCCTTTGGGGTGGGGTCAAGCGATATCACATCCGTTGATGTCATCAGAGCTCAAGGGTCGTGAGGCAAGAGGTGTGCCACTTTTTTGAGGTGAGGGTTGGGCCACTTTTTTTTGGGTGTCCGGGCCTATTTCTGGTCCCAGTCCGACCCTGGTTTCCTTTAGTTTATTTTAGTGAGGGAAATCCTCGTCAGGGTAGGAATCGTGAGGCATTCATCCAACCTTATATTATAATAAAGTTTCAGAGGAGTGTGGGAGCCCCTCTACTGAGAAGGAACATGGATTAAAAACCCTGCTCTATGGAATTTCTGCCACTCAGGAGTGTCTACAACCATGTTTTAGCTCACCCTTCACAGAGAAGAAATATCCATTTGCATATCAGTCTTTGTCCCATTCAGAATAGCAATCCAGCACTGAAATGCTAGGCAAATCTCCTCTGAACAAGAGTACCATCAGGAACCCCAGACACGTGTTTCGGCCTAGTTGGGCCATATCAGTGAGGTGAAGCTGAGCCTCCCTAACACACAGTGAGCAAGGGTAATCCAGATGTCCTAGAGAGGAATCTTCTTTGCAATGACACGCAGCGGGTCGGGATTTCTACAAAGTACCAGTGAGTCTGCCCAGAGGCATTGGGGACACTGGGGCATACCCACATGCGTTTACACCACTGACAACATTAGGAACATTTGAATACCGAGCAGATATAGTACAACGACAAACCTTGAACGAGTCACCAAATATGAGATGTCAGTGTGGGGAAAGTTGGAGCAAGTGTTACGTTGAGCGAGTAAATACCAATGAGATAAAAACCACAACAAAACGTGATTAATCCCCATATACGAGATGTCAATGTGGGGAGAGTTGGAACAAGTATTAAAGGAAGCAAATAAATAGAAACACAGTGATATTACTGCTGCCCATTTAAAGAACAGGGAAAATGAAGAGAAGTCTTGGTGAGAGAAGCACACTAAGCAATTGACATTTGGAGGTGAGGAAGATAGCTGGCAGCGGAGTATACCAGGGGATCTGCAAGGCTGCAGGGAAGGATTCCTGGCAGAGGAGTATACCAGGCAATCCATCAAAAGTATAAAGAATTGTACGCCATTGTGGCAAGATACCTGGCAGGGAGTATACCAGGGGATCTGAAAGGGCCATAAGAGAAGCCTGGCAGTCAAATATACCACCCACTTTGAAACTAAATATGAACTTTAAAACTGTGGGAAGGTACCTGGCATGGGAGTACACCAGGCAATCTAAAGAGCCCACGAAAGGCTCTCTGGCAGGGGAGTATGCCAGGAAGTCCACTAAAGTTGCAAAAGGAAATGTATCTATGTTGCACGCTTTCTAGCAGAAAAGTAGACCAGGACTCCTGGAAAGCACATGAAGGAGGTCTTGGTGAGTAGAGACCCCAAGTGTTTGAAGTTGTGAAAAAAATACATACTTTTCTGGGACAAGATACCTGGCAGGGCAGTCAAATAAACTTGTGTGGAATTTCTCATCTGAACGTGGAATTCCTCATCTGAATCAGAACTCTTGTAAATGCCGATCAATGAACCCTTGTAAGTCCTGTACAAAGAACTGAAGGAGGAGCTGAATGTTATACAATCTTTTTCTGAATCCAGTACAAAGAAACCAAGACAGAATTGAATATTATGGAATGTATTGTTTGCACAAAAACTTTCAGAACCTAATGCGAAGAATCAGGAAGAATGTGGTTTAAAATACACTTTTGCCAGCCTATCTGAACATTGACAAACTGCTGATAATCAGGAAGACTGTTATTTAAAAGAGGCACTTTTGCCCTCCTACCTCAACATTGAGAAGCTGTTGTCTGAGACCTTTTTTGTTATTCTGCCTGAAACCACTAGAAGAAAGGAATCACCCTCTGGATCTGAGGATATGTCCTTGGAAAATACTTTTCTGTTGGATTTGCTTATTTTCTTTTGATCATGAACACTTTTTGCCAATAATACTTCAGAGGCATTTTATTTTACGCTTAGGTATTTGTTTTAGGGTCAGGGCCAGATTAGAATGTTTTGGACACAAGGACAGTTACAGTTTTAAAAACTTGACACAGACTGATTGTAGTTTTTTTCCTAGGTAGTGAAACCCTCTTTAGGATAGACATAGAGAGGCATTCATCCAACTTATTTTTGATTAATAAATATGTCTGAAACTTAGAAAACAATACCTTTGTGTCTGCCTCTCATTTCTGAGCCCCCCGCACTTGTGTCCGAGTTTCATCCATGACTCCTCACATATGGTGCCAGGAGTGGGGTTGAGCTCAGTTGACTCAAACTGGAGAACCCTCAGATTTGAGAAACTTAGCAACAGATCTTCTGCTCCATCAATAGGTACAGAACATCCCATTGGGTTTTCATTGACCTAGTAGCAGGGGAGAGTTGATACAACCCGGAGACCGGGTATTAATACCTACTGATTTAGTCCTCATACCCCCATCTGGAACTTGCATTAGACTTGCCTCAAAATCAGGCTGATCCTGGCAATATGGTTTAGACGTCATAGCAGGAGTCATAGACCCTGATTATAGAGGCAACATAAATGTTTTGGTTCAAAACAGCGGGAAGAAGGCATATCAAGTAACGGCAGGTGAAACGATAGCCAGGGTTCTCACCTGGCCTTCACAAAAGATTCTGGGAAGGCTGGAACGAAGCAGACACATTGTCCCTACAAGATATGTATCAGGACAACGCCCCACTCACCTTCGAAGGATGTAAACATAGATTCGGCCTCGTCGAAAACCACAGATTTAAATATATTCAATTACGCCACTGGATCTCACACCCAGAGGTTAAAAGAGCAGGGTTATGACCCCCAATGGGCCTAGAACTAACAATCCGGGAGGGGACACATGAAAAAGGGATCACTAGATTATACAAGCTACTGGATAATGCGCAAACAGACGACTCCCTCCAGTACATGAAAGATTGGGAGCGGGATATAGGAAGAATGGAGTCAAATCTGGAGGAGGGCGCACAAATTATCCAAATCCACAGCAATCAAAGAATCGGCATACAAACTATGTTACCGCTGGTATTTACCCCCAAGTAGAATACACAGAATGATCCCCACGTACCCCCCAGAATGCTGGTGTCAGTGTGGAGAAAGAGGAGACATGTTCCATATGTGGTGGTCGTGCCCAAGGATAAAAATATACTGGAAAGAAATACTGAGCCTGATCAGGAACATAACGGGCGCAGACCTACTATGGTCCCCGAAAATCATTCTGCTGGGGGAAGTGGCAGAAGGGAACTATGCAGCCTCAGGGAACAGAGCAGCCCTCATAACCCACCTTCTGGCTGCAGCAAGGATGACAGTGGCCCAACGATGGAAGACAGTGGAGGGCCCTACAACTCCATGGTGGTGGGTGAAAGTGTGGGGAGTTATGGCAATGGAAAACATTTGCGCCACAAAATCAGGGTCATATCTGAAATTCTTAGCCATATGGGACCCACTCCAGGACTATGTGGGGGAGCGGGAGAACCAATACTTTAAACCCTGGGCACTTAGAAACATCCATATCAGATAAAGGCAGCAGAAGATATGGCGAGGGGCTACCTCTTGGAACTGTTCTGGTTACAACCATGGTTTTGATTGGTTCAATTAATAAAAGGAAGTGGGGCGGGTAGGGTGAGAGGGGGAGAGGGGTGGGGAAAAGTATGAAGACAATACTAGACTCTACAAGAAAGTTCAAGGGAGTTGAATAAAAGGTTCATGTTGATAACAATGTTCTTAATATATGTTGTGACGAAAGCTCAACTATTGTCTTAAGTTAAAAAATGAAAATAAAGTTGGTTAAAAAAAAAACAAAGGGAATTACAAACTCTGGTACAATGAGAGGGGGAGAAAAGGCTTTGGCGAGGCAGACATGGACTTCCCCGCTACATCTGTGGCAATTCCACCAAAATCCTTTGAGGAAGAAGACGAAATTATCCCGTATTGGGCGTTTGCACAAAGAAATGATCCCTTGCTTGCAGAACCCTTCCTTCAGTTGTTGCGCGAGGTGGAGTGCAGAGAGAAAGTAGGTCCATTTGTTTTCCTAAAAGTTGGCCTACTATATAGAAGAGATATCGGTCCTGATGGTACTCCTAGATCACAAATAATGGTGTTCAAAAGACACCAAAAATAGTTTTAGAGATTGAACACTCCCATTTCACAGGTGGTAATTTAGGAACGGCTAAAGCACAAGTATAAATCTTGAGACATTTTTATTGGCAGGGATTTAAGCTGATGTGAAAAACATTGTGCTTACTTGTGCCTTATGCCAAAAGACCAATTTCCAGATGTCTCCTCCAGCTCCATTAGAACATTTACCAATCATTGATGTACCCTTTCCATCTATAGGCATGGACAAAGTTGGGCCCCTTGAACCATCCAAATTAGGGAATCAATATATATTGGTCATAGGGGATTATGCAAATCGCTATCCTGAGGCATTCACTTTATGCAACAATACCACACAACAAATTCTCAAACATTTGATCCCATATTGTTCACGATTTGGGTTCCTGAAGTAGACCCTAACAGACTAGGGGACTACCTTTATAGGCAGATTAATGTCAGAAGTAAAGGGAATTCTGCATATTAAAACATTGATAACTTCCATTGATCACCCACAGACTGACGGATCAGTGGAACGATTTAATAAAACCTTAAAACATATTTTGAAAAAGCTAGTGAAAGCTGATGGCAAAAACTGGGGTATCATGGCAACCTGGGCCCCTTTTGCTGTCTGAAAGACCCCACAATCCCCAACAGGATTTTCTGAATTTGTACTGTTATATCTCAGAGACCACCGGATGTCCTTGATATGTTGCGATAAACTTGGGAAGAGTGAGAGGAAGCCATTTTACCCCTTTCCCAAACAGCCCAGTTATTAAAGAAAAACATGGCTACGGATAGGACGATAGCTCAAACCCATATGGTTAAGACACAAGAACATCAGAAAGGTTACCACGATAGGAAAACTTTGCTTAGATCCCTTTCCATTTTCATCTGAGAAAAAGATGTTGTCCAAATGACATAGTTCCTATGAAGTAATAGAACAAACAGGACCATATGATTATCGAGTATCACAACATGAATAAAGAATTAAAACCCACATCTATCATATAAATTTCCTAAAGGTGTGGAGGAAAAACCGATTTGAAAATACCACTATAGTATTGACTAGTCAATTATCTGATGAATCAAATAAGAACAGTTTGATTCTGTCCAATCTGCCTTAAAACCGAAAAAAAGACCTGATGGACCTCCTGAACAGTTCCCAGATGTCTTTAGAACTCAGACAGGATGAGTTAAGGGGGTGTTTCATCATATCTGTACACCCACAGGAAATGTAGTCCATTTAAACCCCAAACGGATACCCGAGTCTAGAAAGGACATTATCATAGAAGAGGCGAACACTCTCAGAGCCCTTGGCCCTCCCTGATGGTACTTGTTGCCAAGCCAGATCAATCGTGGAGATTCTGCATCGACTTCAGAAAGGTGAACGCTGTCTCCCAATTTGGCAGTTATACTATACCAACGATTGATGATCTGATTATCGATTGGGAGCTGCTGTTCTCCTCTCCATGATTGATCTGTCGAAGGGATACTGGCAGGTTCATGTTAATCCAGAGAACAAGGAGAAAACTGCCTTTTACACGCCCATTGGACTCTTTCAGTTCAAGGTATTACCTTTTGGACTACACTGGGCTCTTGTCACTTTCCAGAGATTAATGGACCAGTCCTCCATCCTTACACATCTTTCTGTGGAGCATATATCGATGATATAATCATCCACAGTAGGACGTGGAAAGAACATTTACACCACCTGTACTTAGTTACCTGAGCATTGAGAAAGGCAGGGCTCACAGCAAATCCAAAGAAATGTCATTTGGCTCAATCAGCAGTCAAGTATCTTAGATTTTTTGATGGCAATGAATTAGTTCAGCCCCAGACTGAAAAAGTAAAAGCAGGCAAGGAAACACCAATACTGAAAACCAAAAAAGACCTAAGAGCCTTTTTGGACCTAGTGGGGAACTATAGGTGATTTATCCATAGTTATTCATCCATCACGTCTTCCCACACAGATAAGCTAAGACATGCACACCCCACAAGATAAAGTGGAAAGAGGACGACCAATTGTGTTTTGATAAACTGAAGCACATTCTGTGTAGTGAACCTGTGTTGAAGGTGGCAGATTTCAACAGGCAGTTCATTTTACAGACGGATGCTTCTGTAACGCTCACCTGATTCCCGCAGAGGCGCCGGTCTTGACTGGGTGAATGGCGTATCTTCAAAGGTGATGTGTAACACACGGTTGGCTCTTTGGGCTGGACCTCTGTGCACTGTATGTCTGACTCGAAGAGTAAGATGTCTGCAGATAGAAAATATGGGATTAATGAACTGGGGTTATTGGGTGCCTCTCTCCTCTTCCCTTTCTCTTCTCCTGTAGAACCCCAAAGGTTAACACCCTCACCTTAGGTAAGTGAACGCCGAGCTCTCCATCTGCCTCGGGGCAGGGTGCCGTAACCAGTTTCTTCACTGGATAAGGGTGCAGGCCTCTTGACCTCAGAGGACTGCTGTCCGTCGTTAACTGCACGAACGGTAAGTTCTGGGCACTTCAAATGTCTTAAAAGTCTTTTGTAATGATATCTCTTGTTTTGCAGGGTTCCGGCGATGGCGGATGGCGGGCTGATGAGAGTTGAGGATCAAACCCGCGTGAGGAATAGAAGCGCCTGGAAGCACGTAAGTAAGCGCTTGTAGCCTGCTTCACGATGCGCACTAACTGTCCCTTTTATCTTGCAGGTACAAGTTCGGAGCTTTAGAGAAGCTGAAGGGTGCTGGAATACCCACTGGATTCGGCGTGGGAAGGAGTAATGGCACGTGAGTAATAAAGTTGCCCAATGTCTTTAAACGCACCTTCTTTTGTCTTTCAGATGCGGGATGCAGCGCCGAAGGCCTCCGGAGCGTGCGAAGAGCTGGTAAGCTTTTGTCTTTCAGATGCCGGAATGCAGTGCGAAGACCTCCGGAGCATGCGAAGAGTAGGTAAGCCTTTGTCTTTCAGATGCCGGAATGCAGCGCGAGGCGTTGGTGACAGCCGATGGACCAGGTAAGAGATGCGCTGCCACTGAAGACCATAGTGCTAACCTGTTCTTTCTTTGTCTTTACAGGTGCTGCTGAAGACTGGATTCCAGGATGGTAAGCCTTTGTTCCCTTAGGCCCAGGATCAGAAGCAGAAGACACGATGAGCGTTCTGCTGCAGAGAATGCAGAATAACGCAAAGCAAGATTCATCCATCGGGTGTGGTTTAAATAGCCTCCTGTAGTGCTTAGGTGTCTCCTTCCACAGCTACGCCTAAGAAAAGAGTTCCTGCTTTCCAGAAGAAGTCCAGTGTTCTGAACCTAGGGAGTGGCTCCTGCCCCACCCAACAGGAAAAGTAGTCCCAAACAGAAGAGGATCAGGGGTTCAACTGGCAGGTAAGTAAGCAGCATGGTCTGCTGCAGGTAAGTCCACCCAAGCATTATTAGCCCGGCGCTTCCAGCGCTGGGACTGGGCATCTTTATGAGCCTGGTGCCACTGGCGCCAGGACAGGGTCCAAAAGGTCCCAATTGGGACTGGCTGGCACTCGAAACCGGGGTTATGGGTCTGCTTCCAAGGGAGTCGGGCAAGTCCTGATCTTTTGGAAGCAGAGATCATGACAGCTTCACAAGTGGGTTAGGGGCAGTTTTTTCAGATGATCACAATGGTATTGAACACCCTAGCCTGTACATTAGTAGGAAATGATTTCCTCTGGAAAAGAACTATGCCACTATTGAATGGAGGCCTTGGCAATAACGTGGGCAATAACCTATCTTAAATATTACCTTAGTGGTAGAAAGTTTCGGTTGGTCACAGATCATGCTCCACTAATATGGATAAGCCTCTACAAGGGCACCAATGCACAAATCATGCACTAGTTCTCTTTTTTTTCCCTTTTGTGCAAACGCTTCCTTTGTATGTTTGGGATACCACTGATTTTCTTAATAAAATCAATGGGATTCCCTGGGATGAGGAGTATTTATTGGTTACCCTGGATGTAGTTTCCCGATACACAAGCATCGGACATGATCAAGGTCTAATGGCAGTTAAGCATTTTATATGTATAAGATCCCTGAGTTTCAAGGAACTTTCCAAAATGCTCCTAGAGATGTTAAGACTCTGTTTGAATTCTATAATCAGTTATGTTGCATTGCCATGGGCACGTCTTTTGCCCAACATATGAACATCTTTTCATGGGCATGTGGGAATCTAATGACTTACTGTGGTTTACTGAGAAGGTAATCATGTGGAATAGATACATTGACAATCTGTTTATCATTTGGAATGGTACTAGTATAGATTGGCTTGATTTTTATGCACACACAATTGAATATAAATGCAAAGAATGTACGATTTACTGAACATCACAGTTTTCATGAGACCTGCTCTCCAATCTCATTCCAGTACCCCTTCTGTCCTCATCTGCTTTCGATATGGTCACACATACCATCCTGATCAATCGACTCAGTGAGAACCTAGGCATCATAGATCAGGCCCTGGAGTGGCTGAACTCTTTCCTCCTGGACCAACCCTCCGAGGTCCAACTTAGTTCCTTTCTCTCCACAACCTCTCTGTCCACATGTGGTGTTCCCCAGGGCTCTAACCTCTCACCCTCGCTCTTAAATCTCTACATGGCCCCTTTGGCCCACATAATCTCTACCTTCTGCTCCAACTTTCAGTGTTATGACACACAGCTCTCTTTCTCCCTACAGCCTCGTCCCCTCTCTTGCTCGTTCCTGACTGTCTATACGCGATTCAGGATTGGTGAGCATCCAACAATCTGTACCTAAATGCCAGTAAGACACAGATGCTTCTCATCGGGACCCCTGCTCCCACTTTCCCTTTCTAACTCTGGCCACCCTACTTGAGCCCTCTTCCTTCGCCTTCCAGTGAGGCAAATAACCTTGGTGTCATCTTCAACTCCACTCTCTCCATCTCTCCTCATATCATGGACCTTTCCAAGAAGGCCCATTACCAACTCCATCTACTCAGAGGTACTCTACCGTTTCTCACTTTCCCCCAGAAGCTCATTGTCTCCAGAGCCCTGGTTCTCTCTAGGTTGGACTACTGTAATAGCCTCTTTTTCAATCTGCCTGCCTCTAATCTCCGCCTTCTGCAACCAATCCAGAACAGGACTGCAAGACTTATCATTGGCCTCAAGCCAAGGGACCGTATCTCTCCAGCCCTGAAATCTCTGCACTGGCTCCTGGTGGCTGCAAGGATCAAGTTCAAGACCCTATCCATCGTCCACAAGGCTTTCTGGGGCTGGGGGCCACACTACATTCAACACTCTCTTCCTAAATACCTTCCTTCTCGGACCATTTGCGCTGATGCCTCCAACTCTCCGAGGGTCAGACACTTCTCCAGGCAAAGAGTAGGGGGCAGATCACTTTCCTCTGGAGGTGCCTCAATCTGGAATGGCCTCCTGTCTCTCTCAAATATGCGCCGGACCACCTAAAGTTTCAGAAGCATCGCAAGACCTTCCTTTTCTCCTCTGCGTTCTCTCCCTTCCTCCCCTGCTGACCTATATATCTGCTGTGTCGACTGGCTGCTTGGTTACCCTCAGGCTCTCACTGGGTACCAGGCTCCTCTTTGACCCGTCCCCCCGCCACACTGCCTCTGGGCCTGTTACGCACTAGGGGCTGTTACTGTAACCCCTACAGCCCCCCGCCTCCTTGCACTTACCTAGAGCCGCACCTCCTTGTACTTACCCAGAGCCACGCTGCCCTGACCGCACTTCCCATTTCCCTCCCACTTGCACGTCCTCATCCCCTCCCCCTGACATTTGCGTTCCACACTTGCATGATCTGAATTACACAAGGCCTAGCAAGATCGTTTGTCTTGTCCGCCCTCTGTGCCCTCCCTTGTCTTGTTGCGCCTAGAAATACATGTGTACAGGCTTGTTAAAAAATGACTTATCATATCATATTTAGACATTAACATCAAGATCGTTAATAAGCACATTGTGAATGAGTTATATCGAAAAGAAACTAGCTCCAACTCTATATTGCATGCTGATAGTGCCCACCTGTTACTCACCGGACGGTGAATGACTGAGGTCAGAGACCTCGCCTGGGTTGCCCTGGGAAGTTGATTGAAGAGCTTGGGTTGGAGCCTCCACCCGAGCGTCCTCTCTATGAGGGCAAAATATCTTTTCTATGATATGTCTCTTTTCTGTAGGTAAGGACAGGTAAAGAGACCGATCATCTAAAAGAGTGGGGAGAACGCACCACCACGGAACCAGCTGCGAATTCTGGAAGGACACAGGGATACTCCAATAGCTAACTGGGATCAGCTTCTACGATAAGGAACAACGATGGTGTAAACCAACAAACAGGCAGGTTAGTTAGGGTACTAGTCCCGTACGGCACGAGGAGCGCACTAGTTCCGGGTTGGTGCACGCTCAGCAGAGCGTCCCTCTATGCACTGGAGGATGATTGGATAATTAATAGTCCCAGTTCAATTCACGGGCTTATGCAGCAATGCGGATTATGGTACGTCCCAGGTAGCAAAGTCTGATAGGTATAACAGTGGACACTCCCAGTATGCAGCAATGAAGAGTATGGATTGGCCCAGGGAGCAAGGTATGATATGAATGACAGTGGACAGTCACAGTATGCAGTAATGAGGAGTATGTATTGCCCCAGGTAGCAAAGTCTGATATGAATAACAGTGGACACTCCCAGGAGTTCAGTAAGGCACCATTTAGCACGAGCTGATATGTTTCCCAAGACACACCATAAGGAACACTCACCGTGTTAGGAGCGTGGTACAGGGGCTCGCTTGAAGATCAAGGTAACAGAGTGTAGGTATTCCGGCACGCAGGTTGAAGTGCTAAAGTTATGCCCACACGCGGAAGCTCCTTAGCATCTGAAGGCTGGAATGCTGTGGAGCAACGTTCGGAAAGCGGGAATAGGCGGATTAACAAAAACACGAGTGAAGTAGTTCAGGTATTTGGGACACAGGAAGCAGAAGTCCGATGACAGGCAACGGTTCGGTACACGGAAGAAGCATTTAAAAGGCAGGAACGAAGATGGAACTTCGGTAATCCGATATCGCAACTTATAACAGAAGCAGCGCTTGTAAGTCACAGCTGCTATTTATTACTGAGGAGACGAATGCGGACGTACAGGAAGCCAGTCACTGAATAGTAACAATTGGAGGAACGGCCCAAGTGACCATGGAGTCTGGAATGGCTCAGGTGATAACAGAGCCTAATGGGAAATTAAGTCCGCATTTATCCCTTTCTCCATTGTAATTTCCAGCGCTCGTAGAATGGAGCAGTCAAGTGCTGCACACCGTGACGGAGGGAAATGGTCTTGTGCTAATTTCTCCTTGAGTGTGCATGCCTGCCCTGACGTGCGGGAGGGTCCGGATATGCAGGGACACGGCGAGGTGTGACACCACCCAAGGAGTTTAAAACAGAGTATCCCATTTGGGGAATTTCTAAGAATCTAACACAATTGTAGCCAATATGCCACTTTTGTAGAGAATGCTAAAATAACTGCAGGGAGAGTTTTGTGAAAAGGTATTCAAAGCAAGTTATCAATCGAGCTTATAACAAAGTACATGAGCGGAGTCGTACAAATACTCTAACTGTAGAAAACAGGCTAATTTGGTTGTCCGTGGGAGGCAAGCCACAATTAGATTTATAACCACTTTTAATGATGGTGCTTCAGGTGTGAGGAGGATACTTAACCGCCATTGACACCTTTTAACAAAAGACAATTATATTAAGCAACATATTGAGAGTCATGACACCATGAAATTTAGGAAGGCACCCTCTATTCGATTTAAATGATCTCCCAGCCTGTTTTTATCATCTAACTCAGTTTCAGAGAGTGAATGGCTCATGATGAAACCTGGTGGATTCAATACATATTAAATATCTAATGCTTATATGTATGCTATGAGTATTTAACAATATCAGCATCCACGTCCAGGTCGAACAATAAAAATCATTAAACATAAATAAATGGATGACATGCACCACTAAATATGCCATGTATGTATTGTAACCTATAGTACATAGGGAGTACTAAACTCGAGGTCAAAATGAGGATCCGGCAACATTTAAGAGCTATCAAAAATGGTGACTCATCTTATCCCATGGCCAAACATTTTTCTTTTTAAAACATCAAACAGATATGTCTTCTTTCAAGTACTTTGTGAATAATTCTATAATGTCTCATGGAAGATGGGGCGGGACAGAGAGAAAAGGTTGAGGCAAACTGAGGCAAGGTATATCCTTGATTATGATACAAAAAAACCCAATGGCCATAACAATGGTGAAGAATTACATGTTTTCGTTCGTGATTAAGTTCATCAATTGGTGCAAGGTGATGCTATGATATCCTGAGATTGTGCAGTGATACACCTCTATCTCCTTGAACTAATATGTCTTCCCGTAGAGTGCTTTCTTTTGGAGAACTGTGGTACAGCAATATTGTATAATGGAAGGAGAAAAAGTAACTATTTGATACATGATGGTAGAAGCCCCCATGTCTACATTTACAGTATTTTGTCTTTTACAAATAATGTATTCTTTATATATGGTTATGGTTGCACTTTTTATGATATTTGAACTGTTTGACATGTTCCCCTCTGAGCTGGTCCCTTAAATTGAATTATGCTTTAGTACTTTTAACGAATTAGCATTTTTTATTACAATTTGTTGATCTTAAACTGTTGATATGGATTTTCTGATATGCACTTGCACTTTATGCTTTTGAAGATTAATTTGTATCCCACAGGGTAAAACATTGTAAAGTTTATCACATGCAATTATTATGTATTTGCATTATTATCAAAAATTATGGGAGAGATTGGTAGCATGTTTTGTTGACAAGGATGCATTTGCACTTCATATTCTTCCTAAAAATAAATCACTTTAATTTGTCATTATTTCATTAGTGATGTTCTAACATATCTAGGCAGATTGGATTCTTGTTTATAAGAACTTAAAGTTGTATATCAGTATTGTGGTAAATTTAGAACGAAGACGGGGGTTCTATTGATTAGCATGTGTACATATGATGTGAATTTATGCTTTATATTCATGACTCATTATGCATTTGCACCCTATAAATGGGGTTTTGTTTGCACATTGGTGCCACATGTTCAATTATTGAACTATACAATGGTAACTCCTGGATGGATTTCTAGCATTTATTGATTATTTTTTAACATCAAGCACATTGGTGCTTTATGTCCTGAGTGCCATTATTCCAACGATTTATGCATTTGTGCTGTATGTAAAAGTTGCTTGCACTTAAACTTGATATATTTTATGCAGTCCCACTTTATGTGAAGGAGGTTTGAACCTGTATTATGTGCACATTGTTTTTATGTGCACTTGTTCTTCATATTATAACATTTAAGTATGTGTTTGAATTTCAATATCTACTTGACATGTTTTACTATTGGCACAGGTTAGAGCATTTACCCATGTGTTGAAGTTAATAAAAATAATCGAATCTGTTTTGGATGTTTATCATCTGCTCGTGTGTGCCACATGTTTGAGAAATGTAACCATGTATTGGAGTTCATGGATTATGCCTCCAGTTCTGAACCACAATAGCAAGGCATTGTGGGTATGCACTGATGATCCCTAATAAGGATGAAACCAGGTATGTAGTTGTCCTGCCAGCCTTGCAAAATGTCTGTCTTGGGTTGATTAAGCTATGTATAAAGTAGCACTGCCCTCTAAGACAAAGAAAATCTCCTGGAGAAAAGGTTTGCATCTGGGCTACTTTGCATACCCACAATGCCTTGCTGTTGTGGCTCAGAGATGGAGGTGAACTTCCAGCAATGGATACTAGCTAGCATTGTGGAATGTGTGCATTGGCTCAAATAGACTTTCCTACTTTCACATTTTAGGTGAAAGTTTTTTTTCAAATCTTTTCAAACCCACCATAACTTTCTTGGTGTTGTGTGTGTGTGTGAGTGTGTATATATATACAAACGTGATCAAGCGCTTGGAGAAGCGCGAAACGCGTCGTTAAGGACACTGCCCTGGCGTTCTGTTTTGTTTGCTGTGTGTCTTTTGCCTACTATTTTTAACCATCTATTAAAACTCGTTTCTGGCACTTGGACTCGAGTTTGCCACTTTTTTTCATTGGTACCTGTAGACCTCATGCTTGGAGTGCGGTTTTTCCCTTCCTCCATGTCTTAATGATATATATATATATATATATATATATATATACAAACATTCTCCTTTTTGTTGCGCTCAGCCTAATAGTGGTTGCTAAATGGGGTGTTATAGGAGAACTACTGCCACAAAATGTACCAAAAAATGTCCTCCTCAAACACTGCTCACATTAAAACAGTTGTTCAAGTTAAGACAAAAGTACCCAATCTAATTGTGCAAAAATCAGCAATCTATTCATGGCAGATTGCCAAAAAAAGTGCAAGTGCAAAACATGGACTTACAAAGAAAGTAAGAATTTACAAGATGCAGCTTCTACCACACGCTGCATCTCTCTGCAGGGACTTTGTCAGGTTTCTTCACAGATTGGAATTACGAGCTGTCTTTTATTTCTAGTTAAGATTTAGTTTTTAGTGTTCTGGTCATGTGACATCACTAGAAATGGTGCCAAAAGTAACACCACCATTGCAGCCATCTTGTAATGACAGATTCCAAATATTATGACATAGTGAATAACATTTGATGGATAACAGCATTCTATTTCTGCAACAAATAAAACCTTTGAAAATCGACCCATTTTGAGATATTAACGTTTGAAATGTATCTATATATGTGCAGAATAAATGCACCTTTTTCATACGAACAGTCCACAGGGCGTATGAGTTTTACAATATGTACATTGCACAATTAACATCTCCTAAAAACTGTGATGAATCCTATAAAATCATAAT
The DNA here is from genome assembly GCF_040938575.1 of Ambystoma mexicanum. NCBI lineage: Eukaryota > Metazoa > Chordata > Amphibia > Caudata > Ambystomatidae > Ambystoma > Ambystoma mexicanum. The sequence continues at coordinate 1,245,244,522 of NC_090922.1, read as the reverse complement.
TGAATCCCGGGTAGTGGTCTCCTCCCATATGGCCATAGAAAGGCAGCTGCTACCTGACCCTGACCCTGGGGGGGGTATCATGAGGGAGGACCATATGGAAGGAGACATATATCGGGGAGAAGTGTAACTCCATTAATAGAGACACACAATTCTTCCAGTCTTCCTGAAACCTAAATTGTTAAAAAGGTGATGGCTTATTGTAAAGAGGAGACAAGTGTTAGAATCGAATTGGGGTGATTTTACCGCGATTCAAATGTGCGAGGGAGAAATGACTGAAGATTATTTGCTCGAAATACTGTTCTGTCATTTCTCCCCTGAACATTCCCGATGCGCACAAACCCCTACCCAAATCCCCACCCACACCCCTACCCACACCCTCAACACACTCCCAGCCCCAGCACAACCCCACCCCCTTACTTACCTTGCCTTCCGTCTCACCATGTCCCTGCGACGCCTGTTCCCTTTCACTTCCGTGATCGGTAAATAGCGCCACAAGGTCCTTTTCTTTTTTTTCTTTTTTGTTGTCTGGTCAGTATTGTATAGTGAGCGGGATGTTGCGGGGGACACCCCCTGCGGTCTTTTATTTATTTTTTGGTCTGCAGGGCAGCTGTAGGGGACACTTCCAGAACTCCCACACACAGTATAGTAAGCGGGGGTTGGGGGAACACTCCCGCAGCCTTTTCTTTCTTTTTTTCATACCCACACCATCAAATAGATACTACCAAATGTCCTACGAACATTTAGTCAGTAGGACATTTGGTAGTATCTTTTTTCGTAATTTGGTGGGGTAAGTAAATTAGATTCAGTCATTTTGGCCGAATCCTTATAATCACCAATCCACACAATGTTCACATAACATCGCCTGATTCTGACAATCTCTATTCCAACAAGTATTTAAAACAATACTGCCTTGAGGAATCTAAAACATATGTGGACTCCAATTCCCATAACAACTGGGGTACTGAGACGAAAAAGAACAAGAAGTCAATGGGGAGGAAATGTGACGTTAAGCATGAAGTGCAGCCTAGTTGTCCAAAACTAAATCAGCTGCATGGGACATTTAAACCCAAAGGTTACCTGCAGGTGGAGGATCGAGAAGGGAGAGAGGATGCAGAGTACGTGGAGCAGGAAGCAAGACTGGCAGCAGAGGCAGTTGTGAGGAACTTGTGAGGGCGTCCTCACTTCTTTTTTCCCAGAATCCTCCTCTCAGGTGGCCAGGGAAAGGGCATCGCTTTTGGATCCCAACCCTGGGGGTGGATATGCTAGAGAGGATCACCTGGGTGGAGGAACTTGGGGAATAGGGAAAGGACGTCCTTAAGTGAGACACGGTATCCCCTTTCCCTTTCATAATGAGCCCTCTATCCCTAAAGCTTTTGTGGGATATTGTCAACACCTTCACTTCTTCTCCTTTCAATCTGTTCCCCCGAAACAACAGCTTAGTACTGGGACGAGGAAGAGACCAATTAGGGGGACACATCCTCATTTCATGGACACACACATACATCAGAAACCAAACAGAGGAGAAAAGGCTTCCTTTATTAAAATCAGACAGTTCCAATCACCACTCTGGTACTGAAATGAGGAGGAGGACTATGGAGGCATACCAGAGGAACAACCAGGCATGTCTGCCTAATGAAGTCCTCCACAGTCAGGCAAGAGAACTCAATGACCCACACCTGGAGTCATTTAACAAACCTGAGGGATATAAAAATGACTGCTGTTCTGAGGGACAACGGGCAGCTGGAGGAAAGGAATCTGGAGACCAAGGTGGATGGAGAAGTGCTGTGCAGGAGAAGGGGATGCCGTAGCCGTGGTCGGCTGTGCAAAGGTCTGGAAGTCCTGCTATCCGCCGAAGCAGGTTTGGTGGGGAGAAGCCGTGGAGCTCCTCATGACCACAGCCACCACCAAAGGAAGACAGGAGAGCGGGTGGTACATGCAGTGCAGACCACGAGAGGAAGGCAGAGTCTGGAGAAGCCTGTTGTGAAGGACGCCAGGAGGAAGAACACTGCCGTGTTTGACCGGTGAGTGTAAAGCCAATATACACTCTGATCGGGGCACTCCGGTAACGTATAGCAAAGTCCTTTACAGCTGCCGAGTGAAAGACAAAGTGATTAAAAGTACTGTTGAATGCAGGAAGTAGTATTAAGATATTGAATCAATTGTAACTGATTGAAGGCACTTGTGAATATCGTACAGACTAAAAATTGATTGAAAGCAATTGTGAATAGTGCACAGAGAAAAAAGTATTGAAAGCACTTGGGAATGCTGCACAAAGTCAGTTGAATGCTCATGGATGGAGCAAAAAGCTAAGTAGTTAATGAAACCAGAGTCAAGGAGTACAGTGTGTGAAATAAGTAAAGGCAAAGTCAAGATAGTACTAGGGAGGTACGAAGATGGAAAACTAAATAATGTCCCAAAGTCCAGAGTGTTCCAGGCATGGCAAGCTGAGAAAGACTTGTATTGGCACGAGCCAGAGAAATACAAATAAAAATAATAAAGTGCACGGTGGCTAAAGCAGTCACGGGAAAGTGTTTGGAGAATGTGACACTGAGGAATCAACTAAGGATCACTGTCAGAAGGACCCAGTGGCTATGTTACTCACCGGCCGGCGAGTGCTTCAGGCAAGCGACCAGGAAGGAAGTACTGGATGTTGATTGAAGAGCTCGAGATGGAGCCTCCACCTGAGCCTCCTCTCTGTTGAGGGAATAAGGTCTTTTTGATGATATGACCCTCAGCTGTACTGAATTACCAACTGAGAGACTGATCACCCAAAAGAGCGGGGAGAACACACCGCCACGGACCCAGCTAAAAAGAAAAGGACAATTGGTAAATACTTGGAAAAAGCAAAGATCATCCAAAAGAAAAGAAAAAAAAAGCCTCTCAGAAGCAGAAAGTACCTGGGTCACCCGCTCCCCTTATCAATGAAAAGGAACTGATTTGGAATTTCCCTGTAAGTACAGAAATGAAATTAACTACTATTTTGGATTCGGGTAAGAAATGAATAGATTCAGATATGAATAGAAATGAAGGAAGTCTTACCAGAAGGAATTGGACAGGAGTTGAAATAACCTAAACTAGAACAACGGAGGTACAAAACAATAAACAGGAAGGTTAGTAGGGAAGCTATACCCGGGCGGCACGAGGGGCGCACTAGATACGGGTAGGTGCACAATATTCAGCAAAGCGTCCTTGCGTGCACTTGAGGAGGCAAGTCCAAAACCTTGGAATGGAGTCGAAATCCACAAAAGAACACTGGAATGGTACAGTACACAGTACTTGAAGTCAACTGGGAAGAAAGGCGGTGGTAAATAAATTAGGACAGAAGGAAGGCAATCCAGTAAACAGGCAGCAAAATCCGTAGGACAGGCAAAAGTCTGGTACACAGGTAAACAGTTCAGGATCAGGAAATAAGCAAACCGTAGAGCAGGCAAAAGTCCGGTACACAGGTAGGCAGAAACAGTTCAGAATCAGGAAACAAGCAAAACTTAGAGCAGGCAAGGGTCCGGTACACAGGAAGTCACAAGTATTTGAGAATTCTCAGGAATGGATACACGAAAGGCTGGAAGGCACAGAAGATGAAACTTCGGATGCCGGTTGCAACTTTAATCAGAAGCAGCGTCCTTACCGCTGCAGTGCCTAATATACTCAGGAGGCGGAGAGCCGTAAGCCTGTCAGAGCTCACGTTCCGCATAGTCGGAACTACACGCAAAATTAGGTTTCCTGGGAGTTGTAGGCAAAGGCTAAGTTGTTGATACCTTTGATGTTGTTGAGCCCAACCTCCAGGGTAACCGCCACCGAGAGAAGTAAGGGGCTGAAAAATGTCGGATAATGTGGTGAAGCGTCACAACTTTGATAGGCACCTTGTTGGTTTGTTTCACCGAGCGCGAAGAAGAGGTGCGCGGGGTCACTCAGACCCCGATGTGTGACAGCATCCACCCCCAAAGGCAGCGCCAACCCCTTGCGGGCATGAAAACGGCGCAGAAGCAACGGAGCTCGGATGTTCACCAACGGTTCCCAGGATCTATCCTCCGGGCCGTATCCCTTCCAATCAACGAGGTAGTACGGACGACCCCTGCGCAGCTGGAAATCTAGGATATCCGCCACCTCGTATTCGACATCGCCATCCACCCTGATCGGAGGAGGACGAGCAGGTAAACGAGTAGAAGGCGGGCAAGGCTTGACCAGGGAAACATGAAAAACCGGATGCACTTTCCAAGAAGAAGGTAAAGAGAGCCGGACCGCAGCTGGTTTAATCACTTCAGTGATGGCATACGGACCCAAGTTACGAGTGGACAACCAAACTTTCGTACCCACTTTATAACTAGGAGCAGGAATCCTATGCTGATCCGCATATTTTTTTGCCTTAACCTGAGCATGGAGGAGGTGTTCCAGAACAGATTTACGAACAGATTTGAGATCCTGAATACAAGCTTGTGCAGCCGGGTTGTCAATAGGGAGTGTAGGATCCAGGGGCAGAGACCGAGGATAGTAGCCATACAAAGCAAAGAAAGGAGAAACACCAGAAGCCGAATGTCGCGAGTTGTTATAGGCGAATTCGGCGGATGGCAACATCGCCAACCATGATAACTGGAAATGAAGACAAAGACAACGTAGGTATTGTTCAAGAGTTGCATTGAGCCTTTCGGTTTGCCCATCCGTCTGTGGGTGATAGGCAGAACTGAACCTGTCATCAACACCAAGGGACGATGTCAACGCCCTCCAGAAGCGGGACGTAAACTGAGGACCGCGGTCCGAAACCACAATGGAAGGAAGCCCAAAGAATCGAAAAACCTGTTTCAGAAACATGGAGGCCAATATAGGAGCAGAAGGCAGCCCGGAACACGGAAGGAAGAGTGCCATTTTAGTGAAATAATCGATGACAACCCAAATTGTATCAAAGCCATCCACAGACGGCAGGTCGACTATAAAATCCATAGAGACCATGTACCATGGTTTATGTGGCACTGGAAGAGGCTGCAATAAACCCACAGGTTTAGATCTAGAGATTTTAGACTGAGAACATACTGAACAGGAGGCCAAGTAATTTATTACGTCGCTTGACATAGAATGCCACCAAGCCCAACGGCGCAAAGAGTCAAGAGTCTTTTGTTGTCCCGGATGAGCCGCCATAAGCGAATCATGAGACCAAGCAAGTGCACATAAACGCGCATTACCAGGAGGTAAAAACAATCTGCCCTGGATGTAAGGCAAACCTTGCACTATATCGAGGTTGAGAGCCTCACACTCCCTTGCGTGTGAAGAAACCCACTCAGAGATCAGGGAGCGTAGTGGAGGTTGAGGAGTGCAACCACAGACCACTCTACAGGGTAGCAAGAGAGAGTGGTTGTTAGTTTTACCACCAGAATTAGAAGACAAACGTGACAAAGCGTCAGGACAGGTATTGAATCGGGCTGGCCGATAAGTAATGGTGAAGTTAAACTGTGAAAAGAAGAGGTGCCAGCGAGCCTGTCTAGCAGTAAGACATTTCATGGACTTGAACGCAAGCAGACTCCGATGGTCTGAAAAGACTGTGACAGGATGACGCGCACCCAGCAAATGATGTCTCCATTCAGAAAAGGCATCCTTGATGGCCAACAACTCTCTTTCTGTGATAGGGTAGTTTTGTTCATATTGAGTCAACTTCCGTGAATGAAAAGCGACAGGATGTATTTCACCTGAATCGGGACAACGCTGAGACAATACTGCTCCAATGGCGGAACCTGAGGTATCGGCCTCCACTAGATATGGTAAGAGCGGATTTGGATGTTGCAGTACTGGAGCAGTCGAGAAGGCGGCTTTCAGAGCTTCAAAGGACTGTTGCACCTCTGGACTCCATTGGAATGCCCGTTTAGAACTGGTCAATGCTGTCAAAGGAGCTGAAATGGACGAAAACGAGTGAATGAATCGTCTGTAAAAGTTTCAAAAACCCAAAAAGGATTGTAATGCCTTGGTGTTAGTAGGCACAGGCCATTCGAGAACTGCTCTGACTTTAGAACAGCTCATTCTAATGCCGTGATTAGTAAGATCGTACCCTAAGAACTCTACTTCAGTAGAATTGAAGACGCATTTTTCAGCTTTAACAAATAAATGATTGTCTCGTAGTCTCTGAAGCACGAGACACACATGGTCAATGTGTTCCTCCATTGAGGAAGAGTATATCAAAATATTGTCTAGGTAGACGATGACAAATTGGTCCAGATAGTCATGAAAAATATCATTCATGAATGCTTGGAAGGTAGCAGGCGCATTACATAGCCCAAAGGGCATCACCAGGTACTCAAACAGTCCATACCGGGTCTTGAAGGCTGTTTTCCACTCATCCCCCTCTCGTATTCGAACAAGGTTATAAGCAACTCGAAGGTCTAATTTAGTGAAAATTCCTGAAGAACCAAGCTGATCTAAAAGAACAGATATCAGCGGAAGAGGGTATTGATTTTTTTCTAGTTATAGCGTTCAAGTCCCTGTACTCAATCCACGGGCGAAGATCGCCTTCTTTCTTAGGGACTAAAAAGAGGGGAGATGCCACAGGAGACTTAGATGGTCTGATGAACCCGGTGATCAAGGCCTTGTCAATGTATTCCTTAAGTACTTTGTCTTCAGGCAGTGTAAGCGAATACACCCTTCCTGCTGGTATCTTAGCCCCTGCCACTAAATCAATAGGGCAATCGTAGGGTCTATGAGGGGGCAGAACATCTGCGCCCCCTTTGTCAAAGACGTCCCGAAAATCACTGTATTCTGAGGGAACATGAACTTCCTTGGTAGAGGTAATAGCACCGATAAATGCATTGGAAGCTGCCAATGCCTGACAAGAAGACACCAGACACACATTTGAGTCCGGAAAACATTTTTCATTGCAGACCGAGGAAGGAAATTGGACGTTTTTTTCAGCCCAATCAATGGCCGGGTTGTGATAGCGTAACCAAGGAACTCCCAAGATGACCCAAATTGTGGTGCTTTTATCAAATCAAAGGAGATAGTTTCCACATGTCCGTCTTCTGTTTGCATACGGACAAGGGACGTGTTTTGGGTTACCATCCCAGAAACCAGAGAAGTGCCGTCTGCTGCGTGGACCGCCTCTGGTTGGGCCTTATCCAATATAGGAACCTTGTGATTGGCAGCGTAATCATAGTCCATATAATTCCCTGTTGCCCCAGAATCGATGATAGCTAGAGAAGAAAAGGAAGTGTCAGCAGTTGCAGTAAATACTACTGGCAAGGTGACAGGGGCGGAGGCAGTACCATGAGAGTCCAATGATAAGATTCCCGCCGTAGGGACTCTGCCTATCGCCGGGATTTGGCATTTCCCGCCTTCTTGTTGGGTTTCTTTGGACAGTCTTTCAGCTGGTGATCGGCCGAGCCGCAATACATACATAGATTGTGAGAACGTCGATACTCACGTTGTGCAGGGGTTAGAGGGCCCCGCACTGCCCCCACTTGCATTGGCTCTGGAGCGGAAGATTGAGTTGGCACAGGGTCAACGGTGGGAGTTAAATTTATTTGTGGCTTACGCTCCCCCTTCCTTTCGGCCCTTCTGGCGTCTATCTGCAAAACTAAATCCAAAAGTTCCCCAAAAACAGTAGGAACCATGGGGATAGTAGCTAGGATGTCTTTTAATTCTTCAGACAGCCCTTTATAGAATACTGCCGACTTCTCCTCAGGCCAATCTGTTTCAGCCGCCAATTGGTTGAAACGAGTAAGATAGGTAAACAGAGAGGAAGTGCCCTGGCGTAGATTCAAGAATTACAGGTCTGTGGCCTGTGATTTGTAGCGGGTATCAAAGACCCTGTTCATGGCTGTGATAAGAGCGTCACAGTCGTATAGAACGTAACTGTTAGTTTCAAGTAGAGGATTAGCCCAAGCGGCTGCCGTTCCCCCTAGATGAGAAAGAATAAAAGCCGCCTTTGTCGTGGAATTGGGGAAAGCAGTTGGGCGGCAAAGAAAATGTAATTTACACTGATTAATGAAAGTACGGTATTGTTTTGGATCACCTGTGAAACGCTCCGGGGGGCCAACGGGAACTGTGTAGCCATGAGCACAGGATTTGCGGAAAACCCGGAGGCGGCAGCCGTAGAGGCGCCAGAACCTGAAGCCGTAGCCCCGGAGGAATCTATGCCCAGAGTTTGAGGAGTTGGAAATCTCTGCAGACTGTCAATCATGTGATGCAATGCATCATGCGCTGCCGTCATATCAGTACGAAGTTCGGACACCAAGCGAACCAAAGCGTTCAGAGGGTCCGTCTCATCCATGGCTTCTGGTTTTGTTACTCACCGGCCGGCGAGTGCTTCAGGCAAGCGACCAGGAAGGAAGTACTGGATGTTGATTGAAGAGCTCGAGATGGAGCCTCCACCTGAGCCCCCTCTCTGTTGAGGGAATAAGCTCTTTTTGATGATATGACCCTCAGCTGTACTGAATTACCAACTGAGAGACTGATCACCCAAAAGAGCGGGGAGAACATACCGCCACGGACCCAGCTAAAAAGAAAAGGACAATTGGTAAATACTTGGAAAAAGCAAAGATCATCAAAAAGAAGAAAAAAAAAAAGCCTCTCAGAAGCAGAAAGTACCTGGGTCACCCGCTCCCCTTATCATTGAAAAGGAACAGATTTGGAATTTCCCTGTAAGTACAGAAAAGAAATTAACTACTATTTTGGATTCGGGTAAGAAATGAATAGATTCAGATAGGAATAGACATTAAGGAAGTCTTACCAGAAGGAATTGGACAGGAGTTGAAATAACCTAAACTAGAACAACGGAGGTACAAAACAATAAACAGGAAGGTTAGTACGGAAGCTATACCCGGGCGGCACGAGGGGCGCACTAGATACGGGTAGGTGCACAATATTCAGCAAGGCGTCCCTGTGTGCACTTTCAGAAAAAGAGTTTTGTGTTTAATCAGCAAAGCGTCCTTGCGTGCACTTGAGGAGGCAAATCCAAAACCTCGGAATGGAGTCGAAATCCACAAAAGAACACTGGAATGGTACAGTACACAGTACTTGAAGTCAACTGGGAAGAAAGGCGGTGGTAAATAAATTAGGACAGAAGGAAGGCAATCCAGTAAACAGGCAGCAAAATCCGTAGGACAGGCAAAAGTCTGGTACACAGGTAAACAGTTCAGGATCAGGAAATAAGCAAACCGTAGAGCAGGCAAAAGTCTGGTACACAGGTAGGCAGAAACAGTTCAGAATCAGGAAACAAGCAAACCGTAGAGCAGGCAAGGGTCCGGTACACAGGAAGTCACAAGTATTTGAGAATTCTCAGGAATGGATACATGGGAAGGCTGGAAGGCACAGAAGACGAAACTTCGGATGCCGGTTGCAACTTTAATCAGAAGCAGCGTCCTTACCGCTGCAGTGCCTAATATACTCAGGAGGTGGAGCGCCGTAAGCCTGTCAGAGCTCACGTTCCGCCTAGTCGGAACTACACGCAAAATTAGGTTTCCCGGGAGTTGTAGGCAAAGGCTAAATTGTTGATACCTTTGATGTTGTTGAGCCCAACCTCCAGGGTAACCGCCACCGAGAGAAGGGGCTGAAAAACGTCGGATATTGTGGCGAAGCGTCACAACTTTGATAGGCACCTTGTTGGTTTGTTTCACCGAGCGTGAAGAAGAGGTGCGCGGGTCACTCAGACCCCGATGTGTGACAGGCTAAGTGTTGATGGAAGCAGTCAGAAGGGGTATCGGTTGCGTGACCTGTAATGGTGGGACCGTGTGGTCTGACAACTGCGCCTCGACCGAACACCCTATTTAGAAAAAGCCAACTGAAAGCATATTTGAAGTCAAGCTTATGGGTTGCCACATCTTTGTTTGAGAAACTGAAGTTAGGAAATAAAATGTGTCATCTTTAAGAGCTGTGAGTTTTGAACCTTTGGGAAAAGAAGTCCTGAACTGCGAAGGGTCCCAGGAGATTGTGTCAATTTTGGAAGTGTGAGTCCGGCATGCTGACACCTTTTGACACCTTTTGAATAGTACAACCATTTGGAATGATTGTGGAATCTACTAAATCTATTTTGGTACTATATCACCCCATATTTCTCAGGCTGAGTCACCGGTATGAGTTGAAACTTCAACCTGTTGTCTGTGTCAACTTCATGATGCCTTCACACAGTCCAAAAGAGAAGAGCCGCAGGGAGAGTTGTGAACGTCAGCAGGTTGGCAGCGTTCTAGATTGGAGAAGAGAAACTCTGCTAAAGAGAAGGTGAATGAAGTGCAGCGGGGTGAGTGGAATTGAGGCCCTGCAGAGCTGGGCAGGTCCTGGCAGCGGAGTAAGCAAACAGTGACGTGCGAACCAAACAAATCTCTGCTTAGACAGGTAAGCCAACCCTGCGAAAGTCTCTCGCAGCAACAGCACAGTATACCGGTGACTCAGCCTGAGATTGAAAGGGGCCCTGGGACGTGCAAAAACGTTAAAGAGTATTTGAAGGATATTTTTTAATATTGAACGTATCAAATTACTATAAGCCAAAAGACACTGGGAGACAAATAAGGAGCAAGAGTTTGGATGTTCTCTTGACATAAGATGTCAGTTGGGGGAAATCTGGAGCAGACATTGCCAAGAGTCAAGAGAGAACAATGCTTGAACAAACCCTCATATCATTATTAGTAGCAATACTTTATTCGTACTAAAACCATAAAGTATTTGTATTTGTATTTATTAATTTATATAGCGCTTCATAAAAACAAATAAGCAATTAGTACAAAATGTCACTAAAACCATCATACATTCTACAGAATCAAGCATTTTCAAGTTAATTTCATAAATAGAGGAACAATTCAAAACTTTACTAGAAACAAAGAGTAAAATGGCGAGCAGAGTAAACCAGCAGCCTCGAGAAATTCAGACATTAAAATTATAAATCCCCATCTATAGTGCCCTTGTCCAATATCTTCATCCTAAGCAACCACACATATGAACTTATCGGGTAACTGCAAATACAACATGGTGCTCATTAAAAGACATACAGAGCTCCAAAGCTTCGATAGTCGTTCGGGGACCAGCTATCTTAAAAGGGGATTTTAAGGTATTGAATTCTCAATTGTTTCAATTTACCACAAACAAATAAGAAGTGAACAAGATTTCTATGCTCAGGCCACAGAGTGAGCAAATTCCTGAGCCACCCAGGCCCCAAGATTTAGTCAAAAATGCCAGATGGAGCATTCCCATCCTCGACCAGCTATACAAAGATTTCTCATATGGTGGTTGGATACAATCCAAATAACAACCTAAGCCAAAATCTAGTCTATCCACAATATAAGCTGGTCCCAGCTTCAGTCTTCGAGCTGCGTTCAACACCAATTCTTTGTGCCCAGTCTCAGTTGTTCTTTCTCTTATTTTAGTTTAAGTCTGTTGTTAACTGCACTGTCTGGTTATAGGGCTAATCCAACTCCTGGTCATTTAAGAGGAACTCCATCTTCGGGTTGCTGCCAAAAAGGATGCCCCTGTTATCCGCGCCAACACACAAATAGTGGTATTCCGGAAGTGCCAAACATCCAAATTCAGGTTAGCCCACATTCCTTGTATAATCCAATCCACGTGTGGTGTTCACGATCTGTTTTTGATACTGTACCTTTGTTTTTCAGCCAGTCGTGTCCCGGGAGTGTCCTACACCTCTTCCAGTTAATAGATCCCTCAGTTTGTTCTTGTGTACACCTGAGGGGTACATTGGCAGGAAGAATTTGTCCTCTACACGACGAGTTCAAATGCCTGTCCTGACATATACCCTCAAACCAAGCGGGGCGGTTTTTGACATATTCAAAAGCCTATATAATGGACGCTAACAACACCCTGGCTACCCTGGTTCAGATGGTGGCAGAACTACGTTCGGATATGGCGGCGGCGCATGATTTCTCTCAATGCTGTATTGATGAGATTCAGGCTGGTATTCGGTCTGGAGGGGCAGAGGCCTCTGCTCCCATAACCGCTTCTGGCTCTGGTGCCGCCATGCCTAGACAGGACACAGTTCCTGGTTACATCACGGCCCTATTTCCCCTAGCGCCCCCGAACGATTTAATGGAGATCCTAAATTCTTTTAGACTTTTATTAATCAGTGTAGACCTCATTGCCCGACTAAAGCAGCGTTTGTGTTGTCATACTGGGGTGGCACTGCAGCAGTGTGGGCTAATCACCTATTGGAACAAGGCAGTCACTTACTGTATGACTGTGATGCCCGGATTACTGCGTTGAGCCGTGTTTGTTCTTGTGTACACCTGAGGGGTACATTGGCAGGAAGAATTCGTCCTCTACACGACGAGTTCAATTGTCTGTCCTGACATATACCCTCTGACCAAGCAGGGATGGTTTTTAACACTCTGGAGTCAAGGCCAGTACCACAGGCGCAGGAGCTTCCCTCGCTCCTGTTTATCGGCATAGGTTTGCCCTGTGTACCGTTGACATCTGCTGCAGAACAATTGTGCTATTGTTTGCGGTCTTGGGCTCTCTACCACAAAGGCTCTGCGGGTCTGGAACGAAAAGGGCAAGGTCACTTTTCTCCTTGCCACCCTCTCGATTCCTGCTGCCTTTCTCCTTCTCTTGAACTGCTGTGTGGCAGCCATCTCATTGTGCTGTCTGCCGTGCTCGTACTGTGCTGTTTGGCTCCACCTATTATTCCTATGGGGAAGGGAAAGGGCTGTCAGATATGTGCAATTCTGATCAATTGCCTGACTTTGCCTGACCCTTGTATTGGGACATGCCAGGTAGACGGCTCTGGTGTTAGTCCATTGTCCTTTGTGTTGTACGAAAGTGTACGTGTTGGAAAGGGGGGGGTGCAGTGGTTTTGAATGTCCTACGTGAGAGGAGTGCGAAAAGGTGTCAAAGGAAGGGGGATACCGCGTCTCACCCATCAGTGTCCCACTCCCACTCTCCGAGGACCCCTCATTCAGGTGATCCTTCTTCACTGGTCCACCCCCAGGATGTGGATCCAATAGCATAGGCTGTGTACTGGACACCTGGATGACAGATCCCCGGGGACTACTAAGTGAGACACCTTCAGGTTTCTCAAATTACTTTGATGTGTGAAGAGTCAGAAATGAAAGCCGGACACAAAGCTGTCATGTTTTTGGTTAAAGACATTTATTAAATAAAAATGGGTTAGGAAAATGCCTCTGTGGCCCTATTCTGAACTTCCCTACCTAGAAAACAAAAATGAAGGCTCTGTCTGTGTCAGGATGTCAGTAACTGAAAAGCCATCCTTGTGTCCAAAATGCCATATCCTAACCCCCACACTATAAATAAAACACACCTCATTACATGGATTGCCGTAAGGGAATAACGATACCGGTAGGGGAATACCGGTATCGTTAAAAACCCTTGCCAATTACGACCCGGCCAATCGCTATTAGCATCACCGCTAAGAACGGTGCCACTAATAGCAGCTAGTCCGCGTGCGACCCCTCATCCCGTAAATAGCGGCACAAACCACCCGTTAAGAGAAATGAGCAGTGTTCCCACCTGCCACAGGTGGACACAATCAGCACAGGTGGAGGCAATGGAGACTGTGGCAGCACAAAAGGAGCACACCACACCCGTTCCCACACCCCTTCGCACACCAAGATGGTTCCAATACTAGCAGCATTACATGGGCTGGAGGACATGATTGCATTGCAGCACCAACAACAACAGGCAGCACAGAGGAGACGCAGGAGGAGGAGGAGGAGGGCGAGACAGGCGCAGCAAGCCCCACGAGGGCACCTAGTAATACCACAGAGGCTGCCACGAAACCCCAGGATCCGAGCCAGTCCATTCAACCTAATCCCTGAGCAGCAGATACACACCCTGTACCGTCTGGACCGGGATACCATCACCAGCATCGTGGACATGATACATGACGACATTGTGAGCCTCATAGACATCCGAACTGCCATCCCCCCTCTACTGAAGGTGGTAACTGTGCTCCACTTCCTGGCCACAGGCACCTACCAGCATACAGTAGGGCAGATGCATGGCATCTCACAACCAGTATTCGCACGCACGCTGACCCAGGTGCTCGATGCCCTCCTGAAGCAAACAAGTGAACACATATCCCTGCCACGGACTGCCCAGGAGATCTCCCACACCAAAGCTGGCTTCTATTCAATGGCAAGCATCCCAAGTTGCATAGTGGCCATCGACTGTACCCATGTGGAATTGGTGGTCCCACATCACAATGAAGCAGTCTACCGAAACAGAAAGCAATTCCACTCCATCAATGTCCAAATGGTATGTGACTCAAACAAGATAATCACACATTGTTGTGCCCGATTTTCCGGATCAACCCATGATTCAATGGTCCTTCGGAACTCAACGATACCACGCTACATGGTGCGACAAGCCGGACAATGTTCATGGCTACTTGGTGAGTAGCATGGCAAGCACATTGCAGTGTGATGTGGGGTGTGATTGGGGGGGAAGAGATGCATACTCCAACTGGGTGTGATTGGGGGGGGGATGCATGCTCCAACTGGGTGTGAATGGGGGGGAGAGATGCATACTCCAACTGGGTGTGAATGGGGGGAAGAGATGCATACTCCAACTGGGTGTGGACTGTCATCAGTAGAACAAATGGACATACAGATGTACGCCAATGTCCACCAAGGCAGGCCACAATTGACCGGAAACAAAACCACATGCAATTTGAAGCTGCACAACATAGAAAACAATCCAAGATGCCAAACATGACACATCCATCCACATGCACATTGCACATCATACTACACCCCATATGACACAAATCAGCAACATGGCGGCAATATGCGAATAGAAAATTTGCACTGCACAACATCACTACAGCTATGTGCCCTTGAGTGCATGCAAAGGGATCACCTCTAGCCATTGTACTGAACCACACCCCTACACCACTACTGAAGTGACGCTTCACAGCATGGCGACATCGATTTCAGAATGGCAGTACACTAGCAATGTGGTACCAAATTTGACTGGGCCCAGGAACACCTAAGACCTGTCGTCACCCAGGACATGGCAATAACTGCCGGAGTCATGCATGGTGCATGTCCACTTGCAGGGACTAGCTCATCTTCTCACATTGCAGTTACACAGATCGTCTCCATGCATGCTGGGTTTCCTGGATGCCAATCACAATGCAAAGTTGAGTAGTGTGATATGTACAGGTTGCACTTGAGGTGAACAGTAACAAGTCCCTATTGTTCCACCCATGCAGGTGATGCTGGCTATCCCCTGAAGAGGTGACTCCTTACCCCTGTACAGAACCCACAGAACAGGCACGAAGAGGAATACAATCGTGCACATACCCGTACCCGCGTCGTGATTGAGCAGACATTTGGCCTTTTGAAGGTTCCGGTGCCTAAGCAGGTCGGGTGGGGCTCTCCTGTACGGCCATGAGAAGGTGGCCAAGATCACCATGGCATGTGTCATGCTGCACAATATGTGTATCAGACGGAATGTGCCACTGCCCCCTGATGTTGAAATGCAACCACCTGATGAGGATGATGATGGGGATGAGGAGGGAGGGGATGGGGTTGCAGGTCAGGCAAGAGGCGATACCAGGACGGACGCGATGAGCGTCACCATCTGATCAACCAAATATTCTGAATCACATGGTTCAACTCTGTTGGATGGATGTGGGTATTAGTGCACTGGTGTTTGTGATGAAGCGCACAATGGGCCCTGTCCCCCAATAGTGTTCACATACACAATGATGAAGTCCAAGCCTGTGTTTTAACTTGTCACCAGTGTATTAAACATATTTTGAGATGAAAAAGTGCATGGCCCCAACTATGCAACCACCCTTTCCCCTCTGCCCCCACAAAACTCCCAAAACACCCTTTCCCCCCTCCCCCCACAACACTCCCAAAACACCTTTTCCCCCTCCCCCACAACACTCCCAAAACTCCCTTTTCCCCCTCACCCCACAACACTCCCAAAACACACTTTCCCCCCTACCCCCACATCACTCCCAAAACACACTTTCCCACCTCCCCCCACAACACCCCCATGTGTGGCTGGTACAGCGTTGCTGTCCTGCTGTACATGTGCCACCTACATCTTGCTGGCCCTACTTCCCATCCCCACCACCACCATTAGTAGGTTGGGAGGGTGTGCGCCTCGTGGTGCGCAAGGAGCGGCGGCGGAACTCGTCTGCCTCGAGCTTACAGAGGAGGAGGTGCCTGATTATTCCTGTGGTGGTGGGGGGTACTGTCAGTCCATAGCGTCTGCTATGCGGGTGAGGACCTGCCTCAGTTGTGCCATCTCCTCACAGAGCCTGTTGGTGCAGGCTTCCATGCCCTGTCTCGTCTGCCTTCCATTCTCCATTAACTCCTCCCTCAGACGGGCTGCCTCATCTACATGCTGGCCAACTAGCGCTGTGATCTCCTCCTGCCGCTGTCTGATGGTGGCCAGGTCATGGCCCTGTGTCCTGCTCGTGGGGTGGGTGCCACACCTTGATCTATGGCTCGGCCATCTGGTGAGGGCAGCTGTGGGCTCCAGCACCCTGCCATGGTCTCGTCGCCAGACTGGCCATGGCTGCTGGATCGTGACGTTGGCCGTGGGCTTGCTTCCCTGGATTGGGTGGGGCTGGGAGTGTGCATTTGCATGGGCAAGTCACAGGTCTCCTCCACGTCGGACATCGGCGCGGTGGTTGCTGCCTCACCGGTCGAACTGTTGGCAGCAGACAGTGGGCCCTCCATGGGTGTTTCCTGTGTTGGGGGATCACTGCAGTGGGTGCAGCAATTGTTGCAGCCATAGCTTCACATCTTGGTGACGTGGTTGGCTTGCTTTGATTGCCGCTCTGCAGGAGCACACTCCTCCCTGTGCCCCTTGAAGTGCCGGCGGTGTTCCCTGGCTCCTGTGCCCTGGCTTGTTTCTTAGCAGGGGGAGCCTGTGTTGCAGTGTCCGGCTCATCGCTGTCGGTCTGTGAGCCTGTGGGGGACAAAGACGGGGATGGCATTGGTGATGGATCAACGTGCTTCATGCAGATGTTGTTCATCATGCTGTTCTATGCATTGGGACTTCATTAGTGGGCATTCAGGTCATGGGACTGTCGGTGGGTCATTCATGCATGTGTCTGGGTGGCACGTGTCTGTGGTGATGCGTGCATGTGTGTGTGTTGGGGTGTGACACTCACATGGGCAGGGTTGTGTGCATGTATGTTTGTGGCCGCATCCATGAGCTCATTCTGGGATCACATTTGGGGGGTGCCTCACCTTTCACAGTGCATTGTTTTATGTGGACACTCACCTCCATCTGATGTTGTGGGCGCACCACGCTCCATGTCGCCAACTCCCTCTATGCATTCAACGCCAATTGTGCTAGCGCAGGTCTCTTCCCACTCCCTAAGTTTGATGGGTGAATCTCCGCCACTGTCAGGATCGCCTGTGCGGGCTTGCCCTCGTAGTGTAGCCGATGAATTCTACCCTGTAATATAACCCTGTGTGCCCTGTGTGTGACTACAATGAAAACAACACCAGGGATCGATTGTTTGGAAGAATGGACCCAAACGCGTGACAGAAGACTCCCTAAACCGGAAAGGAAAAGATTGGTTAACAACAATCTTACTTCTTTCCTAAGCAAAAAATGTAACAACTAAATACATCTAATACCTTAATGTAGATACTCAAAAACCACAAGGGAAGAAGCTTGAAAACAGTATCACAGAATGGGAGCCCTGGAACTCTGGTTCTAAGCACAAGAGGAAATACAATGGAAAAACTTCTAAATACTCACAAGTGACTAAAGCATGAAGGAAAAGCAAAACAGGACAGACACTTCTTACCATAGGTGGTTTGGGAGACCAAATAGAGGCAGGATACGTGCTCCAAATAAGACTGTAAGGTACAACAGGTCTGGGACTATTCCCAATGGCACGCAAACGCCTAGGGAGCGGAAGTCCCACAAGTACACCCGACGAAATGAGGACGCTCCCCCCTTTCTTCCCATGGTACAAATGGCAGTCTCTAGTCCGTAACGAAGAAAGGCGAGGAGGGGGTACCCACAGTCTTATGCAGGAGAGGACTTGCGTTGATATGGGTCCGTGGTGGTTTAGTGGTCTGGAAGTTCCCGGATCACAGTACGAGAGAAGGACAATCGGGAGGCAAAAGGCAATCCGTTAAGCAGTCCGGGTCGGCAACGTGCAAGAGGCCAACAGCGTTGAAATCGGGAGGCGAAGGAAATCTGTTAAGCAGTCTGGGTCAGCAACGTACAGGAAGCAAACAGCGTTGAAATCGTGAGGCGAAGGCACTCCGTAAAGCAGTCCGGGTCGGCAACGTGCAGGAAGCAAACAGCGTTGAAATCGTGAGGCGAAGGCAATCCACTAATCAGTCCAGGTGAGAACAGGGGACAGGGAGGGCGACGAAGAGGTAGGTCTGAAGCAGGAATAGACACACGGGTAGTGGGAACAAGGCACAGAAGAGGAAGGGAAAAAAATGGTGGTTACGGAGGTGGCAAGAAATAAGTCTCTTAGTAGACTTTCACACCAGCAATAATTACAAAGTAGGCAACTTGACAGCAAGAACAAAACATAGTTTGCAACTAATAAGAAGCAATGAGTGTCAGGAGAGGAGGAGTTTTATGAAGTTACGGTCACATGATCGTAACGTGCGTATGACGTCGGATGCATCAGCGTCTCACACTCAATTTCCATGGCAACCTCCACCGGGAAGAGAAAGCAGTGTACTTTCGTATTGGCCGGGGTCTGCAAGATGTTCCTTTCACCCTAAAAGGGCTTTTATGTGTTGGAGTCTGTGAGCGCGTGTGTGTCCTTCGTACCCTGGAACGTCCATACTGTCTCTGACAATATGGAGACGGAATTGACCTCCCTTGATTTCTGACAGTACCCCACCTCAAAGAATGTTTCCCCCGACGGGATGACCAGAAATCCTGTAAACACTCCGGGGCGTGAATATGAGCCAAAGGTTCCCATGTTCGATCTTCGGGGCCATAGCCCTTCCAATCCACTAGAAACAGGCGTACCCCCCGAGAGACCTTGGTGTCTAAAATTTGCTGCACCTCATATTCATCAGAGCCCTTCACCGGCCAGGGGCATTTGGGAGACATCGACCGAGAACCTTCCTGGACAGGTTTCAGTAGGGAAACATGGAACACAGAGTGGATTTTCCAGGTGGCTGGGAGTTGTAACCGAACAGCCACTGGATTGATCACTTCCAAGATAGTGAAGGGTCCCGAGAAACGAGGTAACAGAGAACTACGACCGGGTAGGCTTAAGTTCTTTGTAGATAACCATACCTGCATACCTTTAGAATAGGCTGGTGAATCCAATCAATGGGCATCTGCGTGTTTCTTGGTACAGCGTTGAGCCTCCAAAAGATGCTGTCTAACTTGGGAATGCAAGACTGTGAGAGAATGAACACAAGTATTAGCTGCCGGATTACTACAATCGGACAACAAAGACAATGGGAGAGTGCGAGGATGGTGGCCGTAGAGGGCCAAGAAGGGCGTAGTACCAGTAGCCGTATGGAATGAATTATTATAGGCGAATTCGGCCATGGCCAACAGGGATAACCAAGTACCTTGGTGGTGTAACAGAAGACAACGAAGGTATTGTTGCAGGGTTGCATTCACTCTCTCTGTTTGCCCATCCATCTGGGGATGATAAGAGCTGGAATACCTATCATCTATACCTAAGGAGGTGGTGACGGCTCTCCAAAAGCGAGAGGTAAACTGCGAACCCCTATCCGTGATGATAATGCTGGGAAGACCGAATCGTCTGAAAACATGAGAAACAAATAAGTCTGCCAACACTGGAGCTGACGGTAACCCACAACAAGGGATAAACAAGGCGCTCTTAGTCAGGTAGTCAACAATAACCCAGATGGTATTGTACCCCATAACTTGTGGCAAATCTACTATAAAGTCCATTGAAATCATATACCAAGGTAATCTAGGAACAGGTAGTGGTTGTAAAAGCCCCATGGGTTTGGTGTGTGAAGATTTACCTTGAGCACAAACAGTACAGGTCTTGACATAGTGATTAGTATCCGTTTTCATGGTTGGCCACCAGCTCCACCTGTTGAGTAATTCTAAAGTCTTTCTGGTACCAGGGTGTGCTGAGATTTTAGAATCGTGATGCCACTGAAATGCCAGAGAATGAGTTGCATTGGTAGGAAGAAAGATTTTCTCATGAACATAGGGTAATGAGTGCACAACCTGAATACCTTCTTCTTTGATGGTCTGTGGATTCTGCTCCATCCAAGCCATCAGGAGAGATCTTAAGGAAGCGTCTACATTGCAGCCACACACCACCTGTTGAGGAAGCAAAACAGAGGTAGGAACAGGTTCCGATATCGTGGTTCCAGGAATGCGTGAGCGAGCGTCTGCCTTAGAGTTACATGAACCAAGACGATATGTGATTGTGAAGTTAAAAGTGGAAAAGAACTCATGCCACCGGGTCGACCTAGCTATAGTGCATTTCAGTGATTGGAGGGAGACCAAATTGCGATGATCGGTGTATACCTGAACAGGTTCATTCGTACCCAGTAAATGATGCCTCCAAACCATGAATGCGTCTCTGACGGCTAACAGTTCACTTTCAGTAATGGTATAGTTCCCTTCATGAATGGTAAGTTTCCTGGAATGATAAGCTACAGGATGAAGGGCATTCGAATCACGACAAGCCTGGGACAACACTGCACCTACTGCATTGTCTGAAGCATCCGCTTTGACCACAAAAGGCAGGTCTGGATTTGGGTGTAGGAGAACAGGGGCCGTGGTAAAGGCTAACTTGAGTGAATCGAAAGCTTGTTGGGCTGCTGTATCCCATACAAATGACTTCTTGCTACTGGTCAAGGCGGTCAATGGAGCTACTATCTGAGAAAAAGAACGCACAAAACGTCTATAAAAATTGGCAAAACCCAGGAAGGATTGTAATGATTTCAAATCCTTCAGAGTCGGCCAATCCAGAACTGCCCTGACCTTAGCTGTACTCATTTGTATCCCCTGATCCGTGATTTCATACCCCAGAAACTCCACGGAGGATACATGAAAAACACATTTCTCCATCTTGGCGTACAGTGAATGTTCTCTTAATTCGTTGTAGAACTAAACCGACATGGTGTATGTGACTTTCATAAGAATCGCAATAGATCAGAATATCGTCTAGGTAAATGACGAGAAATCGATCGGTCATATCCCGGAAAATGTCATTGACGAAATGTTGGAAGGTTGCCAGGGCATTGCACAAGCCGAAAGGCATTACACAATACTCGAAAAGGCCATACTTGGTCTTGAATAACGTTTTCCACTCGTCCCCTCTCTGGATTCTAACTAGATTGTAAGCGCCGCGTAGATCCAGTTTGGTAAAGATTTTCGAGGACCCAAGCTGGTCAAGGAAGACCGATATCAAAGGAATCGGGCATTGATTTCTGATGGCAATGGCGTTCAAGGCCCGATAATCTATACAAGGTCTTAGGTCCCCTTCCTTCTTGGGTACGAAGAACATAGGGGATGCAGCTGGTGAAGGTTAATGACGAATGAACCCAGACGTCAATGATTTGTCAATATACTCTTTAAGAATCATGTCTTCTTTCTGCGTAAGAGAGTAGATACGTCCGGTAGGTATCTTTGCCCCAGGGATCAAGTCAATAGGACAATCATACGGCCTATGAGGTGGAAGAGATTTGGCTCCTTTAACATCAAATACATCTCTAAAGGACATATATTCCTTTGGAAGACTGTGGCCAATGACCGCTCCAATGGAGGAAACACTGTGTAACAACGGTCGACATGGATTACTGGGTTCTGGAGTCGAAGCGAAACAAGAAGACTCACAATGAGAGGACATAAATTCCAGTTCCCCAGTATTCCAATCCACCACAGGATTGTGGAGTTTTAACCAAGGCAGGCCTAATATCAAATGGAATTGGGGTGCTGCTATAATATCAAAGCTGATGTTTTCAACATGACCTTGATTTATGGTTAGCATTAAGTCAACCGTTTGTTCCGTGACTAAACCAGAAAGCAACGTTGTACCATCCACAGCATTGACCATCTCTGGTTGGTTTTTTTTATACCTTTGGAATACCCAAACTTTTGGCAAAGCCATTATCAATATAATTCCCTGTCGCTCCTGAATCTAGTACAGCATCGATGAACCACTCATGATCTGGAGAGCAGGAACAATGGGTAGGAATGGAAAAAGGCCTTGAAATCAGGGAGTCAAGAAAAGAAGAGCTTGGCAGTCTGACTCCTTCTACTGTCGAGCTTTGGCATTTCCCTGACGTTTGGGTTTCTTAGTACAGGCTTTAAATAGATGTTCTGATGACCCACAGTAAAAACATAGATTGTTTCTTTTTCGTAATTCCCTTTCTTCCTGGGTTAGTGGACCACGGACGGCACCTATCTGCATTGGTTCTGAAGCACCTGATACAGTAGCTTAAGGTACCAAGGCCAAAGGTGTGGAAGATCTTTTTTCACCCCTCATTTCTGCTCGTCGGGAGTCTATTTGGAGGACCATATCTAAGAGTTTGGGAAACGTGGTGGGCACAATCGGGACCGTGGACAAGGTATATTTAAGCGAATCTGACAATCCATGATAAAACATAGAGGTTTTTTTATTTTCCGGCCAGCCGGTCTCTGCGACTAACTGGTTAAATCTAGCTAAATAGGCCAACAAAGATGATTCACCCTGATGTAAACTTAACAATTCTAGATCCGTGGCTTGGGTTTTATAACGGGATCAAAGACCCGACTCATAGCTGCAATCAGAGCATCACAATCAAGTAATAGGGGGCTACCTTGTTCAAGTAAAGGATTGGCCCAGGAGGTGGCTGTGCCACCGAGATGAGACAATAAGAATGCCGCCTTTGTTTTAGAGTCAGGGAATGAAGATGGTCTGCATAGAAAATGCAAGCAACATTGATTTAGGGAGGTGCGATAAGTTCGGGGATCGCAGCAGGAACATTCAGGTTGAGCTAATGGGAAATGGGCTGTCATAAAGAGGGGTCCGGTTTCCTGCCCTGCCAATGCCGCTCCTGCACCAGGGGGTGCCGTTGGATTTGGAGCAGGAGGATTAGCTGGTATCATGCCGGCTTGTATTTCATTAATACGTTGTTGAGTGGCGGTTTGAGCAGCTGTCATATCCGCACGTAACTCAGTAACCATATGCATGATTTGGGCCAGGGCGTCGTTTGGGGCCATTATAAGGCTTCTGATTTTGTCAGGATCGCCTGTGCGGGCTTGCCCTCGTAGTGTAGCCAATGAATTCTACCCTACAATATAACCCTGTGTGTGACTACAATGAAAACAACACCAGGGATCAATTGTTTGGAAGAATGGACCCAAACGCGTGGCAGAAGACTCCCTAAACTGGAAAGTTAACAACAATCTTACTTCTTTCCTAAGCAAAAAATGTGACAACTAAATACATCTAATACCTTAATGTAGATACTCAAAGACCCCAAGGGAAGAAGCTTGAAAACAGTATCACAGAATGGGAGCCCTGGAACTCTGATTCTAAGCACAAGAGAAAACACAATGGAAAAACTTCTAAATACTCACAAGTGACTAAAGCATGAAGGAAAAGCAAAACAGGACAGGCCCTTCTTACCATAGGTGGTTCGGGAGACCAAATAGAGGCAGGATAAGTGCTCCAAATAAGACTGTAAGGTACAACAGGTCTGGGACTATTCCCGACGGCACGCGAACGCCTAGGGAGCGGAAGTCCCACAAGTACACCCGACTTCCCAGGGTACAAAATGGCAGTCTCTAGTCCGTACCGAAGAAAGGCGATGAGGGGGTACCCACAGTCTATGCAGGAGAGCACTTGCGTTGATATGGGTCTGTGGTGGTTTAGTGGTCTGGAAGTTTCCGGAACACAGTACGAAAGAAGGACAATCGGGAGGCAAAAGGCAATCCATTAAGCAGTCCGGGTCGGCAACGTGCAAGAGGCCAACAGCGTTGAAATCGGGAGGCGAAGGCAATCCGTTAAGCAGTCCGGGTCGGCAACGTGCAGGAAGAAAACAGCGTTGAAATCGTGAGGCGAAGGCAATCCACTAGGTGAGCACAGGGGACAGGGAGGGCGACGAAGAGGTAGGTCTGAAGCAGGAATAGACACACAGGTAGTGGGAACAAGGCACAGAAGAGGAAGGGAAAAAATGGTGGGTACGGAGATGGCAAGGAATAAGTCTCTTAGTAGACTTTCACACCGGCAATAATCACAAAGTAGGCAACTTGACAGCAAGAACAAAACATAGTTCGCAACTAATCAGAAGCAATGAGTGTCGGGAGAGGAGGAGTTTTATGAAGTTACGGTCACATGATCGTAACGCGCGTCTGACGTCGGATGTATCGGCGTCTCGCACTCAATTTCCATGGCAACCTCCACCGGGAAGAGAAAGAGGTGTACTTTCGTATTGGCCAGGGTCTGCAAGATGTTCCTTTCTCCCTAAAAGGGGTTTTATGTGTTGGAGTCTGTGAGCGCGTGTGTGTCCTTCGTACCCTGGAACGTCCAAACTGTCTCTGACAATACGGAGACGGAATCGACCTCCCTTGATTCCTGACAGCCACCTCCTGTGGCCATGGCCAGGTTCCGATTTGCAGCCAGTATGCTGCGGACACAGAGGCGGAGATCGTCCCACCGCTTCCTGCAGTCTTTCACAGTGCGGGTGCTGGTGCCCACCGCGCTGACTTTCTGGGCCACCTCTGCCCAGATGGCCTTTTTTTTTATCAGGGTCTCACGCCGCATGTCATTCACGAAGACCACATTTGCATTTGCAGCAAGCGTCTCCGTAAGCATGATGAGCTCCCCATTTGTACATTTCTCTTTCCGCTGCCGATCCGCACCTTTCTTAATCGCCTTGGGCCTTGATGGTTTGGTATGGCACTGGTGTGGAAGCACGTCCTGGGGGCAGAGGATAGCAATGGATTGTGTTTTTAAAGATGGCCGCTGTGCTCTTTCCCGTTCCTGTGCGATGACGCTATTACCGTTTCCGCAGGGCCGGTCTTACACCAGATTGCACACCAGGTGGAAAGCATCAATGGCGCCCCCCACCCCTGACCCCTAACAAATGCCAACCAAAAAATATGTTACATGTGTTGTAAATTGGGTACTCCATTAAGAACCAGATAGAAATACAAATGCAATAGAAAATGCATACACTAGACACTAGGTGACAGTCTTAGAATGTTACCTGTATGTGTTCCAAAAGTAACTTTTCTTGACTTTGCCCTTGCGAATTGAAGCACAGCGTCGGATAGATCCAGGGATTGGCCAATGTCATTTTCGATTGATAAAATAGCAAGCGATGTCAGTCTTTCATTGGCCATTGTTGATCGAAGTACAGAGTCGTAAAGAGCGTAGGCGCACCAGGTATGTGTGCAGCTGGTGTGGTTGTTGCATGATAGATGCTTCTTAGCGGTAGATGTATTGCTGAGGAGATCAGTTGAATGTGTTCAGTCTGGAGGGTTGACATCCAGACTCAGTTATAGCTGCGTTAGGCCTGAGGAGACGCTTAAGCTAGCCGGTGTGTGCTAGCTAGCTGTGTTTTATTAGGATGATGGGTGGTTTGATGGATCATGTTAGTATGAGAACAGCTTTACCAAATATGTCATAGTACTGCTGTGTTCTAGTTGAATGGTGGTGTATAGGAGAGAGTAAGCGTAGTAGTGTGATTTTGTGGTAATCAGTAAGTGTATGCAATCAGGGACAATCAATGATGTTGGGAATACCTTCTAAATTTAACTTTTAACACAGTGACGCTATTAGGGCACATTCATTGCTGTTGGTAATACTATCTTAATTCAACTCTAATACAGTGACTCTATTAGGGGATGCTTCTAGGTTCAACTTTAACACAATTACGCTATTGGGGCACACTCAATGATGTTGGGAATACTGCCTAGATTCAAAATTAGCACAGAGATGCTATTAGGGCACGCTTTCTAAGTTCTGCTTTAACACAGTGACGCTAATAGGGCACACCTTCTAAGTTCAACTTTAACACAGTGACGGTATTAGTGCACACTTTCTAAGTTCAACTTTAACACAGTGACGCTATTAGGGCACACTTTCTAGATTCAACATTAACACAGTGACGCTATTGGGGCACACTTACTAAGTTCAACTTTAACACAGTGAGGCCACTAGGGCACACTTTCTAGATTCAACTTTACATAGTGACGCTATTGGGGCACACTTTCTAAGTTCAACTTTAAACACAGTGACGCCACTAGGGCACAATTTCTAAGTTTAACTTTAACACAGTGACGCTTTTAGGCACACTTTCTGAGTTCAAACTTTAACACAGTGACGCTAGTAGGCACACCTTCTAGATTCATCTTTAGCGCAGTGATGGTATTGGGCACTCTTTCCAAATTCAACTATAGTATAGTGCCTGTGTGTCGCTCTGTTCCCTGCCATCCTGTTCACGTGCCTGGTCTTGGGCGCTTTAAAGATAACCATCATATCACATCAATACGCTTACTCTACTATACACCATCATTCAACTAGAACACAGCTATACCCCGGATTAATTCGTCCTAGCTGTTCACATAGGAATACGACCCTATGAACACCTCATCACCCTAATAAAACGCAGCTAGCTGAGCACATTCCGGCCTAGTTGCTCACATATGCGTTCCTCAGGCCTAACGCAGCCATAGCCAAGTCTGGGTGTCCATCCACCAGACTGCACACATCCAACTGATATCTCCAGCACCACACCAAACGATAGGATGCAGCTACCACCCGGCAATTACATCAGCTGCAGATATCTGGTGCACCCACGCACCATACGACACGATCTCTCTCTGAACAGAACTGCGGTTCCCGAGGGCATTCAACCTACCAGCGCTTTGAGGTCATACCAATGCTATATAGAGCGCTATATAAATGCCAAGTAACCTAACATTGACTATGGTCACCGAGGGCGTTCCAACCACAAAGCACAGAGTATAACCAAATACAATACTTTCAAACTGACATAACACATTTATCAAAGACACCCCACATTTCCATAGAAACATCAGCATCGAAACATTCAGGGTGCCTATAAATTCTGATTCTACTCTGTTCAAGGGTTGGACTTTCCGGGACCCTAAATACCTCCCTGCTTAAGTCCTCCAGTCCTCTCTAGGTCCAACTCTGTTTTTCTTCCAAGCAGAGAGTGTGTGTGCGTGTGGGGGGGGGCAGATCTCTTCCGCAGGATCCTCCCTGCCCATCTGTCTTGATCCAGCCCTCCAGGTCCTGGATGCTCCTAACGACCTTCCTAGTCTCCTCCTGCCGCTACATCTGGATGCATGTGTCCCATATGAATCTCGGCAGGTTCTGGTCATCCCTCGTCCAGTCTCCCCTACTCACCCCTTCATAACAGCACTTGCCCTCAGGCTCCCTTCCCTGATTAGCCTTCTGAGGCTGCCCTGTCACATTATCACCCTACCCCTGGCATTAGCCCTCATGGGAACACCTTCGCACTTGCCCAGCCCCATGGGCTCTCTACCCCTATACTATCCCTTTTCCCTGCCCGTCTCCCAGATACCGCACTTGCCAGCTCCGAATGTCACAAGGCATAGGACAGTTGGTTTCCACCTATGCCCACCGCCTTGTGGCGACTGGAAACACTTCCTACTGTATAGGCGCCATACAAATGTCCAATAAATATATAAAAGCTTGGTTTTGGTCATGCCCCTTACCATCCAAAGGGACAGACATGAGCAAACTGGGATGAAAGGCAAAGAGTATTGGGCAAAGCCAACTGTTTTGGCATTGGTGAGGCACTGCTGCAGCGGTATGAACTAGACATCAATGGTGTGTAATACTTGCACACAAGCCAAGAGTTGGTTTTGCCAATGCTGGTTTTTAACAAGCCTTCAGTGAACGACATGCATAGCGCTTCTAAAGAGTGGTCCGTTTAGTATTGAACTCAGTTGACTGCTTTGAAAAAACACCAGCAGGCACTTAAAGCACAAAGTCTGATAATGATCAAGTTAGCTCAAAGAGATCTGAGGATTGTGCTTTGGGATGGGAGGAGCAGGAAGTGGGTGGGAATGGCCATAGGGATTAGCATGGCCAGTCAACGGGATGGTCCAAACACTGACAAGATGTGTGCCCCTGAGAAATGTGTGTGCCAATGCACCGTTTTCACACATCCTCTTGGCAGTCATTGCCCCTTCGCACTCATCCACTTGCCATTGCCACCTAACGCATATCCACTGCCACGTCTGTCTCCACGGCGGACCTTTCCCATAGAGCACCCACCTGTAGACCATTGTCCTCTCACACGTACCCAAGGACCATTGCCCCTTTGCAGCCATTTACAGGCCATTCCAATTGTGTGAGTGGCAGCTGCGGAGGAGAGTTGTCATGTTGTCCGTTACACAGTGTCTGTTTCAGTGCACAGGGCTAGCCTTGCTTTTGTTGGGCTGTCACTTCGAGCACTTTAAGTGATTGCACTCCTGATAAACAAAAGAGCTCCTTTCACACCTGTAAGCAGAGGTGGTATGCCGCTAAAGTTTCACTGCTCGGTTTTCTGCGACTAGTAATTTAAGAGTCGATCAATCAGTGGTGGAAATGGAAAAAATCTGGTGGGGGATCCCACAAGGCCCGGGATGGGGGTGGAGATTTGGGGGTGGGCGGTGTCTGAGAAGGCGGCGTTTAGAGGGGGCAGAGCTGGCAGGTGACCTCTGATTAAAGGAAATGTCCAAAACAACAGTTTAAAACAGCACTATTTCTTTCATGCTGCTTCTTTTTCAAGATATATATCAATTCCACTTTAGACCATTTCCATGGCGCTGGTGCACCCAAAATATGATATCATTACCACTTGAAAACCGTTGGGGTCCCATCATCTGATAAGGAGTGAAGGCAAGCAACAAGCGGTGGAGTAGGGCTTGCAGTCAGGATTAAGCACAGAGCCACACTGAGCCTCGCAAACCCTTTCAACTAAAAGAATTGAAAGGCCCTGCCACTATACCTATATGAAGGCTAGCCATAGACACCACCTACCTTGACCCACTGATGCCATGTCCCGGGCTATTGGAAAAATTGGTGCCAGGCAAAAAAGTAGAGGCCACGGTTAGGGAGTTGGCAACCCATGGTGGTGTATGGACCAGACAGACACTGTTGCATGGGGAAAGTCTGCCATGCCCCTGGACCATCCTAAGGGGCTGAGAGAAGGATCACTGGGAACAAACACAAGGAGTCCTGCTGTTGTCAATTGCTTCCCTGCAATGGTAAGCAAAGTGCCCTGTTCCCACTAACTTGAGTGGAGTCAGTGCTAAGGAGCGGACAGGAGACCATCACAAGGCTGGAATACAACACTGCATGCAATTACAAAAGCTTTATTTTTGTTCTCTTTTTTTACTGCAGAACGTAGAACACCCAGCAATCAGTGGTCAAAGTGTACGGAAATAAGCAGTGGAACTATGTTCCCCTACTGGCCTGCACCGCTCCCCACAAACCCCACCGGCATCCCCTCGCCACCTCCCACGCACAATACAAACCCCAAAACACATGTGCCTGCTGTTTAGGGAAATGTTCAGTGCAGTGCACTGAAAGTGCAAGTTTCAACTTCATCCTACACTATTTTAAAATGAAACTGTTCTAGAGCGGTTTCATTTTAAAATAGGCATAGGAACCCAGAATTCTGCATTAAAAACTCACATGCCAGAAATCTTTATACAATTTCAGCTGCCTGATGTACCAACCTGCCAGGTCTTCTTATGCATTTCACAGTTCTTTGGCTATACCACAATTGCATATACCGAGCTTGGTATATCCGTCTATGGTAATATTTTCTCAAACGTTTCCCCCACACTGGCATCTCATGCATCTGTACTTGATTGGGGTTTGACTTTGTACTTTGCCTTTTTCTGCATTCAAAAATGTTTCTTATTCGGTGCTGAATTTGTACTTTGCCTTGACAGCATTCAAAGAAACTTCAGGTATTTTCTGCATCAGCAATCTCATACCATTCAAACATTTGTTGGCGTACTTGTTGGTGCACCTCCACGGTCCCCAGCTGCTTTGGGCAGACTCACTGGTTCCTTAGAGCATCTCTGATCCTTCTCATACTTCTGCGGGATGCGTTCTTCACCCGCTTTCCACTTTGGCGTGTGCAGACGTTCTTCCAGCGTCCTGCGTGGCTCAGCGGTCACACTCAAGTCTTCCTTTTCGGTCCAGACTGGAGAATGCTGTCTCTTCGAGCAGTCGAACATCCCAAAGCTCCTGCGCGGCTTCCAGTGTCTCCATAGCTCTTCGTGCTCGCACACTGTGTATCTCCTCCTTTGCAGCGGCCTTCTCCGTTCCACCACACCAGTCCATGTGCCTCGCATTGGTGAGCCTCAGCATGGGGTTCAATGTCTTCTCCTGCACTGCTTGACTCAACAGTGCGGTTGCCATCTTTAAATGTCCTGCACAGTGAAGACTTGGTAAAACAAATAGCCTGCATGTTGTAGTTCAACTAAGGTCAAAGCCATACTAGATTTTTCTGTTACTGCTGCCCCTATAACGGCCCTCACTAGCTCTAAGCGCTTGTTCCTTTGGACTGATGAAGCTCAAGTTGCTTTTCATACTCTCAAAACTGCTTTCACTTCAGCGCCTGTTTTACAACACCCCGATCCTTGTAGGCCATTTTATGTTGAGGCTGACGCCTCGGATCAAGCCGTAGGTGCAGTCCTATCACAGCTATGTGCTGATACGGGTTTTCTTCATCCCGTTGCCTATCATTCCAGCAAGTTAACCAAGTATGAGGCCAATTATACCATTGCCGAGCGTGAGTTGTTAGCGGTCCGAGATGCTTTTACAGTCTGGAGACATCACCTTCTTAGTACTACAACTCCGGTGCAAGTATATACAGACCACCGTATTCTGCTTGCCCTACAGTCTGTAAAATGTACCACCGCTCACCACGCAAGGTGGCACTAATTATTTTCCATGTTTAATTACGTGCTCACCTATCGTCCTGGTTCTCTACATTCAAAAGCAGACGCCTTGTCTAGGATACATGGAGAGGAATGTTCATGTGCTTGGGATGGGACTGTCTTGCTACCCTGAAATGTAGCATGTTCAAGTACCCTGGATTCTTCCTTAAAGACTATGCTGCAAAAATGGGTAGCTACTAACCCTCCTGAGATAGCAGACTACAACATGGATCTAGTTCAGTCGCTACCTTACCTACAGGGGCGGATCTACTTGCCTGATGTAGAGACCAGGTTGATAGTGCTGAAGTGGGCTCATGATGCGCTTATGGCCGCACACCCTGGTCGACGCAAAACCGTTGATAAGTTGAAACGGTGGTGTTGGTGGCCTTCCATGAATAAAGATGTGGCGTAATACATTGACACTAGTTCAGTTTGTGCCCAATGCAAGGTTTCCTCATCGAAGCCCATGGGATTACTACAACCTCTACCCGTCCCAAAGAAACCCTGGGTCATGATCTCCATGGATTTTGTAGTCGAATTGCCATTGGTCCAGGGGTACGATACCATTTGGGTAGGAATTGATTATTTCACCAATATGGCCCTGTTTAGCCCATGTAAAGGCCTACACACAGCTCCGGTTCTGGCGGAGCTGTTCCTGAATAAGGTTTTTAGACGTTTTGGATTGCCGGATGTTACCATTTCTGATCGAGGTGCGCAGTTCACCTCACGTTTTTGGTGACATTTGACTACTGCTTTGGGTATCGATGGAAGATACTCCACTGCGTATCATCGTGAAACAGATGGGCAGACCGAAAGTGCTAATGCTACTCTGGAACAATTTCTCCGGTGTTTGACTATGCAACATCAGGAGTCCTGGTTATTGGTTCTGGGGGCTGCGGAGTTCGCTTATAACAACTCTGTTCATGCATCCACAGGTTCTTCTCCCTTCTTTGCCATTTATGGTCAGCATCCGAGAACCCTTCCCTTGGATTTTATGCCGATATCTGATAGCCTGGCTGTACAGGAGGTAGTCCGGGATTTACAGGTTTTACGTAAACAAATCTTTGAACATTTGGAATCGGCTCAGCGACAAGCCAAGTTTCACGCTGATCGCCATTGAACTCTAGCACCTGTCTATCTACCTGGGACATTAGTTTGTCTGTCCTCGAAGAACCTATGTGTCCCTATTCGCAAGTGTCTGGTGCCTTATTTTCTGAGTCCTTTCCGCATGAAGTCCTTGGTGAACCGTTTAGCAGTCCATCTAGATGTTACACTTCAGGCTTCCTCGCGGGCCTCCTTGCAGGGTACGACTTCTTTACAGGCTCCTCTATGAACCAGATACAGGCTACCATGGCGTCTGTACTAACTTCGACGGACTCTGGGGCAGCTGACTCTTGTACGTGGAAGACGTACGGCAAGACGTACGACTATGAAACCACCGTCTTCCAAGGGGCTCCTTGCTGCTAATTAGCGTTACAAGCTACTTGCGGTTTCATCCGTTTCCTCTTCGTGTCTTCCTACACAATTCCTCATCTGAACTCCTGGTTTTGACCTTTGCCTGACTACTGGATTGCCTCGTCTCCTCCTTTTTTCCTGTTGTGCTCGTTTGGTTGTTTGACTCGGAACGTTACTGGATCCGGCTCCCTTCTGCGGTACTTCATTCCTGGTTGCCGCCTCTGCACTTAGAACCAAATTGCTGTCTACTATCCGGATCTTATCCACAGCTACTCGGGATACATGTGTGCTCAGGTACATACTTAATTGGCTATCCCCATCTCTGCAACTGTTTATCTCCACAACTTGTCTGGATATTTTTTCTTTTGTTGGATTCTGGGACATTGAGTGACTTTCATATGAGATTGCCCTTAAGTGCATATAAACCCTCTCCTGAAACTGCACCAACCCGGCACTAGTGCGACCCTCGTGCCGTCCGGGGCTACTTCCCTATACTAACATCCCTGTTTGTTATTTTCTCCTGTCGTTGTCTTCTGTTTCCTGGATTCCTTTCCTCAATATATCTTTATTCAGGTTAGTTGTCGTCAATTCTAAATTTAGTTGGGACCGATATTGAATTAGACCATTTCCACTCATTTTGTGTTATTCCCTGTAGATCCACCCCGGGGAAGCTCCACTCCAATATCTATCTAGGTAGTTGCCCATTTAATTCAACTGTTCTAATCACTTGCATTACCTCAACACTGTCTAATATCTTTGTATTCCTTTGCAGCATTGGTATTGGCGGTGTGTGTTCTCCCCGCTCTTTTATTCAATTGACACCTCTGTCTGTCCCAACTGAAACAGCAGAGAGGTACATTGTGGAAAAGAGCCCCTCTTTGAGGAAGTCTGAGTCTTGTACTCAGGGGAGCTGGGATGGAAGGCTGAATATCGATTCTTGTACCACCATCATCTCCAAGGTCACTTCTCTGCATCTTCGGCCTATTTCGGAGTGGTGAGTAACAGAATTAGCAGCCACGGAAATGTCCACGGAGGCCAGTGATGCTTTAAATCAAATCGTGCAAATGGTCACAGATTTACGTACCGACTTGACCAATGCACAAGAGGCACTGCGCCAACGTATGGATGCCATTCAAGCTTTGGTTACCACACCAGTGCCACAGATGGCCGATGATGGTGCTACAGCATCAGGTTCAGGGTTTCCACCTCCACAGCAGGAATCAAACCCGATCATGCTTAAAACCCAGTTCCCTCTAGCTCCTCCTGAACGCTTCCTAGGCGACCCTAAACAATATTGAACATTCATTAACCAATGCAAACTGCATTTCTTGTGTCGCCCCGCTTCATTTCCCACCTCTACAACTAAAGCAGCTTTTGTTTTGTCTCATTTAGGAGGCACTGCAGCTGCATGGGCTAATCCATTGTTGGAATCCAATAGTCATGTTCTTTACAACTGTGATGCCCTTCTTGCAATGATGAGTAAAGTTTTTGATACTCGTTATACTACTCAAGCTACTGACCTGGAACTCTTAAAGCATCGACAAGGGAACAATTCTTTATTGGTCTATTTGGCCCGGTTCAATCAGTTGGCAGCAGAAACTGACTGGCCTGAGGAAAAGAAGACAGCCATCTTCTATCAAGGTCTCTCAGATGAACTAAAGGACATCCTCTCCACTGTTCCTGTAGTTCCCACGGCAATCGGGGAACTGCTAGATTTAGTCCTTCAGATTGATGCTCGTAAATCTGAAAGATGTGGCGAAAGGAAACCAGCCTTGTTCAGCACGTTTCAGCAGAGGCCTCTTCTTCCTCACTTCCTGCGCCAGAACCTATGCAGATTGGTGTGGTTAGGGGACCACTTACCCCTGCTCAACGAGAATATCGTAGATCACACAATCTCTGCATGTACTGTGGGGCCTCTGATCACTTATTGCCTGAATGTTCCAAAAAGCCCAAAAGAAAGGCTGGAAATGCCAAATCCCGACAGTAGACAGAGTCCCTATGTCGGAAAACTCACCTTTGGACTCTACATTACAGAATCCGAGTCATTTAGTCCGCCTACCTGTTACATTTTCCTTAGATCACGGTGTTTCATTCCAGACAACAGCCGTGATCGATTCAGGTGCAACAGGTAATTATGTTGATCAATGCTTTGCCTCCATGTCAAGAATACCACTGGTTCGCAAAACTATACCTGAAACAGTGAATGCAGTGGATGGTTCAATTCTTGTCTCAGGAATGGTAACTCACCAAACGCTTCCACTGCATATGAGTACCGACGAAGGTCATACTGAAGACATATAATTCGATGTCATTAAAGCACCAGCCTACAAAGTCATTCTGGGCATTCCATGGTTGAAGCTTCATAATCCTTCCATCGACTGGTCGACATCTCAGATTCAGTTCCCTTCCAATATATGCAATACTCGATGTACTACATTACTCGGTAATACAGTACATCGGATAGTCCAGTCAGGGCGCTGGTTTCTCCTACTATGCATATTGGAGCTGTCTCTAAAAATGTTGTCTCTGTGATACCTTCTCAATATGCTAATTACACAGATGTTTTTGACAAAGGGATGGCGGAGACTCTACCCCCACATAGAGCCTATGATTGTCCAATAGATCTAATACCGGGAGTAAAGATACCATCCGGCAGAGTGTACTCCCTCACTCTCAAAGAAGATGAAGTCCTTAAAGATTACATAGACAAGGCCTTGGCCATGGGATTCATTCATCCTTCTAAATCACCAATTTCATCACCACTTTTCTTTGTTCCTAAGAAGGAAGGGGATCTACGTCTCTGTATTGATTATCGTGCTTTGAATGCTGCAACCATAAAAAAAACAGTACCCTCTTCCTCTGATTTCTGTCCTCCTTGATCAATTGTGTTCTTCCAAAATATTTACTAAGCTTGATCTCAGAGGAGCTTACAATCTCGTCCGCATGAGAGAGGGGGACGAATGGAAGACCGCATTCAAAACACGTTACGGTCTATTTGAGTATCTTGTCATGCCCTTTGGGTTATGTAATGCCCCGGTCACCTTTCAGGCATTCATGAACGATCTGTTTATGACATTCTTGATCAATTTGTTGTTGTCTACCTGGATGACATTTTGATTTACTCACAAAACCAGGAAGACCATGAAAAACATGTCAAAACAGTACTCCAACGCCTGAGAGAACATAGATTGTTTGTAAAAGCCGAAAAGTGCATATTTCATGCCTCAGAGGTGGAATTTTTGGGATATGATCTTACTAACAATGGAGTGCGCATGAGTCAGTCCAAAATTAGTGCAATCCTGGAATGGCCTGTGCCCAATTCAGTCAAATCTTTACAATCATTCCTGGGATTTGCAAACTTTTATAGACGCTTCATCAATGGATTTTCTGAAATCTCTGCACCTCTTACCTCTCTGACAAGTGCCAAGGTGCCATTTGTATGGTCTTCAGAAGCTCAGAAAGCTTTTGACTAATTAAAATCAGCCTTCACTTCCGCCCCTGTCCTCAAAGATCCTGATGCCGAGCTTCCTTTTTTTGTTGAAGCCGATGCTTCAGGGTTGCTCTTGGGGCGGTGTTGTCTCAAACCTGTCCTCATTCGGGAGAGATTCATCCTGTTGCCTACTTCTCTCGTAAATTGACAGCTTACGAAAGAAATTATTCCATCACAGAACGTGAACTTCTTGCCATCAGAGACACATTCTGGGGGCCAAACACCTTGTAACAGTGTACTCGGATCACCGCAGCCTGTTAGACTTCAAATCTATGAAATGTCTTACAGCTAGGCAGGTGCGGTGGCATTTGTTCTTTTCACAATATCAATTTGTTATCACGTACCATCCTGCTAAAGCTCAAGTTTCGGCTGATACTCTCTCTCGCTTACATGCGGATGGCCAGTCTCAACAGATCGAAGCACTTCCTCTTCTACCGAACAAAGTTGTTTGTGCTTGTTCGGTTCAGCCCTCTATGCGTTCAATCATCCTTGATTGGGTCTCAACCCACCCAAAAGAGATCACTGATCTCAACCTGGAAATAGTACAGGGCATGCCATTCATTCAAGGATGCGTCTATATACCCTCAGTTCAAGCTAGAGATTTAGCGCTCCAGTGGTCTCATGATTCTTTGATTGCTGCACATCCAGGAAGTCAAAAGACTCTTGAAGCCTTACGACGTTGGTCTTGGTGGCCTTCCATGGTTCGTGATGTAAGGACTACATTTTGACTTGTTCCATATGCACCCAGTGTAAAACCTCTAGAGCCAAACCAGTCGGTTTGTTACAACCTCTTCCTGTTCCGTACAAACCTTGGCAGATGCTGTCAATGGATTTCATTGTGGAACTTCCTGACGTTCAGGGCCATGACACCATTTGGGTAATCGTTGATTATTTCACAAAATATGCATTGTTCATACCTTGCTCTGGTTTGCCCGCGGCTCCAGAATTGGCGAGACTGTTCTTGACGAATGTGTTTAGTTTCTTTGGATTACCCTCGGTTATTGTTTCCGATCGTGGCACACAATTTACGTCACGATTCTGGAAGGCTCTTACAGCTTCTCTGGGTATTGAGGACAGATACTCTTTGGCTTACCATCCTCAAACGGATGGGCAGACTGAGAGAACTAACGCTACTATCGAAAAGTACCTACGCTATTTATGCCTTCAGTTCCAACAGTCTTGGTTTACTTCTCTGCCTTATGCAGAATTTGCATATAACTCTATGCATACATCAACTGGTGTTTCTCCCTTTTTTGCCCTGTATGGTGGTCATCCTAGGGCACTCCCACTTGATCCGGTGTTACCGACCATTAATCCTGCAGCGAGAGATTGTATGAGAGATCTCGATAAGATTCATCGGGGTGTACGCTGTCATTTACTCCGAGCTCAAGATCGTGCCAAGAAGTATGCTGATGTGCATCGATCACCTGCTCCAGTCTATCGCAGTGGCATGAAGGAGTGGTTGTCGTCCCGTAATTTGCGAATTGCAGGCAAACGCTCGCTTCTGCCCAAATATGTGGGACCCTATGTCATTACTGATGTTATCAATCCTGTGGCGGTTAAGCTTTCTCTGCCGCCATCATGGCGCATACATCCGGTCTTTCACGTCTCCCTGATTAAGCCTTTCATCCAGGGGACCCGTCTGCCTACTCGTTCTTCGCCGATCTTGGTGGATGGTGAGGAGGAATATGAGGTCTCGCGTATCCTGGACTGCAGGGTTTCTAGGGGTACGTTGTTCTACCTCGTGGATTGGACGGGGTATGGGCCTGAGGACCGTACTTGGGAGCCTCTCTCCAACTTGCATTGTCCGGATCTTCTGAGGAGTTTCCATTCCGCCAAGGGGTTGCCGGAGTCTTTGAGGGAGGATGCTGTTACACTTCAGGCTTCCTCGCGGGCCTCCTTGCAGGGTACGACTTCTTTACAAGCTCCTCTATGAACCAGATACAGGCTACCATGGCGTCTGTACAAACTTCGACGGACTCCGGGTCAGCTGACTCTTGTACGTGGAAGAAGTACGGCAATACACGCCCCTCTTACGACTATAAAACCACCGTCTTCCAAGGGGCTCGTTGCTTGTTTGACTCGGAACGTTACTGGATCCGGCTCCCTTCTGCGGTACTTCATTCCTGGTTGCTGCCTCTGCACTTAGAACCAAATTTCTGTCTACTATCCGGATCTTATCCACAGCTACTCGGGATACATGTGTGCTCAGGTACATACTTAATTGGCTATCCCCATCTCTGCAACTGTTTATCTCCACAACTTGTCTGGATATTTTTTCTTCTGTTGGATTCTGGGACATTGAGTGACTTTCATATGAGATTGCCCTTAAGTGCATATAAACGCTCTCCTGAAACTGCACCAACCCGGCACTAGTGCGACCCTTGTGCCGTCCGGGGCTACTTCCCTATACTAACATCCCTGTTTATTATTTTCTCCTGTCGCTGTCTTCTGTTTCCTGGATTCCTTTCCTCAATATATCTTTATTCAGGTTAGTTGTTGTCAATTGTAAATTTAGTTGGGACCGATATTGAATTAGACCATTTCCACTCATTTTGTGTTATTCCTTGTAGATCCACCCCGGGGAAGCTCCACTCCAATATCTATCTAGGTAGTTGCCCATTTAATTCAACTGTTCTAATCACTTGCATTACCTCAACACTGTCTAATATCTTTGTATTCCTTTGCAGCATTGGTATTGGCGGTGTGTGTTCTCCCCGCTCTTTTATTCAATTGACACCTGTGTCTGTCCCAACTGAAACAGCAGAGAGGTACATTGTGGAAAAGAGCCCCTCTTTGGGGAAGCTTGAGTCTTGTACTCAGGGGAGCTGGGATGGAAGGCTGAATATCGATTCTTGTACCACCATCATCTCCAAGGTCACTTCTCTGCATCTTCGGCCTATTTCGGAGTGGTGAGTAACACTAGATCTGCCTCCCCATTGGAAGATACACCCCGTTTACCACGTCTCCCTTGTGAAACCTTGTCGTGCTGGTACTCGGTTGCCTTCCCGTCCTGCACCAGTCATGTTTCAGCGTGCTGAAGAATACGAGGTCCAGACCATTCTAGGTTCCAAGTTGATTTGGGGTACCCGCCATTATCTGGTGGACTGGAAGGGTTATGGTCCTGTGGATCGCACCTGGGAGCTCGAATCGCATTTGCATGCTCCTGAACTGTTGACCCTAATTTTGGCCTCCCGTGCCCGGGATCTCTCTTTGGGAGAGGATGCTGTCAGGAATACACCACGTTCTCACTCATTTCCTCTAATCATGTGTTGAAGTCTCATAAAGCTTTGAGTTCACAGCGTGACATTCCGTCACGTGAGGTGTCACGTAAAGGTAAAACCCCTACGTGCCACGTTTCGTTCCGGGAATGCTAGGGGTTGTCATGGAAACGTTGGAGGCCTATCAATAGACTCCCATTTGTTCGGGCACAGCGAGACGTCTTGCGTCAAGTCAGCTGATGCATTAAGACTCTACATCGGATTCAGCGCGCTGCTTCTGAATCTCATTTCTAGTCTTTGTTCTTACTCACCTTGTTCTTGTTTTCCTCGACACTCTGTCTGCATTTGGACTGCTTTCTGCTGTATCCTTGGCTCATCTACGATACTACGTTATTTCGACACGGAACGCTCAACGGACTTCTTTTCTTTGCTTGCTGCTTTGTCATTTTGTATCTGGACTACGACTTCGGATTTCCCATTAGGATTGCTTTCGTCTTACCCTCAATTGTTACTTTGTATCACAGAACATTTCATGGACTATTTTTGAACTTGCTTGGATTAAGGACTTGGTTACAGGCATCCTCGTTTCGTCGGGTGTTAGGTGGATTCAGGGCTCTAACAGGCGTCCTCGTTCCGTTGGGAATAGTCTGTTGCTGGACTTGTTCTAAGACTTCCACCTCCGCCGCACTGAATCCTCTGCTGCACGTAATAAGGACACCGGAACGGTCTCCAGGAGATATTGCTCCATTAAACAACTGTAAGATTGGTACTGAACTCTTGTATATTTTCTTCTATCCGATATTGATTCTTAGTTTACTATCTTGGTTGTATATCCAGGGCTACACCTCTCATTCATTGACAATATCCTTGGAAGACAGCATTAACGCTTCGTTAGTGAGTATTACTACTGTCAGTATCTTTGATATATCTTTGATATACTCTGGTATTTATTCTTGGTTAACCAGTGTTCTTTTCTTTGCAGCCAGCGGTGTATCAGGGTGTACTAATTTTCGGGCAATACTCACCTCAATCTGTCCTTTCGTACTCTTGGGGGGTATATTGTCAGAAAGACCCAATAACTTCACTGTCGTAAATCTCCCCCCGTCTCACCTGAGATCGCTTCTTGCTCTGTTCCGCGGGAGGATTCCTCTTGTGGACGGATCGGGTCTTGTATAGGCTCGCTCGAGTCACTTCCGGCTGCAGAGCGCGTTCAGAGTTCCAGGAAGGCCGCTGTTACAGGATGTCCAGGAAAAAGGTAGCGGTCGCTAGGAATCAGGATTCCGAGCGCAAATTAGAGGGAAGGGGTGAAAGGAAGGAAGAAGGAACCAGGAACAAGGAATAGTGGATTCGCCGAACAGCACACACACGTCAAGCCACTACCTAATGATAGCGTTGAGACACGCGGGGCCGCGGCCAATTTATAGAACGTGCCGTGTGCGACGTGAAGGCTGGAGTGAGGCAAGTCGCTTGGCGCAGCCATGTTGGGAGTAACAAAGAATACAAGCCCCGTCGGGATAAGGACCAGGAAGTCCAGAAAGGGCAAGTTCTATGGTTCATGACATTCATGACATGTCAAAGACTGCCCCTCTCTTCTGTTTGTAAACGCTACGTCTAACACCCCCACTGAGTGAAGCGAGGGAGCCATACTCGTCCCTATGCCAAAGCACCACATTTTACAGCATGTTACCGAAGGAATAGGAAAGACATATGATTTACAGGAAGGTCTAAACATATACCATCTCAGCAACCGTCTCCTAAACCGCGCAGTTGCCTTTACAATTTTCTGCTATTCTACACAGGCAAACAGTTTTGGCTGATAAAAGTAGTCATTATTGGCTATTATTTTTTGACAGTCAAAATAATCCTGATCTGTAGCTTCTGAAATAAAGGAATATTGCCAATTTGGACAATATTTTTTATTTCAAATGTATTTATTTTTACATTTGTAAAGCGGACTAAACCCGTAGGCATATAGTCGATAGTATCGCCCAAATATACACATAATAAAAAGAAATGCAATTGTGAAACAATATTTTTGCAATGCCTTCCACTTCCACAGATTGTGTTTTCAAACTAAAGTTTCAAAAACACCTTTTGCAAACAGTATTTCCACCAACTTAATCTGGGAAGAGATGTGTTTTTGAATTGCAGACTGCTCTCTAATCCGGTCTGGTCACACTACGCCTTATCTGCCACACTTAGAAATCTGAAGGTGAATTTGAACTTGGGAGCAGACATGGGTTTGCGCTTGATTCGACAGAAAGTTATTGGAAGGTTGTATTGGACACCAGTTAAGATGTTTGTAAATTAGGGCTTCAATCAAATGAATTATGCCGGTATTGCAATATTGGTAGGGGTACTCTTTTACATTTACTGTGGGAATGCCCGAGAGTGCAATTGTTTTGGAAGGATATCATTGATAGTATTGATTTAATTTTTGGAATACACTTGCAAAGATCCGCAGCTAACATAATTTTACTCTCACATAAAGAGAGATGTGTGCGTGCTAGAAAACATACTTGCTGGATAGACAGGGCCATAATGGTAGCAATTAAGCAAATTCTCAGGAATTGGAAAACAAGGAACAAGCCTAATGTTGAAGAGTGGTTAACGGAGTTGCAAGTTTTATCACAATATGATAAGCTTTCATTGAAAAATAAAGATAAAGAAGAGAACTACATGAAGCTATGGGGATAGTTTGTGGCTCTTTATGATTGATATGGCAGTAGGATCGGAATAATAGTTGAGGCATCTAAGGCAGTAGGTGGTGTGAGGTGGGGGAGGGTTTTATTTACCCCTTCTTCCCGCTTGTATTGTCTTTTGTGTTGTTTTGTGTGTACGTGTCAATTTGTGAATTATGTGCATTATGCAGATGTCCTGCAGATTTGGTTCTAACTGATTAATGTGAGACATTGTTTACTTTATATGAAGTTATTAAAGTTTATTGCAAAATTAATAGTGTTTTTTTTTAAAAAATCGGTACAAGCTGTTAAGCTGCCTGCTACTTCCAAAAACATGCCTCACTCCTGATATTGCCACACGGGAAAATATTAATATTGACAATTGCAACACACAAGTGTTTTAACTGGGATGCGAAATCGAGAGGGGCTCTAACAAGTGAACGTGGCTAAATTGCTGGGAGTGGCGTAAAGCAGGAGAAGGCTTAGGCAGGGGACTTCTGCCCGCATGTATGACTCTAGGATTGGCGGGGCAAAACATGTGTGGTCCCCGCAAACGTAGTCTTTAGTACGCTAAGGTATAATGGGAAATTCGAAACATGTCACCATGCGTAAGATAATATACAAATACACTGTGTGTGACTTCCAGTATAAGAATTGTAAAACGCGCATTGTATATATACCACCTTCTGTTCTTTCCTGGTTTTTAGGCTAATTTAACTGTTATGCACACTCACACCTCTATCTGCAGACACCCAGGCCCCGTCTCCTGTGCCCCA
Organism: Ambystoma mexicanum; assembly: GCF_040938575.1. Taxonomy (NCBI): domain Eukaryota; kingdom Metazoa; phylum Chordata; class Amphibia; order Caudata; family Ambystomatidae; genus Ambystoma; species Ambystoma mexicanum. Next base: position 1,245,202,086 of record NC_090922.1, on the reverse strand, counting down.
GGTGGCCTGACTATGGCCTCTAGGTAGCTTGGGGCAGGTGAGCAGGCCGGGGCTCGTATGTGACGTCATCCGGGTGGGCAGGGCTGCTACCGTTCGCAACGGGCTGAGGCGGGCGACGTCACGCCGAGGTGTACCCGGAAGCCACGCTGGGAGCAGTTGAGCCCTGGACACCCTGTGCTGCTGCCTGGAGAAGGAAGCAGGTAGTCTTCGGCGGGCGGTTGGGAACGAGGGAGGGCTGAGTGCTGCGGTCACTTCCGCACAAGAGTGCAACAGTGTGCAGGTGCACCCTCTCCTGCGCCGAAGTCCCGGGCATGTCCTAAATTGGCTGAAAATCAGTACCTTACAAACCAGTGTCTCTCTCTGTCTGGCTTGGCAGCAGGAAGTAGCTGGAGAGAAGCCATTCTGGTGTGTACCCCCAGACCTCCCTGACTTCCCACCAACACCGCCGATCGCTTTTGAGTGTTCATATGCAACACAGTTAATCGTAATTGCCACGAGAGGGATCTGTGTGCTTGGGGAGTATCCTGAATAGCATGCGTACCACGTCTCAGGTAATGGCATCAGCTTCTTTACAACTTATTGTTTTGTGAAAAGAAAGGGCATAGCTGAGCAATTCTTGACACGGCGAGTCTTTATGCTTAGACGGGAGAGGACGCCCGTTTTAGGCAGAACATGAACATATCAAATGGCCACAATTTAAACACGAGTCTTGGGACACATGGAAGTCCCGGCTGAGAAATCTGGCTCTTGCTTGAGCTCACATGTCCTAAACTGTATTTCTACCGTGATTTTTTTTCCTTGCTTCTTTATGAGTGAACTTCTGTATACACGAGAACACAGGAGTATTGTAAATCCAAATGTATCCAGCAGACATGTGGATATCTTCCGTATGCTTATGCCTGAGAAAAAAGAATGTAAAGTTTTAAAAAGAAAAAGACGTATATTTATTATTAGCATGTGCCATACAATGTCATCTTGATATCCTATTTTCAAAATGCGTGTTTATATGCCAAACATTTTTTGCAAGTATCAAGTGAGAGAACACATGTGCCATATTATTGGCTTGATTCTGCATGGTCCAACATAAGTACAGTATGTAATACGTTTGGAATGTCCATATGTTATTACATCTATGTGTTTTTTAGTTTTGGCGCATAGGTGTCACAACATGATCCTTAGCATGGCTAAACTATTTGAAATGTGAGTGTAGAGGGGAGATGGATATAATTATAGCAAATCGAGGGATCATGTTGGAATGGAGAATTTCACAACTTTTACATATGAGGAGTTCTCTATTGTAAAGCATTTTAACAAAAAGTTACTTGTGATAATTGTGTTGTATTTATCTTAACATGAAGTACAATTGCCTAATTTGCAACCACACGCCATCCCTTCACTGCATACACACGCACACCGACTGCTTTGAGCCTGACACCCACACTACATCTCCAACCCTGCATGCACACTTACCCACCACTACTCATGCTTTCCCAAACGCAACACACACGCACCCTATCCACACACAGCATGCCATATTTTTTTTGTGTGCATAAAAACTGTTTACTGTGATAACCATAAATATTGAAATGTGGCTACTGTACCAACTGGGCATAATTGAATAAGACAACTATTATAACTGGTGATAAGGGTGCAGGTACTTAGATTTTGATTTAAAAACGAATCAGTTTGAGTCGTTGTGATATTCGTTACAAATCTGTGACATGGTGTGAATAAATGGACTTTTGAAGGCTGTACCTGGTATACCATAGGGATATGTGGTACTCGAGAAACAGTGTGCATTATGTCATTACCTGACACATTATTATACTTCCTGGGTATATGATGACAAAGCTAGCACGTGATGAGTACCTGGAGTCATGATACCAATGCCTAAATATCAGCCAAAAATATTGTCACTATTTGATTTAAGATCAATGTTATTCTCTGAAGCATTTTGTAAAAATGTTGCCTTGAAATGTTTACATTCTTTTTGCCTAACACACAAACATTCAGATGGTGCCCATGTGTTTGTGTTTTTTATATTTTTTTTTTAAATAAATACTTTTTCTATCTGCATCTACTCATGCATATGTTGTGTGTACTGCCCTATAGTTGGTTGACAGTTTGTCCTGTAATAAGTGTCCCCTGGTGAACTTGCTTTGCAATCAATGTGAGAATTGGGTCCCGCTGAGAGCTGCTTATGATGGGGTCCAGATCCCCCTCCTCTGCTGTGCTTCTATCTTCATGAGCAACACACAATACTTGCATGCACAAATGTATAATTCTAACATGTTTTATCTGCTCCTCTTCGGGATATATATATACCAGATCATGTCACTATATAGTTGATCATTTTAAGGAGTATGGCTAATCTTTTTCACTTGCTTACGATTATGTTGAGTATGGCTAAGTATACTTTTCATTTATTCATGTGGCTCGTTTCAGTAGTGAAAAATTATAATACAATGGCTTTATTAAGTGCCAGGGGAAAACTGCTATACCTGGCAACGTTTGGGTCTACATATTCTAATAGCTTGCAGCTTTTTTGTTTTTATGACAAGGCCGATAGCCCCCCACTAAGTGCAGAGACACCGTGCTGTTTGCACCATGCGGTAAAGCAATGGCATTTAGATCCGTGTGATAATTGTGTGTGGTTTTCAGGCGCAGTCAGTGGGGTGAGACTAGCAGCCGCCATTTTTGCATTCTATGAATAGTCTCTCTACATTGAGCACGTAAATACTGCAGCAATTAACTCATATTCATTGCATGTGGCTGGTGAAGGGTCCATGAATTGGGTGGTCCTAGGTGGACGTGCTCTTCACTTTCTGCATGCAGTGAAATCTTGATTAGTGGGTCGTGTGCTGAGACTGAACCCTACAAACTGGTCGTGGAGTCTGATGGGCTTTTTCCGGGGCCATTCGGACATGAATGTAATGAACTGAGATCACTGGTATGAGCTATTCTCGGTTGCTGCTCTGTGTGCCTGCTATAGATGCAGGTTCTCTGGCATTCATGTACTCCAACGTTGTACCGCCTTGGTGTGATGCTGAGGTGTGTGGTCACAGTGGACGTTTTTGACCTAGCTGCTTTTTAAGTGGGGAACCTTACCTGCAGTTGCAGACCTACAAGGAAAAAAAGCCTAGCCTTTGCTGTCTTCTCAAGTTCTTCATTAAACAGACATAACAGGCGCATTAGCAAGCTAGGAGAGAAAGAACCCTGCAGAAATGGGTCTCTGTTGACAAACCGTGGTGCCCATTCAATTTGAGTCCTGGATTAGCTGCTGTGTTATACACATTTTAAATGGATTTCCGGATGGGATGAGAAAGGAAAATATTTTATCCCACTGGAGCACAAAACAATTTTAATATTCGGGATCTAATTTCAGAGCCATCTGTTACAGCAGTGATTCGAGTTGGTTAGCTGGCTGACTATTCAGAAGTGAGTCCTTCCTTTTCATCTGGCAGTCAGGATGAGCAGTTTTGTAATATAAACATACTCCACATGAATTAAAATGCCATACCATAAATACAATCTAGTTGGTGCATCTAGTGTAAACCTCGGGCATTAAATTGAACGTGGGGGGCATAGAGATCACCCATTGTTCACATGTTTAGTTAGATAAGAGATGGCCATCTTCTGATGTTTTTCCCCATACCCTCCCTTCTGACCACATTCGTTACTACATTAAATGGCTCCTGCCCTTACCAATTATTATAACTTTTGAAATTTTTTTCCTTCCCTAATGTATGCCCACTACGTTTCCCCTACTTCCTGTTTTCTCTGTCCGCATGGACTGGATGTTGTGCAGTGTGTCTTGGGGTATTTGCTGGTGACGCTAAAGTTACGTGGCACAGTGATGGCATTTCAAACACTGTTAGGTAGCACCACACTTAGCTTGTGCTCTGGACCCCCCCAACTGGCAAAGCCACTGCTGCGGGCTCTCTGGACCAGTGCTGGTGTGTCCATAAAGGCACAGAGCACCCCATTAATTCAAAATGTCTGTTACACAGCAGGACCACAACTTAAATCAATGGAAAGGAGAACATTTACTACCAAGAGGAAGCACACTCTTCATCTTTTAGATCTCCTGACGAACGCAGCCACCACAAGCACGGACACTGTTACAAGAAATGTCACAGGAGAAGGTGGTGGGCCTAGTAAAATTATCAGTTGACAAGCAATTAAGCCTGCCTTCCAGTGGAGGCAGTGGGGTGTTGCTAATGGCCACCTGCCAGGCCAATGCTACGTTCCCAATAGTTGCAGTAGTAGCAGAGTCACAGGAAACGCAGAAGGCTGAAGAACCTCAGGTAGTAGAGGGAAATCGGGTGGACCTGGATGAGGCAGATGACGCTGCTGCTATCCTTTTCCTCCAATGTATTAAGAATTGGGGCTCAGATGAAGTTAAATTTGGATTTTTTCACTCCCTCAAGAGGTGGAATAGAAGCTATCTAGACCGTTTAAAGGGATACCAAGCGTGGCATTTACCTTTCATTGAGGAATTCCTGTTAAAAGAATGGAGAGACACTGAAAATCTCACCTTCCTGTGGGACTTCTACAGGCTAGATCCACTGGAAGGCTTCATTGAACGAGAAATGTCCTGAGCAATGTGTAAGCAAATGCACAATTCGAAGTCCTGGTTGGTCAAGGCAATTTCTCGCCTGAGGTACCTATGCCTACAAATATGGTGGATTGGAAAATTGAGAAACCCTTAAAGCTGATGTATTGTGCTATCCATCTGATAGTCAAAGCAGACTTCCACTCTGCAGCACAGTCCTTATTTTATGGACTTCCACAATGTTTAAGAAGTTTATCAGGAAAGTGAGGTATTAGTGAATTTCTGGACATGATGGACTGTTAAGACCAATACTTGTCAGATATTCATTAATGCATCCTAAGGGGAGTCGCACTAGGAGGTAGTTCCTCAATAGCAGCCAGGCGAAAGCAGTGGGTGCACTCATGGATTGATTAAGTTTTGCAGAACCCTTCCCTTTCTAAGTCAATTCTTTTGGGGTCCTCACTCTTTGGACCCCAATTGGATTCTTTCTTCGAGCGGTCCTTCAATGATCGAAAACACTCTTGTACTCGTTGAGGGGTGTGGGTGTGGTGGGACACCAGGGTTGACGGTGACGAGACCTACAGGGAGAAGCACCTGTGTCCTAACTTTGAACATCCACTATACTCCCTTTTGTGGTTGAAGGGTCACTGTGAGAGGGGAAGATCCCAGCTTAACTGTGGCAGACAAATGACCTTGACCCCCAATTCCCCCTACCACCAGAAGGCATGACAATCCATCATCTCAGGATGATCCATTGTGGGGTGGTCAGCAAGTTCAATAGCACCTGGGCAGATGTCCAAGACATGTTGGTGGTAGAGATTGTTTCCTCTACTTACACCATTGAGTTCAACCAACTCCCACCACAGAGCTGTCCTCTGGCTACTAGTCTGCCAAAGGATGCATTGCGAAGAGCGGCTTTACTGGATGGAATCCTTCAATTGCTTGTGAAGAAGATATTTTCTGAGGTCATTGGTAAGGCTAAGAACAGGGGTTTGTCTCTGTCTTGGATTCCTGACCAAGAAACCATGGGAGACTACAGACTAGGGATGTATCTCCAAGCTTTGAACAAATACACCCATTATACGCCTTTCAAGATGGAGACTTATCAACAGGTCGTCTCACTGACATTGGTAGACCTAGAGAACACCAACCTTCATATTCAATTTTTGGAGTAATCGCCCATTTCTATGGTTCCGAACGGTGGGAGTGACATACTAGTTCAGGGTACTGCCATGAGTATTTACCAAAATCTTGGCCCTGCTGAATGGTGTCCTCCACTCAGAAGGCCCCAGAGTTCACCCACAGTTGGATGACGTTGTGGTCCATGCTGCTTTTCACCAAGAATCCTAGATGGACACAGCTCAGGACTGCAATGCCCTACAGGAATACTGCGTTGGGTGCATTTCTGGAAATCGCCCATCGATCCTACTCAGGACCTGGTCTTCTTTGTAGTGCACTTCCTTACTGCTATTAAACCAGGAATATTATCCAGAGGTCGGGCCCATGTCTCCCACAGCTCTCTTCCCCCCCCTCCCCCCCCACAACCATCTGAAGGAGCTCCTTTCCAGGGAAGAAGCTCCAGCATGCCATCGGTTTTGATATGAATTTGAACCGTCAGCCAGGTCACGAGCATACCTGAACAGACAAAGGAGCACAACATCTCAATCCATGGCGAAATTGGCCACAGAGATGGGCAACTGGGCTGAGGAACACCTTGGTGATAACAAAATAGAGGCAGATCAGTGGATTCATAATTTTCATTCCCCTGCCAATGGTCACCTTTCTGCGGGCCTTCTTTATGGTAACCAGGAGGTGGGGAACACCAGGGCTGGGCCTATTTAAATCAACTGAGAACTCTATGCTCTTATGGTATTGTACCATAAAAGTAGTTCCCAGAGTCGGAGTTGGGTTCAGGATGCGCTAACAACAATTTGGCCTGCTGGCCTTCTGTATGCCTTTCTGTCTTTCCCTTTATTGTCCCAAGTGTTCTGGAAGATTCAACAGGAAAATCTGCATTTTCTTTCAGGTGGATCCTTTTGGACAAAGATGCCATGGTTCTCTCTGCTGCAACATATGGCGAGCGAACATCAACTGATGTTTCCTCTGGAACCTACTCCAGTCACCTCACCACCCTAAAGAGGTGGCTCTGAGGAAATCTGCTGCAGCAGCGGCATGTTCAGATCAGAATTCTCACTAGCCGGCGATTGTAAATTCATACTCTCATCATTGTTCATCCTGCAGTATGTGGTGTACCTCTAAGGGAGTGGATGCAGAATGCAGGGAGCAACTGGTTATTTCACGATTTCCTGGATGAGAGTTTCAAAATTGGTTTAAAGCAATAGTGCGCTCAAAAATGTTATTGTCCCGAACATTCGTGCATGGGGTTTTATGTAAACTGTGATCGATCGTAAAAACATTTCCTATGCACCTTACCGTCATTTTCCTCACTTTTACACATGCAAAATCAAGCATCGGGGCGCAGCCATCTGGTGCTAATCTCATCCGTTGCTGCACCACCCTAAATTGAACTGCCCTTGCAGCACTAAATCATATCCCCCACCCATGAAGCTGAAATCCTCCTAAATTCCTAATGATATTCTCCACCTATTTGCATGATGTTTGTGGGCAGCGTAGCCAAAACGTGCTGAGTCCTCACCTACGTATAAAAGTCAGTTGACCCAGAACCTGGAATATCAACACACATCCTCTCGCAGCACATCACGTCCAAAATCAGAATAGAAAACACTATTTTTCAAGGAAACATCAATACTCTGCAATTTATAATGTGCTTTTATTTCACAATAGACGCTCCGAGAACATCCAATTTTGATTATCAACCAAATGTTTAATTTCGTTCTGTTGGAGCATCAAATCTTTATCATGAGGCACACAGTGTTCCTTTCGGTAGAAGCGCATTTGACGCACCTCGCCATCAGCTTCTTGCTAGACCACCGTAAAAGATGACAGTTTGGCGGTATCAGCAACAAGAAGCAAAGGGCATATCGGTCCCGGGCGATCGTCGCACATCACCGTAATGAAGAGCAATCTGTTTCGGTGTATCTGCCACTGCCTGTTGAAGAAACCATCACTCGGTGTCTGGAAACAATGACATTCTTAGAAAGGAAGGATGTAGCTGTGTAGAAAACATAACAAAAATATATTTCAGTAGCCGTTCTTTATTCAAATTTATCCATTTGCCCTTTAATTCTGCACCGGGTGAAACCTAATAATGAACACAAACCAGAAACAATGGAAACACAGAGACAACATTGTGGAAAGTTGGAGTCTACGATGTGCTTGAGAGGTTAGTGCTGTGCAGTATGTTTAGCTCGCAATGGGATGCGGAAGCTGACGGAAGATTTTGAACTACACATAGACTGCATTATAATGTAATATTGGCAACAAACTTGGGGTTTTGGTGGAACTTGGGGTAACCTAGAGGTGGACTCCATGCTGACTGTGCTCAGAGAGGCACAGCTCCACCTCACTGATGAGGCACAACAAGGCTGAAACACGTGTATGCGGTTGCTGTAGGTATCGCTCGTTCAGAAGGGAATTTCCATAGCATTTCGGTGCTGGACTGCCCATGTGCCCGGGACAAAGACAAATACATACAAGTTGTGTGCGTATCGTCACTATATGCCCCAAACCAACAACCCATTACAATGTAAGCAAGCAATACCGGTCAGAAAATGAAACCTTAACTCGTTCGTCTATAAATTCGCCTTTAGTAAAACTTACATTATATTTGGCATTTCCATTCTCTTGGTGTAACGCAAAGTGTCCGCTCAGATCAACGGTTTTCATAAAATGAAATTACATATTCCTTTTGTCCAGTTTTAAAATGGTGAACCTTATCATTTTTGTGGGTATTGCACACCTCCCGTCCTTCAATCCATAGCAAATCCTCCCTTTCTTCCAAGGACGAACAACAATTGAAACTTCTTTGGAGCGCCTATGCTAAGTTTCGTTTTTGTGAAGGAAAGCCACAAATCAAAAACATGCTGTACAAGACGCGTCGGTGTGAACTCCCCACAACCAACATCCAACGCAGTGACCTTCATTCTTGTTACGCTCACCTGGCTCCCACAGAGGCGTCGAACTGGACAGCTGCGGTCTCCACCAATGTGACGCGTAGGGCCGAGATGACGGACTGGACTGGCCCACCTAGCTTCGTTTGCTTGGCCCTTAGGAATATTCTTCTGTAAATGGAGAAAGGGAATTAACCACCCGTGGAGTTGAGCGTAAATCTCCCCACCCCCGCTGTTCTCCCCCACAGATCACCTTTGATGTCCCCTCTTATAGTCTCACCTGATGGTTTGAAAAGATGAGCTCTCCATCCTGCATTGAGCGCAGGGGCGCGTTGATAACCAGTTGCTTCACGGCTCGAAGGAATTGGTGGGTTCCAGAACAATAATGACTCCGAAAAGTATGTAGTTCGTAAGAGTTCACATGTCTGACTTTCACTCTTGTCCGATTCCTTGCAGTTTGCAGCTTGACCCCAGCGAAGAGTTCCTCGTGGTAGCTGACGAAGTTCAGGTAAGGATTTGGCTTATCCTACACAGTTCAATAAAATAAGGCCAGAATGTAACCTGTTTGTTCCCTTATTCAGGTGTGGAGAGAAAATATGAAGTTCGGGGAATAATGCCTCCGGCGGTAAAATTAGGTAAGTCTATTGCGGTGAGAAGAGTTCCCCTTGTTTGTCCCTTTGTCTCACCTTGTTGTCCTTTTGTTCCCCTTAGGGGCCGGGGTACGGCGAGGATGCACATACCACTTTCAGGACATTGAAACTAAAATAATTGTGAGTTCGGAGATCGTGCAGGTGTCCCAATGTAAATCCTCAGTGGCCATGGAGAAACATGGTTTCATAACATCCTGCAAACATCTTTATCGAGGAGAATGCAAATAAACCTCATAGCCACTCACAGACATGTTTCAATAGCCAAGGCTACGTGAGAGCAGTTTCCAAACATTCGCCATCAATTTGATGTACCAAATCAGTCAATTAAAAAAAAAAAAAAAAAAATCAAAGCTGCTAATAAAAATAAAGGGTTCCGAAAATATTTTAGTGGTCTGTCTCTCAGCAACCATCTTTGGTGGAGCTCCAAAACCTGTGATGGGTGTGTGGAAATTCTACTTGAAAAATGGCGTTCATTGATGCACCACTGTTCCAACGTTCACTCATAGACAGAAAACCAACATTTTCACGAATGTGCACCTGGACTTTTATCTGAGGAGCAGGAACGCAAGAAGTGATTGGTTCCATCTTTGCCTACACACAAAGCTCTTGAAGATTGTGTTTGATAAAACTCTTTCAAGAGACCTGATGGGACACTCAGAATTCTGTCACACCAGAGATTTGGAGGTGTTCCACAATATGTGCCTAAAGTACCGCCCAAAAGGTTGCATTTCAGCATAGACGGTATGCAAGCTCGGACATTACTAGAGGTATTAGAACATAGGGAGAGAACAATCGAACTGCATGAAACTTTGGGATGCTTCGTTACACAATGTCCTTTGCAAAACGGAGCAAAAAATGGATGGTTAAGCCAATATACCAGGAAATGGAATTCAATTTTGTGAAAGATATCACTTTGACTGTGTTGGCCCTGCATACTCATGGAATCGATCATGGTTTTGTTCCTAGGACACATACATTGCCACAAAACATTGCAAACGTGCCCTGTCCACCAAAAGCGGACCTCGTTGAGCAGTTGACTTCCCGGTATAAATGATTAGTATGTGTATGTGTAAATGGCATATGTTCCACCATGGTTGTACATTGTACATGAACAATGGAATGCTATTAAACTCGATTTTCAAAGCTATTAAGAAGTATTTCATTATGCCCATTTAATTTGGTTTATGAATCATTCATTTACATCTCGAACGATAACATGCATGTCTGTGGTTGCTTGGGGTCTGTAAAGCTCAACATAGGTGGCCATAGCGTCCAATTTGTCTTTTTCAAATGTATTCTCTTTGTCAACCTTTTTTTTGCAAGAAGTGCCTGTTGTAGGATGCTATACAGTGTAACTCTGCGTTTTCCCCTTCCAACATTCGGCCAGCTCTTGTGGGTCCTTCACTGATCATGGCGCGGGAGGGTCAGATGGATATCAGCATGAAAGCAACTGCTGGGTCTGCAGTTGCCCTAGCATGAACGTGTCCATATAGACAGAATAAACACGCGTCCCACTAGGGAATGAGACCAGGAGAGTAATTTCAAGGGAACCAAATTTTATATAAGCAAATAAATGGAGCAAAGGACTCTGCTGCCTGAGAGGGCTCTGTCGAACATTACAAGAACAGTACATTAAGTTTTTGAATTCTGCGTTATGCGTCAAGGAAAATCTGGGAAAATAGCAGAGCAATTCACTCCAGGCCGTACGGCAAGCATTTTCCTTTTGCAACAAAATAACACAGGCAAACTCTTCACAAGAATCTCTCTATCTCTGTTTGCTTATGTCCGTTTCAAAGAACCCTTGTGCTGAACAGATTCCTGTGTATTAGACACCGCACTTGTAAAGTGACATTCAAGAAAAATGAACCCACGTGTAAAATGGTGCTTTTGCTAAGCAAGAAAATTCCTTTTGAAAGTGAAATGTTAAAATGATGCCCTGTGCTTGCACAGAAATGTGATGGAAGATGGGGGGTTGCTTTTAAATAAACATATTTACTCCCAAAAGACTTGGTTTCTGTTTAAAGAAAGGGAAACAAATAAATAAAATTACTTTGAGACCAGCAAAACAGGTTTGGCAGGCACTGGTTTCAATTGGCTCTGTCTCCCCTGGGAACAGAATTACCTTTCCCAGGTGGACCAGGCCCCCCCCCCCCCCCCGGGCACATGAAAGGGGCCACGGTGTGGGATGTGGCAACCTCAGACTTCCTAGCATTTCTCCAGCCAGGAACAATGGATCAGGGGAACTGGCCTTGTCACGGGCAAGTGTGAATTCCTGGTGACACATCTCTTCAGCTGCATCTGCCACAATGAAAGGTTGCTATGGTAGTGCTGCTGCCCAGAGCTGACAGTGGGGGTAGGTTGTCTGGGGAAATATTAAGGACCGCCTTCCAGTGACAGATGCCATCTGTTTTGATTTAAAGGACTTTTTGATATCAAAATATTTATTTCCGTAACCTAAAGAAACAGTAATGTGAAATTATGACTGTTTAACTGTCATTTTTGCGCCATTCAAATAAGACATCGTAGGTTCTTCGGACATGTGGTGGACGCAAATGCCAGGAAATTTTCATTTCTGGGGAAAGCGTACGTGGTACAGTTTTGCCACTTAATGAAAATATGGCCAGTGATAATATGTATATATGTAGACAATTGTAGAATTTTAGGTGAGATGCTTTCCATGGAAATTGCGAAAGATTGCAAGAATTACTAAACAATATTGCACAAACTTGGCGTTTGGACAGAATTTCCCTTGTGAAACATGGAATCTGCCTATCTAATTTTCCTGATGATGACATTTATAAATATACGTGTTTTGCTCCATACGGGATTTTGGCAAAAGTAACTTTGGCAGAACAAAGCGCATTGTAAAAAACACACACACTAAAATGTTGTCACTTCCTGCAGTCCAATCTGCTGACAGGGAGGCGGCGACTCCCACAGGCGGACCTATCTGATTCTTAGAGGTAGGTCTAGCTTAGTTCTGCGCTCATCGTAAAAATCCTCTGTCATCCAGCCTTTATAAGGAGGAAGCTTAGGGGGAGTCCAGACATTCAAAAATCCAACTCTGGATCCAGAGATCCAGACCTTCCACATTCACCCTGCAAGATATCAGATTCCAGTGTCGGGCCAGGGGTAGCTGATAGCAGATAGAGTCAGAACTTCTTACCCAGGCTGAACCTTTAATCCAGAATGAAACCCTACTAAAAATCCCAATAATTCAGGGTAAAAGGCTGCTAAACCCTTTTGGGATTATCCTGCTTTGCCCAGCTACCTGATGCGTCCCTTTATCTACTGAGACCAGACTCTGATTGCCCCGCTCTGTCCCTAGAGGAGAACCCCGCTATTGCCCAAGTGACCAGATCTGTGTCCCGAGGTCCAGCTGGCTGTCCAAACTATTCCATTAAAGTGTTCATTGTATTTCCCTTCCCCAGTAACCAAAAACTGCATCCCTTGCTTTGTTACCTGGTATTATGTCCAATCCAAAAGAAATCCTATAAATACCCTAGTAAATTCTTAAATTGTTAGAATCCTCTGTATCTTGTCCTTAGGAAAATCCGTAGTAATCTCCATGTGAACGCCATTCTTTCCAAATCATTTCAGTCCATTGTTTAAGTCCTTAGTACTATTTTGAATAATTTAATTAATTCATATATAGAGCTGAATGTGGCGTGGACAGGTTGACCTTGCAAGTAACCTCCTCGCGTACCGTGTCTTTCTTTAACAATCTAGCCATTAAAAATATAGTTGCAGTAGAATAAATCCTTTGTCTAATAAAACCGAGTTGCCTGTGAAAGTGTTTCCCATTTTAAAAAAAAAACAATTTTTCCTTTCCCTGTCAGAATCCCATACTGTCATACATCCAGAATCACCCTTTCACATCATACCTGCTATGTGCCTTTGTACCTTAGCATTAAAACAGCATTCCGATTTTGTATGTTTAGCTCATTTTCCAAGCCGTTTTGCTATTTTAAACCTGTGAAACGTAACGATTGCGATTTTGCCACGTGTTATTCTTGCTGCACTATTTCTTTCAATAGTCGATTTTCTACACTGTAGGCCAGTTGTTTAGTACATTGCCTGGTAGCTTGCAAGTTTTCTTGTTTCATTAGGACCGCCACATTCCTGCCTTATTCATTCAACCGCACATGTAAAATAACCATTTAGTAATTGAGTGCCATTTTGCTCATTTTTCAAGGGAGCTCAATCCGATTTTTGCCTCCCGGGGTGGTAGGTTGGATTTTCAATCCGATTTTTGCATAGTATACCTGAATCCATGCTACTCCTCTCCACCCACACAAAATTACAGGGGTTTGAGGGGGTGTTGCAGGGGGAATGCTTAACTGTGGTGCCATTTAAAAGCACTACCCAGAAGTAATTTTGCTTTCATTTATTTGTGCATTGTGTATCCTGTGATAGAAAGTTAAACTGTATTCTATCATTTTACTGTGTAATTATCACCCCTTGGTGATTGCTGCCCTGTATTGAATGTGTTGGATTTTTATTCATAATTAAAAATAAATATTCTATCATTACACACCGGCCTGGTTTATGGTCCATTGTGACACAGGGTGTACATTAAGGAGGGTGTGAGACGGGTGGGCTGCCTTCACAAAGTTGAATCCAAATTCATGAATTTAAAAGCGTTTTGATTGTGCGCTGCATCCCTGGTCAGTGTAAAGCATCCTAGTCTGGAGTGTGACGCCTCTTTAAAATCCTTAACATTATACTTCTTTTCATTCAGGGTCTTTAGGAGATGGGTTGTAAAAACATTCTCAATGTAAATCACACGTACCGTAGATAGCATTTTAAATAAAAGAAGATGCTATGAAGAAAACACCAGCCCAAAACACTTCTAGATAACTAAATTGTTAGTTACCCTTGTTTTATTGATTTTCTGTGAAACCGTGATCTTCTCTGTAACGACCACACCAGCAAGCTGGTCCACCACCTCTTCTGCATGTGCCTCCTCTTATAATTCCACACCTTGTATGCATGCCTTGAATAGAATATTCATAAAATAAAAGTCAAACGTATTAGAAATTAAAATCTTACATCGCTTACACACATACCCTCGCAAACAGTGTACGTCATTTAGTCCAAATAAACATATCAAATTTCACCTGATTGATGGCAAGTGTACTCAATCAGAGATCACCATGCAGAACATACTGATTGTAATGTTGCCCTCAAACATTTTGCAATGTATTCTGCATTAGGGAGGAAGTGTAATGTTAGGACTGAAATCATAAACGTTTGAAATACTGCATGTGTATATGAATGTCACTGTTTAATAGTATCCTATGTAGGATTTACTTACATTCGTTCAAGGCAACTGTCGGTACGCATACCTCATACTCTGGACCAGCTCCAAAGGATGATGTAATTGTAGTCGAGGTACCAGCATCCCCCTGTAACACAGTACTTGTTTTAGTATGGATGAAAACAAGCGGAACAGAGACAATGGGATGCAGACAATAGCACATATAAAGAGAAACCCATGAATGATACATAGGGCCTCATCACAAGTTGGGCTGTAGCCCTTAAATGCGGTTTTAACGGTATTACCACTGCATAGAAGGGCTGGCCCTATCACGAATTGGGTGCTAAATGGGCTGTTTTACCTCAAGCCTTTCCCTGGAGGTGAAAATACCCTGTTTTCGGCTATATTACCGCCGGCTGTATTAGCCCTCATAATTGGCGCTGTAAAATGCCCTGTTGAATCCAATGGACCGAATGGAGAATGGGGATTTACCGTTAACACCCAACCCGTGATCTGGCGGTGATGCTGCCAGACTGGTCGGTGCTAGGGCTATTACAGTCGGGCGGTATTACAGCTGAGATACAGCCCAACTAGCGGTGAAGCCCATAGTGTAAACAACCAACAGGATACATAAACAATTTTATATTAATTTAAATTCGAAGCATAATACATTCTCGTTATTGAAAAGTGAAATAGAATTACCAGATAGGCGCTTGAAGTTGTTGTTGACTAAATGGATGCAGAATACTGCTCCTGCATTGTCGCAAAGGTGTAAAAGGGAAAATTAGATTTGCATTAGATATGTGGGAAGATCCAACTGTCAATAATAACTTCTGCAAGTCTGTAGGGTTCACCATTGGTATACTGGAAGTTTGTTTGTTTTATTTATTAGTATGGTGCACCGAACCCTTGGGTATCTGGGTGCAAAGGTTACAAGTTTACTTTCGGTTTAAGTTCCAGAATACAGAGTAAGAGAATTATTTAAACGAGTCGTGGATAAAAGTAGGGAACATAGTGATACAGACAAAAATGGTGAATACAAAGATGCATCGGGAGGTAGTTAGAAGCAAAGCAGTAGTCCTATTGCATGATCCAATGTTCAGTAGTGGAAAGCGGCAGAAGTCAAATTTAGTTTTCAGCCATTTCAAGGTATTGCTTCTAAAACTGAGGAAGGATTGTTCCACTCTGAGGGAAAGTGGGAGTGTGTTCCAAGTCTGTGCAGCCTTGACAGGGAAGCTACTTCCTCCAGACTTTTTTAACTTGAATCTAGGTATGCTAAGGCAGAAGGAATTGGCAGTTCTGTTAGGGCGGGAAGTGTGTTTCCTGACTATTCTCTCTGCTAGAGCTTTCTAGGGTGGTGCGGCATTGTTGAGGCATTTAAATGTGAGGGAAACGTGGACGTGTCGTGGTTTCGTCACTTGCGAGGGTCTGTGCTTCCTAAAAAGAAAATTAACATGTCAAGCAACCGATTACGAAAAGATTATGCTTTGCATTGTTTTCTGTGGTCATAATTACTTTATAGGATGATCCATAAACCAGGGACAGATGTGTAGTAAAATGTGGTATAGTTAAAAAAGTAATACAATCTGGTAAATATGCAAACTTTAGTAAGACACAATTACACTGAAAGCACCAATCCGTTCATGTAGTTACCTGTTCAGTACCCCACCGCCTACAGCTAATTCATCATCCGGGACTCGCCTGAGGCAGCGTGTGCATGAAAAGAGTAGGAATTGTATTTGGAAGCAATTGACAAGATGTTCTGAGTCAATGCTTTTTTATGTACTGCGATTGATCGTACATATTGTCTGTAAAGTGCAGGCTGCAGATGCGGAATCGATTGGCCCTCGAGTCTCCCAAGGCAGCCTGGACTCTACTTTCAAGCTCGTCCACCGGAAAAACCACAATGTTGAACCCATTCTCTTATTAAATCAATATTCCTCAGTAAAGTATGCATCATTGTGCCCTTACTTTTGACATGGCTCCTAGAACGGCAACCGAAAACCATACAAGCAGGCATTCTTGAAAAATCTAGATCTGTATAAAAAAAGTACACATAATTACAAAAAAATCCTACTGAATGCATGAGATTGATGGAATTATATCAAAGGTTTTCTATGCAATGTTTGTTTTGGTCAAAGAAGCAAAACCTGTGTAGCATAGTCGAATATACACTGGGATAACTTTCATACAGAATTGATTGATGTGACACAAATAGTAACGTTTTACTCGTCCGTTGTACTTCCATGCATCAAAAGGAAACATGATTATAGACATGGTCCAAGAAAGATGCGATTCTATCATGACTGACTCTGATGAAATTTGCTATAAATGGAGATCAGAACACTTTAAACAGTAGACAATGGTAAAGTCATTGAGATTACACTACTGGGTACATTAGTTCGAAATAGACATTTTGAGATGAGAAAGAGAGGATTATAGTGAAGTTAATAGGTGACCTGCCCTTACCTTGACTAACAAACCATTGGATTCAGCAAACAGGGTAGTTAGTAGCAGGAGAGCAGGTAGCACGATCAAGAGTTGACTTCCAGTACTCGCAGATGTTCTCAGGATAAATATCAAGGGGTTTATAAAGAATTAGAAAAGTGGGTTTGTATGTGAATGAGTGACATGTTTCTGGTGCGGTCTGATTCAGGGGAGCCTGGAGACAGTGGGTCTGGCTAGGCCATGTGAACAATGCCCCCTGCAGAGAAGATACCTTTTGACGTGTACATGGGTTTTGCCACCTTGGCCATTCACACCCTGCCAGCCCCCTTTTGGAGTGCACGGCCACAGGTGCAAACTGCAATTGATATAGAGGGGGCATGGATTATTGCAGAGTGGGTGAGCGTAAAAAGGCCCCAACCAACCATTGTTGCATGTCACTCATAGACAAGTGAGCGTGTCCTTGATCACTGAAAACATTTAAACAACTATTCATAATAGATGGGCTACGAGCAACGAAGATAGCTGAACAGAGCAGAAACGAGTCACATGATATACAAAAAAAGACAGTGAAACAATTGAAAAAGTAACTCTGATGTCTTATGAGAAGCGGCCTGTTTATAGCTGGCGCACAGAGACCATTGACATGAGACGTGCATTCGCATTGTGAAATGGGCCGTATGCGTCTAGCGATGTCGGCTTTAGGGTGTTACGCTCACCTGGCTCCCACAGAGACGTCTATCTGAACTAGACAGCTGCGGTCTCCACCAATGTGACGCGTAGGGCCGAGATGACGGACTAGACCGGCCCACCTAGCTTTGTTTGCTTGGCCTGTAGGAATATTCTTCTGCAAATGGAGAAAGGGAATTAACCACCCGTGGAGTTGAGTGTAAATCCCCCCCACCGCACCCCCCCCCGCTGTTCTCCCCACGGATCACCTTTGATGTCCCCTCTTATAGTCTCACCTGATGGTTTGAAAAGATGAGCTCTCCATCTTGCATTGAGCGCAGGGGCACGTTGATAACCAGTTGCTTCACTGGCTCGAAGGAATTGGTGAGTTCCAGAACAATATTGACTCCGAAAAGTATGTAGTTCGTAAGAGTTCAAATGCCTGACTTTCACTCTTGCCCGATTCCTTGCAGATTGCAGCTTGACCCTAGTGAAGAGTTCCTCGTGGCAACCGGTAATATTCTGGTAAGGATTTGTATTTCCAACACAGTTCGATAAATAAATAATGTCAATATGTAACCTGTTGCTTTCTCCCTTATTCAGGCACTGAGAGAAAGTATGAAGTCTCGGGGAATAATACCTCCTGTGGTAAAATCAGGTAAGTCTAATGTGGTGAGGAGGGTTCCCCTTGATAGTCCCTTTGTTTCACCTTGCTGTCCTTTTGTTTCCCCTTAGGGGCCGGGGTTTGGCGAAGATGCAGTGGAAGCTGCGCCGACCCGTGAAGAGGAATAGTACCCCCGGTGGTAAAATCAGGTAAGTCTATGGGGGGGTTACTAATATTCCTCTGTGTATTCCCTTGGCTCACCTTGCTGTTCTTGTCTACTCCTTAGGTGCCGGAATGCGGCGGGAACATGCAGGAGGATGCAATGGAATGTGAAGATGCTGCGAAGGCCGGTGAGTTCAGCGCGGCGCTGCAGCAGGCGAGGTGACGCGCATAAATAACTTCTTTCTTCCAGCTCGAAGGCGCGATGGATCAGGAATTCAGGTAAGGATCAAAGGTATTGCTCTTGTTCTAACCTTTTTCTCCTTCTTTCTCCCTTTTTTCTAGGAGCTCCAAACTCGAGGCGGGCGTGGCAGAAGGCTGGATGCAGACTTGCAGGCACGGTGAGCGTTACGCTGCTGGATGCAGAATAACACGAAGCATGTGCTGCTCTTTGACTCCAAAGTAGTCCCAGGTAAGTATTCCTCCCCAGCCCCGCCCGAGTAAAAAATAGCCCCTAGGTAAAATAGTCCCTTCCAAGCCTCATTTGGCTTGGAGCTCTTGCAGCATGGTCTGCATCAGGTAAGCTTGCAGCATGGTCTGCATCAGGTAAGTTCTACTCTATGAGCCTGGCACCTATGGCGCCAGGACTGAGACTCCATATGAGCCTGGCGCCAGGACCGCACCCAAAGCAGGGGTTTTTGGGCTTGCCCAAAATAACTTGATGCCTGCTTCCGGGGTTGCTGGACCTGGTCTGGATCCCCGGGGGTAGGCATCATGACATAGGGGCGGGGGAATTGATTTAGTGCTGCGAGGGCAGTTCAACTTAGGACGATGCAGCAACGGATAAGATTAGCACAAGATGGCCGTGCTCTGATGCTTGTTTTCGCATGTTTAAAAGTGAGGAAAACGAGGGTAAGGTGCATAGGAAATGTTTTTACGAGCGATCACAGTTTGCATAAAACCACATGCCCAAACGCTCGGGACATTTTGAGCGCACTATTCCCTTTACGCCTGGCCATGCTTAACTCACAATTCTTAGCCATTCAGGCTTTCAGACAGCCATAAGCCTCCATGGCAGTTGTCTTCCCAAGTGTGGGTTAACTCCTCAAGAGCTTAAGTTCCACAGTGACACCCTGGGAGTTGCCAATGGAACTTCCAACAACTTCAGAAAGTCCCCTTTGAGCCACAGAGAAATGTGGATTTGAAGTTACAGACATGAAAAGTCACTTTCCTCATTAGAATTTTGGCTGCAAGCTCATTTGGGAAACAGTTATTGTTTTTGACCCAGAGGCAGGACAGCCCCTCAGATGCTCACACCAGAAGAAATAAAACCCACTAGGGAAAGAAGCCCACTACACCTTTAGCAAGGATAACAAGTTTCATTTCCAATACGAAAGGGAAAAAGCCCCAACAAAGAACTCAGCTGGCTTGTAACGTTCTGACAAACTCTGCATGAGCAGCGCGTTATAAAGGTACATAGCATCATCAGTGACATCATCAGATACAGTAGAAACATGCGCTGCTGGTTGGTGAGACCCTACACATCGGACACCTGCTCGCTAGGGGATGCCAGCCCATTGGCCCTAGCCTCGTCCGTCTATCTTCCTCCACATGGATGATGTTGCAGCGTCATTGATCAGTAGATGGGCAAATAACAGTCTCTTTGTAACATTGCACCTGTACGAACAGACCGGGGCCCAGGGGGAAAGCCGAGGTCACACTAACTCACACACTTCCCTCGCTCCCGAACAGGCTGGCATTTCTCCAAGGTCTCCCACCCTCGTTCTGGGTTATGTCATCCCTCCCTGCACCTCACAGCACAAAGGAAGGCTCTGCTTTCTGATCTTTTGATCAATCATGGGTCCAGCATGTTTATGATCAGTGGTCTGGGCAAAGCCAGGGCATTCGGGTGCTATAAATTAGGTCTGGGACCGGTGGGGGTCGGTGGCCTGTGCCCTCCTTCTCATGGGATTGGACTGTTCAGACACTGTTCTCTTCCTGTGGCCTTGCAGGGCACATTCTTCCCAGGGCACAAAGGTTGGCACCATTTTGGGACAATGAAGGGTTTTATGGATCTGTGTAGCTCTAGGCTTTCTGTTTGGCATAAAATATATTCCTTTGCTAGTGTTCGCAGCTTAGGCCTGGGTTGCTGACTGCCGTGTCACGTTTAATCTGTGTGCCACAATATGGCTGCTATTTCCGCATATATGCTACACCTAGAAAATGTGCAATAATATGATTGTGTATGTGCCTGAAACGGCCCTTCCTATGCCTCCTGGTTTGTTACATTACTGATTGAGGCCTTTGCCTTATTCTAAAGCGCCTGGGGGTGCGGGAATATCGTTACGCCTTCCCAACACAGATCAGAAGTTCTTTGTGGACAAGGTGGCTTTGCTGCTTGTCATGCACTTTGTTCCCAAGATCTGTCTGTTTTTTACAATATATCACAACAACCCAAGCACGCCAAAGAGAACATTTTGCGCACCTTCAACGTAACCTCAGCAGTGTTAATCTACAATGATCATACAGTGGGTTTCAGGGGGGCGTGGCCTGGAGCTGATGGCGTGCAGCGGCTGATCCGCTGAGCTCCGGCCGAGACGCCGTTTCCTGATCCTTTTTCTCCGGCATACGAGAAGCAACAGCCCGCTGAGAAGAATGCAGTTGTGGGGGAAGCGGTTCCCTCCAAGAATCCCTCGAAGGGTCGATTATCGGACCCCCTGGACCCCCTGGACAGCAGTGGCAGGCCCGGAACACGCTCCCTCCCCCGCCGGGCCCGGCTCCAAGATGGCGACCTAAAAAGCTTGGCGGGGTCTCCGTGCGGAGCACACGCACTACCGAGTCTGGGCACCAGTCGGGATCGGAGAGGAGGCGTTACCTGGCGGAGTGGACCACCGGGCGACACCCGACCGAGGCTGGCACTGGAATCACGGGCTCTCGCCCTGCTCACCCTCCACCGCAGAAATCGGCTCCGGCTGACATTACGCGCCGACGCGGCAACACGCGGGGGGTTCCTGTGCTTGTTGACCCCCGCACCACGGCCGGGCCGCGGGTGCCCGGACGGGGGAGCACACAGAAGAACGCGCCGACGCTGCCAGCCTTTGGACCCCAGGAGCCACTCCCGACGCGGCCGCCCTCTCTGAGGCGGGGACAACGTGGGAGCAGCGGCAGATCCTGGTCGAGACGGCGGAGTGAACATGGGACGCAGGAGCCTGGCAGACAAGGTGCGTGCAACTACAAGACACCCGCTAGCGGGACCCCTGGTTCCGCCCTCCCTTGAGTCCACCTCCTCGGCTGGAGCACCTCCATTGCAGAGCCCCACGCGCCCCAATACCAATACGCCTGTGACCGGGGTGCAAGCGCGGCTGGGGCAGTGATAGCGAGAGCCTGGAAAAGCTTGTGGAGGCCAGGAGTACTCACAACACTGGCGGCCAGCACCCCAGATCTCTCCCAATTACAGTCATCGAACATTCTGGGCACGCTCAACTCGGGAACCTCCCTTCTGGACACATAAGTGGCCCCCAACTTTTCACCCCGGCGGTAACCCAGATCTCGAGCTTTAGTGCACCTGCTCCTGTTCTCCCAGCATGGCCGCCAAAAACAAAACTAAAGCTGCCACCATGGACTCCTTTGTTTCAACTAGGGCAAAGACCCCCACCCAAGCCAAAACTAGCCCCACCGAAAACACTCGGCCGACCGAGGCGGAGGCCAGTGACAATCACTCAAATCCTAGACGCTATTGCCTCATTGAAAACCCATATCGACTCCAAGATCGACGAGTTTAAGATAGATATACAACTCATCCGACAGGATCCTCGCAAATTGGCGGAGAGGGTGACAACCTTAGAGAATACAACAGAGGAAACGTCCGGGACCACCGCAACCCTACAGTCCGAAGTCTCGAACTTAAAAAGGAAGGTCGCAATCCTCGAGGAAAGGGCCGAAGAGGCCGAAGGCAGGGCCAGGCGGGGGAATATCAGGATCCTGGGAATCCCAGAGGGGAACGAAGGCTCGAATACCACATCCTATGTCGAAACCCTGCTGATGCAAGATATTGGGGCCGGCAAGCTGTCACAGGGATTCGCGGTCGAAAGGGCCCACGGGTCCCTCCAGAAACGGCCTCCCCCCGGCTCGCACCCACGACCAATAATAGCTAAGATACTAAATTTTCAGGACAGAGAAATCATATTGAGACACTCCAGGGAAACAGGTCCTATTGAACGAGGAGATTCCAAGATCTCCATATACCCGGACTACACTCAGAAGGTGCAGAGGGATAGGAATTCCTTCGTCCCGATCAAGGCTAGGCTTCGCCAACTGAACTTCAAATATAGGTTGCTTTACCCGTCCCGCCTAAGAGTCATCTACAATGGGCGAGTGGTATTCCTCGACAACCCGGAGGCAGCCAACATGTGGCTAGAAGATAATAACTTTGCTGATGGCAAGGACGCTCCACGGAAGGAAGACCCCAGAGACCTTTTCACGGCGCCTGCACGCGGCCATAAAGAGTACACGAAACGTACATTGCCGGACCCCAGAAGGTAATCCAGTCAACAGTTTGCCATAGGAAACGGCCCTCGTTCGGCCTCGCACCAGCCCCACCCCCAGCGAAAAATACAATCGGGCCAGTTCTTCGCCCGACCCAACTCGCGCCCGATCCCCGGATGGGTTCAGACGGCTCGAGTGCACCTGAGCACCGCGACAGTGTTGTAGTCGCTGGGTGCACCAGTTTGAGTTGTTACTAGTTTCGTTAGTTTCACAGTCTTCGTTTCACTAATACCAGTAAGACACAAGATGGATACAGGTGATGAACCAAGTGATCGCGAACCAGAGGCCGCCAGCATGCAGCCCGTTATCCGCGGACTGACGCCACACCAGGCCAAAGGGATTGGTTCTCAACCCAAATCTGGAACACTGAATCAATGGCGTCACATCTCACCGTGATGACGTGGAACGTGAGGGGAATGGGCTCGTACCTCAGAAGAAATTGCATTCAATCCTACCTCAGGAGGAAAAAAGTCTCGTTTGCAATGTTACAAGAGACCCATCTCACGGAGGACGCAATGTCCAGACTAGCAGACCGATGGGAAGGGACTGTGTGTGGGTCCCCATACTCCAAATATGCGAGAGGCATACTAATATGGGTGAACCTGAACGTGCCCTTCCAGCTACAGGGGTGCGAATCCGACAAGGCAGGAAGATTCGTGATAATGTGGGGCACCATGGAACAGACCCCGATTTGCCTGGCCAACACATACTTCCCACAGCACGGAATCCCGTCATACCTCAGCGCATTAAGTGCCAAGTTGGCACACCATCGTGGCCGTACCTTTATATGGGGTGGAGACTTTAACTGCGTCATGGACACAGCCATGGACAGATCCCTTCCTCCCCCCAACCAAGCAATCCCGCAACTCGCACCCTGACGGAAACACTCAATCAACTTAACCTGGTGGACATCTGGAGGGCCCAACACCCAGCTGACAGGATCTACTCGCATTATTCAGCCCCCCACGGAGTCCACACAAGAATCGATTACTTGTTCATAGACAGGGAACAGGTTCCGCTGACAATAGCCACAGAGTACTTGGGGAGATCTATCTCTGACCACTCTCCGCTGAGCATGCAATGGCAGCTAAGGGGACCCAAACCCCCGATTCCCTTGTGGAGGATGCCCACCGCGACACTAGATGACCCGGAGTTCAGAGAAGATCTTGCTGACAGATTGGAGGAATATGTCGAAATCAACAAAGGATCGGTGTCCACCTGGAGCACACTGTGGGAAGCCATGAAGGTGGTTACCAGGGGAGAAATTATATCCAGAGCTGTTGGCATCCGCAGACAGCTAAAGGCGACCCTGGAGGCACATGAAGCAGAGATCACCCGTATGGAATCTACCTCAGACATTTCTCCAGAGGTCGAAGGGAAACTGAAAGTAGCTCGTGAAAAATGTCAGAAGTCCTGGGACAGACTGGAGAAATTTGACTTTGCAACATACACCACTAGATCCCACAAAGAGTCAGACAAACCGGGCAGATTGCTGGCCTGGCTGTGCAGGCGAGAACACCCCAAACACCTGCCCACGGAGATAAGGGATGAAGGAGTATCCCACAAGACGCAAATGCGGATCAACGAGGCATTCGCTAAATTCTACTTAAAACTGTACGCCCATGAAGCCCAGATACCCACCGCGACATTAATAGAAACCCTAGAAGAGATAGGCCTACCCCAAATATCCAGCGAGCAGAGAGACGAACTGGAGCTGGAGATCTCTGCCAAAGATGTGAGGGAGGCTATCGGGTCGCTCGCCACCAACAACGCCCCTGGTAGTGACGGCCTTCCGCCGGAATTTTATAAAACATATGAATCTATTCTCACCCCCATCCTACACGAAGTTTACCAGGAAGCATACGCAAATGAGATCTTGCCCAACACTATGAAAGAGACTATAATCATCCCCATGCTAAAGCCGCACAAACCACCCACTGATTGTGACTCCTATCGACCTCTGGCCATGCTAAATTATGACAGCAAGATCCTCACCTCGATATTGGCCAGCAGACTTGCTAGAGTGATGGGGTCCATAATTCACGAAGACCAGAATGCGTTCGTTCCCGGACGCAACACCACAGCTAACCTGAGGAGGCTACAGCACATCATGGCCGAAACCTACGAGTCCGATGAAGACCTGGCGATATTGTCACTTGACACCATCAAGGCCTTCGACTCCATCTATTGGGAGTGGCTTGTGGAGGTCTTGAGGAATTTTGGTTTTGGCAAAGGATTCATTAGATGGATCCAGGTACTCTACAACGGCCAGGGTCAAGACAGGCAGAACAGTATCGGAATCCTGGGAAATAGAGGGGTACGAGGCAGGGATGCCGACTGTCGCCCATGCTATATATACTGGGTCTAGAACCGCTCGCCATATACTTCCGGCGACAATTCTTCGATGCTGGCATTAAGGTGGGCAATGTCTAAAATATAATATCGTTATATGCAGATGACGTCCTTCTCTACCTAAGGAACCCCGAGGTCAATGCACCGACAGCACTTGGAGGTACTTGATAACTTTGCGAAATACTCTGGAATTCAGTTTAGTAGACACAAATCCGCTGCACTCCCTCTAGCCGGATTGCGAGACATTCCAGCAAACGACCTCCCGCCCATAGGGATAAAGTGGCAACTAGACAAGTTCCGGTACCTAGGAATTAATGTGGGCCACACTCCGCAGCTCACACATGAGCACAACACTGAAGTCGCAGTCACCAACCTCCGGCGATCTATAAAATTCTGGTCCAAACTCCCACTAGCGATGGTGGGAAGAGCGGCGATCGCCAAAATGATAATTCTCCCCCGATTCCTGTACTTCTTTGTGAACATTTCCCACTATGTTCCGCCGCACTTCTTCAAGAAACTAGAGGCTATCATCGGGGAATTTCTGTGGGGCCCCCACAGGCACAGACTGTCAATGGCCACGTTAACTCTGCCACATAAAGAGGGAGGAATAAAACTCCCAGACCTCCAGCTCTACTACCTGGCCGCCTAGCTCAGCCATATCACGAAGTGGTTGTCAGATGAACCATCAGCCGAATTAGGGCTACTGAAACAATACCATATCAACCTAATCCCCAAAGAAACTCTATGGTACCCTCTCCGGCAACCCTTGGACATCCCCCTAATCGTTGAGCTCGGCAGGAAGATATGGGCCAGGACCTGCTACATAAGGAAGGTGAAACACCCGTACTCTCCTGACAACCCTATAGTGGTTGATGTGTGCAAAACGAAGGCAGACCTCTCCACAGCTAGGAGATGGGAAGAAGCTGGCATATACACGTGGGGGGACTTGTTCGGAGAAGAGGGATTCAGGGACTTTGAGTCGCTACAGGACATTGAAGGACTTTCCAAGGGCCAATTTCTCTGGTACCACAGGCTCAAACAGGCCGCTAAGAAGCAGTGGAACAGCTGGCCAGAGGAACCCACCCCGGATCCGCTTCTGCAGGAACTGCATGACCTCTCGGATGGATGGAGACCAATCTCCAGGCTTTACAACAAGCTCATCGATAAACCTAATCCCAAAGGAATGGCACTGAAGGCGAGATGGGAAGCAGACCTTGAAACACCACTCACCGATAAGGAATGGGAGAGAGCATTACTACACCCCAAGAAGGTATCGAGAAACTCCAGATTTGGTCAAGTACAACTGAACGTCCTTTACCGAACTTACATGACTCCTCAAAGGGTTGCTTCATTCAACAAGGTCTCACCGGCGTGCCCATGGTGCGGGAATGACAAGGCGGATATGATCCACATGTTCTGGACTTGTACTAGGGCGATGTCGCTCTGGTCCAAAGCTAAACAGTCTTGCAAGGACGCTGGAATGGAAAGATACGACTGGCACCCGGAGAATGTCTACTAGGAACCTACCCCAGACCAAGTAAACTCAAACATATTGTGAAGCTGATGGACATTTCTTGTATATTAGTTAAAAGAACCATAGCAATGGCTTGGAAGACACCTGCTGGTCCCAGGCACGAACGGTGGTTAAACGAAATGGCGAGATGGACGGCTGCTGAAACCAGAGCCTGGCAGGAAGGAACCATAACCAGTGGGGACGCCGCAAGCGGCACTCTGGACTCCTGGAAGGCCCTCCTGAGAGACATGCGCTTCAACGCAGACCATAAGCCTCCCTGAGAACCCATAACGCTTTGTAGTACTGTCCTCTTGCACCATCACAGAGTCGATGCCCCCTGAAACTGTCTTCCCCTCACTTCCCGAATAACCAGTATTTTGTTTGTCACAAGCCATCCCGGACTCTAAGCGTATCATCACACGAAGACTGTTGTTTATGTTGTTCTTTCTTTTTTGTTATAGTTCGTAAAGTTTGTATTCCTTAATTTTTGCCCCAAAACCAATGAAATACTTAAAAAAAAAAAACACAGTGGGTTTCAGATCTGTGTAAAGGCTTCTGATATCATATGGTGGTCACACAAAATGGAAGAAGCTGAGCGCAACCATATCACCAGATCGATCAATACCATTATCGTGGCGTGGAGGTATATGCTCCGGGAACTGCCCCTCTTCCAGAACCAATATTGCAGAAAATCACACAGCTATGTGCAATATTACAGACTTCAGTTAGGGGTTTACTCTCTTTGGAGTTGGCATATGAATACTGGCCTCCTCCCTTTGAGTTGTGTTAATTTCATATATTTTTGCATCAGCTAAAGGTCTTTAGTCATGCCAGAGATACTGCTGTGGATATCTTCAGGTATTAAGGACTGTGGTCAGGAGGAGTGAGTATAGGAGGTAATGTTTGATTACGTATGGTAACTCCAGGTTCCCCACACCCCCGGTACCCTGTAGGCTGAGACAACCATCTTGCCCAAGCAGAAGTATCCAGGAAGCAGAGGGGACAGCAAGGGCATTATCCTGGCAAGTGGAAGGTAAGATTGAAATGTGTTAAGATCTACATCAGCCAAAGTGCAAGGGCCATGCCATGTAGTAGGACTGTGGTGAATTGTGGGGATTAAGGAGTGTCCGGATGGGCCTTTAATCACCTTGACCCAAACAGGACCACCACTTAAGAAGTGAGAACACGGTTGTACATGAAGCAAGTCTCACCTAAGTCTCAACAAACCACATCAGTTCACATCTTGTATACAGTTTTGCAATAGTTAAAACACTTGCATGTTTTCATTTGCCAGTTTTATTTTAATAGTCCTCTTCAGATCTTCTTCATAACACACTTCTTCTTGGGGTTCTTTCATTGTAGGTCATGATGTGAGCACATGCTTAAACATTGGTATTGAAACATAATTCATTACTAGCAATTACTGGCCTATGCCGTTTAAACCCTAACTCTTGATTTGCACATGGCTCGCATGAATATTCCGCATGATATGAGGAAAGCTGGGGTGTATGATTTCTCTTTGGGTTGGTGATGCTATCTCTTTTCCTAGGTCACCATTCCATTGAAACTTTCCAATCTACAAAACTCCCACTTCATCGCACAATTGAAACTACTGAATAGCCTTAAGCACTAGCTTACCCTGTGTTTTACTACTGACCAAAATAAATAATGAAACTCCTTCTGTTGTGCTCTCAGGCATCAGGAGGTTAGATCTACTCTGAAGGCATCATGAAGTAAGACCCAGGCAACGAATTAAACTGTCTGAATACCAGTTTTATTTTACTTAAATGTCAGGATGGAGTAAGGCTTAACTTGCCCTATGTTAAGGTGGGATTTCCCTACCTAAAGAAAACTAAGGATAGTCTATGCGAGTACGTTCAATTGAAAAGTCTGTCCAAAACCTACACTTGCCCTTACAACTTAATATATACAATGTGTAGAGATGTCGGCAGCAAAAGAAATGGTGTTCAAAAGTTCTGAGCTGTTTCTAGCTCTTGGCTTATACTCTGTTCCTCCTTCCTCAAGTTCCAAAAAGGTGTCCAGGTTTCCCTTCCCCAAGAACTCTGCTCTTCCAACATCCAAAACCAAATCCGTTCACATCTTCTAGCTTTCAAAACAGTATCTGTTCAACTCCTGGGTCAATCCGGCTCTTCAATGGTACACATAGGTTGCTCTGTTTCTGCATTTACCATTCTCTTTAGCAAAAGTTGCAACATATAAGCTTCTTTATGTTTGCTTTCCTTGGCCCTTTCCAAGTAGCGGTCACTCGGTCTAGGCACAGTTGTCGGACCACATGATCAACCCATTACATGTTACACAACCGATAATCCTATGCACTTTGTTATGCTTCTGTAGTCCTCAGGCTTTTGTCAACGCAGGTTCTGTCTGTTAACCTGTAGTTCCTTGGACTCCTATATCTTTGGGCCATACTTATTTCACATTTGTCTTGGCACTCTTTTGGCTTTGCCACAACTTGTATCTCACATAACTCACTCCATGGTGTTTACCCCTTTTCACCACCTTGCTTTCACTTGATTCATAAATGTTCAACATTTGTTTTTCTCGTGTGTTGTATTCAATAATGCTTGTTGCAATTTTCAGAAGTATTGCTAATACTTTGCAGCTTGTTCAGTATTCAAAATCAAAAGTACTTGCAATATCTTGCAGCTTGTTTGGCACTCAAAATCACTTGGTTTGGCCTACCATAGCCCTTGTAATATTTTTCAGTTTGTTTGCCATTCTGACATGCTTAGTTGCAGCCCCTTGATCGCCCCGGTACGAGTGTTCCCTTCTCGATCCTGTTTCACAGCTTCTATTTGCTCTGTCTATTCCTTACGGTTGCCATGACGAGCATCGCTCGCCTTCCTCTGCCACGCGCTGTTCCGCAAAGGCTACCAAGAGCACTTTTCACTCTTGCAGCAATCTGCAGTACTCGGGGAAGCTTTGGTGTCCCACAGCTCCTGCTGTGGACACTGGGCAGAGAGGGCAGCAGGCTTTCTGACCCTCTCATGGCCCGTTCTGGCCCTGGCATCTCTCTCGCACTCCTGCTCAGCACAGCTTCCCTCACGCCGGTTCCTCTCCTGCCCGCTCGGCTTCTACGAACTGCATCCTTCCCTCCAGGCCGTCTCTCCCTTTCTGCTGGGCGGTTGCCCTTCTTATACACCTGTGACTTGTTAAATGTTTGCAGGTGTGAGTCCTTCACTTAGACATGCCTGACTATTACAATGGAACTGCTCCAAAGCCCTCTTCCGCGTCCCATCACCAAAGTGGTGTGAATGAGTGGAAGTGTGTGAGAAACCTGAAGATGTCTCCCTAGCTAGTCCCCAGGGATCTGTCATCTAGGTGGCCAGAACACGGCCATCCTTATTGGATCCAGTACCTGGGGTGGACTGGTGGAGGAGGATCACTTGGATGGGGGGTCCTCGGGGAGTGGGGGTGGGACAGCGATGGGTGAGACGCCAGTATACCCTTTCTTGTGACACCTTTTCCCCATCCTACCCCGTAGGACACTTGAAACCTCTAACACCCTCTTTTTCCAATACGAATACTTTTTGTTACTGCAATAGAAAATGGACTAATGTTAATGTTGGTTACCTGACATGTCCCAATACAAGGGTCAGGCAATTAACCAAAATTGCACACACCTGACAGCCCGTTCCTTTCCCCACAGAAAGAAAGGGTGGAGCGAGAAAGCACATTACAAGCACGGCAGACAGCACGACGAGAAGGCTAATCCGGTGCGGCAGTTCAAGAGAAGGAGAGGTGACGAGGAGAGAAGTGACCTTGTCCTTTTCATCCCAGACCTGCAGAACCTTCGTGGAGGAGAGCCTAAGATCGCATACAATAGCACAAGTGTCTTGCAACAGATGTCCATGGCACATGGAGCGTGTTGACGCTAATCAGCGGGAGCGATAGAAACTGTCATGGTCATGACGTCAGGGGCACAGGCATGCAGGGGTCGCATGCACAGGAGACCTGGGTGGACACTGTCCTGGTGCCTTTGGCACCAGGCTCACGAACAAAAGTAAACAAGAACATCCATTTAACACCCAAAAGCTTTTATTATGTACATAGCACTTCAGATGCATTAACCTTGAACATTCCATCCATTAAGCAGGATGCATTAACCTTGAACATTCCATCCATTAAGTAGCCCCAAGTGTATTCTTGGGTGTGGCTGCTAATGGATTGCCTTCGCACGTGTTCACTCTCTAGGCGTGGCAGGGTGTGGCTGGTAAGCTGGCCCTAATGGGCGTGCCCACGATCTCAACTATATAAGCTGCCCTGATCCTGAAGACAGACGCTTGGCGTTATTCTGCACTTGCAAGCAGCATAACGCTGACAGTCGCCTGAGGTCAGACTTACCTTTTGAAGATCCTGCTTCCTGGACATCCTGCTTCCTGCCAGCATACTTACCAACTGGGGGAAGCTGTTTTTACCTGTACATCTCTTCGGCGAACCAAGTATTCATCTTTACAATTTCCGGAACGAAATCTTCATCTTGGCACCGCAGCACGACGCGCTCCATCGTCGACAGTGGCGCCTGCAAGGAAAAACGGAAGACTAGGTTGGACATTGAAAAAACAGTCAGTTTAAGGTTGTGCTTTGCCATACTTCGTGCTTTCCTTAAACCATCACTCACCTGCTGTCGAACATTGCGGTAGCATCCATCCATCATCCATCCATCCGGCCGCGTCTCACGTCTCACGTCTCACAGCTGCATTGAGGCCACATTTCCATCTAAGGGAAGAAAACGGAAGAGGGACATTATTGCGTGCATAAGTATGAGCAACATATAAAGACATTAAACAGAACGAACAGCATCACAAGAGCTCAAGAAAGACTTACCAATCATAAGGAGAAGCATAGTCGCAGCTGGACTGTACTAATCCTTATCAGGGATCAGTGAAGGAACTAGATCTCATTCGACGCGCCCCTGCCAGAAGTAGTAGGACGGAGAGCTTATCTTCCATAATTCACAGGTGAGCTTTATGGGCCGGCGAATGCTCATAGAAACTGTACTTTGGGGTGAAGGGTTCGAGAGGTACAACAATCACAGATTGGCGCAATCACACACTCTTATCTCCAGGCAGGAGCAGTTTCACCATGTACCCCCGCTCACAGCCTTTCTACTGAGGGAAAGGCCTGAAGGGGGTGATTCAAGTTCAGGGGGGCTGCAACCGTGCCCCAACGCCTCTGCAGAGACCAGGTGAGAATAACAGAAACTCCTGCTACCATGGTACCAGCCTTACCTCCAGTAAAGCCGAAGGCCAAGCAGTTCATCACAGCCAGCGAGTCGAGGGGAGAACCGAAAAGAACTGGGCTGTGTTGAATTGGAAACGTGAAATAGCAAGTTTAAACACAGTTAAAGGAACTGTGAAAACTGTCAAAAGTATTGAGGGGAGACTAGCCGCAGAGGGAACCAACATCACATGAGTATCACTCTGAGAGACTCTGGTCAAACTCTGTTTGAGTGAATGAAACTACAGAAACCAGAAGCCGTAGGAGAGCTGCCAGAAGAGGTCAAAGCGGTCATACTGGAGGTCTAGTAAAATTCTCGTACAATCGAAAGACTTTGATCTACAAATTTGGAGAAAGTAAGGGAAGTGAATCCTACATGGTGAAAGTAAAAGGAAAGTGAATCCCATGAACATTGAGAGTCAAAGTGAATGTGAAATTGGAGAGGCTGAACCCAGAAGAGGGTTGTTAATGAAAAGGGGACAAAGTCTAACGTCCAGAAAAACAGGGTGTTGACAAAGGTAAACCCGCACAAGGGATGTGCACTGGGACTGTTAATATTTGGGAGCGAAGGGTTTGTACCCAGAAGAGGGTAATCCAGGGGTGAAGTTGTCAACCAATGTAAACTGTGAAAGAGAACTTTGTGATTGTTTTGTTATTGGATACATCAGGCCCTCGAAAGACGAGACCTTCAGGAGAAACGAGACTTGGGCATCGACGGTTCTGATTGCTGCCATTGGAACTGTTAACTCGTGCTGGGAAAGCTCAAGTGTGTGCTGTGCTCCAGACTCTCATCTTACTCAGTACAGAATACGTGGGAAAGGGAGTCCCAGTTTACCGCATCCTGACATATTTACTAACGATTCTCTCTTTTTCTGAAAACTATCCCTCACCCTTTTTTGTATTAGTTGTGAGATTTTGCAATAGGTTTCTTCGTAAAGGCCTTTTAGTTTTGACACAACGTCACTAGGACTGCCTTATTTTTCATTTGATGGTCAACGCTTGTTCCCAGCTTAGATTTAGGTTTAGATCAAGCGCTTTTTCCAACCTGCATACAAAATTCATTGTTTAATAAACACCCATGAACTGTGATCACTTGTGTCTATCTGTACTGTTGTCACCATGAACTCCTCACATGTACATACACTCCTGGTTGTTTCTTCCTTGTCCCAGTCTTAAAAGGAAATGGCTGTGGGGCATTTTGGTCAGAGGAAAGGGAGAAAGACTGATAATAGCCTTCAAAGTCAGGGGGTATATCCGATTCACTTTGATAAGGGAAAGG
The DNA here is from genome assembly GCF_040938575.1 of Ambystoma mexicanum. NCBI lineage: Eukaryota > Metazoa > Chordata > Amphibia > Caudata > Ambystomatidae > Ambystoma > Ambystoma mexicanum. The sequence continues at coordinate 1,245,168,783 of NC_090922.1, read as the reverse complement.
GGGGATACCATGTTTCACCCAAAGACGTCATCTCCTCATTCCCCAAGTTCCCTCCACCCAGGTGATCCTCCCTCACATATCCACCCCCAGGGTCGGGATCCAAAAGCAATGGCCTTTCCCTGGACACCTGAGCAGAGAATCCCAGGGGAAAAGAATTGAGGACGCCCTCCGTTTCGTCACACTACTATCTACAATACTTAGCACGCCATAAAAAGTCATGGCTACTTTCTACAGCTGTACTGACCGCAAAGGTTGTTGAAGTTACTCATTCACCTGCCTACTGAAAACCTGGCAAAGTCAGTTTTTAAAGGCAAAATACATTTTGCAAAAGGGTCCCAACTACTGTGTTTCTGATGATTCATTTGTGAGATTCATGAATTCCCCATGTATTGTATGTTTTTACATTTGGTGGGTTTAACATTTTATCTTTCTGAGTGCATGCAAACTAATATGTATCAATTTCTAAACCAACAGTAACACTAAAGTAACATATGCCTTCTATAATTAACTACACTTTGATGCCTATGAAATTGCCTCACCCACACTCATCAATATGGTGCGTGCAACATAAATTCCTTGTAATCATTGGGACCCTTCCTGACAACTCCAACAGGAGTAATGTAGATTATCATACGTAATGAAACATAAATGAGTAAACATGCTAATGCTTAGGAGTAAAAGTTTGATAAAAGCACTCTCATCTAACTTCAAGTAACATGTTTCTTCTCGATATTCTTTCTTCATTAATTTATTGTTAATGTTTTTATTTAGTTAAATGTAAAACGCAGTAGGACAATAGCTTTGCTGCGAAATTGCTGTGCACCTTGGAATTCAAGGAGTCTTGGTAAAAGGCTGAGATCAAAAGTGTTGAAGTAAACTGTGCGGCTGAAACTGGCCACCTATCTTTCTACGCTTCTTTAATGGTGAAAACTTATATTGGGAGTGCCAAAGATGTAATATTCACAGTGGGGAATAATAATTAAGTGCTCATCTTGTGGGTCTTAATGGCTAAGGGGTAACGTTGGAAAGATGGGAGCAGCAATGGTTATACAGAGAGGATTTCAGTGCATGCACCAGGTGTACGGCATACAGTATGGAGTTAAACAATTTGTACATCATTTTCCGTAATCCCTTTTTAGAGTTTAAAATTAACTGAATCTCTTCAGTATACATGTGTAGTAATATACATGTGTAGTAATCAGCCCTACAGGTAAAGGGTGTATCGGGCACTTTTACTCCTTAAAAATCGGCAAATGCTCCCTAAAAATGGAGAGTAAAAATACAACAAAATATAGGCAACTGACACACAAAGTTCCTGCCCCCTTGATTTCAGTTAGACAGCACCATGGATATGTTGGAACATGTAATATACGTAGTGCCATAGGAAGAAACTATTATTTTTACTGCCCGATCTGAAGAGGTAAAAATGTATTATTTAATGTGCACAAATAACTAGGGGCAAAGGGGGGGCGTGGCTACAGGGCCATGTAGAAGGACGTGCTCCCGGAGGAGCTCCTGCAGATCCTTCATTGATCCGACACATATGTGCACCAAAAACCATTGGGAACGTGTGGAAATGCTAGGACACACGTATGAACAGGTGAGGCAGACTCGTAGCAGGTTATGGACCATCTGAGCCCCTGAAGAACGAGAGGGTCTGCCGTAGGAAGATCCAAGATGGCAGGCGGGTGAGACCAAAGGAACGAAACAAGGTGGCAGAGGTCCGACTAGACCAGAGTGCCCACAAGCGCTGCAGGCGAACGGACTGTGGAGGAGAAGATCGCAGAGCAGACCCGACATGTGACGCCAGTGGAAGGGTGGGTGGACAGCAGGGAAAGGCAAGATTGTTGCCACCGCCAAACTCACGAACCTGGCAACGCTAGCGGGTAGGCGACCCGACCGCTGGCGACAGCGCTTCGACCCTGAGTGGGCACATGGGCCACTGCGGAAGCGGGAAGCCTCGGCCACATGTGAGAGGGTGGAGGAAGTGTGTGAACCCAAGCGCACGGCTGGGCGCTAAGGGTGCACGCGCGGGACGTGCATCCCAGAACAGCAGATGGGCTGAAGACGAAGCAAGTGCAAATAAAACAAAGGCGCGCACGGCTGCATGCTACAAGCTCATTGGGGTAGGATAGTGCTGAGCCCCATAATACACTATAAACTGTGGATGCCCATAAAATGGCAGAAGGCACAAAGCAGGCGAGGACACCTCGCCTGCACACAGGTGCTACTGGCATCACAATAGACCCGTTGGGGCCACGGTGGGGTCCAGAACATTACGGCGCACCGCGCCTTCTCCAAGATGCTAGTAGGAGCGTGCGGGACAGGCGAAAAAGCACACAAGTGTCACTGTATAGTGCCAACATCAAGGAGGGCCAGGGGAATGTGCCATAGCCTGTGACACTACAGACAGAAGGAAGCAGGCGCCCTACCAACATCAGTGGGTAGCCAGACTGGTATAACAGTGTGTGTGTGTGGAAGGGAGTACAAGTAAGAACACTGGACAGGGCAGTGGAAGACACTGTTCCCCAGGAACCAAGATCCCTGTCAGCAGAATAAAGACACATACACGAAACTGCACTGGATGGTCAGATAAGATAGGACTCCTAGCACCCATAGTGAAGGTCATCTGAAAAGCGCTGGGGTCCATGATACCAAATTATCAAATAACGGCAGGAGGCTGACTGGGGAAGTGGGAGCACACTACCAGATCTTGCTGGATGCACAATACCCCAGGATAAGACACACAAGTGCACGCCACTGCACGCTGGCATCCACACATCATGCTTCCACACAACCGGCTGTGTAACGACCTGCTATAGAGCCATGTTGGACCCACAGGCACTGAGAGGCGCAGATGAGTAGGGTGATCTAATCAGAGCCGGGACAACAAGACGAAGAGAAAGAGCGGCAGCCAAAGACGTGGGAGGATGCAACCTATTTGCGTAACCTGCAGGTAATCCTGAATGGACAAAAAACAGGGATTCTCAGCCCCCTGGAGAACCGATCCAGAAGCATCATAGCTCCAGGAACGAAACACTTAGCAGTGGCATAACACCAGAGCGGCCTAACCCCAGTTGTGCACACGATTACCCCTGCGGTCTATGACAACGATACAAGGGGCCGGCAAGCCTCTGCTGTGCACTTGGGGGACGGTGTGCTCCAGGTGTTTAGAGCTTGTGTGAATCCAGGCACCAAGATGACATCCAAACTTCCCAAGTTCAGGGGGAAGCAGTCCACATTGGAGGACATCACCAAAACCCCACAACAGACAGAGGAGGCGAGACCTAAAGACAAAAACCCACAGGTGGACACGACCCCAACGCGCGATGACAGGCAGATCCTGGAAGCAATTGCGGACTTAAAGGCTACATGGGAGAGCAAGCTGGAGGCAGCCACAGCTGAACTTAAAGCAATGCTGGAGCTCAAAGTGGGTGCAGTACAGGAGGAAGTCAATCTACTTAGACAGGATGTATGGCAAATAGCAGAACGCACAGATGAGCTGGAAAATGAAGTGACCACAAACGCGACAGCCCGACCATCTCAGTCGGAGATCAACATTCTGAAGCAACAGGTCAGCAACCTAGAGAACAGAGCGGAGGAAGCTGAAGGGCGTGCCCGGAGGAACAATGTACGCATAGTAGGCCTTCCGGAAGGGGAAGAAGGCCCTAACCCGATGGACTATGTTGAAAACATGTTGCTGCAGGAAATGGGAGGCGGGCCCTTACACAAGGATTTGCGGTGGAGAGAGCACATAGAGCACTGTGACAATGAGGCAAAATAGGCGGTTAAAGGGAAAAAAAATGTTGGTCTTTATTCAGATTTAACCAAATAATGCTGGTTAGCAAAATGTAATTCTTTTCCCAGGGTCTTCTGGGTGTTCTTTTTGTGGAGCAAATGTTTTCCTCTGTTTTCTTGTAGGGTACGCTATAAGGACCTCTGACAATCTTCTTCCAATTAGTCCTCATACGCCCAGGTGCTTCCCGTCGTTCCGGAATCCAGGTCTGATCGGTTCTGCAAGGAGAACAAGAATGAGCACCCATCTTCCAACTATCTGGCTCTTTATATAGGCAGGTAAGAATGGGCCAATCAGGGTCTACTTCCTGTCTTGGAGCATAAAAACCCCCATAGGCCCTGCCCTCTTTTCCTTGTGAGCCACCCTCCGTGTTCTTCCCTGACCCTGTTCCCCTGGATGTCCTGCTGCCGCCCAGGTAAGTGTCTGCTGTTTTGGTTGCCCCCATGTTCGGGCTATGTATCCCCGGTAATAGAACTCCCCTTGTGGGTCTGTGTCTTTGCGGAAGCGGATCGGCTTCCTCCAGTCTGCGGGACACGTGGTTGGTGTCCTGCTCGCGGTTGTAATACACGCGGACCGCGTCTCCATGCGGAGACTGGGCTTCTTCCATCCGGTGGCCGGTTGTAGTCCGCTCCTCATCGCGGCTAGAGTTTCCTCCCTCCCTCCCACTGGTCGTCAGTGCTGCTCTGACAAGGCGAGTCTTCCACGGCTGGACTCGGCGTTCTGCTTCTCGCTCCGAGAACTTGGGGGCTTCGTTCCAGCGGGGACGGCTACCCTTCCGTCAGTGCTGTCAGTGTCGCTCTGGCAAAGCGGGACCTTCCCGGCTGGACACAGCTCTCTGTCTCTCGGCCCGTGGAGTCGGGGTTTTCGTCCTCGCGAGGACTTTTCGGTAACCTTGTCTCTGCGGGCTGATCCATGGTCGGCTGTACCGGGGTGCTTACCAATCACTGATCTTGTGCTCTCCCACTCATTTAGATCCTCTGTTCGGGGTAGGTTGGTTTTGCCTGTGTGTTCCCACCACTCGCCTATAATACAGGTTGCGTTTGATTCTTTTTCCAGCCCGTAGGTCCCCTTTCCATATTCCTGGGTTGCGTGGTATTGAACTACCGAGATAGAGAGAAGATATTGGAATATTTCCAGAAAGGGGGGCACCATACAGAGGGCATCTGCAAACATCTCGGCATATCCCGACTACACACTTCAAGTGCAGGGATGGCGACTGAATTACGGGACAGTTAAAAGGAGATTGCGAGATGCGGGCTTGCGATATATATGCTGATGTAACCAGCAAAGCTGAAAGTGCTCCACAAAAACAAAGCTCTGTTCTTTGAGACTCCTGAAGATGCAACAGAATGGCTGGATGCCCAAAATTGTCCGGAGAGAGCAGACAGTCGAAAAGAGGACGATACGGACAAGTGAAGTGTGATCCTGAGACCGAGGTGCTGTATATACTATCGAGCCGATTCATGGAAATAATGTGCGCGGAAATACCGGCGCACGCGTGCGAAAACGTGCGATTCGCAGTGCCACAGAAAAAATCGCAGAATATCGCACAGAAAACAGCGCACATCCATTCATGGAAGCACGGGAACGAGCAAAATGTGGGATGTGCGCTGAAAAAGTGCGCGCCGCATGTTAGCGCACAGGTCATCTAACGCTGTGCGATAAAGCCACAGCGAATTCACACATAGCGCGGCGCACATCCCAAAAGTAGGCGGAAAACTGGGCGTGACACGCGGAATGGGGAACAACTCGTGAAAATGTGGGCGTCACAGGGGAGGACCAGGAGGCAAGTGCGCGGAATGCCCAGACGCTCGCCTACAACAGGCATTCATGGAATCGAATCGGGTAAAGCAGCGCACGGCCAAAGACGCGCACAGGCCCATACCCGTACGCCACAGAAAGCAGGCGGTAGCGTCCCAATACATGCGCGCCAGAATGTGCGCTTAAAAAATACTGTATACACAGCTCAGCGATTGTGCCTGGGGGAGCGTGTGCGTGCATTTCAGGTGTGCGCGCGAAGTCATACACGCGTTTTGGCTGGGTGCGTGTACATCATGGGTGCGCGAGAGGTTTCACACGCGTTTTGGCTGGGTGCGTGTATTTCAGGGGTGCAGAAGAAGTTTTACACGCGTTTTGGCTGGGTGCGTGTATTTCAGGGGTGCGGGAGAAGTTCTACACGCGTTTTGGCTGGGTACGCGAATCCATTGGACCAAAGGCCCTTACAGCGCAAGTGCGTCTGTGACGTGAACTGCACGTCCTAGTTTCAGCTCTTGTAATAGGTCCTTAGCACGTATACGCAGAAGTGACGTTGGACGTGTGGTCCGGTTTAAAAGGTACGTGTAGGACGTCATTTCCTTGTACGTGCTTTTCGTGGAGAGCGAGTGGGTGAAATCTGTACTTCTCGTCGGTTCACACACGATTTACTTCACAGCGTTTCGAGTTCGTACTCCCTGTTACCTCTGTCAGTTCTTCTTTTTCTCTTTTTCTCTGTACCTGTTTCCTCAGACCGCGTTTACTTCTCCTTTAGTCCTGTCTCCTCAGACAGCGTACAATTCTTCTTTTGGCGGGGGTGTTGCCAACGCGTGCGCGCGCACGCGTTTCTTCTTCACGCACTTTTTCCAGGCAGACGGTGAGTTGCGCACCTATTTTCCAACAGTGCTTGCCCCGTGTGTCGCGTACCCCTTCAGAGGTCATTGTAGGCTGCGTGTGACATGCATACGTTCATTATTGTGTTTCTGGGTGCCACAGCGTAGTGCGTGTTTTTGTTTCCACGCACGTGGTCTATGAGGGGTCGCTTGCACGTCATTTTCTGTTATTGGGGTGCCTGTGCTTTGCGTGACCCGTCATCTTTCCCCAGGGGTTCCATTCAGCCTTGCAAGTGCACTAGGGTACGAATACCATCTAGTACCCTACCCCTTTGACCCCCAATTGCCCAGGACAATACTTTCCTGCTACTCCCATACGCACAGCTACATCAGTGCATGTCTGGGAGGCGAGCAAGAGGTAAGGGTGGCAAAGGTGGCCGACCCTCAAGAGGTGGGCGCGGTGGGCGCGGTAGGGGACGTGGCCGGGATTTGCAGGCTACCCCTAGCACCCCACGTGTGGAGGACCTGTCGGGGAGACCCATGCCCCCCCCCCATATGGTTGAGGAAAACGTGGCTGACACCATCGATGCTCAGCCCTTGTTGGACCCGTCCATTGTGGCACCTGACCTGGCACAGGCTGACTCCGAGGCTGATTTCCAGGTCCACAAGTCTAGGCCACGGGTGGCCGTGCCAGTCAGTGTCACCAGGCCACGTGTATCAGGGGCAGCCATGTCATCTGCTGCCCCAAGTAGGCGGGGTGGGAAGGCTGCAGGGGCAGCTGCAGCTCCGTCCACCCCAGCTCTGTCTCTCCCAGCCAGGACAGTGTTGGTCCCAGTCCGTCAGTCTGAGGTTCCCCCTGCCACTATCACACTCGAGCTAATGCCTGCAGGAAGTCAGATGGTCAGTGTGCCATTGCACACTACGACACAGTCCACCGGTGCTCCTGCCCCGAGTGGCCAGAGCGGCATATGCCACTCGCAGTCCCCACCACCTTACAAGAGGAAGAGGAAGAGTGCACGTGCACTACAGGCTGATGCCCCAGACACGGCTACACAGTCCGGCACGCCGAGGAAGCCTAGCTTCAATGATGCCGAACTGAATCAACTTGTGCAGTATGTGTCCGATCATGACGCCGAAATGTTGAGCACTCCAGGGTCTAGGATCACACCTGCTCGCCGTCAGGCACACTGGCAGGCCGTCGCGGACAGCATAAGTTCCCTTGGGTTTATGAGGCGCACAGCTACTGAGTGCTACAAGCGATGGAATGACCTAAAGCGCCGGGCAAAGAGTAAGCTGGCCTCAAGTCATGCCGCAACTCTGGTGACTGGAGGTGGGTCTCCAGTAGAGGACATTGAGCTCACTCCACATGAGAATGTCGCTGGGACCTACGTCACAGAGGAGCAGATCCAAGGTGTGGGAGAACTTCCAGATTACGAGGCATTGTCCGGTGAGTGCACATGCATGTGTGTGTGATCCATGTGTACGTTGCATGTGGGAGGGGTCCAGGGTGGGTGCCAGGTCAGGGTGTGTGTGCCTGAGTGGTTTGGGTCACCCATGTGCTTCATCCAATGCATTTTGCCCCCCGGGATTTAGGTATTGCAGTGTCCCTTCTGGCCACAGCAGGCATTTTCCACTATATTGCGCCAGTTGACCTTGAAGTGGCAACATGCAACAACATTGTTCCGTATTTCGAAGGGCACGTTCTGGCTGATTGTAGGAATACCCCCAGTGCTATTGCACATCACTCTGCCCTATTCTCACAAATATGACATGCCTATGGTACATGCCAACTGTGGGATGGCACTGCTAGCCAGCATGCATCTGATGTGTTGCCCTTCCATCTTGGTGTCATCAGTGTCTGACATTTACCTCCCCTTCCAACTCAGTGACAGTGCATGCATGGGAGGGACATAGTCATGTGGGACATGTGTCAATCAAGTACTTTTTCTGTAGCTTGTCTGGCCTATTTGTGTGCCATGGTGCTAATGCCTGTTTCCATTTTCTGTCTTTCATGTTTTTTCAGAGGATGACGCACTTGATGCTGTTGAGGGTGAGGAGATGGTGCTCACCCAGGAGGGATCTCTGACACGTCCGAGCACGAGTGGGGGACGTGGTGTGTTGGTGGGTGAGAACCCACTCTTGCTGCAGGGCATTCTCTCCAGGGCTGTATATGGGTGCACCTCCCCAGAACTCTTTTCAAGTGTTGATTCGGATGAGACCCATGTGGATTCGCAGGTATGTGTTCATGGAAGGGATACTGTTCTGTCCAACCCACCTGCACCAGGGGTAGAGCCCACAATGGGGATGTCAGTGTTGGTAGGTGCGCCTGTGGTGGTTACGGATGCAGGGCCACACTCCGCAACATCTGATCCTGTTCCTGGGCCAGCAGATCAGAGGGGAAATGCAGTCCTGCAGCCTCAGGCAGTGCCGACACAGCGAGGCGCAGTTCGCCTTGCCCCAGACAGGTGTGGTGCCCGCCAACGCGGTGGTCGTCCGCCAGCTGGCAATACCGTATGGGAGCAATCCATATATGGTATGGCCAACCAACAGGCAGCATCATCAGAAATGATTGCTCAAGCCATGGACAGGGTGGCCATTTCCATTGTCCCCCCAGAAAGGCAGAGGGAGCTACTAGAGCAGGCAACAGCCTCCATTTGCCAATCAGTAAGGGAGGACATGTTGGCGTCCAACAGGGACAGACAGGCGGCCCTGGACAATCTGAGGGAATCAATTTCTCTAGATGCCCAGGGACAGAGGGAAGCCCTGAGGGGAGAGGTCCAGCACCTCAGGCAGACTCTACTGGACCTTGAGGCTTCCACTGTCACCAGGACAGAACAGCTGCTGGAGCGCGTCACCCGTACGCTCTCGGCAGAGATGCAGGCAACTTGTGCGGAGGTCCGGGCAACACGTCGGGTGTTGCATGGGGATCTCCGCACCATATCCCTCCAGAACGAGGCCTTCAACACCCGCATGCTTGCTGCAATGGAGGACCACACCAGGGCTTTGCGTGGGCTGCCTCCCATAGCACCACCACCTCCTGTGGCAGCAGCAGAGGTTGAGGAGAGCGAATCCAGCAGTGATTCTCCCACAAATTAGTAGCCGTGCAGGCCATGAGCCCATGGAGGTGTTTTATTTTCGCAACATTCACCCAGGTGGCTGTTGATGAGCATCCTGTCCTCGGACCTCCTGGGTGGCCTCCCCCACCCCCCCCCTGGCCCCCACATGGCCATTTTTGATTTTTGAGGTGCAGTGTGTAGCCTTGTGTGGCTCCCGTGGGCATCCACTGTATTCCGTTGGGCACATGCAGGCTTGTCCTGAGTTTGGGTTAGATGCTTGGGTTTGTGAGACACACACCCCTCCTGCTTCCCGTTTCCATGGGCTTGCAAAGGGTGTGCCCAAGTGACAGTGACTTACACAGTGGCGTTGGACTCCCATGAGCTATGTGGCCAGTCTGTAGTCAATACTGTGTATACATTCCTAGTGCATATTGTAGTAGTATTGTACACTGCATGGTGTATTGATGTGTGCTTGTGCTTCCATGTCTCCCTCCTAATTTGCAGGGTCAGTCCTCACGTCTTCACAAGCCCGTCTACTTTGGAGATGGAGTTCATGTTGTTAGCAGTGCACTCACAGATGTGGCTGGCACCAACACTGTACAGTAAGAGGTGGTCGATGTGCTGGCATTATCAGGTTGTAGGTCAACGTATCCTTTAGTATTTGGTCATGTTTGTTGTTATTTATACATATATGTGGGCATATTGTGTGTGGGCAGTTTCCATTTGGGACACTGTACTCTGTGGCACTTGTGTAATGTTTGGGGTATGAATTTGTTTGCTCTCACATTGCATGACATGCCATGGTGGAGATGAGTGTGGGCCTTTTGGCAGGTGCCCCTCATTGCTGGGGGGTGGGGGTGCAGGGGGACATGGATGGGGGCCTGGGGGGGAGGTGTTGGGTGACATGGCACTGTTGTCATGTAGTATCTTGGATGGTGGTAGTGATATTGGCATCATTGAAGTGTGTCTTTTGATGACACAGCATTGGTGGTGTTTGTGTAGGTAGGGTGGCACACAATGGTACACTTCCAGATGTACAGTCTCAGGCTGGTATGGTTGTGACAGGTGACTCTCCATTGAGGCATCATCTTTGTCAGAATGAGTCATTGATTGTCAGCTGGTATGTGCCAGGGCTGTGCCCACTCCACAGGGGTGTGATTTTATGTGAAGTAATTAGCCACCAGCTGCGTGCGGGCTGCCTCCCCCGTGCCCTTCCCCTCCCATGCGCAGCGGGCGTGCATGTGGTTGGGGATGTGGGGGCACCACCATGTCCACGGCCAGGCCCCGGCGTGTTGCAACGTTGTGCAGGACACATGCTGCCACTATGATCCTGCACACTACTGGGGGAGCGTATAACAGCTGCCCGCCAGAACGGTCAAGGGAGCGAAAGCGTGACTTGAGCACTCCGAATGTGCGCTCCACTATGCCCCGGGTTGCAATGTGGGCTGTGTTGTATCTTACCTGGGGTGGCGTGGTGGGGTTCCGAATTGGCGTCATCATGTGGGTGCTGAGAGGGTAGGCACTGTCCCCTGGGGAGGTGGTGATGGGTATCATTAGTGGGGTTGTGACATTACTCAGTATCTGACATGCATGCACGCGCAGTGGCATTTATACTCACCGAGCAGCCATGTATCGCCATGCCACCCAGCCTCTATGTCCCGGTTTAGGGTAGACATTCTGTAGATGAAGCTGTCGTGGGTTGAGCCTGGATAGTTTGCATATACTGAGGTGATGATTCCCTTGGCATCACATACTACCTGGCTGTTGATGGAATGCCAGTGCTTGCGGTTTCTATAGATGTGCTCAGTTGCCCTGGGGGGACGTAGAGCCACATGGGTGCAATCAATGGCGCCTAGCACTTTGGGGAATTGTGCCACCCTGTAGTATTCCTGTGCGACAGCCTGCCTTTCTGCAGGTGTTCTGGGCAGGTATATGTGCCTGCGGACTGATGGGCGTGCAGTGATGATGGCCAAGACCTGGTGTAGGCAGCGTGACTGGGTGGCCTGTGACACCCCCCCCCCCCCCACTATGGCACTTGTCCGCTGAAATGATCCAGTGGCCAAGAAGTGCAGTACATTAAGGACCTTCTCCAGGGGGCTGAGGGCTTGGGAGCAAAGGGTGGGTGATGTGAGGTCATCCTCCCACTCACTGACCAGGTCGAGTATAATGTGAGGTGGAAACCTGTACCTCCCATACACCTGGTCATCAGGCATCCCAAAAAGGCTGGTTCTGGGTGTAAAAATTCTGGCCCGGACTATCCTCCTCCTCCTGCGATATCCCACGGCCACTGCTGCTAGGAACGGTATATTCATCCTGGCGTCTGAGCTTGTTTGTTGTTTGCGTGCACTTTTATGCTGTGCGGGTCAACGTACGCCTGCTTCCTGCTGGCGTACGTGCTTCCGGATTGGCCACGTTCGATTCCATGAATACGTGTTGTAGGCGAGCGTGTAGGACTTCCCGCGCACCCCTGAAATACGCGCGCCCAGCCCTAACGCGTGTGAAACTTCTCGCGCTCCCCTGTAGTACACGCACCCAGCACATTCGCGTGTAGAACTTGTTGCGCTCCCCTATAATACACGCACCCAGCCCATTCGCGTGTAGGATTTCTCACGCACCCAGCCCTAACGCGTGTAGAATTTCTCGCGCTCCCCTGGAATACACGCACCCAGCCCTAACGCGTGTAAAACTTCTTGCGCACCCCTGGAATACACGCACCCAGCCCTAACGCGTGTAGGATTTCTCGCGCACCCCTGTAATACACGCACCCAGCCCTAACGCGTGTAAAACTTCTTGCGCACTCCTGGAATACACGCACCCAGCCCTAACGCATGTAGAACTTCTCGCGCTCCCCTGTAATACACGCACCCAGCCCATTCGCGTGTAGTATTTCTCGCGCACCCCTGGAATACACGCACAAGCCCAAACGCGTGTGATACTTCTCGCGCACCCCTGAAATCCACGCACCCAGGCCGATCGCGTGTTACCGCGAAACCCGTATTACACTTTCCCCACTTTGGCAGTCCGGTAAACTGGTCAAGGTTTGGCGCAGCCCTTTGCGATGTTTTAGCGATTTTGATGGCTTTTCCTTGTGCGAGGGCGTTCTTAGGGGCGTAACTGGCGCTGCTGCAGGGTCGCTGCACCACGGCTTGTTTTGGAGGATTAATCCATGAATACGATGTGCGCTGAAATGGATTTTATCGCACGCGGCTGGCGCAGACATTCGCACGGGAACACTCTGCGCCAGCCGCGTGCGATACTTTTGACTGTATTTCCATGAATCGGCCTGTATGACTTTAGGACTTGAATATAAGATGGAGTAGGATTGTGTTGACATTAAGGGACGACGGATTATGTTGTGCACCTTCCGTGTTACATTCTTAATGTGGCAGTTAACGGGAGAGGCGAAGGATGCACTCTTAAACCCCAATAGATAGGATAGTTAGGTTGCCGGTAGGGTGGCAACCCCCTGCTGTGTCTTAGTATCGGCATTGCCGAAGAGGTACTAAATGCGGGTAAGCCTGAGATCCAGGGATGGAGCTGGGCACCAGTTGGGGCTGCGGAGGGTGGGGGGCAGGGAAGGGAGGGGGGGGTGTTGGGGTGTTTGTAGAGGAGGGGAGGGAAAGTTGGGAGTTGGGAAGTAGGTTGGGGTTGGAAAAGGAGGGGGAGGCAAAGTTTGGGAAAGAGCCTACAGACATGAGCGATGGCTTACAAGTACAACCTGCAGACCCGGACAAGGAGGGGCGGGAAGGCATTGGATAATGGGGCACTCAAAGTACTAACTTGGAATGTTAGGAGGCTCAAAAGTTAATAAGATTATGATGTACCTGCGCAGACAGAAAATAGACCTAGCCCTGATACAAGAGACACACCTTACGAAAGAGAAACTAGAGGTTATCCAGAAGAAATGGAAGCGGACGGTGGTTGGCGTGACATATTGGGCTTATGCTAGAGGGGCAATCATCTGGGTGGCACCGCATGTTCTGTTCCAGTTATTACAATCCACAGTGGAAGCAGACGGGAGGATGGTCGCAGTAAGAGGGTTGGTGGAAAATAAAGAAATATGTATTACAAATACTTACGCCCCAAATCAGGACGCAGTGGCATATTTTACGACCCTGAATACCAAACTGAGCATGTACTTGGGGGAGGCAGTGATTTGGGGGGGAGATTTTAACTGTACGCTAAACCCGAGAGTAGACTGATCGGATAACAAATTAGACAGGCCTGCCCCGGCTGCTAGGGTACTGCAGTCATTGTTAAAGGACTTCGGGTTTGAGGACGCTTGGAGGATGCGCCACCTGCAGGATAGACAGTACTCGCATTACTCTGCCCCACAAAACTTGCATACTAGGCTAGATTACATGTTTGTCACGCATGAGCTAATGGCAGAAATAGTACAGATGGAATACAAGGCACCCGCCACTGGCCCTGACATGGCAATACAGACCCCCATGAGCAAGGTTACCGACATGGCGCCTCAGAGCTGGGGCGTTAAAAGATGTAATGTTCAGGGAGGACTTGAGAGAAGAAATAGTCAGTTACTTGAAGACCAACACCGGCAGTGTTGAGACGGTGTGTAACGCTCACCTGATTCCCGTAGAGGCGCCGGTCTTGACTGGGCGTATACCGTATCTTCAAAGGTGATGTGTAACACACGGCTGGCTCTTTGGGCTGGACCTCTGTGCACTGTATGTCTGGCTCGAAGGGTAAGATGTCTGCAGATAGAAAATGTGGGATTAATGAACTGGGTTATTGAATGTCTCTCTCTTCTTCCCTTTCTCTTCTCCTGTAGAACCCCAAAGGTTAACGCTCTCACCTTAGGTAAGTGAACGCTGTGCTCTCCATCTGCCTCGAGGCAGGGTGCTGTAACCAGTTTCTTCACTGGATAAGGGGAGCAGGCCTCTTGACTTCAGAGGACTGCTGTCCGTCGTTTACTGCACGAACGGTAAGTTTCGAGTAATTCTAATGTCTTTAAAGTCTTTAGTAATGATGTCTCTTGTTTTGCAGGGTTCCGGCGATGGCGGGCTGAAGTGAGTTGAAGATGGAGCCCGTGTGATGAATAGAAGCGCCTGGAAGCACGTAAGTAAGCGCTTGTTGCCTGCTTCACGATGCGCTCTAACTGTCTTTTTATTTTGCAGGTACAAGTTCGGGGCGGCTGCAGGGTGCCGGAATACCCACTGGGTTAGATGTGGAAAGGAGTAATGGCACGTGAGTATTAAAGTTCCCCAATGTCTTTAAACGCACCTTGTTTTGTCTTTCAGATGCGGGATGCAGCGCCGAAGGCCTCCGGAGCGTGCGAAGAGTTGGTAAGCTTTTGTCTTTCAGATACCGGAATGCAGTGTGAAGACTTCCGGAGCGCACGAAGAGTAGGTAAGCCTTTGTCTTTCAGATGCCGGAATGCAACGCGAGGCGTTGGTGACAGCCGATGGACCAGGTAAGTGAAGAGCTGTCACTGAAGACCGTAATGCTAACCTGTTCTTTCTTGTCTTTATAGGTGTTGCTGAAGACTGGATTCAGAATGGTAAGCCTTTTTCCTTAGGCCCAGGATCAGATGCAGAAGACACGATGAGCGTTCTGCTGCTGAGGATGCAGAATAACGCAAAGCAAGATTCATCCATCGGGTGTGGTTTAAATAGCCTCCTGTAGTGCTTAGGTGTCTCCTTCCACAGCCACGCCTAGGTGAGAAAAGAGTTCCTGCTTTCCAGAAGAGTTCCAGTGTTCTGAATCTAGGGAGTGGCTCCTGCCCCACCCAACAGGAAAAGTAGTTCCAAACAGAAGAGGATCAGAGACTCAACTGGCAGGCAAGTAAGCAGCATGGTCTGCTGCAGGTAAGTCCACCCAAGCATTATGAGCCCGGCGCTTCCAGCGCTGGGACTGGGCATATTTATGAGCCTGGTGCCACTGGCGCCAGGACTGGGTCCAAAAGGTCCCAATTGGGACTGGTTGGCACTCGGAACCTGGGTTATGGATCTGCTTCCAAGGGAGTTGGGAAAACCCTGACCTTTTGGAAGCAGAGATCATGACACGGTGGTACGCTTTGGGAAGCCTTTAAAGTGGTAGTGAGTGGAATAGCCATAGCTAAGACTAAAGGACTGCAAGGAGGGATACTAACAGCACTGCAGGAAGCGGAAAGGGAGCTGGAGAAAATGATGAGAAGTGAAGGCAATACTAAAGAGGACACTGAAACCGTAAGCAGGTTGCAACAAGAATGTGAGGGACACTGGGAGAGACTGCAACTTAAATTATAAGAGATATGTAGAAAGGCAACATGCGGGAGGAGATAAACCGGGAAGGGTGTTAGCATGGTTATATAAAAGTGAGACCCCAAGACCAACAATCAGGGCAATAGAGAAGGAGGATGGGCAGGTAGTGGATACCCAAGAGGGCGTGAATAGAGATTCATAAAGTACTATCATCAACTGTATGGGGCTGAAGGGGGAAGCGACCACGGGGACATTAGGGAAACACTGGAAGACATAGGTATGCCACGAATTAATGCGGAGGAGCAAGAGGACCCAGACGCCCCAATAACCCTGGAAGAACTAGAGGTGGTGGTGCAGCTACCCACTTGTAAAAGCCCGTGGGCTGACGGTTTCCGTAGTGAATTTTATAAACTGTACAGAAAGGAGGTGCTCCCCCCCCCGTTTTTGACCATGTTAAATAAGGCATACGAAATAGCAAGATTGCCGGAGTCCTTGAGAGAGGCGATCATTATACCACTCCCTAAACCCAATAAGCCGGGCAAAGATTGCGGATCATTTAGACCACTGTCAATGCTTAATCAAGATAGTAAAATACTCACGGCGGTACTGGCAAACAGGATGAAACGGATTATAGACAAACTAATACACCCCGACCAGACTGGGTACGTCCCACATAGAAATATAACTAACAATCTCGGGTGACTACACCGAGTTGTAGAACACACAAAAGGGGAAACTTCGGAAATTGCAATTGTATCACTAGACGCAATAAAAGCATTTGACTCTGTTAAATGGCCATGACTGATAGCAGCCCTGTCCAGTAATGGGATAGGACCTGGGTACCTTAAATGGGTCAAATTGCTGTACAGCGCACCGTTGGCCAGGGTTAAAACGAGAGCGATAATATCAGAAAGGTGGCAACTTAGCAGGGGTACTAGAGAAGGATGCCCGTGGTCCACCATTCTGTATATCTTAGCATTAGAGCCCCTGGTGACGATATGCTGTTGTATTTACAATACCCAGAATAAAACCTCCAATATGTTCTGGAAGTAATGGAACGATTTGTGGCGCTGCCTGGCATAGTGGGGAACCCCAGAAAATCATGCGTATTCCCTATGGGTAGATACGTCGGTATTCCACGAGAGAAATTGCCAGTTCTACAAATACCGTGGGAGGTTAATACATTTAGGTACCTTGGGATAGACATCTACCATACGGTAGAGGCAGAGCACCAGCATAACACTGAGGAGGTGGTCAAGGGCATCGAAAATCGCATTAGGTTCTGGGTAAAGCTCCCTCTGACAATGATGGGGAGAGGGGCAATGTTGAAAATGGTGGTCCTACCCATATTATTGCATTACTTTGGGAATATACCATATCTGATATCGAGACGATTCTTTGACAAGGTACACAGCGTGTGTAGGGGGTTCCTCTGGCATGGGACGAGGAGCAGGGTCACCCTTTGGAAATTGCAAAATGCGTATGATAAGGGGGGCATAAACTTGCCAAACTTCAAAATGTATTATCTAGCGAGCCAGCTGCAATACGTGGCAAAATGGCTATCGGAAGACCCAACCTCAGAATCTAAGTTACTTAGACAGGACTGTGACCCATACTTCTTGAAGGAAATCATATGGCTGTCCAAACCAGACGTGAAAGAGCGCCCAAAGTTGATGACATTGGGGTGGAAAATATGGCGCAGGGCCTGTTGGATAATGGAAAATCCGACCCCATGTTCCCCGCAGGTGCCACTGGTGGTACTGGCGGGGATGGAGGTGCAGTTAATGAAAAAAATCTGGGAACTGGTGGGGATAGCGACAATAGGAGATATTTGGTAAGAGGGGAAGATAAAGGAATTTGGGATGCTGGTGGAGGAAACGGGGTTACATACAGGACAATATATTACATATCACAGGGTGGTCCAGCAAATTAAAGAAACGGTCAGGGGGGCGTGGCTACGAGGGCCATGTAGGAGGACGTGATCTGGAGGAGCTCCTGAGATCCTGTAATGATCCGGGCAAAAAAACGTGTGATGATGGGCCGACGACCGCTGAAAATACACATGCCGGTGTGTGAATGATTGCACCACGCGTGGTGAACTTCTGGATGGTGCAGGAGAAACGGCGGCAGAGATCGGTGCGGAAGAGATGAGGAGCGCCGGAGCCGAAAGACCATACAAAATGGCCGACCAATGTCTGTAACAAAGGAAGAAGCAGGCCGCACGGTGACCTAGTGAAAGGGGCGTACTGAGTGCACATTTGTCACTTGTGCAAAATACAGGTCCTCTGGGTCATGTCGAATAGAACGGTGAGGCCGAAGGCGAAACAGCCCACCTTAGACAACTTTGCTAAAACGTCCCCGGGTCAAGACATTACCAAGAACAGGGACAAGCTTCCTGCAAGCGGCATGACGACTTCGGGCGCTAACCAAGAAGTCTTAGCTGCGATCGCAGACCTAAGGGCGGCCTGGGAATCTAAACTCGAACTAGCCGTCACTGAACTGAAAACGGCACTGGACCTCAAGGTTGGAGAGGTGCAGGAGGACATTAACCTACTCCGACAAGATGTCGGGGCCTTGGCGGAGCGCACAGAGTCCCTTGAGTAGGAAGTTAGCCCGAATACTGCGGATTGCGCCTCCCATAAAGCCGAATTGCATGCCCTGATACAAAGAGTGGGCAACTTGGAGAGCAGAGCGGAGGAGGCGGAATGACGAGCCTGACGAAACAACATCTGCATCGTGGCCCTGCCGGAGGGATTGGAGGGCCACGATCCCACGGAATTCATTGAATCCATGCTACTGCAAGAGATACCCGGAGGAGCCCTCTCCCAAGGATTTGCGGTGGAAAGGGCACATAGAGCTCTAACAAGGAGGCCGCCGCCGGGGAACCCACCTAGGCCGGTGATAGCCAAAATTCTTAATTACCGAGATCGGGAGAGGATATTGGAACACTTTCGTAAGGGAGGAACGATCACACGAGGAGCGGCAAACATCACGGCCTACCCGGACTACACCCTGTCTGTGCAGCGTAGCCGCATGAACTTTGGGACGGTAAAGCGGAGATTGAGAGAGGCGGGCCACAAATATATGTTACTGTATCCGGCAAAATTGAAAGTCATTCATAAACACAAAACTTTGTTTTTTGAGACCCCGGAGGATGCCATGGGATGGCTTGATGCGCAAGGATGTCCCCAGGAGTCAGAAGTTCGGACGGAGAAAGAGCACGGAAGAGATAAGTGATACACAAAGCAGGTGCCGCAAGATGTCGCGGCACGTGGGACTTGGATATAGTTGCTTGCACAGCCTTCAGTAGAGAAGGTCAGACTATTTCACTATATGCTATAAGCACTGCGGTTAATGTTGAATTAACGGGAGCCTTACAGAGCGGTTCTCTCTACCCCACAACAGTTTTAGTTAAGTGGCCATTAGGGCGACTTCACCCTACTGAGCTCTGTGCATCGTTTGGTGCTTGCAGGGCTAGATGTGGGGGTGCCTGAGTTCCGAGAATGGAGCTGGGCAGCAGTTGGGGTGTGTGATGTTGGGGAAGGGACGGGTGGGGGAGGGGAGGGAAGTTGGGGATTTACCGTGTACATAGTTATGGGGAGTTTGAGCTGGTACGAAAAGCTACAAGCAAAGATGGAGGGCTGTGTCTGTATCACGTGGGCAAAGGGGAGTCGCTACATGGGAGGCAAGAAGACACTCATGAGCCATCGGAGACCTTAGAATCGTAACATGGAATGTCAGGGGACTTAACAGCTACCTAAAAAGAAACAAAGTCACGATGTACTTAAAAAGACAGAAGATTGATATTGCGTTGCAGGAAACACATCTGACCCAGCAAAAATTGGAACTGGTGCGGAAGAAGTGGAGAGGTACTGTAGTGGGCTCTCCGTACTCTGCCTACGCTAGGGGAGTGCTGGTCTGGGTGGCACCGCACGTTCCGCTCCAACTTACACACGAGGTGGTGGACACGGAGGGGAGGTTGGTCATATTAAAGGCTTTGGTAGAGAATAAAGAGGTGTGCATTATAAATACATATGCCCCCAACCAAAACACTGCGATGTATTTTAGAACCCTATGTACTCATCTGGGCGCGTGTATGGGAGGAGCGGTTATCTGGGGAGGGGAGTTCAACTGTGTGCTCAACCCAAAGGCAGACAGATCTGATGGGAAGATTGATAGGCCCACCCCAGCGGCCAGGGTATTGCAGACATTACTAGATGACTTTGGGCTGGCGGATGTTTGGAGACTGAAACACCCTAAGGAAACACAGTACTCGCACTACTCAGCTCCGCAGCACCTTCATACGAGGCTGGATTATTTTTTTGCCACGCCGGATGTGATGATAGAGACCACCCAAATAGAATAAAGAGTGTGGCTCCTGTCGGACCACTCGCCTCTGGTGCTGACCTGGCAGCACTGCCGCCCCAGGGCGCGGATACTGACGTGGCGCCTCTGGGCGGAGGCGCTCCGAGACCCAGTCTTCAGGGAAGATATCAGGGATGCGATCTCACAGTACTTTGAGGTAAACACAGGCAGCGTAGATTCAGCGTGCACACTCTGGGAAGCCTTTAAGGTGGTGTTGCGGGGTGCTGCTATTGCTAAGTCAAAAGGCCTACAGGGTGGGGTCCTAACGGAACTAGAGGAAGCGGAAGAGAAACAGGAGCGCGAAAGCAACAGGGCAGGAGGGCGACGTGGAACTTGTACTCGAGTTGCAGCAGAGGTGCGCAGAGCTTTGGGAAAGGCTGTGCAACCTTAACTACAAGAAGTATGTCGAGAGGCAACATGCAGGTGGGGATAAAACTGGCCGCTTGTTGGCGTGGTTATATAAGAGCGAAACCCCCAGACCCCCGATCAGGACAATAACTAGAGAAGACTGGGAGGTGGTTGACACCCAGGAAGGAGTCAACGAGGCATTCTTGGACTATTATAGAACATTATATGGGGACAGAGGAGGGGACAATCGGGAGGAGATTAGAGAAACACTAAAAGACATGGAATTACCTAAGATTAGTGATGAGGAAAGGGAGGGGCTGGATGCACCGATTACCTTGGAGGAATTAGAAGAGGTGGTGAAACAGCTGCCCACCTGCAAGACCCCGGGCACGGACGGATTCCCTGGTGAGTTTTACAAAATATAAAGTAGAAGTGCTCCCCCCTATGCTAGAGATGCTCAATGAGTCTTTTGAGAAGGGTCGGCTACTGGAATCGCTCAGAGAAGCACTAATCGTGCCGCTCCCTAAGCCCAACAAGCCAGGGCATAGCTGCGGCTCCTATAGGCCGTTGTCAATGTTGAACCAGGACAGCAAGATCTTGACGGCGGTCCTGGCCAATAGGCTGCAAAGGGTTATCAGCAAACTGATACACCTGGATCAGACAGGTTATGTCCCCAACAGAAATATAACCCACAACCACAGGCGACTCCACCGGGTGATTTAAGAGGGAAACTGGAGCGATAGGGAAATGGTGGCGGTGTCCCTAGATGCAGTCTAAGCTTTTGATTCCGTGAGGTGGCCATGGTTGCTGGCGGCCCTGGAAGAATACGGGATGGGGCCGGGTTATGTTAGGTGGGCAAAATTATTGTACAGTGAACCACTGGCCAGAGTACGCACAGGATCGGTGATATCTGAGAGGTGGCAACTCAGTAGAGGCACCAGACAAGGGTGCCCCTGGTCCCCGATGTTATACATTCTAGCCCTAGAGCCCCTGGCAGTTTACCTCAGACAACAATATGACATGGTCGGTATTGAAGCAGGGGGAGAGAAACACCTAATATCCTTGTATGCTGACGATTTGCTACTGTATTTGAAATATCCGGAAGAAAATCTTCAGTATATGCTAGAGGTCATGGAAAAGTATGCAGAACTGTCCGGCATAGCGGTGAACCCCCAAAAATCGAGCATGTTCCCATTGGGGAGCTACATAGGAGCCCCTCTGGAACGGTTGCCAGTGCTGTCCGTACCTTGGGCGGCTGATTCCTTCCGCTACCTCGGAATAGATGTATATCATACTGTGGAGGGGGAACACTTGCATAACACCGAGGTGGCTGTGAAAAAAATCTGTACAAACATGAAGTTTTGGGAGAAGCTGCCGCTGATGGGACGGGGGCGATGCTCAAAATGGTGGTCCTGCCTAGGCTGTTACATTTCTTCAGTAATCTACCATACTTGATACCCAAAACGTTTTTTGTCAAACTGAAGAGCATGTGTAGGGACTTCCTATGGCACGGCACTCACAATAGAGTGGCGCTATGGAAGCTACTGAACTTCCATGATAGAGGGGGCATTAAGCTGCCGAACTTTGAGGCCTATTATGTAGCTAGTCAGTTGCAATATGTAACCAAATGGCTCTCTGATGAAGAAACTCCTGAATCTAGGCTGTTTGGGCAGGACTGCACCCCGTTTTACCTAAAGGAGATTATCTGGGTGCCTAGACTTGAAATGAAAGAACGCTCGGGTATGCTGCTGCCTGGGTGGAAGATGTGGCACAGAGTATGCCAATTGATGGAGAACCCGTGCCCGTGTTCCCCACAGGTGCCACTAGTCGCCTTAGCTAGGGGAGACAACCAGCTCAGGATGATAATCAGGACCTATTGGGAATCGGTTGGGCTGGTCACATTGGGAGACATATGGCAAGAAGGGATTATTAAAGATTTCGAAGAATTGGGAGAAGAGACAGGTTTGCATGGAGGCCAATATGTCACGTATCTTAGGCTAGTGCAGACTATTCGCAAAACCTGGCCAGAGATTGTACTGGCGGAGGAGCCAGACGTCCTAATGGGAACAATATATGACATATCAGAAGGAGGGCACAAGATCTCTAGACTGTATGACATGGTGATGACCCGGGTGAGGAAGGATTTGACTCATTTGAGGCTGGACTGGGAAGCGGAGGTGGGGGCACAGATGACCGATGGAATGTGGGAACGTGCTATAGGATACCACAAGAAAGTGTCCAGAAATGCTATATTGCAGCAGATACAGTTATACATAACGCATAGAGCCTATATGACCCCGAAGAGAATATCCAAGTTTGCAAACGTAGGAAGACAAGCATGCCCAAAATGCGATGAGAAAGATGCTGATATGACACGCATGTTCTGTTCTTGCCCAGTGATTGAAGCTTTTTGGGGGGAAGTGGCACGGAAACTAGCGGATAAAGGGGTCACGCTCAACATGGATACAGCCTGGGGCTGCCTGTTGGGAGGGTTTCCCAGACCACGGAATACTAAACACCTTGGGAAACTGAGGGACCTGGCATATGTGCTTGATAAAAGGATTGCCATGGGCTGGAAGCAATGCCACAAGCCACGGGTAGAGGTATGGTGGCGGGACTTGCAAAAATGGGCAGAGGCCGAAACGGTGGTGTGGCAGGAGGCATGTAGCAAGTGCGGGGAAGAAGATGTGGGTAACCTGATGGCTTGGAGAATGTTAATAACAGGACTGTTTGGCACAGTAGTGGATTTTGCAGCTTCAGAAGGAAGCGACGCCCAGCCACACGCAGCAGACACAGAACGAGAAATGCAAATAAGTTCTTGAGGAGGGGGGTGGATTTGGGGAGCAGTAATGAGCGTCAATTGATGTTCACGAGTCTATTGTAAATAATGCTGCAAGTTTGGTTTGTATTGTTTATTTGTTTTCAAAATAAAAAAATGTTTTCGACAAAAAAAAAAAAACGGTCAAATAGTATTGGAAGAACAACTACCATAGACATAATATGATATTGCAGAGGAGGGCACGAGATATCCAGGATATACGACCTGGTAATGTCCAAAGTGGGAAAGGAAGTGGTACAACTATGACCAGACTGGGAAGAGGAGGTGGGTGCCCCGATGAGTGATGGTTGCAGCAAATACAGTTGTACATAACCCACAGGGCTTATATGACACCCAAGCATAGCTAAATTCAGTAATGCAGAAAGACAAATATGCCCCAAATGTGTCAAAGAAAACACTGGGATGACGCACATGTTCTGGGCGTGCCCTGAAATCGAGAAATTCTGGGGAGAAATAGCCCACAGATTGGAGGAAAAGGGGATTAAGATAACTGTTGGGATAGCGTGGCGTGTCTGCTTGGGGCTTTCCCCAGATCACGTAAACTTAATGTAAGCAAACTAAAGGATTTGGCGCATATACTGGCGAAGCGTAGGATTGCCATGGGATGGAAGGCGTGTCACTGACCTAGGATTGAAATATGGTGGAACGACCTCCAGAAATGGGCAGAAGCCGAAACTGTAGTATGGCAGGATGCTAGTAACATGGGCGGGGTGGGAGGATGAACAAGCAGAAATCCTGACAAGCTGGAGACCTCTAATAGCTACACGGAGAACACGAGTAAGGAAACCCCTTTGCAAACTGCAGAGGTAGATCACAAAGAGATGTAGGCTTGGGGGTAGGGGGAGGGAAAGGGAAAAGCAGTCAAAAATGATTGTGGTGTATAAAATTCGGCATACTGTAATATGTACTGCAAGTTTGGTTGTTTGTTGGTTGTTTGGTTGATATAAAACTAATACAAATACATTTTTTTTTTAAAAACTAGGGGCAAAGAATATTGAAGATTAAACATTTGTTTTACGGTTAACTTTTATTTTTTTTACTCGCTGATAAAATATTCCCGTTAGTAATGGGACTTACTTTTTTACTCCCTAAAAAAATTCTTACTCTCAACTTAAAAAAATTGGGAGTAAAATACTCCCACTTCAAGATCTTATCTAGTGCACTGGTTGTAATATTGTATATTGCTATTTTCGCTGCCTCATTGCACATGATTCTGTAAGAAAACTGGTGAAATTTATTGGGGTGCATGGAGAGGCAAAAGTGGAACCTATGGTTTTGAGAGCATGGAGCCAGAGCCTCTAGGCTATATATTGTATACTCCCCTTTCTCCTGGAGGTGGTCTTAGGTCTTGGCTTCTCCTTAGGTCGTATTAGACATTCACTAACTTCTTACGTTGCTTTCCCCTTGAATTCAGGGCCTTTGAGTTTTGAATGTGGATTTTACATTTCTCACTCAAAGGCTTGTTTTCCGGCATTCTTACGTGATGTGATATGAGCTTTTGCCAGGTCCTTTCATTGTTAGTAATATTATAGTTTTCCTCGGAACTGTGAGGCCACTTGGGAAAAATCCCCCTCAGTCGCGAATAAAATCAAACTTTCCAAACTAGCCACACTCTACAAAAAAGAAATCTACCTGGCTAAACGAACTTCCTTTGACTCTTGCATATCCCAAGCGAAATCAAACATGAAGGAACTATTCTCCATCCTTAAAGAAGTAGAAAGCCCCATAGTACCTCCTGGCACCTGTACCAAAGACAAAAACTGGTGTTCAGAAATCCAAAGCGCCCTAGCGAACAAAATTGCGACCCTCCAAAGTAAAATCTCCCGTAAAAAAGTGTCCCTCAATGACCCTCTTCCCTCTAAAACACCAGATAAGCCCACGCTCGCAGATCTCCCTCGCTTCAACTTCTCTAACGTTACGATTCTCGAAGTAGAAAAAATCATCCTGTCTCTGAAACCCTCCAACTGTCGGGTAGACCTGCGCCCGGGACAGCTCATTAAAGATGCCGCCCGTGACCTCTCCCTCTTCATCATGAAACTGATTAATGCCGCCTTCGCCACTGGCTCCATCCCCACCAATCTGAAACAATCCTGGGTACTTCCACTATTAAAAAAACCCACACTCGACCCAGCCACGGCCACAAATTACAGACCCATAATAACCGTTCCCTTCCTACTAAAAATCCTGGACAAGGTCGCCTATGTACAAATACAGAAGTACTTGGAAGAACACTATCTATTAGGCTCAAGACAATCAGGGTTCCGCCCTCAACATGGGACCGAAACCGCTCTCATTGACTTGAAAGCTCAGATCGATATGCTCGGAGACAATGGCCAAGTTGGCCTACTCCTCCTCCTTGATCTGTTTGCAGCTTTTGACCTAGTCGATCACTCTGTCCTATGCACACACCTCCACACATCAGCTCACTTCTCGGCTGAGGCCATCACCTGGATTACCTCTTTTCTCAACGGTAGAACCATGAGGGTCTTCTCGCCTACTGCAGCGGCAAACCCCATACCCATCACTTGTGGCGTCCCACAGGGCTCCTGTGTCTCCCCCACATTGTACAACATATTTACCAAGCCCCTCGGTATCACCTACACCAACTATGCAGATGATATCCAGATCCTCCTTCCGCTTTCTGCAGATTATGGAAAGGATTTGGCCTTGCTAAATAGGGTGTACATCATCATCCAGGCATGGATGGCCATACATGGACTATGCCTGAATGATGATAAAGCTGAACTCGTCATCCTAGGCACTACATCCAGTTTAAAGAAACTTGGCCCTGCCTACAACTCCTTCATGATCGATGGTAACAACATCAAGGTTGGACAAGAGGTCAAAACTTTGGGCTTTTACCTGGACTCTAATTTCTCCTTCAGAAGACGAGTGAGCTCCCTGGCTTCCTCCACGGCATATACGTGTAAATCAGCACAGCTAAACCATTTCTGTCTGACACTAGCTGCCTTACCCTCGCTAGAGCCCTTATACTGTCCCGCCTGGACTATTTTAACGTCCTCTATCTGGGATCATCCAAGGCTACCACTAGCAAACTACAAACTCTTCAGAATAATGCACTCAGAGCGGCTTTGGGCATCTCCAGAAGAGAGCACATCTCAGGATTTAGTGAACAGAACAACTGGCTCTCCATCAACGACAAAATTCTCTTAAAAGCTGCATCACTCATTCACAAATCCCTCAATAACGCTGCCCCTACATACCTGATAAATAGATTCCACAGACAGTCCTCCCTGAGACCTGCCAGAACTGCTTATAAAGACTGCCCCTTTGTCCCTAACTTTAAACGTGCCACCATAGGGGGTAACAGCTTCCCAGTGAAAGCAGCCAAACTGTGGAACTCCTTACCGCCAAATCTCAGAGTGGACTTGCCCTACCAGAACTTCCGATCCAAGGTAGTTTCATGGCTGAAAACGTAGGCCGTCAAAGATACTCAAGTGCCAGGCTGTCCCCTTTTTGTGCTACCCGCACACACTGTAACCACGTGTGCTCATTTGTTCATATGTATATAATATCTATGTACCTCATTGTTGATATGTGTATATTATTGGTGTACCCTATTGTCTTTGTATATTCTATGACTACTGTAACCAAGCTTCGCAAATTCTTGTAAAGGCTGCGCCCTGATACCCTTGGGAACGCTTGCGCATTATAAATTGTTACGCGCACCTGGTTTACACGGGGACGTCACTAAGCCGGTTCTGAACTCTTACGACCTCGAACCCTTCCCTGGAGTCTGCTCGACTGGAGACTGGGCCATGTTTTCTTGGAAAGTGTGCTCTCCGTCCTGCTTTCAGCGCGTTGATTGATGCAGGCTCGTTGCTGCCTAGTTACTTCACTGGCAAGAGTCCGACAGATAAGTATAATGAGTCTTTTGAACAGTTCTCTAACTTCGTTCCTTTCCTTCCATAGATGATGGCTGGCGTCTGGGGATGGTGACGTGCTGCTGAGATGAGTAGCGCTGAAGGTGAGTGAGAGCGCAATGCGACCATTTCGTATTTGTATTGAACTGACTTATTTTTCTGTGTCTTTTAGGTGCCGCGATGTTTTCAGCGTGGATGCCGGTTATGAA
The DNA here is from genome assembly GCF_040938575.1 of Ambystoma mexicanum. Classification (NCBI taxonomy): domain Eukaryota; kingdom Metazoa; phylum Chordata; class Amphibia; order Caudata; family Ambystomatidae; genus Ambystoma; species Ambystoma mexicanum. The sequence goes on along the minus strand of NC_090922.1, from coordinate 1,245,141,498 downwards.
GAAGAAATGTGGTGAGTAAGTGCGGTATGCGCCGCCTCTAGATGTTTCCACGCTAACCTGGAGTGTCTCTTACCTCTTGCAGATGGATGAGAAGTTCCGGAGACAGAGTTCCCCCAGAGCGGCTGAGATTCAGGTAAGCGTTTGAAGCTCGTCCAGTCTTAAAAAATAAGCGAAGATTTGCTGAATGCTTACTAATGCCTTTTTTCTGTTCTTTTCCCTTTTCCTTAGGAAGCGGCGTGCCGGGATGGGAATGACACCGCCAAAGATGCCCGCAGAACAGAAGAAGCGACGAATGATGGGCAGACGCGCCGCAAGGTAAGGCTGTTCCTAACGGTGTTCTTGTTCTTGCAGGAGCTGAGCACAGAAGAAAGATGCAGGCCTACTAGAGACCGATCCGAACACGGTGAGTGTCACACTGCAGTTGCAGAAAACACAAAGCATGTTTCTCAGCCTTGGCGTGGCTTAAATAGTCTCTGGGTATCCCAGGTGTCTCTGGGCTGATCTACACCCAAATGACTAGACTGCACATGCAGTTCTGGGAACCGAAATATGTGGGGGCATCAATCTTGTCCCCATCAATGCACTACAAGTCCAATCCCCAATGTTATCCTATGGGAGTGAGTGAGTCTGGTGCCACAAGCGCCAAGTCTGACTCCAATACAACATAAATACAACATTTTTAAAGCTGTGGTAAATGCAGCTAGTGCTTTTAAAAAAAAAAAAAAAAAAAAAAATGGCACTTACCGAGATGCAGCTGCAGCTTTTCTGCCTGTAGTCTCCGGTCTGCGTCCTCCGAGTCCCCGCACCAATGAAGGAAAAGCCACCCAGTGGTAGCTTTTGTTTACTACAGCTGGCTGGCTTTTCCTTCATTAGTGCCGCAAAAGCAAAAGCAAGCACAGGCGGGCATCGATTTCACAAAATGCCCCCCTGTGCTTCCTTTTGTAAATTTTGAGCTTCATTTGCTCAAAATTTTACATAGGGACTTTGGCAATCTATTTTTTTTTTTTTAATTATTGGCCATCTTTTTTTGCAATAACATTTTTTGGGCGAACCATTCCTTTAAATATCTTGGTGCGAGTTTGCTTGAGGAGGTCCTCCATCCCCTATGCAGTTGTTCTGTACAGTGTCCACAAGTGGTGGGGAACCTCCCAAGCTCCAGGGTAGCACCTAGTCATCAGTTACCCTCTGGTGGAGTCTTTGGTTAAGAGTAGTCCCATTTTTGAGCCTGCTAATAGGAATAGAGTGAGGTACCCTGGGTTGCAGCATGTGAGTGGTTGGCTGGGCCTATCAATCAAGTGCCCTAGAGCCTCAGCTGGTCCTCTCCTCATCGTCACCACGCTACAAGCTCATGCCTCCTGCCATGGTAGGCACCTTCCCTAGAGATCTGGGCCTCAACCCATACTCCGTCCATCTCCTTCTACAGATAGTCTGACACTGGTTCAGTACGGATATTTTAGGTCCATTAGTAAACCCTAGAGACATCCTCCTGTGGTATCAAGGTTGGGCAATAATACAAACTCCTTTAAATGTGATTGTATTGTCACAGTGAGATCCTGGAAATTATGAACTATTTGTTTAACTCTGTTTTAGCTTGTATGCACTCTCCTGATCATATTATTCTGTCTCATTTACATTGTTTGTACCTCACTCCAGCAGAGCACCTGAACCTCCTCATTCTAACCTCCCTGGGGAGCCAAGTCGTCCAGTAGCGTCCCAACCCTCTATTTCTACTTGCAATCACTTTGCACCATTGGCATTCCCTAAAAAGGAAGACTGGATGATCCTGCCAAGTGTTTGAATGGACTGTATCTGTTAGTTTAACCACAATCTGCCTTTTAATGTTAAGTCCTTTGTCAGAACTGTTCCCCCTGAGGGCTCTGCGAGCAGCCATAGAAGATGGCAGCTTCCACTTGAGCTCCAAGCAGTGGTGGGCTTCAGGGTCCAGAGGCGCAACTTAATTAGCTCCTGAGAACACACAGCTGGGGGAGTGGTGTGCTGGACCGAGTGAGAGCGTGCAGGGGAGGCGCTGTCGATTGTATAGATGTCCTCAATTGTTATGTACTAAAGTCATTGATTTTAATTTTTCACATTATCCAAACAAGGTTTTTTATGTTGCACTGTGCGTTTAATACGTTATGTATTTGTGCTGGTATTGTGTCAAGGCTTTATTAAATGATTGCACTGTTTAGTTATTTTCAGAAGGTATGAACTGATTCATACAATTATTTATTTTTTAATAAAATGTATTGACGGCACAATACAATGAGTTTACATCATAGTACATAAAAGAATAACAAAACAGAACATCTAGTATACTAGTGACATTTAGGGAACTTAAATTGTTGAAGGGATTAAGACTATAAGTCAAAATGAGAAACATTTTTCAAAAAATAATGGGGAGGGGAACATAACATACAATACAGACGAGTAAGGAAGTGGGGAGGATAAGAGGGAAAGGATTGGATAAGGGTACTCATTAAATGGAAATAATAACATATTAAATGGAATAATCATTTGAGGTGAGGAAATCAAAAAGATTCTCCATTTTAATTCCTACTTGTGATACAATATGAGTGTTGAAGCAATGCATAATAACACATTTTTTTAATATGTATTTGTTGTTTGTTTAGTACAGTTTTATTGGCCTGGTACCTGAAGGAAATGTATTTTTGAATTTGAAAATAATTTTTCAAGCGCCGATATGACATTTATTTTATTTAGGTGCTTGGCACGTTACGTAACTTTCACAAAATTGTACATCAGAAACAAAACTGTTTCATCCAAAAAGACATATACAGTTTTACATATAACATTTTACAAATTAATTGGTACATAATTACCTTATTGAATTCTTTCCCACAGTTCAGATTGTGCACACATTTTCCTTGCTATTTAATTCTCAAATCCATTAGTTGTGGGCACTTTAGGATCTGAATGCAAAATCTGCAACACTGGTCAGTGATCGTCTCTCATGATCTAGGAGCTGTAATTTGCTTAGTAGGGAGAATGTAGGGAGAATGTTTAGATGAAATCTTAAAAAGGTATTTCGTAATATTGTTAGGTATCTCAGGGTTGTACCATATTCCTCACTCTCAAGCATACAACCTGCAAACAATTTGAAAGCGCTTACTTGATATTGTGACTCTTCCCATTCAGGTTTCTACAATTTGGTTTAGCACTTGATGGATGAATTGAGTGTCCTCGGACATTCAATTTAGTTAAAATCACTTTACATTGATTCATTAGTTTGTTGTAAAGACTCCTATTGGATATAATTTGGCAGAATTGTAAATCTTTATAAAGTGTATCTACCACTGGTTCTTGTATCTTAGCATATAATAGTAGTCTTTTCCAGGACTATAGCTGACCATTCAATCCAAAGTACTATAGTTGGAACACATTGGCTTAGAACTAGGACTGCTCCCCACAACAACCCCTCTAGTTTGTTAAAAACACAACCTTTAATATTATTTGACTCCAATTTGTATGTCAAACCAGTTTAATTTATAATGATGTATTAATGGAGTTAGCAAAAATTGACACATTTTTGAATTTTTTCTTCTTCATTTGGGCGATATAAATTACTCGTTTGTTTTGCTTTCAATTGGCAAATAACGGCCCCCTGGTTAGGTCTTCTGGTAATGGTATTTTAGTTCTTTTACCTTTTTAGAGTTGCATTTCCAATGTACCAGTTGGGGGTCTGTTTTTTTTTTCCTTTTTTTTGTTAAGATTGATCCGGAATAGTAAGAAGCTACAGTGTTAGTAGTCTTTATTCTTATACCGTTTCCCACTGTGTATTTCACTAGACTAATAAAGCTATGAAGAAGGCCCACTGTAGTAAGATTCAATTAGGTATATCGTCGGCATATGCCAACCAGTGCATTTTGTTTACCTTAATCTAGGCGGGAAAGCTCTTACATTAGCCAATGTTTCAGCCAGCTCCGGGGTCCCAGTGGAAAATGTGGAGGAGCATAGTCTCACCAGGATGTGGGAAACCATGCTTAGGGTGGGTCGGCTGGCCATTGCACAGGGGTGGAAGGATGAAAAACTCCTGTCGAAGGAGACTTGGGAGTGAAAGGTGCACACCATGATAGTGATGGATAAACTGGATAAACTGACAGCAGTGGTGAACAATAGATTGGGGAAGTTTAGAGAGGAATGTAGTGCGCTCCTATATAGGTGGGAGACGGATAGGGGCATTGTTCAAGCTCTAACGTGGTATGAGTGAATGGAGGGGTTGTCCTAATTTCTGCAGGGAACTGATTTAACGTAAGTGGTTTCCGATGTCTAAAAAGCTTCTAAGACACTGAAATGAGTGTGCTCGTACCATATAGTCTAATTACAGGAATGGAAATTAGTTTACATTGTGGGTGTGGGGATTGAGCAGTGGGGCGCAAGGTTCCAAATGTAAAGTTTTACATTATTGATCTGCGGGTATTATGATTCTATGGACCCCCGAGTTCATGGGAGGGGGTGGGGTAAGGCGATGTGGCCGGTCAAGTTTGAATGGCATGTTTTTAACTATGTACAATGTGATTTACAGTATTTGTGCCTTAAACAAATGTAAATGAAAATTCAGTTACAAAAAAAATAAAGTTTCAGCCAGATCTGATAAGGGCAAATTAAATGAGCAGGAATCCCAAACACCGCTTTGGCAAAGACCCAACGCGGGAGGTATTGTTCTAGTGAGTTCACCCTTTTGTTAATTCTAACTTGGATCTCAGTATAAGTGTGAAGTAACATCAAGAATTTGAGTAGTTTGGTTGGTATTTTTCCATCAGAGCAATCGATTTATTGAATCATAAGCACCTGAGAGGTCAAGACTAGCAAAGTCTAACTTTCGACCATTTTTAATTGCATTTTCTTGGACAATTGACAATAGTAAATGTTGTCCCCAGGTCTGCTGTAAAACCCATCTGACATTTAGATAAACCTTTTACATTCTTTGTTTGCTCTTTTGTGCTCTTCTAAGTTTTAATCTTTTCATTTGGAGATTAAATGTGTGCAGAGGTTTCTTTCCATTATAATGCTCTCTAGCAAAAGTTGTCTTTGTAGATTCCACCCATAGCAAGTTTAGAAACTGGAAGAAATGATCCCGTTTGCACACAGTTCCCATGAGCATTTTATTACCTTGCTGGCCTTAACATTGAAGTAAGGTATCCTACTAATTGCACTTCTCCTGGAGCTGACCTTTAAAGTCATAGCTCCATCTGAGAGCCATCTTCCCTCCCATGGGAGATTCATTTTTAATATCAACATGGCATGATAACTTTGTTCAGTCTTGTTTTCAATCATGTTAGTACAATATGAGAATAGACTCCTAGTAACAAATATATTGTCAATGATTGAACATGTGTGTCTAAACCATGTCATTGCGGGGGGTGGGGAGGTTGTCTCCTTGACCTTGAATATCACCATTTTATAATGTACACATCCCAAGTGTCCATGGCTTCGTTCCACGGTTTACATTCCGGATCATGTTGTCCTTGTAGTTTGTCAATTCTTTTCTGTCTACCCTTTTGTTGTTATTTTTGGGGATCTCGAACCACAGGGTTACGACTATGTTTTAAACCATTTAAGAAGTGATCTTCCACTTCTCGTATAACTTTTCTTTATGCATTTATGGTTAAGATGTTTCCCATTACGGGATAATTCGGCGAGTTTAGTACGACTCCAAGGAGGCCCTAAAATATATCCTCCCATATAGTGGCTTTTTTGTTTCTAGTCTGTTATTTATAGCTATTAAAAGCCCCGCAACAGGCCGTCCTCTAGGGCCCTGTTTTGCCTTTTGAACAAATGTGGAAAATCCAACAATGGCTGGTTTATCGGATAACCAGGTTTCCTGAAAGCACAATAATTGAAACCTTGTTAAGTCATGGGAGGGGTAAGTCGCCGTTGGATACTATTCAAATCCCTTCGAGTTCCAACACATGTTTGCTAATTGATCATCTCCTAGGGATAAGGCCACTTTCCATACATATTTTCAGATTGGGACAGAGCCCCTGGTTGCCAAAGGTAGTAATTCCTCTTCACGATCAACTTTTGCTTCATGGTACAGAAAAGCATCACCAGTGACTTAAAAGAAACAGAACTAAAACTAGCCAAAATAGAAAGGGAGGTGGGTGCAGGCATGTCTGACACAATGGGAGAGATTGTGCAAGTTCAGTTACACGAAATACCTGAGAGAAGCTACGCACAAGGACATAAACCAGGGAGAATGCTTACTTCGCTATACGGTAACAGGAACAAGTGATCCCCAATACACTCCATTCAATCCTCAGTAGATGAAGAGAAAACGCACAGGCGGGCATTAACGTGGTATTTTTTTGGGGAATATTACAAGAGCCTATATACAAACCCCCGATGAGCTGCAAGATGCGCTGGATCTCATTACCCTGCCACAATTAGATGAACAGCTAAGGAATATGCTGGAAGAGCCCATTACCTCTGAAGAGGTCCTAGCCACGATTAGAGTATTGCCCTTGGGAAAGACCACAGGCACAGATGGGTTGCCAGGAGAGTTTTATAAGGCATATGCCGGTATGTTAGCGCCACTCCTAGACAGAGTATTTAATGAAGCATATGAAGTAGGGATCCTCTCAGATAGCATGCGGGAGGCCTTGATAATCCCGCTCCTAAAACCGAATAAAAATGAAACGGACAGTGGGTCCTATAGACCACTGTCTTTACTGAACCAAGACAGTAAACTCCTTACAGCAATCCTAGCGGATAGACTTAAAGTAATAACTAAGATTGTACACCAGGGTCAGACCAGATATGTTCGAGGCAGGAATATTTTGGGGACTCTACATAGGCTACATCACGTTATAAACAGTACAAGGGGGTGGGAGGTGGAGAACTGCGCCGTAGCTTCATTGAATTCGACCAAAGCATTTGATTCAGTCCACTAGGACTGGTTGTATGGTATTATGGTAAGGCTGGGAATAGGACTGCACTACAGGAGGTGGGTGAAGCTATTCTACACACAACCTACAGCCAGGGTAAGGAGGGGTTCCACTTTTTCGGATAGGTGGCAGCTACACAAAGGCACGAGATAGGGGTGCCCTCTATTTCCGATGCTATACATAATTGCAGTGGAGCCTGTAGTGGCGCTCCTATGGCAGAAATACAGCGACGCTGGTATACATATTGACGGGGTCAAGCATATAGTGTGAATGTATGCAGATGACCTGCTATTATACCTGAGGAGAACCTACCATATGTGTTGGAGGTGCTCGCCAATTTTGGTATATTGACTGGGAACTAAATAAACCAGATTAAACCCTGTCTATTCCCACTGCCAGAATTGGCGGAGTACGGTGTCGCAAAATTGCCAGCTCTGTCGCTGCCGTGGTGCAGGAACTCCTTCAGATACCTGGGGCTAAACATATTTCGCGACCCCAAGCATGAAAACAAATACAACACAGTACAGTCTAAAGAGAGCTTGATCAAATCGATCCAATTCTGGGTTATATTGCCTTTATCGGTAATGAGGAGAGCGGGCGTACTAAAAATGGTAGCACTACCAAGGCCTATGCTCTGCTTTGGGAATATGCTGTCTAATAGTCCCAAGAAATTCTTCCTAGACAGAGTGCATGTGCTTCTTAAGGCAAGGGGGGAGGTACAGAGTGGCACTTAACATATTGCAGAGGCCATATGCGCAAGGAGGGATGAAAATCCCCAACTTCAAGCTATACTGCCTCGCGTGCCAGTTGCAGTATGTGGTGCAATGGATGTCTGACAACCTCGCAGTAGAGACAACTCTCCTACAACCAGCAATAACAAAATTATATATGAGGAACTTGATATGGGTTCCCCCGAGAGAACCACACGTGCATCCGTATCTAGTGCATATGGTATACAGATATGGCAGTGGACTTGCAGAACCATGGCAATTAAAGACCCGATGTCACCACAGACTCCCCTGGCGGCAGTGGTGCCAGATAAACTGGGATTAAGAGCAGGGGTGCGGGTGCATAGGGAATCCTGCGGTATCGTTACGATAAGGAGAACTGAGTCATGAAAATAGGTTGCTGGAATGTAAGGAACAGGATTCCTCAGGTATACACGAAGGTCAATTTCTACTACACAGAACCATGCTAAGCACAATAAAGGGTATGTGGCATACAATCAAGGAGTAGATAGTAGGGTGTGAAGACATAGAAAACATCATGCATATCTTTGAGGGGAGGCACACCATATCCATGATACATGAGGTATTAACAGAGCACAACTAGAAGGTAGAATTGAAATTCAGGGGGTGTGGGGAAAAGGAATTGGAGATACCGTTCGAGGACAAAGAGTGGCAAAGTATAGTCCTATACCATAAGAAAGTCTCCAGAAATGCTAGACTGCAGCCGCTCCAACTTTACATTGCACAAAGGGCATATCTTAACGCCTGTGGCAATGGCAAAGTTCAAAGGAGCGGGAGTTCAGGCCTGTCCTAAATGCAAAGAAGAAAATGTAGGCATGTTACACATGTTTTGGGAATGTCAGTGTATACAGGAATTTTGGAGGAATGTAGCAGAAAAAGTGGCACCTGGAGGCATTAACCTTGACATCATGTCCCCGGAGGCATGCATATTGGGGCTTTTTAAGAGGGGAACTAAATAAAAATCCATGGGGAAAGATTAAAGACCTAATATGTGTTGGCCGAAGTAGCATAGCCATGCATTGGAAAGCCACAAATGCCCCGAGCATCAACAGATGGTGGGAAGATCTGAGGAAATGGTCAACTGCAGAAACAGGGGTTTGGGAGAAAGCACTGGGGGAGCAAAAACAAGAACTCTGAGCAGACATACTACAGTGGATCGCCCTAACCGTAACATTGTTTGATCAGGTTAAGGGCGACAGCACAGACCAGACTATACAAAACGGAGCCGAGGCGAGCGGATTGCAAAATAGAAATTGAATGTCACAGACTATACCTTGGCAGTTGAGGGTGGAGGGAGGGTAACTAAAGAGGGAGGAGTTTAAGTTGTTGTATGTAAGAAAGTGACTATATGTATATTTTATTGGTATTGCTACATGTTCAAAAAAAACAATAAAGATAATATAAAGAAAACAAAGTTTGCTTCATGGATGGGCACTGCTTCAGATCTGGTGTTGGCGCAAAGGACACCAATCTAGAGATTTCCTCCCAAATTTGATTGAGTATAGTTCACTCCTGGTAGTCCTGGTTTCTGTTCTTTGTTATACTCCTTTTTAAGAAGATCATACTTTTGTTAATTACGTGGAAGATGTTGTATCTTATTTTCACTATGGACCCTGTGACATTCTGTTTGAAATTGAAGACCAATTTTGATCTGTCTAGGGCTACCAGATCTAGATTTCAATCCTCTAAAATTTGACCTGGGCTATGTCCTCTGTGGATGTAACACTCACTTGGGGGATTTCAGAGAGCAGTGCCAATATTTTGCATCGATTTTTAAGGCACCCAAATCAAGATTGAGAAGCCGATACTAGGCCAATTTTGTAAGACCCCTCCTAATTCATACATAATGATTGATGATGGCTGCATGGAACAGCCTTTGGATGATGGTCTTTATTGTCCACTTTGTGGGGTCTTGGTGAGTCACACACCCGGATAGGCAATAGATGTTCTGAGTGGGTCTTGTTTATAGGTTGGGCTTGTCTAATTTGAGATGCCAATGTTATTTCTATAGGCAAATTGTCAGGTTGAGTTTCAACCTGGGCTTTTCGTCTTCTTGTTTTCATTGGATTTCCTTTTACCGAGTTGGCTTTTGGCTTTTTTATTCTGAGGGGCCTCGTTGGCACTTTCCGCTTGTAAGTTCGGTGCTTTTCTATTCACTGGAGGACTTTAGTATTTGGAAAAACATGTTTGAGCTCTGTATTTTATATCTAGCTTGATTCTTCAAATTCTTCTTCTGCTGATTTGGATGGTTTCCCTTTTTGGCTTTGTTTTTCCTTGGGTCAGTTTATGGTTTCTCTCTGGGGGAGGTTGTATGGATCGCCTCTGAGGTTTGCCTAATTGTTTTTTGAATGGTCCCCTTCTTCGAACTAGTCACCACACAGATTACTGAATATTCCACAGACTGGTGTTGGGGCACATTCGACCTTGATTCTAATTGATGGTTGGTTTGAATGCTCTAGTGGTGCGGTTGTTTAGGATCTGATCTAGATGTAGCTAATTTCTAGCCTGTTTAAAATTACTTTATTTGGGTGAATTCATGCATTACCCATGTCATGTTGTCATATTATCGCAGAAGAGTTTATAAAACCATGTTTAGCAGCTGTATTAATGCATTCCCTAAGATATTTTTCTCATTACCCTTATAAGTAGTTTGGAGGACTGAGGTATCAGGAGATTGGAGCTCCTTCTAGCTTGGGATTCTGACATTTTGGCTCAAATACGATCTCTGTTTTACTGTGGAAACACGTCTTAATAAATAACTGTGATATTTCTGAGGGTTGTTCATTTAAATTAGCTCTGCTCTCCCGTTCCAAACTTTGACAAAGACTTAGTAGAAATATTTTCGATCACGTGGCCCCCCTGGAGGACCGGGCTTGATTCTGCTCTGTTCCACCTAAGCTCTCCTTCTGGGAGGCTGAGATTATCCAGGCATGGCTGACAAATGTGTCCCACCATAGTGTTTGATCGCAGGGAGAGGAATTTTTTGTTGATTTCAAAATTAAAAACTGTTCACTGTGGACAGCTTTCCCTGCTCTTTGTGGAAACCACCTTCTAAGCCCACTTCACCTCTGCTACCTTTACTCCTTAGATTGTACATTGTTGAAGGTTTTGGCTGTAAGGAGTGGCTGTAGAACATAATCAATCTGTACTCGCCACTTAGTCCGTATGCTGGTCAGGGTTTTAGAGCTACTGCTCCCTCTGCCCCATGCTAGACTGTACCTGACTGTGCAGTTTGTGCTGTGGGTTTTTTATTTTGTCCCCACTCCCACAACACGCACTAGTCCGAAATGAGCTAGTGAGCATTTCCAGCACAGGGAAAGCAACAGCAACGAGTCTGCCCAATTCCGTGACTGCATTTGTTGTGCACTGTACCCGCACACCCCTTAGAGGGGACATGGGTATACCTTACATGGCTCTTGGGGACATTCTCCTCAATGGTTCCTCATGGGACTGGGAGTTGAGTGACATGGCGTCAGTGCTCTGAACGCTATTACTGGACCCAGTCATTTTGCTGTCCTTCCTGGCTTCTGGCATCCTCCGCCCATTGGCGCTGCCACCTTGCCCAGTGTATGCATGCGTGGGAGACCACTATCCTTTTGTCCGCATTCGCTGTACACTGCATCCTGCCGTTGCTAGGGCAATGCTCAACCAAACTTTGTTCTGGTGTGTCAACTTCTTTTGGACACTTTCTCCTTTTGTCTCTCTCCTCCGTCTCCCACTCTGTGGAGTTTTGCCCTCCCCTGATCTACTTAATTTTTATGGTGGTTCCTTCTTGGCTCTTGCCTTGCCGCTTCTCTCCTACTGATGCCAGTCACTCCTCTTTTTCTTGTTTTTCCCAGTGCTCCTTCCGCAACTTGTTTTGTATTTATATAGTGGTCCCCAGTCCAGTGCCCTGGACTGTTCCTGCACCACGTTAATCTGGGGTACCTGCCTGGTACCACAACACGTGCCTTATGGTCACGGCATAGAGCCTGGCCTGCTTCCTTGTACCACACGCGGTCATCTGCAACTTTGTGGCGTTATGCCTGGTTTCTTCACCCAGGAGAGCAGGTAAAAAGCACTAAGTCTGTGGTTCTTGATAGTACTTCAGCGAGTCCGCAACTGCACTTGACTGTGAACTTTGCATCTTTATTTGATTCTCCTGCAGGGGATGAAAAGCTTCTCATCGCTCTAGTATTTCTTTCCAGTGGCCTTTCCTACCCTGCAGGAGCCAAAGAGTATGAGGCTTGTTGGCATGTGATGGCAGCCCCTACAAGACTATACTTGCATATGGTGACTTATTAGGCATATGATGCCTTTACGCTGGCTTTTGAGGCTGCCGTTGACACATGGTGTGACTTGTAAGGCTGTACCTTTCATGTAGCGGGATATGAGGAATCTGAACATATTATTGAGAGATTCGGGGCAGAGATTGGTACATAATGTAGTTCTTTTGCATATGGTAACTATACGAGGCAAAGGATGGCTGCATTTGGGACAGAACTTCATACATGACAGTCAAAATCTATTGGCATTGCCAATTCATGTTCTTCTATTGAAAGTCCGTATTCAAGAGTTAAGAAAAATGCTGAAAATCTCACGAGAGACATAATTCATTCACACGCACAACACCTGGCTTGTAAAGTAAGCACTATATATGCATATATTTCATATTAATTTATACAGCTCTATTAATTCTCTTACCATGAATTATACATACTTCAATCAACTGCTGAACATTTAAATACTAAACAGGTTCAGTTTGTCATTAATTGCCCTATTCATGCGGCATTCAGAGTATGGCTCAATGGAGACCATTTACACCGGTGAACTATTGTTACAGAGGAATTACCTGCTTCATTTGTACTGTGCACATTAAAATGAATCGCCTTCACAATGTCATGAATTTATTAAATTATGCTACAGATTAATCCATTTATGCTGATGTAATGTTGTACAAAAGCCAAGTATATGCTACCCATAAGACTTCCATTTAGAATTTGGTGTAAACATGACAAAACATAACCTTATGATGTGTTTTAGGCAGAGATCCGTTTTTAAGATTTCGTCCTTTTGCTTTTCTCCACTAGGGATTCTAACGACCAATCTACTTTAAACTGACGTCATGCCTGAAAATCCAGTTACAGGTATATGTATTGTTGCAGTACATTTTTGATAATTCTACACAGTAGCAATCTAAATTTCATTCATTGTTACGCTTAGCTAACAGATTTCACCCCTACAGGCGTTTCTACATTGGATAGACAACAGGTGCTTCAGATCACAGATCGTCTGCAGAAAAAATTGAGGGAAAAAGGAGATACTTCTCAGAATGAAAAATTTAATATTTTACGTGACACGCTTAGAAGTCCATTGTTCAACCAGATACTAACTGTTCAACAGTCCATTCGGCAATTAAAGGAACAAGTGAGTAAAAGGGTTTGGCTGTAAAAGAATGTTTAAGATAATCTGTGTGAATTTTCAACAGTGAAAATCAAATGCTATTTTATACAATAATTGAGTTTGAAGATGGTAGTGCTTGATTTTGTCTCACATATTAACAGTAGCCAGTCCTGTATTGTCGGAGCTGTTTGTTTCCATTTCTGTGCAATCGCCAGCCATGCCGCTATCAGCAATATTGTTAGTGCTCTTTTCTGTGTTGTTGTGGGTGTTTTCAATCCCAATTCCCACATTGCACACAACCAGATTTTGTCCCCCATTTGTTACATTCCCTGGAATATTTCTTGCATCTGTTTCTTAATCTCCACCCAGAATGATTGTATTATTGGACAGCTCTTCGATATATGTGACCAGTCGCCCACAGCCTTACATCCCCTCCAGCATTGGTCTGATGTTTGGGGATACATTGCGTGGATCCTCTCTGGTGTTTAGTGCCATTGCAAAAGTACCTTAATCCACATTTCCCTTAGTTGTATAGAGCAAGTTCGTTTGGGGATATTTCCCTACAGGTACTCCCACTGCCTTCTTGGTATGGCTTCTCCCAATGTTTTCCCCCATTTCCTCATATAGCTCCACTGCACCCACTCTTTTTGATAATTCAAGAATTAGTAAATATTGGACACTATGCTTCTTGAGCCTGTGTTTGTAGTTCTAAATTATTCAAATGGAAAGTGGAGAGGGACCACCAAGTGTGCCAACTACAACAAGTTAGCGTGGGACTCTGGGAAAGATTATCCAAACTGAACTACAAAAAATATTTTGAAAGGCAACACGCAGGTGGGGACAAACCGGGGAGGCTGCTTGCATGGTTCTATAAGAATGAGACGCCAAGACCGGTAATTGGGGAGATAGCTGGGGGAAGAAGGCCAGATCTGGAACACCTAGGAGGGGGTGAATGAGGGGATCCTTAGGTTCTACAAACGCCTTTACAAAGACACGGGGAGGTAGCAGAACGGGAAATCCAGGAGACACTGGAAGACATAGGATTACCCAAACTGAATGAGGAAGAAAGGGATGACCTGGAGGCCCCAATCATGTTAGGACTAGAGACAGTAGTATTGCACCTACCAACTAGCAAAGCCCCGGGGTTTGACGGGCTCCCCATTGAATTCTACAAAACGTATAGAAAAGAAGTGCTCCCCCCGCTGCTGGCTATGTTAAATGAGGCGTTCGAGAGGGGAAGATTGCCGGAATCCCTAAAGAAGGCCGTGATTATCCTGCTCCTCAAACCCAGCAAGCCGAGCACAGAATGCGGGTCGTACCGACCCCTATCATTGCTAAACCAGGATAGCAAATCCTTACAGCTGTGCTGGCAAACAGACTTAAAAGGGTAATAAACAAACTCATACCCCCCGACCAAACTGGCTACGTCCCGGGTAGGAATATAACCAACAAACCACAGAAGACTCCATCACATCATAGAACAGACAGAGGGCGACCATAGCGAAATGGAGATCGTCTCGCTGGATGCAATAAAAGCCTTTGATTCAGTGAAATGGCCTAGGATGATGGCGGCCTTGAAAGAATACGGGATGGGACCAGGGTACTTCAGGTGGGTGAAGATGGTATAAAGCTCCCCAACAGCTAGGGTCAAAACGGGTGTGATAATTTCAGATAAATGGTAACTCGGCAGAGGCACAAGGCAGGTACCCCATGTTTTATATCCTGCCCTTGGAACCATTAGCGATCTGACTCAGACAACAATATGGGGAGATTGGGATCCACACGAAGGGGGGACCGCACTTGATATCATTGTACGCTGATGTTGCTATACCTCCGCTTCCCTGAGGAAAACTTGCGGTATGTCCTGGATGTGACTGAGCATTATGCGACCCTTTCAGGCATAGCATTAAACCCCAAAAAGTCAAGCATGTTCCCCCTGGGGAGATGCAGAGGGGTCCCACAGGGGAACCTACCTATCCTGCAGATACCCTGGCAGACTAGAACAATCAGATACCTAGGGATTAATGTATACCACACTATTGCAGACAAATATAAATACAACCTAGAGAGGGCGATGGAAGGAATCGAGAACCGCATGGGGTTCTGGGCGAAACTTCCCCTGGCCATGGTGGGTAGGGCGGCTCTACTCAAGATGGTGGTCCTGCCCAGGCTGTTACACTTCACGAATATCCCATACATGCTCCCCAAACCCTTTTTTACGAAACTCCAGAGCTTATGCAGGGGCTTCATATGGCATAACACCAGAAATAGGGTGGCCCTATGGAAACTGCAGAACCCGTGTGACAAAGGGGGCATAAACGTGCCGAATTTTGAGATGTACCACTTAGCGGGGCAGCTCCAATACGTGGCCAGATGATTGTCGGAAGTAGAAATGGCAGAGGCCAGCTAAGGGACTGTGCCCCATTCTTTTAAAATTAACTGATATGGCTACCCAAATCAAAGATGCGAGGACGAGCGAGACTGCTGGAACGAGGTTGGAATACTTGGCGCAAGGCGTGCCAAGTAGTGGGTAACCGGACCCCATGCTCCCCGCAGATACCACTTGTAGTGCTATGCGGAGAGGACGAGCAAATAAGGGGGATCCGCAAATTCTGGGAACCGGTGGCCCTCGCGACTCTGGGAGACCTATGGTAAGAAGGGGAGGTATTAGGCTTCCAAAAGATAATGGAGGAAACCAGAATACACATAGGACAACACATTACATACATCAGAATCATCAAACGAGTGAGAGAAAAGTGGCCCGAGATAGTACTGTCAGAACAACCCGACATGACCATTGAAACGATGTATGATATCTCGGAGGGCGGGCACGAAATGTCCCGAATTTACGAACTATTGATGTGCAGAGTGGGCAAGGAGTTGCTCCAATTGAGGAGGGACTGGGAGGAGGAGATGGGAGAACCTATGCAGGGTGGGCAATGGGAAAGAGCCCAGCAATATCATAAGAAGGTATCCCGGAATGCAAGGCTGCAACAGATCCAGTTATGTTACCCCCAGGGCATATATGAACCCCAGTAAAATTGCAAGGTTTGGAAGTACAGGGACACAGAAATGCCCCAAGTGCCGGGAGGTGGATGCCGGGATGATTCACATGTTTCGGGCATGCCCGGAGGTGGGAAGATTCTGGGAGGAAGTCAAACACCCGTCCCGGAAGGAGTTCAAGTTAAGGGTGGATTCAGTATGGGCATGCATGCTGGGTGCATTCACTAGACCACGTAACCTAAAGCATATCAGCAAACTGAAAGATCTGACTTATATCCTGTCCAAACAGAGAATTGCTATGACCTGGAAAGCTGCCCAAAGACCTAGACTAGAGGTGTGGTGGAATGACCTCTTGAATGGGCAGAAGCGGAGACGGTGGCATGGTACGAAGCAGTCAGCAGGGGGGGGGGGAGAGGAAGCGGACCCCCTGATAGCATGGAGACAAATGGTGGCTAAGATGGCGGGACTCTCACATGTCGAATCTAGTGAAGGCGACACGTCTGGTAATAGTGAAGGAGACAAACCCTAAGAAACCAATTTCGCGGCATTGTAGTGGGCGCTCGAGTTAACGGGGAGGGAGGGGGAGGATTGTAACATGTTGATGTAATGATAAGTAGCAAGTATATGGAAATGTCCTATATGTTGGATAAGTTTGGTGTGTTGTTTAAAAAAAAAATATTCAAATGGCGTTAATTGTCTCGTGGCTGCCTCTTTTGATTTTTGGGGAGTTTAGCCAATGATTCAATTGGGTATACTTAAATCTGTCTCCCTCCTTCAAACCTATTTCCTGCAGGCTTTCCCTGAATTTCTTAAAAAATTGACCCATAAACATGTCTCTACTCTCTCCCACTTCCGAAATGCTTCTTTTTCCATTCCTGGTTGAAATTCTGTGTTTCCAAAATCGGGCAAAATGGGGATGGTTTCACTGATAGTGCACCCCTTTACGTATCCCTGTACCAGGTCTCTATTCCTACACCCAGTAGCTTGCTGGTCCTGGTGTTCGGGTGTCTCTTGTTTTTGGCAATCCACAGGATTCCCTGGTGGGGGTGAGGGTTCCTGAGACCCCCCTATCCTGTCTTGCTCAAATTTGATGTTGGTCTCCCGTTAGCCATTCCCTCATCACCTGTAATTGTGCCGCTTCGTAGTATCTAGAGAAGTGCGGGAATACCATGCCCTCCCCCTTATTCCTCGGTGCCGTGAGCGTGGCCATTGCTACCCTTGGAGTCTTTCTCTTCCATATGTATAAGATAATGGCCTTGTTCATTGAGCAAACGAAGGTTATCGGAACTCTATGGTAATGCCTGAAAGTAATACATTAGTCTAGGTAGCATCACCATCTTTACTGTCGTCTTTCTCCCCCACCATGTTATTGTGAACGGGTTCCATTTGATCAGCGCTCTTCTGATTTTATTTCCAGTAGCTGTGGATACTTGGCCCCATACATAAGCTCTATCTTTTTGTAAGAGTTGGGTACGCAAAGCCCTTTTCCGCTTGCTTCAGCTGTGTGTTCGATTCCAGTCTTTTCATTACCTCTGGGTCCTCTGATTAATTTAGCATCTCAGATTTTTGCCTATTGATTTTTAATCCTGAAATCACCCCGAATGTTGTCAATGATGATGCAATTTCTGATATAATAAGGAAAAATACATCATGTATTTTGTGATCTACAGCTGGATTATCACTCACTTATACAATTGTTAAACAGTCCTCATTCCTCAAGGAATTCCTGGATCTCACTCCTGAGAGCAGCCCAATGCTGCCATAAACCAAAAGTTTGTCCACCATTCCCGTATATCGGCTGCGGTCAGGGTTTTCCAGTTCCATGATACTACTACGTGTGCAGTTACTAGGAGATGAGTTATCAGTTCAGAAGAGTTTGCTCCCATCTTGTAGTGTGCCTCAGAATATTCATCTCTCAAAAGTATCACCCGGGGTTCAGCTGATAAATCGACTCCACTTATCTTTTTAATGTGTGCCAACGCTTCTATCCAGTGCGACTGTATTAGGGTGCACGACCACCAAATATGATACAAGTTACCTGGGGTATGTCCGCATCTCCAGCAATTTGAGGGAACGGCTGGATTCATTTTGTGAAGTCTGTAAAGGGTGAGATAACATCTATTCCTTGGTTTAAAACTATTTTCTTTCAGTTGCACATAGCTGGAGGACTTCCCTGCCATCCTAATTTGTCAATTGGGGCATTCAGATCTTCTTCCCGTTTAGCCATATATGTTTGGGGAGGTTTAAAACTACGAGTATTGTGTAATTTTGTCGTGTTACTTTTGGCATGGTTTGCCACCTTATTCGCAATCCAATGTTAAGTTGGATGTAGCCATACCTGTCAACATCCTGTATCATAAAATCCTGTTTGCATTTGTCAAATGTTAAAGGTTGTGAATCTTCAAATAACTGTCCTAGTCTCTCTAACCCACCTTCTATCTTCCCACCTTCTATCCAGCGAGTAGCGAGTAAATCTTTCAGTTTGTTGTACTGGGGGGGGGGGGAACGCCAATGTACTCCATATACATGTAAGGGGAGAAGGAAAAGTAGTCCCTGCATATATGCGAGCAGCCCTGTTCAGTAATCCAAAGAAACCCTAGTTGATGGGAGTAACTGTATTACAGGCGAGCACCACTCATGTGAGGGAACCCCAATTACAAATTGTTCAATATCCTGTCCTTAAGAGCCTGTGTACCATTCATGCTATCCAGTAGGGGAGCTTGCTGTGCCACATATGAGTAACCTTCTAAATCTGGGACCGCTAACCCTCCTTTCTCCCTTGCCACCATTAGCATATGTTGGGATATTCTCAAAAATGTCTTCGTCCATATAAACCTAAACAACTGATTTTGAAGGTCCCTGATTACTTACTTTGGGATCCAGATTGGAAGCGTCTGAAAGACATTTAACAACTTCGGTACTAGGGTCATCTTAATTGCAGTCACTCCCCCTAACCATGAGATCTCTGTATTCTCCCAACGTGCCAGGTCTGCTTTAGGAAAGGATACAAGACCCAGGATGTTAATAAAATATAATCGATTAATGTTTCTAAGAGTGCCCCATTCAGTTTAATTTGTGTAGTTGCGTGAATACTCTATTGATAAACAGAGGGCCAAATCTAAACCCCATCAGCACCTAAAGAGATACTGAGTCCATTCTTCAAATGCTTTTTCAACCAATTCCCGGTTACCCTGTCATGCCAATTCTATCACATCCACAGCTCTCTGAATATTATCGTGCACCTGTTTGGTCATATCCAATGATGTCGGGAAGAATATCTGCCAAACTGGGCACCAGAATCTTAGAATAGAGTCGATAATCGTAATTGAGGACCACATTGAAATCTTTGCCAGGTTTGCCTATCGGTGTTAGCAAAGATTCCCCCGTTGTGGGTGTAATCGCCCCAATTTCTGTGTGTTAAATAAAGTGGGTAGATGTAAGGCCAATGCCATTGAGAATTTCTTATAAAATAAAGCTGAAAAGCCATCTGGGCCTGGTGCTTTACTGGTAGGGAGCGTACGAAGGGCACTGGTAACCTCTTCCACTGTTATCGGGGTCTCCAACCTCTGTCTATTTTTTGTTCAGAAATCGTCATGAATACATTCTTTTTGGTTTGAGTTATGCCTCAAACAACTGTGTGTAATAGTGTGATTGAATCTACATCTTTGTGGACTCGTCTTCAAATATCTTTGTGGACTCGTCTTCAAATAAGCAACCACTATGACCCTTACTATTAGTAATAGTATTGGCAGATCCCTGGGTACTCAATTTGTATGCCAAGATCCGAGAGGTTTTACTGGAGGTGCTAAAATAGAATTGTTTAGTTTTAAGTTTTATGGTAAATATATGGTAAATATACGATGCCCAAAGCGCTTTGAGTTTGGCCCTCGCATCTTTCAAATCTCTATGTTCTACGAGACCATCCATCTTAAATCAAGAATCCAAATCCTGTGCTCTTTTTTTTTTTTTTTTCCCACTTCTAATCTGAGTCATTAGCATGCACTTCCTTGCAGAAGCCAAGCTGATGAGTTTGCCACATATTGTGGCTTTGAAGGCGTCCGAAATAGCCATTATTGGGGTTCTGCAACATTATCACTAAAGTACTGGGAGATCCTCTCAGAAATGGATGTGCAGTACACCACATCCGCTAAAAGTGAGTCATTCAATTTCCATAAAGTGGTTTTCCTGGCCTCTGCCACATATGCATCTAACGGAATCATTATTGCGGAATGGTCGTACACCACCACTAAATTTTATATTGGCGTCATGAATTCTAGGAAGTAGAGAAAGTTAAACCAAAAAATTATCAATTTGAGAGAAACTACGGTACACAGTAATTGTAGGTCATCAATCGCCTTTCTAAGGGAAATTGATTTAGAGGAGCCCGCTGCGGTAGTGGGACCCGATCTGTCCATCTCTGTCAAGCACTACATTGAAATCTCCACCTATAATGGGATCCCCTTTTTGGAATTGTGAAATGTGTGGGGAATATGAGAGTATAAAATTCATGGTTTTGATATGGACTATACGTTAAGACCTAGGTCAGCTCCTTGCTGCCAACCCAGGTGTGAAGACCTAAATACCTCCCCTGAGCGTTTTTAATTACCTTCATCTTCTCAAAGTGGAGGGAATGGTTAATCAAAATTGCGACCCCCGCTTTCTTTTGCGGAGGTGAAGTGAATATTCATGTGGAAACCATTTAGACTGAAGAAATGGCCCTTCTCTGGCTAACGGGTGGGTTTCCAGAGTCAAAGCAATATCGGTTTTCAATTCAATCAGCTTGGAAAGCACATTCTTTCATTTTCTTGGACAGTGGTCGAAGTGGGTAGGAGTGGAGCTCCTCTACTTTGAGAAAAAATAAAAAAGTGAAAAAAAAATTACTGTCCCCTTACTTTTATTTTAAAAAAGAAACCATTCCAGAACGGTTTTGTTTTCAAATAAAAGTGTAGGAAGAAGTTGAAACGTGCACTTTATTGCACAACACTGAACGTTCCCTTACACAGCAAGTGTGTTTGGGGGTTTAGATGGGAGGGGAGTGGCTACGGGTTTTGTGAGGAGCGGGGTCAGGCCAGCAGGGTACATAGTTCCACTACTACTTTTCTTACACTTTGTCCACTGCTTGGGGGAATTAAGCCCTTGCACGCTCAGCAACAGAATCCTAAAATCTCCTAATCCTGCCATGTTTTCTCATCATCACTATCTCCTTTTAAACAGAGTAAAGCAATTGTGTGATATCTCCCTTCGTGGCTGGCTGAGCCTCCTATTCGGTAGCTGGTGACTCAGTTGTAACTACTGTTGAAGCCTGGAGTAAGTCCTTTAATAGAGGCTGCAGATTTATCTTTTGTTTTGCTGGCCTTCATGGTGTATTCTGCTGTTGCTGGAAAAACGGACCGTTGTGGTTTGGCTGTAGCACTCTGTCGCGCCTAACCTACCAAGGCAAGGAAGGAGGAGGGAAGGCGAGGAGAGTCATCTTCTATGGACAATGTAGGTCGTACCCCCTGTGACAAACCTGAACTAAATGCAGACTATTCTTTTTTTAAAAATAAAATATTTTATTGTTTTTCATAACAAGGTCGAAAAAACCACAAAACAAGAAAACAAAAACAAAAGAAAAGGACAGCAAAAGCATTACAGAACAGCATCCCCAGTCAAAGCTCTGCCAAGTATTAATGTCACTGGCCACCATCGTTCCTCCCCCCAGGCCTGCTCTCAAGCCAGCCATACAATGACTACCAGCGTCTGGCCCTCAGGGCCCATATTCTTCCCATTTCCCCCATATTTTGGATGCTTTAGTTGGGCATCCTCTCCTACTGTAGATCCGTCGTTCCATCATGGCACACAAGTCCATATACAGTACCCACTGCTCCAGGGTCGAGGGGTCCGGGACTCCCCACTTTTGTGCAATGTTACGTTTCATTAGGGCCGCCACGGTATTCAAAAGCAGTTTTTCGCATTTATTGGAATCGGATTCATCAGGCACCCCAAGGACCAGGACCCGTGGGTCCAGTTTGATAGAGCGAGTGAGTACCCTAGACAGTTCCTTGCAGCAATCGTTCCGAAAGACGTGGATCTGGGGGCATGATCAAAGGATATGAAAAAGTTCCTTCTTCCTCTCCACACCGGAGACAGTTTGGGTTTGTTGCCCTCCTCCAGCCATACAGGGTGGTCCTAGGGTTGTACACCATGTGCAGGATCTTAAGCTGCACAAGCCTCAACCTGGACGAGATGGTCACCTCCCGTGGATGCATTAAAACCTGTACCCAGTCCTCTGAAGCTATTTCACCCACATCCCTTTCCCATTTGGTCTTTAGTCGCAGTAATTCGGGGGTAGCAAAGGATGTGATGGTGTTATAAAGGATGGACGTGCATTTGGCGGGAATGTAGGCTGGGAGTATATTACGTTCTATGGGTGTGTAGTCTGGGACTACCTCCTCCAGAGGTATTTGGGTTCGCAGAGCGTGAATCAATTGCATAAAGTGGTACCGCTCGGTATTTGGCAGTTGGAATTTGTCCTGTAAGTCTTCGAACGAGATTAACTTCCCGTCCCTCAGGATGTCTTCTACCCTCAAAATTCCTGCTCTCACCCAGCGCGGCCACGGTTCGAACTTCGACATTTCTTTCAGGTTGCTGTTATGCCATAGGGGTTGCGGCGAGGTAATCTTGTTTCCCCACCCCACAAACGTGTGTTTGTGGGGTGGGGAAACAAGACGGCGGTGGTGTGCGACCCAATCGTCGGACGAGAGGGCGACTGTGGGGATTGGTATAATAGATGTATTGGATCTGTACATTGCATGGTGTCCACTTCAGCCTTAATGTGAGGCAGTCCCCGGTCACCGTGAAGCAGGTCATTGACCACTACAAGTTGTGAAGCCCAGTAGTAGGTTTGGGGGCGGGGTACTCCCATCCCTCCCTCCCAGATAGATCTCTGCAAAGTGCTCAAAGCTATACGTGACTGGCCTCCCCCCCCAGATGAGTTCCCTAAGAAGGGTTTCTATCCGGTTGAATTTGGAGGTGGGGATCGTAAGTGGGGCGTGCTGCAGGACATAGAGAAATCGTGGAGTGCCATCATTTTAAAGAGTGCCGCACTGCCCATGAGAGTCAGGGGGAGAAGCTTCCAGTGACGGATGTCGGCAGCAACCGGTCAGTGATCGGCTGGAGATTGTGCTTTGTGTAGGTGGTAAGATCACTCGTTATCCAGATTCCCAAGTATTTAAAGCCCTGCCTTTCCAACTGATACGGGCAATCCAGCGGGATGGCCTGTCACACCCCCCCTCCCCCCCCCTCCCACCTTTCACCGGGAAGAGTATGGATTTCTTCCAGTTAATATTCAACCCGCTAAACTCCCCGTAGTCCACGAGCATCCGGGTTACCAGAGGGCAGTTTCGAGTCGGTTCAGCCAGATACAGCAGAAGGACGTCAGCGTAAAGGGATATTCGATCTTCGTGTCCTTCAGGCCATCTGAATCCCGTCCATGCCCCACTCTGACGGAGCCAGAGAGCCAACGGTTCATTCGCAAGGGAAAAAAGGAGGGGGGGAAAGGGGACACCCCTGTCGTGTACCCCTGCCCAGGGGGAAGGATCGGTAAGTCCACCCGTTCACACTGACCCCTGCCTGTATGTTCGTGTAACAGTTTTACCCATCCCAGAAAGCCTTCTCCAGACCCCATGCGTACCATAATTTCCCAAAGGCTGTCCCACCGTATTGAATCAAATGCCTTTTCAAAATCAATTGCTAAAAGGGCCAGTGGAGTATCAAGAATAGGAGCCCGTTCTATCGCCAGATGGAGTCGGCGCAGATTCATTCGGGTTGATTTATGAGGCAGGAAGCCAGACTGATCTGGGTGTATCAGGGTGTCCGCCACCGGTTGGAGCCGGTTGGCTAAGACTTTGGCTTCACCATTAATTAACGAGATCGGCATATAAGAGGCATATATCTCCGGGGGTGTGTCCGGTTTAGGAATGACTACAATGTTAGCCTTACAAAGGTCCTGTGGGAGGGAACCCTGGTCTTGGGCGTTCAACAGCATCTGATGCAGGGGAGGTGCTATGTTGTTACTTCCTAACTTCTGCCAGATTTTGATCGGGAACCCGTTAGGCCCTGGGGTTTTCCCCGATTGCAATTGTCCTAGTGCCTCTGCTACTTCGGCTTCCGTGAGCTCAGTCAAGTACCTCCTTCTGTTGCTCCGACAGGGTAGGGATGTCTATGTTATCAAGGAGGGTTGGGTCAAAGGACAGAGTCGGAGCCTGATACAATTCCGCGTAGAATTGGGCAAAGGCCTCTGCTATGTCAATGTCTGACTGGCATCTCTCTCGCCTTGGGGTGAGGATCTCCCGGACACATTGCTGTCCTTCATCTCGCCTCTCCAGCCAGGCCAGCAGTTTCCCAGCTTTGTCCCCAACCTCATATATCCTTGCTCTGGATTCCCAGTGGGCTTGTTTGGCATTGTCTAGCATAAGGTTCCGGAGGCGTTCGGTGGCCCGTGTGAGGGAAGTGTGGGTCTGAGGGGTTGGGCCAAGGATATGGTCATTCTCCCAGTGGGTCACCACCTTCTCAGCCTCATCTATCTTCTGAAGCCTCTCCCTTTTCCTATTCACCATCCAGGAGATTATTTCACCTCGCAGCACAGTCTTATAGGCCTCCCATACCACCACTGGGTCGCTTTCGCCAGTATAGTTAATCTCAAAATATTCCGTCGAGATTTCCGTGAGGCGATCCACCAATTCCGGACAACCCAGATAAGTTATTCAGCTGCCACGTCCTAGGGGGGATCGTACCCTGCAGCCGCATCTCCATCACCAGAGGCGAGTGGTCAGAGATTCCCCTGGGAAGTAAGTGTGCCGAGATTATTCTGAAAAGCTCAGTGTGCGGAACAAATAGATAGTCAAGCCTAGAAAGGGAGCCGTGGGCGCCCGAGTGGAATGAATACCCTCTGGTTCCCGGGTGCAATTCCCGCCACACATCACAGAGACCCAAAGCGGATGCAAAGTTGGATAGTCCCGTGGGGGCATCTGGGTTACGGTGTCTAAGGTGGGATCGGTCCATGGTGTTATCGCATCATTAAAGTCTCCACCCGGAAACCACCTATCGGGTTGATACTTGCCCAACAGGGTGGTCAATTCCACCAGAAGTTCCTGCCCCAGACCCGGTGGGGAGTAGACCGAGACAAACCCAATGCCCCCCCAGCCTCCCACCCCCCTCCCCGAGTGTCCCAAGGACCAGCACATAATGACCCCTAGGGTCCCTCTCCACTTCTTGCGAGGCAAATGGGACGCGCTTATGTATAAGAATAAGGGTGCCCCTGGATCCCATGGTGTACCCAGAATGAAAGGCAGCCCTATAGTTGGTCCGCAGGAAGAGGTTAGTGTAAACCCGCAAGGTGTGTCTCGGTAAGCAGGGCCACATCGGGCGTGTATCTCTTGAGCAGTTGTTTAACTAAGCGTCGCTTAATCGCGGACCCCATCCCGTTCACATTCCAGGTGAGGACCTTAAGGGATCTGGGACATGTAGTCACCAGCAGTTGAGATTGGTCAGGTGCCCTCTAGCAAGAGCATAAGAGGGGCTGGCGAGTGAGATATGGGGGTAGAATCCCGGTGTGTGCCGGTGTAGTGAAGAATCAACAGTGACTGGTGACTGAAATGCTGACCGAGCGTGCTACGGTCCCAACTGACCAGGAACCCCGTCACTCCCTGAAACCTACAGGAGTAAACTGGCCCTGGGGTAACTAAAAACTCTTCCCAACTGTTCCCAACCTGCCCCTCCCCATACTCCACCCCAACTCGAAGTACCTGTCGCCATAACCTTGCTGACATTCAAAAACAGTTTGGTGCCAGCTCTAACAGTCCCAACTGTAGTTCAACAAAAAGTAAGAGTTTGGAGGGGGGGTGGCACCCAGACGCATGGGTATCAGTCCCCCGCTTACCACCCTGTGTATATATGAAATGCTGTATGTGGGTCGCCGAGGGCCTCCTGCAGTGTCGTCCATAAAGTGACCGCCTGCCGGCTGGAGGGTGAATCCACATCGGGGATCAGGGTGGGCTCCGTCATCCCAATCTCTCGGCCGGTCCAGCGGCGTTGGTGGTTGGTTTGGTATTCGCTGCTCCGGTGGTGGTCCAGGGTTTCTGTCTTTAGGGCCTCGGGATGTCGACCAGTCCCCTTCAATGTGCTGCTCCGCCCAGCGCCATGCCTCCCCGGGGTCATCAAAGTGGACCGTTGTCCCTTTGTGATAAATTTTCAGCTGTGCAGGGAAAAGCAAGCCATACTTGACACCAAGTGTTTGCAATTGTTTTTTAAGGTTTCCAAAGGATAGCCTCATCCTCTGTCCCTCCCTCGTGTAGTCGGGGGGTGGGGGGGGGTACAGGGGGCAGGGGGGGTTAGGCCATCCTGGACCCATTGAAAGTAATCGTGCCCTTCGAGCGTGCCAGTTGTAAAAGTGCATCCCGATCTCAGTAGTTTAAGAACCTTGCAATCACTGTGCGTGGAGGAGCACCAGGCAGCGGCCATCCTGTAGGCATATGGTGTGCTCTTTCTATAGAGAAACATTTTGAGAAGGATTGCAGGTCGAACAAGTCCGTTAGTAATTTTTCCATGCATGGTCCCTCCTCCTTTTTGGGGATGCCGAGTATGCGAACGTTATTCCGCCTGGATCTTCCATCGCCCTCTTCCACCCTTGCCTCCAGAGACTTAAGCTTAGTCAAGACCCCCTGGAGTTGTTGTTGTGTGTTATGTAAGCCATCTTCTGTATTTGAGATGCGCTGTTCTGCTTCTCCAGTACGTGCGGACAGTTTTTGTAAGTCATGCCTGAGGAGGGACACATCCAGGCTTATCTTCTGCTCCATGGATGAGCGATAGTCGGCTATGGCCACCATGATGTCTTTGATTGAGAGCGTGTGTGGGGAGTCAGTCTCCAGAGGGCTGCAGTTGGGGGTCAGCGGGCTGCGATGGAGGGACAGTGTATTGCTCAATCCTGTTTTGCAAGGTGGGTTTCTTCGTTTTTTCCTTGCCCATGGTTGCCACTTTGATCCTCTGATGTATTCTTACGGTGGAATTCCTGCCCTTTGAACTCTCAGATCCTTCCCTGGGCTGATCCCCCTTCCCCAGTGCACTTTTGGACCAGCGGCTTACTCCAGCAACCTGGGGAGGGGTGGTGCGTTTTAGGGTGGGGGGGGGGGCACAACGCCGTTGTTACTTGCTGTCGGTCCGTGGCTCTCTGTGCCCCTGGGTGATTTCTTCGGCGTTGGCGTGTGGGGCCCCCCCTCTGTGATGTTGTAGGGTGGAGCGTTCCAGGGTTAGGTACAGTGTGTTCGTCCCAGGCCCACTGCTTCTGTTATAATGCGGGGAAGGTATTGCGACGGGGTAGTTTAGCACTCCTTTCGACCCACCGCCCCGCTCCGCTTGGCGCTATTTCCAGTGGTGTGCCTGGGGTAGCCGCGCTGGTGCTTACTGGGTCGCCTCTTACCCTTTATTTAGGCCTCCCCAGGTCAGCCGGTCTGCACTTCCCGCTGTAGTCTCGGGTGGGCCCAAGCCCCGGACCCAGTATCCAGTCCTCCACCTCACTTGAGGTGGACCGGGACTGGGTATTGTCACTCCACTCCCTGCATTCAATGGTCCATCTTGTCCCTCTTTTCGCCAGGGCACTGCTCGATCCTCATGGAGGGGCGCCCTGTTGGCTCTCCGGGAGAGGCACTGTCCTGTTCTGCCTGCAGCTGTGTGTGTGCTTCTCCCACTCCCAGGGATGGCCAAGCGGCCGCAGGCCACCTTCAGCATTCGGAAGGCTCCAGTCCTCCTGCGGATCCGTCTCTCCTCGCTGGGGTGGACACCGCTCCACTCCCCCCCGGAGGCCCTCCTTTCACAGGAGCTCCCGGGACTCACCCAAAAGGCCACTGGGTACCGCGGGTGTGGTGAGCCGTGCAGCAGAGGAGAGCCACGGCAGGCACGGGTGTGCCGATTCCCCAGCCTTCGGCGAGGGCGCGCCGCTGCTTCTCCGCCCCCCCCCAATGCTGCCGGGCGTGGGTGTGCTCCTTCTGAGCCTGGGGGGGGCCGCCCATGCAGCTCTGATCCGGTGTCAAACAGAAGGCACTGAGGGCTCCGCTCCAGTCGCCTGGCTGCACCTCACAGCCAGAACAGGCTTGCCGCTCCGGGTCTCCTCCAGCCAGGTCTCCCAGCCCAGGTCATTGGCGCAAAGATCAGTTGGCGGCCATCTTGTGCCGAAAGCACCGCTCGCGTCCCAGATTTCGACACGCCGGGATTCAGGGCTGCCGGAACCTTCAGCCGTTAAACTTCCCGTGTGTACGGTGTGGAGCCTCAGCTTTCAGAAGGTCTCTTTGTTATACTGCTGGCGATCGTAAAACAGGCTGTAAATGCAGGATGTATAGAGCGGTGGCGGGAGCCGAGGAGACTCGGGTCCGCATTGCCCCGCAGTTGGCCACGCCCCCCCAAATGCAGACTATTCTTGGATGGGAACTCAAACACCCCAAAGGAGTCAGGACAGAGACTTGCGAATATTGAATAGGATTCCCTCTTGACAGTGCTTTACAAAAGAGTCCCACTTGAGGAGAAACTTGTGGCAGCGCTTTCGCCTTGTTCTGGCTGGGGGAGGGGCATGTGCAGAAGGGGTTCTCATCGCGTGAGTGGAATAGGGTGACCAACCAGATTCCGCTATCATGCCCGCGACTTCATATCAACAGCTGGTAGATCCCACAACAGGTTAGTGCTCGGTCACACCAGCTGTCCCTCTGCACTCAGGAGTTGCACAGGTTATCATCCCCCACAGGAGATTCACCGGTCTTACCACAGAGGAGAGGCCATACTATCTCCACTGCTGAGGGCCTTTAGGCAGCCCAATCT
This sequence comes from Ambystoma mexicanum, assembly GCF_040938575.1. Lineage (NCBI taxonomy): Eukaryota > Metazoa > Chordata > Amphibia > Caudata > Ambystomatidae > Ambystoma > Ambystoma mexicanum. Next base: position 1,245,112,616 of record NC_090922.1, on the reverse strand, counting down.
TCAACTGAGTCCCTCTCAGGGCTCCATTTGCTGTCTATTCACATCTGCATACTCACTCAGGAGCTCCTCCAACCTCTAGGTCCGGGAGGCCGCCCCACATCATGGCAACTCCGCTCAGAGCCAAGCAACCTCTGCGTTGCCAGACACTCGTCACCTTGAGTGGGAGCAGAGCGCTGGTCTCTTGTATCCTGTAAGCACTTCTCCGGATTCCTTCTCATGACAATGTCACTGTTTCTACCAGATAAAGGGCTCGATTCCACCCGCTCTCCTAGCTGAGTGCGGCCATCTTGGACCGCCGGGTCCTGCTCCTTTAAGTTTACTCACTCGTATTCAGCGTATGCTAGGCAAACTGCTTCTAATCCTCATCCCCACAGTTCACAGGGCTTCCGACACCGGGGCCTGTTGTAGCGAAAGCTAAAGACAACATCGTTCCATCAGAGATAGTTGTTTACTGGTAGGGCTAGAGAGCTTTCTGGTCTTGCGACTCCATCTGCCAGGCCACGCCCTCATAAGACTACATTTTGAGAGTTGGCAGCCAGAGAAATCAAATACGTGTCTAAAAACTAATAAGCACACAAATACGCTGAATGTGAGTGTCCCACATGGCCTCAATAATCGGCAGAAACTGTGAGAAAGTACAAGGATTTGTATTAAATGTAAGCAAAGGACTGGTTTGGTATGTTGTTGGGGACAGTCTAGGTTTCCCTAATCCCCAAGGTGACTATACATAGTTGATAACTGCCATCTAAAGGCTTGCTGGCTAAAGGTGAGGGCCCAAAGGCCAAAGGCATATCTATGGGATTACCTCCAGGGAGGGTTCTTCTAGGTGGAAACCTTTCCTAACACTCCCCAGAACGTATTGTGCTAATAACAGATGCCCTGGTCCGTTCTCCAACTGATTTGCTCCCTTCCTCTCCTTTCCCTGATCTTACTGCTTCTCTGTCCCCCCTCTCCCACTGTACTCCAATACCTGCTCTTCTCCCCTTTTATCTCCTTCCTCCTTGTCTCCCGTCCCTCTGATTTCCCTCACTCTCATTCTATGCCCTCTCACCCCTTTTCGCTATGCTACTCGCCCCTCTTTGCTATGCTACTCAGGCCACCTTGCTATGCTACCCTCATCCCTTCTTACTATGCTACTGTCACCCCACCTTAGACCCCTATTCACTCTGCTGCTCTCACCCCTTTTCTTACCACAACGCAGAGATATGGTGCCATGCTCACTCTCCCAGAGATCTGATGCCCTGCTCGCCCTTCTCCACTAACGCTCAACCCACCTAATACTCACTCTCACTATTCTCACTCCTCTCCTGCACCCTTATTCTCATACCTGTGAGGACCAGGAATGAAACTGACACGTATTAGATATGGTTTTGGCTGAAGAGTTTTAGTGATGAAGAAAAATGGGTTGGGAGAATAACTACTGTCCATGCACTAGTCGTGTTTCCCTACCTAAACTCAAAACTAAGAATCTGTTGGTGTTGAATGTCCAAAACAAAACCGTCCTGTGTCCAAGTACTATTCTGACCCCCACATTCTAAGGAAATAAATCTTACGGTGAAAAGGAGAATGTCTTTTGCCTTAAATATTTCAAAGATGTTCGAATGGGAAAAGGAATAAATAACCAACAAAACGTCTCTCAAGGATATTACTCCTTAATCCAGAGGGTTTCTCCTTTCCAATTTGTCTTTTCTCCGAAATAAATCATTTTCAACAAGTCAATAATTTTGCTCCTTAATCTAGAGGGTGTTTCCCTTCCCCTGCATTCTTCTTCACGGTTTCTTGAAAATAACAATTCTGATCTTTCCTTTTGATCAATACCAAAATTAGGCACACTTACCTTTAGCCTTTGAGTTGTCTGACTACCTGGTTCACTCTCCTGCCAGGGTTTGTCGGTTCCCCTATGTTCACAGACTTGTAATTGCCTGGTGTACTCTCTTGCCAGGGCTTCTTGTATTCACTCACTTGTAATTGCCTGGCACACTCTCCTGTCGGGGTTTCCTGTATTCCCACTTTTATAGTTGCCTGTCTCTGCAACTCCACTTTTGATAATTCACCACATTAGCCCTTTTAGTTAATTCCTTTTGTCCATAGTATATTGCTGTGTTTTGCTCACACTTCCAATCTTGATAATTTACCACCTTAGCGCTATTGGCTAATTCACATTGTCCGGTTAAAAACTTGCTTGTTACTGTTTCTTACTCTCTTCACATATGGACAAAGTTCAAACATTCCCTTCTGTGGTAAATGTACATTTACTTTCCTGCTTTCAGTGTTAACTAACAGCTTCCTATCTTTATCTGTTTTGGGTTGCTCAACTTTAAACATGCAACGTCCTTCGCCAATACGCCCCAGTGTTCCCTCTTCATGGCATGTCCCAGTCTGCTTGTAGCCTACTGATGACAGCCGCCAGATGTTATCTTCCTTGCGCTGCTTGGCTTTCGGCTTTTCTGCTTCCTGTGGTTCTGGTTGGGCCTCACTTCTCCTTGCAGGGCTCTTTTAAGTGTCTTTCTACTTCTTTCCACCAGCGCCCAGGATTCCTGCACTTGCTTCTGGCGTTCCTGCGTGGAATCTTCTTCAAGCAGCCTTTCTCTGGTCAAGACCAGAGTCTCTTGGCTCCGACGTCCTTCTATCAGCTCCTTTGTAACTTACAGAGCAGCAGCCCGCTCCCACCAGCAGTCTGCCATTTCTTCTGGCGATCCTGTTTTAAACATCCCGGGCACTCTCCCAACAACTAGAGCCTTTCCTGTGCTCGGGGCTTCTCCTGCTCTGTATACCTCCATTCCTCTTCGTTGCAGTGTTAAGGTGTTCCTTTTCACTAACTTGCATGGAAACCTTGGGGAATGGTTTTCACATGTTCTGAGGGCAAGTCAGGGTTTGAAAGTTGTGCAGATTGGTTTGGGAGAAATTCAGCACTCTCGTTTGAGGGAGCAGGGACAAACAATAGGCCATTAGGGTGTTTTTGTATGGAGAATTCATCCTGTAATGGGAAGTGGGATACCATGTCTCTTCCGTGGAAACCACCACTCGTTCCTGGAGATTGTCTCCTCCCATGTGATCCTCCCTCATATAGCTGCCCCCACAGGGTCAGAATCGGGTAGCGGCTGCCTTCACCTGGCCACATGGGAGGAGGTCACCCCAGGAAAAACAGTGATAACTCCATGTGATTCATCACAGACCCCTCTCTCCTGAACTCCTCTACTATCCTTACTCTCTAACAGCATCCATTCCCTCTCCCTACTACCCTCACTCTTCCCTCACCACTAGCTTTACTCTTACAAACACACTCTTATTCACTGATTCATTCTGACAAACTGGCGCATTTCTCTCTCACCAACATATCTGTACTCTGCTCTGCCATCCATCCTCCCTCTAGTCTCTCGGTCCACCTTCACATATCTTGACGTCACCTGAACACCTGCCACTCTTATATCCAGTCACTATCCTTATATACAGTGTTCTTCCTGGTTCTCACTCTTCCTCTCCTTTCAACTCCCCCCCCCCCCCCCCCCTATCATTGGTTCTAGCGCTCACCTGACTGTGGTCCAATCCATTCCTGTCTTTTCCCCAAGGGATGGGTTACATAGGGAAAAAGCTTTGAAAGACTCTTTCTCTTGCCAACACGCTTTTGTTTGAAGTCTCTGAAGGTTTCTCTGGCGTGCTGTGGGCCTGAATGTTTTTTTTATTTTTTCTGTCGCTGTTGTGTTGTTTGCTTTTCTGGTGCGCTGGGTGCTGTTTGGTTGGGTTGAAGGTTTATAGTCCATGTTAGGTGCAGCGTTTGTTTTCCCATTCATTTAATAGTTTTTCTGTAGTTGTAGTGCTTACTCGGTCTTACTGTCGTTATAAAGAACAGGACACACTGGTGGGCGCTAGTAAGCCCAACCAAGATGGCCGTAGGCCCGTGAAGCTCTCCAGCACAGTTTACATCCGGGATGTTATCCGGCGGTCTCCGTAAGGATATTTAGTGTTCAGCTGCGGCATTTGGAGCAGGAACGTACCAAGCCCCCACGGACGCTGTTTTGGGTGCAGTTGGAATCGGCGGAGCGGTGAATCTTTACTGTGAGCCTTGGTGGGCCCCGCTTCGGAGAGGAGAAGGGGGAGGTGCAGGCCTGCTGGAAGTGTGGCGCGGCGGCATCCCGCGCTAGCTGCCGGGGGAGGACTTTTCGTCTGTGTCAGCGCGGCGAGGGAGGCCCTTTCTGGACGCCTGCTGCCGGGGCGCGGACCTACTGAAGCGCCGGCCCCCTGTGCGGGGTGAGGAGGAGGCAGATTGTGGGTGTGCGTGGCGGCCCGGCCCGGGCCAGCTGGAATGGCGTGCGCCTTGCCAGACGAGGCACTGGACGTCCTGGTGCCCCCGCCCCCCGGAGCGGGATCGGAGTGACGGCCGTCAGGCGACCCGAGTGAAGGCAAGCAGTGTTTCCTCTTGGCGCCACTTCATGCGGACACCCCCGAGGTATGAGGGGGGGGAGAAAAACACTCCTAGGGCCGTTGGAGGGGCCTCGAGATGGGCAGGGGGTACTGATCCGCTGGCCCTGGGACTTGCTCTGCTACTGCCTACTTGGGGCTGCCGGCGTGGGAGGCGGCGACCGGCGGGGGTCAGCTCTGCGACCCGCCTGTGAACATTAAGCACTCGGGCCGGGATTCACTGTCGCCCATTAGTTGCCTCTGCTCCGGAGGACGGGAGCATCTGGAGCCGGAACGGGCGCAGCACCGAATTGGCTGATGACGGCGCGGGTGGAAGGGGATGTGGCCACAGCACAGTGATTTATCCCGCGAAATTGGATACTGTTTGCCCCTGAGTTTTTGGGGGCTTTTGGCGGCTGATCACCTGGCAGCGCTGGCTCCCTAGTGGACATGGTGTGGTTGGACCTACTTGCCTTGGGCGCACAACAGCCTCTGTGGTGTAGCATATCCCTGGTGCCTGACTCGGGGGGGGGGGGGGGGGGGGGCGGCGGCGGCGGCGGCGTGCCCTGGTGCCTGACACAGAGCTCGGACCTGTTCCCCTTTCGGTGAAGAGAGAGGAGCGGGTGCGGGGGCACGGTGGATCTAGGTCTTCGTGTCCAGCGCATTATCTTGGGGACCCACTTATCGTACTGGCCATGTCTAAGTCAGGGAAGGGGGGTAAACAGCAGTCAAAATTGAACTTCGAGATGTCCACACAGGCTAAAGATCGCGGAACAGCAAGTGACTCGGCGGTGTCGCGTGCCGCGGAGCCGGAGCCGGACTCAGCTACTGCCCTTCATGACATTAAGGTTATGCTCATGCAATTGCAATCAGGGACACAGTCCTTGGATGGTAAACTGGATACTCTGACCTGGAAGGTGGACCATATGCAGGTCCGTTTGGACAGACACGGGGAAAGACTAGGTGAGGCGGAGGGGAGCCTTGCAGGAGTGGAGGGAGTGGCAACATCGGTCTCGGGAGAAATGTCTGCAGTCAGGAAAGCCCTGAAGGAACTTGGGAAGAAGCAGGAGGATCTGGAATCGAGATCCCGCCGAAATAACATTCGGATCGTTGGCTTGTCAGAGTTGGTGAGCCAGACAAACATGGAGTCTCTGGTGGAGGAAATACTGCGTGAAACATTGGGTCCTTAGGGCTTCTCCCCGATCTGTGTGGTTGAGAGGGCACATAGGATTCCGAGTGGCCGGAAGCCGATCCCGGGGGCCCCGCCTCGTCCGCTGATTGTCTTACAAGGGGGATGTAATCAAATTCTTCCCGGACTTCTCGGATAGGGTGCAGGCGGCCAGGAGAACTTTTTTGGCCGTCAAGAGACTGAGAGAAAGGTCTGAAATATGCAATGCTATTCCCGGCCAAGTTACGTGTGGTGCATGACGGAAAGTCTATTTATTTATTTATTTTCAAACCCCGGAGGACGCCTCCTCCTTTCTCGATATGTTGCCGCGGTCTCTCAGACCACTGGTGAATGATGACTGATCCCGCTCGGATATGGAGGGAGCTCCCGTTGCTGCAGCTGCCCTCGGTAGCTGGTATTACTCTTATGCTTGGAGACCTCTATCCTGGAGTGGTGCATTGGAGGGTCGGGCTCGTAGTTGCCCTAGGAGCGAAAGCTGTTTGCATTTAAGCTGATGGGGTCTGGGGTGCTGGAATGTTAGGGTCTCCAGCATGGGTGGGAAGGTGTGTATGTTGGGGTTGGTAGGGGGGCAGGGCTGGGTGGGGGCGGGGCTGAGTGGGGGGGCATCACCGACAGGTTGGGGATTGTCGGTAGGATGTGGGGGGTGGGAGGGAGGAAGTGGGATGTCTGGTGGTACACACGGAGGGTCTGGAGGCTTGTGGGGGGATGTGGGGGGTGTGGTGAAATGCTCTCAAATGGCGACAGTGAATTATATGACCTGGAATGTCAGGGGCCTTAACAGCTGGCCTAAATGTCGGAAAGTTTTGCACTATCTGGAACGTCCTAGGGTGGGGGTGGCTTTTCTTCAGGAGACCCACTTGACTGCGGCCACTGAATCTAAGTTTGGTAAAAGCTGGGGATGCCATAGATATTTCTCATCCTATTCCTCTTACTCCAGGGGAGTGTGTATTTTGGTGTACAATTCGGTGGGCTTCCGCCTGGTTAAGGCTGTGAAAGATCAAGAAGGAAGGGCGTTGGTGGTGCAGGGGGTTATCCAGGGGAAGTTATATATACTAATCTGCTATTATGGTCCCAACCATGATACGGTGGAGTCACTTGACTGGGTAAAAAGGCAGCTGGGGGTACTTCCCGAAGGGGAAATTATTTGGGCAGGAGTCTTTAACTCTGTCTTGGATGCCCCTTTGGATAGAGTGGGCAGTGCGGTGCGTCCATGTAGTAAGACCTCCTATAGGAATCAGGGTGTGCTCCCAGTGTGGGATATTGCAGATATTTGGAGGGTTAGAAACCCTGGGGTGAGTCAATTTACGCACTACTCTGCTCCGCATGGCTCGGCGGCCCGGCTAGACTATTTTCTGGTGTCCCGTGCAATTATAGGTCGGTCTGTAGGGGTAGGTATTCTGGCCCGCACTTCATCGGATCATGCTCCTGTCCTGTTATCCATCCGTTTAGATGGCCGGGATAAGGTGAGACCGCCTTGGAGGTTTAAAAGTGAGGTACTTACAGATGGGGTCTTTAGGGAGCAGCTGGCGAAGGCTATTGATGTGTATTTTTAGACCAGTGATGGGTTGGTGGCGTTTGCTGGCACCCTGTGGGAAGGATTTAAGTGTGTGATCAGGGGTGAATGCATAGCCAAAGAGCTGGGGATTCTGGGAAAGTTGCGGAAAGATCTGGCTGACACGGAGGAAGAAATATGGGTTTTGCAGGACGGGGCACCCGTCCCGACAGCGGTTCAGCAGGGAAATATTAAACAGAAATTGCAGGAGTTTCATGCCCTTGCTCAGCGAGAGGTTGAATACATGTGGGATAGGGTGGCTCCTCGGCAATATGGAGAAGGGCAGGCCCCGGGGCAGTTACTTGCGAGAACTACCCAGCTGGGAGGCCGGGAAACCAGGGTGACGGTGATCACGGATGAGCGTGGAGTTGCTCGCTACGAGGACAAGGGGATTGTTCATGAGTTCCAGGAATTTTAAGGCCGGTTGTACTTGTGCCAATTGTCGGTAGCGCAGGCGGATATAAAGGCTTTTCTCGATAATGTACGGCTGTATTGGTGCTCGGAGTAGCAGAGGGACTGGTTGAATAGGCTGGTGACACTGGATGAGGTGATGGATTCCATTAAATCACTGCCGGGTTGGAAATCCCTGGGGCCTGACGGCTTTACAGCCGAATTTTATAAGTGTTACGCCGAAAGACTGCCACCTTATCTACTACGGGTGTATCAGGAGGCAGTGTCCCTGGGTCGATTACCCGATTCCCTTACAGAAGCCGTAGTGGTTGTATTGTTGAAGCCGGGTAAACCGGAAGGTGACTGTTCATCGTATCGCCCGATTTTGCTTATCAATCTTGATAATAAGATTCTGGCGAAGATCGTAGCGATGCGACTGGTGCCGCTAATGCCAATCCTGGTGAGGGCCGATCAGGCAGGGTTTATCCCGGGTCGTTCGACCTCGTTCGGGTTGCGGAGGATGTTTGGTCTGATGGCGGCGTTGGCGGCGGATGACCCGGTATTGGACGACACCAAAGCATTTAATTCCGTGGAATGGTTGTTTTTATTCACCGTTTTACGAAGGATGTGCTTGGGCAATTTTTTTGTTTCCTTGGTGTCGCTTTTATATACCGACCCAGTGGCTAGAGTGAGGGTGAATGGGCAGACCACTGGGGCATTACCGCTGGAGCGGGAGACGCGTCAGGGTTGCCCACTGTCCCCCCTGCTATTCGCCTTGGCGATCGAGCCTTGGGCTGAATGGGTTAGGGAGTTTCATCTACACCGGGGAGTCGAACTGCATACCCATAACGTCGTAATTTCGTTGTATGCAGACGATATGGTACTGTTCATTCGCCATCCTGAAACTAACTCAGACCCGGTTATGCTGGACCTTCAGTGTTTTGGCGACATTTCGGGGCTTAAGATAAATGCCAGTAAGTCTGTTATCTTCCCATTGACGGGTGGGGTATCTCAATTCTGGGATATTTGGGGATTCTAGTGGGATCTACAAAGCACTCGATACCTGGGGGTCACCGTAGCGAGAAAAGAGGAGGTGGTATATACTGCGAACTATGTGGAGGCATTCGATGCTAGGTTGGGGCTCACTCCCTCTTAACCTATACGGCAGGATGTCGGTGGTCAAGATGTCTATCCTTCCTAAATTTCTCTGTGTTTTTAAATGTGCCTATAAAGGTCCCTCAAAAATACTTTCAGGACCTTGTTTCGGTGATAGCGCACTTCATATGGGCGGGTAAAAAAGCTCTGGTTTCTTGGGGGCAGCTCACAGCTCCGGTTCGGGGGGAGGGCCTGGCACTTCCCGATTTTGAGTTATATTACATAGTGGCGCAGGCTAGTTACCTTAGGTACTGGTACGGGATGGCAGGGGAGCACAGACATGTGGAGATAGAGAGGGCAATTGCATCACCGGCTTTGCTGCGGTTGGTCATCCTGATGGTTTCGAGCCGCTCTCGGTCCCCTCGTAATCTGGTGGAGTTTACGTGTTGGGCCTGGTCTGCTTTGGGACGCGCACCCGTTGGTAGTGCACTTTATTTGCCCGAAATTCCGCCGATATATATCCCTGGTATTCCCCTGACTAGCGAGTCGCATAACGTAGCTGCTATGAAACGGTTGGGTGTCACTCGGTTGGGGGACTTGTTTCTGGACGGGAAATTTATCTCCATAGATCAGTTGAGGGAGAGGGGTTCCCTGTCGGCATTAGATGTGTTTATGTATTATAGGCTGAGGGTGACATTGCAGCGGCTGTTTCCATCCTTCCCGGGGCCGCCCGCAGTGGCTGAGCTGCTTGATAGGGTGCTGGGGGGAGACATTGGGCGGCGTGCGCTCTCCGGATTGTACGAATTAGCTCTGAGGGCCAGGCCAGTTGTAGGGAGGTCATCGAAGGAGTTGTGGGAGAGGTCGCCGGGAAGGGAAATACCTGCAAGTACATGGGGGTTTTGTTGTGAGATGACTAGGAAGAGGGCTGTTAACTCAAACTTTAAACAGATCCATTTTAAGTTCCTGCATCAGTGTTACTATTCTCCGGCCCAGCTAAAAGATTACTTTCCTCAGAGGTCGGGGGCCTGTCGCAGATGCGGACAGGAGATGGCGGGTTTTCTCCATGTGGCTTGGGAGTGTGTGGAGTTGGTGCATTTCTGGCAACAGGTGTTTGTGGTGATTGGGGATATTATGGGGCGAAAGCTCGTGCCAGACCCGGTAATGGCCTTATTAGGGTACACGGAGAAGATACCCAAGGAGACTAGGAAACTGATAAATCGTCTCTTAATTCTGGCAAAATGCCATGTAGCTATGGGGTGGGGGAAGAAAGAAGAGTCCGCTGTTGCCCAGTGGTCAAAGGATGTATTATATTGCAACAATATGGAAACTAGATGGGATGTGTTGAGGGGGAAATGTCGGGGTGACGGTCGGATGTGGGATGCATATACGTTATACCTCCTTGGCCGGCCAGGGGGGGGAGTGGGGGGGTGGTTAAGAGCCCTGGGTCTCATGCTGGGCGGGGGGGTCTCCTGTTCAGTCGGGTCTTGGGGTGCGGTCCCCATGTCTCTCTTAGAACTGCATCCAAGGAATGGGCACTTTGGACTATGCGGTGCCTTCGGCTTGGAGATTGGACTGGGAGTGTTCCTAGAAGGGCACTGGCCCTGTCGCCCTGACTACTTCTGGTTATCCTGTATTACCTTCACGTGTTTACCGGGGGGGTGGGGTAGGGTTGATTGTCTGGTTGACTGTTTGTATTGTTCAGCGAAATGCCAATAAAGAAATTAAAAAAGAAAAAAAAAAGAATAGGGCACACTGGCCAGAAACACTACTAAGGGAGGTATCATGTGACTGAGGGTGGTACCATGCTTAAGAGGCATGACCTATAAGGGGTGGAGGGCAAGTTCTGAGCTCCTCAACTCCCTAATGCTGAATCTGGGACAAGTCTGTCCAGCTAGGTACCCATGTCCCAGGCCCCTCCTGACATTGTCAGTCCCCTGGCCATGTCGCATGAAAGAATTGAGCGGGCTCTTGTTTGGTAGGTGAAACAAACACATAGATTGGATGATAGGTTCACAAGGCTGTCATGCTGAGAAGGCACAAGCCTGCATAGTATTGGTTATATTAATGTTCGGTTATTGTAGTTTTGTGAAGCGCTACTAGAATATGACGTCAACTTTTGCAGGCAGTGTAATAGGATGGTCTGAGGTACTTGTCTGAGCATAAGAAGATGGTTCCCCTTAATGAGGGAAGCAGGTTCCACTTGCTTGTTACCAAGACTGAAAATGATCAACCTCCTACTCTCTTTTGAATGGCGAAACATTTATGGCCCTTTCAGCGTTGGATCCAAGGGGTGGAAGGAGGAAGCGGACACACACCTGGCATGGTTTTCGCTATACGTTTTTATTTCCTAAATAAAAGACCTCACTGTTCCCATTTCTAAGAGGGGTTTCCCTGCCTCAAACTAAAACTAAAGGAATTGTCAGAATGTCGATCAAATCAACCTTCCACCGTCCTGTGTCAAATCCTGCTCTAACCCTCGCACTAAAACTAAGGAATAAACTAACAAAGTTCCTTCTTCGGGGGAATGATTCCCTTCTCCTACTTCTTAACCAGTGTCCAACAGTTCTTCTCTCTCAACAGAAAATACCTGGGGGAATTACTCCCTTCCACTGGCTTACGGGCTTCACCCAATCGGTATCCAATGTCCAAGAGAATTACTCCCTTCTCCTGGTGTACACCTGTGTAGCTCCCAGTTGGACCAGGGGGAGTGACAGTGCACGTCTCAGCCCACTCAGTTCACTGCAAGGCCAGAGATATGACTCCCTTCCCCTGGCCTCTTAACACATGTTTTGGGCCTGCACAAGGAGAATGACTCCCTCCTCCTGGTGTTGTTTGGTTCATTTCACAATATAGCTAAGGGGAATGGCTCCCTTGCCCTGGCTTCTTTATCACAGTTATTTGTCCGATAAGAGGAGAATGTCCTTTCTCCTGATATTATTTGATACAGTTCTTTCTCATGGTTAGGGTCCCAGACTCTTCCTTGGCACAGTGGTAACGAGGAAACCACTGCCTTCCAGAGAAAATTTCCTCTGATGCTTTCCTGCTTACTGGTGGGGTCCCAGATCCTTCTCTGGTTATGCCGATTATCTTTCTTGTTAATACTGGGCCGGGGAAAAGCCACCTTCGCCTTTGTGTCAACTCTGTGTCCCCTCTGGTTTTTATGTACCTCCCCTTACCTCTTACAGGGTTTTGGGACGTTGCTGGGACTTCCTGGGACCGGGCACACTTCTCCGGCTCTGTAGGCTTCACTCCCCTGCACTTGTGGCTTTGCTGGTTCTTCCAGGCTTCGGGATATGATTCGCCTACACTCTGTGGGCAGAGAACTTAACTGGGGTCCTCTTGCCGCTCTCCGCTTCTCCACAGTTGTCGGTCGGCGTCCGAATCTCCTGCAATGGGGACTCTGCACGCTGGCTGCTTTCTCTAACGGGACTAAATACTGCTGCTCGTGCCGCCACTGTCCTCATCTAGCTTGTTTTGGGCTCCACGGCCGGGCCGCTTTCTTCTAGCATTCCTTTGTTCATTTTTATACTTTGTATCCAGATCCACCCATGCAGATTACACAAGTCTTTCTTCTTTGTTTTTTCATGACTGATCCTCATGCCTCCTTACTGCAACCTCATACCAGTGTTGTCAGAGTTCATGATCTTTGTCTCCTGTGTTCTTCCTCATCCTAGTACTTTTGGTCATGGGCCCTATGCTAAAACAATAAATAGGCTTGCTCTCAATATAGTGGCTCTGGACATAAGGGAGGGATAAGGATTGTTGGGGAGTAGACCCATTCATTGGGCTGTACCCCAGGTGATCGTCCTTATCCCCAAATGGGGAGTCCCTCCCCATGAGGTCCTCCTGCATTGAAACCATGCCTAGGGAGACAGTTGTGTAGTGGCCGCACATCCCTAGCATCATGGAAAAGCGCTACTCCCTGGGGAGAAGTGGTGACACCTTCTGAATCATCACAGGTGCCACTTTGGAACATACAGGTGCAATTTATTTGAGAAGGGGCGTAAAACCAGAGTATTTTAAGGATTTAAACACCAGACATATGCTTATACTTTTTTACGGAGCCAATGGAGCAAAAGTAGGCCAGGTGAAGTATATTTACATTTCCTCAGGCTGAGCAAAGATCTTGCTGCCACATTTTTAACTCTTCGTAGCCGTGAGCTAAGAGAATGGTAGTCCCAGATGGATGCTATTGATAAAGGCCAGACGAGAGGAAATAGGAACATTTGTATCTATAACCTGATGTGTAAAGATTGATAATGGAAGAATGGGCCTCATTACGACTTTGGCGGTAGCCGTGCTAGAAAAACCGGCACGGCTGCCGCCGGAGTAGTTTTTTTTTTTTACCGGCGACTGGGAATGGGCAATTACCGGGTCATTAAGGCCCTGCCGGATGCGGTAATTGGCCATTCCCGGGAACTGATAAAAAATGCTTCCCATTCGAGCCCCATAGGGCTCAATGGGGAGGCCGAATAAACCGGCACCATTCAGAATGGTGCCGGTGCATCTGGCATGGTCTTCTCGCGAGTGCCGGTCTGCCCGTCGGTCAGACCTGGTGGCCGAAAAGGCACCCGCGCGAACTGTACCGCCAAGCTTACCAGTACCGTTGTTACTGTACCGGCAAACTTGTAGTGAGGCCCAATGTGTTTCAGATGTCTGAGATGAAATAAAAATGGTTTTAGATACAATTTTGATTCTTTAAGGTCGGATCGGAATCCATAGTAATGACACAATTTGTAACAAAAGCCTTAGTTTTAGCACTTGGGCCACAAACTGGGCCAGAAGGCAGAATTGTATAGATTCAGAGTATTTTTCCCTGTAAACACTGCAGTCTTAACTGGATTTATATTTACATTATTTCACCCCTGTCTTTTATGCATCTTTAGCACAATCTACTGCTTGCCTATGTAAAATTCCTGTTGCCTGATGATAATTTTACCAAAAAATATGTAACCGTATAGGGAAAAAGGATAGCCCATATTGGCAAATCTCCTCAATGATGGATCTACATATTAGATATGATTGGTGATGGAGGAGCCTTGCGGCACTCTACATTGAAGTTGTATCTGGTTTCAGAAGAAGTTGCCCACTTTACTACGTCATTGGTCACCAAGGAGGGTTGCATACGTTAAAGGCTTTTATCACAGATACCCTGACTTTGTCTGGACCAGAGAATTTGGTTGGTTAACCACATCGAATGCTGCCGACCGGTCGAGTAGAATCTGAGCACCAGAGCCACCTCATCCACCTCTTTCCTCAAACGAAGAGGAGTTGCCATTGTTGCCAATTCGGTATTACAACATGGACTAAATTGAATGAATGAATGAATGAATTAATCTACTAATGTTGAATCGTGCACTGAAAGAAAGCAAGAAACTAAATTGAATTAAGGGCTCTGACTGTAGAGTTGAAGTCAAATCTGGCAAACTGTTGGTTTTGGAACTACCATTGAGACACTATCAAACTGCCAAAGGAGAACTAAAGGTTCCTGGTTTTGTGACCTGTAATGGTTGGAGCGTGCAGTCTGACACTGCACCAAGACCAGAGCACCCCTATATGTTGGAAAGGGAATCTACTATTGTGCAAAAAGGAAAACTACCATTAATGCATATGTTTGTTTATTGAATTTAAATAGCACTTTAAGCCAAAGCGCTTTACAATATAACAACGGGTACAAAAGTGAGAAAATCATATTTACAAACATGAACAGGTCATTAGAACAATAGGTAGAACTATTTACAAGGGGGGGAGGCCAGACGAGGGGGTAGGTGAAGGGAGTTAAGGATTTGAGGTAGATGGAGGGAGGGAGGGAGGGATGGATGGATTGATGGAGGGAGGGAGGGAAGGGGCTGTGATCTGGTGTCCTCATTGCCCTTAAGTTGTATTTGTTACCAATTTAAGGTCAGAGGGGAAGGAGAGAGGATGGGGGGAGTGGAGGGGGGGGCAAGGGTAGGAGGGGAGGGGGTGCAGAAGATGGGCTTTCAGGGAGTGACGGAAGGATGAGTAGGTAGGGGTGGAGCGGATGGAGAGCGGGAGGGAGTTCCAGTGTAGGGGGCCAGGAGTTGGAAGGAGCGGAAGCGTGAGGAGGCACATGGGGCTGGGGGTACAGTGTGGCAGTAGAGGTTTGCTTGGGAAGGGAATTCTAAGCTGTGAAGAACGTTTGGAACTTATTTATACACACTTAATACCAGAGTTCAGTTTCTAAGAGCGGATCGAGGATTCGAACCTCTGTTGCTCGGCGTGGTCTTGCTTCTAAGACCAGCACGTTGCCCCTGTGCTATCTTCCATTCACAACTTCACTTAAAGATAACGCCTCAAATACTTTTCTTTTGCCAACTTTGTCATTTGAACTTGGACTTGGGGATGGGAACCCTAAGACTTGCTACTAAGAAACTGTATTGACTTTGGGGAAGAGGCAACTTGAACATTGTGGTTAACTTTATTATTTTTATTTTTTTTATTAGCATTGAAATTGAATCATCAATTCTTTTTAGCAAAACAGAATTACATTTTTCCACATTAAAACAAAAAACATTTATGCGATTTTATGGTTGTTTCTTTTAGAAATTCCGCTCTCCGCGAAGATTTTTATGAAGAACTTCACCACTGCCAACACATGCAGTTTTTGGACCAGACATCAGAGGTGACCACCAGTTTCCCAACTCTGCAACTGCAAAGTCAGAGAATGGAAGACGGAAATGTTTGGTGCGCTGGTCTTTCGAAGCCGGGCATATAGCCATCAGATGTAACTGACTCTACTGTCGCAACGTCGACACGATTTCTCCGCAGACAGGCCTCTAATTGCTCTGATCTCGTTGGTGGGGTGTATATTGAGCCAGGGGCTTCAAGAAGTGATCCCTAGCCCTTTTGTCTGGAAACTGCTTCAGGTATTCGCAAGGTGTATTGTGGACACAGGCTTCCGGAGGTAGATCCGCGACTGCTTTGTAGCTTCTCGGTTGCTCCTGCGTTTGGATCCAGTCGTTATCTTTGATTTTCCTTTTTACCCGTTCCGTATCAGACAGCAGCTGGTCTATGGAGCTGCCGATTTCTTCTAGCAGAGACAGTGAGGTTACACTCCAGCTCTCCAATGTCGGGTTTAGACCGAGGAGCATTTTTTTGTGCACCATTTCCAGGGTTGCGGAACAGGCACGGTCATAGCACTTCCTAAAAGGAGCCAACCGGTTCCAGATAACTGACATTTTCAGGGAGTTGAGGCCCAGCTCTCTCCTAATGACTGCGATCGGAGTGGAGAGTGGGGAGACCAGTACCTTTTTCCAGATCCTCCCCCCCCCCCCCCCCCCCCCTCAAGTCGATTCCATAGAGAACCAGGAAGATTGAACAGGGCTCCCATACATTAGAGCTGGTACCACGTTGGCTTTGTAGTATTTTAGTACTGGTATGATCGAAAAGCAGCTGAACTTCCTGTCAAGGACAGATGCTTGGCTGGTAAGGGTTTTCATCTTTGTTAGAAGATAGGTTGACATTGGTGTCTCTACTGCAGAGTCACTCAGACACACCCCTAGGTATTTGAAGGATTGCACCTGGTCCATATTTTTCTCCGTCGATGTACCATGAATGTCGGTTTGGTTCCCTCTTCCCAGGACCAAAGGTCAAGATCTTGGTTTTCCCCTTATTTATCTTCAGGTCGTTTTTTCCAATGTAGTAGTAGCGAGCGTCAAGTTGTCTTTGCAGACCAACGGGTGTTTGGTTGATTAGTACGTTGTCGTCTGCGTAGAGCAGGCGGGGTAACTAAACACCATCGACCTTAGGGGGGAAGGAACTTGTAGAGATTAAGGCTTCTGGGAGGTCCTCCAGAAAGAGGTTAAAGAGCGCCGGGGCCATGGGACATCCCTGCTTGACTCCTCAGAAAGTCCTTATTTCTTTTGAGATCATGTCCGCTTTGTTCAACCTGACTCGTAATTTGGTGTCAGAATGCATTGCTAAGATGGGATGAGTATAGGCGCCGGGCAGTTTTTCTTTGCCAGTTTTGACCATAACTTGCATCGATTAATTTGGTCAAAAGTTTGGACTAAGTCCACAAACACCATATAGATCTTTGGCTTACAGGGACCTAGGTTTCCCTTGCAGTTGGAGTAGAAAGATATTTGTTGATGTACCTAGGCCCCTGACGAAACCGGTTTGAAATTTGTCAAGGCAGCCCGTCTTCCTACAGCACAGGTTGAACTGGTCCAAAACGATGGAGCTATATAGCTTGTCGATAACGTCGAGCAGAACAATAGGGTGCAAGTTCGTAAGTTTACTCCGATCCCCCTTCTTGTGGATTGGGACCACTATTGCTCTCAGCCATGAAGATGGTAAATGATGAGACGTGGTTATTTGCCCAAACAGAACCGATATGAACACAGCCCATTCGTCAGGGAACTCCTTCAGCATGTGATTCGACAAGCCATTAGGCCCCGGAGCTCTTGAATTTTTTAACTTCTTAATTCTTTTTGAGATATCGTTTCAGCTGGTAGAGGAGACCCAGGAAATTGAGCATTCACTGGACTCTGTGGGTTCTAGGTCTCCACCAACTGTCGCGTACAGGTTTCGAAAGTGTTACCCAGGTGTCTTCACCTAATAGGGTTTGTTTGGTCTGCCTTCAGCGCAAGTTTGTCTGCCTTAATTAGTGTTACTAGAACAAAAATGAATGGGTTGAAAACAATCTTGCTATGTATCCTCCTCCCTTCTGTTTCATTCCAAAAAACAGCAATTGCAAGTGTATAGAATCACACTTAGAAGTTTCCAAAAAGTTTTATATTTGGAAAGATTTTTACATTTCTATTTTACATAATGAACATCATATTAAAGAGAAAACGCATAGGCAAACATAATTGGTATTGTCAGAACAAAACGGAAGCAAGATCCTGTACTTGCAGGATGATATAGTTAGACAAACGATAATGCAGTTGCTTCTGTCACTAAACTATTGAAAGTCATGTGCCTGAATCTCTACAGAGGACACCTTGAGGGGTTGTCTGCAGCAAGGTGTTGTTAAGATAAGCATGGCTACAGAGTGCAGAGACAAACTGAGTTTGTCGACGGCTTTGAGGCCAGAGAGTGAGGCTCGTTAAGGCTCGGGGGCAAAGCATGTTCTCTCACATTCGGCCTCAGCACGGGAGGAGGAGGAGGGGGGAGGTTCAAGTGTGGTGATGGGGGTGATGAAATTGAATGGAATGATCACCGTTGGTGCCACAGCAATGTCCACTGTTGAAGTTTCCATGTCTCTCGGTGGCCAAATCCAGGACTCCAATCCCTCCAAGATTTCGGCGTCCGATAGATCGCACAAGTTGGATTTATGGAGTTGGGGCTGATGATTTTCTTTTTAAACATTGAGGACACTGAGGCTCCCACCCTGCACATTTTTTCTTTTTTTTTGTTTTTTTTTAATTTGTGAAAGTTTCGGGCGGGTTTTGCAAGGAAGATTTCAGTGATGATGGGACTTTTGTTTTTAAGGCCTGCGTGTGACTAAACAAGGGAGCTCCTGTCTGTAGTCGCGGCTCCTTGGGGCAGGGCTTAATGCCCTCAAGGTTTCGTTTGGGCCCATAGGGCGACCCCTGCACAGGACTCCCTGCTTTAAGATCACTGTCGGCGAGGTCTGGGCGGGCCGACCCCATGACCAGGCCTGCTGTAGCCGTCAGGGCCTGCTGAAGCAGGCTCTCCTTGGTGTGGGGTGAATCGAGATGTGGTAAAGAAGACAAGGTATCGGACACAAGGACTTCAGATGACTTCCCTAGGCGTGCCGGCGGGCCGGAGTTCACAAGTGGCGGACGGGCTGTTGTGAACTATGGCCTCAGTGACGGTGGGCAAGGCTGAGAGGCAGCTGGCCTGATTAGCCCATTTAGCCAAGTCCGGCAGTGCATCTGCCTCGGCTAACAGAGCTTTCCGGCCTTTCGCTGGCATCTCTCCAGAAGAAGCGCTGCAAAGAGGGTTGGAGCTGGCCGAGGCGTTGAGAGCTTGAGGGTTTGGAGTTTCCAAGTCTTTGGTCATGAAAGACATCACAGGGGGTTGCCAGTCGCGTCCCCCTCCCCCACCGCTACCTCCATGGCAGGCTCATCCACAGGTGTGCTAGGCAGCCCGCCTGCCAAAGGATTGGCAAGAGTTTTTAAAGGGGCCAAGGCAGTGGATGGAGGAGGATCTGTCCCGATCTCTGGGCCGTCCTTTGTCGCAGCAGTAGGTGGTGAGTCAGTGAGGTATATCAAAGCAGAGGAGACTGGACTCTGACAAGGACACATCGTTTTTTAGATGTCTGGTCCAAGTCAATGCAGGGTGGTAGAGATGATGAACTTCGGGAAAAAGGAGTCCCGGCTGCTACCCGGATCAGCTGCTTTGAGCTCCTTAGGAGCATGGCCTCACCCGTCTGCCACTGAACACCTGACACTCAACCACACTCCACTACTCGGTTTTGAGTGCGGGCGCAGCAGGAGGCGGAGTGTCCAGGTGAGGAAAAGCAAAAGCAGACTCAGCAGGTCTGTGAAAGTCAGTGAGTCTGTATTGACAGCGAAAAGGTCCGCAATCAGGAAATACATGTCTCGAGGCAAATGACAGCACAGCAGAAGCAGCAGCTCCTCTTCAATGGTATCCCCAATACACCTGACACTCAACCACACTCGTCGTTGTTTGGGGATGAGAAGCTGAAGAATAAGCATGAGCTATAAATAGCTCAGAACATTACTTTTGGAACACTGTTTGATTTTTTTTTTTTTTTTTTTTAATTTTTTTTTCTTGACATCCCTTCATTGATGTTAGCTGTGAGGGCAAGCATAGGTTTTGGACACAAGCAGACTTAAGTTCAGCTCACTGACCCAGACTATCCTTAGTTTCTTTAGGCAGGGAAATCCCACCTTAGCATAGGGAAAGTTAGGCTTTACACCTCTCTGACATTTCAGTTAATAAAGATATTTTTATTTCATTGGATCTGTTGTCTGTGTCTCCTTCCATGATGGCAACCTCACACACCATGGTGCCCTTCACCATCGCTTACTGGTGTTCAGTCTAGTGTCCACCCAGAGGGAAGTGTGACACACTTCTGCATGTCTGTGTCCTCACAACACTTGTGTGCGTCACACTTCCCCCCTGATGGCCATTAGACCACGAACGATATATGACAAAACAATACTTTCACTGCTGGCTCTCCTTCTCTAGGATACAATACTGCCTGTAATGTACACCACGGCATCCAACACAGCCTTTAGGGAAATGTGTGACATCCTTTAACTTAAATAGGATTGGCTGCCACCCAGTGGCCCTATTTCTCATTAAAGGTGCACTCTGTCTGCTACTCCTTGCACCTACTGGTAGATTTAACCTGAATTGCTTGAGCAGCCCAGAATTCAGAGGAAAATGTGCCAGATATCGCTCCTATTAAACAATATCCGCGTCTTATGCGGCTATGAAATCTGGGCAGATGATCTTAATGGTCGTCTCTTCTAATGTCCTCGGCACGTTTGACCACATTCACTTTACGCGCCAACCACATCCAAGAAAGAGACAGGTGGTGATGAAAGTTAATTGATGGGAAGTCTATAGTTGTTGTAATGTACTTGATGCATTACTATGAGCTGGCATGGAATGATGTGAGCACTCTTGGAATGTTTAGATATGAGTCCAACTACTGAGACATTGTCAGTTGAGCCTGGGTGATGGGACCCAGTGCTCTCTATTATCTCTATGTAGCTTTCTTTATGCTTAAGAGCTTATGTAACTTAGGTTAGTTAGTAGTTCTTTATTACTAAGAAGCCTACAGAAGCTACTTTGTAACAATAGGTGAATACGAAGTGTACGAACTTGTCATTAATGACCTTTCACCACCTCCTGACCTTTCCTCTTGGTTTGATCACTACATTTTAGGACCTACGTGATCTGACCGCGGCTGAATGTCCCACGGCCGGAAAGTTCGCATGAGAAAGGTGCGAACTACCAAACGCTTTTCACCTTTCTCATGCGAGCCAACGTACATACCCACACCCCCAACACACACCCCACCCACAACCCCACCATAAACGAACCCCACTTACCTTGTTCTTCACGCTGGGTCCCTGCGGCGCCAGGTCCCTTTCACTTGCGTGATTGGGAACCGGCGCCGCAGGGTCCTTTTACTTTTACGGAAGGCTGCAGGCGTCGCGCCTCCCCCCCCCGCTACCCCCCCCGCTCACTATACTATACTGGTGTTCGAACCTTTGGTGGTAGCATTTTTAGAACTGTTGGTTCATGCAAACCATTATATTCGGTAAAAAGGTACAATACCACATGTTATCCTTCCTACCCGAAACCTTCTAAAAACCCCTCTCATGAACATGCACTTATCTACTGTCTCAGCCTCTCGCCCACAGCATTCACTTTAGACTTAATCCCCGGACCATCATCTCCAAAGCAATGGCCAAAGAACAGAGAATTGAGCAATGATGGAGGAAAATGATCCATGGCTTACAAATCACTTGATGCACCAAATGGGTTTCAAATGAGCCATCACCAGAGGAAAAAAGGCCTTTGTCTCCCATACCATCGATAACGCTAAAAACAACATTGCAGCTCTGAAACCTAGCTCACAAAACCTCTGCATCTAGCTGCAGAACCCGTTCACCTCCCAAGGTGCAGATCCTCTTGAGTGGAATCTCCATTCCACTCTAAACTTTTCACTACTCCCTTCCCTCCCTACATCTTATATTGACACATTTGGTAGTTTTCAGACTGAGGTACTGATAGTCTATTAGGTTTACAGGTCACACTTGTTTCCCATGCAGCTAACTTTAAACACGTTGCCATAATTCTAGTCCTCAGAAAACCCTCTCTCGACCTGTCTGTTTTTCTAATGATCCTATTTATCTTGTCTCCTTTCTTTTAAAGCTTCTCGAATTAGTGGTTTATTTAAGCATTTCTGATTTTCTTCACTATGAAGCGCTACTCCCTCTTCACCAATCTGTTTTTTTTCTTAAGCATGCAACAGAAACTGTGCTATTCTGTCTCTTAACTCCTTACTCTCTGTACCCCATCCTAAACACTCCTCTATTCTTGTTCTCCTTGATCTCCCTTCTCTCCTAACTGCACTCTCTTCTTTAGGCTCCTCCGTCACTGTGTTGTCCTGGGTTTCTTCCTACTGCTCTGATCGCTTCTTCTGTTTCCTGGGCTGTCACTCGCTCATCTCCACTTCACTATAATTCGTTGTTCCTCAGTGTTCGCTTCTTGCCCCGCTTCTTTTCTTTCTCTACACTTCCCTCACCCCCTCTGCTATTTTAGCCAAATTTGTTTTTCATTTTTACTTTTATGCAGATGATTCACAAATCTTTCTCGCATTCTCCAACTTCTTTTGGCAATTCAACAATGGATACACTCAGTTTCCTGCACCTAAATCCCTTTAAAGGGTGCAGAAGGAGGAGACTGACACACCAAGGTGGCATAGTTATTGCTATAGACTTTTATTCAGTATAGAAATAAAGAGAACACCTATATTCTCTAGTCTATGAATGGTTTCCCTGCCTGAACTAAAGTGCTAATGGGTCTGTTACAATGTTTTAGTAACTTAAGAAGTCCACCGTCCTGTGCCAAAACATCCCTGTCTCTGTCCCTTTCACTTATAACTAAACTAAAGATTGTGCCAATGTTCTTGGTCCAGGAGATGGACTCCCTCCTCCTGGACTGGATAGCACAGTTGGCAGAGGACAAGTTTCTCACCAGGCGAATGACTCCCTTCCCCTGGCTTTGTCTACCAGGATAATGACTCCCTTCTCCTGGGTGTTCTTAAACTTGGTTTCCTGCTTCTTAAAATACCAGGGGGACTGACTCCCTTACGCTGGATTTCTTTTATACTTGATTTCAGAGTTCATACACTTGATTTCACAGTTCACGACACCAGGGGGAATGACTCCCTTCCCTTGGTCTTTCTCTCATACTTGGTTATGCACTTCACAACACCAGGGAGAATGACTGACTTCCCCTGGCCTTTCTTGTCTTTACGTCGCAGACCCTAGCTTCCTCCTCTTCAGACATGAACAGACCTGGTTCCCTCTCCTGCCAAGTACTGCCAGGAGGAAGATGGTTTCTATTTCTCCTTCCTTTTAGGTGTGGGCCACAGACCCCCTGTTTCTCTATTGTTTGGTTCTGACTGACCCGGTTCACTCTCCTGATAAGTACTGCCACGAAGAAGATGGCTTGTAATACTCCTTTTTCATGGGTGTGGATCCCAGACCTTAGAGGATGGCGAGGCGCGCACTCCAGTTCCCAGTCAAATTGGACCTGATAAAAAAATTAACTGGGTTAAATCCCCCAAAACATTGAAAAAGTATTAACTGGGTAGATCCCATCTGCTGTTTACTTGTTCTGTTCTTGTTCTCCAGATGTGTTTTTGGAGGGGAGTCTTTTCCTAGTCACCTCAATTGTTAAAATGGTTTCACAACTGCTGCCACAATTCCTAGAGACTGCAACAGCAATTATATTGGATTCACCTGAATAGAAAGGCAACTTAGCCTCCCCGAAGAGTGTTGGCGACACAAAAGCGCTAGGAGGAGAACAGCAGTGCAAGAAAGGAATCAACCCTGTGAACAATTGGGCAGCAATTGGGATTTAACCCTGTGAATGTTCTGGACACTTTGAGATTCAACCCAGTAAACTTTTTTTCAGGTAATATATTGGGCAGTTACTGGAGTGCGCGCCCCCCCCCTTTCTTGTTTTTTTCATGGATCCCAAACCTGTCTCAGGTTGTTGCCAATAACTTTACTCCCATTACTGGGTCCCAGGAGAACCACCCTAGCCTGAGCGTTGCCCCTTTCGACTCCTCAGACTCTTTCATATCTCCCCATAGCTCTTCCAGGATTTAGATACTTCGCCGGGACCTCTAGGGCTCGGGGTGTACCTATGCAGCTCTGTGAGATGGTCTCTGCTGCAGTCGTAATGTTGGTGTGGCTTCAGGATTTGGTTTGCCTTCTTGTGGCGAACCGTGAACTCCTTCTGCGTCTTCCCGCCATGATCTGCTTATCCCCGGCTACTGTTCTGCGTTTTCCTCTCTCGGGCTGGGCACCGAATGATCTCCCCAACAGGACAGGATACTTCCTTGCGGACTGTCTCCTTGCGTCTTCTCGGTATGCTTTCACCCTCCTTGCAGACTTTCCTCACCAGCCTGATTGTAATGCTTTGTGTTCTAACCATCAATTGTTAGTGTACCGTTATTGTATTATTGTGCAGTTCTTGGGTATAAGCACTTCATGAACAAATACAAATTTGAATCCTTCTAGAGCTGTATTAAAGCGATCCACTCTAAACAGATGCACAACTGGAATCGTAATCCTCAACCATCCTCCTCTCTGTTCCCTAATTCTCCACTTGACCCTACACCCTCTCACCACAGATAAAAGGTGGAGCACGAAAGCACATTTTGAGCAAGACAAAGCACACGAGGAAGCAGCAGTTCCAAGATGGCAGTTTAATACAAGGCGAAAGACGGCAAAACCAAAGAGGAACGCAAAACTGACCTTTTCAACGAAAGACTGTTAATTTCATGAGCCTTTGAGAAATGGAAACATAAGACCAGGAATCAAGGCTGAAGAATCCTGCACTGTGTGTCTGAGGTACCCGTGGCTCTCCCATGTCGATAGTCAAGGCAGGGAGAATCGTTTGCCACCATGGAACTGTCCTTGGCTCCTACAACAAAGGAGTGCCAGTGAGGGCAGCACAGCTGGTGAGTTGGGGAGACTGATACCAGACAGGTCTGTGTTGAAGCCAAGGTTGCAAGCTGCAACATTGTATAATGAAAGCTAAAGAGAACAGTGTATGAAGCGTATGTGGCAAGCGGCGCAAACGTAATTAAACAGCAGATGAGTGATTGAACTTTAAAGCTAAGATACGATATCTCAGACAGTGATCCGGCACCACGTGGGTGCTCATTCGAAATTTTGTTAGGTATTCAACTGAAAGGTGGCAAATGTTAAAAGGAAAGGAATTGTTAAAGTGGTCCTGCAACGGATCAACCAAATCCCTGTGCACATTCGCAAGTCTTCGATAGTAAGAATATAAAGAAAGTAGAAATATTTGGTCACTTTTCGATAATTCCCGTATGAGTTTTATTGTAAAAAGGTGGTTCCATGATGACCTATGGTGCTGAGGTTTCTAAAGGTCAATGGTGCAAGTTTGAGGGACGTTTCTGGAGAAAAGTGTTGGGATTGCTAGCTAGTGTCCGTGCTCCATTCCTAAGATCTGAATTGGGTCTAGTGTCATTGGAAACGTTGGTGTTAGGCAGAAACCTGTGCAGTTCCCTCTAGGACCACTGCAAAAGATTTAGGACTACAGGTGTTTGGCAGTAAACCCACTTGGTAGCAGTCTGTACCACACAGATTCACTTGGTAGCTGTGGCTGAGCAGTCAGACTTCCCTCAAGAAGAGTTAGGCAGTATACAGGGTATTCACAATAGGTCAAGAGAACACAATAGAACAAGTATACACTGACCAGAGCTTGGTGTAAAAGAGATATAATTATTTATTTAAAACCACATCTAGAAAAATACACAGGCACTTATAGTAAGCAATTCAAAAACACAGTCACTAAACGATATACACTCCCTTAAAAGAATATTAGACAAGTCTTAAGTAAAGCCCCACTTATTTTCAGACAGCGGTGAGCGCTTAACGTAGATGGCACTCTAATAATTCGGTTTAAAAAGGGAGAGAAAAGCAGAGAATAAATTGAAACAGAGCCCAACACTTTTTCACGAACACAACAAGAGAGGAAGGCAAAGTAACAGCGTGAATTCAGAGTTAGTAAGCCGGATCTGCTTTAAGAGGATCAAAACGAAATGTGTCCTAGGTCACACGGTTGCAGTGCACAAAGTCTTGTAACGGTTCAAAAAGGAGTTGGACCAAAGAAAGGGACCAGTTAGAGGGTCAAGGCAGCCAGCCCAGTCCAGAAGGTTAAGGGGTTATTATTACCTTGTAGCAATCTTTAGAAAGGGAGGCCTGGCGGACACGGTACCTTAAAGTGGTGAGAATACTCCAGCGGGGGCGGCAGTTCCTGGCAGCGGATGCAAATCGGTGCTTCGTCCGGGGGAAGAGAGGATCTCGTCGGGGAGGAAGACTGGAGTCTATTGCACTGCCAGGGAAGAAACCAGCCGCAGAGTTTCTCAGGTACATGGAGCGATCAGTTGATTCGCGGTTCAGTGGTAAGTGGCTATCCGGCTGCCGGGGTGCTTGGTACGGTCAGTTCGACCACAAACCGGTCTGGGGTGCGAAGAGAAGAAGGTAAACTGGTTGTGCCCACCAGTCGGGGGAAGAAGCCTCTCCAGCCGGGAGATCTTCTCTGTCGTCGGGAAGTGGTGAGTCGGTTCCGCAGGGCTCCACCGGTGGTGTCGTTGTGGTAGGTCGGCTCAGCTTCTCCCTCGTCGGATTCTCGGGTCCTGTGGCGACTTCTGAAGTTCCAGTCCCCAAAGCCCTGCTTTTATGCAGCATACCCCCATTCACTCAGCCTAGCTGTCAATCATGCTAAGTGGTGAGCCGGCCGGCTCACCACTTGGGCCAATCACACGAGTGCGACTTGAGTTACCAAGGTAACTCAGTCCAGGGTGCCTAAACCCCCTCCCACACCTCCTGTGGTACCCAGACAGAGTGGCACCACTTTTGGAGGCTTCTGTGGAGAAGTCTGCCAAAAAGTGGAACAAAGGGCTCGACTTGGGTTGGAGTCACAGAAGAGAACACAAACGCCATTTTAGAATCGAGTCCTGGCAAAAATGACCAACCGGCGAATTAATATGAATTAAATAAACGGGCGGTATGTTCGAGGCTATGAGAATTAAATAATTAAAGTTGGTAGCCTCGAACAATGGGAAAATCCCATAGGAAAATATTCGCGGTCGAATATAAAAAGTAGTTTCCACTGCCACCAGCCAAAACTCGATCAGGGGGGATGGAGACGTGCCCCCTCGACTAACAGACCCCGGGGCAATCGAATTGCCCCGACCAGTACGTCCACAATATGATGGTTTGTACTGGTTTCTGTTAATAATTTGGGACTAGTAAAGCCAATGGTGACTTTACATGCCCTGGGAGACAGTAGTCAGTCCCAGGGTATGGAGTCTATGGTGGGGTGTCACTGACACCCCTGTGTTACTGCACGGAGGGTGCTGTGTAACACGCATAGAAAAAACACATGAGACCCTATGGAGTAAAGGACCCCATAGCCCCTAAAACACATTACCAGTCAAAGGAACACCATAAATCATGTCCAAGAGTGGGAGAAAAGGAGTCTCACTTTTGGCAGGAGAAAAAAAACAACTCCAGAAATCCAGCAAAGCTGCTGGGGGACTCACTAGGTTAGGAAATTCAGCCTAAAGAGAGAATTCTCCCTAACAGTCGGTAAAATGGAAACACTTAAACCTTTCTACGAATGATCTGCCTGTTGAAAGAGGGCTTGATCTGGGGGTTACTAAAGTGTGGGCTGGTCTCAAATTCCCTGGCAGGTCTCATTAATTGGTTTCGTCAGTACCCCGAAATATTAAGTGCTGTCGACTCGCCAGTGGATTACTTGTTAATGTATCCACAGAAAGTAAAAAAGAGGTTATGGGAGGTCAACTGGATTGACACAATCGATCAGGTTAGGGAGTATCACTCATTTACGAGTTTGTTACCAAACGCCAGACCCAAGCTACTCCTCACTGATGAGCCCCAACAAGGGCGAAACATGTTTGGGGATGCTTATGGTCTCGTGCAGAAGGGATGTGGCCTAGCAGTTCGGGCTGGACTGCCCCTTTTGGGGTGGGGCCAAGCCTGATTTGCATATGGTCTTTCCCTTCTGTAATGGCTTGGCAGGCGAAGAACGGTGGTCTGGAGGGTTGCCCAGAGCATTGCCAGTGGTTAAGATTAATTCTAAACCTTCCAGCCATCACCTCTTTGTTTTTGCTACATCTTCCCATATTACTTGAGGAAATGTCTGGGGCAATACTGGCTTAGCCAGTGTCTACGTCTTCGTTTGAATCTGCTCTCCACAAACTAAATTTTAGGGGCCCGTGGTGGTATACCTCGTAAATTAAGATGCTGTTTAGTCTGTAAAACGGAGAACTCTATAGAAACTCTTCCTGCTGGTAAATTACCCTGAACTTTCCAGGTTACGCAGGCATATTTTTCACATCTTTTGAAGGCATTCAGAATGGTAGAACCGGGCTGGGTCTGGCAACATATTTTTACAGACAAATCCTTTAAATGGTCATTGGTCGCCATACGTTTAGAGATTTGAGCACCTAGGTAAGAATCCACTCGGTAGAGATTTCTGTTTGATTCTTTGATCTATTTGGGGGAAGTCGTTTTATATCATTCGTTGACCGTTAATTTTTAACTTATAATCTTATGGGAAGATATTATTTCCAGTTGTTGTACCGGTAACTCAGTGTTTTTAATATGTGTATAATGGGTATCAAAAGCAAATTTAAACCTATTTTAACTTTCTTGAAACATGTCCCTCTATGTGATGTTTTTTGTGTGTATATGTGAAAAGTTCCATGAGAACTAAAACACATAAATTAAAAAAAAGTATATGAAGTTGGCCCGAGCCTGACAATGGGGGATCTGGGATGAACAGAGACACCCGAGATTGAAAGCATTGCGATAAGAGACCGATCTGAGCCAGGATGATTGGTCCAAGGTGAAGAACATTGTGTTAAAAGCAACTGAGCCCGGCTGAGGGGTATCCGGGGTGAATAGTGAATCGCCTGAGAAATTGTGTACTTGTGAAAATCTGAAAGAGGAAAAGCACGCATTTGTTTGTTGCATCAGGCCCTCTGAAAGAAGACTTTGAAAGGCAAAAAGACTTGGGAACGGAAGGCCCTGATGCTAATGTTTGAATAGCACCCTTATGCTAGAGAAGCCAGAGACTGTGCTAAGCTCGAGTGTACCGCCTTGTAACATGCTGAAAACGTGGGGAAAGGAGGCCAACGGCCTGAATAA
Source organism: Ambystoma mexicanum (assembly GCF_040938575.1). Taxonomy (NCBI): domain Eukaryota; kingdom Metazoa; phylum Chordata; class Amphibia; order Caudata; family Ambystomatidae; genus Ambystoma; species Ambystoma mexicanum. Next base: position 1,245,084,076 of record NC_090922.1, on the reverse strand, counting down.
ACTGACATATCATTTCTTGGACAATTCTTTATTTTGCATGTGCACACTATTTGTATTTAGACTTAAGGATTGGCAATAGGTGTATTAGTATAGGCCCTTTTATTTTGACAAGACACCCCTAGGAATGTGTCATTATTATTTGATGGTCGTAGCTTCCTCCCATCTGTAGATTTAGGATTAGATGGGTGTTTTTTAGACTCTTTTTAAATTTCATTAAACACCCTTAAACTGTGGTCACTAGTCTGTCTTACTGTTGATACCATGCCTTCCTTAAACTACTCATTGCGGTCCGGATGACAGTCCAGCTCCTATACCTAAATACGAGCCCTTCCTTGACCAAGGACAACTAACTCCTTCTTGACCAAGGACAACTAAACATCAAGGAACTTATCAAGGCATACCGACCCCCAAGAACCCACATATCCTCAACTCTGTTCTCAATATTTTAAAACGACGACTGTGAGGCAGGTGTTGCACTACACAAGCTCACTCCTTCTGTAACTCACTACCCACCAACCATCATTGCAAAGAGAACTACAACCGCTTTAGACAGTCCCTCAAGACCTTTCCTTTTTAGGCCTTTTAAACAAGTCTATTGCCCTCCTATTGCCATCGTTTAACATGCTCTCAAACAACCTGCAGGTTGCATGAGCATTCCACAAGAAATACAAATAAGGATAAAGGCCTTCCACAACATTGGACTTTGTTGCATGCTAGCACATGTGTGTAAACCGTGTGTTATGAAATTGATTGTTATATGTAAGGTTTCGTGGTGCCACATAGCCTAACAAAACTAGTGATTCAATATATTTTGATCCTCAGTTAAACCGCATGCCATCGGACCGTTCTGCAGAATTTGATTTTTCCAAGAAGGGTTTATTAGTGATTGGTATTGACCACTCAGCGACAAAAACCTTTGCTAATGGAACATCTTACGGAACATTTGATAAATCGGCTCAATCAAGAATACTCCACCAAATCGGAACACCTGATGAAGATGAACTCCAACGAATCGTCCTACGAATGGCAGAGGTAAAGTAAGATTTTTGTTGTAAGAATGCAACTACATTTTCTTAAAGTTTTGAACGTTTTTATTTGATCTATGCTTAATGATCACGTTAACAACTAGTTTTATGTTTGTTTATAGTCCATCCCTGCTACCTTCATCTTTAATCTTGCTTTCATCATCTTGTCACATTCTTTATTTTTTTTTCTTTATTGGTTTTAACAATTGATAACCAAGCATATAACATTATCAGTGCAACATTCATAATTAACAGGTCTTAATTTCCCTTCCCTCCCCCACCAAGACCACTGTTTACCCGTCGGTCCTCGTTGTACTGGCTTTAGAACCTGGGCTGTTCGCCTCGTCTGAGGTAGCGCCTGACTCATTAGGATGTAGCAATGGCACTGTTAGCGCTATCCATCGGTGCAGGTCTGTGCTAGTGTCTAGTCTCTGTTCCTGTATCGCGGTTTCCCATGCTCCGGTTTCAGCTATCTTGTCAAACTCTTTATTAGTTTACATCTCCTGGTGTTTCATAATTCTTCAGAATTAAATGATGACTCAAAATTGTAAATGTGTGTTTGGTATTCCTTGGCTTTAATATATCATTGCATTTGAATATGTTGAAAGTATTCACCTATTATAAAATCCCAAACGTTTTCAAGGAAATCTTGTATATGGACTGGACACAAGCAATCCATTGCGCTGCTATGGGATTTTATCTGTCTATGCAATTGGCCATTCACTGTAGAATGCATTACAAGGGTTAGATAGGTTGTCTTAAGTTCCCATTGAACCACTGAAAATAAGGTTAGAACATCCGCTGAACATCCATTTTTTTTTTTTTGTAGTAAAGAAAACCTAACACAAACAAATAAATCTGGATGGATGGGGAAATGTATTAGAAATAGAAGACAACACACTAAAAAAAGATTTTTAAGCTCCGCTGAAATAAAGCAAAGGAAGTGATATAGGAGGTGACATAGTTGAAAAGAAGTTGCGCAGCAAAATTGAAAGCCTGACATGCTCTCAAATGACTCTCACAATGTCCCAACCTTCTAGAGAATGGGCCTTATTACGAGTTGGGCGGTATTCTGTGATAAATCTGCTGGAATACCACCCAATGGAATTACTGTTACCGCCACTGGTCCAGCGGAATTACTGCTGGATTACAAGTGGTGGTGGCAGAGCTAATCCCCATTTTTTTAGTTCGTTGGACTCTATGGGGCATTTTTGGCAGAACTACCGCTGGTGGAATTAACACGCAGAAATTCTGCTGATTTTTGGATTTACCTCCAGCATGACGCTGGAGGTAAATCCCACACTCCAGGGCCATACTTCTAGTATGGCTGTGTGGGAAAAGTGGCGGTCATTCCATTACTGACAATTTTTTCTGCATCGCCATACTTGTAATGAGCCACAATGTATTACAGTATTTGCATGGCTGCATGGGGATTGGCACATCGAGCTGATCTCTTTTCAGGCCTGCTGCAACTGTGAAGACGACTTAGTACCTAGCTTCTTCTTTACTTTTAAACTCTACTTCCTTTTGCTTGCTTGTATCGTTTCATGGCTTTGCCCCAGCTACTCCTGTGGGGTATTAGTTTATGCTTTATAGCCCTTTCTTTGAGTGATTCTTCCTTATGTTGCTCCTTAACTCACGAATTGGCTCTTATTTCATAACCCCTTGATCTAGATCAGGGGTGTTGCTAGGTCTGGAAAAGATCCGGGGCTGCACTGTCTGGACCGTCGGGACTCGGGGCTAGCTATAGCCTTTTGGTTGTAGACCCTGAGATTCTATCCGGGGCTACAACCAAAAGACCCGGGGCTATAGCCCCCTAAGCCATCCCCTAGCAACGCCTCTGATCTAGATCCACACACCTAAATGGTAGCGCCTCCTCTTGTGTGACTATTCCACTAAAGCTTTGGAAAACCACTAGCCTCCCTCACTACCTGTCTTGCACCATCTTGGGAACTCTTCTTTGTACATTTCCTATTGTATGCTTAACATTTGGTATAATGTAGCCTCCAGAATTGTACACAATGTAACAATGAGGTCACCAATGATTTAAAAGTGCTAACGTTGCTTCCTATTTCTGTTGGATACATTTTTCCATGTGCACCCTAATAGCTCTAAAGATAATATCTGGGTCTCCTGCTTGTAAATTGGTCTCATGTACTCTTTCCCAATTGTTGCTCATCAAGGGTTTTCCATCCTAAACCTATGCCTTTGTAACATTTCTAGAATGTACACCCTTATTAACTAGTTTATATCTGACCCTGATGGACTAATCATTAGCACATGGAGCATCTTTAGAGATGGGCCCAATGTTTACCTGCATCTGAAATGCTCCAATTGTTAAGCCGGGTGAGCAATGGTCTGCCTGTAGAAATTCAAAGATCTTGGTGTGGAATTTCCTGGAAAAGGATAGACACCAGGATGCTGAGATGCCAAGATACAGACCACATGTTTCTGTGTTTAATAGGCCCAAGCAATAGACAACAATCCCTTGAGTATCATTGGAAGCATGTCAAACTATAAGCTGGGTTTATCAGCATAGCGCTGTCAGGAATTTTGTTTTGTTCTTCCACCTCCAGTCCTTCCAGAGCATGTTCACTGAGAACTGCTACTAGAAGGTATCCAGCCAATGTGCCTCATGTATGGTTATTCTTCTGGTGTTCTGGGGGTCACAATAAGACAGTTCATCCAGAGAAGGTTTAGTGGGAGCAGCCACAATCACTTTCATGGCCTTGTCCTTCTAAGACCGGGTTCCATGGCTGTTTTTGTATTACTTTGCACTCTGGAAGTTCTTTGAGACAGGCTAAAGGTAGTTTTAGTGGGGCTCTTTAGACCCGTTCTCAGGGATTAACTTGTTCTAATTCTCCAACCACTTTTATTTAACCAAACGAGGGCATGCATTAAAAATGTGGCAAAAGAACGTCTGCAGTTGGTTTTAAGCCACTTCTTTCATGGGAATGCCCTTTTTGAGAAAATCGAATAACCCTTGTATAACTAACCTTTTCCAAACAACTATCTAGTCGCCAATTAGGTAATTTGGAAAGGGTCACAGCAGCTAATCTGTGGAGCGAGATAATTGGTATATTTGCTTTTTGCCACTGGACTAATTTACTCCAAACTTAGTTATTGATCAGTTTTCTAGAATTTGCAATAATTTCTTGTTTAGTGTAAATCCATCCAAAAGAGTTTTACATCTAAAATAAAAGTTAGTAATGTAATTATAGTCTGCAGACCAAAATGGAAATCTGAATGCAGGAAAATCCTGTACGACTACCTTAAAACAGAATTTTTGCAGCTATCTTCCTATAGGCCTGCTCTTTATTCATGGATCCCATGCTGCAAATACATTTTGATGAGAAATACAGCAGTCACCTTAGGCATGCCCTGCCACTATGTCCCTTGCCCCTGTTGTTGGTCAGCTCACAGAATCGAAGACCCAGGTGGAAGCCATGTTCAGGGCAAAATGGAATCTGCATCAAAATACGAGAAAGAAAATGCCAATGCCGAAAATAGACTAATGCGTCTGTTCCCATGTGCAAAACTTCTAAACCCCTTCCTCCTCCCAACTTCCCTTTCCCCCCAATCTAACCACAGGTCCCCATACATACCACAGGTATCCTATAAAGTGGCGTACTGTGTCTAGTAGGCCTTGTATACTGTATCATACCTATAATATAGTACCATTATCCCGGGCCCATCCCTAGTGAATTATAGGCCATGAACATCCACAATGTCACCTATAGTGCTCCTTCTTAGTATATTTGCGCCCTGTGGTCCTTTTTGGTTTGACTTGTTATCGTAGTACCTTTGCCCATCCTTGTATATCTATATGTATATCCCGGCTACCGTATTCACATGAGTGATTCGGCTAGTTCCCTGAAGCTTTTGGCTTGCGTCGGTCTAGCACAGTGCTTGTAAGCAATCATATTCCAGGGACCATAGCTTGGCAAGTAGTGTTTGCCACATAAGTTTTATTAGCAGCTTTCCAGTTAAGGCCCAAGCTTTTACGAGTGGCATTGTGTATTATCCTGTGGCAGTGCCTCCCTCTGTCCCCCAAATAGCATTGGGCCCAGAGCCATAACAATCTCTGTTCCGTCTATGAGTGTGATCTGTCTATTTACCTTCACCCCAAAATGTTCCCATCGGCGGGCAGGACCACAGGATGTGCCCCTGTGTTTCAAACCCCCACATAGTCGTCAGCTGTCTGGGCAGTGCGAAACACACATCTGGAATAGTTTACTTGGTGTATAATATAGCCTTTAAATCAGTTTACACTGAATGTCGCGGCTGCGAATGTTAACTGAGACCATTGGTATGGCTTTGAAAGCATATATATCGCCTGGGTCAAACAGAGTCCCCAGATCGCCAGACTACTGAGAGGCGAGAATACGGTTACGTGTTAGGTTATTGGGGATCCAGAGTGTGTCAAAATTACACACTTGTGAGTTCTATTGTGTTTTTCTTCATTTCTGATTCACCTGCCAATGGTGGAGCCATAAGGGATTTCTCCGTAGTGTGTATATTGATCACCTATAGTAAGGTCATATACTGGAGGGTTCATCAAAATAAGTGTGCCCCTACCCGTATCTATAAGTGAAAAGTCCTTTGCACTGCGAAGGACTGCAAAGGGCTGTTTGCTGTTCCGTGCCGCCCATTGGTTTCCACGTTTGGACTTTGATTCTCCTGTTTCCAGTGTTCGGTGTACTCGTGCTGACTTTCAGCGTGGAGGAAGTCTTATGGAGTAACACCTTTTCTGCCTGACCCACGTCAGAAGCAGGTGACTTGTGCAGAGTTGTCGCCGCCCCCTTGCCGCGCAATGCCTACCATCTTGCTCTTACTTAAGCACGGCCCTCCAGCGCACCCGCGCTGCGCACCGCAAAGGGCTGTTTGCTGCGCCGTGCCGCCCATTGGTTTCCACGTTTGGACTTCGATTCTCCTGTTTCCAGTGTTCGGTGTACTCGTGCTGACTTTCAGCATGGAGGAAGTCTTATGGAGTAACACCTTTTCTGCCTGACCCACGTCAGAAGCAGGTGACTGGACTTTCTTCCTGTATCCCCTGCAGACACTCAAGTCGCAAGGACTGAGGACTGTGTGCGGTGGGCTTATCAGTTTGAATTCTAACCATTATACTTATATATTTTTTCTTTTTTCTTTATCCTTTCATACTTTTTTTAATGGTGACTTGTGCAGAGTTGTCGCCGCCCCTTTGCCGCGCAACGCCTACCATCTTGCTCTTACTTAAGCACGGCCCTCCAGCGCACCCGCGCTGCGCACCGCGAAGGACTGCAAAGGGCTGTTTGCTGTTCGCGGTGCGCGGCGGACCGGGCTTGGTTGTAAGCACTGCGGGCTTAGTTTGTGGTGAGTTGTGCCGCATTGGCACACGAGGTAAACGAAGTGTTTAATGTTTATTTCCAAATTGGGTCTTAGTTAAATGGATTGTACAGTGGTAAATGTTTAAAAGGTACCGCAAAGATATCCGTAAACATGAAGCCTCTTATGACTATGTCTGATACAGAAGTAACGATACAACCCCCTGCAGTTGGTTTTGCGCATGTTGATATTGGACAAAATGTTTCACCGCAAGGCCCAGAGCTTCTTTCAAAAAGCAAACATATGCCTGAGATTGAGGTGTCGGAAAAAGTATTTACTCCTTTCTCACTAAAATCAGCCAATGATGTAGAATTTAGCACAGAGATATTTCTGGGAGAGATTGGCAAATCTCCTCTGCCTATCTCCGACACCTCAATGCTTGCTCCTGGCATAATTGATGCGCTAGAAAGACGCATTAGTCTTTCTTTGGGCCCATCCACTCCAGCTGCAGCTTCATGCGGCGTCCGTGAACAAGTGCACTTTCATCCTATCTCATTCCCCAATACTGATGCCTCCCAAAACAAGGGTCAGACCCTTTTGGCACCTAGTAATGTGAGTAGCTCACGTTCAACTGAGCAACCTTTACATAGGGAATTACATTTTGAAGAACCTATAAACCATGATTCCACATTTAAACAGCCACCACAGGAGTTCCCCACTGTGCCACTTTATCCAAATACCTTAATTTCTCCTATTCCGAATGCTGGCAACTCCTCCCATCTTATAGAACAGGAATTGCATTCTTTTCCAGTGCTTACTCGAATCCTTAATCTGTTAGACAAAGGACACAAATTCACACATGTACTTTTAAAGGATCTAAAAGACTCAATACTTTCTAATTCACTTCAATTAGCGAAGATTGAGGGTTTTATGCTGGCTCAAGAAGCCCGTCACAAATTCCATATAACCTGTCCCGAACGTATGGCCGAAATAGTAATAAGGAGTGTGCCTACGACTACTTCAATGCCTACCTCAGTATCGCAAAGTAATCAAACGACTGATGCCCCTTTGCTCTTACATGGCATGCCCACCTCGTTTGCAAACGTAGTGGATAAGACTGTGGTAGAGGTTCAAACTAGCTCTATTTTACCTCCTATAGAGCTTGCAGAACTAGCTAAATTACAGCATGAAAGAATCTTACAAATCGAACACATCATGTATAACTCCAAACTTTTCAATCTAGAAATGTGTGAACCGGCGAATACTTCTCCATCCACCACGACAGCTAGAACCTCCCCTGACAGTCCAATTGCTCTTACGATTTTATTGGACTCCTCGGAGTCACACGAGACCTCTCATGATAACGAAGGGTCCAATCACATGCATCATTCACCCCGAAAAATGAAAAAAGCATATCAGAGAGCGGTAAAACGTAAAAATAAGGCGAAATAAAATAAGAACTGTCCAATTATTAACACTAACACAGCCCCCCTTTCACAAAATTCGGCCTCTAACTGTGTAACAACAGATGCTTCTATGAATCCTTTGCATACTGGAGATGAGGACCTACATTTTGACGCGAGTCAACTAACTGAAGAGAGTCAAAATGCACTTCAAGTGAAGGCCTCCAAAAAAACACAAAAGGCCAAAAAGAAGGGCCCTTACATCTCCAGTTTTCACTCTATTCTGGAAAATAATTCTGAAGATCTATGCACAGTTCCTGTAGCCACCTGTGACGTAGGTAATCTACCACAGGCTGCTACTAGTCAAGCAAACTTGAACAGGTTCTTTCCGCTGATTGAGAACAAAAAAACTGCTGGTCGTGCAGCTTTAAGTATCCTTAAGAAAGAACTATCGGTTACAGACACGTCGAACTCGACGTCAGTTCAAGTAATGATTCATCAGCCTGTTTCCGGTATTTCGACGTTAGGATCTCCGGGATCTTCTAAGCAGAGTCAAGAAGCGTGTATTGTCACGTCTGATGTATCTGAACATGTCTCCACATTGTTAAAACCAGACCACGAAGTAGCCCCAGTGCAGGTATTGCCAAACATAACATCTATAACTGTTGGCTCAGCTATGGCGACTACTGCTCAGGCAGAAAGACATGAGGGGTCTATGCAACCTACGCAGTTTGTTGAAACCCAGTTGTCTCCATCGCCAATACTAACAAATAACAAAAGTTCAGTTTCCTTTAATGACATTTCTGAGGAAAATCAGACTCTGATTGGATGGGTAAGTAACCCACAGATTAATGGCAAGACATCCATTAATCGCACTTTCTTGATGAATACTCTTTATAAAATTCCCTCTTTGCGCAATCTACTCTCACATGATGTGGACTGGATAAAGTTGCCATTGATTAATAACAACAGGATGTTGTGCAAAGTTTTATCGCCTATTATCGCGAAACTTATTTGGGAACACAAAACTGATTTATTATTTTTAGGTCTGGAACTTCAAGCCTTTTCATCTGTTGAAAAGGCTATGCAATTTTTGGAATTTATTCCTCCGGTGGTGAATAAACAAGATAATACTAAGAAGGATTTATCTTCTGAGCAATCTGAAAACGCCAAAATTTTGGCACAACTTGCTTTGCTGACTTTAGCATTAAATGGCTTAATGGGGATATTACCTAAACCAAATTCTCCGGTGCACTTAGCCTCTTCAACCTCTATTCCTCCTGCTAAGTCGTAACATAAAAATCTCATTATTCAATCATGGAACTGCTGGGGTTTCAATAACTTCTTAACATGGTTTGCAAACAAGGAGACAAGAATCCTACCTTCTATTCTGCTCTTGCAAGAAACCATGTGTGTACATGACTTCCAACTGGATGGATTTACGGCCGTTCACAAGGTCGCCTTTCAACCTCCAGCTGGACGTCCTGTAGGTGGACTTGCCATTTTATTTAATAATGATCTCAAATTTGTAATAAATCACACAGCTTCTACTCAATTGTTCTTATTGATAGATGTCACGATTAACATTGTTGTGCCTAGAAGGATGGTGCTGATTTCACTTTACTGGAATCCTCATTATCTGAATATTGTCAACGCTATGAATATGTTAAATGATTCCATTATGGACATTTTCCACACTTAACCAACGGCTGAGCTACTGATCGGTGGTGATTTCAATGCATATCTAAACGCATCTGCGAAGGACGCAATTCCAGCTCAATGTTCACGACACTTTAATATTGCTGTAATGAATGGCCTAAGATGGGTTAATCTTCTTTCTAGTTGGCGTCTTTGCATTATTAAATCATCGTGCTCTAAATCCCCCTTTACTTGGCACAGGGGAATGCTGCTTCCACTATTGATTATATAGTTAGTTCAAAACATTTTGCCGGTTCACTATCTTTGGTCAATTTATTTTTTCCGCCATACGGAGATCATGCCATCTTAGAGTGCACTTTGTTAATACAAACTGAAACTTTTGATAGGATACACTCGTTAGCTTTAGCCCAGTCCGACAAACCATCTATCTCTATCCGTTGGAACATGTCCACATGTCGGCGACTGGCCTTCTTAGTGAATCGTGATTTGTGGCCTGATGCCCAACATGATGACATCTCATCTCAGGCCATTCTTGATTGGAATGGTCACATGATACAATGCCATCTTAGAGCTTTAGCTGATTCCTGTTTGAGGCAAGTTAATATGTTGCAACCCGTTAATAGTTTAGTAAGAAGTATTGCGGAATTAAAAAAGGAAAAAAAATTGCATTACGTGAGGTAAGGAGGGAATTTGGCAGTACGAATTGGAACAATATGATTACAGCCAAAAAAGTAATTTATAGACACTTCAAAAACAAGTTAAAAGCGGCTCGCATTGCGTTTCATCTCATTGGCAATCAGAATATTGTCCGTCTAATTTGTAATCAAAATATTCGGGGCATTTGGAAAGTTCTTAGATATTCGAATAAAGCCTCCCAGCCCGCTTTAGCATCAGCAATAGATGGCAGCTCATGGTTTGTATTCTTTGAACAAAAGTATTCCCTCCCAAAGAGATTCAATCAAGCGGATATCTCTGGTATAGAGAAATACATTCCAGAGAGTTGTCCTTGGGTGGTACAAGATGTTCTATCTGCAATAACAAAGTTAAAATCCTCAAAGTGTGCTGGCCCTGATGGTTTGCCCCCGTGTGTCATAAAAGATGACCCTGCTTTTTGGTCTAATGTATTTTTGAAGACGTTTCGATCTATCTTCAAAACTAAAATTCTTCCCCCTTCTTGGGTTAAGTCTATCATTATTCCAATTCATAAAAAAGCCCCCCTGAATGACCCGCTTAACTTCAGGCCAATCGCGCTTATTGATGTTGCTGCCAAGATCTTTGCTCTTCTCCTACTCACCGAGGTAGAGAAACACATTAAAGCAGAAAACATCCTTAAAGTACAGACAGGATTCAGAAAAAACATGGGGACCCAACTAAATGCCACCATTTTGGCACATTTCATTGCTGAAGCTCACAATCCGATCCATGGTCCGATCTTAATTGCGTCATTGGATTTATCATCGGCCTTTGATTGTGTAATTCGTAGTAGACTGTGGAATAAAATGTTAAAACTAATTTTCCGCCGGGTTTGGTGGCGCTAATTGCGCTTTTACACCATAATACATCTATTAGAGTACGCATCACCAACAAAGGCCTTGTAACAGATTCCATTCCAACAGCAATTGGTGTTAAACAAGGCTGCAACCTTGCAGCAGTCCTGTTTAATTTATATCTATCTGATATTGAAGGCATTTGGGACTCTTCACAATCTAATATTGTTAAGCTGGGGAAAGTTCATCTGTCCTGGCTTGCATATGCAGATGACGTGTTACTATTTGATAGTACGCTTCCGGTCTCCAGAAAAAATTGGAAACATTTAACATGTATTGTAGAAGAAATAATCTCATTATAAACTCCGCCAAATCAAATATTCTTATACTTTCATCTAAAAAAAAGATGCGCAAATTTCGCTGGCATTTAGATTCAAACTATATTCAAATTGCTGTTCAGATAACTTACTTGGGGTACAATCTTGCAAATAATTCTTCTTCAATCTTCTGGCAGCGAGTAATCGCCGAAAAAGTGTTACCCTTACAAAATCAAATGAAAATAATTTCTCGTAAATATTGTACATTTTCTTTAAGTCCTTTGTTTGAATTTTACTTAAAAAAGGTAGAAGCAATTATTCTATATGGTTTGGATCTGAATCTATCTGATTTATCTTCATTCTTAAACAAATTGCAAGCCAAGTTGTGGAAGACAACCTTATGTCTGCCCACTTCCCTTCCCAACGCAATCTTACGCCATGAGCAAGGCCTAAACTCTCTGGCATCGCGCCATACTTGGCGCCGCTTGAAAACCTTTCTAAAAATGAGTTTCCCTGAGGAAAACTCGCTATATGAAGACTTCCGGACTATGTTGAAAGAGTCTCAGCCTAGGTCTATTGCTTGTTTTCAGCAGCGTATACAACTTACTCTATCTAATATCAATATATCTGCAGATGACTTACAACGGAGGCTTAGTATTGCTCATAAGCGTTTATTTAGGAATGATTGGGCGGAAACTTGCTCTCGAATAGCGAATTATTCATCCTTTACGGAATATGCGAGGTATATACATGTTCAAATGCCCCGATTGCAATACCTTATGCTATTGCAGAGTGTGGAAACTCGTGCACTCTACATGCGATTTCGCTTAGATCTGATGCACACTAAAATGAGAATGAGAAAATGGTCTAATAAAAATATCAACTTTGGTGATATTGGCTGCAGATTCTGTAAAACTCATGAATTTGAGGAAACCCTAAAACACCTCTTCTTGTTTTGTCCGGCCTTTGAAGTGGATAGACTAAAAATCATTAATTCATTTAGTCCTACTAACACTCTAATTGGAAGAGAATTAATTTGGTCTCGCTGTATGTGGGGGTCGTGTAATTCGATAATTTTGGCAACTGTTCGACTAGTGAAAATTATTGATACAGCACTTACTTTACATGTAGAACATGACTGATAATAAGAATTGTTGAGGTAACTGTTTTGGTTATTTGGCATCTGCTTGTGCATGTTTGCTGAAACTTATGAGTTTACAGGGTCTATCATTAATGTATCTGCTTAAGTCAAGTGTTATGTTAGATACACATTGAGAAAGTAAATAGAGTATTTTGTAAATATTTGTTTGTAACTGATATGTAATGATGTGGAATGAATTGTTTTAAATATCTGTAAAGTAATTTTGTAAAGATGCGTACGCATCAAAAACCAAAATCTTTTAATAAAAAAAAAATTTAAAAAAAAGGAAAAGTAACGAGGTTTTGACTCTCCATTAGCTTGTGGATGTCCGGTTTATTCCTTCTTGTCTTAACTCCTTATTTGTGGCAATTTATGGACTATTTATCTCTAGGTAACCACTCGCATACCTCTTGCATATGACATTAATCGTAAAATGGAAAATACTCAATAGAAATTCAATGGGTTTTTAAATTTTTCGTGTGAAATAGAATTTAAATAATATTCTGGTTAAAAAAGAAGACAAATTGAAAAGAAACCCGATACACAAATTATTCTATGTAACATAAAATAGGTGAAATCAAGGAAAAAACAATTCAATTCAAGTGTAAATCAAATATCTTCCCCCTCTGTAGTCTTAATCTAAACCGTGATTATTCAACAATTGGAATTCATTATTGAACTTGGTGCTTAAGAAGACCTAGAATGTCAAAAAGAAGTTCAGAAGTCATTTATAACTGAACAATCGGTGACAGTCATGCATTAGTACTTGCATCCCATCTTTCTACAAATTAAATGCTTTCAACAAGACATAGACTCAATGTTCAATTAGTACATGTAACCATTCCAAAGTATAAAGTCCTTGGTAGTTGTTCCAGGATTGACTAATTTGTACTCCTGGTCCTGTGGTTTTATGAGTCTTGTGTCTGGGTCTTTGAAATACAAGATATCTTTGTCTTGCCAATGTGAAAAGAGTGACAGACTCTTATAGAGAACATGCATGGGACTAGAGATAGTCAATTGTGGTTCCCTATTGTCTTCAAGTTTCGGCAGATGCAGAGGTTATTGTTGCCGCCTTCCTCAGGGCGTCAAGTTTGAAGACCCGGCTGTTTTTTCTACCTGCCGGGAACTATATCCCAAGTTCCGGGACATGCCCGCAGTGGAAAACGAAACAGTTTGGAGCCAGTCTGATTCACACAGCCCGAGTATTTGCCTCCTGTCTGGGAAGCTAAGCGGGGATCGATCTTCATAGAGGTCCATCACCCTGACATGTTGCCACATTGTATCTTGGTTGGGTTGTAGCTTGTAGTGTAGGCCATATGACAGCAGTGCCCTAACACAGCTCCAACCCGGGGTCGCCTAGCTTCGGCCGGAGTCTCATTGCGTGAGCGTTGGTCCCATTACCGGGTGTGTGTTTTTCATTTTGACTGGAAGCTTGTTTAGGGGGATAGCTAGGGCCTCAGCCAGCGCAAGCAGCGTCAATGGGGACAATTCCATAGCTTTCCAGCTAGTCAGGCTGGCTTCATTGAGCCAGCATTTGGCCCAGCATATTTCCACGGCCTGGTAATGTTCTCCAAATCGGTAACGCTAGGCGACAGTCTGGTTTAGAGGCCACGCTTTTTGGCCCCTCCATACAAATTTAGATGCATAGACGACCAGTTCTCTGAACATCTGACTCGTAGGGGCAAAGGGGAGCGTTATTGACAGGAGATTTCGGAAGAGAGTTCATTTTGAATGAATTTATCCTTCCGGAGAGGGATAATGTTGTAGAGTTGTAGTATTTCACTCGGGGTTGGGCAAATTCTAACCCCAAGGTATTGTTTGTTTGTTTTATTCATTTGTAATGCGCACCAAACCCGAGGGTAACAGGACGCAGCAGTACAGGACATGCGAAGCTTCAGGTTACATGGTTACAGATAAAAAATACAGGTGGTAATATACAGGCAAAATCAGTTACACAAAACAGGCATCGAAGTAAAGATGAGGATGGGCTGGGTTAGGGTTATGTACAAACCAGGTGGGAAGAATAAGTCTAAGCTAATAAGCATCTAGTTGTTAGAAGATTTCAGAAGGTTAATATTGCCGGATCTAAATCTGATGTAGGATTGCTCGATGCGTAAGGGGTGTGGCAGTGAATTCCAAATTTGTGCCGCTTGGACAGGGAAGCTGGCGCCACCAAGCCTTAGTTAGTTTGATTCTCGGGATGATAAAGCTATTGGCATTGGTGATTCTAGATGGCCTGGTAGAGCTTCTCTTTAGGAATCTATCCGTAAAATAGGATGGTGCAGCATTATTCATGGCTCTGTGAGTAAGGGAAGCGACTTTTAAAAGAATTTTATTTTGGGTAGACAGCCAATTGTTTTTACGCCTTATCTTTGAAATATGTGATCGTCTAAGTATGCCGAGAGCTGCTCTCAAGGCATTATTTTGGAAGATTTGGATTCTATGGGGGAAAGATTTGTTAGCGCCGATGTTTAAGGCATTGCAATAGTTGAGCCTTGACAATATAAGTGCTCTAGCTAGGATGATGCAGTTATCATCTGAAATAAATGGTTTGCGTGCTCTAATGAGCTTACATGTGTAAGCTGTAGCTGAGGCTAGAGAATTCACCTGTTTGTTGAAGGAAAGGGAGGCATCCAGATAGAAACCAAGTGTCTTCACCTCCTTGGCTACCGTAATCGTATTCCCATCAATCTTGAAGGAGATTAGTCTTGGCCTAGTTTCTTGACATTTGAATGGGTGCCCAGAATGATTAATTCAGTTTTATCATCATTTAGGCATAGACAGTGGGTTGCCATGCATGCCTGGATGATGAGATGCATCCTATTTACCAAGGCCAAATCCTTGTTGTAATCTCCTGAAAGTGGAAGGAGAATCTGGGTATCATCTGCACAGTTGGTGTAGGGGATACCAAGAAGGTCCAGATCATCAAAAAGGTGCTTGGTGAATATGTTGTATAGGGTGGGGGATATGCAGGATCCCTGTGGAACTCCCCACAGAATGGGGATTGGGTCTTCTGCAGCTGACGAAGAGAATACCCTCATGGTCCTATCGCTGAGGAAGGATTCTATACCAAGTTATAGCTTCTTTGGAGAAGTGAGCCGCTGAGTTAAGGTGGCTGCAAAGGACCTCATGGTCAACGAGGTCGAATGCAGCCGAAAGATCTAATAGTAAAAGGAGGGCTGGTTTGCCTTTATCTCGTAACTCATCTATTTGCGCCTTTAAATTGATGAGGGCTGTCTTGGTGCCATGTTTGGGTCGGAAACCTGATTGACGTGCTCCTAAAAGTTTGTTGTTCTAGGAATATTTGGATTTGTATGTATGCGATCTTGTCCAGGATTTTTACCAGGAATGGGACTGCCGTGCTGGGATGATAGTTGGTGGGGATGAGGGGGTCTCGATTTTGTTGTTTTAAGCAGAGGCAGTACCCAGGATTGTTTCATATTGGTCGGCACAGAACCTGAGGCGAATGAGGCATTGACAAGTTTGGATATGAAGGGGGAAGAGTTCTCTGGTAGCATCTTTTATAAATTGGGCTGGGCAGAGGTCTCCTTGACAGTTGAGGGCTTGAGGGAAAGGATGACTTTCTCTACCTCCAGGATGGAAGTCTTGGCGAACCTAAATTGAATAGCTGAGTTTTGTTCCTTAGGCTGTAGGTTGGTATTGGCTTGGGGTGATTAAGTGATGCTTTCTTTATAACTATTTTTTCTTTTGGAGCAAGGCTATTTTGTTTGATAGTGCTTGTTGTATCTCTGTGCACCACGTTTTATCTTTGGAGCATGTATCTGGGATGGGAATAGGTGACTCTAGCTCCTTAAGGATGGAGAACAGTTCCCTCATGCTCAAGTTAGCATTAGAGATACGTTTATTGTATGAATTGCGTTTGGCCAGGAGGATTTCCTTTTTGTACTGGGAGGAGATTTCTGAAGGTTTATTTTTATGGTCTTCTGAGGGGGTTAGCCTCCATGTGGATTCACAGTTCCTCTTAAATTGTCGTAGGTCCTTTAATTCAGTGGTGAACCATTTATTGAGATGGGATTTAGGTTTACTCGGTCTGAGTTTGAGAGGGGCAATGTTGTCAAGGGTTGTTAACATGATTTTGTTGTACTCTTCAACAAGCATTTCCGGGTCTAGGTGTTCTTTTAGTTGGTTGAGAGTGGGTAGGATGGAAGGAATCACTTTGTCTTTTGTGATATTTTGTTCCTAGTTGGACATGGCGGGGCTATGATGGGGACTGAAGGGGGTGGTCTGGAGGTGTAAAGGTCAAAGGACACAAGGAAGTGGTCCGTCGACCGTTGTTGTGAGATGGAAGTGATGTTGACAGTGCAGTTATAATCCGCTAGCCAATCCAGAATTCTCCCTTTTGGAGTGGGTGGGTTCTAGGATTTTTTTGCGTTAGACCTAATTCATTGAGGGTTTTGGCTATGGTGATGGCATATTTTTCTAGTGGGTCATTGTATCCCAGATTAAAGTCCCCTAGAATGAGCATTTGTATGGATATTTTAAGATTAGACAGTAGACTGTTGATATCTTCCTCAAATGTTCCTAGAGGGCCAGGAGGTCTGTATCTGAGGTATATAGTTAAGGTCTGGGAGTTGTGAAGTGGGAGTTTAATTAAGAGCACTTCAATTGTAGCATGGCCATCGCTATTGGATCCAGACCCCGGGGGTGGAGAAGTGTGGGAGCATCACCTGGATGAGGGTTGCCTGGGGAGTGTGGGGGCACCCGGAGGAGAGGCGTGAGATCCCTGTCTTTATTTTCCTCTAGAACACGTAATTCCATGTACTATCTAGGAACAACCTCCACTTTCCTACATACACTCTGTTGCATGGACAAAGTGATTCAGGGAAAGACCGACTCGCACACAGCCAGTTGGTTTGACATGTCCCAACATCAGGGTCAGGCAGAGTCAGGACCTTAACCTTGATGACCCGCATCTGAATCCTGTTACCTTTCCCCACTGGGATACAAGGTGGAGCATGAGAGCACCCGGAGAGCAAGGCAAGACGGGCAACCGAAGCAAGCAAGACCAGGAAGGTGACGGGACCATTAAAGCAGAGCAGACAGGACCAGGAGGCGAATGAAAGGCTGCGGTCCTACCAGCTGCGGGGTGAAGGCCGCTGCAGAATCCCGAAGGGGTAACTCCCTGCTATGGCAGACTGTCACGGCGGTACCTCCTTCATGTGCGTTGTGAGCACTTGAAAGGAGGGGAGCCTCGCTTGGACAAAAGCCTTGACTAGATGGAAGGTCTTGATAAACTGTATCAGCCACTGCCGGTGGGTGAAATTGGAGACAGGCTTGTGTTGATAAATGCAAAGAACAATACCATTTGAAGTGCTTGTTGAGTTGTCGAGAAACCGCAAGCGAAAGCACATTGTAGCCAGAATGAAGGAATAGTGAAATTGGTCATACAAGGGTAAAGTCAAGGGAGCAAGCCCCTCCCCCT
The DNA here is from genome assembly GCF_040938575.1 of Ambystoma mexicanum. NCBI lineage: Eukaryota > Metazoa > Chordata > Amphibia > Caudata > Ambystomatidae > Ambystoma > Ambystoma mexicanum. The sequence goes on along the minus strand of NC_090922.1, from coordinate 1,245,066,294 downwards.
CGTATAGTAGAAGGTCTTTTGACAGAAGGTGAAACGAAGTATAAAGCTAACCTAAGGAATTGCTAGCCCAGTGATGCTAACTAAGAACTGCAGATACCAGAGAGGAGGCTGGCATAATCCTTTCAACTGTATCCAGTATTGTGGGTTGCTTGTAGGACGCAGCCGAGACAGAGAGAAGCCTGATTGTTAAGTAAACGTACTTGCTACAATATAACAGAGTCACCCAGTGAGACGCAATCGCCTATCGGAAGTCTGTGTTGAACTGGCAAGTACTTTGAAGTGAAAGTGTGAAAGATTGCAAAGTAACCAGTGTGCTAGCGGTTTGAAGGCTCGCGCCCGACAGAGGAAAGCTAGAACTGCCTAAGTAGGAATGTGTGAGCCCGGAGGAGGGGGGACCGGAGTTATTCGGTGAAAGTGAATCAAATATTTGTTTAAAAAGACATTGAACTCCTGAATGTTATAAGCTAGTAGAACTGGTAAAGTTAAATGAACTGTGATTTGAAGGCTACAGTGAACCCGACAGAGGGATTCCAAGTGAAAGCAAGGGAAAGTGAATCCTGCATTTTGATAAAGTGACTGAACAGTGGTGTAAAGATGAAGGTGAACCCAACCAGGGTGTATCACAAGAAGGCCGGGGAAGAGGGGAATCGCGCATGGTGAAGCTTGGGAAAAGTCTTGTGATACCAAGCGAAAGACAGTGATTCAAGGAAAACTGCTTCATGATGACTATTTACTGTAACGTGGGGAAGGGAGTGGATTAGTTTAGCAGTCCTGGACTACCAAAAACCTTCTGGACATTTCCGCTTGAGCTGCACTCTTTTGTTAAACATATTGTCCCACACCCTTTTGTTATATAGAGTAAGGATTTGCCAATAGGTTTATTAGTATAGGCCTTTTTGGTTTGACGCACCATCACCAGGACAGCGTTTTCTTTACTTTAATGGTCGTAGTTTGCTCCCATCCTAGAACTGCTTACTTTTAGTATTTTTGCAAGAAACTTGGGATTGGTCACCCTAGGTTACCTAGGGGAACCCAGACATGGACCCCTTGCTCACTGTGCTCAGAGAGGCACCGCTCCACTTCACTGATGAGGCCCAACAAGGCTGAAACACATATCTGGGGTTGCTGTTGGTACTCTTGTTCAAAGGAGGTTTGCCTGGCATTTTGGTGCTGGACTGCCCATGTGGGCGGGACAAAGACTCATATGCAAATCGATATTTCTTCCTTGTGAAAAGTACAGTGAGCAAAAAGCGATGGCTGCAGACTCTCAACGTTGTAAGAAACCACAGAACAGGTTATCATGCCATTTTCTTTCTAGAGAGGGGCGCCTGCTACCTTTTTGCATGTCATTAAGGTTTAGATGAGGCTTTTTTTCTCCCACATATACTGTTCAAGAAACACCCTTGGATTGTACTCCTTGTGTCCTACTACTCATAACCATGCCTTCCTTACACTTCACATAGAGGTATGTACAAGTTAACCCTGTATAATGCAGCCTAAAAGATTTAAATGGAACAAACTGTACAGGCAAGGTAGGGAAATAACCCAAACACTATTGGTTCTCAGGAAGGCAGGAAATAGTGTCAATCAAGGTAGGTGCACACTTGTTGAAGGCCAATAGGTCATGGACAGTCAGTGGTGTGCCCATCTGAACATCTGCAGCCCACCATGTCCATCTACATTTAAGCTTGCATGCAGTCTGGATTAATGTGACAACCAGTAGCACACCGTTGCAGTCCCTTTATGATCTGTATTCCAGGGCAGCCTAGTATAACACAGAAGAAGAAATCACCACAAGCAGTTTGCGACCTCAGTGAGTGAATAAGGAGCAACATCAGCAAGACTTAACTTGGGTAATGTGCCTCATTCATCAGGGTGGGTAACAAGTTGGGGTAGAGTTGGAGGACACCTGAAGGAGGAGGTAAATGAAGTGCTGGGCGAGACTCAGTAGAGGGGTAAAGAGAAAATACGAGATCAGGCCCATCGGGCCCTCACTAGACTTTTGACAAATTTCACACAGTTTACAAATCATAAATCTGTCGCACTATGATGCCACCTGAAACTGAAATTCTTAGTAAGACTTGCATTCTGTCCCAAAAAAAGATTTGACTACCAATAAGCACAAAGACCTAGATCTATTTTTGATTAAAAGAAAAAAGAAAAGGTAATACGATTTTCCAGTGATTAACCCAATCCAGGTGTTTGGACTGTTCGTGAAATACCATCCCTACTGGAAATTGAAGCTTTGTATCCTAGATAAGGTTAAAACCCGTTGAGGGTTAGTGACTCAAGAGATGAGAATAATGTAAACTTAACAAGTTTTGGTGTTTACACAAGGGCAGCGGAACACAGTAGCTCCCTGATTCTCCACGCAGGAATCCTACAAGGGACTTTCCCAGGCCTATGGCAGTAGAGGTCTGCGTCGCTGTCGCCCATGGGGCAGGGCGTCGGTGCCCAAGCAAGCCTGAACCGGCCAAGACGTCGGGCACCTACTTATGCTCGCCGGTGGGAGGCCGGCTGACTAGGTCCATCAGCGGGTGGGAGAAGATCACCACCGACTGATGTGTGCTGGATGCTCTTGCCCAGGGACAGAGTTCCAACGCAGGTGTCCTCATATTCCAATGGTTCCCCATCAGGAGCTGCACATCCCTCAGCTCCAGGAAGAAGTGCAAGCCCTTTTACGGAAAGGGGCGATGGAGCTTGTTCCCCAGTGGCTCCGGGGCGCTCCTATTCCAGATACTTTCTGGCCAGAAAGAAGACTGGGGGGGTGGGTTGGAGACCCATATTAGACCTACACCATCTGAACAAGTATCTGAAGTCCCAAAGATGCAGGATGCTCACGTTGCAACACGTGTTCCGCCAACTGGAGGAAGGGGATTTCTTGATTTTAAAATTTGTTTATTGGCATTTTCAGTAATAGCAGTTACATATCTTCCACATTGTGCCTTAGTCATGTTCAAATGCAATACAGTTTACTTTTAACTTTAACAAACAACAACAACTGTCTCCTTAATAAGTTCACATGTTTCAGCTTCCCTCGTGCCAGGGGGAGGGGGAGTGCGGGTAAGGTCGATCAGTTTGCTCATGGGATATGGGAGGTGCTTTCCTGGGGCTCGTAGTGTCTTATTGGGTCTCGTTGGGTCTCCTTGCCTGACTTGCAGTGTGTTCGTTTCGGGGCATTGGCTCAGGGGTGGTTCGTCGTTAGTGGGGAGAAGCATGTGTCTAGTGAGTTCTTTCCATGCCTCGAGGGCTCTGCTGGACTCATCGGTAGATCTGGCCACACCTTCTTCCCAGGCCTTAGTCTCAGCCTGCAACCATCGTTCTGTCTCTCCTTGCCATGCTTTATATTGTGGTCCAGCTGTTTTTTTTCCAGGACATGGCTATAGTTCATTTGGCCAATATGCACGCTATGTCCATGAGTCTGACTGTGTGCTTTAGCTTGGCTAATCTGGGGTAGGTTCCCAGCAAGCACTCTTCGGGCGACCATTTGTATTTGGTCATGCCTGTTTTTTCGCATGTCTGTTTCACCTTTTCCCACAGTGTCTTCGTTTTGGGGCATTCCCACATCATATGAATTAGGTCTGCTTCCTCCCTCATGCACCAGGTGCAGTTTGACTGTTTGCTAAATTTGGCTATCCGTTTCGGAGTTAGTTCGATGCAGTACATTCATCTGTATTTGCCGGAATCGGTGGTTTCTTGACACCTCTTTGGGAAATATGAGCGCTCTATTCCACTCCCCCTCTGTCAGTTCTCTGCCTATATCTGTTTCCCATTTGCTTTTCATCCCCATGCTTCGGGGGTTTGGTGTATCGCTCAGGTGTCTGTATATTTGGGATATTAGCCTGCATCCGTCTCCCATGTTGTACAGCAGAGTTAATAGTGATTCAGTGTCCGGTTCTTCTGGCCATGTTCCCCATTTACTTCGTGCCGTGGCTCGGACCTTCTGGTACCAAAGGAACTGTCCCGGGTGTATGCCTTCTTTGTCCTGTAGCGTGGTAAACTCTCTAAAGGTGCCTTCTTCGTATAGATCTCCCCAAGCATAGACCCCCTTCCCTTTCCCATGATCTGATTTGGTTCAGGTCGGTGGCCGTTGTGTATAGATCTGCAAGCAGTGGGATTTCTGGTGCGTAAGCATTCTGCATATGAGTGAGTGTTCTCGCTCTGCGCCATATGTCCCTCCCCAGGGTGACTATGTGGGGTGTTACTCCCAGCAGCTTAGCGGGTACCCAGACCAGTTCTTTTAGGTGGAGCGGGAGACTCAGTCTGTAGCAGGGGGTTTTCATCGGTAGGTTCGTCAGAGAACCATTTAGATACAAAGCTGAGTTGGGCTGCCAAGTAATATTTTTCTAGATTCGGAGGCCCTGGGCGTAGGGTAGGGTAGGGTTCGTATCGACAGCGCTATTTTGTGCCTGTTTTTTCCCCATATGAACTCCTTTATTAGTGACTCCAGGTGTCGGAAAAAGGGTTTTATGATATAATAGTGTACATTTTGGAACCCATATAGGAATCGCGGTAATATAATCATTTTGACTATTGAGGCCCTCCCCATCATTGACAGGGGGAGTCGCGACCAAAAGCTCATGGACCTGCGTAGAGCCGGGAGAGCTGCCTTTGTGTTGTATTCATGCATCTGTGTGGGGGTATGCATTATCTGGATGCTTAGGTATCTGAATGTGGTGGTTTGCCATTTAATCCCCACCATCGGGCGTGCCTCCATGTCTACACGTTTCAGGGCCGCCAGAGGGAACATGCTAGATTTTGACTTGCTGAATTGTATCCCAGATACTTTAGAGTAATTATCCAGAACTTCCAGCATGGTGGGCACGTTGAGGTGTGGGTCTCTAACATATATGAGGACATTGTCCGCGTAAAGCGATATGGTGTGGTCTACCCCTCCTAGCCTTATGCCAGCATCAAAAAACTGCTTCCTAAAGTATATTGCTATGGGTTCCAGCCCCAGTATATACAGCATTGGGGATAGCGGGCAGCCTTGCCTGGTCCCCCTTTGTATGTCCGAGGCTTCTGATACATGTTTCCCAGACTTCACTCTAGCTCTTTGTCTGGTGTATAATATCTGAACCCATCTAATAAACCCAGGTCTGAAGCCGAATCCCTTGAGTACGGCCACAAGCCACTCCCAATAGATGGAGTCAAACGCCTTTATGGCATCTTGGCACATTAATGCATATGAGCTTCCGTCTTCATCAGTTTGCGCTATGATGTGTTGTAACCTGCGCAGATTCATTGATGTGTTTCGGCCTGGTATAAAGCCGCTCTGGTCGATGTGTATTATGTCCCCTATTATTCTGGACAATCGCTTGGCTAGTATTGTAGTTAAGATTTTCGCATCGTAATTTAACATTGCCAATGGGCGGTAGGAGTCACACAGATCTGCCGTTTTGTTTGGCTTAAGGATCGGGACCACTAGTGTTTCCCTCATGCTTTCGGGCAGCACTCCCCTCTCATATGCCTCTTGGTATACCTTGTGTAACAGAGGTGTAAGGGATGGCTCATATGCTTTGTAAAACTCTGAGGGCAGACCGTCCGTGCCAGGCGCCTTGCATGTGGCCAGGGACCTGATGGCTTCTGTTATGTCTTCAGGCGTGATTTCAGTGTCTAGCATCAGAGCTTGTTCTGGGGGCATCTTGTGGAGCCCTATCTCATCCAGAGTATCAGTGATCTGTTCTGGAGGGACTTGTTCCTCATGTGAGTAGAGTTGTGCATAGAAGCGTTTAAAAGTGTTGTTTATGTTCTGCTGCATGTGATGTGTGTTCCCTTCCTCATCTCGCAGTGAGGTGATGGGGTGTCTAGGGTGTTCCCTTCGGCATAGCCAGGCAAGCAACCTGCCCGGTCTGTCCGCCTCTGTGTGCATTCTATTTGTCTTGGCCGTGTAGTCGAGCTTTTCTAGTCTACTCCACGCCATATCATTTTCCTCCCTGAGTTTCCGAAGTTCTGTTTCCCTTTTACGAGCCCTTGTGGGCGCTGCTTCCAGCTTTTCTATCTCCTTCTCCAGCTGATCTAGGTCCTTCCTGAGCTGTCTTTTGATTCCCCCTGCTTTTGCAATGATTTCCCCCCTTAACACTGTTTTCAGAGCATCCCATACTGTGCTGCTATGTTCTACACTTCCCTCGTTAATTTCTATGTAGCTGTCTATGGAGTCTTGTAACTCCTCCCTAAAGGTTGGGTCTTTGAGAGTTTCCGCCGGCATTTTCCACATGGGAATCGGGGGTCTAGGGCCATTGTGATTCCATGTTACTAGAAGTGGGGAGTGATCAGATATGGTTCTTCCCAATTATTGCGCTCCTTCCACTTGGGGGGCAAGTGTTCCCTACCTATGAGGATGTGGTCCAATCTCGTGTATAGTTTATGTGGGGATGAGTAGTATGAGTATCCTCTTAGTGTTGGGTGTGTTTCCCGCCATACATCTGCCAGGTCCAGCCTGTCTATCATTGCGGTCAGTGCCATTGTCGCTGCTGATGGGCCCTTCGGGTGGGGAATGGATCGGTCTAATGCCAGGTCACATACACAGTTAAGATCGCCCCTCCATATGAGCAGGCTATCTCTATGTTGCACAATTTTGGGGTGTAGAGAGTCCAGGTGGGCCGGTATATTGCTGTTGGGAAAAAAGGAGTTCATTATGCATATTTCTGTCTGCTCTTTGTGCCCCTATAGCATTACATATCTCCCCTCCGGGTCTAATTCTGATTTAGTCAGGCGAAAGGGGAGCTGTGGGTGTATCCAGGTGTACACTCCTCTGGCATATTTGGAGTATGTTGTGCCGAATCCCTGCCCTCCCCAGTGTGTTTGGAGTTTGGCCAGTGAGTCCGCCGTGCAGTGGGTCTCCTGTAATAGCGCTATCATCACCCCTTTTCTGTGCAGATAGGTCTTGATTCTGTTTCTGCGGATATATGTCCCCAGACCTCGCACATTCCATGTCAATATTTTAATTGCCGTTGAAGTCATGGTGGTTTAAAGCGGGCATATTGATCGCTCTGTTCGTCCCTTTTTTGTGTCCATGTGCATGGTACTGGTGCTAATGATTCCTTCCCTGTGTGGGACAGGGTGCAGGCTTCCTCCTCCCTCAGTTCATCCCCTCCCCTCCCTCTTTTCACTTTCGGAGACTTACCAACAGTAGTAACGTCCATTCTTTTGAATGGAAACAGCAAACAGTGCAACTTTAAACTGCCCTCAGCAGTTGCTTCCAACTTGCAACGCTCAGGGGGTCCCGAGCCTTCCAGGCCACTCCTGGCCTTCCGGATCAGGATGCGTGTACGTGGATTACCTACACAGTGTCCGTAGGGGTGGGTCGCTTTTTCGTGCTCGTGTGATCCTTCGAGTTCTCGTCCGGTCCAGCTTTCGTCTCAGTATAATTCCGCTGTAATTTCATTGTCTGCTTTGGTGGCTTCGCATGGGGGGGGGTCTCACTGTTTTCCTTGTTGCAGCGAGTAGGGTGTCATCCCATTTCTGATCTCGGTGGGTCATCTTTGCCATCAGCCAGGTTGTTATGTTCCAGCCACAAATTTGCTGCGGCGGGATTCTCCAAGAATATCGCTCTTCCTTTGTGGAGGACCTTGAGGCGTGACGGGTATAGCAGCATGTATTTTAGGTTGAGTTTCCGTAATTGTGCTTTTATTGGAATGAAGGAGTTCCTTGCTCGCTGCACAGTGGGTGTATAGTCCGGATATATGACTATTGTCGAGTCCTTCCGTTTGATTTCTCCTCCTTCTCTCGAGTATCGTAGTATGGTTTCGCGATCACGGAAATTCAAAATTTTGGCTATAATTGGCCTTGGGTGTGAGCCTGGTGGTGGGCGTTTCTGAAGGGATCTGTGGGCTCTCTCCACGGAGAACCCCTGGGATAGCTTCCCTGGGCCTATCTCCTGTAGTAACAATGTCTCAATGAATTTGGTCGGGTCTGGGCCCTCCAAGTCCTCGGGAACTCCTAATATGCGAATATTATTTCGGCGGGCTCGGCCCTCGTCATCTTCTGAGCGCGCCTCCAGCCTCGCCACCTTTTGCTCAAGGTCTTGTACTTTCGTTTTCAATTCCTGGGTAAACTCCACTGTGTCTTGTAGCGTATTTTCTGCCATCGTGACCCTTTCAGTGAGGTTGCAAGCATCCTGACGCATGAGCTGTATGTCCGATTTCACCTCCTCTATCTTCCCCTCCACCGATGTGCGGAGGGCCGATATTGCCTGTAGGACCTGCGCATGTTTCAGATCTTCCTGCTGGGGGGGTTCCTCCGAGGTTTCCTGGGCCTGTTGTGGTTGTCTCTGGGGTTTGGCCGTTGTGAAAGAGTCCATTGTGACCAGTTTCAGTTTGCCCTTGGGGGGTGACATCTCCCTCCCGGGGACCCTTCGGTGGTCTGTTCCAGGTCTTGATCCGCAGGTTGCGTGGCCCCCATTTACTGCTGTTAGTGTTGTGGATCCGGTGTTGGTTTGGTGGGGTCCCTGGGCGGGGTTCCCTATCTGGCCAGTACCCAGCCGCTTAGGTTGTAATACGGGCTTCTCTGCTTCAAATCTTGCTCGTTGGTTTGTGCTGGTTGGCTGTGTTTCAATCTGGTTTTCAAGTTGGTATTGGGCAGGCCTTGTCTTTCTCAGTGCCCCAGCCCCGGGTGCCTTATGTTTGCTTGAGGCTTGTTCAGTGGAGGGTATCCCCGTGGCCGTGTGTCAGGCGGTGACAATTGCCCCTTTGGCTATCCTGCTGCTGCCATTATCTAGGGGAGGGCATTTGCCTGCCAGTAATGTCCAATGTGTGGTTGGCGGACACCGGTTTTCTGGTAAGCTGGCGGTCCTCAGCCGCTTTCAGTGCAGTCCCCCAGGGGGGTCCCCAGGCCACTCCTGTGCCTTCAGCTACTGCAGTGATGCGTTCGTTGTGGGCTGCTTTGTTAGGCACAGGCCCCCCGCGCCTTCCCACTGTCCAGGGGCCAAGATGAAGCAGGCCCCCCCCCCACTCCCAAATGCTGGGTGGTCGTGTGAGGCGAGGTCGGGTGATCCCGTTAGAAAATGATGCGGAGGGGTCCCGACCCCGTGTGCTGTGTTATGTGGGTGTCCGTCGCTCTCCTCTGCGCTCCTGTGTCTCCGCTCAGCCGCGAGCCCACCCGGACTCACCTGCGCGTGGGCGAGTCAGCGTCGCGGGCACAGCTCCTTGTACCCTGCTCCCCCAGCCTCGGCGGGCGAGTCTTCCTCCAGGCCGCGCCTGCGCATCAGTTCCTCCGCGGGGCTCCGCAGCCGCAGCGGTCCCCAGCTCCCGTTCTCCCTTCTCAGATGTCTGCCCGCCTGGGCCGGGATGCGGCCGGTGGAGCAGGCGGCAGGCGGCAGGCAGCAGGCTCGTCCGTATCAGCGCCCCCGATGGCCTTGGGCCTAGGCTGATTTAGTTCAGCTCCGCTCCGGTGGGCGCTGCCATCTTGGAGTCCCAGGGGCTCGGGTTTCCCGTTTTCTGGCGTCTGCTCTCCGATTTTGCCCCAGATAGCTGTCGAGTGCCGGCAATCGGTTCCCCTGCAATATTCTGCTTTTGCCTCGTATTGCAGACCTGGAATTGGTGATAATTATTCGTTTAACGAAGGATCACGGACGGAGCTCTGTGGAAGCCTGTCCTCACGGCATGCGTGCTGGCCACGCCCCCCACCAAGGGGATTTCTTGATGTTGTTGGACCTAGTGGATGCATACTTCCATGTACCCATCCACAGGAAACCTAGAAAGTCTCTATGGTTCGTGGTACAAGGCCAACGCTACCATTTCAAGGCTAAACCCTTAGACTTAAAGTCGACCCCAGGGGTGATCACAAAATGCCTTGTCCCGGTGGAGGCCCACCTGTGTCTGCAGGGCATACATGTATACCAGTACCTGGACGATTTGCTGATATGCGCCCACTCCCAGGAATGGGCTGACAATCACATGAAGGAGACTGTCCGGCTACTGATAGAGTTGGGGTTCTCCGTAAACTATCTGAAGTCTTGCTTAACGCCATCGCAGAACGTGCTGTTGCTCGGCACCATACTCAACACAGTGGCTTGCCTGGCATCCCCCCTCGGAGGAGAGACTAGTGGCCATTCAGAGGAAGGTGCAGCGACTGTTGGCGAAAACAGCCACGGTTCGGTCCATCAAGTCGTTGCTGGCCATGATGTTGTCTTGCATCTACCTCGTCCGTCTCTTCAGATTGCAAATGCGACCCCTACATGAATTCTCGGATGCGCGTTGGATACAAGTGTACGGGAGTTTTGCAGACATGATCCCTCTCAACGAGGAGTTCTGGCGGACGATAGAGTGGTGGAGGTTGCGCTCCCACATCGGCCAGTGGACAGGATTTCAAACACAGCCATTCTAGGAGACGGTCACAATGGACGCCTCTCTGGAAGGTTGTGGATCTCACACTGGATGTCTACACGCCAGAGGTCTGTGACTTCCGGAGGAGAAGGATCTGCACATCAACATCCTGGAGCTATGGGTAGTGTTCTGGACCTTCGAGTCTTTCCTGCCATCTCTGAGAGGCAAGGAGATGAGGATCTTCACAGACCACACCACCACCATGTTCTACATCAGGAAGCAAGGGGGCATTCGGTTCCCAGCGCTCTCCAAGGAAGCTCTGGACTTGTGGCATTGGGCCATCGGACAGGGGATGTTCCACATCCAATTCCATATGGCAGGTTCCAAGAACACCATCTTGGACTCCCTTAGCAGGGAACTGCGCTCCTGACATGAGTGGGGAACTTCGTCAGGATCAGGTGGACTGCCTGTTCATCAAATGGGGCAGACCAGGCAGACCCCTGATTGATCAGTTTGCCACAGCAGCAAACTCATAGTGCCAGAGGTTTGCCAGCAGATTCCACCAACCTAGGAGCATGCGGGACACTTTCTCCTTCCCGTCGGGAGGTCTGTTTCTGTACACCCCCCGCCCCTCTGTTTCCTCTTCTGTGATCAGCACACACAATGTCAGTGCAAGTTGATACTCCTCGCCCCAGTATTGCCGAGGCAGATTTGGTATCCAGACCCACCCAGCCTCCGTGTCGCCTCCAGTCAAGTTGCCGGTACTTCCACATCTGCTCAGCAGAGAGAGAGGCGCAATCCTTCATCACGACTCAGGATCTCTGAACCTGAAGGCATGGCTCCTGCAGCCTTAGCGTTTGGGGGTTACGAAATGCCAGTGGACTGCAAGGAGGTCTTCGCCAAAGCTAGGGTGTCGTCCACTACAAAGTGCTATGGCTATAAGTGGAAGCTTTTCTCTACTTGGTGCCGGTCGCAGAAGATTATCCCTCCTGAGGGTCAAGGCCCGACTGATTCTTCCATACTTGCTTTTCTTGGCAAAAGCCGGTCTGATTCATGCATCCATCAAGTGACACCTGGTGGCCATCTGGCGCTACACCACATCCCTGTAAAGTTCCTCGGTGTGGTCCCACCGACTCATCAAGGGGCTTTTTTGATCTTTCCCTCTGGTGAAGGCGCCTCCCCGGCATGGGAACTCAACGTAGTCCTGAAAAGACTGATTTAGGGTACCCTTTGAACCTATTCATCAGTCCAAACTCAAGTTTCTCTTGTGGAAGACCGTGTTCCTTGTGGTCATCACCTCGGCCAGACGAGTGGGTGAGATCCAGGCCATGTGCAGCCGTGTCTGACTTTCCACGAATTGAGGATGGTGCTGCGTATGTACCCCACTTTCATGGCGAAGGTCCCGTCTGAATTCAACCTCAACGAGCCTTTGGTGTTGCCTGTTTGCTTCCTGAACCCTTCATCACCGTCGGAGAGGAGCTTGCATTGGCTGAACGTTGCTCGGGCCTTGAAGTTTTACACGGCATGCACAAAGTTTTCAGAAGACTTCTCAATTGTTTGTGAACTTTGGACCTGTAAATCATGGGAAGGCCTTGTCCAAGGCTTCCATCTCAAGATCGCTCTCCGCTCATCATGCATTGTCCTCGGCTGGCTAACCGGCCTCTACCGGGCCGTCCGAGATCCCACTCCACCAGAGTGATCGCTGCAATGACGGCGTTCCTTTCTGGTGTCCCTGCTCGATATCTGCAGGGCTGCAACATGGTGGTCCACGCATACCTTCACAAAGTTCTACTGTGTCAACGGGGATTCCAGGGTCGGCCAGGCAGTGCTACGCAACCTGTTGCTTGAGGTGAGTCTGTTCCAGGGATAAGTGTTCATTGCTTCTGTTGAGCCTTGCCACCTCCCGTGGTTGTATAATGTGTACTGCTGTGTATTTGTTATTCATGAGCATGTGAATCCATGCCAGACCCCATGCTGGAGAAGGTTTAAGTTAACTTACCTGTAACTATTGTTCTCCAGCATGGGGTCTGGCATGGATTCACATGCAGACCCTCCCTCTAGCCCCTCTGCGGCTCTTCTTGGCCATGCTGCCACTTTACGTGCTTACCAAATCTGAAGATGGCTGCCAGAGGTGGGGCTTAAGGAGAGGGCTGCCATTGGATGGGGGTAGTATGACCCAGAGGACAGTGATTGGTTTAGAGGAGAAATACAGTTTTAAAGTGAAAGTGACGGGGAATATTCATGAGCATGTGAATACATGCTGGAGAACAATAGTTACAGGTAAGTAACTTAAACCTTTCCTAACTCGTTGGTCCTGGACCGGGTTTCAAAAGTCCATCATTTGTTTCTGGGGTGTTATCTTGTTCACTGTTCTTCGACCTCTCCCTCCGGGCCTGCAGTTGGTGATAAATAAGAGGCACTAGCCATCAAAGAAGGCACCATATTCGTGCATTTTATTTCCACACATGTCGGAGGTAGCATGGGCGTGTATCGGTGCCCTAGTGGGAGGAGTCGGGGGAAGAAGCATGCACCGTCCAGTAACCACCTCATGGGGCATTAAGTGGTGGTCAGATCCGGGGTGATTGCGCAGTGTAAACAGGGCTAAGGGCAAACAATGGTGCCATCCCTTTATTAAGGTGTATTTTCTTTTTACAAATCTTTCTTTGAGAAGGCTGTTGAGGCACTCACAAACCCCATTCACTTGCAGGTGATAGGCACAAGAGCATTTGTGCTGTATCCCCAATAGAGTTGTGATGTGCTCAAAAGTCTAACGAGGAATTTCACGGCTGGGTGTGTACAGGGACCGGCTTCGATTCATCGGGAAAATTGACACACAACCACTATTATATAGCGGTAGCCCTGGCACACCTGGATCATGTCTATGTGGAGGTGTTGGAAGGGCCCGATTGGGCGTGGTATGGCTCCTCTCACTGCACGCAACGTATGCCCAGCTGTATAGTTTTTACAGATGACAACAGTTTTCCATGAATGCAGCTATATGCTCCATTATGATTTGGACAGAACCACTCTTCCCCAATGTGTGTGGCAAGTACATCCTTACTCAGATGAGTATGATAGTGTAATTGAGTGAGCGCAATCTACACTAATGCTTTTGGAATCACTAGCTTGCCTGTGCTCTCCTTTCGACACAAAGCATCAGTGGGCGGATATTGAACATGCCCTTCTCACTCATAATAATTTCAACTTTATCAGTACCCTTTCCTGAAATGCCATTATCTGTGTGGCAGGCTAAGGTATTATAGCCTTCCTTTAGAATCATTGCGCACACGAATACGTGTGTTAGAAGGTGTGTCAAAGTCTGTGATTTCTGATGGTAGCTGCACCGCGTCCATGAGCCTGCCCAATAGGTGCACATGCTGCAATGGTGTGCTGTCAGCACCTCAGAAGCCCCTCCTCTACCATCGTGACAGCCCAAAGTGTACTTGAGACATCACATATCCTGAGTCCAAATGCACTTTAACTTCCCGGTCCCTGCGCGCTTCTAATGCCATTATGAGAGCCACTAATTCTGCAGCTTGCACTGAAAAATATGAGGCAACCTCATGCTTGCAATTTCTTCAATTGTCCCATCTGTCTTTATTCCCGTATGTTTTTCTCCCATTGTCTGCTCTATTGTTGAAGACCCGTCAATATAAAGCACTTCTCACCCCCCTCATGTGGCTTCTCCCCCACTTTGGGAAGGTAGTCATTGTTGGGCAGAAACCTGTGCAGTTCCCTTAGGGACCACTGCAAAAAGTTTGACTACAGGAGTTAGCAGTAAACCCAATTGGTAGCAGTCTGTACCACCCAGATTTACCTGGTAGCTGTGGCTGAGCAGTCAGACTTCTCTCAAGAAGAGTTAGGCAGTATATAGAGTATACACCATAGGGCTAAAAATACAGTAGCACAAGCAAACACTGACCAGAGCTTTGGTATAAAAGTATATAATTTTTTTTTTTAAAACACACTTATAAAAATACACTGGCACTAATATGTCAAGCAAGTTCAAACACAGTCACTATAAGTATATACACCTCCCTAGTTAATTATTCGACAAGTCTAGGTTAAAACACCACTTATTTAGCAAAACAGAGGTGAGCGCGTAACCGTAGATGGCACTCCAATAATTTGTTTAAAAAGGGAGAGAAAAGGCAGAATAGGAAAATAACACAGTACAAACACTTTTAAGAAACTGCAGCAAGTCAAGAAAGGCAGGGTCTACTGTATAGCAAAATGTTCATAGGCCAGGCCCACTCTTGGAGTGAGCAAGGCGGAATGTGCCCAAGATCACACAGTGGAAATGCACTCAAAGTCTTTGCAGGAAAGTCAAAAAGAGGTTGGATCAAGTCAGAAAGGTAATGTTAGCAGGTCCAAGGTCACCACAGGATAGAGAGTCAAGGATTTACGGGACACCTTGGACAGTCTGTTACAAGGGAGACCAGGCGGGACACAGTACCTGAAATGGTGAGAAAGCTCCAGCGGGGGCAGTTGTTCCTGGCAGCGGGTGCAAGTCGGGGCTTCGTCTAGGGGAAGAGATGATCTCGACGTGGAGGAAAGCTGGAGGTCGTTGTACTGCCAGGGAAGAAACCAGCCGCGGAGTTTCTCGGTTAAAAGGTACTACCCTTTTATTTGTGGTAGTGGTGAAGCGTGGCTATCCGGCCCCCGGGGTGCTTGGCACGGACGGTTCGACCACGAGACGATCCAGGAAGGCAAAAAAGGCGAAGTGGTTGGTCCCACCAGCTCAAAGGGAAAAAGACTCTCCTGGAAGAAGATCTCCTTTGTCGTCGGGAAAGTGGTGAGTTTCGTAGAGCAAGGCTCCACCGGTGGGGTCGTCGTCATTCTAGATGGCTCAGCTTCTCCCTTCTTTGGATTCTTTAGGTCCTGTGGCGACTTCTGAAGTTCCAGTCCCCAAAGCCCTGCTTTTATGCAGCAGAACCCCCATTCATCAGCCTAGCTGTCACTCAAACATGCTAAGTGGTGAGCCGGGCGGCTCACCACTGGGCCAATCACACAAGAGTGTGACTTGAGTTGCCAAGGCAACTCAGTCCAGGGTGCCTAATCCCCCTCCCACACATACTGTTGACCCCAGACAGAGTGGCACCATTTGGAGGGCTTCTGTGGAGAAGCCCGCCAAAAAGTGGAACAAAGGGCTCGACTTGGGTTAGAGTTTCAGAGGCGAACACAAACGCCATTTTAAAACCGAGTCCTGGCAAAAAGACCCAACCGGGGAATAAATATTAAATAAATAACCCGGCGGTATCTTTAACATTGCACCAAAAAGTGGTGCGTTTAAAATGAATGGGAAAATCCCATAGGAAATATTCTGGTGGAATATTTCGCGTGGTATCCACTGCCACCAGCCAGAAACTCGACAAGGGGGGACTGGACAGTGCCCCCTTGGAAAACAGACCCAGGGGCAATCGAATTACCCCTACCAGTACTTCCACAATATGATGGTTTGTACTGGTTTCTGTTCATAATTTGGGACTAGTAAAGCCAATGGTGACTTTACATGCCCTGGGAGACAGTAGTCCGTCCCAGGGTATGGAGTCTGTTTGGGGGTCACTATGACGCCCCTGTGTTAATGCACTGAGGGTGCTGTGTAACACACTTACCAAAAACACATGAAGCCCTATGGAGTAAAAGACCCCATAGCCCATAACACATTACATAGTCAAAGGACATTGTCAAATCATGCCTAAGAGTGGGAGAAAAAGAGTCTCGCTCTTAGCAGGAGAAAAAAATAAACCCCAAAAATCCAGCAAAGCTGCTGGGGGACTCTCTAGGTTTGGGAAATTAGCCTTTACAGAGAATTCTCCCTAACAGTCATACTGTTCCGTGCACGTGGTACAGTAATGTACATAGTCTCCTTCCTCCTGTGGTTCGGCTAGAAAAATTGCTGGCTTTACAGTCCTGCACCATACCACCTCAATCGCTGAATTTGAGATACTTCCCTCGTATCCCCAAGCTCTCTGCATCGTCGGCGTACTCTTGGGACTTTCAAGGATTGAAAGGGGAGCATGCCCCATGTAAATACTTGACAGATTGTCTGCTGCGAATTGGGCAGCAGCCAGAGCTTGTTTGCATGGATAATGTCCTCTCATCACTGGGTCTAAACGTCTACTATAATAGTCCAGTCTCTTGTGCCCTAGGATAGTCTTTGGCGTGACTACCGCAGTCATCACTACTCCATTGGAGAACAAATGGAATTCGTCATGGTAGCCCGTAATCCCCAACACTGGAGCTGTGCATATTGCTTTTTTCTGCTCCTCGAGTGCTTCAGTCATTTCATGTGTCCATCGCAACTTGCCACCCCCTCTCTGTGCCTCCCTGAGTATGCTTAACAAGGGTCTCATATATGTACTATAGCCAAACACCCAGGCTCTGCTATATTTGCAGAGGCCCAAGAATGGCGGCGTTTCTCTCACTGTCTTTGGCATTGACGTCCAGCTGATCGCCACCGCCTGTTCTTGAGTCACTTTTCGCCCTTCCTGCAATATCATTTGTCCGATATATGGCACTTCCTTCTGGCAATATTGTAATTTTGTCTTGTCCACCTTGTAACCCTTTTCTGCCAATACTGTCAACAAGTATACAGAGTCATTTCGACACTGTGCCTCTGACTTGCTACAAATCAAAATGTCATCCACCTATAACAGTGCTCTCTAGCTGTATATTGCCAAGACCCATCTGGAGGACCCTATTGAAGATGGAGGGTGACTCACAATACCCCTGTGTGAGTCTTGTGTTTCCCCTTTCGGTTTCTATATAGGAACGTGGTCAAGTCCTGTGACTTTTAATCGAGCGCCATAGAGAAGAAGGCATTCTCAAAGTCTATCACTGTGAAGTGTGTCCAGCGGGATTCTGCACAGAATTGTTGCTGGATTACGAACTAACAGGAATTCTGCTTCAACGATTTGGTTCAAGGGATGCAAATCCTGAATAAAACACCACATAACCCAGTTGTCTTTTTACAGGGTACACTGTGGTATTGCACTGCGATTCTGAGGGTACCAGAATGCCCTGCTTCACCAGCATGTTGATTCTCATAAATACCTTGTCTGCTTCTTTTGTTAGGGGATACTGCCTCGCCCTTTGTAAAATAGCCCATGGTTTGAGCTTTATTGTGACTTCCCCTATCCCTTTTAGTAGACCCACCTCATAGGGGCCACTGATCTATAAGACGCTCTGTACTCGCCCCAAGTCTTCCTCAAGAAATGGTGGTGGCTCTTCTCTGTAATGTATTCTCACCCAGTATGTAATGCTTATGTCAATTATCTCCTCGTGATCTGATCGATCGTCCTGAGTTCCTCATCTGTCACGTCAGTCAACCTGTAGCCCTCCCCCACTGCAATCACTGTACTCCACGATTGTCCTGTGTCGTCAGTCCCATGCAATGCTATTCTCTCGTCTCTCACTATGACTGCCTCCAGTTCTATTGGGATCTCCTTTCCTTCCTGTTCATCTAATGGAATCTCTGGTCTAAATAAGAACTTGTTGGGTATGCGGAACAGAGCCTGCCCTGTATCCCTGGGAGCCATGCTATCAATACTTCCACATCTAACACAGGGAGGTGGAGGGTGGTTGTGTGGAGTCTCAAGCATACCCTCATATAAAGGGGCTAGCCCTTAAATTTTCAAACAATAGAGCTTGTGACTCCAATTACTGTTTTCTTGTATTTAGGGGAGGCAAGCCCATGCCATCAACCTCTTTACAACTTTAGAAAATAACTTGAACATTACTTCAGTAGGTAGAAAAATATACATATTTTAATTATTATACAATGGTACAAAAAAGTTTTTATATAAAGTCATGCTTCAAGACAATTCAAGAATATACTTTTAAAAGGCTAGTGTATTGCTAAATGTCCATAGAGGACACGTTAGATTCATGGTAGCAATGTGTATAGCTCCTTCAAAAGAAAAGCCCATTGGATTAATGGCTTAAACGTTGAAGTGGCTTGTGTCGTGCAAATTCACAATAACATACCCAAATTCACCACTCTTCCACTTCACTCTCATTCATACCGTTCTCATACTCAAGTTTTCATATTCATTCCAACATACATAAAATCAAACATGGTTAAAAAAGCCCAACATGTTTCTTTCCTAATATTTTCAGGGTTCAATTCCTCGGAAATTCATCAGGGGCAGCATAGATTGAGGTTTGTATACACAGGCAGTTTTTTAGTGCTACTTTTGCTAGCCTAAAATGACACAATGGCATTGGTGGTCCATTGGGGTTGAGGTTATTCAAATCTTCTAATCATGGAAGAGGTGTAACGATGGCTAAAAGACGTATCTTCCCCTACAAGAGAACGGTTAAAAAAATCAAAAATCAATGTCAATTTTGAATTTTGGTTTCGTTTGCGATGGTTAAAAAAAGCTTGTAAATAGCTCAAGAGGGTTTCGAAGTAGACTTTAACTAGGCTCATTCCTCTAGTTATAGATTGTAATTGTATGGAATGCTACCTGTTTCTAGTTGGTGGACATTCAGTAATATATCTCCCAATGGTTGATGGCACTAGGGTAACCTTTGATAAAAGCTTACTGAGGGAATCATAAACCTTAGCTGTTGGTATCTAGTAAATTCATTATGAATATTTATTAAATATTTAGACATTCTTATGTTTATGTTGAGGGCTTTTCCATTTATACATATCCTTGTGCTGCTATCTAAATGGTTAAAAAAAAGGGGGGGGAGCCTGAGATGGATATTACCTGGGAGGGTTCCTGGTTTGCAAGTTACTTGTTTGTCTCTTTGATAGAATGGATTTCTTACCTTCTAAATGGAAGAAGGCAGAACCGTTGTTGGCTGAGTTCGGTTGTTCTTGCGTGGTTGCTTCTTTTTTTATATACCGAGTTCTTAGCTCGGGATTAGCAGCAGTGTCGTCCTGCCGAAAAAAGTAAACTGGGGAAACCGGCATAAGGCTAAATCATTCGTTAATTAGATGTCCGAGGTTACTTTAGGTCTGGGAAGCCAATCGTAAAATTACCTTAATGGATGATTAAAGGTTCTAGTCTCAGCGTAGTTGGATGTAAGAAAAAAATCTCGCGTTACAGGATTCTTGTCTCAAGGTGATGGGATATAGAGGAGCATCTTGCACTGTTGGGTGTCTAGCGTGATTGTCCTGCTGTCATCCGGGTTTGTCTTTCTTCCAATCTAGTAATGCAGCATAATGGGGGAACACAATGGGGAATAAAATGTTAACAGGGAAAGGCTATAGTGTGACTTGTGCCTTAATTAAGGGGAAATAGAGTGGTGTAAGGGTAGAGAAAGATATGCCGAACAAGTCATCAACATTGGTTAATCCAGCTCTATTCATCCCACTTTAAAATATGACACTGGATGTGTTGAAACTGCTGTGTTCCAGCATATACGTATAAACCAAATATGCTTACCCGTGTGATAGCATTGGGCGTATATCTTCTTGATGTCTAGTAAAGTGATGTGTAGTGCGGCTGCACCGTTGAGGGTTATTCACACTTTGGAAAATTCCTGGGCGTCTTTGACTGCTCACAGTTTCCACTGGAGCGGTCACTTATGCAAGAAATTGCGTTGGAGCATTAACAGACTCTATAGAGAAGGGAACGTAGGGAAAATACTGAAAGGATGTGGATTCTAGCTTAAGTCTCACAGGGTACTACAGTGGCTGGAGCGATTGGCTTACCTGAATATCGGTGCTTCGAGAATTCTTGAAGCGCTAGAAAGGGCAGTCAGTTGTTCGTGCTCTATCCTCGAGGATCATCCATCTGGAACGCCATTCCTTTTCGTTCGTCACCACGTCGGTTAGTTTGCGACTCGTTGGTTCATTTCAGGGTTGTCAGGCTACTTGTTAGCCAATCATAGTGTGTCGTATGTTGTGCAACGTCTTCCGTGTACCGCGTCACTGGAAATGGGCGTTTCTTTTTCAACCAATTGTGATACGCCACACCCTAAACCGAATATTCCCCTCTCAATGAGTCCGGGGAGCCGAGGGCGACATGCGCGTCTCTATCATTGTCATGGCAACACACTTCCTCCATGGGTACAGGTCAGGCATCCTAACGATCATGTATTCAAACTGATTTCATATTTGTATTTAATACAAGTTATTCAGGACGGCGAGTGCAAGCGAAAGAGGGGGAGGTTATTAGTACTATTTGGAGTATAACCTCAACCTGGGCACGGTAGCTTTCTGTTCCACCAAAGTTAATTACAGTATGTCGGGGCTGTTGTGGTTTCTGGTTAACTCTCATGCACATTAAAGTGTGTAGTTCGTCCATGTCAACTGGGCATGTGGGGTTATCATGATTAGGAATATGGAGACATAGCAGTATACGAGGCTATGAAACGATATAGGGGAGGTTACAATGTGAATCGTATATATTGTCTAGCCTCTTTAGGGATGTCTGCTCTATGTCATTGTTTTCAGACAATAGAGGCAAGAAAAAAAGCTACGTCATCCAATCCATTTTCTCGTTTAGATCCGTGTTAATGTTTTCATCAGGAAAATGAACTCTAGTTCTGTCTTAGAGTAAAAGTTTGTTTAGATTCGTATCTTTCCCCTGTTTAAGTTTGTATATTAAAGACCATATCAAGTCCTGTATTCTGTAGACATGTTCTATCCAGTGGTCCACTCAGAGAGCGTTCTGAGTTTGATTTTTCACACAGTTTTGATGTTCACTTATGCGTAATTTTATTTTTCTTTCAGTTTTGCCTATGTATATTTTCTTGCAAGGGCACCATATGGCATATATTACCCAACTGGTGTTGCAGTTAGTATGGGTCTTTTGTAACTAAGGGGTTTGAAATCCGATGTCTATTGAGGAACTTTTCTTCGTGAAGGCACAGCATGTGCAGTGTCCACAAGGGAAATGGCTGACTATTTCTTGTAAGCCCCATTGTTGTCTTAAAGTTGGAGAGGTTTCTGGTTTAAGAGTCACATCATTTCGGCTGATCTGTTCTTCTTTGATATTGCGGCTCTGTCTGAAGGCTATGATGAGTTTTTGGATGGGTTGCGGGCTATTTTCTAGGATATTCCAATTCTTGCAGACCAGTTTCTTAATTGTGTTGGACATGTGGCTCTAAGTATTGACGAACACGATCCATTCTGTTTTGGTTTTTCCCTCTCTGTTTGAATTCCAGGAGTGATTCCCTATTGTTGTTCTCTGCCCTTTTCCGAGCAGTTTCAATGATTTTCTGTGGGTAGCCTCTCTTTAGTAGATGTTCTTGCATTTGATTAGTCTGATCTTCTAGAGCTGTTCCTTTTTTAACCTGAGAAATTGTCCCAGTGGAAGGTTGTCTCGTACATGTTTCCGTTGAAAGCTGGAGTAATGTAAAACCACATTTTTGCCGGTTGGTTTATTAAAGGGTTTTACAAACAGATTTTTCAAGTTTGCATCTGGCGTGATTGTGATGTCCAGGAAGTCAACCGACTCTGTGCTATATTTGGAAGTGAATTGTAAAAATCTGTTCTGTGTTGATCCAACCTAAAAATTCATCCAACTCTACTGATGAGCCTTTCCAGATGAGAAAAATGTCATCAATGTAGCGTCGCCACATTCTGATGTTTTTATGGTAGGGGTTTGCATTAGTCATGATTTTGCTAGTTTCGAAGAACTCCATGTATAGGTTAGCTACACTTGGGGCTAGTGTGGCTCCCATGGCTGTGCCCTGTATGTTTGAAAAACCTAAAATCAAACAAAGTAGCTTTCCATAAGTGCCATTTCTGCGCACCAAAGAATAAATGATATGGGTGTTTTTATGACGGTATGGTCTCTGAGCAGTTTCTCTTCTAGCATTTCAAGTGAGGGGTATGCTGGTGTATAATGCCACCACATCTAGGCCTAGCAGAATTTCAGGGTCTGTGGATCAAACGATAATCCTTCCACTTCTGCAATGATCTGAGTTGTGTCTAGGACATGAGATGCCATCTTTTTTACTAGAGGTTGTAAGAATTTGTCGGCAAACCGTGATAAGGGTTCTAAGACAGTTTACTTCTGAAACTATTGGTCTGCCGGGTGGTTTAGTAAGGGATTCGTGGATTTTAGGTAGTACATCGAATTGGGGGATTTGAGGTTTATCCTTGACCAAAAAGTCTGCCTCTTTCTCTGTGATCCACCCTCTTTCTTCGGCTTTAGTGACTTTGTTCGAAATAATGTTCGCTAGTTTTAAAGTTGGATCTTCCGTAAGGGGTTGGTAGCAGGTCAGGTCCAGAAGTTGTCGATTGCATCCCGTAAGGTAGTCTTCATGGTTGAGTAGTACTATTGCACCACCTTTATCCGCTCTACGGATTATGATTTTACGATTATTCAATAGATCTTTTCTTGTCTGGTTTTCAATGTTGCTAGTGTTGTGAAACACAGATTTCTTTTGAGATTGTTCCAGTTTCTCTAGGTTATTAAGTACCCTGTTTGGAATACATGGGCTTCAGTGCTCTGTGCATTCGTTGGAACACAGAAATTGGATTTATTCTGTAAACCTGATTCCGAAGGTTCTGGATCATAGATTTTATCCTGAAAATATTGATGAAGAGGAATCTTTCTCATTAGTTGATGGAATTCCTGGCAGAAAAGTAGGGGATTGTGTAGGTTAGTAGTTACAAACCCCATTCCCTTCTCTAATACTCTCATTTCCACCTGGGTGGGTTGATAATTCGAGAGCTTTACAATAAGGCCTGCATACTCCTCGTCACTCAAGGTTCTAGATCCCAAGCCTCCGGGCTTCTCTCTAAAAAAAAGATTGGCCATTGCCCCTTGGTGCCGAGTTACCTCTTGTTTGTCCGCGATTGGAATCGTTTCTTCCTCGGAAATTAGTTCCTCTATTTTGTCTCGGGTAGTTTGTCCTTCCACAGTTCGTTGTACCTAAGCTATGTGTGCTGCCATCACTTGAGCTAAATGATGTGGTGTTGAAAGCAACCTTTTTCTGTCCTCGTGTGTTGTTTATTGTTGTGGCCTGTAACTGGCGTTCTGCCTGATAGTTTTCCTGGGTATAGGGAAAAGCTTTTTAGTGACTGAAATTGGTCAGATCTTTGTTCATTCAGCGTACCCGCTCTTTTAAGGTGTCTTCTTTAAATGCGGTCATTTCGGTCATTAAACTATTGAGTCTTTTTTTGTAAAGTTCTAATGGTACCATCTTTTTAATTTCTTCCTCCAAGGTGTTAAGGTCCACAAGGATTTTCTCAGTCATCTTGGTGGCTGTATCTATAATCAGAATCAGCCAGTCACGACCACATTTGTTAGCAACATAGCTCCATTGGAGGACAAAATTAGGGTTATCAAGAAAGAGTTGTGGCTCGTTTCGTACCACTAGTTCTGGCGGCAGGGTCCCCTTGCGCAGGTACTCTAGCATTATAGAGCCATGTAGCTCGGTCCTGATTGGTCATTTTGTAAGGTTACTAAGATCATCCCAATTGGTGATGTTAGTCGTGGTTTCGGATGACCCCCCCGACCCCCCCAATAGTGAGGCTTTCTCTAGAAGGTCTACGACATATTTGTCGTTGTAGCTTTGGCTCCATATTGAAACAGCTCAGTGTCTACTGTCACCCCCCTCTGGACCATCTTCCTGCAATATGCCTGAATGGGTTTGCTCCCGTTTATATAATGAATTCCTGTGTTCGAGCACATTATCTCCTGGTCTGTGAAAGAAATGGGTATGTTAAGTCGGCTCATCATGTCTCTACCCATTATGTTCACTGGTGTCTGTTGGGAATATAAGAGTGGCATGGTCAGCTCATGTTCTCCTATGGAAAGAGGTTTGTTGGTAAAAGGA
Organism: Ambystoma mexicanum; assembly: GCF_040938575.1. NCBI lineage: Eukaryota > Metazoa > Chordata > Amphibia > Caudata > Ambystomatidae > Ambystoma > Ambystoma mexicanum. Next base: position 1,245,042,277 of record NC_090922.1, on the reverse strand, counting down.
ACCAAGGATGTAGCCCCAGAAAATCCCTGCACATTCATGGTGATGCCTGACATTGGGTGTTTCCCCTTTCCTAATACAGGACCGAGTTGCCCCTGTATCCATGAGAAAGTAGAAGGTCTTGTCACCTATTGTCACCGCTATTCTTGGTTCCTCAGCCGAATTAGGTGTGATGGATAGCATTTAACACATCAAATCTCTCTGTGGGCTGTCCTATTGCGTATATAATTACATTCCTGTCCCTGTGAATGGATTGCCTCCTACAACAGTCGCTTCCCCCAGCTTTCGCACAGGAGTCGGTATCGTGAAGTCGGCATGTGTCGTGGTTATGACGGTCTGATGTGCTGGTTGTGATGGCTGCATTTGTCCCTGCATTTGTGATGCATGTGTCATGGGCTGATATGGCTGCACTTGTATGTCTTGTGTGTACGTCTGTCGCAAAGCCTATGGCTGCGCTTGTGTGTGAGCCTGGGCATAATAAGTCTGCTCTGTCTGATATTGTATTGTATTTATTGTGTTTATATAGCGCTTTAATCCAAAGCGCTTTACATTATAACAACAAAATACATAGAAATGTATAACCGGAGAAGCAATTTACAATCATGAATCAAACCGATAAAACAGTAAGTAGAGCAATTAATCTGTGAGGGAAGAGGGAAGGGGTGAGGAAGGGAAGGAGGAGGGAAACAAAGGGTATACGGGTGAAGATGCAAGGAGGAGAAGGGGGCGGGTAGGGAAATGTGAGGGAAGGAGAGAGAATGGTAGGTGGGAAAGGTATCAGGGCGGGGAATGGAGGAGAGATTTCAGGGAAGCACGGAATGAGGAAAAGGTAGGGTTAGAGCGGATTGAGAGAGGTAGGGAGTTCCAGTACAGGGGGGCTAGAAGCTGAAAGGAGTGGAAAAGGGAGGAGGCACATGGGGAAGGAGGGACGGTGAGAAGGAAGAGATCAGCAGAACAAAGGTAGCGGGAAGGAATGTAGAAAGAGAGGAGAGATAAGGAGGAGCAAGATAAATGAGAGATTTAAAGACTATACAGACAAAATGAAATTTAACTTGGGAGTGAAAGGGAAGCCAACCAAGGTACGAAAGCGAAGAAGAAATGGGAGTCATGAGGGGCAAAGAGACGGAGGGTATGGACGGCTGAGTTTTAGATGGCTTTGAGGGGAGCAAGATGAGAAGCAGGCAGTCCAAAGAGGAGCAATAGAAGAGGCGAGAGAAGATAAGTGAGGAGATTACAAGTTTAGTGGCATGGAAGGTGAGAGAGGAGCGGACTTTGCGAATATTGAAAAGGTGGTAGCGACACGCGCAAGAGGTAAGAGAAATATGGTGGGAAAAGGAGAGGGAGGAGTCAAAGTGAATGCCTAGATTGCGAGCGTGGGCAGAGATGGGAAGATTAGAGGGGGGTAAGTGATGAAAGGTGGAGGAGAGGGAGGGGGAAGAGTGTTGGAGGGAAAGAATACGACTTCAGTCTTATCAGTATTGAGAGAAAGAAAGCGGGATGACATCCAGTTTTTAATGGCAGTAAGATGGGAAGAGAGTTTAAGGATGAGGTCAGAGGAGAAGGAAGAGGTCAGAGGAGAAGGAAAGGGTTTGGTGTCATCAGCATAGACATGGTGAGAAATAACAAAGGAAGAGATGATGGGGGCAAGGAGAGAGGTGTAGAGAGAGAGTAGGAAAGGGCTGAGAACTGAACTGTTGGGTACGCCGTACTCCAAGGGGAGGGTAGGCGAGGAACAACCACCCCATGAGACAGCAAACGAGCATGAGGAGAGTTAAGAGGAGAGCCGGTTGAGAACAGAGCCTTTGAAACCAAAGGAAGAAAGAGTGATGAGAAGTAGGTCGTGATCAACAGTGTCGAAGGCAGCAGAAAGGTCAAGGAGGATAAGGACAGAGGATTGTTTAGAGTATCGAGCGGAGAGGAGGGAGTTGAGAATATAAGTGAGAGCAGTTTCAGGAGAGTGTTTAGGTCGGAAGCCAGATTGAGAGGGGGGTAGGAGGGAAAGATTAGTGACAAGGGCTTAGAGCTGGGAGTAGGCGAGGCGTTCAAGTAGTTTAGAGAGGAATGGGAGAAGAGAGACTGGACAGAAGTTAGAGGTAAGAAGGGGATCAGCAGAAGGTTTCTTCAGAATAGGTATGATATTGGCATGCTTGAATGCGGAGGGGAAGATAGCTGAGGAGAGGCAGATGTTGAAGAAGGAAGTGAAGTAAGGAATAAGAGGGTAGATCTTCGGGATAAGGAGGGTGGGGAGTGTGTCAGTTGGGGCAGACGTGGGATGGGCTTTCGACAGAAGGAGGGACACATCAGAAGGGGAGACGGGCGAGAAGTCAGACATGCAGGCTGAGGGGAATGGGGAGGGGGTCGGGGGGGAGTAGGGAGAGCAGTTAATGTTTTGACGAAGAGAAAGAATCTTGGAGGAGAAGTTCACAAAGTCAGAAGGAGAAAGGGTGGATGAGGCTGACGAGTCAGGGGTAGGCGGGGAGAGAAGAGGAGAGAGGGTTTGAAAGATACAGTGAGGGTGCGAGGCTTGGGAGTGGAGAAGGTTAGAATAGTAGGAACATTTAGCAGAGCTAAGGCATGAGTCATAAAGAGAATGGTAGGAGACATAGGAGGTTTGGTTAGATAGTGAGGGAAAATCGAGCCAGTCGCTCGAGACGACGCATGGAGACGACGCATGGAGAGAAGTTGAATGGAAAGCCATGGTTGAGAGGGTTTACGAGTAAGACGGAAAGAGAGGGGGTAAAGTAGATCAAGAGTGGAGATAGAAGAGGAAAGAGTAGATTGAGCGTCATTGGCCGAGAGAGAGGAGAAATCGGGGAGTGGGGGGAAGAGAGGAAGAGCAAGTGTTGAAAAAGAGAGACTGACTAAAGTTGCGAAGGTCACATTGAGAAAAGAAGGTAGGGGAGGTTATAGGAGAAGATGAATGGGGAAGGGGAGAAGGAGAGTAAAGCATGATGAGAGAGAAATGGGTAGTGTACAGACGGTAGAGGAGGGGTAGGTTGAGTTGAAGATAAGATCAAGAGCCAGAAGAGTCAGTAGGAGAAGAAATGAGGGGAAAGGAGATGTGGGTCAAGGATGGAGAAAAGAGGGGAGGATTGAGGTAGGGAGGTGAAGATTAAAGTCGCCGAGTACAGTGAGAGGAGAGGGGGCGGGAGAGATAAGTGAGAGGAGGTGGTCGAGGTCATCGTAGAAGGAGGAGAGGCGTCCACGAGGCCGATGGATGATTAGAAAGGAGATTGGGTGAGGGGAAGTAAAAGATTTGTATAGGTATTCAAAGGAAGGGTAGGTAGGAAGAGGCACTGAGTGTAGAACAGGGGTGGGATGCACCATAATGGAAGAATGCAGCACCAAGGTAGGTAGAAGAGAGGCATTTAGGGTGGAAGAGGAGGCCAATGCCACCGCCATGACCAGAAGAGCGAGAGATATGAGAGGAGGAGGAAGAGGATGTGGTGACGGAGGCAGGGACAGTAGAGTTGTGAAGGGGGATCCAGGTTTCGGTTAGACATAGGAAATGAAGGTTAAGAAGAAAGAACATGCCCAACACCGCTGCGTATGTGGGTTGGTGCTGCATTCTTCCATTCTGGTGCATCCCACCCCTGTTCTACACACTTGAGATATGTGGCCGGTTTGCCCACACACCTAACATTGTGCAAGACCCTGTTGGTCTTTGCTGTCCCCCATGAAACCCCTTTGCTCCCTGTTGCCTTTGATACCCAAGCCCTCTTCCCCTGAGGTGCCCCTCCTCGTCCCCATGAACACTGATTCATATCCCCTCGCCCTTCAAAGCCTTCCCCTGCTACTTACGGTCTATTCTGTGCACTCGTTAGCATTGCCCCTTCCATTGTGTACTTGGATCATTTCTTCTGCACTAACTTCACTTCTTCCTGTTTTCTTTCCTCATGCTTCTATCTCGCATTCTCTTGCATTAGTCTACAGTAGTGCACTATGTTTAGCTGAATTTCTGACCAAGGCTTAGCCTCCACCCCCACTAGCATCTTAAGCTGCTTTTTCACCTGCTTGGGCAACCCTTGACTTACTATGTGGTAAAATAACCCCACTGTTTTGTCCGACGGCTCACTCTGCTCCAGATGCCATCTCTCTTGAATATATTGAAGTGGGTCTTCATCCTCCTGCATTTTGCGTGCCATAATTGCGCTTATATCCAAGGTGGCTGGATAGTGCACCCTTAGAGCTTGCCTTACGACCATTCGGCAGTTATTGAACGGCGCACCATCGTGTCCTGTGTCCTGTGCAGTTACTCCATACATCGTCAGCTACCTCCCCAAGAATGGCCTAAAGTAAACTCTTCATGCCACCCACAGCTAATGTCGTTCCTGCTGTCAGTCTCTCAAGCTTGTCAATTCATTTCCCAGTCAATGATGGTAACTTGCATCTTAAATTGTCCTTGTCCATTTGCTACCATGGAATATACTAAGGCCGCCCACCACCCTTCTTCAAAAATGGAAACTCTGTCCGTCTGGTCCCTCCGCCCTGTCTCCCCATGTCTTTAGTGGCGCTGAACGCCCTTGCCATCTCTCTCTGTTTCCGTCCTGGCAGGGCCCTGAGCCTCTGTGCATATGGAGTGATATCATTTGCGCTGCACGATCCACCCGTACGATGCAGCAGTCGAACTTCGATGGTCTCCTTTTCTCTGTCCATGTCTTCTTCGCTTCCCCATATTGTGTCTCTATTAGAGCTTGCTTCCGTGGAGCGACAAGAGGGTCTTTCCTCTTTATCGTCCTCCCTCGCCTGTGAATCCTCCTTTGACCCCATGGTCCCGGTACTACTGTCACTGTCTCCTTATCTCAAGTCCTCAAAGCTAAGCCTCCTTTACATTGGGTCTTCCTGCTGCTTTCAATGGGAAATCCCATGCCCCCCCACCAATGGCCCAGTAGCTCTCTTATCTGGCCCTAGGGCAGCCGTGTTGTTTCTCCTACTCCTGTAGCGTTCCCCTAACCTTCTTCGTATTCCCTCCCCATCCTCATCTAAATGTGGCATGTCCGTCTCAATCTCCACTGCCCTTAAAGAGCGTCTCTCTCTGCTCTCTTCTCTATCCTGCTCACATCTCTGCTCCTCTTCTTCCCTGCGTCAGCGTTCTTTAATGAGTCGCTCGACTTCTAACCTCCTTTTCCGTTTCTTTATTTAAAATTACTTTTCCTGCTCTTTTTCTGCTTTCCTCCTTGCTATGTCCTCTAGCTCAGTTTTCTTTTCTTCTTTCTCGTGCTTCTGCTCACTCCCTCTTTTCGCAACCTTTCGCTTTCCTCCTTCTCATCCCTTTCCCTTCTATGTACGTTCTCCATTATCTCTGCCCATTCTTTAGCTTTCTCCTCTGCGGCTTTACTACTATGTCGTTCCTTCCCCATGTGCCCTGTCTCACTTGCGGCTTTCCTGTCCACTTTGAGCAATAGCTGTCTGCCAACCCGTTCATTCGGGACCATCATTTCTTGGAACTTACAAAGTCCGGTCTTCCCCAGGTCATTCTCCTTTAGCTTCACTTGCAGCTTGCTGCGCTCCTTACATCCGCTGCTGATATCTTGTGTTACTTTACTCGCTTGCTTTGGGCCACTAAGTGCATCTCTGCCGTTATATGCTCGAGGTGCGAAAGTGGGATTGGTGTATCCCGCCGCTGCTTTTACCTCCTTTACAGGGTAAAATCCCTTTATTTTCTGTTGCTTCATCTACGTCTGCAGTTTGAGGAGGAGGAGGAGAGGGAGCCGAGGGCGCCGAGGGCCCTTCGCCATCCATATCCCATTGACTCCGCATCCAATGCCACTGGATCGAGTCCCTGTCCTCATCCTGAAACATTTTCTGGTGACATCACCAATACCTTAGAGGAAAAATGTTCGATGCCTGACCCTTCAGCATATATGTCCACTTATGCAAACACAACGACAAAACTGACGTAATACAAACACAGCTGTTTTCCGGCCTTACGAACATGGTAAACCATTAAGTCACATGGTCCCTCTTCTGTAGCGTCCCCATATAGGAATACATGTCAGTGGTATAAATCAGGAAACCACCTTCCGTGATATAAGCTAGCTTCTCCCGCTAGCGCCTATACACAGGTAAACCATATATGATCATCCATGAACCAAGGTAAATTGCCTAACTCACAGGATAGCCATTATATATTATTTTTCGTTTTTTCATCTGCAAGTTAAGCTGACTGTCTAAAGAATGCGTAATCCTTACACAGAACAAAAACCGCAAAACACAAAACATCAAACAGTTCCCCCTATTTGCCATATAGCCAAGTCTATACTTGCACTCTGTGGTTCACTGAAACCATTCGGACACTGACTTTCCCACAACCTGCACCTCTGCCGTCCGGTCTGCTAGGTGTCCCACTGGATGCGGGCAGGAATTCCCTCCACAGGCGGCTCCTGTCGACTTCTTCTCTTTTTGGCCACGTGTAGTTTTAGGTATCGGTTACCGCGGGTCACCGTGCAGCCCCTCGGGCATGCAATGGGATAATGTGGCTTACTGGTGAAAGGTCTTAGCAGCCATCCCTCTGCTGCCACTTGTTGTAGCGCAGGGACTCTATAACAGTCACCCCAATTACCAGCAGAGACCCACTCTGGCCCTTCAAAAACTCCTCACTGCAATAATGGACGCGTCAGCTATGGGGCAAAGTTTACTGTCTTTATTATCTAACAAAATGACAGGAATCACTCTAGAAAAACATGAATTCTCCAGGGTTATCTTCTTCGGAGTGGGTGTCGCACAATTTTATCCAGGTATGACGTCACAAAACCAAGCTGCGTCAGGCATTCACATTGTTTTTTTTAGGTGAACTAAGTATATGTTCTAAAGGGGTTAATTCTAGTATTGGTTACCCATATCTGGTGGCCCCTCATGGGATGACCTCTGCATGTTTCAATTCACAATGTTACAGGGTCGGTCACAGGGAGATCATTGGCCCCTGCAACATATTACATCTTCATGTGAAAGGTGACTCTGGATTGGGCAGAATGGATCCTCCCAGCCCTGGGACCCTAGACGGTTACCAGGCTGAGTTTACCTTCTCAAGCTAATGAGAATGAACAAGGTGGGGCTGCGTGTTCCCTAATGTTGGCACGTCTGATCACCTAAGCCTTGAAGAGTGCATTCAGTTGGCAGTTTGTGAGAAACACTTTTATCTTTCCATCTTGTATTTGGTGGGAACAGCGTCTCTCCGTCCACCTCGAGTAAATAGGCATTGTCCTGTTCTTCCTGGTCATGTGTGTAGAGACCACGAAATGGCGCTCTCTTGCCTGTATTCATGCAGATTTTACTCTGAATTTCTTGCAGGTGGCTGATCGTCTTGGTAACCAGGACCTTTCCTGTCTCCACTCGTCCTTGGCTGGGTGCATTGTTTCTGCTTGCCTCTGGCTGCAGCAATCGTGCCAGCCCTTCCATGTGCTCGAAGCTTGCCTCTCCATCCTCATTCATTTCAGTGGGTTGATAGCTTCCATATTTGTCCTTATGACGTTTCCATTTTAGCGACAACCAAGCATATGCAAGCTTGGTAAATGTATACTTTAGCGTCTTGCGGTTCAGCTTTGGCGAAGAATGTGACTATATATAGAGAGAGATGTACGTGTGTCTGTCATCTACCTGCATGAGTCGTAAGCATGTGTTTCATGTCTATATGCAATGAGCTAATGCATGTTCGTGTAGCTTTGTGAATGGATGACATCATTCATTTCTTGATTTGTGGTCTGTCGACTTATTCGATGGATAGCTTCTACATCTCCTCCCGTGTCTGAGAGAGTAACAGATGCACCTCACTCTTAGGCCTTTCACTATCGTGTCTCAGTCTTCGGGCTGAGAGTCGTGCGGGTGTCATAAGGGCCATACTTGGACCTCTGTCTTCAGTAGTAGCGAGGGAGGAGGGTGTAGTGGAGGAGAGTGGAGAGTGGAGAGTGGAGGAACGGTGGAGAAGAGTAGTGGAGTGGTGAAGCAGACAGTGTAGTAGTATAAAGGAGTCAGGAGTGGAGGATCAGTGGGTGGAGGCCTAAAAGGAACAATAGTCATCCAAAAGGACAGTGGAGAAGAGGAATGAGAGTAGAGGCGGGTGGATTTGGAGGAGGAGAGTAGTGCGTGGGAGAGGAGAAGGTGTACATGGTAGAAGGAAGACAATCGAGGAGGGCATATGCAAGGCATAATTCCATACTCCTTTTAGAATACTAAGAACTGGATAGAGTAGGGAAAGTTTTAGGAAGTCTGTGAAGGGGTTTACCTTGAAAAGGCTTTCTGTTTGTAGATTCTCATTTCCAGTGTAAGATAGATCTTAGACAGTGGGTGTTGTGAGAAACCTGACGGTGTCTCACCTGCTAGTCCCCGGGGGTCTGTCATCCAGGTGGCCAGGACACTGCCACTGCTTTTTGGATCCAGTTCCTGGGGGTGGACCAGTGCGGAGGATCACCTGGATGAGGGGTATCGGGGAGTGGAAGTGGGACACCCGACGGCAAGATGCGTATCCCTTTCCCTGTAACACCTTTTCCCCATCCTACAAGCTAGGATACTTTAACTTGACCCCCACCCCTTTTCTGACACAAACGCTTTCTCACAGACAGCTTGCTGTGAGAGAAAACGGACTAACCCCTGAGCCGTATACCTGACCTGTCCCAATACAATGGGCAGGCAGGGTCAGGCAATTACTGATCCTTACACACACCCGACTTCCATCACACTTCCCCACACGGATAAAAGGCGGAGCGCGAAAGCACACTCTGAGCAAGGCAAAGCACACGAGAAAGCAGCAGTTCCAAGATGGCAGTTTAATACAAGGAGAAAGACGGCAAGACCGAAGAGAGTTGCAAGGAAGGAAGTGCCCTTGACCTTTTCAGAGAAAGACCGGTACATGAGCCTTCGAGAATAAGAAGCGCAAGACCTGGAATCCAAGCTGAAGAAACCTGCATTGTGTGTCAGAGGCTCTCACGCGTCGATAGCCAAAGCGGGGAGGATAGTTTTCCGCTGTGGTACTCTCCTTGGCTCCGACAACAAAGCAGCACCCGTGAAGTCGGCACAGCCGATGAGTTGGGGAGACTGATACCAGACCGGCCTGTGTTGAAGTCAAGGTTGCAAGTGCCATAATTGTATGGCGAAAACTGAAGAGAACAATGTGTGAAGCTATGTGCCAAGCGACGCAAATATAATTAAACAGCAGATGAGTGACTGAACTTTTGAATGCAAAACAGGTATCGTAAAAAGAGTGGTCCCGCGCCATGTGGGTGTTCATTCGAAGGTCTCTGTTAGGTTTTAAAAAGGAATTGTGAAATCTAGGTGGTCCTGCAACGGGTCAAGCCAAACCCTGTGCACATTCGAAAGTCTTCGATACATGATGCTAACTGAAATTAGTCCGAACCCGGCTGAGGGAGAATAATTGTATTAAGAAGGGGATCTGAACCCGGTTGAGGGGGATCCAGGGTGAACTGTGAATCACCCGAGAAAGAATATCCTATGAACATTGTGAAAGAGGATCTGAGCCAGGAAGAGGGCGATCCAAAGTGAAGATCGTTGTATTAAAGGGATCTGAGCCCCTGCTGAGGGGGCTATGGGGTGAATAGTGAATCACCTGAATTGAGTACTTGTAAGAGGAAAATAACTTCTTGTTTGTTTTGTCGTATCAGTCTCTCTGCATGAAGAGACATTGCTAGGCAAAGAGACTTGGGCACAGAAGGCCCTGATACTAAAGATTGAACTGTATCCTTGTGCTGTGCTACGCTCGAGTGAACCTCCTTGTCCCGTGCTGAAAACGTGGGGAGGGAGGCCAACTGCCTGAACATCCTGACAAATCATGTTAGTGAACACTTTCTTTTTCATAAACACTACCCGACACTATTTGTATTTAGAGGTAAGGATTGGCAATAGTTTTTTTATGTTTTAGTATAGGCCCTTTTATTTTGAAAAGACACCCCTAGGAGTGCGTTATTTGATGATGGTAGCTTGCTCCCACCTTTAGATTTAGGATTACATAGGTGTTTATCGTACCCTTGTAGTTCAATAAAACACCCTTGAACTGTGGTCACTCGTGTCGTTCTTACTGTTGATCCCATGCCTTCCTTACAGTGGTCAATATTCACCATCTACTAACCTGGGGTAAAAGATGCCTGGGTTAGGGAGGAGGTGCTTTACTAGACTATGGAGAGAGGGACGCTGATGGGACCCCTTAAAGAGCAAGTACAAACTGCGGTGGTAGTGCCCCAGGCAGCAAAACAACAATGTGGCACCCTTCCCCCGTGCACCCCTGGTCTTGCAGGGGGGGGGAGATGCTGCGTCAAATTTGTCAAAGGGCGCCAATGCGAAATCATCAGTGCCCTATTGTTAAAGGCGCCCAGCTCCCGAAAGCAGGATGCAATTAATTTCATTAGGGTGCCAGCCGCACCTTCTCCCCCCATGCCAGCCCGGGGGAGACTTAGAATGACTCTCCTGTGCTGGCGTGGCGGGGGGGGCTAATGGCACCCTGGACGGTCGCCCAGGCGGCACTGCCCTAAAGCCGACTTTGCTTAGAGTGTCCTGTGACATACGTGGTGGCTCTTATTGCAGTTTTTATCACACAAAAATCTGCTTGCCAAAAATAATGTTTACTTCAATTAACCATGACATCCAAATGGCTTCATGTTTTCTATGACAAAGCGAGTATTACGTGCTAAACTATTTGAATCTCCAGTGGGACCTGCTGTGTAGTGTTTGTTATGCCACTGGCGAGGCTTTGTGTGTGTGTCTGCAGAGCCTCGCAGGGGGTTGGAAGTGACAGTACACTACTACACTACCTCGCTGGGACAGACCGAAAATACCCTTTTGGCTTTATACAAGTGGCAGCTGGTGTAAACGGGGCCACATGCCACGACACAAAACACCCATGCAGGATTTAAAATTCCCAAAATATAATGAATAAACAGTGCTGCATTTATACTAAATACAATGTGTGAACTTTTCAGACCCGACGTGCGTTCTTTTTTCTTTGAAGAAAGTTACTTGTGCCATGGATACAAAGCTAATCGGTAATGAATGTTGTCCAGTTTGGCGCCAATCAGAAATGTATCATAGGCATTGTAGACATTTCAAGCTAGTCGTGCCATATGAGTTTGTCGCCAAACTTAGTAAACATTGAAAATCTGTGTTTAACTTATGAAGATTAATCAACTTAGTATTTCAATCTTTGGGAAACGGATTGGGTAATGTAGTCTTTTTGTGTCTGTATTTGTTTAAAAAATAAAAATAAAATTCTGCTAAATTTCGCTCAAATGTACACAGTTTTCGTCCAGACCTGGAACTCATAACTTACTTAGTTTGCGAATGAAGTGGGAGAATCACTTTTGAATTCCCTGCGGTTTCAGTTTTCTGAGCGGACTCCATGTGCTGTACTCTGTTCCACTGGAAGTAATGAAGTGAGATCCTCCACAGAATTAATTTAGTTTCAAAGTGCTGAGCTTGGTCCATCTAACAGAGAATAAATCTCTGTCCTGTGTTCACGTATTTTAATAATAGAGAGTAGGTTGGCAGCAAGCGAATAACCTTACCAAATCAATATTCTACTTTTTTCATTAGGGAAGGCAAATTGAACATATAGATATAAAAAAGCCTTCTGTTGGAGGTCTTGGATTTAGCGTGGTTGCTCTACGGAAACCAAATGTGGGAGAAGGTGGTATATTTATCAAAGAAGTGCAACCGGGAAGCATCGCAGACCGGTAAGGATCATTGTATTGTCTTTGATGAAAAATGTGTGTTATGTTAAGTACTGCATTTTAAGACAGTCTTTGTACGAAACTATGAATAACACCATGAACACTACACTTATGCACAATCAACAAACATATACACCTCTATCAAATAGCAAGCAATTGACACTCATTGATTAAGAATGTAACATGTTGCATCGTGTTGTGTGCCTTCCCAACTGGGCGCCCAGGAATGAGGTGCTAACGTTTTGGGCAAAGCCATACCAGCTGTGATGTCGGGTCCCTGGTAGTGTGTGGGGCCCGACCTTGGGGGTAGGCCTGGCTTAGTGCGCCGCGCGGTGCGCAAAATAAGACGCGACCACACGTTTTGCTGCATAAACCAGGACTGGAGTTTTAACGCCAGTTCCGGTGATTCCTTTATTTCCGGTGTGTCACGTGACCTGGAAATAACTGGGCACGTGACACCACATTCCTCCCCAACTTGGAGGTGTTTACACCACTATTAACAACAAACATTAGAACGGTACCGTGCATTCAAACGGACTCTGAGTTCATCTTGGCCGGGTTTTCTGTAGGTAAACTCTGTCCACCACGTATCCTTGGAGACGGGAGGACGGTCTGGGCTTCTCTCTCAGGAGGTAGCAGGTGTTTCCTCACTCTGGCATGTCCGCCCTTGGGAGCTCAGGTTCAGTCCTATCTTCTTGCTGGTGTGGCGTCTCGGGGTCTCTTGGCGTGGCATAGATTTTGGGTGATACTTGGTCTCGGGGCGTGCAAGGTGCCATTGTCTCTCTTCTTGGGGACGCTGGGCCCTCTTCCCACATGTCGGGTGGTACTTTCCTGAAGTGTGACACATTTCTTGTCACTGTTTCGCTCCCTCGGGTGGCGGTAACCATGCTGTGGTTTGCCGCACTGACTGTCCACGGTTGGAGTTCAATGTTGAGGGACATCTTCTTGGGCGTTGACCGGTTTTTGATGATGACAGTGTCACCTGGCGTTAGCTCTGTGACTGGCTCGCCTGGTAATACTTTCTTGTTCATTTCGCCTCAGTCGCATGGCGCCTATGGCCGGGATGTCAGGTTCGGGGGCTACCCACTGAGGGTGTATGGGAAGCTCTGCCTGTATGGGTGCCCCGAGCATGAGAGCAGCAGGGCTGATGCCTGTGGAAGAGTGTGGGGTTTGCCTGTGGGTCCTCAAAATACCGCTCTCAGCCATGGATGTCCTCGTTCTTTGGTGATGCGAATGACCTTATTGAGTGACCCCATGAATCTCTCGGCGTCGCCGTTTGCTTGGGGCCATCTTGGGGTGATTCGCTTGTGTTTTACATTTATGTCCTTAAAGAAGTCGCGCAGCTCTTGGCTGGTAAATGATGGTCCGTTGTCGCTCTTTATCTTTCTTGGAATTCCGTGTGTTGCGAAGATCTTTTCTAGCGTGAGGATTGTGGTCTCCGTGTTGGTGGACGCCACGTGTTCTACCTCAGGATACCTGCTGAACTCGTCAATCACCACGAGTAGATATCCTTCGCCGGCAATTGTACAGTGGTCCATGCTGACTGCATCCCACTGCTTGCTGCTTCTTGGGGCACTACTGATGGGTTCTGGGTTCTGGAGGCTTGGCAGGCTGCGCAGGATTCTACCAGCTCCACTACCCGTTGTTGTATGTTGGGCATCCACATTCTGGACTTTAGGTATGCCGTGGTTTTGACAATGCCCTGGTGTCCGCTGTGAGCTAGCCGGAGGGCTCCCTCCTCTAGTGATGCTGGCAGTATGATTCGGTGCCCTTTGAGGAGTACCTCACTCAGAACATTCATACACTGGTGCACTCAACATTCTCCTGGCTGCATCATACATCACATTCTATTGGCAATCACTACAGGCCAGTGACAAAGTACAAGACTATATATAACATCTCCCTTTCTTACCAGATTCAACCACAACATAACATCTCCCTTTCATACCGGAAGTACCCACGCGTGACATCTCCCTTTCATATCAGGTTCATACACACAAACATCATCCTTTCATTCGGGTGGAGGGAGGTCAGCCAAATACACATCACTCGCCCAGTCATAGATCTAAACACAACCAGAATCTCACACAGATGAACTACATGTAACAGATGGGGTGCTCCTGGCAGCACCGGAAATCTTAAACTAAAACTATTTGAGTGCACCAGTGTATGAATGTTCTGAGTGAGTCAGTTGGGGGCCTGAGCTGGAGTGAGTGGATGGCCGGTGGGTCTTCTCCTTCATGTGTACTGTACTTCCTATCCCTGTCCTTGTCCTGTCATCCAGACTACTGTAAATACCTGAGAGTAACTGGAACTGTACATATTGTACCAATAAAGCATACCTGGAACAACATCAGTCTCCACAGCTGGTCTGTGTGTCCCTTGTGACTAATAAGAGACTTTATTACATTGGCGACGAGGATGGGATAGGAAGTACAGTACACATGAAGGAGAAGACCCACCGGCCATCCACTCACTCCAGCTCAGGCCCCCAACTGACTCACTCAGAACATTCATACACTGGTGCACTCAACATTCTCCTGGCTGCATCATACATCACATTCTATTGGCAATCACTACAGGCCAGTGACAAAGTACAAGACTATATATAACAAGCGCCAGTTTCGTGCTAATGATTAAACGAGTTGGAAGCATTAACCCGGCTCCCGCGTATCATTGGTCTTGATTTATTTGAACAGCCTGATTATCTTTAATTGCTGCCTCTGACTTTAGTCGGAACCTAACACAACTGTTGCTTGTTATGTACGTCATACATGAGGAAACGAACACTGCTGCATTCATGACTACCATCTTTATTATATATTTGTGGAAACGTGTAGGTCCATGAATGGGTTTCTTGGCGCGTGGATACAGAGCGCTAGGTTATTAAGCCAAGTAACTGCGAAGAATCAATAAAGTATTCCACACTTACTCCTTTTTTCTCCCTCTTATTGTGGTACAGTTATTTTCAGATTATACGCATCTGCTGTAGGCTTTTTTTATAACGCATTTTTATTTTCAGTTTCGTTATTTGAAACATTAAACATTGCAGCACCCTCTGCCCCCACCCAACTCCTAGCCCCTCACCCGAGAAACTCCCCTCCCTAACGCGATTCGATTAGGAAGCAGGGCATTCGAGAATGAGTAATTCAGTTAATTCCCAGAATGCAAAGTCTTTCCCTGAAGTCGTCATGCAAGGACAGTACCAGTTTCCACTCAATTGAAAACTTGTATTTATCTCCCTGTAGCAAGTATGTGATCCATCCTAGGGAAACCAAGTTCCAGACCGTGGCAATCCATTCCTGCTCGCGTGGGGGCACTTTAGAGCTCAATTTTTGCGCAATAATGAGCAGTGCAGCCAAGCTCAAGATGTAGGCTTTTCACATATGTTTCAGCCACAACTTGCTGTTCAGATCGCATAGACCCAACAGCCGTTCCCTGCCACCCCTCTTGGCCTGAGTGGCAAAGATTTTCTGCCTATTGTCGTTGACTGACCCCCAGCAGCCTTGGGCAGCTCTCTCAGGAATCGTAGGGAACGGTTTGTTAAACATGCTACACAAACACCTCCCTTTTATCCTTTATCTTCCCCACGCTATCCATCGCCGATGTTTTGGGAAAACAAAGGCCGAGTATACGTACGTTCAGGCATTTAGAACGTCACTGCTCTTTTAGGAAGCGTTGGGGGGGTTTCTTTGGAAACGTGGACGCTCCGTGTTCCTGGGGTCACGTGTCTTTGCATGGTGATCACTGATATGGTCGCGTGACGTGCATACGCATATTTAGGCCCCGCCTCTCAGATTCACTTTGCTTCTGAATTTGCTTCTTTGGCCAAGTTTTGTGCATGACTTTTTGGCATTTGGAACCCGGCTTGTTTCTTGGATTTTCGCTTCTGGTTCCCCTTTCAGCTTTGGTTGCTGACTTTGGCTACGACAACTGGAACGTTTTACGGACTGCTTTTGGATTACGGCTTCCTCTGTTTTGGACCTCGACCGCATCGTTAAGACCCACGGAATTGTTATAAGGACCTGCTTGCATATAATTTCTTCTGCTTCATTGCCCTACCAAATTTCACCTGGAACTTTTCACGCAGCATTTCGGATTTGGCAATTCTGCATTTGTTTTTCTTATTGAACTTGAGACGCTCAATGGTCTAGGCGTCCGCGTGCCGTCGGTTTAGGTGGACTTGAACTCCCTTGTTGGATTGTTTATTTTAGGCATCCTCGTGCCGGCGGTGGGTAGGTGGATCATAATTTCTTGTTCTCACTTAATGGACATCAACGCTTCAAGCTCCCACACCATTTCTTCCTGGACAATCATTTATTTAAGGACTCTGCAACATCTCACATGTCGTAAGACCGTTCTGTTATCTCCATTCCAGTAATCTTCTTTTTCCTTGTTCTGGTCATTCATTCAAGTCCTTTTCTGTTAGAATTTAGACGCCATTTTTTCTTTCAATTGGAATAGCCACCTTTCTGCAGTTCAAGCTTTCCTTCCGGTACTTTATCATTAAGTATCAGATATTTGTTAACCCTCTGTCTCCTACTGTTACTAATTTGTTGTTCCCTTGCAGGTTGGCTGGTTCCGGTGGCGTCCACTCATCTTTTGGTCAATTAACCGTTCAGGGAGTTCATTTGATTCCTCTGATAGGTACATTCACAAAAAGAACTCGTCATCTACATGACGAGTTCAAATCTCAAGTCAGAGCTCTTCTTATTGGTCAAGAATGGGCTCTGTTGTTACAAGCTCCACCAAATGTGTGTCCAGTTGCCCTTTCCCTGGCATTCCCGTCGTCCGCTTTGAGGTACATTTGCACTAATCATATACCATATTCGCTGCCAGGACTCCTGGGATTTCAACTTCCAATTCCCTTTCCACACCATCATATAAGGAAGCTTCTCTCCCTCTGAGACATTTTCCAGAAGTTTATAACAAGCAGCCAGCCTATGGGAGCTCTGCCCCTCAAGAATTCTAAGTTCTATTCCTAATGGTGCCCTACTGGCAGCTTGGCGAGTGTCCCTGTTTGTCAACCAGTGACGAAGTTGTATATATCTAAACCGTTCCATCTCGGACAGCCCAAATTTCTCCTTACACTCCTGAAATGTCAGCGTCTCCTGATCCACATACAAGTCTCTAAGCCTTAAGGGCCCATCTGACTTCCAGCCTTGAAATGAGCTGGGGTTTAGTCCCGGCGTAAACGCTGGATTTTGAACCACGGGGGACAATGGACCCAGCCCCAAAGCGATCCCTCTTTGCGCACTTGCCTTGTCCCAACTTCGAAGCGTTGCCAGTGTCGTGGGCAACAATCCTCCCTGACAGCCCCGTGCCTCTTTGGGCAGGAAGGGAAAGTACTCCAACGGAAAAGGGGCAGCTTCTTGCTCAATTTCCAGCCATTTAGGGGTTTCCGAAGAGCTTCCCCAGGCAAGCATAGGTGCGACCTGTGCCACTCTATAGTAGTATGTTTGCTTTAAATAAGCCTGCATAGGTCGGGGTCAATTTAATGCCTAGGTAAGGAAGATTTGTGGGAGACCAGGGGATGGGAAAGGCCGCCCGCACCTCAGCCAGTGCCTCAGGAGATTCAGTTAACGCCATGCCAATCGATTTATTAGCATTCACCTCAAAGCCGGAGATTTGAGCAAATCGGGATCATAAATTCATCAGGGGAGGGATGGATTTAGGTGCATCGTTTAAGAAACATAGCAAATCATCTGCATATAACGCTATTTTATGGCATTGTTCTGCGAATTCAAAGCCCATGATTTCCCCACTCAATCTAACATGCTGTGCCAAGGGCTCTATTGCCAGTGCAAAAACTAAAGGGGAGAGGGAGGCAACCCTGCAACCCTGCCTGGTCCCCCTATATAAACGTATTTGCTGGGGTCCAATTTGCATTCACTTTAACTTTAGTAGAGGGGAGCTGATAATTGGAGAGGATCAACTTCAAGAAACTAGGGCCAAATCCAAATCTCTCCAGCACCAACTGCAAGTAACTCCAAGACATACTGTCAAAGGCCAATGAGCATCTAATGATAACAATGACAGTTTACCTGGTAGTCTAGGGGCCAAGGCTATCAAATCTATCACCCGACGTATATTATCGTCGAACGATTACGTATAAACCCCGTTTGATCTCTCTCTCTCTACTAACGTCGGAAAGAACCTCCCCTAGTCGCCCTGCTATTACCCTACTCAACAGTTTTGCATCTGTGTTCAATAAGGTCATAGGTCGATAAGATGCACATTCAGCCGGATTCTTTCCAGGTTTCAGAATCAGTATCGTAGTGGACATGGATTCCGAGACCGAACCGGTTGCCCAGATATCATTAAAGAGTTTTGTTAAGTAAGGGGAGAGCACAGCCCTGAAGGTCTTAAAAAATGTATTCGTGAACCCTTCGGGCCCCGGGGCCTTACCCAAAGGGAGGGATCGAATAGCAGTCTATACCTCCTCTTTTGTATTTGGCTCCTCTAACAGCTCTCGAGTTTCTTGGGGCAACTGTGGCAAGTGCGCATCCCGTATAAACCCATCAGCCGTATGCAAATCTGTTTGGTGGGGGGGCAGTGAGGTCCCTGAAATCCCCCTCTACTATACAGAGTTTATCCTTCTCTGAGGTAGCCCTGCTCCCATCCCCATCTAGCAATGCTTCAATCCTATTACGACTAGCACGCATTTTCAACGTAGTCGCCATAAGCCAATTGGCTTTATTTCCTTTAGAATAATAGTATTGTTTAATTCTCATCATCCTATACACTGCACGGCTCATGTGATGAGCTTCTAGAGCCCTCTGGGCTATCCTAACATCCCGTTTCAGCCTTTGAGTGGGTCTGCATCTATGGGATTCCTCCCTCTTCCGGAGCTCCAGCTCCAGCTGGGACTATATTTGTTTACTTGCCCTCCCCTTCTCTGCCGACAAAGCTATAATCTGGCCCCGAAGCACAGCCTTTGCAGCGTCCCATATCATCGTATAAAGCAGTTCATCTGTCTCATTCTCATTAAAATAATGGGAGATAGCCTCTGAAATACAAGAGCGGAACTGGGGATCCTCCAGGAGGAACTCATTTAACTTCCAGGGGCGTGTAGTGTGTGGCGAGACATTAAGGGGGGACAACGTTAATAGTACCGGGGCATGATCTGACAAGGCTTTAGGTAATATATCTACGCCAATTGTTGGGCTATAAGCTTGTCAGACACTAAGAACATGTCCAGTCTGGAGAATCCCCTGTGCACTGCCGAATAATATGTATAGTCTCGCTCTTCTGGATAACAGAATCTCCATGCCTCTATAAGGGAGTGCTCTTGCAGGAGCGTAGTAAGTGCCAAGTAATTCTTCTTGTCAACACTAGTTGGAGGGAGAGACTTGTCCATCAGAGGATTGACCACAGCATTAAAATCGCCTCCAATCATGATTTCACCTTCCGCATGCTCAAACAGGAGTTTGGATAAGGAGGCAAAGAACATGTCTTGCTGTGAGTTAGGTGCATACAGAGAAACCAGTGTCACCTTCCTACCCTGTAACCTAGCCACCACCAGGACATATCTGCCCCCCCCCCCACAACCCTCAGCGTCTTGCAAACCACAAATGGGGTCCCCTTACGAACCAGAATGGCCACCCCGCCTCTTACTCCCTGAAGAGGCGCAAAATTTCATGGGATATAATTTGTTATTGAGCCTGAATTCATCAGATGGGAGCAAGTGAGTCTCCTGAAGAAATAGGAGCGAGGAGTCTAGAGTGGCCATGCGGTGCATCAATGCCCTTCGATTAATCTGGGAATTCAACCCCTGCACATTCAGGGAGAGGCAGTGGAAATTCAGGTTAGTCATAGCCATATCGTTTTCTCCTTGGAGCGGGCGTCCATCACCACCCCCCCCCCGTTCAGCATGTCTAAGGGACAGAAGCCCACTCACCTCATTCCCCATCCACCTCACTAGTTTCCCATGGCCATTGAGCCCAAGTAAACCTCGTATGCAATGGGACTGGTTCTGATCAACCCCCAATTTCGAAATTTGTATTTCACCATAATGCATATCAGATACATATCAAAGGGACACATGAAACCCTGAGCATTCCAGAAGAGTGCAAACCCTGACACAAACCTTAAAAACTAGACTCCTTAAGTAACATAAAAGTGCAAAAAAAAGGACAAGAAAAATAAAAGGAATGAATAAAAGAACAAATGACCAACTGCTTGCCAAACTCTTAATGCAACTAATTTGAACAGCCACCCTTTCAGGGTAACAATAACGGGCATAATCCCTGTGATGGCCACCCATCTTTAGAACACTTCAGGGTCATCCCAACATGTCCCGGATTGTAGTAATCGCACGCATGGAGAGCGCACAAAGAAGCGCTATCAGGCTTTATTACATCTTTGCATACCCCAGCAGTCCACCAGCAACACCCTGAACAGGACCCAAGGCAAGCGGACATCATACCAGTTTTTGTGCGGGTGTCCCAACCAGTTCCTCTAGGGACGACCTCCAGCTGCACTTCGTCAGTCACCTTGTAACCGTACCCAAAACAGGGCAAAGGAAGAACAATTCTTATACCAACATAAGTACCCTGTCTGGGGAGCCCAGAAACTACTTCCAGCCGTTCCTTGCAGACGCCATTCACATATTAAGGCAAATACTTTCCGCAGAGAGGGGGAACCAGTTTATCACAACTTGACGAACTGTAATGCTGTCAGTCCTTCTACACTCTCTGAAGAGGCGCATGAGTTCTGCAGCTTGACTGTCACCGCCAGATCAGGGGGGAATAGTGTTTTCCTGTTCCACATCTTCCGATGCCTTGGGTGTTGTAGCTAAAGCCCGACCCCTGGGCTTTCGCCTCTTATCCTTTGGTGTGGGACTAAGAGCCAACCTGTTCTCATCGTCAGTGCCCTTGCCACCAGACGCACTAGCAATGTCTCGTAGCCACTCATCTGCTTCTCCCTCGGAACCGATGACGCAAGAGCGATTTTGATATTCAAACAGTAATCTGCCCGGGTATCCCCGTCGGTAGCGGAATTATTTCGCTTGCAGCCACGTGGTGACTCTCTGGAGGTGCCTGCGATTTGCCAGTGTATGGTGAGAGGTCTTGGAACAGAGGGATGACAGAGCCACGGAATTCCACCTTTTCTACGCTTCTAGCTGACGCCATTATTTCCTCCCTTTGCTGAAAGAAGTGAACTCTAGTCAAGACATCAGGAAGAAGGTTACGCTTTTGCTGAATAGAGGAATACACCCGGTGGGTCCTGTCCAGGATCTGTTCATCAGAATCTCCCAGGTTCAACAAAGTTTTGAAGAGAGCCCGCACATATTCAGCAAGTTCCTGATCCTGAACCTGCCTTGGCACTCCCCGAATCCTAATATTCCTCCTTGAGCGGTTTTCCAGGTCCGTTTGCTTGGTCGCCATTTCCTCCAACCTTATCTTCCAGATTCTGAACTCTTTTGGTGAGGTCATCAGTCTCTTGTTCGCGCTCACATACTAGGTTCTCCAATTCGTCGACCCTGGTCTCAAGGCCTGTCAAATTGGAGCTTATTTCTGCAATCGACCGTGCCAAAGAGTCTTTTGAGGACTGGATCTCCAGTGTAATTGCCTGCGTGATATCTTGCTTAAGCGCCTTTAACATTCCCTCCAAGCCATGTCTAGATATGGCCGGGTCAAGGGTTAGATCTGACCCCTGCGAAGCATGAATCTCTGCCACAACCGTCTCCATCTTCCTCGGTTCGGGTGTCACAGCAGTCAGGAAAGTAGTAATCTTGTTCCCTTTGTGTTTATTTCCCGTCCTGGGCATTGCCGGGGAGAGAATGTTCACCTCAGTAGGGGACCCGTGGGGCTCCCTTGAAAGCTGTATCTGCAGGTTGTAGCGCCCAGGAGGGGTAACACTCCTATAACACCAGGATCAAGGGTGCCAATACATCGCCCAATTCCATGAAGCTCTTATTCATTAGCGCATTTTTTGTCCCACCATCCAGACTGTCAAGGCTGTATCACCAGGGACTCACTTCCCCCACTAGGCGCTGACATGCTGCTCCCGTAGTAGCGGTGCAATCGAGCGGCTCTCCCCTTCCTCCGCCGCCGTGCTCTCCTCATCCAGTCCACGAACGTTCCCAGGCACAAAAAGGTAAAAGTTCCCCAATTGCATGCCCCTCGTCGCCTCCAACTGTCTCTCTGCTATGGGCCACACAAAAAGGACTACACGCTCCAGAGCAGCTCGCTCCTCACCTCGCTCCTAGCAGGCTTCTCCTGGCCTCCCGCTCTCCGTCTGTGTGGCTCACCTTTCCTCCCTGGGGCAGCTTGCCGTCTTCTCTCCGCTTCCCGACGCCGCTGAATCCCCGCCCAGGGGATTCACCTTGTACTACAAGACAACGATCAGCAGGGTCGCGGACCACCGTGGGGCACGACGTCTCCACCTCTGCTCCTCCTCCGACTCCCCAGGCTGCCTGCACACCCTCCGCTCGGCACACACGGCTCTCCCCCGCCCGCGCCTCTGGTGAAGCCGCGGAGCTGCGGAGAGCCGCACTTTCGTCGGGAGATTCACTCTTGCGGTAGTGAGCGACGCCACGTCCCGGAGCCCCTCTCCTCCAGCTTGGCTCCCCCGGGTCCTGCAGTCGTCCCCCAAACCTTCAGTAGACCCTGGGGACGGCATCTCCCGAACGCCCGCCATTTTGCGTGCCGCGGGCCTCCCCCTCGAAGGCTCTGAACTCCAAGAGGAACAGCTCCCAGGCGATCAAAAAACTTGTCCCCAGGCCCCCGCCGTCTTCCTAGGCACTCCCCACAACTTGCATATCGAAATTCAGGGGATGAGAGGCATATAGTATCTTGTAAATGGGTGCCCGTCCCGGAGCTTACAGCAGGCACGTCCGCATGGCGCCCTGCCTGGCCACGCCCCCCCAAGACAAATGATCTTACTAGGCCTTGTGTCATTCAGATTGTGCAAGTGCGACAATGTAAAGTGCAGGGGGAAGGGAAGGTGGGGAGAGTGCAGCTAGGGCAGCACAGCTCTGGTTAAGTGCAAGGAGGCAGGGGACTGTGGATAACAGTACATCCCCTAAGTGCACGGTAGGCCCAGAAGCAGTGTAGGGGAGGCGGATCACAGAGGAACCTGGCACCCAGTAGACTCTGAGGGTAGCCAAGCAACCAGTGAACGCAGGAGACCGGTAAGTCTGCAGGGGAGATGGAGAGAAAGCAGATGAGAAAAGGAAGCTGCTGCTTCCAGAACTTCGGGTGGTTCGGCTCAAGTTGTAGAGGGCCAGCCAGTCCGTTCCAGAGCGAGGTATCTGCGGAGGAGAAAGATAAACCCCCTAAATTCTGCCTCAAAAAGCATCTGACCCTCAGCGTTTGAGGTAGCTGAGCGAAGGGCCAGAGAAGAAGGGTATTTTGGAAGAGAAAGTTGGATGTAGTGCGAGCCCCGGCCCCAGAAAGCCTTGTGGACGATGCAAAGTGTCTTTAACTTGATCCTTGCATCCAACGGGAGCCAGTGGAGAGATTTTAGGGCTGCAGAGTTACGGTCCCTGTGATTGAGGACAAGGAAAAGTCTTGCAGTCCTGTTTTGGATAAGTTGCAGAGGGCAGAGAGTAGAGGAAGACCGACTACTGTTGCAGTAGTCAAGCGTAAAGAGAACCAGGACTCTGGAGACAGTGAGCTTCTGGGGGAAAGTGAGAAAAAAGCAAGAATACCTCTGAGGAGGTGCAACTGGTAGTGGGGCTTCTTGGCAAGGTCTGTGATGCGAGAAGAGAAGGAGAGAGTGGAGTCGAAGATGACACCAAGGTTTATAGCCTCAAAGGAAGAGGGCCTAATTAGGGCGGGCAGAGCGAGCGAGGGAGGGAAAGTGGGACCTGGGAGGGTCGGTCCTGGAGCAAGGAGGTCAACCACTCCAGAGCCTGATCCGTGATTACCAGGGTTCTCACAAAGTTGTTTGATCAGGATGGCGTGATTGACCGTGTCAAAGGCAGAGGAAAGGTCAAGGAGGAAGCGGACAGAAGGAAGGCTAGAGTCGATATTAGAGAGCAGATCTTCACAGGTATTCAGGAGAGCAGTTTCCATGCATCTGGCTGCTCAGAAGCCAGACTGATGGTTATGGAGATAACCAACAGATTCGGTGTGGAGAGTGAGCTGGGAAATGGCCTGCTTTTCCAAGAGTTTGCTTAGGAAAGGAGTGATGGAGATCAGGCGATAGTTTGCCGGACAGTAAGGATCGGCAGAGGGCTTTTTAAGGAGTGGGTGCACAACGGAGTGCTTGAGGAGAGAGGGGAAGGATCTAGTGACTAAAGAGTGATTGCAGAAATCGGCCAACGCTGGAACGACCGTGCCAGTGTGATCCTTGATGGCTCTGGAGGAGCAGGGAAGCACCTGTTTGGACGCCCCTTTCATAGGTCGGACTTGTCTAGAAACATCATGAGGTGTTGTCGGAGAGAAAGAGGAGAAAGGAGGAGGAGCGGGAGAGGCGGCCAGAGGGGGGCCGGGAGAGGAAGAGGCGAGCGAGGACAGGATGTCCTGGGGTTTATTGGTGACGTAAGAAGCCAGAGCCCTACAGAGGGCCTGGGAGGGAACAGGAGAGGTGGATACAGCAGATGGATTGGCCAGCTTCTTCCAGATTTGAGTTTGGCTGTGTTGTTAGAGGCCACAGAGATACAGGCTTGGATGTGGGCTCTCTTCTTGGACTTGAGTCTGTATTGCCTTTTGGAGCAGGTGGAAGGCAAGTTTGTCAGAAGATGCGCCCAAAGCCCTCCACTTCCTCTCAGCCTCCCTGCACTTGCTTTTCAGGGTGGCAAGGTTGGAGTCATACCCAGAGTTGCACTTGGAGGTAGGCTTCAGACAGATTCTCATGACAGGGGCAGGGAGGTCCAGAGTCTTGGAGATGGAAAGATGAAGGTTAGAGAGGGCTGTGTCAGTGTGAGTCAACTGAAGACGTAGGAGGAGCAGAGAAAGTAGCAGAAAAGGCATCCACTGACACCCGCTTCATGGGCCGAATGACTGAGAAGGTAGGTGGCAGTGCTGGGGTAGGCTCTGCGTGAGGGACAGTTATAAGTGAGAAGTGAGAAGAAAGTGGTCAGTCCAAGAGCGAAGAGTGGCTACAGGGTTAGAGAGGGGGATGTCTGAAGAGATGAAAACATCCAGGGTGTAACCGACAGAGTGTCGGACTGGAGGGTAGAATGGGAAGAGTGTAGTACAGGTTGAGGAAGAGCACAGAGGAGGGATTAGATGCAATCAGGTGGATGTTGAGGTCTCTGAGGAGGAGAAGTTGAGAGGTAGAGGCAAGGAGAAGAGGAGAGGTCAGCCCACTCTGAGAGGAAGAGGGTAACCTGGCAAGGTGGCCTGTAGATTGTGGCCACAGTGAGAGAAAGAGAGTCCAGGAGAGATGGAAAGCCTGCAAACCAGGCATTCAAACGTGGAATAGGCTGCCTAGGAATGACAGAAGCAGGGACCCACACTGGAAAGATCGTGGCTACTCCACCTCCGGGTTGGTTGGTTATGGGTTCGGAGAGGATCTTGTAGCCATCAGGAAGGAGATTGTCGAAACTCATGACAGAGCTGTCTGTGAACCTTGTCTCTGTGAGAGCAAGGACCTCTAGGTCAAGTTCTTCGAGGAGGTGGCAGATGTCAGAGGAGTGTTTGACACCAGAGCGAGAGTTAAGAGTAGCGACGTGGTGCAGGTTGCCACATTTGAAGGACTTCCGGGGTGGGGTACAGCTTTGAGGTACACCCAGCATAGCAGGTGGAGGGGCCAGAGAGTGGGGAGATGTGGAAACGGGGGGTGGCATATTAGCCAGAGAGGAGGAGGAGGAGGAGGAGGAGGAGGAGGAGGAGGAGGAGGAGGAGGAAGAAGGTGCCAGAGATGTGGCGGAAGAAGGAGCTGGCAGCGTAGCCCGAGAGGTGCTAGGAGTAGCAGCAGGAGAAGGAAGTAAGTTGATAAGAGGCAGAAGATGCATATCAAAAAGGAGGGGATTGGGCTGAGGGCCGTGAACCAAGACGGTGCCATTCAAATAGACAATAATATTGATCTTGGAGGAGGGGAAGGAGGCCAAAAGGGCCCCCAACCGAGTGCCACCATTAATGGGAGAGGAAGAGATCGGAGAGAGAGAGAGAGAGAGAGAGAGCCAAGACCATATGAGGGGTCCGTAGGTCTGGTGAGGGAATGACAAAGAGGATGTCAGTGAGAGTCTGTCTGGAGGAAGCACTGGTGTAGGTATCGGCGATAGGGAGGCCTGGGTTGGAGACCATGATGTCCCTCTTGAATGTCTTCCTTCCAGACTTGGTGAGAAGGGTAGGATAGGAGATAGAGTAGTTGGAGAAGATGGGAGAAATGGAGAGCACAGGGGGTGCAAGGAGGAGGGACGGAGGGAGGGAGTGAGTGAGAGCCTAAGGAGACACAGATCACAGCACCACAGTAACAGATAAGGATACTTGGAGAGTGGGAGAGGACCTAATGGGACACAGTACACAGAGCAACAGTAACCACAATTCAAAAGGGGACCTAGAGAAAGGACAAAAAACACAAATATGGCTAACCACTAAGAGGAGTGCCTAGGGTTGTGCAGAGATGAGTACGGAATGTCAGACAATTAGGTAGAAGTACACACAAAAGGCCGGGAAGTTTATTAGGGAGCAGTAGTGGGTGCTCCCACTTCCTGCACCTTTCTTACTTTTTTTGGTTGTTGCTGGCCGACAGCTGCACCACGACCTGGCACTCTGCGCCACTACCTCTTTGTCGCCAAACGCCTGCATCGCACAACACTGCAGCCTTGTCCTGCGAGGGCTTTGCCGTAGAGGGTCCAATGCTCAGTTCTTAAAGGTTTGGATGCGTGGACGACGGGCAGCGTCTCCTGCACTCCGGCATCGCACAACACTGCACCCTTGTCCTGTGAGAGCTTTGCCGCAGAGGGTCCGATCATCCGTTCTTAAAGGTTTGAATGGTATATATAGTCGCATTCGTCGCCAAAGCTGAACCGCAAGACGCAAATTATACGTATACCAAGCTTGCATATGGTTGACTACCGCTAACATGGAAAAGCCATAAGGACAAATATGGAAGAAAATATGGAAGCTATTGGCCCACTGAAATGAATGGGGAAGGGGACACATGCTTCAAGTGCATGGAAGGGCTGGCACGATTGCTGCAGCTAGAGACTAGCAGAAACGATGCACCCAGCCAAGTTGAGGCAGGAAAGTTGGTGGTTACCAAGATGATGAGCCACCTACGAGAAATTCAGACTAAAATCCTCCGAATTACAGGCAAGAGAGCTCCATTTTGTGGTCTCTACACACGTGATCAGGAATAACAGGACAACACCTATTTACTGTCATTGGACGGAGAGAAGCTGTTCCCACCAAATCAGAGGTGGAAAGATGCAAGTGTTGCTCATGAACTGCCAACTGAATGTACTTTCCCAGGCTTAGGTGATCAGAGGTGGCAACATTAGGGAACACGCAGCCCATTCATGTTCATTCTCATTACCTTGAGAAGGTACACTCAGCCTGGTAACTGTCCAGGGTCCCACGGCTGGGAGGATCCATTCTGCCCAATTCAGAGTCGCCTTTCACGTGAAAATATAATATGTTACAGGCGCCAATGATCTCCCTGCGTCCCTGCAACATTGTAAATTGAAACATGCAGATGTGGTCCCAGGAGGAGCCACCAGGTAGGTCTATCGAATAGTAGAATTAACCCCTATAGAACATATACTTAGTTCACCTCAACTGACCAATGTGATTGCCGATAGGTTTCAGGGATGAATCTTGGGTTTGTGACGTCACACCTGGATAAAACTGGGTGACACATGCTCAGAAGACAAGAACCCTGGAGAATTCATGTTTTTCTAGTGACCCTGTCATTTTTGTTAGATAATAAAGACAGTGAACTTTGTCCCATAGCTGAGCCTTCCATTCTTGAGGTGGGGAGTTTTTGTTGGGCAAGAGTATCTCTGCTGGTAATTGGAGTGACTGCTCACCGCTACAACAACAACCTGAAACATATCCTTCATTTTAACACACCGCATGGCTTTCCAGCGGGTATAAACGCTGCCGACTAGGCCTGGAGAGAACTGTGGATTGCAAAACTGTGGGGTGAAGGGGAAGGAGACAAATCAATGTAGTTTTATTTATTGTTGGCTTGTTAAGCGCTTATACAGCAAATACATTATTTCAAATCACCCACAGGGCAACAGGGAGGGAACATGGTATTGAAGTACATTAAAGAAACACTACTATGCCTTATGACTATTCACAACATAGAAGTGCAGCAAGGAAGAGGGCAGTGGGGTAGGTGCTCATAGGTGAGCCACAGATGAAGTGTAAGGTATGGTAAGTACTACACGGCCAGGAGCTGCGTTGAGTGGAGAAAGTGCAAGTCTCCAGGGCGATATGTGTGCCGAGGTAAATGCAGAAGGTAGACAGAAGCCGGGGAGATTGGGTGTGGGTGGTCAGGGGCCCAGTGGATGCATAAGGGTCCAAGACACCAATCACAGAAACTCTGAGATTAGCAGAGTAGGGAAGAGGGAAGCGGGAGGAAAAGAGGAAAGTCTTGAGGTGCTTTCAGGATTTAAGAAGGTTCGGCTCATGACGCAGATGGAGAAGGCTGTTCCATAGTAGGGGTCCAGCTGAGGAAAGAGAACTACCTTCTGCTCTTTTTAGCAAAAGGCTTTAGACACAAGGAGTTGGTGCTAGAGGAATGTAGAGGTCTAGAAGAAGAGTATTTTGTAAGAGAGAGTTGCAGATAGTGTGGTGCCCAGTCCCAGACAGTATTGTGGATGATGCAGAAGGATTTGAATTTAATCTGTGCAACCGGGAGCCAGTGAAGACTTTTTAGGGCAGGAGAGAGGCAGTCCTTGGGTTTAAGGGTCTCATTGCTCTATTCTGGATTAGCTGAAGGGGACGCAGAGTGGAAGAAGGTAGATTAAAGAGGATTCCATTGCAACAGTCCAGCCTAGAAAGAACCGGGGCTCGAGAAAAATTGTGCTTCTTCAGGAAAGTGAGAAAAGGGAGAGTTGAAAGTGGGACTTTTTAGTAATGTCCCAGAGAGAGGGGAAGAAGGAGAGCAGGGGTCCCAATGGGAAGGCTCTGTGTTGCTGGCATTGAGGCAGAGATCGTTGGAAGTGCACCAGGCCTGGATGGCAGATAGGCAGTCGGGGATGAAGGAAGGTGTTAGAGAGTCAGCAGGAAGTCTGAAAAAGAGTTGTCATCTGCATAACACTGGAAGTTGGGGAGAAGGAGGAGATCAAGAGTGCCAGCCTTGTCCGCTTCCTTTTCCCCAAGTATCTTCTACCAGCCCTGTGATAGTGCTCATATGTATGTACTGAGGCCTATCTGCCCTGCTCAGCCAGAAAAACTCTCCTGGGGAGCGCCTGCCACTGCCTTATCTATGTATGCCTGCATTTTCTCGGTCGTCTCTGTGAACCAGTCCCTGTTCACCCTCAACTTGGCTGCTCTGTAGTAATTTAGAAAGTTCAGGCGGCCCGACACCCCCCCCCCCCACCCCTTTATTTGTAGGCGCCATTCATGTTTTGAGAACGTCTGGCTGGGCTTTGTTCCATATAAAGGTGAAGAGCATTTAGAGTTTCCAGAAAAATGACTGGCGGACAGGGATTCGGAGCGCTGGAATGTAATGGCGTATTCTAGGTTGGACCACCATCTGATTGTGTTGATTCGCCCGAACCATGAGATAACCAGTGGGCCCCAATTGCGCAGTTGCAATTCAATGGCCTCCATCAGGGGCTGCTAATTTGCAGTGCATAGCCCCCCCCTAGTATACTTTTGATCGGCACCCCCGGCAATATTCTGCCCCCTGTTAACCACCGAAATAGGGTGGCCTGTTTAGCCCGCACCAGGCGCTCCCTATCAACTGATCGTTTTAGGATTTATGATTTGACCATTTTCACTTTCAGCCCTGCTACAGCCTCAAACGCTTACATTTATTTTATTTTTAAAATGTTTAACACCCAAACCCAAGGGTATCGCAGCGTTTTGTATAGGAGCAGATGGAATACATGACATAAAAAAACTAGCAGAGCATGGCAAGACAATACGTGTTACTAATATTTATCGAAGAGCCAGATCTTGACAAGTTTCTTGGAAGTAGTGAGTGAGTGTTTGTTACGGATGTGGGCTGGTAAGGAGTTCCAGAGTGTGGGAGCTGTGACACAGAAGTGGACACCACCGGCTCTTTTGCACTTAAAGCGTGGGGTTGTTTTGAAAGCAACACTTGCTTTAATCGGGAGCCAGTGTGATTCTCGTCTAATAGCCAAGATGTGGTCGGAGGGTTTTAGTTCAAGGGTGGCACAAAGTGCTTTATTCTGGAGCAGTTGGAGTTTGGAAAAACTGATGGATGTTGTGTCCATGAACGGGGCATTGCAATAATCCAATTTGGATAGAATTCGTACATGAGCCAAGATGAGGCAATTGCATGGAGAGAGGATCTGCCTGCTAAGAGAAATGAGTCTAGCAGTGTAGGTGGTCGAGGAAGCTAAAGCATTAATCTGTCTTGTCATTGCTGATTTAGCTTCACGTTGGACTCCCAGTGCTTTTGAGGATGGGTTTGCCAATCTTTCTAGGGATGACACCAACAAAAAGGTACTGCAGGGAGGCCACCAGGGGGCGCACAGGCAATGGCACCCCGAGTACCAAGCTCTGTCGTGGCTGGGCCATGAAGGGACTTCAGCCCCCCCCTAAACAAAACCCCCAGGAACAGAGTGGAGTGGAACCTGCGAGAAGACCAACCGTAGCAGTACTGGGAAAATCTTGAAGCCGCAGGACCCCGGGAAGTAAGAGTATGAGCCCCGCCAACTGCGGCCAACGAGGGATCCCAGGAAAAAACGGCAAAGGTGGGCCTAGACTGAGAACTGGGCAGGCGCATACGCTAGGCGAGGCCGCCACTTTGGGACCCCGCCTGTCACGTCCCCTGCAGAGTCTGGCACCCCCTGCCGGACCTAGGCGGGAGGGGACCGCTCCGAACTAAAAAGGTTATCTGGAGCCGTGAGCAAGAGGCCCTGCGGGATGGGTCAAGGAGGAGCCCCGAGGCCGCACAGGACCAGGGTCTGCTTGGGTTCTGGGTACACTCCAGGCGGGACCCGGTACAAAAATAAGGTGTGCTAACAACGCGGGAGGAGGAGGCGCTGCTCAACCCCAGGCAGACGGAGAGTGAAGCCGGACAGATCCCTGCGGGGGTGCGCTGTGCCATACGTCAAACACAGAGGCCAGAGCCCCAAACAGGAAGGAAGACTGACACCCGCCTACCCGAAAAAAAGCACACGACACGATGAGAAGATGAGCGGGGAGGAGACATCCGGAGAACCCCCAGAGGCATGCACAGGGGCAAACCACAAGAGCGGAAAGAGCCACCAGCACCGGAGAAGGGCAGGCTAGCACCGGCTTGAGGGGGGGGGGGGAGGCCCAGGCCCAGGCCCAGAATGACAAACGGCCCCGTAGGGGGGGGGGGGCGCTTGGGAAAACACTGCACGAACCACACGGCAACGGCAGCACTGTCTGAAGCCCTTCTGCTGGGGCCCCACTACACACGCCTCGAACCACTACGGATACAGCCGGCCCCGGGACTCTAGCAGGACATAGGGCCTACCAAGGCCGGAAGCTATGACACTCTCTACCAGTAGGGAGAAAAGCCACAAAGACATGCTGCCCCGCCACAGAACACACAGTGGGGTGCATCCTACTGCACCTCCTCAGAGGTACTCTGCCTTTCCTCCCCTTCCCCCAGAAGCTCACTGTCTCCCAAGCTCTAGTTCTCTCTAGGTTGGATTATTGTAACAGCCTCTGTCAAAATCTACCTGCCTCTACTCTCCGCCATCTGCAACTAATCCAGAACAGAGCTGCAAGACTTGCCATTGGCCTCAAGCCCTGGGATCGTATCTCTCCAGCTCTGAAATCTCTCTATTGGGTCCCAGTGGATGCAAGGATTAAATTCAAAACCCTCTGCATTGTCCACACGGATTTCTGGGGCCTGGGTCCAAAATACCTTCAGCTATCCCTCCGCAAATACCTCGCCTCTCGAGCTCTTCGCTCCTCTAACTCCCTTAGGGTCAGTCGTTTTTCTAAGAAACGAGCTGGGGGCTAGATCTTTCTTCAGCTGGGTCCTCCCTCTGGAACAGCCTCACTGCCACTCTAAAACTTGAGGAGAACCATCTCTGATTCCGGAAGCACTTCAAGACCACCTTCTTTGCTTCTGCCTTTGCCCCCCCTCACCCCTGCTGATCTGTTCTTTCTTGGTACTGTGCACCTAGCCAACCTCTGTCCCCTGGACCCTGGTTCCTGCCACCCTCCTGGCCACACTTTGCACTGGGGACGGTATCTGTAACCATACAGTCCCCCAAGCCTCTTCTTTTTTTGCACTTATTCATACTTACCCAGTCTGCTGCCGTAAATGCAGCACTTGCCACTTGCTGGCTGCACTACCACTGTTTATTGCCTCTATTATCTATTTATTTTTATTTATCTGTTCTCCTCTGCACTTTCCACTCTTCCCCCTTCCATGCACTTTTTCCCAGTTTCCTTTCCCATGCACTTGCTCATTCTCAATGTCACTGGGCCTAGTAAGATCGTTGTTTTGTTCTCTCCTGTTTCCACCCTCCCTTGCTGCGCTCTGAAACACTTGTGTACGAGAGCGATACAAATAAATGATCATATCATACCTCACCTGGCGAAGGTGTTCAACGCGGTTCTCGAGGGGGAAATCTTGCCCGAAACAGTGATGGGTGCAATTATAGTAGTTTTATCCAAAGAAGGAAAAGATCTGGCAGAATGCTCCTCCTAGAGACCGATATCATTGCTTAATATGGATGTCAAAATCCTGGCAAAGGTAATCAGCAAGGGGTTTAATAGGGGGGACGTCAGGGCTCGGATAATATCCGGAAAACAATAGACCTGATCCATTATGCACAAGAATCGAACCTTGACGCAAGCCTTCTTTTGATAGACTTGGAAAAGACATTCAACAGGGTCGAATGGAGGTATATGGCTCTGCTCCTCCAAAGAATGGGGTTCGGGGAACAAATTAGAAAATGGGTAGCTTCGTTGTACAGGGCACCAACAGAAGGATTCGTGTTAACTGAGAGCTTTCGGCCTCCTTCTCCCTCACGCGGGGTACGAGACAGGGGTGTCCTCTCTCCCCCCCTAATATATGCCCTTACAATGGAACCCCTCGCCATAGTGGTGAGGACCCACCTGTGTATCAAGGGAATTATATGGGGTGAAGTGGAATTCAAACTTTCACTGTTTGCAGATGATATTCGAGCATGTTTGGTGGAACCCTGCTAGTCACGCCCCCCCCCTCATTAACCCCCCCACCCCCCCTCCCGTCCTTGATAGGTGCCTTCGGGCATTTTCCGGGGCTGAAAATCAATAAATTGAATCCATGTTGCTTTCTATCCAGGCACAGGACCCTCTGCTGGACCCTTCAAATATGTTCATGGGGATTAGTGTTTTAGTGTTGAGAAAGACTCCATTTGGTATCTGGGTATTCTCCTTACCAGGGACCTTTCGGGACCTTTCGAGACTTGCCCCAGCCAACTACGACCCTATAATGATGGAGATCAAGACGGACATGAGGTGGTGGGGTAATATGATTCTGTCATGGTACGGACGTATGACACCGGTGAAAATTAACATCTAACGAAGACTACTTTATTTCTTCACGGCCCTTCCCATGTGTGTCCTCGACCAGACCTTTCAAGATCTCCAGAAATCAGTTGAAGCTTTCATCTGGCAAACCCAGATGGACTAGGACTATTATCACCCTTAATAGGGAGGAAGTGGGCTTTGGACTACTGGATTTCCACCTTTATTTTTACGCAGTCCAGTTAAGGGTGCTCCTAGAACACATGAAAGAGGGCAAGGGTACTTATTGGACCTACCTGGAGGACGTGGATGCTCATCCACTTAAGATGCGGGACCTCCTTTGGGCTCTGCGAAAGACAATTCCGAATAGGTTAAAGAATCACCCAACATTAGGGGTACTCTGGTCGATCTGGAAGGAGGGGGCACAAACCAACCACCTGACAACATGGCCTTCCCCGTTATCCTTGCTGTGGGGCCCCACGCTCAGGTTGGGTAGCAAGGGATTCAAGAATGCGCAGTCCTGGTCTGACAATGGTATGGAAAGGATGGGCCAATTGTTCAGAGAGGGGGACATTTTATCATATGAGAAATGGAAGAGGCGTTGGGCCAGGATTCAATCTCTATTTCCGAATATCTCAGGCTGAAGGGCATCCTTTGTAAACGGACTTGGGGGCAAAAACTCAGGAGATCGTTGACTTCCTTTGAGAAAATGTTACTCTGCTAACTCAAGGAAGGGGATGGTGTCTAAAATGTACAAGATATTGAATACCAACAATCTCACAGAGAGGAGAGGGTTCCGTAGTTAATGGAATGACTTGTCAGGGGAGGTCAGCACATGGGACAAGGTCTTCAAAATAGCCATCCATGGGAATGTATTTACAGTAGATATGGAGCATAATTTAAAATTTTTTCGCTTTGAAAGTCTTAGTGTTATAGCATAATGCCTACTGTCAAGTTCCTGCGGTTTAAGTTGGAGGAAACCCCAGGGAGGGGGTGTGGAGGTTGGGGGGGAGAGTGAGGCACAGGCTCGACTGTTATTTGAAAATGTATGAAGTGTAACAGAGCTGGTCCGGAGGTCACTGTTTAGCATAAATGCTAATAAAACCAAAGTTAAAAAAAGGTGCTGCAATGAGATCGAAAGATAGCATCTCCGAATGGCCCTGATCAGTGATCATCAATAGGGCTATGTTGTGCTCCACCACGGGACCGAAACCTAATGCGGTACCTTCAATGGCACTGATGGTACCAAATACACATGTTGAGATGGGGATGTTAATGATGAGGTGGGGCCCAATCCGCCCTCACTCATCTTGTCGGGCCCATTTTGAGGCAAGCCATAGCATTTCCTGACTTCCAGGGATGCTGTTTTGGGCATCTACATAGACGCCACCCTTGACCTCTCTCGCCAGGTCAATGCCATTGCTTTCTCTGCTGCCTACACTGCAAAACTATTGAACGCCAGCAAGCCATTCCTCACCGCAACCAACTGACTCGCCAGAGCCATCACTGGAGCCAAAAGGTATTACTGTAACGATCTCTCTTTGTAGGAACCTCCGAACACAACTTGTGAAAGCTGCAAACCATCCAAAACAATGCCCTCCGAGCAGCCCTAGGTTTGTCCAAACACAATCACATCACAAAGGCCAGGAAAGATGCCGACTGGCTCCAGATCCGTGAAAGTATTGAATTCAAGACCCTCTCCATCGTACACAGGTGCACCACGAACACTGCGGGTGGAGAAATACACCCCACCTCGCCCTCTCACAGACATCTCCTCAGAGTGCCCACCTTCACCAGAAAGACTGCAGGAGGACAAAGCTTTCCTGTTGGGGGCCCCCAAGCTCTTGAACAACCTCCTCACCCTGAGAAGGTTCCATGTGTTACAATTGCGGCATAAATGGCCGTTTACACAAAAATCACGGCAAAAAGGCTGTGGTTTTGGCGCTGCAATCCATGTAAAGGATGCGGAGGACACCCCTGCAACTCACAGACCCATTATACCATTTAAGGGTAACGGGGGACACCCCCGCTACACCCGCTTCCCTTAAATGGTATAACGGGGTACGCCTTTATCAGGTCAAACCACAGCATTTTTGCCACAATTATTTGCACAGGCGACATTTTTGCCGCAATTTTATTACTGCATACCCCTGAGAAAGGAACCCTCCTACTGGATCTTCAGAAAAAAACTAAAAACATGTCTGTTCGCTTAAAGATCCCCCGAGCTCCATGACACCCCTCCCTCCCTGACCTGTTTTCCAGTTTGTTTCTTGCATTTGCTGTACTCTGTATTTTATTTTTGTCTCACAATGTAACTAGCGCCTATATACCCAAGGGTTTAGTGCGCTGCACCAAATGCATAAATAAATAGATACAGATATAATGTCCAGACTCTTCACAATACAGACAAAGGTTGGCTTTATGCCGGTGCTCTCTCTTTCCTTAGCCAAGAGTGGCCCTTGTGTACCCCAGTTGGACTAATTCCTGTTTGACACTGGTTTGCCCCTACTGGAGAACCACCCTTCCAAACACTGAGGTCCACCATGATGTTCAGCCATCTGAGCATCCAACTGCAGAACAAGGTCCGCCATTTCCTAAAAGGTGGAAGGAACAGCAGATCCTCCTCCCAGAGTGTCTTTTATGGAGTCGCTCAGCCCTCAATGAAAAAGAGCTAATTTCTTGTGCTCAGGCCAGGATGTCTTGGCAGCCAACTGAATCAATCATGTCAGATAGGCCAGAAAACCTGGACCGCCCGTGAGTGTAGGGTCTAATGATTTGAAATCGTCGACCTGGGCCTTATGGCGGGTGGCAAGGCATCAAACTCAAAGTACAGGGTTATTTGCCGCCAACAAAAGATTGGCCCAGGAAGCCACAGCACCTCCTCAAAGAGATCGCAAGTATGCTGCCTTCATAGAAAATCCACAAAGGTGGTAGGTCAACATAAGAAATCCAACTTGCATTGGTTTACAAAAGTCCTATAGGCACAGGGGTGGAGGGCATGAGATCATTCTGGTGGTACCAAGGCAAAAAATGCGGGAGTACCAAGGTTTGAGTACCTGGTGCAGTACCTGCAACCAGTTGTGTGGGAGAAGGTACAGACCCAGCGGCTTCACTTGAGTCACTGTCGGGAGCAACATACTACGAGTGCTTTGAATGACATCAAGATGCTGGTTAAGAGCCGCTTGCACTGCAGTCATATCTGCAGGTCTGTAATCCAAAGAACAACCACAAAATCCAAAGGAAGGTCCAAAAATAATCCAAGAACAGAAGCAGGGTCAAATCCAATGAAAGTGTGGCAGTCTTTAGTTCACCATAGCTGACGTCCAGAATCCCGAGGCAGTCCAGGAAACAAACCAGAAGTCCAATAATCCGATGGGAACACTCACCAGCCACCGGGAGTCCACGGACATCTCCAACACCTGCTAGCCAGATCAAACAGGAGAAGCAGGCAACTCTGAGTGGACAAAGGCAGGTTCCGAGGCAGAAACAGGACAGCAGATAAAATGAACAAACGAGCCCCGCAGCTCAGCAACGTAGAACATTGAGAAGCACGAACTGGCGAAAGCTGCTACATTGTCTTCCTGCCAGGCCACGGAGCATGGCGGTCCTTAGTGTCACCTGCTGCTGGGGTAGCTGCGAAAGGTAGGTTCCCTGGCACTGCACGTCCCGCAAGTGCCAGGGAAGCCTTCAGTTCCTGGAGGAGGAATTGCGTGCGTATTGGACAGATTTCCAGGTCAGATCTTGCCCTTTCCTTGTGCAATCCATGCTCCCCACCTCTATTCTGTCACCATGGCTGTTCAACATGCACCTCAAACTGCTTGCTAATTTCATCTCTTCTCTCTCTCCTTTCACACATAAGCAAATTATTTTCAGCCTCAATGGCCCCTCTGCTGTCCCTCATTGTATCTCATCATGCCTCATAAAGATAATGGATTGGATGATTGACAGCTCCCCCTTTACTTCTTTGGTTCCTCTATTCCACCTTATTTTACTTTCACCTGGGCTGCCTCTTTGGGGGTTCCTCCCAGTCTGTCTCGCGTCACAAAAACCTGTGTGCGCACTTCAACAGTATGCTGTCATTTGTCTAAAGCAAAACCAAAAGGGGATGGCTATAAGGTTTAGAATTAATCTTAACCACGGTCACAGCTCTGTGCAACCCTCCTGACAATCTTTTTCAACCTGCCAACCTACAACAGAGGTGAAAGACATTATGCAAATCGGACTTGGTCCCACCTCAAAAGGGGGAATCCAGCCCGAACTACTATGTCACATCCCTTCTGCACAACACCACAAGCATCCCCAGACATTTTTCAGCCTCATTGGGCGACCTCAGTGAGTAGTAACCAGGGTCTCTAGGCCCAGCTGGCTCGGGACCCACATGGCGGCATACCCTTTGCACTCGGGGGTGACTTGAGCAAAACCAAACGGTAATGGCTGGAAAGTTTTGAATCGATCTTTACCATGGGCACAGCTCTAGCCATCCCCCGGCCTATACCATTGTTTTTCAGCCTGCCAAGCCACTACAGAAGGGGAATAACGATATACAAATCAGGCTTGATCTCACCCACCCCTTCTGTAATTGCCAGTCGTCATCATTGATTCAAAACCTTCCAGCCATCACCTTTTTGGTTTTGCTCAAGTCATTTTCCCAGAAGCAGAGATCACAAGTAGATCTTGTTCCCAGCTTCATGCACTCAGATTCTCCTCTTAATCTGTCACAAAGGGTTCGTTTCACAACAGCCATGGTGGCAAGATTTATTACTGAAACAGTGTGCTCCTTCAATTGACCAAAGGTCTATTTGGGTTATTCCGAACAAGGTGGTGTCGGCACATACTCGTGGGACAATAAGACTAGACCATGCCAGTTTGTTTTTAGGTTTCTTGATACAAGGGTTTGAATGAGTCGGAGCAGGTAAATAAAGTAAAAAAGAAAAAAGAAGTCAACCGAAATGTTACCTTCGCCTTGAAAGCTGGGACATTCGTCCATCCTCCAGTCTCTCTATCCTGTTGTTTTCCCGAATAGGTTCCATGGTGGTTTTAAGTAATTGTTTCAAATCAATAGTGGGAATGCATTCTTTTTGAATGTCTGTGAATTCTCATTAACAACAAAAGAAATGGCTTTCAAAAGCTCTCTCGGGCTCCTCCTCAGTGTCACCCAGTCTCTTTGGGAAGAAAGTTCTCCTAGTCCCAGATAACTGGTTCTCAAGGTTGTGGGGTCATCAGGGTAAGGCCGTCCTCTTTGTTTCTCTTAGTGAGTGTTAGGCAGAATCCTGTGCGGTTCCCTTAGGGAACACTGCAAAAAGATTAAGACTACAGGAGTAAGCAGTAAACCCAATTGGTAGCAGTCTGCACCACCCAGATTTACCTGGTAGCTGTAGCTGAGCAGTCAGACCTCTCTCAAGAAGAGTTAGGCAGTATATAGAGTATACACAATAGGGCTAAAAACACAGTAGAGCAAACAAACACTGACCAAAGCTTTGTATCAAAAGTATAGTTATTTATTTAAAACACACGTTCAGCAATACACTAGCACTCCAAATCAAAAGCAAGTTAAAACACAGTCGGATAAAGTATACACACCTCCCTTAATAACTATTAGACAAGTCAGAGTTAAAACACCACTATTTAAGACAGATGTGAGCGCTTAACTAAGATGGCACTTCAACAGTTTGGTTAGACGGAGAGAAAAAGGCAGAGCATAAGAATAATACAGTCCCAACACTTTTTAAGAGTCAGAGCAAGGGAATAAAGGCAGATTATACTGTAGAGCCAAAGTTCATAGGCCAGGCCCACTTTAAATGGAGCAAAGCGAAATGTGCCCAGGATCACACAGTTTAAGTTGCACTAAAAGTCTTTGCAGAGTCTTCAAAAGTGGTTGGTTTAGTTCAAGAAACAAAGTTGGAAGGTCTGGGGCCCACCCAGTATAGAAAGCCAAGGATTTAAGGGTCACCTTAAGCAATCTGTAGAAAGGAAGGCCTGGTAGGACACAGTACCTTAAGAGAGAGCAAGCTCCAGCGGTGGCAGTTGTTCCTGGCAGTGGTTGCAGTTCGTTGTTCTGACCAGGGGAAGAGAGTAGCTCGTCGAGGAGGAAACTTGGAGTCGTTGCACTGCCCAGGGATGAAACCAGCCACGGAGTTCCCGATTAAAAGGTGCAGTCCTTTTATTCACGGTCAAAGTGGTGAAGCTTGGCTATCCGGCCGCCGGGTGCTTGGCACGGATGATTCGACCAAGAGACGTCTTTGGAAGGCGAAAGAGGCGAACTGGTTGGTCCCACCAGCTCAGGGGGAGAAGACTCGTCCAGCAGAAGATCTTCTCTTGTCGTTGGGAAAGTGGTGAGTTCGTTGCAGCAGGGCTTCACCGGTGGTGTCGTCGTTGCAGATGGCTCAGCTTCTTCCCTCTTCGGATTCTTGGGTCCTGTGGCGACTTCTGAAGTTCCAGTCCCAAAGGCCCTGCTTTTATGCAGAAACACCCCCATTCATCAGCCTAGCTGTCAATCACACATGCTAAGTGGTGAGCCAGGTGGCTCACCACTGGGCCAATCAGAGAAGAGTGCGACTTGAGTTGCTACGGCAACTCAGTCCAGCTCAGTCCAGGGTGCCAAATCCCCCCTCCACCCCTCCTATGGAACCCAGACAGAGTGGCACCATTTGGAGAGATTCTGTGGAGAAGCCTGCCAAAATAGTGGAACAAAGGGCTCGACCTTGGTCAGAGTTACAGAGACGGGCACAAACGCCATTTTGGAACCGAGTTCTGGCAAAAAGACCCAACCGTGGATTTAATATTAAATATTAAATAAAGCGGCGGTATCTTTAACATTGCACCAAAAAGTGGTGCGTTTAAAATCAATGGGAAAATCCCGTAGAGAATATTCCGAAGGAATATTTTGCGTGGTAACCACTGCCACCAGCCAGAAACTCGACAAGGGGGGACTGCAAAGTGCCCCCTTGGAAACAGACCCAGGGGCAATCAAATTACCCCTACCAGTACTTCCACACTATGATGGTGTGTACTGGTTCTGTTCACAATTTAGGACTAGTAAAGTCAATGGTGACTTTACATGCTCTGGGAGACAGTAGTCAGTCCCAGGGTATGGAGTCTGTTGGGGAGTCACTATGACACCCCTGTCTTACTGCACTGAGGGTGCTGTATAACACACATACAAAAACAGATGATGCCCTATGGAGTAGAAAGAAGTTACCCCATAGCCCATGAACGCATACTAAAAAGCACCTCAAATCATGTATAAGAGTGGGAGGAAAAGAGTCTCACTCTTAGCAGGAGAAAAAAACGAACCCCAGAAAATCCAGCAAAGCTGCTGGGGGACTCACTAGGTTTGGGAAATTAGCCTTATAAGAGAATTCTCCCTAACAGTGAGTCACCGTCTATGTAAGACGTTTACCAGAACTTTTCTCACTCCTAAATGTAGCACCATGATATGATAGGTTATTTATAACACGCTTAATACCCAGAGGTTCCTAAGCGCAGACCCAGGGATCAAACCTGTCGTCTTGCTTCTAAGGCGAGCACGTTGCCCCTGAGCTATCCTCCCATGATTTTCGCCAGAGAATGTCAACCCTTGCGATCCAATTGTGGGAATGCTGAGCCTGCGCCAAGGGTAGGCTGGGTCAGAGTTACTGCAGTTTGCTCACTGGATCCTTGACCGTTCCTTTCGCCAAGGGTCCTGATCCTAGGGAGCCACATTCCGCCCTCTTACTGACTTCTGCATCACCCTGAGGACTTTATCGCACCTCACGTGGCTGTCTCAAAATCTCCCCTCTACCCTGAGGTCTAAGAAATTCCTTCCAGGCCTCCTCCACTCCCAGCTACATCCTCTTCCTCCTTTCTCATTCTTAGGAGTGGGAAGGGTTGACCTTTTTGTGCGCTAGTCTTCTCTTATGGTCTTTTCCTGATTTAAAATTTCTCTCCAGCCCCACTTTTCTCCACCTCATTGGGTGACCTTTACTCTTCTCTCCATCCCTCAGTCCTCTGCTCTTTGTTTACCAACTCTGATCTCTTTTTCACTTATCTGCTCCCTGCTGTACCACTTACTGCCTAAATGTTATTCTGTTCACTATTTCCTTTTCTTCCCCTGTCAGTCTCCTCCTGTCACCTTCAACGTTCTCTCTGCTTCCATGTGGTCTTTTCTCCAGATACCTCGAAACGTTGTGTTATTGAAAGAAGAGTTCAACTCCAAGCTACAGAACCTACAAGATTTACTAAAACAATCAATAAATGAACACAAGGCAGCAAATAAGAAGTAGAAAGCACAGGCAAATTACCTCAGGCTGGATAACAATGAGGTGCAAGATGAGGTAAATGGATCAAGAGGGAAACTGGAACAACTTCAACACAATGGTGGAGATTCACATACTGCATGGGTGTAACAATCATAAAAGTATGCCTGGGCCAGAGAATACTCTACCACCATTGGCAACAACACAATCCAAACAAATAAATAATTTGTGAATATGTTCCATGAACACAGAACCCAAGTGCAGTCGTACATTGATGCTATTGCTTGAACTGGGGAAAAACATTCCATAGTACGCACAAGAGAAATGCTTCTTGAAGGGGAAAGAAGTTGGAGTACCATCACACTTTCTACTTTAGTGCAGTGGGGGCAGGCAAGCTGAAAAGGACAAAGAGGCAACCCAGAGCCCCTTGGAGTAAAGAATGCAAACCTCATGCATGGGTCTTCTTCTCCAGATGGACTCAAACAGTGAACATCTCGATGAGAACCAGCTGTTTTCCAGACAAAGTGTCAGGAACATCCAGTGCCTGATAATTAAATGTGCAAGGCAGGCAGCAAACATCCCACTCTGAGAGCCGCAGAATCTAGTTCTTCTCTTCACACAGGAAGTAAAGATTTGCACCAACTGTGCCAAGTATGGGAGCAGTGGAAGAACCTATCTGACTCATCAGAAGCAGACTTCCATCAACAAAGATACCACTTTACAGCCTTCTGCCAAGAAGGGACCATACACCTCACTATATATTTAGCATCAACCACTAGATGGCAAAAGCGTGCTCAGAAATACCAGGGATGCACATTACATACTATCCTGAAATAAACGACAGTCAGTATGTGTGTGACCAGATGCATCTAAATGAAAGCAGGATGAACATGTTTGCTAGGCTACTGAAAGGCTTTCCTGGAATGAAAAGCTCTGAGACAAACCTCTGCAACAAGGAAACCCAAATGAATCAACAAGAGAATTGGCTGACATGCAGCATCCCCAAAAGAGTACAATATCGCCCTACCACAGCAGCAGATATTTACCCCATGACGGGAACAAAGTGAACAACATGCAGCCAATCCACATAGTGGTATTAACATACCCCATGGACCCATGCGTACACAGCTACAGAATAGGAGTGATCATCCACTAAGACTTATACCAGGATGGATACAGAATGAAAGTGACTTTTTTTAGAGTCCTTCCTCAGCAGCAAAAGAGTCTCCCGAAGGAATCAGCTGAATGTAAACTACAGTAATACTTGTGAGAATGTGCTAGGCAGGGAGTGAAAAAGGCAGCGACAAAATCCCACAGCATGAAACGGACTTGGATAAGCACCAGTTACCACAATGAAACTGGCATTGAGAACCTAACTAGAGAGACCGCAAATGGAAACGGCATGAGGAAAATCAAATGATTATTACAGCACATTGTGGAAAATCGACACTGGTTCCATGATTTAAACAGCGGGGGTATGTAAAAAAAAAAAGACTGGCCATAGTAATATGCAGTAATTGGTCCCAGTACGTTACATAAAAAAGAAAAGAAATTATGGTATTTTATAATAAAGCAAAGAACATACACAAATTCAATCTTTTCCTTAATGGCATAGAAGATTAA
Organism: Ambystoma mexicanum; assembly: GCF_040938575.1. NCBI lineage: Eukaryota > Metazoa > Chordata > Amphibia > Caudata > Ambystomatidae > Ambystoma > Ambystoma mexicanum. Next base: position 1,244,999,209 of record NC_090922.1, on the reverse strand, counting down.
CACATTGTACACTACACTTGCCTAGTTCTCAGAATAAGTGCCTATCGAAGTTGTAAATGGCAATAAAAGCACTTCAAGGAAAAATCCTCTCAGTATGTTCTTCCATCAAGAAGAATCTAGCATACTTTTTTCAATCAATAAAACTAATGCTGAAACGTTTTGACAGTAACAACTCCCCTAAGATTATGGGAGCGAGGTGTTCAAGTCCAACACTAAAAAGAAAAGAGCATGCAGAATTGGTCAAGAACATGCAGAATGAGAAGTCTGGCACAGAAATTCTACACCTCCAATCCTGCAAGCAATAACTTTGTTGGCTTTGCCACTGCTCAAATAATCTTTGCAGAGCAGGCCTAGAAAGCTAACCCGATCGGCTCAACATCGAAAAGTAAGATTTTTAAATTTGGGTGTTAGATCAAGAACAGTAACCCATACAGACTCTGTTACCAGACCCAGAAAGATTGCACAGTAACGCCTTTGAAACAAGCCCTTAACAGTATATTACAGAACTGTAGACTTACTGTTGCGGTGTGTGTCAGTTTCCCAGCATAGGACACAAAAGATGCGATGAGAAATTGGCTACGGTCTTAAGAGGCCATGAAGAAGCAATACACAATTTACTGGACCTCATAACTTGGACAGCACAACAAGGTAGAATTCTACAGATCACTGGGGCAACATTGTAAGCTTGAAGGATACTAACGTTTGATATAAAAAACAAACTGAGTGTCCACAAGCTGGCAAAAACAGACTGGCTGACACAGCTTAAAGCAGCAGCTACGTGAAACAGAATCTGTCTGTGATGTAGGAGAAGTAGAGTCTGAGAGCCACTTCTCTCCTGGACTGTCCTGCATACAAAGACGTTTGTGCCACTTATTTCCCCACGTTATGCGAGAATAAGGATGTCTTTGCAAATTGAACGTGACAAGACTGCTCTACATTATCCTCGTTCAAGAACAGAATCAGCAGCGAGAACTGCAAAATATGTCTATGCTTGTCAAGAAATAAGACCCAAGTTCTTAAAGCAATATGGACTTTTAGAAACAAAAAGGAAAACCAAAATGGTCACTGCTGAAGAGAATGTAAGCTTTTTGGGAGCTCATTTATTTACTTTGGCAATATTGGTATAACCTTTCATGTCAATAAAGTATCTAGTATATAGTGTGGGATATTCTCCTCAACGTTTCCCCTCATCTTTGCTCTTTGGGCTACTGATAGCTAACCTAACTAACCATAGGCCCCTTTGGCCATATGCCAGCCCTTCTGTGCTCTGGGTCCTCTATGCGTGATTTCACCATGGTAGAGATAAAATCACCATTTGCGTTTTATGTTCTGTTGTGGATCGGAAGTAGAAGTTGGAAATTTGAACTTCTTTTTGTTAAAGAATTAAGAAAAGACCTATCTGGCCCTATCGCTATAGCATATGTCCCTGCCTAACCAATGCTATAGCGTATTCCCCTGCCTAACCAACTAAACTAAAGGTGCTTGTCTGTCGTCAGGAAGTCAATAAATGAAAAATGTCCTCAGTCCAAACCTACATCTACCCATCCCTACCAATAACTGAACTGGGCAAAAAGAATGTCTCTGTTTGAATGGCCTCCCCTTTGCCTTTTTGTCTTATAGCTTGTTCTCACTGTTTCTTCATTTAATCCCACTCATCCAAATGTAAATGTCTCTTTATGATGATCTCTTTAGGTAAGACCGGCGGGTGTGATTCACAAGTTCTTGTCACTCTTTCCAACTGTTCATAGACTTTGGCCTCCATCTTGTATGATCCTCATACACCAGCTTTCAGACCTCTTCCTTGTACTGTGCAGTAGCACCTGGAGCGTTTTAAGTGCCGAATGGGATTACCAAATAAATGATCTCAGGCCCAACCAACCGCACAGACCTGAAAGTATATGGCAAATTACTACTTTATTATCAATTCAATAAAGTAGGGAAAACTGGCAAACAAACAAATTGTAGCTCACAAACTCTCAGCGCATTTCCATTACGCGAAAGGTTTTATACCTCGATGTACTCATGATTGGTTGGCTCTCTTCCAACCTTGGACATTTGGCTCGTTAGCAGCATGTAAGCAACGAAATCCAGATGCAGGGGAACAACATCAGACAACTGCCCTTCTTAGCTAATTAGCCTACCATCCCTCATCAGTTACGCCCTAAGCCAAGGCTGCTTCTTTGTCGTTGACCTTGCCGGCCGTTCTCTTCCTCGGAAATTTAAAGGGAGTGAAGGTACATTGCTAACTTTGGCTGGTACTTTACGAATAGGCTTTGTTTTCTAGTCTTGCACACCGTGTGAAGTGTCTGTGATTTTATTCATTCTGTCCTTCTATTTAATGCTATTTGAATCAATTATATTGGGTGCTATTACTCCTCTTGGCCACTGGAGAGCTGGTTGCTCTGTCTTGCATGTGCTTTCTGCACCTTTGATTGTTCAATTCTTGGCGCTCATAATTATTCACTCCTTTACTTAATCTGAGAGAAATATGTCTTAAGTTCATGGCTTTTCCTCTTTGACTCCTTTTGTGCATTGCAGTTCCTTCTTGCTATGGCATCCTTGATCCTGAGCCAAGCAAATACCCTTTGCTCTTGCACAAAACTGTATTCCAGCACCTGTCCGCTCTGCAGCCTTGGTCTTTCTCCTCGAGATTGCTTGCTTACTATTATACAATGCCGATGTCCATTTTCTCACCCTGGCTGCTTTACTCATGTTATATTTCAACATTAGCAAGCTTCTATGTCATTTTATCTACCTTGCGTTTCTGCATATATACATCTACTGCATCTGTAAGGAAGACATGGTATCAACAGTAAGACAGACACAAAGGACCACAGTTTAAGGGCGTTTATTGAGCTTCTACAAGGGGGTGATAAACGCCTATCTAAACCTAAATCTACAGACCGTCAAATAGTAACGCAGACCTAGTGGTGTATTGTCAAAATAAAAGGGCCTATACTAAAAAACCTATTGGCAATCTTTACCACTAAATAGAAACAGTGTGGGGGATAGTGTTTATGACAAAACGAAAAGTGTTAAAAATTAGATGTCAGATTTTCAGGCCATTGGACTCCCTTCCCCACGTTTTCAGCAAGGGATAAGGCGGTTCACTCGAGGGTAGCACAGTCTCTGGCTTCTTTAGCACGAGGTTATTGTTCAATCAGCATCAGGGCCTTCCGAGCAAAAGTCTCCTTGCTTTCTCAAAGTCTCTTCACTCAAAGGGCCTTATGTAACAAAAAAGTTCCTTTTCCTCTTCAGATTTTCACAAGAATTTACCTCAGGTGAGTCGCTCTCCACCCCAGATCCCCCTCAGACGGGCTCAGATCCTTTCAACACAATTAGTTTCCCTCAACCGGGCTCGGATTAATGTTAATTTTACATCAAGTAACAAAGACTTTCGAATGTGCACAGGGTTTGGCTTGACCCATTTGCAGGACCACTTCGATTTCACAATTCTTTCTTTTAACGTTTGCACCTTTTTGTTTGGATACCTAAGACTTTCGAATGAGCACTTGCGTGATGCCGGAGTACTTTGTCTACGGTATCGTATTTTAGCTTCAAAGTTCATTCACTCATCTGCTGTTTTAATAATCTTGTTCATACACTATTGCTGCTTGAAACCTTGGTTTCCACACAGACTGGTCTGGTATCAGTCTCCCCAATTCACCACTTGCTGATTTCCCTGGTGCTGCTTTGTTGTAGGAGCCAAGGACAGTATCAGAACGACAAACGCTTCTTCCCGCCTTGACTATCAATGCGGGAGAGCCCCCCGGTACCTCCGACACACAATGCCGGATAATTCAGCTTTAATTCCAGGTCTGTCTTTTCTTATTCTCCAAGGCTCATGAAAGGTCCGGTCTTTCGGTGAAAAGGTCAAGGACACTTCCCTCCTTGCTATCCTCTTCGGTCTTGTTGCCTTCTGCCTCCTATTAAACTGCCATCTTGGAACTTCTGCTTCGTCGTGTGCTTTTCCTCGCTCAGAGTGTGCTTTCGTGCTCCGCCTTTTATACCTGTGGGGGAAGTATGATGGAAGTCAGGTGTGTGAAATGATCAGTAATTGCCTGACCCTGCCTGACCATTGTGTTGGGACATATCCGGTATACGGCTCGGGTGTTAGTCCATTTTTGCTCACAGTGAATTGTCCCTGCAAATGTGTTCGTGTCGTGAAAAGGAGGTGAGGGGTCGAGTCCCTACGTATCCTACCTGGTTGGATGGGGTTAAAGGTGTTACAGGGAAGGGGATACCGCGTCTCGCCATCTGGTGTCCCACTTCCACTCCCTGAAGAACCCTCATCCAGGTGATCTTCCTGCACTGGTCCACCCCCAGGAACTGAATCCAAAAGCGATAGCCGTGTCTTGGCCACCTGGATGACAGATCCCCGGGGACTAGCGGGGGAGACACCTTTAGGTTTCTCGCACATCCCTTGTCACTTATCTTCTATGTATATATGGTTTTCTTCGTATTTGCATGTATGTTTACTTCGTTGCTTTAGTTACATCTACATTCTTCAGACATTCATACATCCGGTTTAGTTCATCCATGTGTCTTCTCTCTTCTGTGGCATCACTTCTCTTCGGTCAGACTTTACTTCTAGCTCTTCTACGTCCAGTGGGGTCTGCAGACTCATGTCTACCGTCTCGGTTCAAGGACACAATCGGTACGGTTGTAAGTGCATAACGTGTCTCATACCTTCGATGTGTTATTGTGATGATACCAGGTGTCATGCACAGTGCTTTCTTGCTGTTCTTCCAATATGACGGAGGTGAGGGGGAGGGCCCTATAGATGACGTATATCTGCCTCTTTACAGTACTTTATAGGGTTTTGTAGTTTGAGACTCCACATTCGTGGGATCTCCTTACTATATTCTTTCTGTATTTTTTTATTTCACCTGACACTCTTAATTCACACCATGTATTAGTACTCTTCCTGGAGTGGCCTCCCCACTTGTCTTCAATTACCTCGTATTTGTTCTTATTTAATTAAATAAATCTGTTTATTGATTTTCAAGACAAACAAAGGAAACCAAACAGAACAGCCAACCAGAAACCACGCCAGGTTGCATTGCAAATGTACATCATATCTATAAAACCATGAGAGAGAGGTGGGTAACATGTGAGAAAGGGTCTATGAACCAAAAAAGGGGGATGTTGGATTCTTAGGTCCCTGGCCCCCAGAATCCAACCACATGGGGTATGCCCAAGCCAGGTGTTCATGTATTCCCAGTCCATCTCCCCCACACCTCAGGACAGGAACTTCCCAGGGCAATCCCTGGCAATATATATATATATATATATATCTATATCCAATGAAATGGACTGATGTGCGTCCCTGAGAGATAGAAATTATAATATATATATTATAATTTCTATCTCTCAGGGACGCACATCAGTCCATTTCATTGGTCCAGCGGCTGAGGCTCAGTCCATCAGCGGATCCCCATGTGGAAGCTGGGTCTCTTGCCTAGTCCCTTTGCCACTGAGAGGATTTTTTTTTCATATTTGGTATACTCCCCAAATCCCCAGTATTACCATCTTTGGGTCTTGCAGAACTGGAGAACCCAAAGCCCCTGAGATCTTGCGGGTGCATCTGCCCCAGAAGTCTTGCATAACATCACAGTCCCAGATCATGTGGAAGAAGGTTCCCTCTGCCCTTCGACATCGCTGACAGTCCCCATCATCCACCGCCCCCACCTCTTCATCGTAGCGGAGAGTGATAAGCCTGGTGCAGTACTTTATACTGTATTAAGCAGAGTTTAGTGTCTATGCCATTCTCTCGTTGGAACATCAGTGCCTCAACCCATTCTTCTGATTCCAGCGGGCCCACTACACACTCCCATTTCTTATGGATCCAAGAAAGATCCTGGTCCCCGAAGGCAGTAATTAGCTCGTAGAGTGTTGATGTGACCTTCACCAGGATCCTGGCCTGGGGAATGTTTGCTTCTAGGGGAGAACACTTAGGAATATCAGCCAACGCACTGAATTGGGTATGGAAAGCCTGTTAATTGTAGGTGTCTGTATTGCTCCCTGGTCGGTAAAGCGAACCTGTCTTGCATTTCACTAAATGAAAATAGGTGCCCATTGTGTATCGCATCCCAGACGGTTCGTATCCGCAGGTCCTCCCACCTGGTGAAATACCCCATTTTCAGAACCTCTGGGATGTGCATATTGTTCCAGAGGGTCAGATCCAGTGTCCGTCTCCCACCCCACCCCACCCCACCCAGTATGATGAAAAGCTTCTGCCCAGATTTTGCTGATTTGTCATACCATCCCATGCATGCCCTATACCTCTTTCTCCGTTCCATACAATACTCTGAGGGGTGGAGTTACGCCTATAGCTCTGTTCTCACCCCAATATGCGGGAGCCCTGGATCCCCATGAAGCTGGTCATCCACAAATCCCAGCTGGGCTGCACCAGCAATAAGCCTGGAAGCAGGGTAGGCCTATTCCCCCTTCCCAGACAGAGTTGTAGTGTTTTAAGGGCTATGCTGGGCTGTTTCCCCTCCCCAGAGGAGTCTTCGGAGGTTACCATCTATGGCTACAAAGGCCATGTGAAGGATATAGAGCAGAGCGTTCTGGAGGACATACAGGCATCCCGGGAGGAAGAGCATTTTAAAGAGAGCCGCTGTGCCTATTAAGGTTAGTGGGAGGGTTTGCCATTGGGTTATGTCCGTTTCAAATCTGTCCACCACCGGTTGCAAATTTAGACGAAGGAAGTCGTCGGAGTTGGGTCCCACGTGGATGCCCAGATAAACGAAACTCTGAATAGAAACCGAGTAGGGGCAACACCGGGGGTGTCACGTCTATCCCACCCTGGAGAGGGAAGAGCACCGTTTTCTGTTTATTCACTTTAAGACCACAGAATTCCTGATATTCAGTGAGGATAGTCGTCACTAACCTGGTCCGGGGGATGAGGTCCGGGGGTTGCTCACGTATATGAGCAGATCTGCATAGAGTAAAACCTGGGTTTCCCCTGCCCACGGCCACACACATCCAGACCACTCCACTGACCCCCTGAGTCTAATTGCAAGCGTCTCAATGGGGGAGAAGGGGCAACCCTGCCTAGTTCCCCGCCCCAGCATAAAAGCCCTAGAGGAAGTCCCATTCACCCTTGCCACTGCTACGGGGAAGTCGTAAAGCATCTTACCCAGGACACATAGTTGACCCCAAATCCCATGCGATCCATAATATCCCAAAGGGCCTCCCACCACACAGTCAAAGGCTTTTTTCAGAATCAACCACCAAGATTGCAAGTGGATCATTAATCGCGGCTGCCTGATGAATGGCAAATTGTACCCTTCATAGATTCTTCCGGGTGGATCTAGATGGCATGACTCCACATTGGTCCGGGTGCACCATGGAGTGTATAACCCCCAGAAGTCTATTGGCCAAGACGCGGGCAAGAACCGTGGCCTCTCCGTTAATGAATGATATTGGCCTGTAGGAGGCGCAGAATTCCCGGGTTTGAGGCTACAATGGCTGCCAGTCTGAGATCTTGTGGAAAGTGCCGTTCCTCTCGGGAGCACACCAGCATACGGTGCATGTGTCCTACTATTGGTTCACCCAGGTGCTTCCAGGCCTCCAACGGGAACTCATTTGGTCCCAGAGTTTTCCTCGGATTGAAGTTGAGACGTGGCCCCCGCCACCTCCTCCTCTGTGATCGCGGTCTCCAGTTTACATGTCTGGTACTCTGTGAGGCGAAGGATCGCAATGGAGTCTAGAAAGTGTGAGCCCTCCTTCCCCTGCGATGCCGTCACCAGGGTTTAAAGACGTTCGTAAAAGGTGGCAAAAGCCTCAGCAATTTCATTGTCAACGTAAAGACCCCCTGCCCCGACCGCATGTATGGCACGTGCGCACTCCCTATTCCTATCACGTCTTTCCAGCCACGCAAGGGTTTTCTCAGCTTTATCTGCTGATTCATATATCTGACTGCGCACGGCCCAACGGGCAGTCCTCGCATTATCCAATGCCAGGTTCATCGGGACCTCTTGGGCCGTAACCAGAAAATCCTGTGCATCACCTGTCCCTGATGCGATGAACTCCTGCTCGGCCCTAGCCGCGGTCTGCTCTGACTGTGTGATTTTACGGGTTTGACGCTGGCAATGGGCCGACACCAGAGAAAGAGCCTCCACCCGGAGCACTGTCTTGTAGCCCTCCCAAAGCGTTATCAGGCTGTCAACGGGCCCTCGTTTAGGGAGAAGTATTCTGCCGTTTTTGGAAGAGTTCATCTAGCACCCCAGGGACACCAAGATAGTATGCATTGAGACGCCAGGTGCGTCTGGATTTGATCCCGCTGTGTTTTATCGCCATGATCAGAGGGGAGTGATCTCAAATGCCCCGAAATGTCAGCAGCCTGTCTACCATGTCTTGGGGACAAAGAAGTAATCTATGCGAGACAGAGATTTTTGGGCATTAGAAAAAAAGGAGAACCCGCAGTCTGTTCGCCATATGTCCACCCACCCAAGTGCCGTTGCAAAGGAATTTAGTTTGGTTGGGTGATCAGGCTTTCTAGTGCCCATGTGTGTTCGGTCCCTGGCCACTTCCATCACCTCAATGAAATAGTTGCACAGTACCCATTTATGCGCCCGTTTGTCCAGCATTATCGCTTGGCGTTCATTCAGGAGTTGAAGTGTGAGTGCAGGGGCTGCTTACACTGCTATTATCCCCCAGGTGGTTCCCCCAATGTCCCCAGTTATTACAAAGCACCCTCTAGGGTCTGCCTGGACCTCACCCAGTTGGAATGGAACTCTTTTGTGTATGAGGATAATAGTCCCCCATACCCTGCTAGAAAAGCCTCCATGAAAAGCTGCATTGTAATTGGATTGTGGCCACAAGATGTGTCTCAATAAGCAGAGCGATGTCGGGTGAGTGTCTGTTCAGGAACTAAAGCACCAACCTGCATTTAATGCTAGAGCCCAGCCCATTAACATTCCATGTGAGCAGGGTTAGTTGACCTTCATGTGCCATTGGTGTCAAGAGAGATGTTATCCGGGTGCGTGCGGGGCTCCCCCGTCCTCAGTTGTTTTCACCCTGGAGATTCCTCCCAGTGGAATGTAGCATAGTGTCTGACTCCAGACTTCCCGTCTTACCAAATCGTGACATTCATATGCGGGGGCCGAGAAGACCATCGTCCACCCCCTGCAACCACCCCGCTCTATGAGCAGAACCTGAAGCACCTGTAGCCCGAACTGTACGTCAACTGGGTGAAAAACCACAGAACAAAACATTATGGGGTATTTACCCCGCCTGCGAATACCAGTCTCACACCTTTAGGCAGCGGCCGCCGTAGTGGGGTCCCCTTGCTGTGCTAGTCCACTATAGAAACCTGAGAGGCAGCAAAGTGGTCATCCATTCCCGTCTCTGTCCTCTCCATTTTGCAGGGCTGCAAATGACTTCGTGACCTGACAGCCTAGCTGCGGCGGGGAACGGTCAGTCCTTGGTGTCTGTCTGGGTGGTGCTTTTGGCGACTGTGACGGTGCAGATACGTTCGGGATTTGGGTTTCCAGCCATTCCCATGCCTCTTGCGGCAAATAGAACAGGTGGGTGACAACCTCATGGTGCACTTTAAGCTGTGGCAGGAAGAACAGAGCATATTTTATAGCTAGAGATTGGAGTTTCTTTTTAACTGAGTCAAAAGATTGCCGGGCCCTCTGGTATAGTCTGGGTAGAATCCAATGCGGTAACCTTTGTAAGTAATGGGGCCAGTGACTCGGGCCACCTGGAGAATGGCGTCCCTATCCCAGAAATTCAGGAGTCTTGCAATGATTGTGTGTGACGGCACACCAGGGACTGGGCACCCAGTCGGGATTCTGTGTGCTCGCTCTATTGAGAAAAAACTTGGAGAGTTTCTTAGGAGCGAATAACTCGTTGAGCCATTGCTCCAGAAAAAGCTTGACACCGGGCCCCTCCTCCTTCTCAGGGACCCCGAAGATACGCATATTATTTTGGCTTCCGCACTGCGTTTGAGTTGGGTCACCTTCTGGGTGATTGCTGACAGTTTTTTCCATCTGTTTGACCATGCCCTCCGAGTTTGAGATCCTTTGCTCTGTCTCTGCAACTCTCAAGACCAAGTTGCAGAGGTCTTGTCAGAGAAAGGACATCTCTGCCGACAGGCCCACTATCTTGCCTTCCAGTGAGGACCTCGATTCTCCAATGGCCTTCATGACATCTGTGAGGGAAATGGAGGGATCCTGGTGCTCCTTGCTCGTGTCCTCAATCTCTGAGGCATGGATGGTGGGTCCCTGGGAGGCATCCACCGTGAAGAGATCCATTTTGCTCTGAAGGGCTAATCTTTTGCTCTCGTCCTTCACCATGTTGCTCGGAGGAGGGGGCTTCTGTTGCGTGCCCAAGTCTGCTCCCCGGGGGAGGGGTCCTCCGTTTGACAGTCAATCAGGCACAGGGCAGGCCCCAAGGCGACAGTGGCCAGACCTCTTGTCAGGCCTTGCAGTTGTGTGCAGCAGCTTCTCTTCGGTGCGGTTATGTGCAGCAGTCTTCCCCCTCCCCCCCACCACCCCTCTATGCACTACAGCAGGTAATTCAGGTGCTCCTCAGTCCGCCCTCCCATGTGGACATCTGGGCCCCAGTGGGGCGATGGCAGAGGGGGGTTGGGGATGGGAGTGGGGGGGAGAAGAGGGAGGGGGCCTGCATTACCAGAACCCCTTGCACTCCATATACATCACAATATAGCGTATATGTCATTCCACCTTCTGTACAGATCAAGGTACATACATTTGTTTCTTCCTTACATTAGAGAATGGGGATGGATGGTTGAATGCAAAACGCCATCAAAAATAAAGTTTGTATCGAAAGTGGATCCTAAGTGTAGCAGTATCTTCAGGAAGAATGTCTACTATAATTTTCGATTTTTGTTACATATGTTCTTCAGGGACGGAAGATTGAAGGAACATGATCACATACTAGCCATTAACCACACTCCAGTGGACCAGAATATTTCTCACCAGCAGGCCATCGCTCTTCTCCAACAATCGAAGGGATCCATACATTTGGTTGTTGCAAGGGCACCAGGTTACATAAATAATGCAACTTCTACCAGCATACCAGGTGGATTCACATCACCAGACGCGGTAAGTTCATGGCATTTGTAGCTTGTTTTCAATCTTGAATATTTTTCACTAGCATCAGTTTTGTATTTTTTCTTTTGTATCAGTTTATCATGATCACTTTCTGAAATACCATAGTGTTTTAGGTATTGGTCAAGAAAAGGTAACCCTAAATAGCTTATTTTAACACACATATGAGAGAGTGTGTCTGTTGGAACCTCTGAGTGGGGATCTTAATTTGGTGTCTGGGGAATCGATATTATCTCGGACAATATTCCCCCAAAAATATATTCTTTAAAAACCCTTAATAGTCTGGTGGAGATTAGTAGGACACATTCTATAACATGATCAACTGGGCATGAGGCACTGCTGGAAATGATTACTCCAATCAACACCATAACATCTTGATCCTTAATGCCACCAATTATTTACTTGTGTATGTGTTTATTGGCCTATCATTCAGATAAGTGTGCACCTTGTCATAACAGATTAGGACCACCTGCAAAAATAAACATTAAAGTAAAAAAAAAAGTATATTTGTAATACTCATATGTACCATGCTGCGCCTTTCTTCAGGAATTCTGCTTATACACCCATGCTCCTGCTCGCCTCTAAGCAGCGAAGCCAGTGGTCTACATGATCTATCACCTTCTGCATGCATTTTAGCCTTCACCACATTGTACATGAACTATATCTCCCAAAGGGGCGGATCGTCAATTTGAATCTTTAATTTTCTTATTTTAGATGGTACTCTTCTGTCTTCGGTAATTTCATGTTTCCACTCATCCAAATTCCCTTCTAATATCTGTCAATAATTGCCTGATATTCCTTATCCCGTTCCCTTCAAGGAATAGGCGAATGCCCTTAACAATTACCTTAACTGTTTTCCAAACTGTGCTAGTGGCATTCTCTCAAAAAAGCATCTCTTGTTCCAGCCAGGTAGGAAATATTCCATTGCCATGTGCATCTACTTGAAACCACCACCAAGTCATCTTTCAATACAACCACCCTTGTTTAAACATTAGCATATTCACTACCCTCCCTAGAAGTCCCTGTAGAAAAGGGTACTACAGTGAATTGCTTTTTTCTACTCCTAATGGACCATTTTATTCCCAGTTTAAAAAAACTAGGAGTAAAATACTCCACTTCAAAATCTTCACTGCCCCACAATTCCTACCCCTTGTGGCCCTGGCAGGGTGTCTGGTTTCCTGGGAGACTGGTCCTATTCCTTCATTCTTCGTTAACTGCTGCTACCAGAACAATAGCCTGGCATGTTTTTGGTATGACTTATTAATTATTAACAATATGAGGTGTGATGTAAAATGACTGTACGAGATGCTGGTGGCAACAGGTTATGGTAGGCTTGACTGTATCACACTATCTGCTAATAGACAGTAGCTCTTGAACCTCAATGTGTTAAACAATAATAATTTTTGTTCATATTGTTGCTTGCTCTATTTGCAGATTCGTTGGGGCTATGTTGAAGACATTGAACTCATTAACGATGGTTCAGGATTAGGTTTTGGAATAGTAGGAGGAAAATCAAGTGGTGTAATCGTGCGAACTATTGTTCCTGGTGGATTAGCAGATCGGGTAATTTGTTTATTGTGAATTTTAGAACTCATAAAATGTAATGTATAATGAATTCAAAGATCTGCATTAAAGTACTTGCTTTGAGTTAATGAGAGCCCATGATTGTTTGAATTAATTGCTCTCTGAATGCAGTTTGCAACGGTATATGCAGTGAAAGAAATAAGAATGCTTACTCGATACAAGTGATTACTTACGGTTATGCCCCTTATGCAGTTTAATTACTTTATAAAAGCTACAAGTTAGTCAAATATCAGTGATTTTTTTTTTTTTTTTTTGCAAAATTGATTTTATTAGGTATTTTCATGTCATGTGATTACAGGGTTTTCTCTTTACCATATTCGCATTATTCATTCAAATACTACGCAAGCAAGTTTAATGTTCATTTTCTTAATTTAACTTATAACACCCTTCCCCCCTCTCTCTCTCTCTCCCCCCCCTTGGAGACTTGAATGGTGTAGGGTAGTAGTCTTCGGTGTCTAGACACTCACTGCCGAGGGGGTCTGTGCTGCCTTATAGTCTCAAGTCACTTATATGCTTCCAGGCAGAGCGCCCATTCCATTTCCCTGCTTGGTGAGATTCCATGGGTGGCACCTGTGATGTTTTCCATTTCGTAGAGTTCTCTGCCTTTTCGAGCCCAGGTTAGTTCTGAGGGGAGGTTTTTGGCTTTCCAACTTATGGTGATACAGATCCTGGTTGCTAGGAGGAGAAAGTGTGCCATGTGTGGGACTCTTATCCCGTGACCTTCTTGTTCTTCCAGCACAAATAGCACAAGTTTTGGGTCGTTGTCCCGCGTAATCCCTTCGACATTCTTAATCCATGTCAACACTTCTTTCCAGTACGTTTGGGATTTTTTCGAGCATGACCACCACATGTGCCAGTACTCGGCGGGGGCCGTGTATCCCCTCTGCATCCCCTCCAGCATAGTGTGCTGGTTTGCTGCAACATTTTGGAGAGTTTAGTTGGGTCGTACTGCCAAATGTGCAGTAGTTTGATTCCTTGTAGTTTGTATTGTGCTGAGATGGAGTTTTTTTGTGCTGATCTACACATTCTGGACCACAGCTGATCCTAGGTCTTTCTCCCATCTTGTTTTGAGGTTATCGAGTCTGTGCCCTAGTTCCCCTATAAGGGATTTATATAGTTGGGAGGTAAGGCCCTTACTCAAGCTGGTCTGGCTAAGTATTTGTTCCAGGGAGATTCGGTCTCTTTAGAGCTTGTCTTTCCATTTCGGTGTCAAGAGCACTCCTTTCAGCTGCAGGAACATGAGCACCCCCAGTGATCCCAGTTGCGGCCCTGTTTCCAGGTCTTGGATTGTTATGCACCCATCGGGTTTTATGATTTGTCCCACTCGTTCTAGGACCGCTTCGTACCATCTTTGATATCGCTTTGGTTCTTGGTAGGGGGTCCCTGATAGGGGGGGGGCCCACACACAGCTCATAGCGGTTGGCCATGTTGTGAGACCTTTAATTTCTCCTTTGCTCCACCACAACTTCAGGAGCGAACCCAGTGCAAAGTGCTTGATTGTACTTGCCGGAAACGATTTCTTGAGGGCCACAACCATTCTCCAAGAGTTACCGGCCTAAGTAGGTGGTTCTTAATGACCACCTATTGTTTCTGACTGTCTCCTCTCAAATGTGGCACAAGGGCTCGGAATTGGGCCGCACGATATGTGGAAGGGTCCGGGAGTCCTGTTCTTCCCTCCTCCTTTGGTTGAATTAGGGTGCCTTAGGAGATGTTGTTTTTGTCCCCTGCCATACGAATTTCATGAACATGGCTTTCAGTTCCACAAAGTGGGTCCGGGGGATGGCATTGGAAGCATATGGTATTGATATAAGATTTTGGGCAGTATTACCATCTTTATGGCATTTAATCGGCCTAGCCAAGACACTGTAAGTCTGCTCCACCTGTCAAGGTCTTTTGTTAGTTCGAGCAGTAGTGGGGGCAAGTTGGCCTCATATAGGTCTTCTGAGTTCTTCGGGATTCTGATCCCTAGGTACTTTAAGTTCTGATGTGTTGTGGATATTCCCCCTGTGACCACGTTTCTATCTTCTGGGTCCGCCGGCAGCTTGTATGGGAAGAGTGAGTATTTTTTCACATTTACTTTCAGCCCTGCCCACTTACCAAATTTGTTCAGTGTCTGTAAGAGGATCGGGATAGTTGTGCTTGGATCTGTCATGTACAGCATTATATAATCGGCGAACATAGCCAATTTGTATTCTTTATCACCCACCACAATCCCTTTTATTGTCGAATCTTGCCTAATTGCATTTCCAAGGGGTTCGATTGACAGAGCATAGAGGAGTGGGGACAGAGGGCATCCCTGCCTGGTTCCCCTGGTCAGACCGAATTCTTCCGAGAGGCTGTTATTCATGGCGACTTTACCTCTTGGGTCTTTGGGGATTGCTTGTATTCCCTTTATAAACCTCTCCAAAGCCCATGTTTCTCAGAATGGCCCAGAGGAATCCCCATTCCACTCGGTCGAAGGCCTTCTCCGAGTCCACAATGAGTAGTGCATGGTCCCTGTCTATCCCTTTGGAGTGCTCCATGATGTCCTGGGTTTTCTCATCGCGTCTGACCCCTGTTTCTCCTTTATGAAGCCCACCTGTTCCAGGTGGATCATGCGATCGTCCATGCTTGTCGCTAGGACTCTCGCGTACACCTTAGCGTACGTGTTCAGCAGTGATATAGGACGGTAGGATTTGCATGATGTGGGGTATCTTTCTGCTTTGGGAAGTACCACTATGTCCGCTACTGAAAAGTATGGAGGAGCCTGGCTGGACTCCGTATGAAATTGAATAGCTTAGCTAGGTGCAGGGACAGTGTCTCTGTGAAGTGTTTGTAGAAGCCCATAGTGTAGGGGCCGTGGCCTGGTGCCATGGTGTAAGGAGGCAGAGACGCCGAGCTCCGGCCAAGTTGCCATAACACGATCCTGAAACGGTGTTAAAAAAACACCACCATCCTAAAGAAACAGACTTGGGAGAAGCAGAAGCAATACCCAGCACAGCACAAGCAAACCGTGAAAAAATCGGACCCCGGGAAGGCACGAAAACTCGCCCGGGCCGAACCTCCAGGACCGGGACACCCAGCAGCCGCGACGGAGTTGACCTGATCTGCAACGGGTGGCTGAACCCAGGGTAAGCCAGGACCCCCACAACAAGGCGGGAGAAGGGGAGGATCCCACCCGACGGCGCAGCACAGAAACAAGATCACGGGGTGCACGACACAGGATCAGTGACCAGCCGCCCCAACCGCGAAGCTGCAAGGGAAAGGGAGACGCAACGCGGGGGCCACACCTGGGACCAACGAGACTAAGGTGAGCCACAGCAACGGGGGCACTAAAGGAAACAACAAATAAAGACAATTGGGATCAATATTACAAGGCTGCCGAACCCAAACGCCAGCACAGTGAAGGGGGGGCGGGAAACGGGGTGCCCCAGCAAAGAGCTCTGAATAACTCCAGGCAACAGTCCAACACCAACGCACCTTAACCACCCCACAAAACACTACAAGTAAGGCCACCCATAAGCTGCTTCCACCAAGCGCTTTGCCCATGAAACGGAAGGGGCTAAAATAAGGCAAATCGGACCCAGCAGACTCCAGCCCACAACTGCCTAAATTCATAACGCTGACCCCCACAGCAACAACCCGAAACAGAGGCTCCACTGGAATAACCCCACAGGGCACCATGGAACACAGAAGGGGGCAAGATCAAGCAACCCCACCATGCACGAACCGCCACCATAACGAATCAAATTATAAAAGGGCAGCTTAAGAAGCACTGAACTACAATCATAACATGCACAAAAAAACAGCCCAAATAAGACAAGGCCACAGATCACGCCTAAACCAAAAAGCAAGGCGGACACCAAGGGCACTGAACTACCACCTATAACGCACTACGGACACAACGTAGCACCACAATGTCCTCTTCCAGAAGCAAGGGGAAGATCGCCACAGTGAACTCTTTTGTCACAACCAAATCCCACGCCCCCAGCACACACAGCAACCTCTGACATCGAACACCAAAAAACAATGGACGGGGACGATGGGGACAACCAAGTATTAGAAGCCCTACCCGCACTAAGAACATTCATAGACACTAAAATCGAAGAAGTGAAATCCGACATGCAGCTCATGCGCCAAGACGCCCGCAACCTCACAGAGAGAGTTACTAACGCAGAATCGGCCTTCCAGGAGACAGCAGAAGACACTGCAGACCTAAAACCCCGAATGGCAGAATTAGAAAGGAAAGTGGTCAGACTAGATGCAAGATCCGAGGAGGCAGAAGGACCGCCAGGCGCAATAACCTAAGGATACTCGGGGTACCTGAAGGAGCAGAAGGACTGAATCCAACTGCTTACATAGAAAACTTAATGCAGCAAGAAATCGAAGCAGGACAACTAACACAAGGTTTCGCTGTGGAAAGGGCACACCGCTCCCACCAAAAGAAACCACTAGGCTCATATCCCCGCCCAATAATCGCAAAGATCCTCAACTTCCAAGATGGGGAAACCATATTAAAATACTCCAGAGAGGGAGGAGTGATAGAACGAGATAACGTCAAGATCACCATTTACCCAGACTATACACCAATGGTACAAAGGGCGAGACATTTGTTTGTTCTAATCAAGGCTAGGCTCAGACAAATGAATCTAAAATACATGTTACTGTACCCATCCAGACTGAAGGGCATTTATAAAGGACATGCAATATTCTTGGAAACACCGGCAGCCGCCACCATGTGGATGGAGCACAATAACCTAGCAGAAGGGCAAGAGGCAACCTCTCAAGAGGCTCGGGGCTGAAACCATGGAGCACAGAGGACCTGCAATCACTCCTCCCCCGACAACCCCATTGAAGGACCAACATACTGAAATGCCATGAACACCATAAAGATATGAGGCAGCAAAATGGTTATGGAACTTGCTCGTCCTCCCTAACCGAGCACACAGCACTAACCCATGAACAGACCAGTGCAGGCCTGTTGCCAGCACAACTTCAACCCAGGATGGGACCAGACTGCTCCTGAGCACTGCAAAGGGAAAGCAGTCGCTGGGCACAACTGTTCTAGTAATGTTTTTCGTATTGTTTGTCACACTGTCTTCAGGCCACAAATAACCGGAGGGATAAAGGACATGAAAACCATAAGTCTCAGAGCTAAGAAAGGGAGGGGCCGTGCACTGGAAGCAGCGACCACCCCAGGGACCTAGCTGGGGTCGAACCAAAGCAACGCCCAAAAGTCGATAATGGCGACGCAACTCGGGGTAATGACATGGAACGGGAGGGGGATGGGGTCATACTTACGGAGAAATCTAATCTAATCCAATCCTTCTTATGAAGAAATAAAGTCTCGATTGCAATGCTCCAAGAAACCGACCTTAAGGCGGAAGCTACGGCCAAACTGACAGAATGCTGGGGGGGCCATGGGCAAGGAGCGCCCTACTCCAAATACGCACCTGGTGTATTCACATAGGTGAGTCCAGAGGTACCATTCCAATTGCTAGGAGTGGAAGCAGATAAAGAGGGCAGATACTTAATAATGTGGGGAATAATTGAACACATCAAAATATGCATAGTGAACTCCTACTTCCCCCACCATGGCTTACTCACGCACCTCTAGCAACTGTGCACCAAAATATCACACCACAGAGATGGAACCTTCATATGGGAGTGGGGGACTTCAACTGTGTTAAATATGGAGCTATGGACAGATCTGACCCACCACAACTACTAAAAAACGCGACCTCACAGGCGCTGAATAACATGGTGGAGCACCTAGACCTAGCTGATGTTTGGAGAGAACTGCACCCCACGGAAAGATGCTATTCTTACTACTCGTCCCCTCACAACCTAAACATCAGAATAGACTATCTGTTCATTGATGGAGAACAATTGACGCAAACAGAATCTGTAAACTACCTGGGCAGATCGATCTCAGACCACTCTCCCTTACTCACTCAGTGGAAGCTCAGAGGCCCCAGACACCCCATCCTGATGTGGTGAATGCCCACTGAAGCTCTAACCGATTAAGCATTTAAAGAAAACCTAGGGGATAAACTAGAGGAATTTGTAAGTATCAACAAAGGAACAGTGGCCAGATGGAGCACATTATGGGAAGCTATGGAAGTGGTGACACGAGGGGAAACGATGGCGGGTGCAGGGGGAGTCCGAAAACAACTGAGAAGAGAACTGGAGGACCAGGAAGAGGAGATAAAACAACTGGAAGCTAACACCCATAACACCAAAGCGGATGAGAAAAAACTAAAGGAGATCAGAAACAACTGCCAACTAGCCTGGGAGAGACTATCCAAATTAGACTTCACAACATGCACCGCCATGGTGCATAAAGAAGCTGACAAACCAGGCAGGTTACTGGCCTGCCTGTGCAAAAAGGAACACCCAAGACAACTGCCGAATGAAATCAAAGACGAATACGGAGTAACACACAAGACGCAACTGGCGATAAATGACACTTTCACTGAGTTTTATTCCAAGCTATACACCCACGACCCACAAGTGCCGAAAGAGCATATCAAGACCACCCTAGAAGAGCTAGGACTCCCCAAACTAACCAGCGAGCAGAGGGAGGCGTTAGAAGAGGCGATCACCACAGAAGACGTAACGGAAGCAATCGGTTCACTTGCCACATGCAAGACCCCAGGGAGCAACGGCCTCCCACCGGAGTTCTACAAGGCCTACGAAACAACCTTAAACCCCATACTACACAAAGTATTCCTAGAAGCGTATGAGACAGGGACTCTACCAGGAAGCATGGGAGAAACGCTCATAATCCCGATGCTTAAGCCAAACAAACCCGCAAATGACTGCGACTCCTAATAGCGATGCTAAATTACGACAGTAAGATCTTAACCACCATAATAGCCAAAAGACTAGCAAGGGTCCTTAATCCACGACGATCAAAACAGATTTGTAGCAGGCCGTAACACTACAGCTAATCTACGAAGACTCCAACACGTCATGGCACAAACCCTGGGGAGCGGGGAAGACATGGCAGTGCTGTCATTGGACACCATCAAGGCGTTTGATTTTATAATCTTGGAGTGACTAATCGAGGTCCTCGGGAATTCGGGTTCGGTGAACGCTTCGTGAGATGGGTGTTAAAGTAATATACAACGCCCCCATGGCAAGAGTGAAGACTGGGAGTATGGTGTCAAAGGCCTGGGCAATACAAAGAGGCACCAGTCATGGTTGTCCGCTATCACCAATGTTATATATCCTGGGGCTGGAGCCGATAGCTATCTACTTTAGGAAGCAGTTCTTCGACGCAGGGATGAAGGTGGGCGGGAAATACAACATAATCTCACTATATTCCGATGATAGCACTAGACATACTGGACAATTGTGCATGCTACTCGGGGATAACAATTCAGTAAGCAAAAATCATGTGCATTTCCACTGGCCGGGCTCAGAGGGGTAAAGGAGGCAGACCTACCCATGGTGCGAATCAAGTGGCAGCCTGAAGTGTTTTGATACCTGGGAGTTAACATAAAACACACGCCAGAGCTCACACACAAATGCAACACAGAGGCTGTAATGAGAGGACTACGCAACTCCATGAAATTCTGGTCCAAACTACCACACTCAATGATGGGCAGAGCAGCTATCACTAAAATGATAATCCTTCCGAGATTCTTGTTGTACTTTATAAACATATGCTACTACATAAGACCACCCTTTTTCAGGAGGCTGGAAACACTGCTCAAAGAATTCTTATGGGGAGTGACCCGGCACAAACTACCCCTAAGCATACTGACACTACCACACAAGGAAGGAGGGATACAACTTCCCGACCTCCAGAAGTACTACTTAGTGGCACAGCTCAGCCACGTGACGAGATGGCTGTCCGATGAACCAACAGCTGAAACAGATCTACTGCAACAATTGACAGCTCCAACATACCCCAAAGAAACACTATGGAACCAGCAGATTGAACCCCCAAACATCCCCATGATAGTAAAGCTAGGCAGACAAGTCTGGAACAAGACCAGCTCGGTGCTTTGATTCACCTGAAATTCCTATACTTGCAGATGTATGCAAAACCCCCACCGATCTACCTGCAATGAGGAGCTGGGAAAAGATGGGACTGTACACCTGGGGAGACATGTTCGATGGAGTTTTCAGGGACTTAGACTCACTGCACGCACAAGAGGGACTGGCAAAAGACCAGTTCTTATGGTACCAACGGGTCAAGCACACCGCAAAGAAGAAATGGGGCACATGGCCTGAGGAAACAACACCGAACACCATGCTACAAGAAATGTACAACCTAAACGACGGCTGGAAACCCGTAGCCAGATTATATAGCCAAATAATGGACAGACCCAATCCCCGTAGCACGTCGCTGAAAGAAAAGTGGGAGAAAGACTTGGAAATCGCCATGACCGAGAATGAATGGGAAAGGGCACTACTCTACCCTAAAGAGGTGTCCAGAAATGCCAGGTTCAGGCTAATTCAGCTAAATGTCCTATACAGAACTTACATGACCCCACACAGGGTAGCCAGCTTTAACAAACAAGCACGACCGCAATGCCCCTGGTGCATTAATGAAGATGCTAACATGATCCATACTGGACCTGTCGCAGGGTGCTAGGATTTTGGACCAAAATTGAACAAGCCTGCAGAAAAGCGGGAGTGAACGGGTACGAATGGACCCCGAAAGAGTGCCTATTAGGCACATATCCCAGATTGAGCAAATACAAGCACATCGTAAAACTAATGGACATGGCGTGCATTCTTGCAAAGAGAGCAATCGCAATGGCATGGAAATCAACTGGGGGCCTGTGACAATTAGTCAGTCAAGTGTTTTTTTTTTTGTTTTTTTTTTATGAAATAAAAATGGGTCTTTATTCAGACTTACAACTGGTTGAAAAAAATAATAAAGTATGTAAATGCAGGGATCTTCACAGCAAGTATTCTTTCTCTTCTCGCTGTCCTTATTCAGTATTCTTTTTCTGATTCTTTGCAGGGAATGTAGTAAGGTCCTCTTGCAAGTCTTCTCTTCCTAGTCCTCATATGCCCACCAGCCTTCTGCAGCTCCTGCCGGTCCGTCTGGGTTGTTCTGCAACGAAACCAAGAGTGAACAACACTCCTCCTCAACTCTGTGCCTTCATATATACAGGGCTTAACAGGCCAATCAGGATTTACTTCCTTTACCACGTTCTAAAAACCCTCCCAAGCCCCTCCCCTTTTCCCCTTCAAGCCTGGCGTGCTGCAGCTTTTCCTGCCTCCTACCGCCCTGTTCAGGTCTTCATTGAACAGGTAAGCGATTTATTGAAAATGTTAGTTAATGGGTTTTTGGTTGGGGTTTTCGTGGATTTCGGGACGTCTTTGCTGAACAGCGTGGTGTTTGAGCAGAACTTCTGCTATGCAGCAATGCAGCGTCTCATTGAATGCGGGTCCACGGCTCAGGTCCCTAGGACGGCAGCAACAACCAAACGCTCGCCTCTCTGCTAACGTGCAGCAACACAGCGTTTCGGCTCTCGCATACCCGTCTCTCGGCTCCACATGTCTATTGTAAACTATGGCCGGCGGCGGACTTTCCACTCCGAGTTCGGCCGACCACCCATTATCAGCCTTCTGCTCCTCTTTACCGGCCCCTCCTTCCTTTGAGGGTTGCCCTATTGGTGGGTCGGTATTTCTCCCTTCATTTCGTTCCGTGTCTGCACAGGAATATGGTGCATTCTCCTGTCCCCACCACTCCCCAAGCAGGTGTGGTTCGTTTTTGCTCTGAGATGCTGGGAATCACTGTCTCCATTGGCCCCCTACGGGAGGTTTCGTGTTCCTGAATCTTCCCCCTCCCCCCCCCCCCCCCCATCCCCCACCTGAAGCATCCAGCCGATGGGACAGATCTGCGTTTCTGGACAGGTAATCCGGGATTAACTGGAAAGCCGCTGGTCTGTGAACGGTTTCAAAACAGAATTCTTGTAAGGTGAGGAACCATCTCAACACCCGTTGGTTGGGATCCTTCTGGTTGGCTAGCCATTGTAGGGGGGCATGGTCTGTGAACACGGTGAACTTGGTGAACTTTCTTCCAGCCAGGTAATACCCGAGGGTCTCAATCGCCCATTTAATTGCCAGACACACTTTTTCGATGGTGGAATATCCAACTTCATGTGGCAACAGTTTACGACTGATCAATGCTACCGGATGTAACTCCGCCTCACTACCTTGTGAGTGTACAGCTCCCAATCCTAGCCCTGATGTGTCTGTTTGTACATAAAATCGTTCTTGGAAGTTTGGACACTGCAACACAGGATGTGCTGATATGATCTGTTTAAGATCAAGAAAGGCTTTACACGCTTTATCATCCATTAGTAACTTTCCGGTGTAGGGGGATTAGAGAGCTTCCGTCAAAGGACTGGCAATGGAAGAGAAGAGAGGGATAAAGCGGCGGTAATAGCCGATAAAGCCCAAAAACGCTCTGACTTGTTTCTTATTGCTGGGCATAGTTAATTTCCCAATTGCTTCGATTTTGTCCATTTGAGGTCTAATAAGTCCATTCCTGAATAGATATCCCAGATATCTGGTCTGATTGGCTCCCAGTATTGTTTTCTTCGGGTTTATATGAAGCCCGGCTGTTTGCAGAGACGTTACTACGGCCTTGAGATGTTCCAGCTTTTGCTATATACAACTATATCGTCCAGGTAGGCTGAACTGTATTGATGGTGCAGGGCCAGTACCCGATTCATCAGCGATTGAAATGTGGCTGGAGTCCCATGCAACCCAAAGGGCAGGACTGTAAATTGATATAGGCCTGAAGGGGTGGAAAAAGCAGTTTTTATTTTATCTTCTGGTCTCAGTGGTATCTGCCAATACCCCTTTGTCAGGTCAATGGTACTGATGAATCTTGCTGTACCTAACTGTTCAATGAGTTCATCGATCCGGGGCATGGGGTAGGCTTGGTATGTTGAGATGGAATTCAATTGCTTGTAATCCATGCAAAAGCGGATACTGCCGTCTGGCTTTGGGACCAGCACAATCGGGGATGACCAATGGCTGCAAGATGTTTTTTTTTAAAAAAAATGTTCTAAACAATTTTATTAATTTTATTCAAACAACAAATAACAAACCAAACTCAACTTACAGTGGATACATAACTTGCTCATAAATACACATACATTGTTACATTTTCGCCCACTGTATTTCCCGTCCCTCCCCCCTCCCGAGCCTATTTTCTCCCATTGTTAGTCTCCACCTCTTGTGGTGGGGAGTCCTCTTCCGCCACGCTTATTGAGTCATCATCACTTGGTCCATCATTCGAAGGCCCAAATAGTTCTGCTATTAGTTGTCTCCAACCCGCTAGGGCTCCAGCTTCACCCTCTATGTCCTGTTTACACGCTTCCTGCCATGCCACTGTTTCTGCCTCCGCCCACTTCTGCAAGTCCCTCCACCACGTCTCCACTTTGGGCTTGTGACATGCTTTCCATCCCATCGCAATCCTTCTCTTCGCCAGAACATACGCCAGATCTTTCAATTTATTCACATGTTTAAGCTTCCGCGGTCTGGGGAACCCTCCCAACAAACAAGCCCACACAGTATCCACCTTCATGCAGATTCCCTTGTCTTCCATTTTCTGTGCTATGTTTCTCCAATATTTCGCTATCAGTGGGCATCCCCAGAACATATGTACCATTCCTGCGTTTCCTCATTACATTTGGGACACACTTGGCTTCCGGCGTTCTTAAATTTGGCTATCTTTAGTGGCGTCAGATATGCTCTGTGAGTTATATACAACTGTATTTGTTGCAGCCTAGCATTTCTCGATACTTTTTTATGATACCCCTGAGCCCTTTCCCACATCCCGTCACTCATCAGGTTCCCCTACTTCTTCCTCCAGTCAAGTCTAAGTTGCACCACTTCCTTGCCCACTTGAGTCATCGTCATCTCATATACTCTAGACGTTTCATGCCCCCCTTCCGCTTTATCATATATCGTATCTAGTGTGGTGTCCGGTTCCACTGCTAGTTCCATCTCGGACCAGGTATCTTTAATTCGTTCCACCATCCCATGATACGTAATATATTGCCCAGCACTCAACCCCGTTTGTTCCACCAGCTCCTCAAATTCCAATATTTTCCCTTCTTGTCACACATCCCCCAACATTGCTATTCCTACCGGTTCCCAATACTTCCTAATCATTAACCTTAGTTGCTTTTCTGTTCCCATCATTGTGACCAATGGGATTTGCGAAGAGCACAGGGCCGGCTTGTCCATCAACCGGCACGCCCTCTGCCACATCCCTCACCCAAGACCCAACATCCCCGGACGACCTCTCAGCTCCCGCTTGGGTAACCATATCATTTCTCTCAGAAAATATGGGGTGCAATCTCCTTGATGCAGCCTATGCTCTAAGGTAGGCTCCGCAGAGAGCCATTTGGCTACATGTTGCAATTGGCTCGCTACATAATATACTTCCCAGTTTGGTAATTTAATGCCCCCTTTCTCATGCAGATTTTGGAGTTTCCACAGGGCTACCCTGTTGCTCATCCCGTACCATCGGAATTCCCT
This sequence comes from Ambystoma mexicanum, assembly GCF_040938575.1. Lineage (NCBI taxonomy): Eukaryota > Metazoa > Chordata > Amphibia > Caudata > Ambystomatidae > Ambystoma > Ambystoma mexicanum. Next base: position 1,244,974,034 of record NC_090922.1, on the reverse strand, counting down.
GCATATGCTGTCCAACCTAATAAAGAATTGCCGGGGTATGGAGTATGGGATATTCGCGAAGCAATGCAACAGTCTGGGCAATGCCACCATCTTGACCATCGCCCCTCGCCCCATCATTGCCAAGGGGAGTTTCGCCCAGAACTTCATGCTGTTTTCCAGTTTCTGAACCGTTCCTTCTGTGTTATGCCTATGTTTGGCTTCTACTGTATGGTATATGTCTATCCCAAGATATCTAAAGGTTGTGGCCTCCCACGGTATCTGAAGTACCGGCAAATTCTCTGCCAAGAGCCCCCTATATCTGCCCAGCGGGAACACACAGGATTTACTGGGGTTCACAGCTATACCTGAAAGTTCAGCAAACCTCTCCACCACTTCTAACACATACTGCAGATTCTCCTCTGGGTAGCGCAAATACAATAACATATCGTCTGCGTATAGTGAAATTAAATGTGATGTTTACCCGACAACAATGCCTATTGCGTCATATTGCTGCCTTAAATAAATCGCCAGAGGCTCCAAAGCCAGAATATACAACATGGGGGACCAGGGGCATCCCTGTCTGGTTCCTCTACCAAGTTGCCACCTTTCAGAGATCACAGTTCCTGTCTTCACTCTCGCTAATGGCGCACTATATAGGAGTTCTACCCAGTGAAGATATCCTGGCCCCATACCGTAATTAGCTAGGGCCGCCTTCAGCCAGGGCCACTTGACCGAGTCAAATGCATTGATCGCATCCAGTGATACTATCGCCATTTCGCTAGTATCTCCTTCAGTATGTTCGACCACTCGATGGAGTCGCCTCTAATTATTCGAGATATTCCTATTTGGGACATATCCTGTTTGATCAGGGTGTATTAGTTTATTTATGACCTTCTTTAGTCTGTTTGCTAGAACCGCTGTTAAAATCTTAATATCTTGGCCTATAGGATCCGCAGTCACTACCAGGCCTATTGGGCTTGGGGAGTGGTATAATAACCGTTTCGCGCAGTGATTCCTGTAGTCTCCCAACTTCATTTGCTTCATTAAGCATTTCCACAGTGGGGGGGAGAATCTCTGCTTTATATGCCTTATAAAATTCGCTTGGGAGTCCTTCGGTTCCCGGGGTTTTACACGTGGGCAGCTGCCTCACCACTTCTTCTAGCTCCTCTAGGGTGATCGGGGCATCTAGCTCCTCCCTCTCCTCTACACTAAATTGGGGTAGTCCAATATCTTCCAGGATGTCTCCTATTTCCCCCTGTTGCTCCCCGTCTCATCCCCGTACAAGCGTCTATAATAGTCTGCAAATTCTTGATTAACCCCCTCTTGCATATCCACTATGTCGCCATTGTCTTTCACTATTGTTCTGATTGGGGGCCTAGGAGTCTCGTTTTTTTGTAGAGCCACGCAAGGAGTCTACCTGGTTTGTCGCCTCCAGCATGTTGTCTTTCTATGTACTTTTTATAATTAAGGTTACATAATCTCTCCCAATATCCTGCACATTTCTGCTGCAGGCCCAGTGCCATTTCCGTATCTGGCTTAGTGTTGCTGCCCCGTTCCAATACCCTCTCCAGTTTCTTTTCAGAGTCCTGCAATTCGGTCAGAATCCCATTCTGCAGTCCTTTAGACTTGGCTATGGCAATTCCTCTCACTACTATTTTAAAGGCTTCCCAGAGTGTGCCCGCTGTCTTAACACTGCCAGTATTTATCTCGAAATAACTTATTATTTCCTCTCGCATATCCTCCCTGAATACGCTATCTTTAAGCGCTTCTGCACGCAATCGCCATGTGGGTATCCTCCCCCTTAGGGGTCGTTATTGCCACACTAGCAGCAGTGGCGAGTGGTCTGAGAGGACTCTAGCTTTGTATTCCGCCTGCGGTATTTCGGTCAGTAACTCCTGCGTGACAAATACATAGTCCAGTCTTGTATATAGGCCCTGTGGGGCTGCATAGTGTGAATATTGTCTATCCTGCGGATGACGTGTTCTCCATGCATCTGTCAGCCCAAAATCCGCCAGTAGTGCATGCAGTGCCTTTGCAGCCGGGGTGGGACTAACTATTTTAGTGTCTGATCTATCTATGTTGGGGTTCAACACACAATTGAAATCTCCCTCCCACAATATAGCTCCCCCCACGCTGCCACCGAGTTTACTATACAGGGTCCTGAAATACGCAGCTGTACCTTGGTTCGGGGCATAAGTATTTACGATGCAGATCTCTCTATTTTCCACCATCCCTTTCATGATCACCATCCTACCATCCGCCTCTACCAGCGAGCTCAGCAACTGGAAAGGAACATGTGGGGCCACCCATGTGAATAACCCTCTTGCATAGGCAGAGTATGTTGCCCCTACCACTGTCCCTCTCCACTTTTTCCATATCACTTCCAATTTATCTTGCGTTAAATGAGTTTCTTGTAACAGGGCTATATCCACTTTCTGTCTGCGCAGGTACATCATCACCTTGTTCCGCTTCAGATAACTATTGAGCCCCCTGACGTTCCAAGTGACTATCTTAAGGTCTCCCATTGTTCGTCTCGTGTTCTGAGGTGTAGGCTCACCCCTTAACTCTTACCCAACTATAACAAACCACAGCACACAACCCTTTCCCTCCCTCCTCCCCACCCGAACCCAACCCCAACAGTTGCCCAGCTCCATCCCTGGATCTCCGGCTCCCCCGCATTTGGGCCTACCCTGGTACCCCGGGCAAGACCCCAGCAGGGTGTCACCGCACTATCGGCGACCTAACTAAACTCCAAATGGGGGATGTAAAGGTTGGTCCTGCAAGGCTCCTTGACAAAGTCATGATCGCAATATTCGCGGATCATGTGTTTCCCCCAGCCGGATCACACCATTTAGCAAGCTGCTTCAGTGACTATATTCAAGTCCCATAGTCTTAAGATCTGACACCCCCCCGGTGCCCCTCTCGCTCATTACTTACCGCGTCACCGCCTTCTCCCGTCCGAACGTCCGACTCCTGGGGGCAACCCTGCGTGTCGAGCCATCCCATAGCTTCTTCCGGAGTTTCAAAAAACAAAGTTCTGTGCTTGTGAAAATTTTTTAGTTTAGCCGGGTAAAGCAACATGTACTTATGTCCGGCTTCTCGCAATCTTCTCTTGACTGTCCCAAAGTTCATTCTGCTCCGCTGCACCATCAGGGTATAATCCGGGTAAGCCGTTATGTTTGCCGACCCTCTTTGTATTGTCCTACCTTTGCAAATGTGTTCCAGGATCCTTTCTCGATGCCTGTAGTTAAGTATCTTGGCGATCATCGGCCTAGGTGGGCCTCCTGGAGGTGGTCTCCTTGTTAGGGCCCTAGGCGCCCTTTCCACCGCGAACGCCTGAGACAGCACTCCTCCAGTGATTCCCTGTAACAACATTGTTTCAACGAACTCCGTGGGGTTATGGCCTTCTGTTCTTTCCGGCAGTCCAACAATACGGATATTATTCCTCCGGGCTCGTCCTTCCGCCTCCTCCGCTCTGCTCTCCAAATTACCCACTCGCTGTACCAGGGTGTGATGCTCCGACCGGTGGGAAGCACAGTCCGCCGTGTTCGGGCCCATCTCCTTCTCGAGGTTCTCCGTGCGCTCCGCCGGAGACCTAACGTCTTGCCGTAGTAGATTCACATCCTCTTGCACTGCCCCAACCTGGAGCTCCAGCGCTGTTTTTAGTTCTGTCACCGCCAGTTCAAGCTTGGTCTCCCAAGCCACCTTAAGATCGGCGATCGCCTCAAGGACCTCCTGGTTCGTGCCCATGGTGGCACTGCTCCCAACTTGGGCTCTGTCTTTGCTCCTGGCTCACTCCGGGCCGGGCGGCGTCTTAGTGTTTTCGTCTAATGTGGGTTGCCTACCCTTCAGTCTTGGGGGGGTTTATTAGACATAGCGCTGTGTCTGAGTCGTGGGTCAGCCCCTTCACCCGTGGTCTTCAGTCCCAGCAAGGGTGGGTTCTTGCTATCTCCAAAGGGCCGATGGTATCTGATGGATCTCTCGATCGTCCGTGCTCTGCTCCCAGGGCACTCCACCAGCGTCTCTCCCCCTTGCTTCACTGGGAATATTGTCACTGCTGTACCCAGCCGTTGGGGAGCCGCTCACCGCCTTAATAGTGCACACAGGTCCTCTCGGTCGGTATGCTTCCTCCGTTAGTCAAGGTCCTCGGCTGTGCAGGTCGGGGACCCTCTTTCACTGCGGCCGCCCGGACTGGGCAATGTGACAATTATTTCGTACCGCTTGCGATCCGCCTCTGCTGTTGTCGAACGGAGACAGCTCCTCCATCTCAGGGGTGCGCCCCTCGGAATCTCTTTGTTCTCGGCCGCGGCCATTTTGATGTCCCTTTCGCGGCCGGCCTCTCAGTACAAAGTACCAATCCGACTGTTCCTCCACTATAAACGTGCAGCCAGCCTGCTCATGCTCCGCTCTGTGCCTTCCCACGCCTGTACATACTTTTTGGGCTGCCGCTGATAAAAAAAAATATGCGTTTCTTGGTCGGATCAAGTAGTCTGATCAGGGAGCTCACAGGGTTCCCAGCCTATTCCATGGCTGCCAAGCCACGCCCCCCGGCTGCAAGATGGTTCTATCACTCCTAGTCTAAGCATTTACTCTACTTCTGACTGTACTGCAGTTCTTTTTGATTCAGGAAGGCGGTAAGGACGAATTCTTACTGTTTTACCTGGTGCCGTCTCTATTTTATGTTCTGCCAAGTGCCTTCTTCCTGGGTAGAAGGAGAACACACTCCCTAAGAGTTGGAGATGCTCTTTCATTTCCTTTTTCTCTTCCGAAGTGAGTTGAACTCCCCACTGAACTGTATTGAAGGCTTGTTCTGGGTCCTCTCGTGTAGCTGCCTGGACGGTTGCTGTGTCCTTGTCCGATGTCTTCGATTCCTTTAGCAGGTTTACGTGGTAGTTCTGGGTTTTTCCCTTCCGATCGGGTTGTTTCACCATATAATTTACTTGTCCTAAGACCTCCTTTATTTTGTATGGACCCCTCCACTGGGCCAGCATCTTGTTTTGGCTAGTGGGTAGCAACACCAGTACCTTATCTCTGACTCGGAATTGGCGTACTCTGTTTTTCTGATTGTAGTATTTTTCTTGAGCCAACTGAGATCTTCCCAGATTTATCCTAGCCAACTCTCTTAACTTCGTCAGATTTTCTTTTAGTTCAATCACGTAATCGGTTAGAGTTGTTTCCTCTTGTTCTTCCCATTCATTTTTAGCGATATCTAGTACTGTCTTGGGTTGATGTCCAAATAACAGCTCAAAGGAGGAGAATCCAGTTGAGGATTGTGGGGTGTCCCGGAGTACCATGAGCACCCATGGTTTCGCTCTGTCCCAATTCTTCCCTGTAGCTGCCATTACCTTCTTGAGCATTAGTTTGATAGTCTTGTTGTAGCGCTCTACCAATCCGTCTGTTTGAGGATGATAAATGGACGTGCGTATTTGTTTGATTTGCAATTGTTGACCTACTCTCCGCATTACACCGGATACAAAACTTCGACCCTGAGCTGTTACTATTTCTGATGGAATTCTCACTCTGGCAAAGAATGGGATCAACTGATTACACACTTGTATGCTACTGATTCCTCTCATGGGGAATGCCTCTGGATACCTCGTAGCGTAGTCCACTACTACTAACAGATATTGGTATCCATGACTACTGGGCTCAAGTGGCCCCACAATATCCATCCCAATCCGAAAAAACGGTTCCTTTATCAAAGGCATGGGACGTTGAGGAGGACGTCGAGGTTTAGTTGGGTTCGCCTTTTGGCATGTTGGACATTCGTCGCAGTATTTGGCCACCTCTCGATAAATCCCTGGCCAATAAAACCTCTTCAGGATTTTCTCCAGGGTTTTTTCTCTGCCCATATGTCCTCCTGTCTGGTTACCATGGGCCAACCCCATTATTGATGGTCTGAAACTGACAGGTACCAAAAGTTGTTCCACCACCTGTTCGCTCTGATTCTTGGTGACCCTGTACAGGAGCCCTCTCAGGATTTTGAACTTGGGTAAAAGTATGTTGACTCTCTGGGTCCTTCATTGCTTGTTCAAGGGTGTTCCTTAAGGTAGGGTCTGTTAGAGTTTCGCTTCTACAGGTGCCCCTTTTTCCTTCTGGAATACAGTCTACTAGACTGCTGAAATTTTCTACCCACTTCGTTTTCTCTTCCCTGACTTCTCTCCTAGTTTTCCTTGAAAGCCTCCCACTACTCACTTTTATTTCTGTATGTGAAAAGGGAGCCCTTTTTAAGCATTCAGTGTCTCTAACACAGTCTTCAAAGTTGGGAAGGCCCGTCCCTATCAATACCGGGGTTGGTATATGAGGCATGATGGCTACCTCCATTGGTGTGCTCACCCATTAACTTCTATGGTGACTTGCTCAGAAGGGTAAGTTTTGATATCCCCATGCACACATTTGACCAATATTTCTTGCTTCCCACTTACCCCCGAGACACTTACTTCTGGTCTGGTTGCTGTTTGTTCGCTTCCACTGTCGATCAGGCCTTGTCTGGGTACGCCATCGACTCGGACCTCCATCATATAGGGTTCTCGCCGTCTTCGCAACTCAGGATTCTGGATGCAACCGATCTCCATTGGTTCTGGTTTGTTCTTTCTTGGGCAAAACTGCGCCTTATGTCCCCAATCCCCACAATTGAAACACTGGGGTTGTCGGTTGGTGGTGGGCCACGATACTCGCTTGGGTGCGACTCGGGTAGTCTTTGGTTCACCCGAATTCATTGTTCTGGGAGGTACTGTTTTGTTCACTTCAAAAGGATTTATCCTGGTTCCGCCTGCCTTTTGGAACGCTGTGGCTATGTCTATGGCTTCGTTAAGGGTGGGTCTATGGTATTGGCGGACCCATCTTTGCATAGCGTTTGTGAGTGCGTCTATAAACTGTTCCAATTTCACCTTCTCCAGGATTTCTGGAATAGTGAAGCCAGCAGGTTTTAACCATTTTTCCGTTAAGTCATGTACTCGGTAGTATAACTGCCTCTGTGTTTCCCTGTTGCGCGGCTTGTTTTCTCTAAGCTTCTGTCGATATACCTCTTCATCAACACCCATCCTTTCTAGAATGGTTCTTTTGATGTCGGCGTATGTTGTTTCTCCATTGGGGTTTGCTGCCTGGTAGGCCCCTTGCATTGAGCCGGTTAGTAAAGGCGCTATGAAGTGACCCCATTTTTTCACCGGCCACTGAAAGTTCCTAGCAACCCTTTCAAAGTTTGTAAAAAAAATACGCTGGATCGTCCCCCTGCCGGAACTTCTGCAATATGTTTGAAGGGGCAGGTGTTGTTCCTCGATAGTCCACCACGGCTTCTGTTACTTTCTTAAGAGCATATTGTGTGGCAGCTTGCAACTGTAAGGCCTGTTGTAGGGCTTGCCGATCTGCCTGAGCTTGGTGACTAGGCACCTGCACCAATTGCTGAAGCTGCTGCTGTCCATCCGCCAATGCTTTAATGATGGTTTCCATGAAATGTTTCTCGATTCCCACCGCTGCCACCAAAATTTGTGACAATGAGCCATTCAAGCGTTTTTTTTGTTGATGAAATAAAAATCTGTCTTTCTTCACACTTAAAACTGGTTGAATGTAAATGCAGGGATCTTCACAGCAAGTATTCTTTCTCTTCTCGCTGTCCTTATTCAGTGTTCTTTTTCTGATTCTTTGCAGGGAATGTAGTAAGGTCCTCTTGCAAGTCTTCTCTTCCTAGTCATCATATGCCCACCAGCCTTCTGCATCTCCTGCTGGTCCGTCTGGGTAGTTCTACAACGAAACCAAGAGTGAACAACACTCCTCAACTCTGTCCCTGTATATATACAGGGCTTAGCAGGCCAATCAGGATTTACTTCCTTTACCACGTTCTAAAAACCCTCCCAAGCCCCACCCCTGTTCCCCTTCAAGCCTTGCGTGCTGCAGCTTTTCCCGCCTTCTACCGCCCTGTTCAGGTCTTCATTGAACAGGTAAGCGATTTGTTGAAAATGTTTGTTTGTGGGTTCTTGGTTGGGGTTTTTGTGGGTTTCGGGACGTCTTTGCTGAACAGCATGGTTTTTGAATGGAACTTTTGCTATGCAGCAATGCGGCGTCTCGTTGAACATGGGTCCGCGGCTCAGGTCCCTAGGACGGCAGCAACAACCGAACGCTCGCGTCTCTGCTAACATGCAGCAACGCTGCATTTCGGCTCTCGCATACCCGTCTCTCGGCTCCACATGTCTATTGTAAACTATGGCCGGCGGCGGACTTTCCACTCCGAGTTCGGCCGACCGCCCATTATCAGCCTTCTGCTCCTCTTTACCGGCCCTTCCTTTCTTGCAGGGTCGCCCTTTTGGTGGGTCGGTATTTCTCCCTTCATTTCGTTCCGTGTCTGCACAGGAATATGATGTATTCTCCTGTCCCCTCCACTCCCCAAGCAGGTGTGTTTCGTTTTGCTCTGGGATGCTGGGAATCACTGTCTCCATTGGCCCCCTACGGGAGGTTTCATGTTCCTGACCGTTAGAGGACCCAAGATATGAAACCTGGATCAAAGAGATGGACAGATGGACAATTGCGGAAACCAACGCCTGGAACGCTGGGATTACTCGGGTGACATAAACACCACGTTCGAATCATGCAAAGCCTAATAAGAGACCTGCTTTTCTCGACAGACTACATGCCCCCCTGAGCCCACACGCATTGCCCAGCACAAATACGAAATATCACAGGCAAGACATTGACCACACCCCCCAACAGGGCTTCCCCAGACCAATATCTTCAAACCTTAGAACATCCCACAACCTAAGAGGAAAAGAGACGCAACCACAACATAGCCTGAAGACAGGCACTTTTAACTGTTGTTTTTATTTTATTAGTTAGGAAATAACGGACATTATCCTATAATAAGATTACAACAACGTGCATTTAACATTGTATGTTTGTCTACAAATGTCAATAAAAATATTTTTTTAAAAAAAGTAGAAGCCCATAGTGTAGCCAACGTCTCCTGGGGCCCCTCCCGGAAGGAGGCGCTTTATTGCCGCCTTCATTTTGTCAGAGGTTATTGGGGAGTCAAGGAAGGACTGCTCTGAGTTCGTTAGGCAGGTGAGTTTGTCTCTTTCTATGTAATCCCTCCTCTCCCTTTCATCCTTATCTCCCTCTGAAGTGTATAGCTTTGTATAGTATTTGGCAAATTGGTTGGCTATCTCCCCTGGGGAGCGCGCCCAACCACCCCCTTCGGTTTTAATCCTGTCCACCCATCTCTCTGCTCTTTGGGCTTTTAATCTGTTGGCCAGCGTTCTGTTGGCCCTGTCCCCCTTTTCATACAATTTCTGTTTTAGCAGTATTAACTTTCTCAGAACATCACCTTTTCCCAGTGCTTTTAGCTTTTCCCTATTCTTCTTGAGTGTCTCTAGGTGTTGCCCTCTGTAAAAGCCCAGGGCGTGTAGCTCCTAGACGGCTCTACCCGCGTCCCACAGCTTCGACATCCCTACCTCTCCATTGTCATTAATCTGAAAGTATTTGTGCATCGCCTTATCTAATTCTCGGGAGTAAAGGTTATCCTTCAGTAGGAATTCATTGCATCGCCGTTTGGCATCTCGCCTTATGAGCCCATCCATCTCTATCGTTGCAGTGACCATGTCATGGTCAGACCATCCTACTGGGCGAATATCACTGTCTAATTCTAGGGGCGGTTTCTCTGTTCACCAGCAAATAGTCGATTCTGGTGAATGTCTCGTGGACAGCAGATCCAAATGTATAACCTTTTTTGGCCGGATTGGTTGTCCTCCAGACATCCACCTGGTTTGCCTCTGTGAGATATTTCTGAAATGTACTACCTTCCTCCTTCTGGAGGTCCCTGGCTAATGTGTTAGTCTCCCCCTATTAGTATTGGGCCTCTGGCTGATCCCGTTATCGTGGAGAGGGCCCACTCGTTGAATTCCCCTTGGCCTTGGTTTGACGCATATACCTACGCAAAGGTGATGGGGTTCTCCCATCCTCCCCGTACCACCAGGAGTCTTCCTTCCATCAATGATTACACCACTGAAGACAGGAGGATGGCGTCCCATCCTGGACCTACGACGACTGAACAAATTCATCAAGGCACAGAAGTTCCGGATGGTCACCCTCCAACACGTCCTGGGTCAGCTGGAGGAGGGCGATTTCCTGTCGTCGTTGGATTTGGAGGATGCCTACTTCCATATTCCCATCCTAAAGGGACACCGAAAGTTTCTCAGGTTCGTGGTCCAAGGGCATCACTACCAGTTCAGAGCCCTTCCCTTCGGACTGAGGTCGGCACCCAGGGTGTTCACCAAGTGCCTCGCACCGGTGGCGGCGCAGCTGCGCCGAGAGGGGATCCACGTCTACCCCTACCTGGACGACTGGCTCATCCGAGTGAAGACGAAGGAGCTCGCCATGGGGCACGCGGCAAGGACCGTCCAACTTCTCATGGACCTGGGATTCTCCATAAACTACGCCAAGTCCCACCTGGTGCCAGCGTAAGACGCACTGTTTCTGGGAGCGAAGCTCGACACAGTGTCGCTTCTGGCCTCTCCGTCGGAGGAAAGGACGAGGGCTATCTTGGGCAAAGTGCAGCGGATGCTGGTTGCAGACGCGGCCAGAGTGAGGTCCATCAAGTCCCTCCTCGGAATGATGTCTTCTTGCATTTACCTCATCCGCCTGTGCAGGCTCCGGATGCGCCCGTTGCAGGAGTTCCTGGACGCGCGCTGGATCCAGACGGGCAGCTTCGAGGAGAGGATCACACTCGACGAGAGTTTCCGACGAGCGATCCGGTGGTGGGGCACCCGCGCGCATCTGACGGCGGGCATGGACTTCCAGACCCCCGGCCACCAGGAGACAGTGACCACGGATGCCTCCCTGGAAGGGTGGGGAGCGCACACCGAAAATCTGCACGCGAGAGGCCTTTGGCTCCTGACGGAGAAGTCCCTCCATATCAACGTCCTGGAGCTCCGTGCAGTGTTTTGGGCCCTTGGGTTCTTTCTTCCGTCCCTCAAGGGCAAGGTGGTGAGGATCTTCACCGACAACACCACCATGTTCTACATCAGGAAACCGGGCGGAACCAGGTCCCCAGCCCTGTCCATGGAGGCGCAGGATCTGTGGCATTGGGCCGTCGCCCAAGGGATGTTTCTGGTGCCGTTTCATCTGGCAGGGATAAAAAACACCATTGCCGATTCACTCAGCAGGGAGCTGCGCTCGTGCCACGAGAGGGAACTACGACAGGATCTAGTGGACCGCCTCTTCCGACGGTGGGGCACACCCCAGATCGATCTGTTAGAGACGGCGACGAACTCCAAGTGCCGGAGGTTCGCCAGCAGGTTTCCCCAGCCGAGCAGCATGGGCGATGCTTTCTCGTTCCCCTGGGAGGGCCTGTTTCTATACGCGTCCATTGCCATTGCTGATCCGGCTCATCAACCAGCTCAAGAGGTCACGGTGCAGGATGATCCTCGTCGCACCTGCGTGGCCGAGGCAGATATGGTTCCCGGACCTTCTGGACTTGTCAGCGTCCCCGTCAATCATGCTGCCAGTGGACGCGGATCTTCTCTCCAGGGAAGGAGGCGCCATCCTCCATCACGACCCGAAGTCGCTGAGCTTGCAGGCCTGGCTCCTGCAGCGTTAGAGTTTGGAGGATACGACATACCGGCCGACTGCAGAGAGGTTCTTGCAAAGGCCAGGGCGTCCTCAACTCTTAAATGCTACGGACACAAATGGAAGAGGTTCTCTGTCTGGTGCCACGCACAGAAGATTAACCCTCTACGGATTAAGGCTCCCCAAGTACTGCCGTACCTACTGACGCTGGCCAAAGCTGGACTGGCGCACGCGTCCATCAAGATTCATCTTGCTGCGATCTCCCGATACACCAGAACCACGGGGCGGACGTCTTTGTGGTCTCATCGTCTGGTGAAAGAGTTCATGAAGGGACTGTTCAGATCGTTCCCGCTGGTGAAGGCTCCGGCCCCGGCGTGGGAGCTCAACATGGTGCTGACCAAGCTCATGGGACCTCCGTTCGAGCCTCTGCACTCGGCTCCGTTGAAGTTCTTGTCGTGGAAAACAGCGTTTCTTGTGGCCATCACCTCCGCACGACGGGTGGGAGAGATCCAGGCCCTTTCCTGCAAGGCCCCGTACTTGACTTTTCACGACACGAGGGTAGTGCTCAGGACGCACCCCTCCTTCATGCCCAAGGTGCCGTCGGACTTCCACCTCAACGAACCCTTGGTGTTGCCTGGTTTCTTCCCGTCGCCTTCGTCACCGGCTGAAAGGACTTTACACTCGCTGGATGTGGCTAGAGCGCTGAAGTTCTACGTGGACCGCACAAAGTGTTTTCGGAAGACGTCACAACTCTTTGTGAACTTTGGACCTGTCAATCAGGGGAAGGCTCTCTCGAAGGCTTCCATTTCCAGATGGCTCTCCGGCTGTATCATGTACTGTCATCGGTTGGTAAACCGACCGCTGCCTGGCCGTCCGAGAGCCCATTCCACCAGAGCGATCGCAGCTACCAAGGCGTTCCTATCTGGTGTGCCCTTGCTGGACATCTGCAGGGCTGCTACGTGGAGGTCGACGCACACCTTCACGAAATTCTACTGCGTCGATCTGGATTCCAGGGAGGAGTCCAGGGTCGGCCAAGCAGTGCTGCGCAACCTGTTCGCCTAAGGTGAGCCTGGTGAGGAGGTAAGAATTGCTTAATGTTGAGTTTGATGTAATGCTTAATGTTGAGCCTTTGCCACCTCCCGTGGTTGTGCATGTGTGTACTGCTATGTATTCTTTATTCATGAGCATGTGAATCCATGCCAGACCCCATGCTGGAAAAGGAACAAGTTACTTACCTGTAGTTCTCCAGCATGGGTCTGGCATGGATTCACATGCGAACCCTCCCGCCTACCCCTCTGCGGCTCTTCACTTGGTCATACTGCCACTTCACGTGCTACCAAATCTGAAGATGGCTGCCAGAGGCGGGGCTTAGGTAGAGGGCAGTCATTGGCTGTGGTCAGTATGACGCAGAGATCAGTGATTGGTTACTACTACGAAAGACAGATCAGAAACGAAACTGATACTGATTTTTTCTTTACCGAGGATTCCCAGCCTGACGACGGGGAATATTCATGAGCATGTGAATCCATGCCAGACCCATGCTGGAGAACAACAGTTACAGGTAAGTAACTTGTTCCAAACCCATTAACTGAACTGTTAACTGAAAACCACCCCCTAACTGAACCGCAGTCGGTGTGTGTCTCCTAGGTTCTTGGGTTTGAGACGCCCTCTTGGAGTTGAGGACCACTAGGTTTGTAACTTGTTCTTCCCAGGGGGACTCTTTTGTGAATCCCTTTCCTTTGTGTTTGTGTGTGTTTATTTCTTATACTGTTATTTACCCCTATTACTTTTTCACAGCGGCTTTGTTGGTGACTCTGGGCTCATTTTGGCATATTTTCTTCCAGCTTTGGATCTTTTTCTCCATGGGGGTTGGGGGTTCCTTGAGTCTTGGATGTCTGGACTTGACTGGGTCTGGTCGGGGCTCTGTCTTCATGTTGCTCTGCTGGTTGTTTTAGCACTTGCTTTGCTTCCTCGGGGGTGACCACTCTATAGTCCTCGCCTTTGAATTCGAAGATTAGAGCAAAGGGGTACCCCCACCTGTATTGCACGGCTTTCTCTGTTAGCCATGCGGTGAGTAGTCTGCAGGCTCTTCTCCTGCCCAGCGTGAAGTTTGATAAATCCTGGAATATCTTTATCTTGGAGCCCTGGAATGTAAGGTCTTGTCTCTGTTTGGCTTTCAGGAGGATTTCTGCCTTTTCTTTTTAACTTGGAAACTTTACTACTATTGAGCGTGGTCCCCCCCACTAATGCGCGCCCTCCTCTGTGGCCTCTCTCAATGTGCACACTTTTGCCACGTTCGGCTGCAAATAGATGGTTTACTATTTCTTGGACCTTTCTCTCAATCAGGGCTGGGGTTTCCCCCGCCTTTCACTTCTAGGCCAAGTATTCCCAAGTTGGACCATATCTCTGTTTTCCATGACGTCCATTTTGAGTGCTAGTTCTCGTTTCATTTCTATGTCGGTCATTCTTGCATTCAACTTAATTTCCATTAGGTCTGTGTTAATTTGGTTGTATTCCAAATACTCTACTTTCAGTATGCTCATCTTTCTTCTTATTTCAGAGATGGACGTCTGTATATCCGATCTTAAAGCACAGATTTCTGCCAGGATTCCCGCAATGTCTTCTTTTGTAGCTGATGTGCTCATTTTGATGGGTTTCAATTCAGGGGCTTCTTTTCTTCTGAACTGCTGCAGCCTATCTAACCTCTTTGTGATGACTGGCCTTATTCCCTTCTGTCCCCCCCTCCAGGGTCCCCTGACCCCTTTCTTGTGTGTTCCAGGGTTTCCCTTGTCTTTTCACCCCCGTTCTGCTGGATTTGGCACTGGTGCACTATAGTCTGCTGTGTCCTCTTATGTCGGGCAACTTGTGGGTGTGAGCCCCCTGCAGGTCCTATTGCACACCCCTGGTGCCAGGTTCCTTTTACCGTCTCGCCCTCCAAACATGCAATTGATTGGGGCTCTCAAGAGGGGTTTCTCCAAAGGGTACTTCACTTATAGGGTTCCTTCATTCCCAGCTTAAGGCTGGGGGCCACTTCTGTTACCTTGCCCAACGTTCTTATCCCCTTTATGGGGCTCCTAGTTTAACCCTTTTCGCATGGGTTTCTCTTTGCTGTCTGGAGGAGATGGGGGCGGACCGACACACCCCAGGCTGAGCGGGATGGCGTGGCTCCCCCCTGATGCCAGACGCTGTTGTTCAGCTTCCTGGGGGGGGGAGGTGTGTGGTTCGAGCAGCTCTTATCTTTCCTCTCGTTGGCGGAGCCCCCTCCTGCTTTTGCCAGTATCCCGAAGGTTTGCTCGATCCGCTGGCGGTCCAGGTCTCTCTCCCTCTTGCACTGTTGTCTCTGGCAGGCACAGGCACGGCTGCCGGAGGCCCGAGGGCGCCTGCTATGGTCTTGCTCTCCTGCTACACTGCAAGATCGGAGCAGCCCGTGCCCACCTCCTTGTTATGACGGTTAACTGTACTTGTGGCGATTATCAGCAGGGCCCCAGGGTACCGTGCGATTGCTCTCCCCACACAGCCCCATGCAGTTTATGGTGGGGATTCACTGGGTCCGGCTACAGCTGACGTGTTGGCTTTCTGGGGGTGTTTATCAGGCTGCCCCCTTCAGAGCTCCTTCACACCCGCTCCTGTCTCACTCTGTTCGGTGCATTTGCCCTTCTTTCATGTAGCTTCACGTCGGGGGACGTATTCAGGATTCTCAAAGGTTTTTACTTTATCTTCGCCGGTATGGCAGAGAGCCGCGGCTGCGGGGCTGCTTGGCAGTTGCCTTTTCACCCCTCGCTTCCTTAGCACGGCGCCATCCGCACTCCGATGCTCACGTCTGTCCCCCTCGGCATATGCTGATTCATTTGGGGCTCCCTTTGGTTATGTCCTTGGGGGATTGTGGGTCCTCTGGGGAGGCTCGCCTGGGTTAGGCCGGTGATTTCTGCGTCGTTCTGTGCTGCTGCAGGAATTGCTCACTTTTTGGTGCAGAGCGCCGCCGGGCTGCAATGCTCAGAGCACTGTGCTTAAAGGGCGGGTTGTTCGCTTTTCTTGGTTATTTCTCCTTCTTGCCACGCATCTGAGGTGCCTCACTGCGTTCAAGCACCTGTTGGTCTTGATTTCGTGCTTTTTCCTTCGGTTTTAGCCCAGGGACTTCTCTTAATCTTGTCTGTTTTCTCCTTCGGGATGGGAGCCGAGGTTCAGACGACCATTCCCTTCCGTGCCCCCTCGTGGTCTCAAATATCAGTGATTTAACTATTTCACTATGTTGTGATCAGTGTTCAGCATGTAGGTCACATGTTTAAATCAGTATGTACCCTTACAAATTGATTCAATTCTGAACCATTGAATTCGGTAATAGCTTAACCTGTCCAGTTATGCTGTTCTATTTTCTATGATGATTTACTAGATGTTGTCACTTCTCCCTGAGGGGGAGCCCCTTCCAATGGGCCAGAGAGGTGAGGCTGCTACCCGATAGTCCCCTTGGGGGTGATATAATGGGGAGGATCTCATGGGGATGGACTCCATCTAGGGGTGAGTGCGACCATCTAGGATACAGCCCTTGTAACATCAACAGACCCCCTCACACTCTAACCTCTTTCCTCAAATCACCTCTTCTTAGACAGTAAATCTATGTATTGTTATCAAGTAGAGAACTAAAGGTAACCTAAAAGTACTTTGACAAGGAAGAGTGTAGGAAACATTAAGATCACTTGCCACACAAGTACTGATACGAGGTGGCGCTACACCCATATCAAGAACAAAACAAAAAAAGAGATGAGACTTATACAATGAGCCAACTGGGAATTGGCTACATTGTATAAAAACGAAGGATGGGCAAAGGAACCTGTCAATTCCAGCCGATACAGGCAGCAGCTGTGGAAACTCGTAAGCGTTGGAGTTTCAAAGCTGCTTTGGGGGCCAGAAGGGGAGAAGCACGGAGGAAGCTGCAGAGCCACTGCAGCATTTCTTCTATGCTGCTGCAGGAGTAGTCCCGAAGGAAAGAATGAAGCCGACCTGTGCAAGGAACTACTGCGCTGAAGTGAGAGATATGGAGAAAATCCCAACAAAGCCGAGCTGCAGAGAGTCAGACTGCGCTGCCGTCGGAGATGCAGAGAGAACCACTGAGAAGCTGAGCCACACAGAGGGAAGCTGCACAGCCATTGCAGATGCAAAGAGAAGCTTGAAGCAGCAGAGGGGTAAACCCTTGTCCCTGGAAGCTCTGGCGACGTACCAACATCCCGCTCAAGGTAAAGGGAGGTGCAGGAGACCCAGAGGGGATTTGGGGTTAGGAGGGAGACAGGAATTAAAGTCTCTTCCTTGGCCTAATAGTTGGGACACCTAGATTGGCTCTCATGGGTGTCAGACCTACCTCAAAGCTCCTTCTCTTCGTTGCAGTGGATGGGGGAATTCCACTGACCACCAGGGAAGGGTCAAGGACCCACACACAAGAAGAATAAGAAAAACCAGTGTCAATAACCCTAATCAAGAGAAAAATAGGAGTCCTCTTCCTCATAGTGAACCAAGTAGGCAGAGTTCAAGAAGAGAAAACCAGGTCAAGGACCCAAGTCCAGAGAGGGAGACAAGGCATCTTCATCATGGTAGTACTTGGCAGGTTAGGGAACCAGGTTTTGTCGAGTCAAATAAGAACATGGGTCTGGGACCCAACCAAAAACACATTTGGAACTTTATATTGTATTTAACAGAGGAGACACTGGCGTATCCAGGGGAAGGGAGTCATTCCGCCTGAGTCTAGTGTGACTGACAAGTTGTAATGAGAAGCATCAGGAGGAGACTGTCATCCTCCTGATATCAAGTAGCAGAGGTTAGAACAAGCTTCCAGCCCGGGAAGGGAGGCATTCTCGATGATTCATCAATGACCCAAGAGAAGAAGGGTTGTTGGTGATGTTTATTTTGTTTGAGGACCCTTTCAACTAGGGGAAGGGAGTCATTCCCCTGGTGAACATTGTTTGAACGTGCTGTGTTCAGAGTATGCTAACCAGGGGAAGGGAGACATTCCCCATGGAGACAACTATTGAAAATTACCGAACTGAACTGTGATCACAAAACCAGGAAAGGGGAGCCATTCTCCTGGGCAATTAACCGTTTAGCCTTATCTACTTTAGTTACAAATGTGAGGGAGAGAATTAGGGATTTTGACAAGGACATTCTGACAGATCCTTTTTAGTACTTAGTTGAGGCACTGTACCGCCTCATAGAAATTCGACTGATAGGCTTTTCTTTCTTTCAAGAAAAATAAAAGTATTTACCAACCACCATGCCACCTTTATGTCAGTCTCCTTCTGCACCCTTATATTTCTTAATTTACCCCTTAAGAATCTTCCAACAGGTGTTAGCGGGATAGATGGGACACCTATGGAAGTATTGGAATCCTGAGGTTTGCAGCCTGGGAGTATCAGGAGTCCTGGGGTATCCGTGGTCTGCAGTGGTGAGGCTTGGGCAAAATCAATCCTGTCAACAATGCTGGACCCAGTTAGCTGCTGGCATGTATGTGTGTGGGATGTTTGTTAGTGAGTAGTGTAAGGTGGCAAGAGATGTAGGCATGAGTTGGTTAGTAGGTGCTGGAGAGGGGATTGTGTTAAGAGAAGATGCCTGTTCCTAGGCATTTTAATGCTAGACTGAACCTTCTAGCTTGTTATTGACCCGGCATGGGAATTTAGTTGGGATGCATGTCAAAATGTCGAAAGGGAAAAGTCAGTGGGAGGAAAACCCAGAAGTTTATTTGAATGCATTTTCCTTTCGACATTTTCACTTATGTCAGTCTACCTCATTAATTCCCCCCCCCAACTTAACTTACAGGGGCACACTTCGTTGTGTACCGGCGACTCCCCTCTCTTCCCTGACTCCACTGCCTCCATGCAATGCCAGTTCCTTCTACTTATGGACGTGAACCAGCACCGCAGTGTCCTTTAAAAAAAAAAAAAAATTAAAAAATTCTTACATTTCTTTCTTTTACAGAAAGTGGGGGACACCACAGCAATCCCCTGATCTCATTACAGTTAAAAAGTGGGCGGGGGAAACACCTGCAACCCCCGTGTGCTGTAATGGGAACTAATGTTATACTTGTTTGTGGCTATTTCGTCTGTATGTAATTTTTCATACAGCTGTTTTTTTTTTTGTATTCAACATTTTCTGTGGATACCATTTTGTTATGCTGTTAGCTACCAGAATGCAATGTTCTTACCGTTCCATTGTATAGGGGCACAAGGAGTCCAACTAGACTGAATCCTCTCCATCTCGTTAGTTGTCTTATACCTTTACGTGTGTGTGTGTCGGGGGCAGGGTAAACATTCAAGTTGCAAGCTACTAGTTGAGCATAAGTCACTTGCCCCTCAATTCTCCATATGCACACAGCACACCACTTTTTACTAGCCAAGAGTCCGTTATCACTCACGAATGGCTAGTGGTGAGTGAAAATTATGAGGCCTGATATAAGCTAAGAAAGCCAGATAATGTAAACCTATTGACATAAATTGCTCCAATCACATGCTTTTAAAGGGAGTATCAGGGTCACATTTTGGCAATTAAAAATAATTGTAACTTTTTGCACCTCCACCTTGTGACAAAGTGCTTCCCTCTAATGTTCTAAATGCACAGTTGGCGACTTAAATGTTGCATACATGTGGAGACTGCAATCCAACCAGTTAACCAGTAAAAGCCAGGAGAAAAGAGCTCTTGCCTCTCACTGGGCAGATCTGGAGAGAAATGGTAATGGGATCTAGGATGGCTGCCTGAATGTATGTAATCCCCTTTACCTTCAACATATTTACCATAGATTCGAGACTGAAAATACTGCGGAATGTCAGCAATCAGCAAACCAATAGTTTGAGAAACGTCCATGAGATTTCTATAAATGGGTGGAAGGGAGAGACTAGAAAGGGTTATGAGATGGATGAAGTGGCACAGCACAAAGGGTGAAGCTATGGCGACATAGAAGATAAAAAACTAAGGCGGGAGCTGCAGTAGCTTGGAGGTGTGCTTGGGCACAGCAGTACAGTAACTGTTCTGGAAATATTGGGGGGGACATGATATCTGAAGGAAAGAGCAGGGTGGAGAATGTGCACAGAGTGAAGGAAGGGATGGGTCAAAAAAGGAGACCTTTTCTGTGCATTTCGAGTCGATGTTTTGGGAGTAACTTTCAGACCAACATACACCAAGTTAAAAGCTGTTGGACTAAATGCACTATAAATCTGCCAGCAAGATAGCTCAGCAATTAACCCTTCGCCCACAGTGTCTGTGTTCAGCCGGCATGGACTTCGCTCCCAATTCCGACAGGGCAGACTCAGTTCTTCATCTATCTGAGGTTGATAAACTTGAGTACAATTTAAGTGGCTGATAGTAACAATTATTTTTACAATGTTTAGACGCAGAAATAAGATGGCATACAGCTCTATGTAAAATTGGTTGGCACTGACTGGTTATTCAGAGGAAACTTAGCGTGGCGTGCTCAACAGCATGCTTCAGCATTTGATTGAGGCGTGCTAAAGCCTGTAGACAGATGTTCTCTATTGTTCCCACTTCCCAGGCAAAATAAATTACCTTACCGGTCAGAAAGCGCAGTAGGCTGCTATTCAATTTTGACCTTGACCACAGATAACTGGAAAACACTTTGAATTATTTGCCACAGAGCTCACTGATGAGAACGTGGACAAAGCAAATCTACGGTGCCCAACATTAGCACCTTGCATGTGCAACTCGATCAGTGGTGATTGATGTAAGGAAGGCATCATCAGTAACCACAGTGACCACAGTTCAAGGTTGTTGATTGAACTCCAAAAAGGGTATGATAAACGCCTATCTAAACCTAGATCTACAGATGGAAGCAAGCTACGACCATCAAATAATCACGCAGTCCTAGTGGTGTCTTGTCAAAATAAAAGGGCCTATACTAAAAAAAAGCCTATTACCAATCCTTAACTCTAAATACAATTAGTGTGGGAAAAAATCTTATGAAAACGAAAGAAGTGTTCAAAATGATATGTTGGGTTTTCAGGCCGTTGGGCTCCCGTCCCCATGTTTTTACTGGAACTGGAGAAGGCGGTTCACTGGAGCATACCACAGCCTCTGGCATCTTTGGCAGGAGTTTACAGTTCACTCATCAGCATCAGGGCCTCTGGAGTGTAAGTCTCCTTGATTCTCAGTCTCTTCACTCAAAGGATCTGATGCAACCAAAATAGAACAAGTTATTTTCCCTGCTTGATTTTCACAAGTTTTCACAGCAGGTGATTCACTATCCACCCCAGATCCCCCTCAACCATGCTCAGATCCTTTTAACATAATGTTACGCACAGGCTTCCTTCTGCCGGGCTCGAGCCTGTCTTTCACCTTTCACTTTATCGCACAATGTTCATAGGTTCTTCCTTTTCGGGTGCCTCATGGTTAATCCCAGATCCCCCTCTGTCGGGCTCATATCCCTTCTACACAATTAGTCTCCTTCAGCCGGTCTGGTACCAATGTCAATTTTACATCAAGTATCAAAGACATTCGAATGTGCACAGGGTTTGGCTTGACCCGTTTGCAGGACCACTTCGATTTCACAATTCTTCCTTTTAATGTTTGCACCCTTTGGGTTGTGTGCCTAACAGACTTTCGAAATGAGCACCCACGTGATGCCAGACCACTCTGTCTATGGTATCATAATTTAGCTTCAAAATTCATTCACTCATCTCCTGTCTAAATAATCGTCTTCATACAAAGTTGCTGCTTGCAAACTTGATTTCAACACAGATGGGCTTGGTATCAGTCTCCCCATCTCATCGGCTGTGCTGACTTCATTGGTGTTGCTTTGTTGTAGGAGCCTAGGACAGTACTACTGTGGCAAATGCTTCTCCCTGCCTTGGCTATCGACTAAGGAGAGCCCCGGGTACCTCCAACACACAATGCATGATTCATTATCTTGAATTCTAGTTCTCACGTTTCCTACTTTTGGAGGCTCATGAAAGATACGGTTTGTCGGTGAACAGGTCAAGGGTGTTTCCCTCCTTGCACTCCTTCAGTCTTGCCGTCTTCTGCCTTGTATTAAACTGCCATCTTGGAACTGCTGCTTCCTCGTGTGCTTTTCCTTGCTCAGAGTGCGCTTTTGTGCTCCACCTTTTATCTATGTGGGGAAGTGTGATGGAAGTCAGGTGCGTGTAATGATCAGTAATTGCCTGACCATTGTAGTGGGACATGTGCGGTAGACTGCTTGGGGGTTTAGTCAGTTTTTCCTTACAGTGAGTTGCCTGAGAAAGTGTGTTGGAAAAAGGGTTGGTGGGGGGGTGGAGTCCTACGTATCCTACCGGGTAGGATGGGGTAAAGATGTTACAGGGAAGGGGATACTGTGTCTCGCCGTCCGGTGTCCCAATTCCACTCCCTGAAGACCGCCCATCCAGGTAATCCTCCCACACTGGTCCACCCCAAGGAACTGGATGACAGATCTCCGGGGTCTAGCGGTGAGATACCGTCAGGTTTCTCACATTGAGAATCATTGAACATTAAGTTGGCAAGTCTGTTTACTTAGTGAGTGGCACCTGCTGGGGTCCCTGGCAGAAATTAGAGACATTTAGGTGTCGGATGCGTGCTCCAGCGCTACTACGCAACCTCAGGTTTGGGCTGTTAAAATGCTGGCTTCTTTCTCTAGGACTCTTTACTAACAGTAACACCCGACCCCTGATTTGTTTTTTTCCACCATCGTAGTTGGACACACATTGCAGGGTTCTGTTGGCTAGATGCCTTAATTATCATAAGTTTAATATTATATTTCATTATCACTGCCCATCGTCTGCCGCCTTCAAGAAGTTCTTTGACATTGCTCGACGGCGCTCGATGGATGGACTTGGCGTTGATGAGAAGCCTTGTTTGACGGACAGTGTCTGCGGCCTACTCGGCCCTTTAAAGTATAGAGAGTGGGGGTGGGGCATACACTCTTACTTTTAGAGAATGCCTATTTTGCCAGCTTCCCTTCCCCTTTATCGTTGTGCTACTTTTATCATCCTCTTGGAAAATGCATCTTTTAAATGTTGTCAATCTTGTGGTCAGAAATATCCCTGGAAGGACACACACCAGGTGTGCAACCATTGTCTTCATTGGGATCACGCCGAAAAGCACTGCAAGACCTAAAAGCTCTTCAGACCCAAGACCTTAAAAGATTGCCGTACTAATCGTTGGGCCTCCCATGCCATGGCCTCCATAGATGTGGCAGATGAATCCAGCAATGTCAGCGTTCTCAGTGATGTTGAAGACGTTCAAGGTTCATTAGAACCCCAGGTGCGAGCCCCCAACTCCAATAAGCAGGCCAGCAGTCCTTTCCCTGAGATGACATCCAGCGGCAAGAGCACACACATTTTAAGAAACACTAAAAACATAAATCTCGGCCAACGCCGACCACCTTGTCGACCGTTGACAGCCATGCAGGGTCCAAGGAGAAGACCCACTCTAAGTCATCTCTCTACTCGGGGCCATCACGCTCGCCGCACGACATATCTCCCAAACAGGCGCTGAGTAGGCCAGTTTCGGACATTGCACCCTAAAAGGCCCTCCTGTCACGCGCTGAGGAGCACACGCCGAAACAAAAATCTTCAATGCCCTCTTGAAGCATGTCAGAAATTAAGGAGCTTATTAAAAAACATGCCCCAAAGACGCGTCGGAATACACTGGTCTTTTGATCTAAGCCACTTTCTCCTCTGCAAACTGGCTATACACCCTCTGAGGATACACTGTGAGGGGCTCTGCAACATTAAAGGAATACTCCCTTTAAGAAGCCCCTGCCTCTCCTCCTTTCCCAAAGTCCACTTAATGGACACCTGAACGTTTTGACAGGGTAATAAGAAGTATCTTGTGCTTTGTAGATTTCATGGATCGCTATCCAGAGGCGTTTAGAATCCCGCAGGGTTCTGCACAGGGTGAAAGAGGGTATCTGGTGGGGGACCACCAACTAAAGTGTGTGAGAAACCTGAAGGTACTCTCACATCTACTTACCAGGGATATTCTGTTCAGGTGGCCATGGAAGGGCCATCTGTTTTGGATTCCGACCCGGGGGGTGGCAAGCAAGGGAGGATCACCTGTGTGGAGGCTCTTTGGAAGTTGGAGAGAGGGAGTCTGAAGGCAGGACTTGGTATCCCCCCTTCACTAACACTGACCTACCCGACCCGACCCTCAGCCTTCATGGGATATTGTCAGTCCTTTCCCGTTTTCCCTGTAATCTTCCATCAAGGACTGAGGCGAGGAAGAGGCAACTAAGAGTAATGCACACTTCCTATTGTAAACACCACTCTGGTACTGGGACGAAGAAGCAGGGCCTATATGCACTTAGTAATGAAGGTCAGGCATGTCATACTAACAGGCTTACACAAGGTTAGCCAATTGAGTCTAACACTTTTCACCTGCAGCCTGTTAATAATGATAGAGTATAAAAGCCGGAGCCCAAAATTGGTGCGAGGATTGAGAGGAAAGAGAGAATCTGCTGTGTTGGGACCGAGCCAAGGAGCAGAGACACCAGCAACGATCCGTCCACGCTCAAGCCTGGGTGCAGCTGGAGCTGTGGAAGACACCGGGGATGCGGACCGCGTGTGGAGCAGAGCAGAGGTACCGAGCTGTGCCTGGAAACGTGCCCGGCGAAAGAACTGAAGGTTTTCCCTTTCGGGCAGAGCTGCTGGGAGGAGCCGCGAAAGCCGGTAAGTGTCGGGACACACTGAGGAGACCGAAGCAATCCAAAGGAACTTTAAATAGGTAACAGTTCCTGCATTTAAGTTAGTTCTATCCATATTGAATACCGAACCGAAAGAAAACCTCTAATTGAACAAACGCAAGTAAACGCTATCCATATTGAATATTGAACTGTACGAAAATTAGCATTCAAACATGCACAAGTAAATGGTATCTGTAATGAATGCCGAACGGAAAGGAAGCTGCCAAATAAGTAACCTACTCTATGGTGAATGAACACTTTAATAGATACGTCAACCAGCATGATCAATTAAAAGCAGTATGGACAGAATCAAAGGCATATGATGGATTGCTAACTGCATCTTGGAAAATAATTTGGACGCCGCAGATAATGCTGCATGCATTATAGCTGAGGGCACCATAATCAAACGGCATGCCTGGTTGAGACAGTTGGGCTTCAAGTTTGAAACGCAAGCCAAACTCCAAACATGCCCATTGAACCGAACGCTTTATTTGGCAAAGCATTGGAGGATGCACTAAAGAGTGCTAAAGAAGAGCACGACACTCAAGTCATTGGGACAACTAACTAATAAGCCATTTGTCCAGCAATGGGCTTGTAACACCAGGTGATTATTTTTTTTTTCACGAGCAAGGTCCACAACGCTCCGCAGGTTATAACCAATCCTCGTCTTGGGGTAACACACAGGGTCAGTCATCGGGAAACATAAAAAAAAAAGTAGAAAATATCCAGAAGAAGGGGTAGAGCCTCTGCCACTAGAGGTGCCCCCATTCTGGTCCCCTCCCTTGCTACTCCATTCGGAGGTTGTAGCTCCCAATTAATCTACGCATGGGAGAGGATCACATCAGTCAAGTGAATGTTGTCCACCGTGGCAGAAGGGTACTTCATCGAACCTCTTTAGAAACCACCGAACCGCCCGCCAAGACATCAGAAAATGACACCAAAAGAAAAACGTATACTGCTACAAGAAGTAAAGCCCTGCTGGAAAAAGACACCCTAGAGATAGTCCCAGTAAACCAGGTAAAAAAGGGCATCTATTCAATGTACTTCCTTGTACCAAAGAAAGACTTAACTATGGGCCCTGTACTAGACTTGTGCCCAGCACACATGTCAAACCACAAATATTTTGCATGACCACGCTACAGGAGGTAATCCTTCTGTTAGAACAGGGGGATTTCATGCCACCATTCGATATGAAGGATGCATACTTTCATATTTCTATGTTCCTAACGCACAGAAAGTATCTGTGCTTCAAAATAGCAGGCGAAAATTACAGATTCAAAGCACTCCCCTTCAGCATATCTTCAGCTCCAATGGTGTTCACAAAGTACTAGCAGTAGTGGCGGCGCACCTACGCTGAGAATCAATCGCAGTATACCCTTACCTGGATGACTGGCTAATAACAGGGGAAACACCACAAATATGCAAACTCAACACCCAAGCAACAATCAGTCTGTTGTTCCAATTGGGGTTCTCCATCAGCGAGAAAATATCAAGTTTCATCCCCACCTCCACACCTACCCAAACGAGTAATGTGCAAACCAATCAAGCTTCTGTGCCCTTTCAACATTTTGTCCGAGCACGAGGGGACAACATTGCATCCATGCCCTCTATGAACTTGGCAGCTTGGCTCCTGAAGTCATAGAAATTGGGCACTTAAATCTTCTACAAAGGTGTATGGTTATCATCAAAGAAGCATGGAAACCACTAGACACTGCTACTTTAACAAGTGGAAAAGATTTGTCATTTGGTGCAGATCACAGAACATACATCCAATTGACTGTTCACCAGCTAACATTCTTCACTATATGCTTTACCTGCTAGACTCAGGTTTAGTATTTAATTCCATCAAAGTACACTTAGCAGCTCTGTCTGCTTACACCATGTACTAAAACAAAGTGTCATGGTGGAAGGTACCAGTTATCAAAGCATTTGTGGAAGCAGTAAAAAGACTAAACACTCCCATTTCAAATCATCCACCGGGTTGGGACTTTAATGTTGTCCTTGCAAAGCTCATGGGTCCACCCTTGGAGCCAATGCACAAAGCCAGCCTAAAACAGTTAACTTTCAAAATTGCCTTTCTAGTAGTTATCCCCTCTATAAAACGAGTCTGTGAACTACAAGCACTCTCAGTACAAGACCTTTTCATTATCACCCACAAAGACAAGGTGTTACTTAGAACACACCCTACGTTCTTACCAAAATTCATATGTTAATTCTATATTAACCAGTCCATTGACTTAACTAATTTTTCCCAAAAACAGCAAATTCAGCTGAAAGAAGCCTCCATACCCTAGACGTAAGGAGGGCAGCCTTGTACTACATAAACAAAACTAAACATCTAAGGAAAACAGATCAACTCTTAGTTTCCAAAGCACCTGGCAGGAAAGGATATCGTATTTCTAAAAACTCTATGGATAGTCAAGTGCATACAACTTTGCTACTCGCTGTAAAACAAGGCTTTTACCCGTTACACCAATATTTCACTCTACACGAAGTACATGAGCTACTTTGGCATTCATTGCGAATGTTCCCTTAGATGCAATTTGCAAGGCGGCTACTTGGAGCTCCATTTATTCCTTTACTCAGCATTACTTCATTGACACACACGCAAAAGCCGATTCGCAGGTGGGACAAGCGGTGCTAAAACATCTATTTGCCGCTGTAACTCTGGACTCTTTCGCGACCTCTGCGACACTCTCTCACTCTCTATCCTCCCCTCAGGCCCGACTCACTCTGCAGGGCACACTCTGGATGCTCTGATCTCTACAGACATTCCCCTTTCTATCCCTCTCACCACTCCTCTCTCCTGGAGTGATCACTTTCTCCTTTCCTCCCAGCTCACTCTCTCCACCCCTCAGGCCAAGCCAACTCCAGCACTGCCACCTACCTTCTTAGCTATCCTAACCATGAAGCGTGTGTCAGTTGATGCTTTTGCCACCACTTTCTCACTGCCCCCGTCGCCCTTTGGCTAACTCACACCCTGACACAGCCCTTTCCATGCTCCACTCTGCTATATCTGATACTCTTGATGTTCTTGCCCCTATCATGAGGTTCCGCATGAAGTCCAAAACCAAGTGCAACTCCTGGTACGACTCGGACCTCATCACTCTCAAACGCAAGTGCAGGGTGGTTGAGAGGAAATGGCTTGCTTCCAGTACATCCTCTGACAAACTGACCTGCTGCCTGCTCCAAAGGTAAACCCGACTTTCTGTCCGCACCAAGGAGAGCGCTCACATCCAAGCTCGTGTCTCTGTGGCATCTAACAACCTCGGCCGAACTCTTTAAAATCTGCAAGGAACTGGGCAATCCTGCTGCAGTCTCTACCTTTCCTGTCCCCTCTGCGGTTCCTCTGTACGGCTTTGGCTTCTTATTTCATCTCTAAAACTGATGTCCTCTCTCTCTCTCTTCTTCTACACCCTGCTCCTGCTCTGGCCACCTCAACTCCCTCCTTCTCTGCCTTTCCCCCGTTCTCCCCAAATGAGGTTTCTAGACAAGTCCAATCTATGAAATTCTTGTCAAAACAGGTTCACCACATTAACACACTGGCTCCTGCTCGGGCTGACTTCTGCAACCACTCCTTCACCACTGGAGTCTTCCCTTCTCCCTGAAGCACTCCCTTGGGCACCCTCTTCTTAAGAAACCCTCTGCCAACCCGTCCTGCCCTGCTATCATCCAATCGCCATCACTCCTTTCCGGGACAAACTCCTGGAAAAGCTGGCCATCTCCCAGCGTAATCTTCATACTGAATCTGTTGGTTGTCTCCATGACCATCAGTCTCGCTTCAGAGCTGCCAGAAGCACGGAAACTGCTTTCCTGAGCATCCACGAAGACCTGCTCTCCAACCTTGATTCCAACACTACCTCTGTCCTCATCTTACTTGATCTCTCTTCTGCCTTTGACATGGTCAACCATGCCATCCTGCTCAACCGTCTCCGTGATAACCTGGGTATCACTGATCAGTCCCTGGCTTGGTTGACTTCTTTCCTCTCCGATCGACCCTCCCAGGTCCAACTTGGGTCCTTCCTCTCCTCTATCTCTACCTGTGGTGTTCCCCAGGGTTCTAACCTCTCTCCCTGGCTGTTCAACCAATGCCTGGCACTTTTTGCCCAACGCATTGCTGCTCTTTGCCCCAACTTTCAGTGCTATGCAGATGACAACCAGCTCATTTTCAGGCTCCCCTCAGCCACCTCTTCTACTGCTCTCATTTCCGACTGTCTGTCTGCTATCCAGGAGTCGTGTGCTGCCAAGGATCTCTGCCTTAATGCCAGTTAGACTGAGATTCTCCTCATCAGTTCACACGCTCCCTCCTTTCCAGTCTCTCTATGGCCGGCCTCTCTTGGCGCTCTTCCTGCTCCCACCTGTGAGGCAAAAAACCTCAGGGTCATCTTCGACTCCACACTCCTTCTCTCCTCACATCTCTGACGTCTCTAAGAAGTCACACTACCAGCTGCACCTCCTCAGAGGTATTCTACCTTTCCTCTCCTTCCCCCAGAAGCTCACGGTCTCCAGAGCTCTAGTTCTCTCCAGGCTGGACTACTGCAACAGCCTCTTTCTAAATCTGCCTGCCTCTACTCTCCGCCCTCTGCAACTCATGCAGAACAGGACTGCAAGACTTGTCCTTGGTCTCAAACCCAGGGATCATATCTCTCCTGGACTGAACTCTCTGCACTGGCTCCCAGTGGCTGCAAGGATTAAGTTAAAAACCCTTGGCATTGTCCACAAGGCCTTCTGTGGTCTCGGGCCCTAATACCTTACACTCTCTCTTCTTAAATATGTTTCTTCTCGAGCTCTTCACTCATCCGCTTCCAACTCCCTCAGGGTCAGTCGCTTCTCCAAGCAACAAGTTGGTGGTAGATCTCTTTCTTCGGCTGGGGCTTCCCTCTGGAACAGCCTCCCTGTTTCTCTGAAAATTCAGGAGAACCATCTCCAGTTCCGGAAGTACCTCAAGACCTTCCTCTTTGCCTCTGCTTTCTCTCCTCCGCCTCCTCTCCCCTGCTGTACTACTGGCTGAAACTGCATCTGCACTGGTCACCTGGCTACCCTCTGTTTTCGGCCCAAGTCTCCTCCCCGCCAGTTGCACACCTGCACTGCCCCACTGGCAACCCTTGCACTCTGGGGCTGGTTCTGTTATCCCTACAGCCCCCTACCAGCATTTGACACATGATTTCTGTACTTACCCTTGCACATGCTACCAGCTGGCTGCACTTCTTATTTATTGTTCCTATGTATTGTTTCTATTTATTTACTGCTTATCCTATGTACTGCGCTGCCCCTTCTCCTTCCCCATTGCACTTTTCCCCTTCCCACCTCCCCTGCACTTGCGCAATCTCAATGCAATGTCACCTGGCCTAGTAAGATTGTTGTCTCTGTTCTTCCCTCTTTTCCCCTCCCTTTCCTCGTCACGCCTTGAAACACTTGTGTATAGGCACGTTATAAATGCCATATCATACAACGCACCTCCTTCTCTGGGGTACTACTTGCTAATATATGCATAGCATGCTATAGAAGATGATCCACAAGCCATCCATATTTATATATTTGTATTTATATATTTTATTTATTATGCTTTTGTAAGGCGCTTATACAACAAGAAATTGTGTTTCAAAGCGCCCTCAGGGCAAGGTGGCGAGGGAACATGGGAACAACAGGCGAGTAGAATGAAACTGATGGACAGGAAAGATGCGGTCCTACTAGGCATTGTGAGCATTCAGAACATGCAAGTGCAGATAGAGAGAGGGAGAAGGGAAGGGGGGTAAGTGCTGGGAGAAATCCACAGGAGGGAAGTGCCAGGGAGTCAGCCAGTTGCAGGAAACATTTAAGTGCATGGCATAGATCAATTGGTAAATGGTGATCACCTGCTAATACAGCAAGTGCAGACTTATGAGGCAACACAGGCCAGTGGTTGCTCAAAAGGCATGTGCTGGGAGAGGGCGTAGGTTGGAGGCGATTTGGAGTGAGGTCAGGACCCGGAGGGACGCATAAAGGCCCTAGTCAGCAATCTCGGCAGCAGTGGGGTTTAGCACAGGAGGGAGAGGGGGAAGGCGGAGGTGAAGATGAAAGTCTTGAGGAACTTCGGCTCAAGACGGAAAGGAAGGGGGAGGCTGTTCCAGGGGAGGGAACCAGCCGAGGAAAGAGATCGACCACCAGCGCGCTGCTTAGAGAAACGCTTGACGTGCAAAGAGTTGGAGCTGGAGGAGCGTAGAGATCTGGAGGGAGAGTATTTAGTGAGAGTAAGGTGAAGATAGCATTGTCCACAGCCTCAGACAGCATTGTGAATCATGCAGAAGGATTCAAATTTAATCCTTGCAGCAACCGGGAGCCAGGGACGAGATTTTAGGGCTGGAGGGATACAGTCCCTGGGCTTGAGGACAAGGATAAGTCTCGCAGCCCTATTCTGGATATGCTAGAGTGGGCGGAGAGAGGAGGAAGGAAGATTACTTACCATAATTGTATTTCTGATGCTTGCATCTGTGTGGATTCACATGAGCCCACCCTTCCTCGCCTCCTGGAGTCGAAGGTGCATAGATGATTTCTCTATATTACCTTTCTGCTTACCTATTGTATTGCGCTACACTTCATGCACACTCATGTCAGAAACAAAACAATCTGAGGCACCTTGACGCTTGAAGGACCATGGGTACAGTAGATGTCACACTATGGATAGTATTACTAGCACGCCCAGGTGACGTCCCTTTCGAGTTTTGAAAACAAATACTGTAATATTCTGCGACTACCACTAAATTTCGGCCTATCCATATCATGTGAATTTAAGCAGATACAAGCATTAGAAATATGATTAGTGAGTAATGCATGATGTATACACACACAAAAAAACAGTTTCTAAAAGCATGCTTTCAATCTTAACTGTCTGTTTCCCATGCCGCTGCGTTATCAGTGCTCTGCCTTAGTCTCCGACTCTGACGCACGTTCTGTGCAGACAGGAGCCCAGTAAGCCTGGAGAGTCCTGGTTCATTTGCGCACAGCTTGAGCAGAAGGCAGAGCACAGCCTTCTCGCTACGCCAGGCAGCCCAGCCAGGCTGCCACAGTGGGCCCCACCGCCCAGCCCTGCACCCTGACTTCTTCCGACTGTAGTTCGGTCAACCTGGATGAGGGCTCGGGTGCAGTGCCCCCGAACATGCAGCATCAAACCTCCCACACCTTGGGCTCCGAGTCAGGTCCACCTCCAGCTAGATTATAATTGAGGGAGATAATTTGGTGTGGCACTAAAGTTGGGGGACGACAAATGCCCTTGTCCCCCCTGAAATTAAACCCATGCACAGTGTGGATGTTGAGAAGAGAGACCTAACGATGTTCTGAGAAGTGAGCTCAGAGTCCAAGGATGTGAGAGCAGTGAGAGGAAGCACCTGAAGTCTAACGAGGGGGCTACAGCTGTCTAGCTTTGTCAAAAGGGCCAAAGTGAGATCCAGGTATAGGAAGAGGCAGCACTAAGCTAAAAGCCATAGGCGTTGGGAGGAGAGGACCAAGCTAGAGATGATTTGATACTGGGACTTTTGTAAAGAATTTAAATGCTTTATTATGTTGTTTTCATATTTTTAGTATACATATTACAACTTATTACATTATAAATCCCAAGTTACTGGCATGGAAAGTAACCAGTTTATATGTATACATAATGCTTACATTATATAATAAAATATGATATACTTATATGGAGATGCAATTCTTTATCTTAAAAGAGGTTTATGCGTTTATTTTGAAACTCTAAAGAAAATGTGATGCTATAGTTCTTTGCTTAAATGTTCTAAAGAGATGTGCTTGCTATATTACTTTTAGTTCAGACCTGTTTGCGTTTTAGTTGATCAAACAGACTAATCACTCTAAAAGGAACTATTAAACTGTCCACCTTTTGTTCTGCAAGGTAAATAGCTGGATGTTGGTGTACATGCAAAATATACCTTATCTGTTTTTCTGATGAGCAAGTTCACAAAAATATTGTATTTAACTATGAAACTTTAGTACAATGTGAGAAACCGAAAGGTTTTCTCCCATGTAGGCCCCTAGAATCCTCTATTCAGGTGGCCATGGGAGGGCCATCATTTTTGCATCCCAACCCTCTGGGTGGACAAGCGAGGGAGGTTCAGTTTAGGATTGAATTTAAGTCTGTGTTTGGTGCACAAAGCAGTCTACCACCAAAGTGTGGAATATCTACAAGATAGTTTCTGCTCTATGTACCTGGTCGTGCTCTGCGCTCTGCAAACGCACATTTGGTGGCTATCCCCATAAGAACCTGTGCTTGCATAGGTAACAGAAGGAATACGTTAATACAAAGGGATTCATCTTTTGTTTACTAAAGTAGGGCCAAGGGATCTTCCCCTAGTCTTTACCACTCACCTTGTAATAACCTCGCCCTCCAATGTCAAGTCCCATCTCACCCTCCACATTTACAACAAATACTGAGACGAGGAGGTAACTAGGATCAATAAAGATTGCCCATAAGAATAACATGGGGAAGGTAAGAGAAGCCTACCATATAAAGAACTTAAGTTTTCCCACTAATAGTCCAGCAGGGCATTCAATAGTAACCATTCACATCTAACTCCACTTGACTGGTCTTTTCACTAGAAAAGGTTTGGTCGGACAGAGGTGTATGAGCGAGTAGGAGAGCCAGCAGGAAAATGAGTTGGGAGGAGAGCCAAGCTGCCAGAATTATCTGGAACCAGAGGCCCGAGACCGGGTTGCTGAGACGCTGAGGAGCTGCTGTGCAAAGGGACAGAAGTATGGCGAAGGAGCCATGTCTCCAGTGAGCCAAGAAGGGTCCGTAAACGGGAGCCGAGAGGCGTGCTGGTGTCCCACAGAACCTGTTTATGTGAATTCTTGTTCCCCTGACCTGGTGAGACAGCCCAGGAGTGTCTGGGGGCAGGTGGTGAGACCCTGACTTCTGAACGAAGAGCCGGTGTGTAGCAGTGGCGCTGAAGTTTGCCCGGCGAGTCGGAAAGCGTTGCCGAGCCGGGTTGTGAAGAGCACGATACAAGGTAAGGCCATAATCGCATATGAAAGCGGACTGCCTTTGAATGGGTTTTCATTGAAGCTGATGGGAAATCTCTAAGTTACAAGTAACAGTGAAACCGCGAGACGCGCGTATGTGTGTTGGACTATGAAACTAAATGAATGAGAGGGGGCCGAAGCCCGCAGACAAAATGCACGAAGGAAAGGACAGTGTAAAAGAGGGTCTGTGCGATGCGAAGGGGGCCAGAAGGCTGTGGCAAAAGGTGCAATAGGCATGAAAGAAAAGGACCGTATAAAAAGGGTGCGGGTGACCTGAAAAGAAAGAAGCAAGTTTAACATTGCACGAAAGCATGAAAGAAGCCTGCAAGAGGCACAAGCAACATAAGGAAGAAAGGTCAGTGCAAGTGTGCACAGAAAGAACCAAGGAACATAGGAAAATTGTGCAGGAAGCACCTGAAGTTAAACCGTGCAAAAGGAAGTGAAAGTAACAAACCACGAGGGGGCAAAAAGGTAAGAGTGGTTGCATTGGTGAAAAGTAGAGACCTGCGTTTTCAAAAGCCTCTGATTTTACCCCAGAAGAGGATGATGTGCAGAAAAAGATTGTACATGAAAAAAGGCCCATACCCGCAGCTGCTTTGCGTTTTAAAAGCTGGAAGTAGCCTGAGCTTGGGTTTAGTTTAGTTTATTATTTATATAGCGCGCCATACCCTGGGGCATCAGGGCGCAACAGACAAGAGTATGCTCAACTTAGTTACAAATACATGATAAGTAGGAAAGTACAGACATCAAGTTACAATAAGCAGCTATGTACAAGGCAGGATCAGGGTCAAGGAGCAATGAGGTGACAGGTGCCTGTATCTTGGATAGTCGTATGGTTATGATATACAGTTGTGTCAGGGGAGGTGCATCTAAAAAGTCATGCAGGTTGGAGTAGTTAGATGGTATTAGCTCTCAGCCACCTGGTCAGGTTCTGTCTGAAGTTAGCGAAGGGCTGAGCTTCTCCGATGCCATAGGGGAGGGAGTTCCACAGCTGCGCAGTCTTGACTGGGAAGCTATGTCCTCCTATAGTGGAGAGTTTGAATCGCGGAACTTGGAGACAGTTCGCGTTAGCTGTTCTTGTTGGTCTGAATGAGGTTCTTTTACATAACCTGTCCATGAGGTAGGATGGTGCTTTATTGTTGAGGCATTTGTGTGTGAGGGAAGCGATCTTGAGTTGAATTTTATCAAAAGTGGATAGCCATTTGTAGTCTCTTCTTACAGAGGATATATGCTCCTTTCTGTTAATCTTGAGCGCTGCTCTCAGGGCATTATTCTGGAGGACTTAAATTTTGTGAATGGTCTGTTTATTTGCCTCAATGTATAGTCCGTTACAATAATCCAATTTGGATAGTATAAGGGCTCTGGCAAGTGTGATGCAGCTGTCTGTGGAAAGGAATTGCTTACTAGCTCTGATAAGATTGCATGTGTGTGCCGTAGCAGAGGCTAGAGAGTTAACTTGTTTGGCAAAGTTCATGGTGGCGTCTAGGTAAAATCCTAGAATGTTCACTTCGTTAGCTACTTTTATGATGTTTCCATCAATAATGAAGCTGGCATAGTCCGGGCTAAGTTTGGATATATAGGTTGGGGTACCTAGGATGATAAGCTCAGTTTTATCATTGTTCAGGCATAGGCCGTGGGTGACCATCCAGGCCTGAACGATGCTATAGATTATATTCACTAGAGCCAGATCCTTGGCGTAAACTCCTGAGAGCGGGAGGAGGATCTGGGTATCGTCTGCATAGTTGGTGTAGGCGATACCCAGATGATCCATTTCGTCAAAGAGGGGCTTTGTGAAAACATTGTAGAGAATAGGTGACACACAAGAGCCTTGTGGTACTCCGCAGGTTATAGGGATTGGATCTACTGAGGCTGATGGAGAGAAGACTCTCATAGTCCGGTTACTCAGAAATTATTTGATCCATGTTATAGCCTCTTTAGAGAAATGGGCTGCAGAGTCAAGGTGGCTACATAAGATTGTATGGTCAACTAAGTCGAATGCAGCTGATAGGTCCAGCAGGAGGAATAGGGCTGCTTGGCCATTGTCTCTGCATTCATCTATTTGGGCCTTAAGATCTATTAGAGCTGTCTCAGTCCCATGTTGCGGGCGGAATCCAGATTGGCGGGTTCCGAGTAGGTGGTTGGATTCTAGGATGTTTTGTATTTGCATGTAGGCCACTTTGTCTAGAATTTTTAGAAGGGCACAGTCGTAATGGGCCTGAAGTTAGTGGCAATGGCAGGGTCGAGTGTTTGTTTCTTTAATAGTGGCAGTACCCATGACTCTTAAGTTGTTCGGTACCGTGCCTGTGGTAAAGGAGGAATTGATGAGTTCAAGAAGGGTAAGGGAGCCCCGAGAGACCTATTGAAGAAAACTTTGTGTTTCTGAAAGCTGGAAGAGGCCTAAGCCTGGAGGGTGGGGGAACGGAGGGGGAAGGTAACCCTTTGAGGCCTATTGAAGAAACTGACTATGTTTTGCATTGAAAGCTGAAGGTGAACAAGTTAACGCTTGGGGAAGGGAACCCCAAGGAACTCGAAGACATTGGAGGTGTTTGAATTCACTATAAGGGCCCAGTGGAGAAGGGCGTACAAACAGCCCTGGTGAGTGAACCCCTCTTTGTGACATTGACCGAATTGCACCTTATGAGAAGACCATCTGGTTTGTTGAACCACTATTTTGTCCTTTCCAAGAAACTTCGTATCACATTTTTGTACAGCGTGAGGGCAACCATAGGTTTAGACACAGACAGGCTTTTATTTTGGACTATTAGACGACGATGGCCATTAGAGACATCAGTTAAGGGACCCATCCTTTTAGAGTTGTGGCCAGTCAGGCATTACACCACCCCAGGAGCCTTATTAAATAAAGGTTTTGAAAACGGATACTCTTGAGTCTGTGTCTCTCTTGATACCATGCCTGTCTCACAACAAGTGAATTAAATCTCTGTTGAATACTTTGGACTCATTATGGGCTTCTGTCAAGATAATTGCATTTTGCAAGCAGCTGTCTTTAGTACACAATTACTTTTTAGCTTCAACACCATTATTTGTTGTTAATGGCTGTATCAGTAGGTTTAAACATTTGCTGCTTGGTATAATGGAAGGAACACCAATACATCAAAATAATAATTTCAATCAAAGAGCAGCTAGCTGTACAGTAGAGAACAGAATTACGATTTTAGTCAGCGAGACACATGTATTTGCAGTGAATTACACAGGGAAATGTAAAATTAACAAGTGACATTTAATCTTGCTTGCATATAAGCTTATGTTATATAAGAAATAATCATCTATCTAACAATATAAGAATAGGCCAGACGTATGTTTGTCCTTGTATGTTTGTTCTATGCAGTAGCTTTACCTGTTGTCACTGCTAGAGGGATCTGTTGGCTTAGGATATATAGTGGTCCTACTGTGTCAATAAAAGACTCCACTTTGGCCAGTGTACACGGGACTGTACACTATTCTAAACATAAATAACAAGACCCTCTCAAAGGTGGGCTCAAATCTGAGTTTGCCGCTCCTAGTGGAATGACCAACTCTTCGCCACAGCCAATGGAACTGGGAGGGTGGACTCTGGTGATATTCATTGGTGACATCAGGCCATTCACATCATTCAGCCAATGGGATATTACTGCATCAGTCTACTCTGTGCGATTTGCTACTCCATCTAGGACTGCAGGGAAAGTAGCAGCCAGGGGGTCCTGAACTTTTCATCTTGTACAACATGTTCTATCCAGTAATAGAAAAACAAATAAGAGAAATAATGCCCATTTTATGTGAATAGGAGATGCATAATCTGCTTTTTCTCTCTGAATTTCAAATAATTTAATTTGCCTGTTGTGTTTCAGAAGAAAGGTTTTCATGGTATCTGTGACCTTAGGGTGCATTAAAATTCAAAGATTGTTCAAAGAAGTGATGACTCTATGCCTATAGAAGTCGTAGTTAACAATGCCTCCAATTAGAGACTTTTTTTAGTGTTTAGAACTGTGGGTAAGGGCTTTAAGTAAACAGGATCTTAGGATTGTTTCCCATTTTCACTTGCGCTTGCTCAAAAACATATCCAATTGTTTTCCCTTTTACACGTTGTGAGAACCCTTTCTCACATTTTACACGTTGTGAGAAACCTGATGGCGTCCTCACAACGATGGATCTTCTGTTCAGGTGTGCAGGGAAGGGCCATCCCTTTTGGATCCCAAGCCTGGGGGCGAGACCTAGTATCCCCCGTTTCCTAATGCTAACCTTCCCGACCCTCCACTCCCTTCTCCTTTATGGGCTATTGTCAATCTCATTCTACCATCCCCTGTAATTTCTTTTTAAGTACTGAGAAGAAGAGGCAACTAGGAGCAGTACAGATTTACTATTGCCAACACCACTCTGGTACTGTGACGAAGGAGAGGTCAGGCATGTAACAATAATGGGCTTAAACCAGGTCAGGCAATTTGCAGCCCAGTGTTAATGAAAGAGAGTATAACATGTGGAAGTCAGAGATGCCTAACAAGAGGAGCGAGAAGTGGGAGAGGTGCAGGAGCAGAACGAGAACAGAACCACGTTTTTGCTGTGCTGAGGGGTGAGAAGCCAAGATGCTAAGGCGCCCGATGAAGATCCCGGGAGTCCTGCCGAGCGGACCAAGCAGGACCGGGAACTCCTGTGGAGAAAGGCAGAGAGCAGAAGCCGCTGAGGAGCGGCAGCAGAGCCCAGTACCGAGGACGGCATACCTGGAAGGAAGCTGCCTGCGAACTGACAAGTTGCTCTCCCATGTGGGGGGGAACCCTCTGAACGGAGCAGCAGCAACC
Source organism: Ambystoma mexicanum (assembly GCF_040938575.1). Taxonomy (NCBI): domain Eukaryota; kingdom Metazoa; phylum Chordata; class Amphibia; order Caudata; family Ambystomatidae; genus Ambystoma; species Ambystoma mexicanum. The sequence goes on along the minus strand of NC_090922.1, from coordinate 1,244,936,039 downwards.
CGGTAAGGCTCTCAAAGAGACTGCGAACTCTGGGAGCTCCAAGGGACTGTTGAGCCCATACAAGTAAAAGCAACACATATTGAATGCAGAACTTGATGACAGGGGCTATTGAGCCCGTACAAGTAAAATTTACAAATATTGAATGCTGAACTTAATGAAAGGAGCTGCTGAGCATGTACTAGTAAAATATTTGCATCTATTGAATACTGAATTGTATGAAATACATTATTTAAGCTCACAAAACATAAAGCTATATATCTCGAAAATTGAACAGGAAAGCTTGGTTGGAGTGAAACCAAGTGAACGCTGCGATACTGAATATATGAAATGACAAGAAAGTTGCTACAGGAAACAAACTATAAAGTGTTAACAACTAAAGAACAGCCTGGGGGAAATCAAGTGTTCCATAGTTAGAAAACATTTTCAAAGGAATATTAAAGTCCTACAATGAAATGAAAGAATTGTCTTGTGATCTATTGAGTATCAGCTTTGGGAATCCTATGGCTGGGTGACCTGTTATGGGTGGACCGTTCGGTCTGACACTGCGCCTAGACCAGAAAGTTTCCTAGTACCAACATTTCCAAAATCCAGACTCCAAACACATGTGGTTGCTGGTTGCATGACCTGTGATTAGTGGACTGTGTGGTCTGACAACTGCGCCTAGACCAAAACCACTAAAGATTGAAAAGCGGCAAAAAGGTGAATCCTTGGTGAAGTTAACCAATGGAAGGGTCAAGTAAGACCCCATGATCGTTTGTGAACTGGTAAACCAAGGATACAAGTGAACTGTTGAAAGTAAATCTTGGTGAAGGGAACCCTGAAAATAAAACCTGGAAAATATCCCAAGACCACAGTGTTGTGTGAACTTTGTTACTTTTGGAGCTTGGCGAATGGAAACCCCGAGACCGGCAAGTGATGTGAACTTTGATATTTGTGAATCTGCACAAGGTAACCTCAGAAATTGATCAGTCCTCAAGACTACATTGGAGCTGTATTGATCTTGAGACATAGAACTTAAAAGAAATGTAATTTCCATCATTGAACTTTTACTTTGGAACACTTCTGTTTGGTTGAAAGTATTTTCCCACTAGTTTTGTTGTAGTTGTGAGAACAAGCATAGGTTTTTGATACAGACCAACTTTTGTTTTGGACTTATAGATACAGCCTTTCCTTATATTTCATTAGGCAGGGAAAGCATAGCATAGGGTTAGTTAGGCGTTGCACCATCCTGATTATTAATATAGCTTTGTGTAAATACATCTGTGTTGTCTGTGGCATCTCTTGATACCATGCCTGTCGCACAGTGTTAAGAGGGATTTCTGAACTCTGACCTGGAGGGGCAGAGGTTCAGAAGGCCAACCTAGTTTCTTGGAACAGGGTAACCTCTGGACAAGCCAGACCAAGCAGGGTAGCTATGGCAGGCGGTCAAGACTAAGTCTCAAGAGGGGTGAGGGTGACTGAAAGACCTCAATGAGCACACAAAGCAAGGACACTTGCAAATTACTCCAGACAGGTGTTATATTAAAAATATAGACACATTCATTGCAAGGCCTTTGTAACGTAGACCATAGCAAAGAATCACAGTAACACTAAAGTAAACCCACACACCAAAACAATACAATATATATACAGGACCAGAGGGGTCTAACTGAATAGAAAGCACGAACTATGTAGACCACCTAGATGGGGAGGAAAACGGGCAGTGCAAGTAATCGTTCGACCCAGTTCAACATCAAGAATACACCTAACTAAGAGGCAGTCCAAGCCCTACGAAGAGAGGATCCTTCTGCTCAATAGTACCTGCACGCGCTGGTGCCAATGGACAAAATAGAGTCTCTTCAAGGGTCTCTGGCAGCTCAAGAAGGTGGATGTGGCGATGGAGAACAAGTTCCCACTATTCAAGCAGGACCTCCACTGGAGGGCAGAGGTAGTTTGAGAGTGCGGGATGGGGTTGCTATTTCGCAATGGCTGTGGAAAGGAAAGGGGGCCTCGGGGGCCACTTGGTGCGTAAAAATGGGCTCCTGCGCTAGGGGGCCACCGGTTGGGGTAATACTCACCGGTCCCCGACGCAGGCAGACCCAGACTTCGCCAGTACAGTCCACTTCCATGGCAGGTTCGAATGCGACTATCAGGACGTCTCGACACTGTGTAGTTTCCGAGATACAGCAGAAATTCACAAACGGGGCAGTGGCGATTTCTCCACTCGGGGGGGGGGGGGGGGAAGAATTGGCCCAGTTCCACTGCAGCAGGCTTCAGGGTCAAGGGGGGGTCACGAGTGCAGCGCACTTGCACAGGTTGTTGCAACAGCAGGGCAACACAGGAACCGCGTTTACTCCGGTCCGGGCGCACTCGTCTCACTTCAGACCTGGGAATGCCAAGTGTACGAACTTCGGTGTGAGGGTGCCGTGGACACAGAGCAAGCAGTCTACCAAGTTTCGAGGGCCTCCTCGAAACAGCGGCGGTAACGGAGCAAACGTCCCGTGTAAGCTGGTCAGCCCACTGGTTGGCCCAGGGACACTTCCGAAGAGGCTAATGCAGGGTTTGTTGAAGGTGCCGAGAATAGTTGATCCCACTATTCCAATGGGTCGAAGCGTCTTCGCAGACCTTCTAGGATGATAAGATGCAGAGGGGTCTCGCAGGACGACAGGGGGCTCAGGGTGCCAAACCTTCCAGCGGTTCCTCGACTCGGCTTCTTGTTGCAGGATACTTGGCTCCTTATCCTTTGTTCGTGTGTACTCAGGAGATCGACATGGCAGTGGTGTTTTTGGCCTCCTCTTATCCAAAGTTCCCTTCGCACTAAAATGGAGAGGACCTAATGGGAGATCTGCTCACAAACACTCACTCCATACGCGGACCAATCATGGACCACAGTGGTCTCAGGCATTCAGGACACTCAAGACTCTCTGGCACCCAGGATGTGTATTGGGAACAGACATCCCAGCCCACATCCTGGAGGCACACACACACACACACGGCATGCAGAAGCCCGCAAAAGCTTTGGGTTTTGCGGGAAAGTGCATGACCAAATAAGGACTGACCCGGGACGGCTCGACCTGGGGAAGATGAAGGGGCAAGATAGCCAAAGGACAGGACAAAGAACCTCGTGGCATGTCCATTTTGGAGCCAGGCCACCTATTCGTGGCAAGCGCAGTAAGTGCATTTTACATGGCAAGAACGGGTTAAAAAATACAGTAAAACGATAGCTGCCACCAGTCCTGTCCATGACACATCTGCACAGTTCATAAAAAGTCCAGCGAGAGTTTCTGGGGCCATTGGAATGACTAGAGACCCAAGGGTGCGGAAAAGTAAGTTATATTGCACACTTGTTACATGTTGCACAAAAGCTGCAACATGAGAAAAGGACTAAGGGAAACAAAGTCTACCAGTACTGACTGTTTTAAGAGCATGTCAGTTTCCCCATGCAAAGTGAGCGAAAGCCCAGAGGAGTGCAGCTGAGGGCTGTGCTTCTCTGGAAAAGGTTAGATTAGGGTGTAAAACAGCAGCAAAAAGTTTGGGGGTTAACACATGGAGGGAAAATTACATTCAAATATGAAATATTTCCTAACACACAGCGTCCTAATTCAGATAGACCTATTATTTGAAGTTAAACACTGCATTGCTTACTTTAGAAAATGTCCTCTCCCAGACAATTTCTCAATTATTTCATGGACAATTTAAGCTTTTCTAATTCTAAACCAGCATAGAACGGTTTTCTGCAGTTGATTTGATAAGGTTTGGTTGAAAGAAGTAAACAAACGTGCTTCTATACTATATTCTGACTTTCTCAAATTATAAGTAGATTTTATATTGTTTTGCCCAAGTTTCAAGATATGACATTTCATTGAATGCTATGATCATTTTTGTTTGTCATTGAAGTAAAACCCATGGTAATGTGATTTATATATAGAATAACCATTGTTTTTATTTTTTTTATATAATGTGTGCATGGATGTTTGTTTGAACAAATGATGGTACTGCCGTGTTTCATGCTTTATCAACATAATTTACAAAACCGAAATGGGCAGGTTGCATGGTGATTTTTATATTGTATTTCATGATGTACTGGAAGATGGGATGTATGTTTGAGGATCTTGGCAATTTTAGCAGGTTGTTGTTGCTGAACTTTAAGCATTCCAGAATGGAGTTGGGCAGTGAACTGAGGATGAGAAACATTATCTGGAGCGAGCTCATCTGCTCCACTGTAATCCAATGGATGACTTGTAATAGCTTTGGGACAAATGTACTTCCCCTTAGTTTGACTCATAGAATCATAAATACATTTAAGAACTGTTTTAGAACTCCTTCCTTTCTGACTATAGAGGTAGGCCATACATCTATATCTTTTGTGGACATAGATTTCCACTGTAGGTACAAGTAGTTGGTTTAGTGGAATTTCCTTTTACAGCTGGATTCTGTGTGGTTTCAATGCCATCATTATTACTCACTGCATGAACTTGTATATTGTGCGTTAAACAGACAATTGGTCCTTTCTCAACTCCTGCATTATGACACTGTGAGTTATGTTGACAAGTCCCTGTATCTTGGCAGCAATTCTGTTTACTATAGTGTTTTTCCGTAACTATTTGCAATTGGGAAGAAAACATTGGTATGCTTAAAGTGGTATGCCCATTTTAAATATTTTGTTTGTCTTTACATTGTATTGCATGCTACATAGGATGGGAGACTCAGAACAGGTGACCATATTTTACAAATCGGAGGCACAAATGTGCAAGGAATGACAAGTGAACAGGTTGCGCAGGTTCTGAGAACTTGTGGAAACTCTGTTGGGATGGTGATTGCAAGAGATCCAATTGGAGAACATGCTGTGAAGCCTCCTACCCCTGCATGTTTACCTGTAAGCGCCTTGCCTCCTATGCTGAACCGAACGTCTAGTGTGGTAAGTATCAAAATAATATTGTATTCTCTTGTTTTTAAGCAGTAACACAAACTAAAATATTCGTCTGCTTCTGTTTTTTAAAGGAAAAGTCCAGAAAAACTAAATTTGACAGCATAAATAATATTACTTAAATGCAGCTGATATTTTATTTGGTTTGTAGTTCATATGAATAGAAAGTTAGTTTCTATGTTTTCTCTGCACCATGTCAAATAACGAAGATGTATAACCGTCCTGATGGATATCTACACTGACTCCATGGAAATGTGTGGTATCCTGTATGGTCTGATGGTTGCAAGAGGTCTGGGATTTCTGTATTTGGCGGTTGGCAGGGGACTTCAGAATGGGAGCTGGGACATGGAAGTATGTTATGTTAAGACTTATATAGCGCACAGTCGCCCAAAAGCATCACAGCCTGGAGAGAGAGAGAAAAAAAGCCCATAGAGCTGCCATCAGCCACCCAGGTTAAAAAAGGTATGTTTTAAGAGCCTTCCTAAAGGCCAAATTGTTAGATATTGTTTTCAATATGACGGGCAGCTTGTTCCATAACTGTGCTGCTGCAATAGAGAAAGCAGGTACTCCAATCTCGAAACCCGCAAAAAGGTGGTACACAAAGCAGGCCAGGCGACCTAGATCTCAATGAGCGCCTCGGAAGATAGCGTGAAAATTTACTACAGAGATACTCAGCCCCCTGCTCATGCAGAATGCGATGCACAATACAGAGTGCCCTGAATTCGATGCGTTGGGCCACCAGTAAAAATGACGCAGGACCGGAGAAATATGGGCGCCATAAGGTAATCCTGTATGTTGAAGCCTGCTCTCCTGTTAACTTCTACCTTTGACCTGTAACAAATAAAGTACATTCCTTTTGTACTTACCTTGTCCCTTCCTGGTTCCTGCGAGCTGGCTGTCCTTCCTGTGGTCCTGCATACTACATTTTGGCAACGTGAATGGAAGTTTAGGTATAGTGGTGCACCTGAGCAGTTCAGTGGCATCATTAGTGGTGGAGATTGTTGTACACCAGTAGTATCTGGGCGCATTGTGTTGCTTTTACAGGGTGTTGTCATGCCAGTTAAGAGTAGGCATAGTGGCAACACCAGTGGTTTGTAGGAGTTTTGGAGTTATATGAGGACGTTCTGATGTCGGTTGTGGTTGGTGTCTTGTAGTTATTTGTGGTGGGATGTCCTTACACCAGTTATGCGTAAGTGTCGTGTAGTTCTTGTAGGTTCCAGAGACCATTTGGTAGGTTCTGGAGCAGGTGCATGGTTAGTAGGAGTTGTTGTTTACTTATAAAAACATTTTTCTAATTGCCTTTTGGAGGGTCCCCTGGACATGGCAGTAGCTAACCTATGTTCGGATGGCAGGAGGTGTTCCGCGTTCACATGGGTTTTCCTGTGATCGTGCGCTTTACGTGCTGCTCTCTTGCAGTTGTGTCTTGAGTGTGTTCAGTTAGTTTCTTTTCTGTTCTTTCTTGCTTGTATGCGTTTCCTAGGGAGAAGTGGGTGTGTTGGTTGTGGCTGGTGTGAATGTTGTTGGTTGAGATTGGTCTGGTGTGAGTGGTGTTGGCTTTGTGGTATTCTTGGGACTGGTTTTGTAGCTGGTGCGTGGTAGTGTTTTGGTTGGGCATTGTGGGTTGCTCTGTTTCCGTTGAGCCAGGTTGTTCCCAGTAATGGCAGTGCTGGTGTTGACGGAAGGAGGACAGGCCTTCTACGGATCATAGAGCTTAAGGAAGCACCTCAAAATGTTGGGCATGAATAATAAGTACTCTGTTCCACTTAGTATGTTATAACCCTTCTGGAATATGCAATGTATATTTCTGTGGACATATGCTATGAGAGCAGTCGGATCAGGGTGTCCAAATGTGCCCTTGTTACAGTTTTTTCTGACACATTAATCCTATTTATAATGCATAATTGGTATATTGCTCATAACTTATTCCTGAGACTGTACCTACATATTCTCTGTACCTTCAACCACCTAACCTAAACCATATGGTGCAGACATTTGCAAGAAATTCAGATCACTTAATTTTCTTTAAACCATCCAAAGTAACTTGGGTAAAGGCTGACATAATTATAAACTGCCAAATGGATAAGTGGCATATCATACTTTCTAAAATAAACCAACAAAAAAGAAATGGTGAGTAAAAAATACTCCCTGCAACAAATGGGAACTTACACATGGAGGGCCTGCCCCATGCTTGTACTCCATGAATGTTTGGATTAGTGGTGCCAGCAGAGTGCCCACAGGAAAGGGATCTCATATTATTACTGCCTCATCTGAAGTGAAAAATACATCTTTAAATGGGCATGCATTACTACTCTTTAAAAGTTGTAATACATGTGTACTTACTGTGACTGGGTCAGAGTCATGTCCTTGTCAAATGGAAGGGAGAGAGACCCTTCTCAACCTGGGGCATGAAGCTTATTAAAACAAACATCATAACTAGCTCCTCCCCAGACAGACCAAGTGGAAAATGGGGTGTCCCTAGACCCCAATAAATCTCCACCATGTGCCGGTAAAGTCAACCCTGATACCACTCTGTGTCCCAATGCCTCTTAAAACGGTTGATGGACAAGATAGCACAATGAAATTCTGAAAAGCATGGCCTATGGCGCAATATCTTAAAGTAGTATGTGCTGTTCCCTATAGTACTGAAATGAGGATCCATGAGGGTAGGGCAAAAAAGACCCTTAAATGTTTAACCTTGTTGTAAACAGAGCTGCTGGTATTACCTCTGGGGACATTTTAGTAGGTTTGGTTAACTTTGGAGATAGAGTTAATCGAGTGGAGAAGTAGAAGCTCAGACTGATGGAGACTGAGCCACTAGTTATTTATCCATATTTCAAATATATTTGCAAGCTTTCACTTTCATCTGATTTGGGTCTTTGTTCAAACTGAAGATAGCCTGAGTATCATTATTTTATGATGGGACACCTGCATCTCGAAGCATGTCATCAACGGGCACAGCATAGATATTCAACAATAAAGGTGAGAAGTATGAACCCTCCACACAAGACAGTGCATATTGAACTCACACATTGTAATTCAAAAGTATCTAAGAGTCAGGAAAGTAGTTATCGAACTTTTGAACTCCCTTGACACACCAACCATCTTATACAGTTTGATCATAACAGCATGGCCAAAAGTGGCAAATGCTGCTGACATTAATGGACATGCTTTTTTCGCTCATCCAGGCTCCACGGCACTGTATCCCTGACATCCAGAGCAGGAGTATCAGTACCTCTGAGTTCTAAAACCATATTATGCCACATACCTGCTTGTGATGCCAGGTTGAATTATGGAAGCCTCTCCAGTGACACACTGATCCTGAAAGTGTCAACCAGAGAGGCCTCTGAACACCAGAGCAACCACTTAAGGTAAACCCTCTGGGGAATAAAACTCTTAGGGCGGAATTACTTGGATTGCGTGAAACAGAATTGTAGGCTTGATCCTGAACGGGTATGCTACAAGAATCGTGACGGTACTTGTAGAGTCTTGAATCCAGAGCAGGAATACGGAGGACAGGAGAATGAGGAACAGGAGTGAAACATGGAAGAAGGCAGCACAGATGAGGAACAAGAGAAAAGGAATTACTGTGGACCAAAGTTCCGGCACAGGAAGACTGACCTGAGCTTTGTGATGCGAGACAGCATCTGCAGCTTCTGTTCTTGTATCTGTACCAGCGTGGCGTCTTCATATGCGGTTTCTGGGTGGTGCTGTGTGTGGCATGATGGTGTCGCGGTAACCACTGCCATCTTGATTGCGGCTGTATGGAAAGTTGAGACTGCCATTTTTGTTTGGGATGAGGGAATGCATCACAGTCCTACGTCATCGGATGCAAATAAGGAGCCAGCATTTCCATAGAGACTATGTCCACGTTGATAAGATTCTGGCAGTATATTCCCTCCCCAGAGATAGACTATTGTGTAACGTGTGAGCGGACTATGGCAGCCCCAGACGGGTGGCCGCTGAGGCTGATAATCTGCAGAGTGATGCTGCGGTGGCAGTTGCGGCCATGTGCAGACCCTGGTTTCTCTCACTCTTGCGTTCGGCCCACTTGGCTTACTCTCTGGCCAAGTACTGCTACTAGGAAGATGCCTCGCTTCTTGATGTGGATCCCGACCCCTGTTTCTCTCTCTTCTCGGTTCAGCTTTCTTGGCTCACTCACTCGCAAAGTGCTAATGTGAGAAAAATGCCTCGCTTCTTGGTTTGGGTCCCAGACCCTCTCTGGTGATCAGTGGTTTTCCTTGGGCCACTGGGCCGTGGAAGCGTTCCTCTGATGCAGGAACCTCTTACTGCCTGCCCCGCGACCCTACCATGCCTCCCAAAGTTCTCCGTACCTACCACTGGGATCGAGTAGCTCTTCGATTTTCCTGGGATCGAGCATCTCGATGGGAGCTCCGGTGTTCCTTCTCTCTCGATCCGTCAACTACTTGGGTCTGCGGTCTACTTCTCTGCCTCCTGGCCTCAGTGCTGACAGCAGAACGTTCGGTCCACCGGGTCAAGGCCACAGCACTCAGGACTGGCCCAGAGGTTGCTTCGTGCTCGACTTTCTTGGGACTTTCATGGCTGCTTGTCTGCATCTGCCGCTCCGCCATGTACTTTGCTGGACCTGAGTCAAAACTCCCCGGTTTGTCGTGGGTTGAAGACAACCAGCCCATCTCATATTTTCCTTTTATTATGCAGGCTCCACCCTGGCACAACATCAACACTTGTCATTATGGTTGTCATGTCAGTCCTTTTTCCTCCTACGGGCCACCTCTTACCAGTACTTGGGTAAGGCAAGCCTTCAGAGCTCCCAAGGATCTTATTCTTCCCAGTACCTTTGTTCATGCACATGGGCCTATTCGCACTATGGGAGCATGTGTTGGAAGTGGGGTCTAAGGACTGAAGGGGTGTATAGGGCATGGGTTGAGGGTGGGTATTCCGCATTCTCCTGAGATGTTCTCTCGTCTCCAGAGGGGAGATCTCGTCCCATGAGATCCTCCCGCTGAGTACCACCCCCAGAGAGCCTATTGGGTAGCAGCGTCTTCACCACCCTGGCCTCATGGAAGGGGCTCCCCCCTGGGGATAACTGACGACATTGCAGGATTCATCACACTACTGCGAGGAAGCCATGGTATCAACCGTAAGATGACAACACAAGAGATGCAAAGTTCAAGGGTGTTTATTGAATAACAAGAGTGTGATAAATGCCTCTAACCCTAAATCTAAGGATGGGAGCAAGCTACAACCATCAATTAACGCATTCCTAGTGGAGTCTCTGTCAAAATAAGAGGGCCTATACTAATTAACCATATTGCCAATCCTTACCTGTAAATACAAATGGGACAAAAATGCATGCAAAATGAAAACAGTGTTCAAAATCATACGTCAAAGCGGCTGAGCAAGTAAGCTCCATTCCCCACGTTTTCAGCATGGGACAAGGTGACACACTCGGGGTTTAAGCGCCCATTCATAGCTTTCTGTCACAGGGATGCAACTCAGGACACGGACCAGGGATATCCACAAAACAAGTTTCTTGTTCGTACCAAGTCTCTTATTTGAAGGATGCCTTGGTCTTGTTCAACAAATAAAAAGTTCCCTTTGAAAGTTCAACATCACTTTCTTTCAGGTTTTTTTCATTTCGCAAAATTCTTAGGATTCACCATTCACTATAGGTCTCCCTCGGTCAGGCTTGGACCTTTGACTTAACAGTTTCTTCGATCAAAGACTTTCGACTATGCAAAGGGTTTGACTGATACCTCCGCAGGACCACTTCGATCTCATGTTTCACTTCAGTTACCCTGCTCAGGGTTTTCACATTTCAATATTTCTTAAGGTTTCCTCTCGCTTTCATTTTACACTTCACAATGGTATACATAAAACGGAGACCTTTGACTGGGCACTATTGCTGTGCCAGACCACTGTTGCCAATGGATTGTAATTGTTTCTTTTTTTCCACCCATGCCTTCTTGGCACCTTCGAAATCCTTCTCATTTCAGCTGTGTCCCCCCACCAATTACTAAGGCCTTCAGGGTCACGGTTCATTTCCTCTTCCCATTTTGGCTTGGGTAATGCTAATTTAACGACCTCTTGGCTCATATACTGCTTGCATTTTTCTTTCCCTTTCTTTCACAGAGCTTTATTTCATATATTTTTAAATATCGTGCTTCGCTCAATTGTGATGGGGAAAGTTCACTTGCTAGGGATTCTACTTGCGTCTGAGATTCACAGAGTAAAATCTGTTTTGACAATGAATTGTTTACTTCTACAAAAGTATCCTTCAATGATGGGGCTCGCGTGTGGAGAAGCCTGGGGTTTCTAACACTTCTAAAATACACTGGCAACTCTGCTCTGCTCCAGTTTACACACAACCTCGTTGGCTGCAGGCTTCTTTCAGGATCCTGCTCCTGGCTGCTTCCACTGACACAGAAAGGCTTTGCTCTGCCTCCCCCTTTTGGACACTTCAGTGTTCTCCTAACATACAGAGTTCACAATCAATTATGGTTTTTGGCAACAGCCTCCTGGCTCCGCTTCCTGCTGCGAGATCTCTGCAGAAAGAAGCTCCCACTTCAATGCCACTCACGAGATTGGGCTCCAATCTCATAGAGTCCCCGTTCTCGGTGCCTTCTGCCTCAAATAATGTTTGTCTGCAGCTCCCTTGACGATGACCTCCAAACACGTCCTGTTGCTTCCCCTCTCTGTGAGACTTACACATTTTTTATACTGACCCCAAGTATAAAGTGGAGTCAGGTGCGAGTGGTCAGTCGAATGCTTGACCCGGCTTGACTCTATGGGACATTCAAGAAAAAGTTGGTAGTAGCCTTTTTCTATGTTTCCCTGGCTGTTCCTATGAGTAATCTTTATAACTCTTAGCTGTCTCTTTTTCGTCCTAGTACATGGGTAAAGGGGATTATGGGAGTTGTAGCTTTCTAGGGAAAAAGGTAGATGCATTGGAGGCCCTCTGGATTTTTTCCTCTTTCCCGTTTCCCCAAGGTAAAGAGTTGGTGTATGACAGGACTGGGAGTGTCCCATAAAGACAGAGGGAACGTCGGGTAGCGATGTGTCAGGAAAAAGGGGGATAGCGCGTCTCATCCAAGGGTGTTCCTCCCGCAGTCCCCAAGGCCCCCCTTGCCCAGGTGATCCTCCCTCGCTTGTCCGCCCCCAGGCTTGGGATCCAAACGCGATGGCCACCTGAACAAAGGACCCCCAGGGCCTATAAGAAATAACACCCGCAGGTTTCTCGCACTACCCACCTCCTCGGGCAATGTGTATGTAGTAGATTTTGACTGGTTGACAATCAACCTGGAGAGCTTCTCGAAATCTTCCACAGGCGCCATGGCTGTACCCAGGTACACCGACAGATTACGTACATATAGACGCATGTCGTCCGCATATAGAGAAATGCAATGCTGAACCCCACTTATCCACAGACCCACTTCCTTGTGTCTATTCCGAAAAACTCTTTCCAGCTGAAGTTCCCACACCACAAGACTTTGCCACTGAGAGACAACCACCACAGAGAGGCTTTCTCCACTGCACCCACTACCATTACAAGGCCCTAACAAAGTGGGTCCCAACCATCCTGTAGCTTACGCCACATTGAACCACTCCCCACTGCAAGGCAACACCGTTATGGGGGTCTTACGCCTATGAGAATCTGCCATTGCAAGACCTTTTATGCCCCTGGAATACTGATGCCCGTGCGATAGTCTGCGACTGGGATATTTCTGCCCTTAGAATAGCTCTTTCTTTAGAATGGGTCTTGCCCCAGGGGTATGTAAGGAACACATGGTGGCAACAGTGAAGAGAAACACAAGTGATCACATTTTAAGTGTGTTTATTAAACTGTATGCGTGGGTGAAGAAAACGCCTAATCTAAACCTAAAGCTAAGATGGGCCAAGCTACAACCATCAAATAATAATAAGGCAGTCCTAGTAGCATCTTGTCAAATAAAAAGGGCCTATTCTAAAAAACAATATTGCCAATCCTTACCACCAAGTTAGAATAGAGTGTGGGATAATGTTCACCAGAAAAGAAAGAAGTGTTCACAAAATAAGTCGGGATGGTATGGCTGGGTCTCCCTTCCCAACGTTTTAGACACGGTACAAGGCGTGACTTCGGCGCACAGCACACTCCTGGGCCTCTTCAGCATGAGGCTCACAGTTGCATTCAAGGATACCATAACCCTCAGAGGCCACGTCTCTTTTCTACAAAGTTTCTTGCCTTAGAAGGCCTGCTGGATCAAAACAAACAACAAACAAAAGTTCCTCCGGTAGACTTGCACCTTGGGCGATTGCTCTCCGCCCCTAGGTTCTCCCTGCGCCGGGCTCGGATCCTCCTTATAACGTGGGCCTCCTTCTGCCACGTTCACTACGGCCTTTGACTCTGAATATCAACACAGTGTTCTCGAGTGCATCATGCTTCACCCCGATTTGCAGGCATCCCTCAACCGGTTTCAAGCTTGCCAATTTCACCTTTCAATTGGCTTTATCACTTGCAGGATTTAATCTATTAAGCTTTTCTCTTGACATCCCTCCGCCGGGTTCACATAGCCATCTTTAAAACAGTTCATGAATTTCCAATACAGTTCAAGATTTGCTTCCTCTCATCAGAAAGTGTGGTTCCCTTCTCCTAGCTTTCTTTCGGCATCCCCCTGTCAGGTTCACAATTGCCTTCTTCCACAATATTCACAATCTTCTCAGAAAAACAGGGTTCCCTTCCCCTGGCTTTCTCTTGGCAATGGGTCAGAGACATTTGATGGTACAAGGGATTTGATGTGACCCTTGTAGGACCACTCTGACATCTCACGCCTACCTTTCCTAGGGCCTTCTGGTACTTGCAGTTTCAGCACAAAACAATAGGGGCAGCAGGAGTCCTTCGAATGAGCACTCCTGCGGCGCCTGACCACTCTGCAGCTGGCCTTTCTCTGGGCTTTCCCAAAAATGTGCCTTTTCTACAATGTTGCCCCTTGCAACCATAGGCTCAAGTTCAGTTTGCTATCAACTTCCTCCGACTCACTGGTTGTGCTGAAGCCGTTGGATTGTCTTGCTTCTGAAATCAAGGACGGTACCACAGTAGCCAGCTCACCTGCTCGCCTCCCCGCCTGTGCTATAAATGCGGGAGGCCCCCTTGCACCGTTGACGGCTGTTGCTCCACACGCCAGCTGTAAGTCCTGGTTTTAGGATTTCCCTTTTGGAGGCTTCGCAGGTCTGAGTTGAAAAGGGCAAGGGCAGTTCCTCTTCCTCGTCCCTCCAGGTCTCGCTGCCTTTCTCCTCTGTTTGAACTGCCGGTCCGGTGTAGCTGTTTTCTCATGTGTTCGACCTTGCTCGTAGTGTGCTCTCATGCTCCGCTTTTTATCCGTGTGGGGAAGGTAAAGGGCCGTCAGGAGTGTGTGGTTATTGTCAATTGCCTGACTCTGCCTGACTCTTGTGTTGGGACATGTCAGGTAAACGGCTCTGGTGTTAGTCGGTTGTATGTTGCGGTGTAAGAAAGTGTTGGTGTCGGAAAGGGGGGGGCTAAAGCATCTAAATATCCTATGGGGTAGGATGGGGAAAAGGTATTTCAAAGAAGGGGGTACTGCGTCTTGCCCGTCTGCATCACATTTCCACTCTCAGAAGACCTCCCCCATCCAGGTGATCCTCCCCCACCCCTAGTAAGTGAGACACCTTCAGGTTTATCACAGGTAGGTGTTGTCCCTGGGGTAAGTCTTGTCCTTGAGGTAGGTCTTGTCCCTGAGAGGGAAAGGTCTTGTCTCTGGGGTAGGTCTTGCCCCTGGGACAATTCTGCCCCTGAGATCGGTCTGGCCCCTGAGATATTCCACCCTTTAATATCATTCTGCACACTATGCCTCGTTCTCTGCTGGAATAGCACCAAAAACACAATTGAAGCAAATATTGCCAGCTGAAATGTCAACAAATAAGGAACATTAACCAAGGAAAAGTAGCCACCATCCATAAAATCTGTGCAAATGGACATCAAGGAGGAAATGTCGACAACCCAACGATCCACCAGGAAATGACCTGAACAACCAACCTAATTGTAAAAACAGACCAAGAATCAAACAAAACACCTAGATGTTAACCAACAAGCCCTCATCGTAAAATTGCACTGTACCAGAAAAGACCATTGCAAAATAGAAAAAGAAAACTGAAGACCACCAACCATCTCAAATGAAACGACACCAGCAAAAAGCACGCCAAACTGGAAGAGAGCCCCTTTGCGCGAACAAGACCAAAAATCCCTCTACTTATCGTACTACCTATCAAATTACTACCCACTCGCACAATCAACTGACCACACAAACACCCTAGACACATAAGGAGGAATACTGGAAACACAACAGACAGGACATCCACATAAGCAAACCCCAAATGCAAACCCCAAATAAAATTAACTCAATACCCCATTCACCACAAAAAATTGCCTAGACATAAAGCATAATCCGCAAAAGCAGGCAGACAACCCCGAAGAAAACGTCAACCTAAAACGCAACCTTCTAGATCTGCTCAACGAAGAAACGCAAGCAACATAACCAAATGCACAATTTAAAGGAAAAACAAATCGATACAAACTCCACTTTTAAAGAAAAACAAAACCCAGAAAACAAAAAGATACACTGCAACCTAGTGAATGCTAGGTCAATGCCAAAACACTACAGAGAGATACGAACTCCTACGTGATGGAGGAACAGACATCCTATTCCTCACCGAAACCTGACTTATAATATCAATGTAGTTACACATGCATCCCTAACCAACAACTTCAAATTGAAACAAGCCAACAGAGAAGGATAACGAGGAGGATGTCTTGCCGTTGCATACAAAGATCTCCTAAAGATAAAAAAAAATCTCCTAAAGATGACAACAGCACCACAACTAAGCATCCCAAACTGTGAATCACTCCTTCGAATGGATTGTGTCCTCCCACGTATTCCTCATCTTATGATATTCGTTTCCCTCCAGCTTTGCTGCTTCGGAAACAATGGTCATGGAGTCAATGTCCCTCGAAGGGCTCCGTACCGTGTCGACGTCTCCACCAGTATAAATATCTCGTGCTGCGCCCGTTGGCTTCAGTTCCGTTTTTACGATTGCTTCGCTCTCGAACGGTGCGCTTTGAAATTTTCTTCAGAAAATGTCAGTCTTCTTCCACCCCTTCTACTCCCAAGACATGGTTCAAAAGATTTATCGACTGCGGATCGAAGATGTGGATTACAGATCCTCACCGCATTTGTCTTTGGTGCCTAGGTTCAGACCATCGAACCAGCGACTGTGGCTCCTGTCAGTCGATGACGGAGAAGGCCCTTCGTGACAGGAAAGGTAAACTGACGGTGGTGCGGGAAGCTACCAAGGCCTCCTCAAAGGCCTTGTCAAAAAGGCATAGGAAATCGAGCAATTCAAAGGAATCGGATCGCCAAAAACATTCTAAGAGGTCTCGATCACGCAGTAGATGGAGACGCTCTTCATCTTCCTCTTCAAAAAAGGTTGAGGAGACATAGATCTGCCTCTTCTTCCTCGGATACGTCTACTGAATTGGTACGATGCCCGACTAAGTCGGATTCCCCAAGAAAATGGGATGAATTTAGAAGGAAGATGACGCAGGTCTTTGAGAAGGCGGCCTCGACCCCCTCAAAGATGCCTCAAAAGAGCCAGAACCCGGTCGCTCTGTTGGACGACACAGGGAAGTCAGGAACTACTGTGGAAAAATCCAGTAGCAAAGGTGAACCTCGAGAATCGAGTGTTTCCGTGACACTGTCTAAAAAACATAACTCATTGAAGCCCTCGACGACTTCGTCGACGCCATCAGCGCAGACTGGTTTGACATCGAAGACAAAAGCATTTTTGACGCCTTTGTCGAAGACGTCATTGGTGTCTTCGAAGGCTCCTTCGATTCCATCGAAGGTTCCTTCGACCCAAACTCATGGACAGGAAAGGAGATTTACTCCTTTACCTAAGTCAAACTTCTATATTTGAAGAAAGTGTCTCTGAAGAAGTTTCTCCTTTTGGAGTACAATATGGTACTAGAGAGGTCCAAGAAGAATTCATCGATCCAGAATCGAAAATGAGAGACTGGTGTGATTCCCTTCACTCTGCTAGTGGCATTGATACGTCACCTGAGGTAGAGTTGGCAAAACCTGGCCCTGCAGAACATGCAGATTCAGGGTACAGGAGTCTAATTAATAGGGTGGTTGAATACATGGGCTGGGGTAGAGCCTCACACACTTTTGATCAGGATGATATGACTGATATGCTTGATCACGACCCCCAGAAGGATCCAGTTATCCCCTTCCATAGGGCACTTCAAAGGACGGTAGAAAAAAACTGGCAAGTTCCTGATGCAATTGCTGCAGTCGTCAATAATTTTCCAAAGAAGTATAGAATTTCTATTTCTGATCCTGAATTTATTTAAGTAGGCATCCCACTCCAGAAAGTCCTGGTTATTCAGGCTGCAACTTCCTCAAGACAAACAGCCTATCCATCTATCCCCCCGGATAGAGAGCATAAGAAGGCGGATGCTTGGGCCCGTAAGGTCTTTACCTCGGGTAGCATGCATGGCTCTCAAGTCAACTAATGTCACCTGTACCCTGTCCAGGTTCACCCATACCCTGTGGGACTGCATTTCGGCGGCTGAACATATTCCGGAAGGCGAGGAAAGGAAAGGCTTCCTGAATATTGTCAAAGACGGAAAGGAGGCAATGGGGGAATGTCTCCAGTCTGGACTGGATTCTGCTGATTCAGCAGATCCATGGCTGCAAGCTCAGTGCTATGCAGATTTGCGTGGTTGAAGTCAGGGTTTGCACCAGATGTGCAGGCCAGACTACTCAACATACCTTTTGATGGCTTGAGGCTGTTTGTTAGCAAAGCTTATGAAAACTTAGAAAAACTACAGACCTCAAAAGCGGCGGCTAAATCTCTTAGCGCCTCCATGCGACAGCCTCGAAACCTTATTCGGGCTCATCTTCCTGGAGAGGTCGTTCTTTTCGGTACTATTCCTCTTTTTTTAGAGGAAGAGGACAGGCCATTCAAAGAGGCAAGAGAAATATCGCTCGTGGGGGACAAGGAAAAAGTGCGAAACCAGCCTCGGGAACGGCATCTTTGTCCTCAGCTGCTCCTGCAGCTGCCTCCAAATCACTCTGAGGCCTTATCACACAAAACTCTGGTGGGAGGCAGAATCTCTCAGCATCTGAAAGAATGGCGGGGCATTACTTCAGATGCTTGGGCACTGGAGACAGTAGCTCGAGGTTACTGCCTTCACTTCCTAAAAAGGCCTCGGGACCATCCACCGGGAACCAACTCTGTCAAAATTACAGATCCGCTCCGGTTGCAGGAAATTTTAACCCTTCTAGAGAAAGGTGCAATAGAACATGTAGCTGTAGCTGAGAGGAACAAGGGTTGGTACTCACTTTCTCAGTCCAAAGAAGAATGGAGGGTTGAGACCCATCTCAGACTTAAGAAACTTGAACAAGTTCCTCAGAAAGGACAAGTTCAAGATGGTAACCCTTTCTCAGATCCTTCAGGCTCTCCAACTCCAAGACTGGTTGGTATCATTGGACCTTCAGGATGCTTACTTTCATGTGCCAATCCATCCCAAGCACAAAGTACCTGAGGTTCGCAGTTTTCACTTTCCGTTTCGAGTTCTGCCATTTGGGCTGACCTCCGCCCTAAGGGTTTTCACCAAACTGATGACGGTTGTGGCAGCGAGTCTCAGGAGAGGGGGGGGATTCACGTCTACCCCTACCTGGACGATTGGTTGATCAGAGCGCGTTCTCTCGAACAAGCTCAGGAACATCTGTCAATCACCTATCACTTCCTTCACAAACTGGGCTTCTCCCTCAATTTCAAGAAGTCTCACATGATGCCATCCCAAGAGCTCCAGTTTATTGGAGCAGTTTTGGATACTTCCTCGGGCAAAGACTCGACTCCCGAGATGAGAGCTCTCCACATTCGGCAGATGGTAACAAAGTTCCAGAACACCCAGCATCTGCCAGCCTTCGATTTTCGGAGGTTGCTCGGCCTCATGGCATCCTCCATTTTTCTGGTGCCACAGGCTCGACTGAGGAGGAGATCTCTCCAATGGGCCCTCAGAACTCAGTGGTCCCAGTTTTCGGGGAATATGTCGGATCTTGTGCAAGTCCTGAGCGCAGTTGCTCAGGAACTACTATGGTGGGCTTGCAACGACAACATCCTCAAGGGAGAATCTTTTTGGCAACCATGGCCGGAGATAACAGTAGTAACGGACTCCTCACTCACAGGGTGGGGAACCCACACCAACGATCTGACAATCAGCAGTCGTTGGTCTTCATCGGAGTTCAAATTACACATCAACCTATTGGGGTTGAGGGCAATCAGACTAGCGCTAAAGGCCTTCCTGCCCTCTGTACAGGGAAAGAACATCCTAATAATGACGGACAACACAGTGGCCATGTACTACCTCAACAAGAGAGGAGGTGTAGTATCACTACCACTGTGCAGAGAGGCAATGCAGCTCTGGTTCTGGGCAATACGAGAGGGACTCTCTCTATCGGCAGTTCATCTAGCCGGAGAGCAGAACACAGCGGCAGACGCTCTGAGCAGGCAGAGGACAGTCTCCCACAAGTGGGAGCTAGCTCAGGAAGTCCTTGTGGAGATCTTCGCCCTTTGGGGAACCCCTCAAGTGGATCTGTTCGCGACCGCGGTGAACCGGAAATGCGAACAGTTCTGTTCAAGGGAATTTCCCCTAAGAGGAGCTCTAGGAGACGTGTTTGTGGTGGATTGGAAGTTCCCACTTCTATACACATTTCCTCCAGTCCCTGTGATTCCCCCGGTTTGGGCCAGGAGGACGTGGTACCTGGACCTTCTGGACATGTCCATCTGCCCTCCAGTATGTCTTCCGCAAAGAGGACCTTCTCTCACAAGAGGAAGGTCGGGTTCTCCATCCAGAGGTCAAACACTCAACCTTCACGCATGGTTTCTGAGAGGTTGAAATACAAGGATTGGGATCTTCTGAATGACGTAATGGAGATTTTGCTTTCGGCCAGAAGGCCAGCAACAAAAGCTTTGTACCGGTGTTGGTGTCGTTGGAACAAGTTCAGTAACTGGTGCAAAGATAAGGATGTGGACCCTTTTCAATTGGCATCCCAATGGTGCTCTCTTTCCTATTGCATCTAGCCAATCTGGGGCTCCAGATTGGGACAATTAAAGGATATCTACTGTGCTGTCCATTTTCAAGCTTTTTTTCAAGGTTTCTTACTTCAAAATTCCATTAATATTCAAATTCCTGAAAGGGCTTACTAATGTGTACCCTCCAGTCACCTTTCATGTCCCAATTTGGGATTTAAATCTAGCACTTAAGTTTGTAACTTGTATACCTTTTGAGCCTCTGAACTCCTGTCCCTTGAGGCTTCTAACATTAAAGACTGTCCTCCTTGTGGCCTTAACATCAGCCCGCAGGGTTAGTGTACTACAGGCTCTCTCATGTAAACCCCCATATGCTACTTTTTACAAGGACAAAGTGGTTCTTAAGGTTAAACCCTCTTTCTTACCAAAAGTAGTGTCTGACTTCCACTTGTCACAAAAAATCATATTACCAACATTCTATCCTACTCCTCATTTGGGCAAAGAAGAGGAGAGACTGCATAGACTGGACCCTAAAAGGGCTCTGTTTTTACATTTGAAAAATGTCAAAATTGCATCAAGGTGACCAACTTTTTGTAGATAATAAAGGTCATAAATTGGGATTAGCGGTGACAAAACAGACTATATCCCGCTGGATCATTCTGGCTATAATTGCGTGCTACAGATTGGCGGGAAAGGACCCACCGGATGGGCTTCGAGCCCATTCCACTCGGGGGATGGCTACTTCTGTGGCTCTGAAAAGGGGAGTCCCTGCATCAGATATTTGTTCAGCTGCAACATGGGCATCAATGCATACCTTCATCAAGCATTATTGCTTACATGCCTCTTCTCCCAATGAAGGTTCATTTGCCAAGGTGGTACTTCATTCCGTCCATGAGAAGAATAAGTAGTACTCCCACCTCCAAAATTACCACTGCAATGGGAGTCTATCATAAGATGTGGAATACATGGGAGGACGCAAACAGTTCGAAGAACAAGTTACTTATCAACTGTAACGTTCTTTCGACTGGATGTTCCTCCCACGTATTCCTCATAGCCCCTCCCATCCTAACCCGCAGTACAGTTTACGTTACTTACACTTTCCTCTCATGAAGCGTCTATCAGTCATGAGGCACGCCTGGGTGTTCCTCGAATAGTTCCTCGAAAAAACAGAACTGAAGCCAATGGGTGCGGAACGAGATATTTATATTGATGGTGATGTTGACATGGTATGGAGCCCGTCTAGGGACATTGACACCACAACCTCGTGCACAGCGCCCTCTGCCGAGAATTTTTTTTTCGGAAGCAGCGAAGCTGGCAGGATACGAATATCATAAGATGAGGAATACGTGGAAGGAACATCCAGTCGAAAGAACGTTACAGTTGGTAAGTAACTTGTTCTTCTGTACTTAGCCTTAGACCACTGTAAGGGTGCCGAATGAAGGCTCGGACACAATTTCCATGCCTCAAAGAAATTAAACAAAAGTATCAGGATGTCAAACAAATAGTCTGTCACTGTCTTGTCCCCAAACCCCTACTTCTGACCCGAATACTAATAACATAAATCAAATGTGCAAGGGTGTTCTTTTCCAAACTAAAGTGGTAATGACAGTTCTTGCCAACAGGAACGTTCCCAATGTCTCGGGTGGTGAAAACGACAAAAGAAATGTTACATAATGTATTACTCCCAGGATTCCTTCTCGTTCTATCTTCTTGATTTTCATATATGGGTGAGAGTCCCAGACTTGCATTGCTGTATTATACCAGCATGGTACAATCTCCTGCCAAGCGTATATTTTATTCTGATCCGTCTCTTTTGCTTTCAGGATCCAAGACCCTCTTATTCTAAGATTTTCATTTGGGTTTGGGTCCCATACTCGCAATGCATGGTCTCAATAGCTTGGTTTACCCTCCTGCCAAGCATATGCTTTCTTTTGGACTGTCCGTTTCTCGCCAGGGTCCCAGACCTTTTCATTCTCTGGCTCTTATATGGGTGCAGGTTCCAGACTTGCAATGCTCTGTGGCAATAGCTTGGTTTACTCTCCTGCCAAGCATATTCTTCCTTCTGTACTGTATGTTTCTCTCAGGGTCCTAGACCCTCTCAGGTCTCAAACTTGCAGTGTGCTGTCGCAATAGATTGGTTTACTCTCCCGCCAAACATATGCTTCCTTCGGTACTGTCTGTTTCTCTCAGGGTCCCAGACCGTCTTATTCTCAGGCTTTCATATGGGTGCAGGACCCTCTTATCTCGTGTTCTGCAGTTGTTCCCCGATTCATCCTAGACCTCCAGCACCTCTCGGTCTGCCCACGTACCTGTTTGTGTGGTTTGCATCTTCTGAACACTGGTGCTTCGCACTCCAGCTCTGACAGCATTCAGGCTTTTTCTCTGGTCGGCGGCATCTACGCCAGTCAATTCTTCCTCGACCTGGACCTTCTGTCTCCAGCCGCCTTTGGGGTCCTCTTCTCGTCAGCGGTTGCTCCTCCAGCCTCTGCTCCCTTCTCGGGCTCAGCTTTTGTTTTTCCGGCGGCTTGCCGGACTTTGGGACACCCAGAGGTTTGTTCGGGCAGCGTGCCAAGTCGCTCCTTCTCCCTGGATTACCTTGGTGCTCTCGTTGGCCCCGTGCATAGCATCTCCTGTGGTCCCCTCTTCAGTGTCTCACGGGTTTCCATGTCGCAGGATGGCACTCTTCATGTTGATTTCTCGCTCTTATTTTGTATTTGCTTTGACCAATCAAATGCAGTGAGCGACTAGACCATTAACCCTGGTCCTCTGGAGTGATCTTGTCATACTCCTTGTCATCATATTCTTCATACTACATGTATTGGAGCCATATGGAAAGCAGTTTTTATTTTCAGGACCGCTGGTCAGATCTAACATACCAGGTTGGTTGACCTTAAAATAAAAGACATTGTTACTGGTTGGAAACAGGGAAGGAGGGTCTTGTTTGGGGAAAGAGGGAGGGTCTAACAAAGTGGTGGTATACAGCATCCTCCCCCGGTGCACCATTCCTTAGGGGGGACTATTGTACTGTGGACGCACCGCCCTCGGCCCATGGGAAAGGTCTCCCCATAGGGGAGAAGGGACGACATCTACAGATTTGTCACACCACCAAACCAACCTTTCATTCTTACTCATCTACAGACCGCCGATATACAACCCTACTTTTGCGGACACATGTGTGGATGCCATCACCATAAAATATGACCACCTGATCATACTAGGAGATTGCAATATCTGGTTTGAAGAAGAAGACACAAACCCACACTAACAAATCAACTTACAACAAAGCATCTACAGCAATTGGTCAAGGGAGCAACACACAGAGCAGGGCACATCCTAGATGCAATATTTTGCATGAGAAACCTGGTCACAACTGCACCCACAATGCAAATCCACTGGAGAAACCACCTCATAATACCCTTTGTGATCCACCCACTACTGGGAAAAATAACCTCCCAAAAACTCCTCCACTTCAGAAAAGAAACTGGAAATCCATAAACCTTGCAGAACTAAACGCCAGACTGGAATCCACAAAACCACCATTACCCGTCTTGCACTCATCCAACAGCGAAGAAAGAACTGAGACGATCCAAAAATGGATCGCAAAAACTCTACATGACATTGCACCGGAAAAGCCATTCACCACCTCACTAAAGAAAACAAGGGGGAATGATTCACACCCAACCTCAGAGACCTGAGGAAAACTAACCGGAAACTAGAACATGAATGGAGGAAAAACTATGATCAACAGAAAAGAAATCGCATACCAGATACATCTGGTATGCGATTTATTCAAAAGAAATATATTACAAGAAACGTATCACAAATGTAAGCAACAGCCGGAAAGAGCTGTTCTACAACATCAATGAGCTAAGAAACCCAGCTGCTTGCAACACACTCATACCCTAACAAAAACCTTTGTGATTTTGTTTTTGAAGTGGTCTGCAAGGTCATAACAAACATCCAGGAAGTCATCAAAAACATGCGTGAAAATGCCAACAACTCCCCTAACCGGATAATCCCGGAAACAACTACAAGACTAAATTGACGATTTCTAGTAGAAAGTTCACAAGCCTAGTGAACAAAAGCAACGAAACCGGCTCGCCAGGAGATCCGTGCCCACCAAACATGTAAAAGTTCATCCTTGCCCAAAAAACACTTGCAGAATACTTCTGGTAATCTCTTCAACCATTCACTAGCAACAGGAGATGGGCCACAAGCCTTCAAATCAGCATATATCAAGCCATTCTTCAAAGACCCATCAGGAAACACAGAAGACCTAACCTACTACCGACCAATTTCAAACTTCCCGTACCTGGCAAAACTCCTAGAAATCTGTTTGCAAACATATCCTGGAACATATAGAAGCCAATTGGATACTAGACAATCACAAATCTGCTTCGGCCCATGAAAAGAACGGAAACAGCATTACTACTTACATGGGATGATCTAAAAACCAAAGCAGACACCAACCCTCACATCAGCACTAATACTACTAGATCTATCAGCAGTCTTCGACATGGTTCAGCACCAATCACTCATCCAACTATTAGAAGAAATGGGAATCGGCAAAACTGCGCTTAATGTGGTTTAAATCCTTCCTAGCAGAAACCATGTGGCTAAACCTCTTCAACTCCGCACCCCGCACAGCAACCTTTGGAGTTCCACAAGGCTCATCACTCTCACCACTGCTCTTCAATATCTACATGAACCCTCTCTCATCAACCTCATCAAAAGACATGGTCTAATTTGCTGCCACTGCACAGGCGCCACACATCATATACAAAATCGACACTAGTGGAGAAAAAGACTCAACCCTTCTCAACTGCCTCAGAGAAATAAACCATTGGATGAGTTAAAACAACTTTAAACTCAACCATGTGAAATCAAAAATCCTAATCGCGCCCAGCAGACCCGTTGAATCAACACCACATTCCATGGCCCACTGAATGGAAATCGATCGTAACCTTCCTAAGTGGTTAAAAACCTCAAAATATTAATGGACAACAGCTTAACACTCAAACCACGAGTCAACGCAGTAGTTAACAAATTCTCCTTTCACCTACACACAATGAAGTAGACACTACCTTTCTTCACCTTCCCATATGGTGAGTGCTCTATCATCTGCCTCATGTCAAGAATAGACTACACTGACAGCATATATCTCGAAATGGCAGACTACCTTAACTTACCAAAAAACTACAGTGAAAACAGAAAGCAGCAGCAAGACTACTCCTCAGACTCACTAAGTGAGACCCATCACATCAGTAATGAGAACCCTACAAAAGAATCTTCTTTAAAACACTGCATAACCCACATTGCAATCAACAGCAGAATTCATACTGGAATAAATCTCCATCTACAAACCAAAGCAAACACTAAGGTCCAGCAACCACATTCGCCTCAAACCAAAATAATGTTGAAAGCTGAAATGTGGTGGATCAGCATTCTCCTGCATCTCTGCAAAACTTTGGAACTCGCTCCTTAAGGAAATTCATACAAATTCAACAAACTAAAATTCAGAAAGTTGCTAAAAAAATTGCTTTTTAACTCGGAGCTAAACCGGAAACGCCATCAAAGGGAAACCGCCAACACAACACACGAGAAACACCCAAAACATCTGAAACATGGATTCCCCAACGAAATAAAGCATTTGAAAACAACCATATATGAATATGAACCCTGCTAGACCAACATAATCACGGAACAGAAGCTCAGCCTACTACCATCACTAACCCTACTAAAATCTTTCCAGTATTCTGCATGCATATCGCCAAACAACAAATAAAACAAACATATTCCTCTACCCAGTACTCCAGATAAGATTTTTGAGGTGGGAGTATGTTACTCCCCATTTTAAAACTTTGAGAGTAAATGCAATTTCAAGGTAGTAAAAAATGACTTTTCTCTGCAAGAGCATAAAAAGTATGTGTCATCCAGACAACACGTGCAAACAGTTAACTGTATGGAAATTATTTTCACGCAACAGCGGCCCTCATTTGTGACAGAAAAGCAGGTTTTGCTCACAAGTAACAGATAAAATCCCAGAGTGCAGTAGCACAAGCACCCTCTCAGCAATGGAACAGGTGAGAACTACCCCTCTGAGATTCCCTTCCATGTGAAAAATCTTGTGGTCAAATGCTGACTTGGCAGTAGGTCTTGCTTCCTTCATATGTCGGGAAATTATCGACTGAGGAAATAATGATCTCAGTCCATTGAAGGAAGTCTGCATGAACTTCTACATAAAGTTAATTACCTGTCTGGCTTACCTCTAAAGGCCATGTCTTGCTTAGTTTCGATTCCAGTTACAAAAGCAACCAAACATTTTGTTTGTTTTGTTTGAGTGCTTGTACAGGTTGGAGAGTCAGTGTTTGACTTGTAGTCTCGAAGATCTGAGAGAGGTTGTGAACCCTGTGAGCAAGGGACCTGCTGCCGCTCACCATTTATAGTACCATTTACCACATTGGCTCCAAGTTAAGGTTGGTGGACATTTAAAAGAGATTCCTTACTCACCTGTGCCTCAGCTAAGGTTTTGAGGTGGGAGTATTTACACACTTTTTATAATTGGTGTGTAAATTATATTGTAAGAGTAAAGGTGATTTGCTTGCACAACAGAAACGTGACTAAACTTGAAAATAAATAGAAAACATTAGATATAAAATAGTTGCTGGCACAGATGTCTGGCTTCAAACAATGCATTATATTTGTGGAAAGCAGTCTCTTACACATTAATGTGTATGAACACACCACATTACATATGCATCTTGATGATAAATGCACACAATGCAGAAACTCAGAAAAATACTTTTGTGTAATGCAAGCATGCATTCACTGAAAAAAACCTATCTTTATTATAAAGGATACTTCCCAATTATTACCAAGGTTTCCATGTTATTACTTATAGGACCCTAACATGCTTGGAAAATAAATACAATCTCTAGTTTTGTTAAAATCTCATCTCAATCAAAAGCCATCAATGCCAGTGTTAAAGATAACTGTGTCCCAGGCAGACATCTAAACCAAAAATGACACGATTTGACAGTATCAAAATTATGGACGAATGTACTCCAATATTGAATATATAGAGGCATTGCTGCAGGACATGAAGTTGGTACATAGCTAGCAGTTTCCAGGACCGATGTCTTACATAGCTGACATGTTCTATTCACCAAGGGCATACCCAGTGTAGGTTCAGCAAAGTCATCACTGGCTATAAATTCATCCACAGCTTCATGACAGGTCTTCTACATTTTACAGCTGGGAAGATTAATATGTACTTCTGAGGCTTTCCATAGTGGCCTGGATATAATCAGCTAATGATTTTAATTTAGTTACATGGTCATGATTTAGTCTCCAATCCAACTATTTAGCTTTAGTGCCCAAAAGCTTTTTAATTTGTAGTCATTTCATTTCCACTTGAGTTCTCATTCTAGAGTGTTGCTAAAATCCACATTTACATTTTAAATATTTAATGTTTTAGATGTGTCAGACTTAATAATCTCAACTACTAAGGCCTGTAAAGGACATGACAGCGTTGTACAAACCTTCAAGTAAAGTTCCGTTTTTTCACTACTAGACCTGACTCAAGGGAGTTGAACATAACTCAATTGCTTATTATGACGAATCGAGAGTATTCACCCTTTATCCCCAGTGGGTAGCCACCACCTGTGAGGCTAGGTAGGTGAGCCTGCTCTGCAAGACCCGCCCTAGGTGTCTGGGCAAGTGGAAGATCACTGGGAGTGACTCCCCCCTTAGGGGAAGGAGGGGCTCTCAATCGCACAAGGAGCTACCTATGCAATCCACATTATATGCATTTACGGGACTGCCTCCAGTAATGAATAACGTGCCCTACTTTTTGTTTGGCTCAGTCAATTCTGGATTAACCATGAATATCCCTTTTAAGAAAAAATGTGTATGTAAGAAGGAGTGGATCGAGAACAAGAGAGCCATACGCAGGGGAATCTCTCTGACATAGCTACGCCTTGGAGGGGCGGAGCAGAGTAGTGCCACGGAGCCCGCAGCAATCTGAGAAGCAAGACGCTTGAGACCTGGCAGCCCAAACAGTGGAAAAGCTATTGTCAGGACAGAGCTTGGAGGACCGTCGGGTGAGGTGGCATGTCCACTGAAGCACTGTAGGGGACCTGAGGCCCATCTAATGATGCCAGCACCACTGGAAACAGAAGACCTGAAACCTCCCATCAGCAGGCATTCACTGAGTGCGACCACCTACAGAGATGCCGTGAGCGGGGCTGTTGCGAAGCCTGGCGCAGTGAGATGAGGAACCAAAGAAGCAGACCTGTGCGAGCGTAAAACTCCAAAATGCCACCCATGAAGAACGAAAGCCTTGGGGTGGAATGGAGAAGGGGGAGGCCACTGGGGGAACGTACCTTAAGTGAAGGAAGTCATGAAAACTACAATATTGATGTAGGGACATTGAAAAAGTATAAATATATGCACCACAGGAAACCAGAGAAGTGAAGGAGGATAATTGAGCATGAGAAAGCCAGATAGAGCATCCCATGAAGAATGGAAGATCTTACCCAAGTTGAAAGAGCCTAGTAGAGAGACCCCAGGAGTGGTGGTGCCTCACCCACGATAAAGATACAACTAACCCCAGAAGTGTTGAGTGTAAAGTGTAAAGAGAGTAAACTACTAAACTCGGAGGAAGGACTACAAGAGACCATCTTAAGAAAACCATTAAGGAAAATACTGAGGATACTGATAAGAATTGCATAGGTCTGGAGCAACAGCAATTGGCAGGAGCTATAGGAGCTCGGAAAAAAAACAATGAGAACCAGAAGAGATCATCATATTTAACTTGTTTCTAAAGAATGAACAGTTCATATCTGATATACATGATCTAGATTCTAAGAGAACCCTGAAGTAAAACCTCGAGACAGACTGCCAAAGGGAAGCAGCCAGGAGAGGGACATTCTTTTGGCAAACTTTAGATGTTAGCTTTAGCGGTAGGGTCAGGTAGATTAGATTTTGGACAGAAGACTTTATGGATTTTGACTTCTTGCTGAGCACCTTAGTTTGGTTAGGTAGGGAACATCCCTATAGCAATAGGGTAAGATGGCTTTTCTTTATTATTTTGAATAAATATCAACAAAATGTCCAATCTGTTTCTGACTCCTTCTTCCAGCCCACCACACTAAACCGCTATGTATTGTGGTAACCCCAAAATCCTTCTCCATATTGTCCCCTCAATTTTGTTCAGCCATCCAGTATGAGTATAACAATTTGCCTCAAGCCCATATGGTATAGATAGAACCACACTTTTAAGTGTACACAATGTATGCCCTTCAAGCCTTTAAGGTAAAGCCTGCCATGCTATTTACACATTTCCTCACAACCTAGTGTAGTGGCTTTTTGAAATGTATTACCTATCAAGATTTGTATTGCTTAACCTATTGTTAATGGTAGTACCTAGATAGGCATAGTTCCCAACTAGAGAATATTGGTTCAGGCCAACTGACTAAAACTTTGTGGTGGTTTAGCCTTATGCTCCACATACCTGATCTTCGTCTCTGCACTGTTGAGCTTAAGTTGATTTACTAAAGCATACTCATGTAATGCTACAATGGTTTGGGCTAATCCAATGGGTGTGTGGTACAACAAAATCTGCATATGCAAGCCAAAGAACATGAGTATGACAGTTTGGGAGGGACAAGTATGCACCCTTGTTTTTATCTGTGCTCTGTGGAATTATTTTTCGGGTATAATCCTTGGTTCTTCAATCACACCTCCATAGAAGTATTGCAGTGAAGTTGAAACAAAATATTCAACAGCCCAGCAATGAATTCCACATATAGCCAAATTACTCATCACACCATCGAAAGCTGATAAAATCTAGGATAAGATGATCTAATGGTAAGTGGCCGTTTATGAGGGCACTTCTTTGTAACATTTTTAAGACAATAATATTTTGAGTAGTAGCCTACCCAGAACGAAAGCCCGTTTGAAAGGGGCCAAGTAGACTGTTGTCACCCAACGCTGCATATCCTGTAATATAAAAGTGGAGAAGATCTTACACTGAATATCTAAAAGTGGCAATCTATAATTAGGTGGATCAAAACTGTCAAATGTTTTTAATACAGGAATCTTCAATACATCTCTGCAAGCGTAAGGTATTTTTCCGCATTTCTCTGTTTCATCAATTAACTGTTTCAGTATACTTGCTGAACCAAGTGTATTTCCCTTTAAAACAATATTTGAGAGTCTATCCAAACTTGGTGCTCGAATTTGAATGTTTTAAATTCACATCGCCTCCATTATATTTTCCAGTGAGGAACATTTTCTCTTTCTCATTCAAGTTAATTAAGGTTGATTGTGCTAAATCTACTATGCTATACATTTAAAAAAAATATATAAATGAATCATATAGCTTCATTAATGGGGTTGATCATAACAAATGCATCCAGCCTTCTATAATTGTTGTACATTTGCCCAAATTGTTTTGTCATTTTCGTTCAGTGCTTTTAAGACCACCTGCCATTCAGCATTCTCTTTGGAGAATCTATGCCGCTTGAACCAATTTTGCAATGTGTTTTGGCAGTATTTTGCAATTTAATTGCTGTATTAGGATTTAGATATTTTTGTTTTCTAATATCTTAAATGTATCTTTTAAATTGTCATTTCGAGGGGATTGGGTCCTTCGACGTATTCCATATCTATGACATGTAATCACCACAGCTGTGCTGCTTCGGAAACTTTTGTCGACGTCTGCGTCCTGCGTCGATGACGTCGATGCGCCGTCGTCGAGGACCTCCTCCGACGTCATCCGATGTGATAAGTAGGATGCACGACGCCCGTAGCCTCAGTTCCGTTTTTTCCGCGAACGTGTTGCTTCGTGAATCTCGGTTAACGCCTCGACTCTTTGGAGTTCTGTTCTTCTCGGTTCTTCGAACCTGTTCGGTTTTGTGAAAATCCTTCGTGTGAAGATGTCTTCTACTTCGTCTTCAACCCCGCGTCCGGGCTTCAAGAAGTGCAGGGAGTGTGGGTCCAAGATGTCGGTGATGGACTCGCACGACGCCTGCCTCTGGTGCCTCGGGGAGGCCCACGACACGGATGACTGTATCGACTGCCAGTCGCTCACGTCCAATGCCTTACGCGAACGTAAGAAGAAGTTGTCGGTAGGTCGGGTGTCCAAGCCCCGGAAGTCGAAGTCTGCGGGGCTTTCGACGGATGATTCGAGAGGTGACTCTCCGCGTCATCGTCGGAAGTCTTGTGGGTCTCCTTCTAGGAGTCGGTCTCGCCACTCCTCAGCCTCTTCGAGGCATTCTCGGAAGCGCCGACACCGGTCGTCTTCCAGGTCCTCTTCGGAGGACTCTGCCCGGCACGTCGCTTACCCCACCAGCCGTGCGACGCCGGAGGAATGGGCTTCCTTCGGGAAGAAAATGCTGGTGATTCTCGAGTCGCAGGGTACTAAGCCGTCTGCGCCCCAGAGTGGGGTCGGTCGTGAGAGGTCGAGAGACACCGCTCGCAAGAGTGGTCGGCACGAGTCACGGGAGAGGTCCCGTTCGGACAAGGAGACTCGTTCTCGACGTACCCGTTCCAGGTCCCGGTCCTCGAAGCGTTCGAGACCGTGTGCACCTGTGAGGTCTTCGAAGAAGACATCGACGTCTGAGGCGTCGAGGGCGTCGACAGGCTTTCTCGAGGCTCCGAGGAAGTCGTCGAAGCCATCGACGCTCAGGTCGTCGAAGGACACGCTCGGGGCTCCGGCTTCGAGGGCTGTGTCGACGCCGCCGATGCTGGCGGCGCTGCATCTGACGTCGACGCCGATTTACTCGACCTCGACGCCGATCCTCTCGGCGCCGATGCCTGTTCTCTCGACACCGGCGCCGATTCGCTCGACGCCATCGACGCCTTTCGTGTTGGAGGTACCCCGTGGCACGGGGGAACCCCCTAGGAAGGCTCTGGTCAAGAGCAAGCACTCTCGGGTGCCTTCTTTTCGCCACCTGGAATATATTTCAGAGGCGGATGAGGATTCTGATGGCCTGGTTCCTAGTCAGGTTCCAGATGAAATTGTCTCGGGCCATAGTCCGTTTGACGATTTGAGGCAGTCGCTGCATGATGCCAGTGGACTGGACACCTCTCCGGAGGTGGAGTTTTGTAGGCCTGAGCCTGGCTCTCATGCCGATTCCTCGTACCGATGCCTTATGGCCAGGGTTTCTGAGTACTTGGGATGGCCTGCTGCCCCAGGGGAGTTTGTGCAGGATGTTCTCACTGACATCCTTGATGTTGGTCCCCCAACTGACCCGGTACTGCCGTTCCATATGGCTTTACAGAGAAGGGTGGCGGCGGCTTGGACTGCTCCGGAGAGTCTCCCGGCGGTGGGCAGGTCCTTGTCGCGAAAATACCATCCAGCCAGTAGCGACCCCTGCTACTTGACCAGGCACCCCACTCCGGAGAGTTTGGTGGTGCAGGTGGCCACGGCCCCGGCAAAGCAGGCGTCGTACCCTACAATCCCTCCTGATAGGGACGACAAACGTTTTGATGGCTGGGCGAAGAAAGTGTTTTCTTCTGGTGGTATGGCGCTTCAGGCGGCCAACTCCATTTGTGCCTTGTCTCGTTTCACACACACTCTGTGGAACTGTGTTGCGTTAGCGGCTGAACATATTCCCGAAGGGGACGAACGGGATGGTTTCCTTGCTATGGTCCAGGATGGTAAGGATGCCATGTGTGAGTCCGTTCAGTCGGGTTTGGACTTAGCTGAATGCGTCAGTAGGTCCATGGCGGCGAGCACCGTGATATGCAGGTTTGCGTGGTTGCGGAAGTCTGGGTTTGCTCCTGATGTGCAGTCCCGGCTCCTCAACATGCCCTTTGACGGTGAACACCTTTTTGGCAGCAAGGCTGACGAGAGCCTTGAGAGGTTGCAGACCTCAAAAGCTGCAGCGAAGTCGTTGGGCGCTGCAGTTCGCCAACCTCCGCCTTTTCGTCCTAGGGGACAGCAGTGGAGGGGTGGTTCCTTTCGCTATTACTCGTCCTTCAGTAAAGCGAGAGGAGCTGGCAGTCAAAGAGGCCAACGCAGGTGTACCAGAGGTGGACAGGGTACCGTGGTGCCAAGGCCGCTCGGGCATTTGCCTCTTTGCCCTCAGGTAACGCTGCAGCCGCTCCCACTCAGTCATGAGGCCATGTCCCATGGTTCGCCGGTTGGGGGAAGGCTGGCGCAGCATCTTGTAGAGTGGCAAGCCATTACTTCAGATGTGTGGGTTCTGGAGATCATAACCCACGGCTACTGTCTTCCCTTTCGGCACAGGCCTCGCGACAATCCACCGGGGAACCTCTCTTTGCAGAGTCCGGATCCGCTCCTTGCGCAGGAAATTCAAGCCCTGCTGGAGAAAGGCGCCATAGAACTGGTGCCTGTGGCGGAGAGGAACAAGGGATGGTATTCCCCTTATTTTTTGATTTCGAAGAAAGACGGGGGATTGAGACCCATCATGGACTTGCGCGGTTTGAACAAACTCCTCAGGGAGGACAAGTTCAAGATGGTTACTCTCTCTCAAGTCCTCCAGGACCTTCAGCTTCAGGACTGGTTGGTGTCACTCGACCTCAAGGATGCTTACTTCCATGTGCCGATCCATCCCAAGCACAAGAAGTACCTGAGGTTCGCGGTTGGCGACTCGCACTTTCAGTTTCGGTTCCTGCCGTTCGGATTGACCTCCGCCCCAAGGGTTTTCACCAAGCTCATGGTGGTGGTGGCAGCGCATCTCAGGCAAGGGGGGATTCACGTCTACCCCTACCTGGACGATTGGTTGATCAGGGGGAGCTCTCCCGAGCAAGTCCTGGATCATCTGTCCGTCACCTGCCACTCCCTTCACAGGCTGGGCTTCTCCCTCAATTTAAAGAAGTCCCATTTGACGCCAACACAGCGGCTCCAGTACATCGGAACAGTGCTCGACACTTGCCTGGGGCAGTGTTTTCCTCCCCCGGTGAGGGCTCTTCATATTCAGCAGATGGTGCACAAGTTTCAGCATGCCCAGACGCTCCCAGCGTTCGAGTTCTTGAGGTTGCTCGGCCTCATGGCATCCTGCATTCTTCTGGTGCCAGAGGCTCGCCTGCGGATGAGATCTTTGCAGTGGGCACTCAAGACGCAATGGTCGCAGTCCTCCGGCAGGATGTCGGACCCGGTTCAGGTGCCGCCCTCGGTCGCCCGGGACCTTCTGTGGTGGGCCGTCGAAGGCAACTTGATGAAGGGGGCTCCATTTTGGCTTCCCTGGCCGGAGGTGACGATCGTGACTGATGCATCCCTCACGGGATGGGGAGCTCATGCCAACGGGCTGACAGTCGGCGGTCGTTGGTCTCCGTCGGAGTCCAGACTCCATATCAATCTATTGGAGCAGAGGGCCGTCAGGCTAGCCCTGAAGGCTTTTCTGCCGACTGTGCGAGGAAAGAGTGTCGTTATCCTGACGGACAACACAGTTGCCATGCACTACCTCAACAAAAAGGGGGGGGCAGGGTCACTTCCTCTGTGCAGGGAGGCGATGCAGCTCGAGTTCTGGGCCAAAGTTTCGATCTCGGCAGTTCATCTGGCCGGAGACGAAAACGTGACGGCGGACGCTCTGGGCAGGTAGAGCGCGATCTCTCACGAGTGGGAGTTGGCTCAGGAGATTCTCCTGGAGATCTTCGCCCTTTGGGGGACCCCTCAAGTGGATCTCTTTGCCTCTAGTGTCAGCCGGAAGTGCGAAAGGTTTTGCTCGCGGGAATTTCCTCCAAAAGGAGCCTTAGGAGACGCGTTCGTGGTGGAGTGGTCATTCCCGCTGCTGTACGCGTTTCCTCCAGTCCCCGTCATCCCGCAAGTGCTGCGGAGGTTACGGAAGATCGGTTCCCGGATGATCCTCATTGCTCCGGCGTGGGCTCGGAGGACGTGGTACCCGGACCTTCTCGACTTGTCCATCTGCCCTCCACGTCGTCTTCCCTACCGAGACGATCTGCTCTCACGGGAGGGGGGGTCAGGTTCTCCATCCAGAGGTCAGATCCCTCAACCTTCACGCTTGGCTTCTGAAAGGTTGAGGTATAAGGATTGGGACCTCCCTGAAGACGTGATGGAGGTGTGGCTTTCGGCCCGAAGGCCAGCAACAAAGTCTCTGTACCGTTGCCGTTGGCGTAAGTTCTGCGACTGGTGCAGAGTTCAGAATGTGGATCCTTTTGCATGTGACATCCCCATGGTTCTGTCCTTTTTACTTTCTTTGGCCCACATGGGCTTGCAAGTGGGTACCATTAAAGGTTACCTGGCGGCGCTGTCCATCTTTAAGCGCTCGTCTGAAGAGTGTTCTTACTTTAAAATCCCTTTAATTTCACAGTTTCTGAAAGGGCTCACTAATGTGTTCCCTCCGTCACCTTTCCTGGTGCCCGGTTGGGATTTAAACCTTGTTGTTAAGTTTCTTATGGGTGCTCCGTTTGAGCCTTTACATTCTTTCCCTTTGAGGCTGTTAACTCTGAAAACTGTTTTTAGTTGCGGTTACTTCCGCTCGCAGAGTGAGTGAGTTACAGGCACTTTCAGTTAAGCCACCCTTCACTGTATTTCACAAGGACCGGGTTGTCCTTAGAGTTCGTCCTTCTTTTCTTCCGAAGGTAGTGACGGAATTTCATTTGGCCCAGAAGGTTGTTCTTCCGGCATTCTATCCTCCTCCGCATCCTGGTAAGGAAGAGGAGAGGCTCCATAGGCTTGATCCTAAGAGAGCTTTAAGCTTTTATGTTTCACGCATGTCCCGGGTCAGAGTGGACGATCAACTCTTTATTGGTTACGCTGGAGAGCGTTTGGGGCAAGCTGTGACGAAACAGACTTTGTCTCGCTGGATTATTTTGGCCATCTCGGAGTGTTACCGCTTGGCGGGTAAGGACCCACCGGCTGGCTTGCGGGCCCATTCTACCAGGGGTATGGTTGCATCTACTGCCCTGCAGAGGGGTGTTCCTATTCGCAACATCTGTGATGCAGCCACCTGGGCTTCAGTACATACATTTGTACATCACTATTCCCTCGATTCCGTCCGAGGACAGGATCTGGCCTTTGGCAAGGCGGTCCTTTGCCCTGCTATTTGATTGGCTATTCTAAATTTTGATTCTAAATTCTTTCCCTCCTCCTTGCTCTGGTACTGCTTTGGGAGTCTGTCATAGATAGGGAATACGTCGGAGGACCCAATCCCCTCGAAGAAGTTACTTTCTTACCTGGTAACGTTCTTTCGATGGTATGGTCCGACGACGTATTCCATATCGCTCCCGCCCTGCCTTCCCCGCTGCAGAATTTCTTTTGCGATTGCAGCTTACCTTCCGCAAGGCTTTGTGTCTGACTGGCAGTTGACTAATGTCACACGTTCTTGGGGAAAAAACTACAACTGAGGCTACGGGCGTCGTGCGTCCTACTTATCACATCGGATGACGTCGGAGGAGGTCCTCGACGACGGCGCATCGACGTCATCGACGCAGACGCCGAAAAAAGTTTCCGAAGCAGCACAGCTGTGGTGATTACATGTCATAGATATGGAATACGTCGTCGGACCATCCCATCGAAAGAAGGTTACCAGGTAAAAAGTAACTTGTTCTTCTACTGCACAATTGCTAGGTCATATAAACATCTCATCTTATGTTTGGATCCTAGCAGCAAATATCTAGTGCCAATGGAAGCAAGTCAAAAAGTCTATGTATCCATGACTCCATGTTGGGCTAATTATTCAATTCCCATAAAAGACTATTCAAATTCAACAAATTGATCAATGTTTGCATCTTTTCCAAGTTGCAGGCATTCCAGGTTTTTATATATCCACCCATTTTGACAGTTGTAGTATGGGGTTCCTTTACAAGGCCCATATTTAAAGTAAACTTTAGTAAAGCATGGTCACTTTCATCTGTAGCTTCAATAACAAGATGTAATTTTCTCAAAATCCATATCCTGCATACAAATATAATCAATTGTAAACTTTGATTTCCCACCTGTCCAAGTATAATTCCCTGGTATCAGTCAGAGGACAGAATTGTGTGTTTGAACAAACTGTAGTATTATAGTTGATACAGTCATCTTGATGATAAAACCATAATGTTCAATTTCCACTTGACAATGTTCAAAATCTGTTCTATTTATTGTCATAGAGCAGACAAGGACTACATCTAGTCCAGTGTTGCTGTATTTTGAAACATCTAAAAATAAATCTTGTGGTTTTCCAACACCTGTTTAGACATGGTCAACAGGTCTTTTTCAAGGCACAAATAAAGTGTTTTTTCATATTCTATAATCAAATTAAATAGTTCACATTTAAGTGTTTCATGGCGGTAAATTGAAAAAAGAGGAGGAATAAACATGACCATATAAACAAAATTAATGTCAATAAAACAAAATTGAGATAAACGTAAGTCATAACATGTAACAATGTGTCATAAGCAGAATATCAGGAGAAAAAACAAGAGAAAACCTAAATTATAATTATTTTGTGTTAAATATGATGTGTAATAATTTTAATAGCATGTAAAGGTAAACCTCTTACCTTGCAAGATCCTATTCTAATATTTCTTCTAAATTAGTTGCTAAGAAAAAAGATCTCAATATTTTGATGCAGGAGTCCTCAATTATTAGAGTATCTGAAATCGCAAAAGACAAGAAAAGGATCCAAGATTTTCTATTTTATGACTAGGCAATTTTAGAAGTTATAAAGTTAAAATATAACTCACCCTAGTATGTCCTGTTTCTAGTGTAAAGGGCGCTACTTCTTATATTTGTTCAGTACAAATAAAATAATTCCTAGAGAGAACCCCCCAGAAAAGTCTAGTTTGGATTACTAATAACCTGGCAAGCTAATCGGTACTAGCATGAGGACCCTAAATCCTCATTTGTTTCATTTTGTTTGTCACTGTAGCAATTTCATCACATTGTTAAAAGCTGCTCATCCTATTTGTATATGGTATGAGTTACCTTTGCCTATATTGAGTTTGTTAATATTTCACACTATTTGAAACCATATCACTTTAATTTTTATTGTGTGACAAATTCCAGGGTATTGTCACCGTGTCCATGGGGAGGCCCCTTTCCATGAAGCCAGGGAGATGAGTTTGGTACCCGATATTACCCCTGTGGGTGGTACTCAGTGGGTCGATCTCACAGGGAGGGAAATCCTTCATGGGGCTGGTGATGATGGCCCTGGAAGAATGAACTATCCATTTACCCATTTGGTGTCCCCACTCACCTCACCCTTCCTTCAGGTCCCTCTGGTTCCCCATACCGCTGTGTTATAGTAAAGTAGAGTGTATGAGAAAACTGGGACGAGGAAGAGGGAGACTTAATGCAAAAGAATACTGAGACGAAGAAGATTGAACAAAGAGGCGCAGGCCCACTGCAGAACCAACACACGCGATGCAGATCTGAAGAGGCAGCCCTTACGGTAAAAAGGGAAGGACGACTCCATGGTCCATCAAATAAGCTCTGGAGGAACACGAAACAAGACACTCATCCCGGTGCAGGGGATCTGAAGGCTGAGAGCAGGAACGCACAGAGTTGTGGTGACAAGAGAGGTCGAGACGAGATGGACCTGGCTGCGGCAGGAAGGAGAACCGGCAGAAGCCGAACAAGAAGGAAGGCACGGGCAGCCGGAGATGCAAGGGAGAATCCTGAGCAGCGAAACCGTGAGGAGAATGCTGAGTGCAACAGAAGCAGAAAAGCTCTGCTTCACCACTCGACGAGACCAGAGACCACCTGAGAATTCCCAAAGGTAGGGAGAGGGCCGGACTGGTGGCCAGGCATTGAGGGAGCTGGAGAAGCTGAAAGCCCACACAAACTTATCCCAAAGAGCACAAGAGGATATACGTGGCATTATATTTGATACAAACTTTGTGAACCACACAAACACATCCCGAAGAGCACAAAGGGATGAAGGCAGCATTTCACAGAGTGACGAGAACTTTGTAAAGCAGATAAATCCATCCCAAATATTACAGAGCGAGTACTCAAGTGGATACCAGCATTAGGAAGGCACCTATGTGGGATAAGGGCCTGGCAGGAGAGTATACCAAGTATGTCCAAGTAGACACCTAGCACAGCAGGGAAGGAAATCCCGCTGAAGCAGAGCAGAAGGGTCTGGGACCCAAATGGAATCATGCAAGGCCTATCAATAATATATTGAAGGGTTGAAGGCCCTCAACAGTGCAGAGATTACTACAGCCAGTGAGCTGGAGCCCAGAATCAGTCAGGGGGACCCTGACTAGAAAAAGGGAAATAAAACTGGAAACCAGTGACAAAGCAAACCTCTTTTGGGTCTAGAAATGGCGAAGTCCAGTCTGGCAGGTTAGTGAACCAGACCTGATAAAAGACTGGAAAGGTTTGTTTTGTTTAAAGGACAGGAAAAGAGGCGCTCTCCAGGGGATTTGAGAATTGTTTTTTATTTTTTGTATTAATTTTTTTTGGGGAAAAGGTTTACCCTCCCTCCAGAAGATTGGGGAACAGTGTATTGCTTATGGAAGAGGTTCCCTCCAGACAGAAGGGAGAACCGTATTTTGTTTAAATGAAGAGAGGAAAATGATTCCTCCAGAAGATTAGGGGAACTATATTACATTCACAAGTGGAATTGAGATTCAAGGAAGAGGTTCCTCTCTGTTTTTTTGTTGGTTTCAACATACAAGCAATAAACATTTAACCATATATTTTTTTCACACATTCTAGTCCTTAGAGTCTACATCTAGAGTCAGAAGGGCCTCCTTCTGGGTGAATAAGACATCCAGTTTTTCATTAGTTAGTTGAACGTGTAAGGGACGGAACTATGTTTAGGCACAGGGTGGTGGACATTTACTTTACGGACATCCTGACTGGGTCCTTTGAGGGGTTGCCCTACCTCAACAAAAATACATAGTTGATAGGGCAAGGTAGGCTATTCTTTACATTTTTGTTTGCAAATAAGTCTATGCCGACCTCTTTAGCACAACTGTATCAAGACTCGTACTTCTGCACCCTTACAATTGATTAAAGTGCAGACCTAGCTCTAGAGCAGTGGAGCGCTGTATACAGAGTGTGGATAGCCAACATTTGGACTGGCATCTTTTAACCGCACAGTACTACGAGGTCTGTGTGTCGGTATGTGCGTCCATTGGAATTAGTTCTTGGACATGTGTTGTTGAAAGAGCCATTTGTAAGATGCAACGGTATGGCATATAGTATTTGGAGAATGCGAGAATGTTTTAAAATGGTGCAATCTAAAGGGAAGAGTTCTCCTATAATAAGTGTTCCTGGCTTCACATTGATTTTGATATGAAATTGTGTGTGTTGTCTTCAATGATAGAAACAATTATGGTATTACTGTTGCAATTCTTTGAGAATATTTTTTTATTTGAGCACACCTTACGTTTTGTTAATGACTGCATATGTTTGGTTCCATAGGATACAACTGAGGATTTAGAAGTCTATGATGTTGACCTTTCCAAAACGGATGGACAAAGCCTCGGCATAACAATAGTTGGGTACACAGGACCATCTAATCCAGGTAAATTTGGACATAGTGTGTTACTGTTTTACAAAACATGCTTTCTGTTTTCAAGTGCTCAGTTGCTTCGCTTGTGTTTTACTGCAATATTTCACTCAAGGACTATTGGCCCATCTGAGATTGTGTTAAACAAATCACATTGCATTTAAGATTAGTCCACTATCTATGCTGAATCCTAATCTCCGTTTTCCACGCAGTTGATTTCCTTAGCTTCCTTTTGAGTGGCATGCAGGCACATAACTAAACAAAACAATAAATATTCATATACCATGATCTCAACACTAAATGCTTACAGTAATGTTATTTAGCCATATCAGTTATTAAGTGCTTTGTTGAATTACAAGTGGTTGGTCTAAGGAATTCACAGGTAAGTCTCTGTGCTAAGCGGGTTCTTGAGGGATTTGGCGCTAGGGCCATCCCTCTCTACCTATTTTCCACAGTTTTACCACCTTCTGAGCCCAGGTGTCCTTAACAGGGGTGCTAGTAGCTTGCCACCAGGGACACCTATCTGTCTGTTGTTCTGACTAATACTATTGGTGTTTTCCCTAAAGGCTAACTAACTTCCTGTGTTTTTTTTTCTATACTTTCCCAACCTATCCCGCTTAGTACACTAATGAAGTTGTTAGGGATGGTGCCTTCTTTAGCCCGGTATCACTCTCCCCTTACACTCACACACACACCCACACACACACACACACGTTCGTACCTGAACCTTCACTACACTGGGTTCCTAAGATGTTCTCCCACCATGTTGCTATCCATCCAATCTTTCACTTTGCCTTGAAACATCCACTTTCTGATCTTCTTTCCTTTCCTACTCCTGCTCTTACTATCTAACTGACCTCCAACTACCACGCCGCTGAACACTCTCCTGGATTTCTGACGCTACTACTACCGCCTCTACCTTCCTACCACTACTCCTATTCTCCCTCTCCCTGTCCTTACTACCACCGCTCTGTTATCACTATCTCTCTCCTCCTATACTCCCTATTTGCTGTGAATACCATTCACTAAGTCTTACTACCGTCCACTACTGCCAACTACTTCTACACCCACCATCACACTGCTACTCCCACCTCTGCTACCACTACCACCCTGCTACTCCACCTCTACTCCTCCTCTACCTC
This sequence comes from Ambystoma mexicanum, assembly GCF_040938575.1. Lineage (NCBI taxonomy): Eukaryota > Metazoa > Chordata > Amphibia > Caudata > Ambystomatidae > Ambystoma > Ambystoma mexicanum. Next base: position 1,244,894,481 of record NC_090922.1, on the reverse strand, counting down.
TACTCCTCCTCTACTCCTCACCCACCAAACTCCACAGACCCCCTCTCTCCAATAGCTTCCACACTCTGGTTGCTCTGGCCTTCTCTGGTCCATTGGACACCCTCCACCAACTTGTGTACTCGCCCAACTAACCCACAGTAGACCACTCACACACACTTAAATACCCTACTCCCTTCATGTACCTTAACCAATCATTTACCTGGCTGAGGTGCGGGGGGTGACATGGGAAGTGATGGGGAGGCTTCAAAGGGGCTTGTAAGCCTGGGACCCTTCTCCATGCAGTCTAATTGCATTTCTGGCTTGGACCCTGACGTGAATTCCAGGGAACAGTAGATCTTCCAAACCTCCATGGAGGCATTTGCCCCTTAACGGCCTTGGTGAGCCAGTGGTATTACAGGGGCTTTCTTAGAGGACTTGTTTTAAAAAAATATTTTCACAGGTGGTATAGTGTTTTTCTGGTGCACGAGTTCCAGCTCACACCATCAGCTGAAGCCGCGCTTCTCATCCTGGCTGCATACTCTGACGTCCTGTGTTGCTGCGTTCCGTGCCTCATGGTGCGGCGCAGCCTGCTTCAGTACACGCGGCTTGCTGCGGTATCACTCCTTCCTGGGGCACTTGCGGTCTGGTGACAGAGGTCCTGCGGCCGGTGCCCTTCACTCTTGCAGCAGGGTCTGTCACGGCCCGCCACCATGTTCAGTTAAGGAGGGGCTGGGAGAAGGCCTTGTAAGGAACTCATGGTGGCAACAGTAAAGGCAGACACAAGTGATCGCAATTCAAGGGTGTTCATTAAACTGTATGCAGGTTGGAAAAACGCCTAATATAAACCTAAATCTAAGATGGGAGTAAGCGTCGACCATCACATGAAAATAAGGCAGTCCTTGTGGCATCGTGTGAAATAAAATTGGCCTATACTAAGAAACCTATTGCCAAACCTTACAACTAATTTAAAAAGGGTGTTGGATGATTTTCAAAGAAAAGAAAGTGTGTTCTCAAATAATATGTCAGGATGCGTTAGCTTGGATCTCCCTTCCCCACGTTTTGAGCTTGGGGTAAGATGGGATCTTGGAGAACAGTACACACTTGAGCTTTCCCAGCACAAGTCGACAGTTCCACTTGCAGCTATTAGGATTTTCGATGGCCAAGTCTTTTTTCTCTTTAAAAGTCCCTTACCTTCGAGGGCCTGACGTGTTCGAACAACAAAACAAAAGTTCCTTCAATAAAATGAAGGTTTGTGTCTTGGCTTTCATTGGGTGAGGACTTTTCACCGCTGGGTCCCCCTCTAGCCGGCTCTGACGACTCTTTACTTTCAGCTTCCCTCCTCGGGGTTCACTGACGTTTCCTTCACTCAAACATCTTACTGTCCTTGTGTACAGTTCCATTGGACATCCCTCAGCCGGGTTCATCTTTGTCAATGCACTGTTTATTGGGACTTTAGGCTTTGCCCCTTCTCGTCAGCATCCCTCTTCTGGTTTCACACTTGCCACCTTCAGCTTCAGATTCACTTTCAATGTTTATGGGATTCGCTTCTCTCACTTTCTCATGTGGCGTGATACACTCCCCTTGCTTTCTGTATAGTTCGCTGATCAAAGGCATTCGACTGTACAGGGATTTTGCTTGACCTCCTGTATGACCACTTTGACCTATCTTTGCGGCACTCCTACGGCCTTCTGGTTTCTGTAGTTTTACTCAGATGGGGATCGGACAGAGTTTCTCACAGCAGCACCCACGCAGTGACAGTCCCCTGCTGCAGCTGGTCTTCCCTTTACAATTTTACAGTTCATTGAACTTTCTCACTTTGCCATTTTGTGACTTTCATTCACCACAGCCAGGTTCTTATCGGCTCTCCCCTCGACTCACCAGCTTTGATGAACCGCTTTTCCTCTTTACTGGAGTCAAGGCCGGTGCCACGGAAGCAAGAGTCACTCTTGCTCCGTCTTATCAGTGTCGATACGCTCTGTGTACCGTTGACATCTGTTGCAGCACACTTGGGCTATTGTCCTCGGTCTTCATTTTCTTTCGGCGGAGGGTTTGCAGGGTTTTGTTGGAAAAGGGCAAGGTCGTGTCTCTCCTTGTCAGCCTCTCTATTTGCCGCCTTTCTCCTCCTCTTGAACTGCCGGGTCTGGATGGCTGTCTCGTCGTTCGGTCTGCCTTGCTCCTACTGTGCTCTTGCTCCAAATTTTATCCCTGTGGGGAAGGCAGAGGGCTGTCAGGTGTGTGTGTGATCTTGACTTTGCCTGACCCTAGTATTGTGAAATGTCAGGTAAACCGCTCGGTTGTTAGTCCATTCTCTGGTGTGTCGTGCATAAGTGTCCGTTTTGGAAAAGCGCGGGAAGGTCAGTGGTTTTGAATGTCCCTATGTGGTAGGATGGGGAAAAGGTGTTCAAATAAGGGGATACTGCATCTCACCCGAGGGCCCCCCATCCAAGTGATCCTCCTTCACTGGTCCACCCCCAGGAACTAGATCCAATAGCTATGGTTGTGTTCTGGCCACCTGGATGACAGATCCCCGGGGACTAGCTAGGGAGACACCTTCAGGTTTCTCAGAGCCTGCACACACACTGAAGCTCTGTCTTGATATTTGGCTGGGCTCCCTCCCTCCCCAAGCAGGAGGTGATGAAGCTCCTTCATAACAAATGGGCAGGACAGGCAGAAAACAAGCAAGAGGGAAATTGAGGGATACGATTGCCAGAAGACAGTCTGTAGAAAGCTAGGATCCAAGGAAACTACGTCGCCTGCCAGGTAACTCGCTTCAAAAAGGACTCGCTGCCTCATGCGTATCTTTCACCAGGTCATGCTACAATGTTCACTTTCCTTTAAAGTAGAACACAGTTGCACTTCTTCACTGTTTTTATACCTTGTTGACTCCAGGTATCACTTAACTTACCGCCTGTTGATATCCCACATATGGGGGTTTGTTCAAGTTCTGTCTGTCAACTTCCTTCTTAGTGTCTTTTGGCTTTGTTCATGCTTGTTCCAATTTTCCCCAAACTGCCATCTCGTGTAAGGAAAATTGCTCAACTTCTGCCCTCTATTTCTTCTTTGGTGTCTCTTGCCTTATGGCAAAGTGGGTTCCAAGTTTCCTCAAATTAACATCTCACATAAGGAGAATGGCGCCCTTTTTTCCCTTGTCCTTTGATTCTTCTTGGTCGGTATTCAAAATGACTCTCCAAATATTAGTTAACTTGATAGCATGTCCCGGGGCCCACAACTCCTGTGGGTTGACTCACCGGTGTAATGTACAGCTGCGCAGAAAGTTTTTGTCGAACAGGCTTTCCCAGGTAGACAGTCTTTGTTCCCGCTTCGGCTTTTCACTCCTCCACAAAACCGTGTATCTTCACTGGTCCCATGGCAAATGACTTCTCGCTTCTATCGGTTCCTCCGGGATACCGTCTCGAAACTTCACCTGAGTTCCTCTCCTCCGGTACACTATGCCTCCAGGTAGTTGGTTGCCTGGAAGCGTTTTTTTCCTGCAGGGCTCTCCTCTGTGAATCTGCCTCTGCCTCTGGGTTTGCTTCCCGCTCCACGCTCTCTGCAGCTCTCCTCTCCTTCTCTACCTTCCAGGTGATTTTCAGGTTTAAATGTCCTGTGCAGCCGACTGTGAACCTTACCACTAGACTGGAGGTTGTACTTAGTATCACTTTAATGTCATAGTCGCTCTGCTTGTCTTCTTCGACTCAGTACCTGAGGCTTTCTGGGTCGTCGAGTCCCAAGGATTTTTAGCCTGTTTTAAGTTGCATTGTTGGAAACTTTTGTTTAAATAATGACCACCATAAACATTAGATGTTAAATGTGTTTTAGGTGTTATGTACTTATGAATAATGGCAATATGCCAACAGGGACGCTAGAATCAGGGTTTCTTCTTCACTAGATAGAGAAGAATACCACGTCTCTCGTGAGAGTCATCATTTCCCCCCCTCAGATATTCATTGCCTCCCACATGATTCTCCCTCCTCATAGAACCCCCAGGGTCAGTTTCAGGTACCGGATGCCTTTCCCTGGCCATGCAGGACGGATGTACGTGATTATTTCATAGCCAAAAATAACGAATTTGAAATGGTCGAAATTCCCTGTACATCACCCCTGCCCTCTATTTCCTCCCCCCCACCCTCCACCCCCTACCTCTAAATCTTACCTCTGGTGGCCGCCTTACCTGCTGTCCCTCTCCGCAGCTCTTTCACTGCGACGCGAGTACCGCTTCCCCATACAGAGGCGGAATTTCTGCCACAGGGTCAGTTTTTTTTTAGTTTTTTTTCTCCAATTTTTTAAACACATTTTTTCCCCAATTTGCTTTATACAGAAGCAGGGCACACCCCAGCTCCAATTATTCGATATTTTCAGAATTGGTCATTTCTTTTTTTTTTTGCACTGCCATAGTCAGCATTTTGATGTATTTGTTTTTTCTCCCCAATCTTTTTGGGTAATGCCATATGGGAGGACACTCCCACTGGGGAATCAGTGATAACTGCAGGATCCATCACACAGGGAAATCCCTCTTAATTTATAGGGACAGGCAGAGTTTTTCCTTATTTTCAGTTGAATAAAATGTTATGCCAACAAGCATGCCACCTTTGTGTCCCGCGTCTACATCTGCGCCCTTACACCTGTTTTTAGTGACAAATGGAACCCCCTGTTTCAACGACTTTATCCAAATGCCATCTATGCAGCGTTTTAAACCCAATAACAGAGCAAGATTTGCAGAAGCTTGACCTTGGATCGAATTCTAATAATGGCTTGGAGGGCATTGTCCTCTTATGGGGTGGGTTTGAGGAATGAAAGAATGCTGGAGAGTTTTGTTTGAGATGGCTCTAAATTATGACCATACCTGTGCTCTAAATTATGACCATTATAGTGGGTTGATGGTGGTGTTACAATCAATGTGTCGGTGTTGTTTTTTTTTTTTTTAAAGATTTTGTCCTGAAATGGAGCTCTATTTTTATTTGCCACGTCACAAATTTTTCCTGTTTAGTTTCTATTTTGCCTCATTAGGGATGGAGTGGAATAAGCTACACAATGGTGTAGTGAGATTGGTGAGCGATTTTGTTTTTGTGCAGGAATTTTTCTATTCAACAAATAAAGTGCTTGTGGTGTAAGAGCTCTTGGGAATGCTGGTGGGAATTGTATACATATTGAAAATGGTAACGTACCACTTTTGTATGACATTGTGCATATTGGTAATTGAATATTTAAAACCAGGCAGCCACAGGTATACACTTTAAAGCTCGAACATAAAGGCATTATAAGTAACTGAAATTGCTCTACGCTTATAGGAATGTGCAGACTCTTGGGTACAATTCTCATATAAACTGTAATCATACTGGTATTCAAATGTGAATGATGTATCAATCCCTTCACAATAAATGGAATTACTATGAAACCATATATGGGAGTATGTAACAAATGAGGAGAAATGTAGAACACCGTTATTAAAGAATGTCAATGGCAAATATGTTTAGTTAACCAAGAAGAAAAGAGCCCAATAAACCACCTGTGCAGTGGTAGAAGTGTACTGAAAAAAGTAGTGTAACTGTGGTTTCGGCAGGGGAAGAGGGTAGATGAAAGCATAGTGTAACATATGAAAAGGTGTTGCGGCCGGGCATTGCAGTAGTCTACCTGACTAGTAACTAAGGCCCAAGTGAAGCAGTCTCACCGCAGTTTCTTTCAAGGAGAGCTAAGATTACAACTTAGAGCGATTTAGAGAAGAGCAACTAGAACAAATGCAAATGACAGGCAAAAAACCCAAAGATCAGGGCATGCCAAAGATCACTGGCCATAATACCAATTTAAAAAAGATTGCCAACATGTCCAGCGAAGATGTGTTGTTGGACTTTCAGCAGCTCAATGAGGAGAGCAGATCTTTGTTGATGGTAGACGAGGACAGACAGAATGATAAAACTAAAGCCATCTCTCATCCGCAATCTAAAAAAAACAACAACAAAAAAATGACAGAATCTGAACTCGCCCATAAGGGATGAAACCACTCTTCCTGTAGCTTTGTCCGATTTTAAAACCATAGATTCAATAAAAATTCCTTTTAGATCTCATGACCAACACTAGTGGCATAAAACATTGCAGTTATCGAGCTTCTTCCCGGTTATAGGCAACGCTGAAACTCGTTGTCAACTGGCAAATAAAAAAACTTGGGAAACAACTCAGCAATGCGCCTTGCTCTGGTAATATTCCATTTGCATCTAGCATCTCTGCGCCCGTTAAGGAAACTAGTTCAGTTAATATTACAAGTGCGAGTGGAATTGGAATTCCCACAGAGGGTGATGTCCAGGTCGAGATTAAGTCAGGCCGCTGGACAAAGATAATCAATCCCAACTCATCCAGGCAACGAAGGAGATATATATATATATATATACATATATATATATATATATCATTGATTCAGTTGTTGAAAGAACTTTTCAATATGATTGATTCATATAAACAACAATCGAATAATCAAATCATCAATTATACATTTACAGATAAAAAGGAAGAACTAAAATATATCAAGTTATCACCTTCATCTAATATTAAAGGATTCACCTTATTAGCTATCATATAAAAGAAATTGAAAAAAATTAAAAAACATTAATTTCAAAACTACAAAATTTCCGGCAAGACATTGTTAAAATTCATTAGTATACAGATAAACCGTCATTATCATAATGCTTATAATACAGGAATAAAAACAATATTTTAATTATGAATCACCAATCATTATAAATCAGTGTCATCTCATAGATACAATCTAATGATATGCGTCATCCGTCTCATCCAACTTAAAGGCCAACAAAACATTTGCAATCGCCAGTCTCATTGAAGTGGTCTGAGCATTATACAAGACATTCCAAAACAATTCAGGTGTTACAAATCAATATTCAGTAAAACAACCAAAGTAATTCCTTCTTAACTCCATTAATTGGGAGCAATTGGTAATTAGGTGCATAAGAGACTCTGGTTCATTCATGTTTTTACAAAAACGACAGATGTTAGTGACAAATGTTTAATCCAAATCGGATAAATAAATCAAAATATCGTGCTGAAGGAAATTGAATAAGATATGTCTCTAACGTTTGCGGTTTTTTGTCAAGTGATGTACTTTAGATGTTTCTTCGCAAGGCACTCAGTTTGCGTATTGATCCAATCCCACTCCAGATTTCTTTTTTGGCTTCATTGGGATTGTGAATAAGGATATCATGATCCACGTCAGATACAAGTAGGAACTCCTGCACTTTTAATCGCCATGTTCTCATGCCTTTTATGGTCAGTTGTACATTTATATTTGGCTAGTGCATCAAGCAATGAGCAATTTTTGTTGTTCATTATGCACTTTCTGTATAGAGCACACAGCTTCCATATATGCATTGCGTATAGGGAGACAAGACCCAACTCAAATCTTAGAATGCACATAGATACATACTTGGGCAATCTCAAGAGTTTCTTCCAATAGGAACCTTTGATAGTGGTCCAAAACACTTCGCCACGCTAGTCTCGAGTCTCCGCACCATATATAGTGATGGGCACAGCTTTTTGGATATAAAATGTCAAAGCTGGAATTAGACAGCTACCATATTCCTGATTTATTAAAGCTGCTTGAGCAGCAGCAATTTTCATTTTTTTAATTACATCACAGTAATATGGCGCTTCTGAGCTCTGGTCCTTCACAATCATTACCAAATATTTATATTGGCGTACTAGATCTAGAGTTTCCTTGTAGCGTCCACCTAAATGTTTCGCTTTCTTTTTTGAGTAGTAGCAAAAATGATAATCAATTTTGAATGATTGATGATTAAGTCATTCAGTCGAACCTGCTTTTCCTATTCATCTCGCAAAGCTTGCGTTCCCTGTGGCGTCTACAACAACAGCACTAAATAGACTGCATTGAAGAGCCAGGGGACCGCATGCTGCATCAGCCGAGGAGGATCTGAAACTATTACTATAATACGAAGGAATCCCTTGCTGACATCCGTTATAAAAAAGTTAAATAAAGTTGATGCCAAAATGCAGCCCTGTTTCAATCCTGTTTTTATAGAGGTTGATAGTCTGCCATCAAGCGTTAATCTAATCTGGATTGAGGTATTTGAGTGAAATTCTCTGATCCAATGCTGTAGAGGTTGCTGGCAACCGGCCTTACTCAACTTTCAATATAATACATTTCTTGACACAAATCACATGCAGTCTGAAAGTCAATAAATGCTACATACAGGGGCTGGTGTTTCTTCCCTTCTTGATGTTTAATAATATGTAAAGTATGCAAATTAATCGCTGTTCCTAAACCAGGCATGAAGCCAGATTGATGGGTATCATGTATATTATTTTTTTCAGCCCAGATGTTAAAGTGTCTAAGTATAAATCGAGCAAAGATTTTTCCCGGTGCGTCCAACAACGCCACTGGTCTATAATTTGTAGGTTGAGTTTGATCACCCTTCTTATAAATAGGCACAATTATCGATTTCTGCCAGGTAGGAGGAATAAGGCCAGTAACAATAGTTTGAGAGAAGATTGCATACAAAATCCGCGCCCATGCTTGCGGGTGTGCCCTCAGTATGCTATTAGACAAACTGTCCGGGACAGGTGCTCGGTAAGTGGACAGTTTTGAGATGAAGAATATGAGGGCTTCTTCCGATACTATAAAGTTGGCCTGCTGATTATCGAGCGTAGCATAGAGATAATTAACCCATGGAGTAGCAGCATAAAGAGTACTATAATATTGAGTCCACACTGATTCCGGTACTGCGTTTATCTGCCTTAAGGTTTGTGCTGGCAAAGTAACTTTTTTAATAAGACCCCATATTAAGGCAGAAATTTTTGATACTAGACAGCGTAACATAGTTTGAGCATCAACAAGATGCATATGAGCTCTTCTTGATTTGGGCCAATTTATATTTGTTAAGTCTACTCGTTTCACACACTCTCAATTCAGCCGGTAATTTCTTAAGAGTTTGAATATTCGCTCTCAGCTTAGATTTCATTGCTTGCAACTCAGTGTCATAAGTATGAGAGAGTGATATAGTTGGATTTATTTTCTTTTGGCTATTAGTCTTGAAAATCTGTATGGCTGCTACATACATCCCTTCTTTATAGCGAAGTCCTGGAATCAGTACATCAGGAGGATACATGACTCTCAGCATCAAGGTCTGAAGACTTTCGGGCGTCCATCTAAATCGATTACCTTTGCTAGAACATGATACTTGAGAGCCATTATAGTCAGACTTTCCTATTGGGTCTATGACCGGCAAGGAGTATTGCAAGGCCAGAATATGATGGTCATTAACAGATTGCAGGATGACCTCGAAATTGTCCATTCTGGCAAATAAATGTTGGTCTATGTATATATTGTCTATCAAGGTAGATTGCGACCCTCTCTGCCATGTATTAACCCCTAAGCCATCATCCACATTAGCACCATTGGCCATTAAAAGATTATGATAGTGCATGAGTTTCGACCATCGATCTGCCGAATCCGATAAAACTCTATTCTGCGGTACCAGGCACTGAATGTTCAAATCCCCCGCGACAATCGTGTATTCTATTGGGCAGTCATTGGCAATAAGGTCTAATATAGTTTCTATGTGCTCCAGAAACTGATCATCACTGACTGCTGCGTGATTCCAGTCCACGTTTACACACGCGATCACAAAGTAGGAAGATATGATCTTAACTAATGGTATAAAAGGACACAGTGAGGCCCATGCTTGTACCATAATGTTGGCTGAAGATTTTGTAGCAACCATAAGCCAAGCCGCCGCCCTGCCTTGACTCATTTTAGATGCTGGTGATGATGAAATTATATGATTGTCCCATATAGGAGGAGAAGTTAGCCAAACCTCTTGCAGTAATATTATGTCATAAACATCTAGTAATGTTAAAGAGGATGAGGTTAAATTGAGATGTCCACGGGTGTTCCATGAGGATAAGTTAAAGGTGGCCAGCTTCTACACAGTGGGTTGTTAATGAGAATTGATTAGGGAATTCAGAATCGACACAATCGCGAGACAAATGGGTTTGATTGCAGACAAGAAATCGATAAAGGAGTTATCTATTGTCTGTTCAGGGTTGTTCGAGAGAACTGTTCTTTGTCATTACTATCATTCAGTGTAAGATTCGGTTGATATATTAACAAAAAACCCATCTTATACAAATCCTCACCAGCATGCCAGATAATGTTTCTTATGGCGCCAGTGCGATAGATCACTAGACGTTATATCCTGGACTTTAGGAATGTCCTCCAGGATATTCAGGACTGAAGACCTGTTCTAATCGTAGACTGGGAATTCACTACCTCTACATTGTAGGATAAGACTGTGGTGAGTTGCCGGATCACAATTGGGATGCTTTGGTTTATAACTGTAGTTAGGGCGGCTGTCAATCAAGTCTGCAGCCCGAGCAGGGCAAGCATTAGCTCGCTGAGATTGATCATTATGGGATAGACCCTCAGGCAACCATGGGAGATCTTTGATTCATGGATGTGTAGGGGGGAAATGGATGTGCCAGAAGTTTTTGCATTGGACGGTCCCACAGGAATCCTAAGAGGATCTTTGGAGATTTCCCAGAATTGGCCATAAGTAAGGCAACCGATTCCTGAATTTTCTCACGCCTATCTTCTAGAGTGAGGAATTGGGCACGAGTTCCCTCCAAACATTCTTGAGGTTGTACTAGATCCCTCTCTGCAAGAGTTGTATGTAACGAGTGGGCAGGTAAGGGATGCTTTTATCTGTTTAGTTTTACTCTCTTGGGGTTGTACAAAAGTCCTCTCAGCAAGAATTGAATGTGACTATGGAGCAGATGAAGCCTGTAGTTCTGCATCTTTTTGTACCGCCTCTATTAGATTGTCTAATGTAAGAAGCAATTATAGGGCTGAAACTGCAATTTTTACCTATTTGCTTATGGGTTAGAGCTAGAGTCTTGTCCTTTGCACTGTTGGCTTGTTTTCTCATAGCCACTGATTTTTTCTTAGTTCTAGGAGGTAAAGTCAATGAATGAATGAATGAATGAATGAAAAAGCGCGAGAGTTACCCTTCGATTGTAATACATTCTTATCTTTGTCCTTATTCTTTCTATTGGTTTTATTATTTGAAGTAGCATTTCCAATTTTCTTAGTAGAGGACAATTTAGAAAAAATATAAAAAATGTGTTTGTCTAACATTCCGTTTATATCAGCATTACCTTTAGCTGGAACTATACCATCTAAAAGATGCCCGGAATCAACAGAACCACAATTACTTTTCTCCCTCACTATTTCCGTGCTTACCATTACATCTGAAATGGTAGCTTCAGACGGCAGAACATTTAGAGTGACAGGATTACTGCTATTCAAGTTATTATCAATTATGAAATCAAAAGCAGGAACTGACCTCACTTCTGTAATATCTCTAATATTGCCGGCTGATGTTTTGGGGCAGATATTTTGAGTACCTACAGAAGCTTGATCCTCCAGCAGTAGTTTTAGCCTGACATTTTGTTCACCTAACCTATTATCCAAGCTTTCATAGAGCTTTGCAAGCGAAAATAAAGCAGTATTCATTGCTTGAAGAGATATCTCTGCAAATGGCAGAGCAGCTGACACTGCCGCATCCCTCATTTGGCGACCCACTAAGACAGGTTTTTCGGGGTGGGCTGCGCATAGGATAGGGAATTAGATGAGCAGTCATTAACTGAATTGGAGAACATCGCCGGTGATTGAGATAGCAAGAACCGGGAATGTTTTTTTATTTTATTGATTTAGATGAAATTTGTTAACTTTACAATATGTTAGAATCAATTTAAGAAACACATTAGACCATATGACAATGAAAAACAAAACATTGACACAGCTAAAAGCAACATACAGAAAAACACAAAAAAAACAGCCATGGGATAACCATAAAGTACACAGTTGATCATTTTACATTTAAACCTGGGACTACATAATTCATGCTCAACACAAAACAAAACGATGAGTAGGTAACATAAAATTGAGTTTAACTCATTAAAAAAATAAGTTGTCTGCCTAAGTTCATACCTAAGATTACATTATTAAAAGAAGTAAAAGAAACACAATGTATGCTCTTGTTGTGGTGTTTTAAGTATTTTCCGCATTCACCAGACCCTACAAAATTAAGTCTCTTCTAACTTCAGTTCCTGAAGGAAACCAATAGTTCCAATTCTCAACTGTGTAAGAAAGCCTGAATGAATCATTTGCCATATAAAGTCAGAGGTCAAGTACCGATATTCTTGAAGAGCAGGCTCTAAGTGTCTTATTCCGATATCAGTCAATGTTCCACATTTGACTAATATGTGTTTCAGAGTTTCTCTCTGTGAGGGTTATTTGCAATACCTACAGCTATTCCCAGATTGCTAGATTATTTTAAGTTTGGTTAGCACATTAAATCGCAATCGTAAAAAGTCCCCCATGTGAGCAATTGATGGATGTTTAGTTGGGTACCTTTCGGGATTACTGTATCTTTTCCATTTCAATGGTTTTTCCTTAAAGTCTCTATAGGTTTCACATTTAGCTTTAGTGCGAATCCAGTCACTCTGAAAGTTTCATTTTCACTATCATAGGATTTTGAATGAGATCTGGCAATGAAACTTCAACATATACTAAGGCTTGAGTGACTAGCCCACGCCACTTAGAGATATATGCATCCTTGGAGGAAAAGATGTAGTTAGACAGAATTCCTATTATCATAGGTGATTGAATTGCTAAAATACATTTCCTGAATAGAGCTATTGTCTGCCATAGATAACGAGTGTATACCGAGATGAGCACAAGTTCATTCCGAATCCACACTATGGGGACACAATTTGGCAGTTGCAAAACGCTCCGCCAGTATTTGCCCTCCATTTTAGCCCAGACACATTCTAATATTGGTTGAGTTTCTGCTGCATTCAAAAGAATTGGTGAAGCTTTTTGTAGATAGTAAGTAATAACAGGAGTTTTGGAAAATTTACAATATTTTGCTTGAATTAGCTTGGCTTTTGAGATTGAGGTCATCAGTTTTATCTCTAAAGTTTCCCTATAGACTTCAGTAATAGCTTGATTGGCCAAGTAGGTATAGCGAGAAACACATTCTACTCTTGAGCCATTGAGAAACCATGATAGACATTTCTTTTTGAGCTTCTTCGACATATTATATGTCATAACCTTAGTCTTTGACAAATTTATTGTGAGTAGATTATCTTGGACGTAAATGGCAAGAGCGTCCAATAGATTGTGAAAGCCTTTGGGTGTTTTAGAGACGAGAACCAAATTGTCTGCGTATAGTAGTGATGTTACTGTCTTATTAGCCAGTTTCGGAGAATCAGTGATGATTTTTTTGAAAAGCTATGCCTGTCTGAAATGAAGAAGTTAAATAAGGCAGAGGCTAGTGTACACCCCCGTCTCAGCCCTCTGTGTGAATTAAAGAGGACAGTTTGCCATCAAGTGTCAATCTTACTTGGATGGTTTTTTCGAAATGTAAATCTCTAATAAGAGAGCCTAGATATGATGGACATCCTTGAGTGATTCATTTCTTCACCAGAAGCTGTTTTGAAACCAAATCAAAGGCGGCACGCAAATCGAACACCAAATATAACGGCTGTTTTTGTATTGTGTGATGCGAGATGATGGATGTTAATGTTGATAAATTAACTGAGGTTCCCAACCCTGCAATAAATCCTGTTTGAAATGGATCGCATTTTAATTTTTTCAGTGTCCAATTATTGAAATCTCGTAAAATGAAATTGGAGAACATTTTTCCCAGAGCGTCAAGGAGGGCGATCTGCCTATAATTGCTAGCACAAGACCGATCGCCCTTCTTGAAGGTCAGGACTATTATCGAACAATGCCATGAAGATGGAATTACATTTGTTATGATAATTTGATTGAAAATGTTGTGTAAGATCCTGACCCATAGACTCGAGTGCTGTTTAAACATATAATTATTCAAGCCATCCGGGAAAGGAGCTCGGGAAGTACTCAGTTTGGTGATATAATACAAAATGTCCTCTTTGAGGATTTGTAAACCATCATAATTAGATGGTTCTGGGGTATTGTGATGTTCGCTTAAAGATGGTAGAGCCTATTTTTCAGTATAATACTGTACCCATTGTTTGTCATTTACTCTGTTATCTGCACTGGCTTCTAAGCTAAATGATTGGCTGTGTTTATATAAGACTAGATTTGAGCCGTGTTTTTAGTAAGGATTGAATGAAGCATTGCTTCACCATCAGATTGGTTTTTTAATCCATTACTGATGATCTTTTGATTACTTGTATCTGTTTTGGCGGGGTCGCCGCCTTCTTTTGGACTTCTACATCAAATTTGTGTCTAGGTTTATAATTAGGTTGTGTATATTTGTTATAATGAACTTGATAAAGATGTAGACATGTCGTATAGGGTTGGTCTGGTGTAGACCCATTTAAGTAATTAGCCTCAATATTTTCATTAAATGAGGTCAGTGTATGTGCGTTCTAGCGCAATCTTGATCTTGCATTATTTATAGTAACGCAGTAAGGACATTTCTGGTTGTTGGTATTCATTGTTACATGATTAAACGACCATTGAAGAGTCAACAGCTCATGGTCACTATACACCTGTCTTGTGACTTTGAACATTGTGGATTTATTAAAGGTGTTTTGATCCACATAAACATAGTCAATGATAGAGGCACTCTTTTCTCTATGCAAGGTATTACTAGGTGGTATGTCTCCCGACAGAGAGCCATTACACATGACTAGATTTCTTTCAGTCATTGGTTCATGCCATCTTTTGCCAGATTTTGTCATTCACATGAGAGATTAATCGGACATTTAGATCACCACCTATCACAATATTTGTTAAGTCAGCTGACAAGGATATCATATTTAATAATTCTTCTAAATCACCGAAGAATTTAACGTCTGTTATTCCTGCACAGTTACGATAGATATTGATAATTCCAATGACACCTCCAGGTTATTTTACCTTCATCATTGTTGATACAGATTGGGCTAGCCTACAATGTGATATCCCAATCTTGCTGATTTTTTTGTAGCAACCAATTGACCTAATGATGGTCTGCCTCGCAAAGAAGTTTTTGCGGGATTCAATATGATTGTATGCCCCGCCCAAACCATGTTTCTTGTAACATTACTATATCATGATTTGTCAGGAAGTCCGCACTAGCACCCATTAAATGTGAGAAGCCACAAGTGTTCCAACTTGCCAAGGAGATGCAACGTGTCTGATCTTCCAAGGCAAGTTATGACTGTAGATCTTTGACATTTTTGTGCGCTTTGTAGGTGCCTTTCCCCGGCTTACTACGTGTGAGAGAAAATACAATAACCAGCCCCTTTCGGGGAAGAAGGCACCGAGACCCGGCTGCAAGAGTTCAAAGGATGGTTTATTTCTCCAGCTAGGAAATAACCCAAAAAACTCCCACCAAACATTTACATCAACTTGTATATATATCAATTAAAGTAACTCTAACAAAAAGTGCTAAATGGACCCGATTGGCCAGGCGGTGTGGTGCTGTAGGTGTGGGTGGCATCTCTTCCTTCTGGTTGGCTGAGTGGCTGACGAGATGACGGACGTCTCTTGTGTTCCACGCAGGTCAGGGTCCGGTCACTGTGGTCACTACCTAAGCTAATATGTTGCATTCGAAAAACCCTAAATAACAAATTATCTAAAACATTTTATGCTACTTTTCATATTTCTACACTAGTTACACATAATAATTATTGTCAGTACAATTGGGTCATTCGTGGCTTTAATTAGAGGCCTTGACCTTTATTGTGCATGTAAAAAGAATTAAGCTGTGTTTCACATATCTCCTAAACTTCAAACCTATTAGTATGAGAAAAAACATATATTGTAGTAAAATGCTTAAGGTTAGTAGTGGGTGTGTTGGGTGGGTTTTGCAGCACAGGCGAGGGTCTGGCACTTGAAAGAAATACCTTACAGGGAGCGCAGGGTCAAGATGGCAATAAATTGTTCTAAATGGGGGTGGGTAGCTTGCACGTTTATGGGGACGAACGAGCAGAAAGTGCTTAGCTCATCCTGGTTCACATGCTGGTTCTCATACTAGCAGTGATCTCAGAGGAAGAAAACCGGATCATATTGGTTGTTGCAACTTTCTCCGGCTTCAGCGTGAGAATGGAAGCGCAGAGCTTTCTTTCGCAGGGGGAGTGCAAGGGTGGGAGCCAGCCAGCTGCCTGCGCGCCTTGTGTGTGTGTCTCTGTCCTTGGCTGCTGCGGTGGAAGGGGAACTGAGCTTTGCTGTACTATTGCAGTGAGGCCTGTTTACCCAAGATGAAGTCGAAAAAGGGGCACAAAAGATGGATGCCCCGTGTCCTGCTCAGTAGTCCCATCTATGTAGCAGTCAACCGTGGTTAACTTTACATAAGGGCAAGGGGCAATCCCACTACCGGAGGCACGTGGTCCAAGCCTTGTACTGAGGAGTGTACGGCATGAGGGGGCCTGGGGACCCCTCACTCCCATACAGCTTCATAATTTTGAAATTGTTATTTTTTGTGGGGACCCAGATTTTCTCAAGCATTCATAAAAATGTTAGGATAGACACGAGTTCTTTAGCTGATTTTCATGATTGATTACAGTTGGATCTTGGACTAGCACAAAGCCCATACCGAACAAATCCATTCGCGCTTGCCACAATGCATTTCGCACAACATTTGACTGGATCCAGACACGAACTACTGATAAATTGTCATGATTAAGATATTCGACCTATCCAGTATCAACAGAAGTAACTTCCTGCAATCCTATAATTTCCTCACAAATTGCTAGGATGCTCGACCTGTTAAGAACATATGTTGTAAGTGTGGCTTGACGACACTTAAGAATTAAGCAGTGGAATTTATTCCAGTCTTGTGCGTATTTAGACACATTTAGCAATGTGGTTTTACTCTTACTTATTTGGTTTTTTGTTTGCTATCTCTAGAGTGTCTGTACCGTGAAGTTCAGGATCAAACCGATTTTGATGCTGCTGAACATTTGCACCCGAATGTTGCAGTTGTTGTGTATTTCTAAAATTCAGATGATTTGAGGCAATGCACTCTTCCACAGCCTTAGCAATATGAATTTTCATATCTTCTGTTGTAGTCTTAGGCAATGTGTGTTTTGTTGTGTATGTTGGCATTGGATCAGATAGCTTTAGGTTGGAGAATGCGTTCTGTGTTGCGTGTAAAGATTCTGTTAGACACTGATCTTGCCTCACTTTTGAAGAGTTTTCATGAGATCTGTTAAGTCTTGAGGTCTAATGACATTTATCTGAGGATCTCGTTCTTTTTGGTTCAATATGTTGGTGTAATCTGTTATTTTTGTAACTTCATCATTATATAACTTTAGAATTTTGTTTATCACATTGAGGACCTTTAGCATTAATTGTCCATGCTATTGTGGTGCTCGGAATGAACTTCGTGCTAAAAAAGACAGTTTTCAGGTTACGACCACTCATGACCAAGGTGACATCAAACATTGGAGGGTTCTTTTCATGTTGCACTTTGACAAGGTTTCCAATAGTTTTGTCAATGTGCCTCCGATGTAGGCAAGAATTTTGGCTTGCGTGGATTGGTCTTTATTGATTTCTATCACCGTTTCAAGAGGCAATTCACATATATTAGAAGCAATTGCTGCTGTCGCCTCTAACTTGTTTGGTAACGGTGTAACATTTTCCAGCAGTTCTGTAAGGGCGTTTACCAGATCGTTTAGTGGTGGATAATCACTGATCTGATTTGATTGTAATCCAGCGCCATTTCTCATATTTGATGTCAATTGTTTATATTTAGAGATTACAGCTTGTTACATTAGGCCTTTTATTATTTTAATTTATTCACTTAACTGCTAGCTCTCGGTCGTGCGGGTACACTCTTTAGTTTTTTTTTGTCTTCTTTTGTAATACAATGGGAGTCAATGAATTAGTTTTATTAGCATTGTATGCAAACAAGTTGTACGGGACTACAGATTATGGAGTTGACTCTTCTCCATCATTTTGTTGGGATAATATTATGATAGGAGGTACAATAATAGATTTTTGTGGGACCTCTGCTGATCTGATAACTGTCGGAAACACAGGAAGAACACTCTCAATATTGATCCGTGCCTTTGTCTGAGCAATTTCCACAACAGGTGGTATATCACAGGTCACAGTGTTTGTAAAAACAATTTCATACTACATCTTGTTTCACAGAATTTTGTTTCACTGTAAACTCATTCATCCATACTGCAATTGATTCAATTTGTTTACTTTGACATTAAGTTTTAGTGTCTAAAGTTTCAAACTGTTTTGTTAGAGACACTATTGTCCTCTGCATTGCATTAAGCGTGATTTCGAACAAAACCATTTGCGACTGCATTGGGGTTGCAGATGGGTAACTGAGTCATATCATGAGTATTCCACTTGAAAGATCTATTCACGGAGGGAGATGTTGGTAATGATGTGGAATTCTCAAATAGACTCTCTGATTGATAAAGACTATTTACTTCTACACCAATCAAGGAACAAGATGCGATGATGGAAATGTTTTCGACAGCTGAATCTCCCTTGTTTCGAAAACCCTGAATGTCGGGAATTATTGCTATTATGTCAGCAGTTGGAATATTTTCAGCACAACTTGATGGAGCTTGTTGAGCTTGGTCTACTTGTTGGGTATGATCCGATACCAGTACTGATGCGATGGTGCCCTTATGTCGCTTGCCGTCTGCTAAAAGCAATTGAGTGTCTGTAATAGAAATACTAGCTAGAGTTCTTTTCTCACATTCAGTTGCAAAAGATTGCGACTTTCAAATGGTATCAGACTGCTGGGGACCACCAATGGATACAGAACATGGTTTACAGAAGTCCCGAATGTCTCCTGCGTACGTTTTCTTTTCCTGGGCTGACGGGACATGCTGAGACATTTTTCATTTAGTTGCCGTTGCAGGCGATAGTCTCCTTGGAGTGGATTTGAGCACCATTGAAGCTCTAGATACAAGCATTGTGTCCGGCATCCCTGTTGTCCGAGAATATGGTGCATATAGCATATGTTCAAACTTTAATTGATCCGGGGTTTAAGCAGTTCGAGTCAACAAGGCTGTGCGTTTACCTGCTAAAAGCACGTTATTGTAATTTGCTAGTTTTGAGCGTTGCTTATCAAATACTTCAACACTTCTTTTCCTGTTCAAAGAGTTTAAAACCACAGTCACAGGAAGAAAGGAGTAGTTGTCAATATCTGAATGACACCTTTCACTGTGCTTTATATGTCAGAATATCCAGCCGTTCAAAGAGCACAGGCTCCGCAGTCACGGCTGGATCTGAAAGTCCCACATAATCTTTTCTTATCCGCACCGCGGTATGGTTAGGGCGTACAAGTTATTGGCTAAAAAAGCCAGGAGATGCAGCAGAGCCAACGGTGAAAGTGTAGTTTCACTTTCACATATGCCGCCGTGAACGAAGCAGGCCTATGTGCTCAGCTGTTCAGCTTCTCAAGCATTTCTGGAACAGACTCACCCAGACGACACTGAGCGACCACCAGGGGTTCTTACCCACGGCCCGGCCGGCCCTTCTCCTGATGCCTCGATGCCTCTATGACTGGTACCGCACCATCCACGCCGACCTCGGCACTCCGCACAGTGACTCCTGAGCTGAGTCACCACGCCTCCCACAAGGCTAGAGGAAGGAACCTCACGAATTCGTAGTTGCTGAGTCAAGCCGCACCTCCCACTCGAACACAACCAGAAACAACTGAAACTGCAAGATGCCGCTTCCGACTCGCTATCCACTGGGAGTTTGGGTTTGTTGTGTCATTTCGATTCGGCCTCATAGATGACGTTATGGAGATGGCTGCCATCAAAGCTAAATCCACAGGTGATGCGTTTACAGAGCCATGCATATTTTCTGCAGAATGTAAAGACCATAGCTCACAGTAGTCACTCCTGTGGACGTGAGCCGCCACATTCACTTTATTCATTGGCTCTCGGGGATCATTTGTCACGGCAGGTTCAAAATCAGGTAAACCCGCCATGATGGAGTTTGATGGCGTACACAAATTAATTGGCATTATTACAGATTTGTTTGGATGATTTTGTCGCAGAATGTCTGATTCCGGCATAATATCAGCCTCTAATAAGGGGAGGAAAGGCAGGTTGTCACGGGTAAAATTTACGAATATCAGATGTGACTCGAATGGAAGTATTTATGCTGCATACCAAGTTGACAGTGTGTTGAGCATTTGGGAGTCATATTAGCTTGTGCAACAGCACAAGCTATTTTCTCAGGGGAAGGCATAGTGGAGCTTAAGGTGTATAAGAATGGCATATAAATATAGGTCACCGTGTTGCTTTTAACACCTAAAGCATAGGTCAGTCAACTTTTTTCAAAGGCACAATTATATGAAAAAATTAACCTCCCAATTCTTTCTGAAAAGTTTACCGTTTACTGCACACTCTGCACCTCCCACCCGATCAGCCATATCAGCACACTTCAGAAGTGCACTTCCAGGATGCACGTGCCTAGAATGAGTGTGTCCTTGTTAATAAGGCTTCTGGGTAGTGTGGGAGGGATCACAGAAACACTAGGAAGTAATGAAAATATGGATTAGCAGCTATTCAAAGTCTGTATACAAAGTCTGCATGCACGAAGCTCCTTGTAAATGTCCATACCGTGATTCAGATCACTTTGAAGATGTCAATAGGCATTAGTAGCACGACGCACAGAGCAAAGTCAAGCAGCAGGCAACAACCAGCAAGGTCAGCCCTATCGGCACACTTCCGAAGCGCACTTCCAGGATGCGCATGCCAATCAAGGCCCTACACGTGAGACTATTAACATTATTGGTTGGGTTAGTGACCCAAAATCCATGGAATTTATAGGACTAACAGTTTTGTTCTTTCTTGCTCAATAGCTTCAATCAGATCCCGGCTTTAAGAAGTCTTATTTCAGAGGACATCGAATGGGTTACCCTCCCGTTTCATGTCAATCATGGAAAGATATGTCAACTCCAGCTGTCTTATCCTTAAATTGTTATGGCAACACCAGAGGACTTGAAGCAACTTGGACTGGATATACATCCTATTTCACTCCAAAGAAGAGGCATGGACCTTCTTGGAATGTCAGCCAATTGTCAATGAAGGAGGGAACAACATACCTTCTATGAATGGCGATTCAGAACTACCAAGTGTAGAGCTAATGTCTATGTTCTCTGCGCTTGCTAGTAACATAAAGGATTGGTCATGGGTAGAACCATTGTTTATCGACAATCAACAAGGGTGTGAACTCGTAGCCATAGGGCCTTGTCCTTCCACTAGTGGAATTCATGTGGCTTTAGGAATTTAATTGCGGGTTTCAAGTCACACAAATATTTCAATAATCGAGCAATGGTATTCATTCAAGGAACAATGAATACTCAACATTTTGGCATCAATGGTCACACTGCCTATACTGCATTGGCTCGTACAGAGCAATTAGGCAGACCCTTTGGTGGTCTGGCGGACTTGGTAAACAATCTAAAGGCCCCTTCCAAAGTAATGTGTTCTTACGATGAATTGTTGGCTATTGAACTAATCACACATGCTGAAGCCAACATTGCATACTTATTATTTTGTGTGTTTTGGAAACCTGCCAAGACTACTCAAGCTGTGATTCTCCCACGTTTGAACATGATCTTGGAGGATGCCCTCATCTCCAATCGTCACTACAAATTGATTGTGTCGGGAGATTTTAACTCCATGTGTATTGATCGATCCAGCAATAAACTGTTCCTTTACACATCACACTATGATCTTTCTTCAATAGCCAGAGGGCGTAAATGGTTGGAGATTTTTGCAGCGTGGGATATCCAACTAGTTGAAATGCATAAGTCTGGATCGATTTTTACTTGGCAACGTGGTCATCAGAAATCGACTATTGATTATTTGTCTCCTCAAACATACTGAATTTATGTAACACGGTTACTACGAAAAGTCCTGGTGTAGGGGATCATTTGATTATCTCGTTACAGATATATGCAGAATGCTCTACTTTTCAAATTGCTTCTGAGTTAGCACTGTTGTAATTAGATCGCCCATTTAGTTAAATCCATTGGAACATGAAGCTATGCAGGCGTCTCACGTCTCTGATTAAAAACAAACTTGTGTACGAGGATGAATCGTACTATGAGGCATTGGATGTACAGTGCATAGAACTGCAAAATAACAGTTTAGTACATTTTATGCTAACTCAATTAGCAAAAAAAATTATATGTGAACAACCATGAGCACAAGCATCTCCATAATTTGTATGTGGCTAACCTCAAACATTTAAAAAATAAAAGCATAAGGGGATTGAAAAATAGCATGCTGTCGACTGAGCAATATTTAAAACATAAACATAAGATTATACAAACATACAAGAATGCTATAAAATGCCTCAAGTACAAACTTTACATGGCGGACAATCAGAAGATCATAAGTCACCTATGCAAGCATAAGACAAGGTCAAGTTGGTCGATAAGAAACTGGTACTAATGAATCTACTAACGCTATGAGCTTCTCTGTCTCTGGGTAAAATATTTGACGGATGCTTATCGAATTCCTTCTGTTTACGCTTGAGTAGCGTATCATAATTCTAATGTCTCAATTGGGGACATTGTCGTTGGTCTGTGGATGATATACAGTGGGCAATAACTATGCTACATTTCTCCAATGCAGCTGGGCCTAATGGGATACCTGCATGTGTTCTTAAGGCAGACCCGGCTTTTTGGTCCCACATTATAAAAATCTAATTTGAGAACATCTTTCACACCTGTCGTATTCCAGATTTCTGTCTGATATGGTCAATTATGCCAATCCCTCTGTACCTGCAAACTATAGGCTTATTGTCCTTATGGATGCTTCGTATAAAGTATTTACCATTCTGATCCTTAAGGAGCTTGAGGCGTTTTTGCAAGTTCATGATGTATTATCCCGTTTTGAAACAGGTTTTCGTAAAGACATGGGAACAGCTCTGAACGCCAAAGTTTTCTCTCACATCTTACAAGCATCTAAGACAGCTAATGCTGGACCTTTGTACATGGCTGCATTAGATGAGAGCTCTGCATTCGACTGCATAATTCGTAATCATCTATGGTAAACAATGACCAAGTATGCTATTGCATTACACATCATTCATATAATATCCATGTTGCATCAAAATACATGTTATAGAATTCATTTAAATGAAGCCGGTGCTTTAACCAACAACATTCCGACTTACATCAGTGTGAAACAAGGGTGCAACCTGGCATCGACACTTTTCAATCTCTACATATGTGATATGAATGACATTTGGTCACAGGATAGCATCTTCCCCATCAGACTGGGAAGTTTTGTATCGGTTGGTTAGCGTTTGCGGATGATCCTATTTTTTTTGACAGGCTGTCATTTGGCATCCAAAACAAACTTATTTTTTCTAGCTATGCTTATCGATGCAACTTTCATGCTAATGTTTCAAAATCTAAAATTGTGATCTTTGCGGGGGATGAAAAGATCACTTCATTTTAATGGAAGCTGGATGGCTTACCCATTGAACATATTCCAGAGATCCGTTACTTGGGGTATAACCTGTGTGACATAGCCTCGATCGTCAAGTGGAAAAATTCATTAAATCAGAAAGCAAGACCTCTAATTCTGCAGCTAAAAATCATTTTTTAGGAAGCTTTGTATGTTTTCTGTCATGCCAGCGTTAGACTTTTATACCCTTAAGATAGAAACAAGCTTGATCTATAGGTTTGACATGTATCTGGCAGATATTGATGAAGTCCTGGATTCCTTACAAGATCAAATATGGAAACGCACTTTAGGTATTGCAAACTTTTAAAGATGCTTGGGGATCCTACTCCAGTATCCATCGTGCATTTATGCTAAGAAAATGAAAAATATAATGTGTAAGTTAAATGTCACCTCACGTGATCTTATTACTTGGCCTGAGTATGTCAGAAATAAACTGTATAGGCACGGCTGGACTGTTATCATAGATGCTCTTGCAGACTATTCTATGTATCAGGAATGTGCGCATTTTGGTAAAAAAGGATACCTTTTATGCCCTATCTTTTATATTTTCCGTGTGAGAGGTGTAAACTTAATCAACTTTACACCAATGAGCGCATTAAAAATCGGAAGTCTGGTGACACTCTCAACAAAGGCATTTGTCGATTCTGTGCAGTCAAGGAAAAGCAAATTGAGACCTTAAAATATCTTGTACTAGAATGTGCTCACTTTAAGGATGCCAGAAGTATAATGTTAGGCAAATATAAGATTGGACACACTAGTAATTCTTGAGAGCTTTTGTGGATAAGGTTCATGTGGGGTGCCAATCAATCGCTGGTGTTAGCCCATGTCCGCTTGCTAAGCATAATCAATGTTGATTTAATTGCTATGAGAGAAGTGTAGTGTAAATTGCAATGCAGGCCCGTTTGTTGGGCACAAACTGTGTAAAACCTGAACTTTATTGGAACACACTATGGCATGTTATCAACTTGGATGGTTGGCAAAGTGGGGATGAATATTCTGCCATATCAGATATGCTATAATTTGGTTGCTGTAGTTTAGCTGTTGCAGTATTGTCTTAAGTGCACTCTGAAAATGTCTTAGATTCTTATATTATAGACTATACATTTTAAAGCCGTTGGTATTGATTTAAAAAAAGAAAGGGGGAATTTATTATGTGTTTTTCTTTATGCATATACATTATTTTATTTTTGTATTTTATGCATATTGACTTGACATAGGTGATTTTAATGTGTATGTACTCATTTTATCAAGATAATTGTTAAATGTTTGTGAAGGTTTATCGTCTAAACAAAATACACTTGCACAAGGACATGAATGGACCAATCCTCTGTATGGAATGATGAATATTATCGTAAAAAGTAGAGGAATGACAAACGGAAAAAAACAAAAGTAGTAGAACACCGCTCCCGACCATTCCTGCTCACTTCAATCACCAACTGTGAAATATTACTCTTTGAACAGCATTCAAACTTAAAATAAAGATAGGAGGGTGATGCATACGATGCATCGTGTTGCACATGTATTTATTTTATTGGGGGAGGGAACGGTAATAAGAGCTGTTCCTACAGTCTTCATACAACATAACGTCATATACTATATGCACGATTTTATTATATTAAAACTTCCCAAAAAACCCTCCAGTTTCATTCAAGTGAATTGTGCATCATTACACCTATAAATTAAGCATTCATATGAAGAGATACTTGACATTTCTTGTAGCTGGTCATGTAAAGTCTGCATATTTACTGGTTCCCATGTCCTGAAAATACATGATTTTTGGCACAATCAGTGCAGTCACAATCCATCTGTATCATTGTTTTTTTTTCCCAGGTGGCAATGTGTGTGCAACACTATTCACCAGAAGCAGTTGCATTAGCAAGTTAGTATCCTGTGCTCTCCATTAATGGCTTCATTTTGTACAGGACCAAAGTACATGTATGATATCCACGTTAATGCTTTTCCATCTCCGGCAAATTTCTTCCAACATTAAACCTGTATTGAAGAACTTTTGGGGAGTCAGTGGCTTAGGATTCTTGAACTGCATACATTTTGAATCTGGTCACTGAGGCCAAAGCTTTCAATTTCTAGAAATGCAGCCCCCTTACCTTCTCTTTGCAAGCAGTGTAATACAAGCTTGTTATGTCATGCTGAGATGGTCCCTTTTGCATAACCATATGTAGTCAGCAAAGTGGCCATTGGGGAATCAGCTGAAGGATATCTAAGGGACTGTAGGTCTGTTACTAGACAAGGTTGTAATTGTAAATCTCTCCATGTGTTGTTTTTTAAAATGATATTGAGCTACATGAGTTGAAACGGAAAACAGGCACATTTTGTGAATTCTATAGGTTACTTTCTTGTTGAATGCCCGAGTTTTTCCCCAATACACATTTTACAATCAGTGAGCAACATATGTTTATGCTAAAGGGGGTGCCTGAAAGTGAAAAAAAAAATGGTCAACTCCAAGTAATTGTTGTATCCAAATCCAACTTTAGAGGGTCTAAGTGTAATGGAATGCTTAAAAAAACTGATGGATAAATAAGAGAAGTTGAACCTACTTTTCAAAAATATTTTCTCTATATCAAGCCAATTAGGACAATAGGTTCTTGACCTGTAGTGAAATATAGAACGATAAATTGTAAAATTCCATATTGGGCAGGTCCAGTCTGCCTGGTATCAAGATAGACACAGACTGAAATGGGTTGATTTCAAAACCTTAATTTACTAAGGTTCCTGGGTTGGTGTTGGTTGTAATGTCTGACTGGCCCTAACTCTAAAGGTACGTTTGTAAGACCTTCTCCACAGATCCCTTGCAATATTCTCAAATACCTTCAGCGTCTTTGGTTCCTTGGGATTCCCTTCCCCAAGCTTCAATCCTTTCAACACTGCAAAACAATAATTCTCAAACTTGGTTAGGCCCTTTGGGATTCCCTTCCCCAAGCTCAGGCCCCTTCCATTTTCCAACACAAATGTAGCTTTGTCAGAATGTGTATTGCTTTTCCTTGAGGGTCATAGAATAATAGGTATTCCACTGTTACGCCTCCCTCATTTCCCTGACATATGACACAGGAGCCTTTGGGTAGTATGTCTACTCTTCTTTATTTCTCGTAACATCTGTCCCCTTTCCGTCCCATACCCCTCCCCTTCCTCCCGTTTCCCTCTGTGTCCCTGGTTCCTCCCCCTTAAAGGGGCTTCTGTCCATTTCTTGCCACAACACCTCCCCCTGGCTTATCAGGGAGGTTCGCTGTTTACATTTGCTCGATGAGGCATAGGGGTTTCCGAGTGACTTGTTGAGGGCACCCTCGGGATTCACGAGTCTCCCGGGCCCTTCCACGCCTGGTGGATCGCTTGCTTCTTCAGCTCCTGGTTCCTCTTCTTCGGCTGCTATCTCTTCCATCATTTCAGGACCCTTCAGGTGTAGTTTGTGGAAGAAAGAGGCATTCCGGGTTGTGTCACTCCTGTCGCGGTGGCCATCGACCCCTTCACCTAGGTAACTAGGAGTGGTTCTGGGCTGGTCTTGCTTTGCTGTCTCTGTCTTACTAGAAGGACTTCACCAGCTGGGAGTTGGTGTTCCTTCGTTCTTCTAATTTGGTACGCCCATTCCTTTGCCCTTTTCCTGTTCTGGTGTGTAGTCTTCTACTTGTGGGAGGTGGGTTTGTGCTTTGTATTTTACCATTCGTTCTAGAGGCGCCCATCCCTTTGCTTCGTGGGGTGTGTTTCTGTAACCCCTTAGCATTTGACATATCACTTGGGGAAGGGTTTTTTGATTAGTGGTGGCCTTCTGTCGGGTTCGCTTGATGGTGGCCATGAATCGTTCTGCCATGCCATTGGCTTGTGGCCATAGCAGTGTGATTCTTTGATGGCGGAAACCCAGGTGGGTGGCGAATCTGTGAAAGTCTTGTCCTTGGCACAGCGTGCCGTTATCGGTGTTCAGTTTTGGGGATGCCCCATTCACTGAACAGTTCATACATTACTCCTACCACATGGTGAAACGCTGTGTTTGGAATTGTTTGATTAGTGGGAACCGTGAGTACTCATCTATTATTACGAGGAGGTGTCCTCCTTCCTTAAGTGGGCCGTAAAGGTCAATGGCTATTCTTTGCCAGGGTCCATCCGGTATTGGTGCCACCTGGAGTAGGCATGGGGGACTGTTCGCTGCAGTTTTTTCGCAGTATATGCAGTGGGTCAGCGTGTCTTTTACACAATTGCATCTATGTACGAGAATCCCACTTGATTTCTCAGAATTTTCTTTGTTTTTGCAACCCCCCGGTGACCTTCATGAGCTATAGTCATGAGAGCTTTACTTAGACCGTTGGGGACTACTATGCGGTTCCCTCGTAGCAGTATTGGCGTCGCCCCCGGGTTCGTGGATGATCTGATAGTCCCACTCCTGGAGTGTGATGCCCCACCTTTCGATGTGTGGGGGGCATTTTGGTTTTGGGGTTGCCAAATAGGGACAGTAGTGCCTGGTGGTCTTTGACGAGGACAAATCTTCTGCTGATAATGAAGTGATGAAACTTTTCACATGCCCATACTGCTGCTAGGCTTTCTCGTTCAGCTTGGGAATATGTCTGTGATCGACGGGGCTCTGCTGGCATATGCAACTAATTTATGGGGTTTGTTGGGGCTCCTCTGTGCAAGTATGGCCCCCAGGTCAACAGGGCTGGCATCAACAGTGAGTTCAGCTTCCCACTGCAAGTTGAAGTAGGCGAGTTGGCTGTTGTTGGTGAGTTCTTCCTTGATGGTGCGGAACGTTTCTTTACAGTTCATGCCCCATTAGAATGGGGCGTCCTACTTGAGGAGTATCTGGAGGGGGTCCTTTAGGGTGGCATAGTTTGGCAGACATCGGGCGCAATAGTCGGCCATCCCCAGGAATGATAGTAGTTCACCAACTCCAGTGGGGGCGGCTACGCCAACAATAGCGGTGATTTTGTTGGGATCGGCAGTGATGCCCTGTTCCGAAAAGATTGTGGGCAAAGAAATGTAGGCTCCGTTTGTTGACGGCACATTTGGGGCCATTGAGGGTGAGGCCGGCCTTGTGAAGGATGTTGAACACTGCTTTCAGTGCAGCATCATGTTCTTCAGTGATCCCAAAGATCAGGATGTCGTCGCTATAGTTGAGGGCATTAGGCAACGGTGATATCAGTCTGCAAATTCTCAATTTCTTGAAATATTTCCGCGGCAGAGGATATCCCGAAGTTGAGCAGCTTGGAGCGGATAGAGCCCTTTGTGTATTGTGAAGGTGGCGATTGGTCTGGAGGCAGGGTCAGTTACCAGCTGGTGGTATGGTGTAAGGTGGGGTCTTCTATTATCAACTTAGAGATGCTTTGCGCTACTGCCAGTGTTGCATGCTAGTGAAGTTAATGGAGAATTCCCCTTGCTCCGTGTTGTAAATACCAGATGGTAGGTAGAACCTCCTGCTTCACTTGTTAGCAGCGCCACACAATAATTTGAAACAATACTAGTGTTTCTCCTTAGTGCATCACCGTATTAATTGATTAGATAAGTGGGTTGCCCTATGTGAGACACGTGTTTCGGCAAACTAATGCCTTTTTCAATCAGGGCTAGTCATAGTTGCCATATTAGGTTTCCTTAAGGTTGGTAGAGTTATACACGCGTAGAGATATGGGTAGCTGGTGGTAGCTTGGTTTAAATCTAGTTTAGAGAAGTGGGTGGCCTGGTTGAGTCTCAGCAGCATGTCCTTAATGTTGGGTCCTGGGTGCCTCTCCCTCTGGGTTGCAGTGCTTGGAATGTGCATGCCCACGCAGGGGCGCAGGTGGCCGTTGTCCTTTGGTACGACTACTAGAGGGGACACCCATGGTGTGGGGTCGTCCACCCTCTCAATGTCGTTGTCGAGAAGTAGTTGTAGTTTGTACGTGACTTGGGCCTGTAGGTAGAATCCAACTTGCGGGGATGCTGGGGCACTGGACGAACTCTTGGCTCAGTGTGGAGAGATATTTCTGTGTCTTTTAGCATACCCAGTCCTCTGAATAGTTTTAGGAAGGAGGATTTAAGTTCTTCAATGTTCAGTTCTTGGCATAATATTGGGCTTAGGATCTGTGCCCAGGAGGGAAGGCCTTTTACGACTTCGGATGGGTCCTTTTGGATGTCAATCAGGGCTAGGGCTCTGGCAGTCCAGTAGCTGAGGAGGCACCGCCCTGTTGTTGGGCTGTGGATAACATGAATGGTGGCAGCACTGCACTCTTCTTCCTCTGTGGAGCAAATCACATCAGAATTGGCCTTTGGATTGAAGCGGGTGGGCTGCTCCCCACTGGAATATGCAAGCCTGAGATGGGCAAAGTGGGTAGGTGATTGCGATGGCGTGATACGTGCCTTTATTCATGACGCTGACTGTTGCCCCGGTGTCTACGATGAACTGATTACTTATGCCCCTAATTAAACTTCAATTTTTGACGCAGTGCTGTCGTCAAATGTGTCAGAGTCTCACGTATTCCTTACTGTACCTATCGTTGGTGTAGTATTGGTCGTCGGCTTGGGACGCCCCTTCATTTTGCGGCAGGTTTTCATAGGGGTCATGGACGTAGTATGGTGCTGGGTATGCATTTGTCTCATATATTCCTGGTTGAATCCTTGCTTTGGCTCGTAGTCTGCTGGTGGGTTAGGTGTGTAGTCATATGCATTGGGGCGCAGTGCAGGAGGCTCAATGTTGAGATCTTCTGTCCCTCGTATGAATTTCTGTCCTGGAACGTTCTCAAGACGTCTCAGTAAATGTTATGGTGGAGGACCTGGCCCTCTCGGTTGTTCAAGTCTTCTGGTTGGGCCAGACAGTGGGTTTTGCCTCATTTCATACGCATTTGTCCTATGTCTGGGCACTGGCCCCGGTGGGAAAATTCAAATCCACACCTGTAGCATTGCTTCTGCTCTTGGGTCCGTCTGTGCGGGCTCCGGGGTTCTTGTCTGCCTGGTGGTCCTGGGTTGCAGGGGTATCCTTGGTGGGGGGGCGGGGGGGGGGCGGGCGGGCTGGTGGCCAGTGCTTCAATGACATTGCCTTTCTTTGAGTTCTCCATGGCTGCTGCCTGCGCGTCCACTCTTTTGTATATTCTTGCAAGATCAACAGTCATGTAGAGGGAGGGGGTTCTTTAGTAAGTGTTTCCCAGAGTTGGATTGCTTCATCGTCAGTAGGTAATTATGTTTTGAAGTCGGAGGATGAATTCTCCTATTGATTTGTGTGGTAGTTGCGCACACTGATTAAATGTGTACCTCTCATAGTCTCTATTGGGGAGGATAATTAGCTTCCTATTGACGGCAGAGATTAGGCGTTGATAGGTGGTTTTCTCCTGTGTCGGGATTGTCTTCAAGGTCCCTTTGATCTCTTTCCCAGCTAAATTGGTGAAGATGTCTATTTTGTTGGTGGAGTCTTGGTCCCTTATGGCTCTCATAAAGTCTTCAAATTCCTCCATCTATTCCTCCCACTTCTGCCCTTGGTCATGGTGTGGATGTAATTGGAATGGGTTACGTCGTCTTAGAAAGGACGCCCCGGAGACCAGTCCTGTTCCGGCAGCACCGTGGACTCCTGCGCTTGCAGCTGCTGCTGGCCGTGCTTCCTCAGACATGTTGCATGTTGCAGGTGTTTATGGACGATGCGGGACTCCTTACGGTCATTGACCTGGTTGGGTTTGTTTGCTGCAACCTAGCTGAGTTCTTTTGTTTTGTGGGATGGGGTGTCTGTGGGTGTTTGCCTCACCCTTAGTCACTGATTGACCTTTGCTGGCCCGTCAGGTTGTGCCCTACTGGTAGTACTGGCCAGTGTTCCCGTTCCTCTGGGCCTGGCTTTGCTTAGGTGGCTCGTGGGGCCTCTGTTTTTCCAATTAGTTTTAGCTGTCCCTGGTGGTGTAGTGTGGAGGGCATATGTTGTATCGTGCGTGGTGTTGCACGATTCCCTGGTGTCGTAGTGATTTGGCCACATGCGCTGTTCCTTTTGCATGGCGTTTTATTTTTTATTTTTTTTGCCTTACTGGGCCAGGCCACTCTCGTCGTGGGCACTGCTCTGCCCTATGCAGCTCACTGTGGTGTTGGGCACTGCTCTGCCCTATGCAGCTCCCTGTGGTGTCCCTTTTACTATGTGCGTAATGCGCATGTCTTTATTTTCTCTGTCCGTGTGTGCTTTGCACTGGTCTGTCCACTCCCGACTGCCAGTGGGTGTCTTACTGTGTCGGGGTTGCGGGTCTTCACTGTGTCTCCCTTCGTTTGGGTCCTCCTCACCCTGGAGTGCTGTCCTGGTTGTCCTTTCCTGGTCCGCGGGACTTTCCTTGCTTCCACGTCGGCTGTGGTGGCCTCTCCTGCCCTCTTCAGCATCCGGATGAGTCCTCCTCGCCCCCGGTCGTTCTCTCTTCCCCATAGTCCTGGTCACGCAGCTGGGCACTTGGTGGCACTGGAACTCAGTGTGAGTCCTCTCTTCGTCGCCAGTTTTTATGCCTCCCTCGTTCCCCTGACATACGACACGGGAGCCTTTGGGCAGTATGTCTACTCATCTTTATTTCTCTTAACATCTGTCCCTTTTCTGTCCCGTACCCCTCCCCTTCCTCCCTCTTCCTGCTTCCCTCCCATTGTCCCTGGTTCCTCTCCCTTAAAGGAGCTTCTGTCCAATTTTCACCCCAACATACTTTGTTACGGCTCTCAGGGTTCCCTTCCCTTTTGGTTTCAAACACAAGTTCAGCTCTTTAGGATGTACCGTTCCTTTCAGATACAGTTCTTTATAAACACACTTCACATGTGGGTACAATAAAAGACTTTCCAAACCGCCTGGTTCTTTACTCCTCCTAGGCGTGACCACTCAGATCTGTAACCCCCTTTTAACTCCTTGACCTTCAGGTGTTTCCTGCACCCCTTCTTGCTCTCCTTTACTTCTTTCTCATGCATGCTTGCTCCTTTTTCTTTACTGTTCCTTTTTTCCACTGCACCTTGCTTTTCTTTCTTTTCTCTTAACATGCCCCCTGGCACTTTTCAGTTTCTTTCCCATGCTTCCTGCACACTTAACACCCTGCTCTCTTTTTATCATGCACACTCTGCACTATTCAAATGCCTTTCTTTCACTTTAACTTTTCTTCTGTGCTGCCAGCGCAGCTTCCTTCTTTCTCCTTTTCTTTACTCTGCTTATCTCTTACACTTTTCTGTCTTTCTTATACTTTATTTCGTGCCGCTTTAAAACTTTTTCTCTCGCTCCGCTTCAGTCATATGCACACTCCAGAGTTTCTCTCTCTCATCAGGCAGCGTCGCATTGACAAGCAGTTCCTCTGCATACACGGGGTTAGGTCGGGAGCTCACCACCTGCCCCTCAGACCGCCTTGAGACCGGCACATGTCCCGAGGGAACACGCATTCTGCCATACTCCACTAGCAGGATACAGGCTGCCTTACTCTGACTCCTTGGAGGCACGCAGCTCCCTAGCCACGCTGCAGCCCCTCGCAAACCCCAGACCAGCGTCTTGAAAATAAGCTGTTCGCCTCCAGGCTTCCACTCCTGCTGCTTTCTAATCCATGGCTTCTCATGTCCGGACAGCATCCCCAGCTCGCTCTACTTACTGTGAAAAACCACACCTTTTATAGAGCAAAAAGAGTCAAGTGAAGTCAGGTGTGAATGGTCAGTAATAAATGCCTGACCCTGCCTGACTATTAGTGGTACAACTTGAGTACCTTCTATAGTAGGTTTCCCTTACTGTCCCCATGTTTTTTCTATGGGTAATCTTTACTGTTAGTTGCCTTCTCCTTGTCTCAGTATTTGTTGGAAATGGGGAAGGGGAGATGGGATACGATTGGTAATACCTCCATGAATGCTGAGGAGTGAGTGGGTTAGGGTATTATTGGGAATGGCGGCATACCATGTCTCGCCCTTGGGCATCCTCCTCCCTATACCTCGTAACACTCCACTTAGGTAATTCTCCTTCCCTTGACCACCCCCAGGGTGGATATCCAAAAGCGATGGCCCTTCCCTGGCCACCTGAATGGAAGATCCTGGGGAGTATGTTGGAGATTAACATTGGGTTTCTCACAATAGAAGTAGTTTGTGTTTCATTCCAACCCACAATTCTTTATCGCTTTATCGAAAAAGGCTGTTAGCGGTGAAGTCAATGGGGATACCTGCTGAAAAGAAATTTAAGGGCTATGCTTATCTTGATTACTTGCCTACCCTAGAGTGGCATGCCTTGCCTGCACCATCTGATAGTTTCTTTTGATATGTCATTAAAAAGGGAGTATACCTCATCATGCATTATAGCACTGAAGCCCTGGTTTAATCATAATCTCTAAATATGTCATCCCTTTGGACAACTAACAAAAGGGGTGATTGTGTATATCAGCTTTGGTGTTACCCCTGCAAATGGGGAGTGTTTTGAATTTAAGCCAATTTTTATTTTTAATTTTTAATTATTTCTATATGGTTTATTACAAACCTTTAAAAAATGGAGAGAAAAAAAATACAAATCATCCATAAAATGATATCCACATTAATTCACTAAAATCAACACACTCTTCCAAAAAGACCGAACTGGCATCATATAAAAGAGGTAAAGTATGATCTTGATCTTTCTTTGAATGGCTCACATCATTATAGCGTATCTCAAATAAAGACCCGAAGGATGAAAACAGCTTCTTACAATTCCTTATTTACAGCACGAAATCTTAGCAATATTTCTTCAATGAAAAAGGTTAGTGTAATCGTCAATGCCCTGTCGGTCCCGTCGAACATTAACTGCCACCAGTCTAGAGCAGTTAGTGTCGAACAATTTTCAATGAATCTTCCCAGATGTTTCGTTCTTTCCTGCTTGAGTGAAGGGCAGAATAATGTTATATGTTTCAGGGTTTCCTCAGTAGCTTTACAAAGTCTACATTGGTCACTTGGATTGTTGGGGCCTGCACATATGTTGGTTTTTTCTCTCGTTTTAAACAGATTTAAACGAAATTGCATATACAACTTTCTTCGATGGAGATCTGGAAATAGTTTCCAGAAATTTTGAATTTCGTTATATGCTCTTTTCTCAGGTGGAACATTTTTCACTATTCAATGTTTTCTTTTTTGATCACAAGTTGAGCACCAGTCACGTCTCCATAACATTTTTTTTGCATGTTCAGGATTTACTTGCAAAGTCTCCAGCTTGATGTCAAGATCTAACATTATATTGCTGCATCGTTTCATCCATAAAGCAAAGACTGAGTTCTCGTTACAGTGAGTAGAAGCTTGCAAGATCTTAAACTGTATTGGAGATTCTGTCATCGTGATTTTCCTGTATAAGGAGAGCATGTTCCAGCACACTGGCTTTTATAGATATCAAGCTGAGTTTGTGTCGGATACAATCAGTGGGCGTACCCTTGGGCAGGCACAAAACTCTAGACCAAAAGATGTTCTCAAGCGAGCTCCAAAGTTCTTCTGGGCAGCCAAATGCGCACTGTGCACCAAAAATTAGAGCAGGGACCGCTTTTTGTTTATAGAAAGCCAGCGCTGGTAGCAGTGAGTATTTCCCATATTTTCGATTTAATACAGTAGCTTGAACTGCTAGAATAGGGCATTTCTTTTGTTATTTCGACCCACGGGGAGTCATTGATGTTTGAGTTTATTTGCATACCCAAGTATTGCGCATTCATTGTGGTGTTCAACACAGATTTCTCCATATGCCATCGAAAGTTTGGGTGATGTTTCTTCCTTTGGCCACTTAAATTCTCCAGAATAAGTATCTCTGATTTTGACGCATTGATGCACAACCCATTGTTTCTTACATATTGGTTCAGTGTATTCAATTTTCTTTGGAGGCCAATAGGTGTTGAGTCTAATAATATCAAGTCACCTGCATATAGGAGATGACTTATAGGCTCTGCATTTATTTTTGATGGAAATGAACTAGGACTCTCAATAAATTGAAAATAATTGCAGCCAAAGGACATCCTTGCTTGACTCCACAACGGGTTTGGATGGGGGCAGATAGATTGCCTAAGCGATCCAAACGTATTCTTATCACTGTGTTCATGTGTAGGTCCTTTATTGCCAACAACAAGCTCGGAATGCAATTCCAATTTGACAGTTTTGTCCATAACTTCATACGATCTATGCTGTCAAATGCGTGAGATAGATCAATTATGGCTAGGTAGATCTTAGTGCTAGTTCGTATTGCATCCATCTTCAGTATGTTGACAATTAGGAGGTTTAGACTACAGCCCACTCCTTTAACGAATCCTGTTTGCCTCTGGTCAATGTGCTTGCTAGCTATGGCCCAGGCTAGAAGTTTGCGTTGTAGGAGCGTGGCGTAAATCTTGCTTAGGACATCCAGTAGTGCAATAGGGCGATAGTCTGTTGGATTTGTACGATTGCCGTTCTTGAACACCGGTATGATTAGGGCACTTTTCCAGGATGTTTGCGTTGTACATGCACTTGTGATATCGTCAAATAAGTTACAACAAAGGTCTGCCCAGGCTTCCGGATTTTCTTTCAAGATAAAGTTGATTAACCCGTCCGGGCCTGGCGCACGCGATGTACTTATTCTGTTGAGGGTTTCAAGAATATCAGAACGTTCGAATTGCAAATCCAACTGAATCTCCTTTGTTTTCATATAGCTGTTCATAGTGCCTTATCCACTCAGTTTCCGTGACCATACATGATTGTAGTGCAGTCTGCGAACCCTCTTGCTCATTAACTAGGGCCCAAAACTGACGAGTGTTTTTGTTTTGTATTTTTGCAAGCATCAGTTCAGCGTCTTGCTGTAGCATGATTGCTCGATGTGACTTCAGCCAGTTTTTATAGGACTGTTTAGCCTTTTTGATGTTAACCAGGATCTCATCGGTATACGGTTTTCCATATGCTCTAATTATACTTCTTAGTTTCCTTTTTTGTTTCATAATGTCAAGATCAAAGGCATGTTTATTTATACATTTTTGTTTCCTCGCACCTTGAGTTTCAGCGAAGATAGCTAGAAGATGTCGATATTCCACACAGCCGGCTTCCTCTTGATAGGCATGGTTAAGCATTCTCACTTCCTGTTCTTTAATTCTTAATCTATTGCGGCATGGCTCAACTGCTATATCATGTTTCCATAATGTTGACTGCTTATGTTGCAAACAATGGAAGCTCAAAAGAACTAAGTTGTGGTTGCTTTCAGTTTTTGGCACCACACAAAGTTCTTTGACGTGGATTTGTAGTGCTTCTGAGGCAAAATAATAATCCAGTATTGATTCCTGTTGCTGTCTCTTCCAGGTTGGTTGTGGTGGAATATCACCCGGTGTATTGCCGTTCATCAGATGTAAGTTTCTCAAATCCATTTCAGCACACCATTGTGCCGCCTTAGATGCGTTTTCAACGTTTCTTTTTTTATGGGGTAGATCTAAGCAGTTGATATTCAAATCTCCGCAGAATTTTCGGTGCCGCTTCCTGATCATAAATTTGATCTATCGAGTGTGTAATTTGATCTATAAAGATGGCTGAGTCACTGGAGCTGTGTTGCCAGTAGACGTTATATAGGTGTAAATAGTTTTGTTTATTCTTATCAGGTCCTACCAAACTTACCCCTACCTTCTGAATGTAGGGTGATATGTTAATCGCTTTCAGAATTTTATGACCAGACTTCCTTTGCACAAATGTCAACAATCTAGACGATGGACGACCCAATTTCTTTTTGATAGCTGGATTTAAGGCAACTTCATAGCCGTCTACAGTAGGGCACTCAGCCAACCATGTTTCCTGCAAACATGCTATATTCAAATTTCCCAGCCAATTAGTTTGGAGCAGGTGAGCAAAACCACGCGTGTTCCAGCATCCAATAGTGCAGCCACTTGAAGATCCCAAGTCCTGACATTAGCTGCGATTTTGAGCAGCCAAGGATGACGCAAGCCAACTCCAGTCAGTGACTTCACTCCAAGGTTAGATTGCGCAGGGCGTGGTGTTTTCTCTGCCCGATGTAGAGCCTTTGTGAACAATGGTTATTTTAATTGGTTCTCTAGATTCTGATACTTGCGAGATTACTTCTTGACGCTGTAACGTATTCTTAACAGTAGGTCTTTGATAATTTTGTAAGTTGATTCCAGACTCTTTCTGTCGTACATCAATCTTTTGAGACCCTGATTTTCCGATCTGCCTCTTTTATGGTCAGCATCAGATGTAAATTGTTTATCTCCCAGGTTGAACTTTACTTGCGATTCTGTAATATCAAAGCCCATTGATATTAAAATGGGCGCAGCCTCCAATATGATATTACAAATTATGCGGGAATCAATGTGAAGTTTTACTGCATCGTTTTGATTTTCTTTAAAGAATTCGACTATTTTTATGTCGTTGAGTTGAGCCAATTTATTTTGTAACGTTTAAACAATTTAAAATTCATTTACTCTATGCATAAGTGCTGCTTTGAATGTAGCTGGGTCAGTGAGTGTTGAGAGAATATCACCTGCATTAAACATCTATTTAGTAAAGTTTACTCATGTTATGTTGATTTATACCGTGCACCGCTACCACCCAAGGCCAATCTCCAGGCTTTCACGTGGCTCTGCAAGTGAAGAGGGCGGGGTGTGTTAGTGAGATTAGGATGATGGGATTGGTTCAGAACCAGGAGAAACTGGTGCCTGAGTGCATTGTCTTGCCTGTGGCAGGTGGTTGAGAGGCCTTGCTTGTGACTGTAAGGGTAGGACTCAGTGCCTTGGATGTGTGCAGGTGTTTGAGTTGTGTGTGATTCATATGAGGTTAGGGTGGGTTGTGGTCGTATGCACTTGCTTAGTTTTTTTCCATATGGCGGTTCAGAGTCGCGGAGGACTGTTAAGTGTTTGAATTTTGTGTTGGTGTGCTTTTGTGTAATGTCATTGGCTTTATGGACTATCTTCATGGGTATTTTCCATCTAAGGTTTTTTCCAGTGTCTCAGAGTTGGTTGAGTATAAGAATTAGATAATTTCTAGGTGTTTCTGCGTAGTGTGACTAGCCCCTAGTTGTGTATAGTGGCATTGGTTATGAGAGAGGTTTTCTCTAGACCCAATTTAGAAACTGAACGAAACATTCACCCCACTCTTCTGTCAAATATTTTCTCGACATCTAGAGATCAGCATGTGTGGGTGACAGTGGATCTCTTTCCTGGTATATGCATATGCTCCCTAACATTGTCCTAATCATACAGCCCAGACATATTGTACTTGAGAAAAATGAATCCAACGTATGATATATTGCTGTAGCCGAGTGCAGAGAATGTTTGCAAATATTTTCAGATCTGTATTTAATAGGGATAGTGGCCTACAGTTGCCACAGTTTGTTAGGTCCCTTCCCAACTATGGTAACAGTTCTGTTAAATTCTGCAAGTAGGGTTCCTTGATTTCTGACTCCTTTAGAGTATTTTACTAGTAAAGGGAATAGTTGGGATTCAGCACGTCTATATAATGCAAGTGGAACCGCATCATCTCGAGAGGTTTACTATCATGTCTCTAAGGGTTTGCCTACCTTCGGCTTCTGTTATTGGTGGTCGCAAAAAATGCTTATCGTCTTGTGCGAGGAGGCGTAGTTTGCCCATAAAGTCATGTTCGGGTATCACTATTTTGCACACTTATGAACTATATAATGATTTATAGAAATAAGCATATTTCTGCTATGATGTGCCTGATCAGAAATTGTCTATCCTCTTGTATTATGTTCAAAATGTTTATTTTAGTTTGTAATTATCTGACCGTCAAGGTTATTAGCCACCTTGCTTTTTACCATCCTCACTTTTCATGTGGAAAAGTAGGACTTCATCTTGCTTAGTCACTAGTGTACTGAGTTCATATTTTGCAAGAGTCCACAAAGTGTGAAGAAGGAATATCATTTCAACAAGTTGCGCCAAGAGTATTATACAATCTTACAAGAATGTATTTCCATAGCAGCTTCCTTCCTGTCTAGGCAGTCTTATTCATGTCACCCCTAATAAAAGCCATAACTGATGCCCATAAAATGCTGTTACTTCATTAATATTTAAATATGTTTTCAGACTATAGCACAAGTGTCCTTTAGCTATTAGGCATCAGACTTACACTTGCTAATATGCAGCCTCAAATGAATACATGTAGACATGTTCAGGGATATGTCAAGTGAAATCGGGGCATGATCAGCCAGAACTCTTGATAATATCTGACAGTCCATACCTTTTATTATGAAGGGAATATGAAAGTTGAAAATCATTCTAGTATGTGCTTGTACAGATAAAGTGAAAGAAGATTCCTTACTTCCTTGCATGAAAGGCCCATCACCTACCACAGGTCTAATAAGAGATGATTTTACAGTATCTTTTTTTAAGATCCCTGTGAGATAACATATCTGGTTTCCCGAACATTCTAACCGTCATTTCATAATAGTTAAATTCCAATATCCTCCCATGACAAGGGGGCATAAACCTGCCTCCGTCAGCAAGCAATCCAGAAAGAAGAAACCAGATTTGTCATTATTAGGAATGTAAAACGAGCCTACCATTAGTTTGTGTATTTTGCTCCTTTGCCAAAACCAAACTGCCTTCTCTATCTTAAGTCTTGAGGATTGTCTGTCCGAGTGCTTTTTGCAGTAGAATCCTGTTTCAGTATTTATTTCCTTCACCTTCCACTGTATGTCACTTTCCCTAACCCAATCAATATGCAGCTTCTAGGCCTTGCCTAAATGTTTTTCTTTAATCAGAGTGTATGGGAGGATAGGTCCAAGAGACCCCCCTACCCTGCAGTCCCCCCCCCCCCCTTTGTGGAGTCCATGGCTCGTCGGGGCCACCCCCCCCCCTGCCACCAGGGCCCAGGTGGCGGGTGAACCACTGGCTGACACATTGACCAAACGTGCTGTATTAAGCTAGGCCCTGGAAACCATTTTGTGAAACCAGAATGACATGAGCCCCTGTGCGTCGCAGCACGGCCCCCACCCTTGGAGAGTTCTCACTTGTCCCTGTGGCCGCAGATCCCTGGCAGATCCGCTGAGAGCACGTTCCCACGAACAGACGGACATGAGCTAGTGCTAGAAGCAAACACTGTAACATTCACCTTCTGCAGTGCATCACTATCCGCAGTATGACCCGGCCAGCAGGGCCGGGGTGGAAAAGAACTGTAAAATGGTCCCATGTAAAGGCACTAACAATGTAGAAATGTAAGCTTTTAAAAACTCAATGAGTATTGTACAGTATATGAATTATGTCTTTTTGTATAACCTGCAACAGACGAGGAAAATACCATTGTGGGCATATCCAAGGCCACTTGCCCTCCCCCCCCAGTGAAGCCTGCCAGACGAAAGGCAGAGGCCCAGGCTGCCCTGCCTCTCCTCCCCCAATTCGGCTGGAGCCGCTTCAAGCATTCACATTCCGCCGCAGCTCACAGAGCCACAACCAGCCACCTGAATTATTTACAACCCAGCAGTAAACCCCGGCCATAAACGCAGGCCAAAGGTGCCCTTCCTTAGGCCCCACGACCCATCAGCTCACCCTAGGTTAATGGCCCCTGTAAAATGAGGACACCCAATATTATTATAGCAACACTGTGGGAACACATTCATAATGACTTCTAACAAGACATGAAAACTTGGACAGCTCACCCCTTGCCCTGAGACTCGACCTCGGGACCCATGGTTCCCGGCCCACAGGATGACGGTAACCATGTTTTGATGTATCGCCAAAATACCCCACTCAAGGTGCATTCCTCCTGTGTTGCATTAACCTGCAGAATAACCTATTGTAGGATTTACAGGGGAAGATAACATTGCTGTATTGAATGAATGGGGTGTGAGTGGCCCTTAGGGCAGAAAGCCAAGGAAGACGTTCATCAATTACAGTGGCCACGCCTGGCACAACAGCACCTCCCGGATGAGCCCAGCTGACCTGCCCGCCCCATGTTGGCACCCATTGACGTCCACCAACCACGGCGCAGCGCATCCCAGCTGCACGTATAGTTAGTCGTCTCCACCCAATCCCCACGAACA
Organism: Ambystoma mexicanum; assembly: GCF_040938575.1. Lineage (NCBI taxonomy): Eukaryota > Metazoa > Chordata > Amphibia > Caudata > Ambystomatidae > Ambystoma > Ambystoma mexicanum. The sequence continues at coordinate 1,244,853,137 of NC_090922.1, read as the reverse complement.
TGTGCCCCCTATAGTGTGTAGGTTCTCATGACGCGTTTTGTAAATATATACGCCTGTCTTTGCTAGTGTCAGACAGAGCGCTCTCGGAGTTTGCAGAGTCCTTTGCATGCCCTATTCTGACTTATATAAACTCCCATTAAGCTCACCCGCACTTTGGCTTAGCCTTATTCCCATCTTGGGAGAGTCCATTACTGCCTCTCATTGTGGGGAGGGTCGTGCCATCTGGGGACGCTCGCCTTCAAGAGCTATGTCAGGCTTTTTAGTTTTCGATAATTGCATGACCTTCTTTTGTTTGTAGTGTTTCAGGCTTTTAATATTAATGATAATGAATTAAGTCCTGACAACACATGTTTGGGCCCCCCTTTCCTTTCCTCAGCGGTGGCTGGGGTAAACTAACAACATACACATATAAATCCACCACTGAGCTTAATGATTCTAATCACAAAGTAAATAATGTTAACGTTGCATGGGTATCAATAATATCCTGCTGGGTAAAGTTCCAAGGTGACACTGAACAATGTGTGAGAATAACATATATAGAAGATGGGCGAAAAATGGCATGCAATAATTGGAAATCACTTACACCAATAAAAGTTTATTTATGATCAATGGGAATTCAAAGATCGGCATATAGAGTAAACTTGTACATCAAGGAATAAATCAATCAAGGGGGACAGAACCATGAAATATATAAAGAGCACACAAAAAAGGGGAGAAACCCAACAGGTTGTAGAAGGATTTAAATAAGAAATTCAAATAAGGTCAACAACTCAAATAAGATCAATAACAGTTGCTGTTTTACATCATGAAATAAGTATACAACATAGAATAGAAAAAACGGTAGAAAAAAAGCAGTTTCTCCACTTTAAAAAACATTTTCTTTCCTCTTTATATATTTAATGTGTGTTTTCCCCTTGATTGATTTATTCCTTGTTGTAAATGTTTACTCTATATGCCGATCTTTGAATTCCCATTGATCATAAATTGTTCAGTGTCAACTTGAACTTTACCCAGCAGGATATTATTGATACCTGCGCAGCGTTAAAATGATTTACTTATTAATTAGAATCATTAGGCTGTCATGATCTCTGCTTCCAAAAGGTCAGGGTTTTCCCAACTCCCTTGGAAGCAGATCCATAACCCAGGTTCCGAGTGCCAACCAGTTCCAATTGGGACCTTTTGGACCCAGTCCTGGCGCCAGTGGCACCAGGCTCATAAATATGTCCAGTCCCAGCGCTGGAAGCGCCGGGCTCATAATGCTTGGGTGGACTTACCTGCAGCAGACCATGCTGCTTACTTGCCTGCCAGTTGAGCCTCTGATCCTCTTCTGTTTGGAACTACTTTTCCTGTTGGGTGGGGCAGGAGCCACTCCCTAGATTCAGAACACTGGAACTCTTCTGGAAAGCAGGAACTCTTTTCTTACCTAGGCGTGGCTGTGGAAGGAGACACCTAAGCACTACAGGAGGCTATTTAAACCACACCCGATGGATGAATCTTGCTTTGCGTTATTCTGCATCCTCTGCAGCAGAACGCTCATCGTGTCTTCTGCATCTGATCCTGGGCCTAAGGAAAAAGGCTTACCATCCTGAATCCAGTCTTCAGCAACACCTATAAAGACAAGAAAGAACAGGTTAGCATTACGGTCTTCAGTGACAGCTCTTCACTTACCTGGTCCATCGGCTGTCACCAACGCCTCGCGCTGCATTCTGGCATCTGAAAGACAAAGGCTTACCTACTCTTCGTGCGCTCCGGAGGCCTTCGGCGCTGCATCCCGCATCTGAAAGACAAAACAAGGTGCGTTTAAAGACATTGGGGAACTTTAATACTCACGTGCCATTACTCCTTTCCACATCTAACCCAGTGGTTATTCCGGCACCCTGCAGCCGCTCCGAACTTGTACCTGCAAAATAAAAAGACAGTTAGAGCGCATCGTGAAGCAGGCAACAAGCGCTTACTTACGTGCTTCCAGGCGCTTCTATTCATCACACGGGCTCCATCTTCAACTCACTTCAGCCCGTCATCCGACATCGCCGGAACCCTGCAAAACAAGAAACATCATTACTAAAGACTTTAAAGACATTAGAATTACTCGAAACTTACCGTTCGTGCAGTAAACGACAGACAGCAGTCCTCTGAAGTCAAGAGGCCTGCTCCCCTTATCCAGTGAAGAAACTGGTTACAGCACCCTGCCCCGAGGCAGATGGAGAGCACGACGTTCGTTCACTTACCTAAGGTGAGAGCGTTAACCTTTGGGGTTCTACAGGAGAAGAGAAAGGGAAGAAGAGAGAGACATTCAATAACCCAGTTCCTTAATCCCATATTTTCTATCTGCAGACATCTTACCCTTCAAGTCAGACATACAGTGCACAGAGGTCCAGCCCAAAGAGCCAGCCGTGTGTTACACATCACCTTTGCAGATACGGTATACGCCCAGTCAAGACCGGCGCCTCTACGGGAATCAGGTGAGCGTTACAAGGCTCGGCCGTGGTTTTAAATGTGCATTTTAATAAATTAAGTCCTGCCATGGTCAAAATTAAAACGTGAGAGTCTGAATATGGCAGTGTCTTTTAATTGGGAGAGAAATTACTTTGTCTCTATGAGAACACATCTGCAAAGGGAAAACAAACAATTAGAACAGCGAGTCAGCCAAAGAACGGTCAACCCAAAGACAAGTTGTAAATTATATAAAAAAGGGGGTGACACTGTGTACTAGACTTGAATTCAATTAGCATTGTTTTGGTAATGGGTTGTTGCAAACCATGTTCTGTGATTTGAATTTCTGTGAATTAATCCAATCAGAAATGGAATGGTGGTCCAACCTACTGCTAAATCATCTTCTGGATTTCATGATCTGGGGAGTGTGACGAATCGTGCAAATTTGTCCCTTTTCCCCAAGGTGGAGCCCACTCCCCTGTTAAGCTATGGAGGTGAGCCCCCTCTGCAGTACCCTCTCTAGGGGTTGAGGCAAGTGGAACCTTACTGGGAGAGACTACCCCCCACTCCCCTTTTCAGGGCAAGGACGCCCTTTCCCAGATGGTACTCCCTAGAGGACCTTGCAAACTAACATCTTTAAATCTTTCTGAGGATAGGATCTGTGAAGAAAATGTAATTGCCAACACAAAATAGAAAACCTCCTTTTTAAACTTCCATTACACTGGAACGAAGAAGATAACGTATGGAGAAGAGCACCCACAAGAGAAAGAACATGGAACAAAGATTTGCGCTGAGGAAGCCCCACGTCTACGTCAGTTCAAAACGGGCAAAGTCTGGGGAAATTAAGGAAGTGCCCATGAGTTTCAAAAGGGAATATATGCTGGCTTCAGAGCAAAGCTCAAAAGAGAAACACAAGACACACCCATCCTGCAGACACGAGAGACTGAGAGGTGACAGCCATGCTACCTTCAATAACCAAGAAGCCAGAAGAACCAAAGGCTGACAGGTGGCGGCCCAAAGATGACAGAGACCACAGGAAGATGGTTGTGGACCAGAAGTCCAAGTAACAATACCAAACCCGTTCTGAAGCAACCAACTCTGATCAAGCTGACACCCGAGATACCAGATCACCATTCAAGAGAGGCTTTCAAAAGGACATGGGACACCAGATTAGGGAAAGAGTCAATCCTCAACGAACGAAAACCCTGGTGATGTTCGCCCTAAGAACAGAAGGTAATAGGGAACAGGAGTGGGGAGTGGATGAGAACCAATATTATTGGAATGTTCATACTCGTCACAGTCAAGAGAGAGAAAACATAAGAGTGAATGAGAATCATTGTTGGACTGCTCATACTCGTCTTAGTCCAGAAGGACGTGTTGTACAGTCATTACCAAGACAAGTGCAAGAGAATTATTCGGCGAATGACCAGTTCATGATAATTCATACTAAGAAGGCCTAAGTGAAATAAAAGGAGTGGTAATAAGCATTAGCAGGAACCCTGAGAACAAGCTGGAATTTGTAAAACCATTTCAATATAAAGAGCAAAAGGAAATCCAATCAGCATCTCTGAATTATTCAGGAAAATAGGAAATGGCTCAGAAGGAAAAGATAATTCTTTGATAAGTTTACTAGGGGAGGAGAAGGAGGATCAACCCTTAAAGAAGAAAACAAGAGAAGAATCGAAAGTCCAAAACAATAATACATTAATTGTATGAACTGGTTAAAGTAATCTCTACAGACTATCCGAAGATCATCAATTTAAAGTGGCGAAAAAATAAGTCAACAAACCTCAGGAGAAGTCCTCATTTTTTTGAGTTGTTAACAATAGTGGTAGGGTCAGATAGGTTAGAGTTGGATGCTTTCAATTTCAATGATAGACATTCACTGACGACTATCTTAGCTAGTTTTGTTAGGTAGAGATGTCTTGTCGAATAGGGAAAGATGGGCTTTATCCCTTTCTTTTATAAACACCTCAGTGAAATATCTAATCCGAGGAGTCTGTCCTTTTTCCGACGTACCACTGCAGCCATGTATCATTGTAGCACTGTGATTCAGGGATGAACAGATAAATGAAGGCCTGTTACCTTCTGGATAATTCTTTGTCAAATTGTTTAGCAATCAGTAAAAATCACTACTGGATGGAAAAACCCAGAATAAGGCCTTTAAATGGATCGATGTAAACCCGCAACTATGAGATGATGCAGCAAGTAGCATTAAGGAGATGGACATGATTCTGATTAAGCCCCTAAATGTGTTTTTGAGGTTGGTACTTTAAATGGTGACTTGTCGTCCATAGATGATTGCGGAATTCGCTCTGTGGGAAATTCATTTTCTGTTCATCTATGATGTCTTTTTCAGCTTTGCAGTTGTAGGCGTCTGATGGTAGTGCCAATATACACACATGTTCTGTGGTGTCCATGGCATTTTGAAGCAGCAGATGGATATATTATCTGAGGTCTTCTGGAACTAAACATTCCCTGTTTGAGAATCCTTGATATGTCTTGAAAAGTCTGCAGACACAAATATTTGGTAGCATTTGAATAGAAACAGCCATTTCTTTTTTGCCAGGTCTAGGATCATTCTAATGTCACAATGGGGTAAAAGGCATATGACAATCACATATCTCTACTGCAGGATGAAAAGTAAGATCAAGAAGATATAGCAGCCAAGATTCCATGAGCTACATTGGGTCTGATCCCTCCATGTTTTCTGTATTGCCAAACGGGCATATGTATTGTCATGGCAGCTTCTGTTTTTTAAATCTGTGGTTCAGGCTTTTAGTTCCTTTATTGTATAATGTATTTGCTTGATGTCCTCCACTTGGATCCCCGCAATCATAATGCAGTTTTCTGCCTCTGTGAGTCGTCTTTTGTGCATTAGGAAATCTCTGCAAGTCTGTTCACATGATTTATGGCTCAGAATAAGCATCTAATAATCGTGTGCGATATAATCCACTATCTGATTCAAAGCCGACATATGTGAGAGTAGTTATTTAACAATGGTGGAGCAAGTACCTTTAGCTTCCTGGTCAGTGATTTGTACAGCACAACAAGGCTATTTGAGATTGTTTTGTGCGAGGGAACTTCCTTTTGTTCAACAGTCGTGGTCATGGTGGAAACACGTGATATACTTTATTCCCCCAACAGTCTTCTTTTTGAATTTGTGCTTTAAATTGGACAAGACAATGCCCAATTTACTGATTAGGAATGAAGTGCTGTAGTAATGGTGGACACCACAGTTCTGTTTGTATTTGTATTTATTTTATTTGTATTGCGCGCCTGGCCCAGGAGCATCTGGGCGCATTTCTTGAGAAGCTACATAAGTTAAAAGAAGTAGAACAGTTATATAGTAAGATAAGGCATGGTGCTTACAAAATAGTGTCACTAGGTAAATTCTAGAAAAGGTATATAAGTTTACACGGAGTACCACAGTTAACTGGTACAGCCTACAACAGTTACATGGTACTAACCAGATACAGTGAGGTCCTAAGTAAGGCACACATTACTATGAACAGGAGAGATAAGAGATAGTAGGGAAAATCTGCAGGCCACCACATCTTGCGCAAGTAGGCATCCAAGCTTCTTCATGGCAATTGTGCAGTGGTCGCTGCATGCCTTCACTCCTCCGGCATTGTGCCAGCTGCACTGAGGAGAGGGGAGACATTAAAGCACTAGTACCCAATCCACAATTTGCATAGTATCTACGCCTTAAGCTTTCCCCTGCACCACCAGCATACATTAGCAATAAGGAATGCACCATCAGTCTGTGTTTGTAATTTGCCATCACTGAGCTGGCATTTGAGTTCTTGTTTCAAGCATCCATCTTTTCGGGCTGCTCCCCACACCTGCCTATAGTGAGCTTTAAAGTGGTGCATGAGCAAAAGGTTATTGTACCTTATTTCTCATGTCCATTCATTATGGCTATGTTTGATCATTTTGATCAATATCTGTCTTTGGACTATACACCTACTAACTGTCCAGCCTTATTTCTCACTAGCCAGATTTTTTTGATAGGGTGTATGGGAACTGGGTCTTGTTTCTGTTTTTTTGCGTTTGCATAATTTTCATAGAAATCCTCAAAAACGAAGAAATCCTCAAAAACGAACAATGAGTGATGGTATGTACATTTAATAACTGCAGTTCTGTTCTCAAATTGTGAAACTGTTATGAAGTGAATGGTGGCTCATGTTTCAAACCTACTATGAATGTTTTCTTTTTAATTTAAAGATTCTGCTGGGATTTACGTGAAAGGTATAATTCCTGGCAGTGCTGCAGACCATACAGGGTGCATCCAGCCTCAGGACAGAATCATTGCTGTGAGTAGACCATTGTGAATATATGTTGTGTGTTTTCCCTTTCTTTTTTATTAGAACTGTCACTTGGTTTCAAAACATGAAATAAATGCACTCCCCAAATATTTCCTCCAGAATGCATAGGTAGTGTAGGTTTCAAGCTTTGGCGAAGTGGCTTTGCGTGACATTTTAGTATGAATAAGGAGTCTAGAGAGCAAACGGCTGCATACTAGTCAGATGAGACGGCAGCACACTCTTTACACAAAGCCGATGGAGAGAGCAGTTCATCTTGAGAAATTTACTGATGCAGGGTGCAGCATGTATCCCAATGGCTACGGAAGAGGTGGCTGTGGCATTGAAAGTAAGTGATGCACCCAAAATATTCAGGAACTCGGATTTATGTGACGGTGCAGGCCAAAACTCCATTTTAGGAAAGCTATGAAGGCCAGCCTTGCTGTTGTGTTCTCTTTCAAGTCATCTTTATGTTAGGGCTCCCTGAACCTATTGCTGTAGCTCCTCAATAAAGTCACAGTGACCTAGAAATAGCATTACATACTCTACTTAGCCTTTTTTTGCCCTGGGAAAATGGGCAAAGCGCAAGAGTTAAGTATGAAGACTGTTGTCTTAGTTATCAAACAAAATCTGTTAAGCTAAATCTGTTACAGAAAACTGAACACTGCATAAATGTGCCCATCAACTAGATGTGACTGATGCAATAATAGCCCAGTTACCTACCATCTGACAACTGTAAATAATATTAGCATTGTGAAGAAGCAAGTGTATTTTGACCTTTAATAAGAAATATGTGAAACAAGATGCAAGTTTCAAACATCAGAATTGTAAGAGGTAAGGAGGGGAGAGATCCTAGGTTTTGTAGGTAAACAAGTCCAGACGGTTCTAGGCATAAAGCAGATGAGAGACTCACTAGACATACATAATTGGTAGCTAAAGCTATTCATGATAATTATTTGCGGGCCTCTCTGTGAAATGGTTGACCTATTACAAATGCAGCAGAGAAATTACTGGCCAGTAGCAACTGTCCATCTGGTCTCTGCAATTACAATATTCAGGCTTTCTAATTATCCTCATGTCTGTACACCTTGCCAGGATATGACCTTTGGACAATGGTGGATCTGCCTGATCAAAGCCCTTTTTTAAATAGGAATTCAATGATACTTGTTGTTTCCAGAATACTACTCACACAGGAAATATTGCATATCCGTAGTAAGGATAAACGGCCTCATTATTAGTTTCCAGCCCGGCATTAACATGCCGGTATCTCGAAGTTTGCCGGTGGGGTGGCCTGATTTACCTCCAGCCAAGTGCTGGAGGTAAGTCAGGCACCCCACAGGCCAATAACAGCCGCTGCCGGTAATACCGGCAATCGCCCCCGCCCCATGGATTCCTGTGGACTTCATGGAATGGGGATTGTCGACACCTGTAATCTGCCGGTAATTCCGGCAGATCATGCGCCGGTAATAGTATTACCATTTGCCGGTATCCCACCACATTAACTGGAAGGATACCTGCATACAAATAATGATGCCCAAAGTCGTATCTCCAGTATGTCGCTATTGTAAATTGTAAAGTGAAAGAAAATCTCTGAAACGTCTTCTAGCAGATTACTCCGCTTTATACATCCCTTGTTTGTTTTTTTGAAAAGGTTGTTTATAACCAAGATTATGTGGATTATGTGAAGGACTCTTACTGGAAAAGACTTTTATCCGGATCGTCTGTAGCATTATCAATTGCGGTTATCAGATAATTGGTATATTTAAATGTAATAGACTTTTTATTGCTTTTTTTCGAATAATGAATTGTCCAATTGTATGTTAAGTGTTTTATGATTATGTGAAGATGATGTATAGTGATTTTTGTATTCCTTGACCTCTTTTACACTTGTGAAAGGTTTTTAATAAGTCATTACTGTTTCTAATTGCTGTAGTATGCCAACAGGGAAATCAAATAAAAAGGGAAGGTTGTGGCTGGACTTTTTGTAGGAGTGGAATTGCACAGTCCTGAATGGCTGTGCTTCAGGGCACCAACCGGGACAGATGACCTGGGCAGCAGGGCCCAAACAGTCTTGGTTTGCTTGTTAGGTTATCTATCACGACTGCAAATTGTTTTGAGCATTCCTAGCGACCATGACCCTCTTGTCCTGACTATGGGTGCGGGAGGGAGTGATGGAAAAGTGAGTGTATGCAGTGATGTGATGCCCAACCACCCTGGGAATAGGATCCGCTGGACCCAGAAAAATATCGACAGGATTAATCTGCTCTCCTTTCCACTGGGCTTTGGGATAAGTTGGGCGTTACGGGGTAAAAACCCAGAGACCATTGAAGATTGGATGCATCACTTAACCCAAGACCTTTTTGGCGTTAGAAATGCCCCACATATAAGGTGGAAGACAGGGGGTAGGGAGAGTAATTCCTTCGATATTAAGATCCGTGACCGTAAATAACAAATGCGGTGGGATATCAGAGTACATAGAATGGTTGATCACACCATTGTTGGTGCCTACAAACATTCTGCACATATAAAAATAATAAAACGGCAATACCACTCTTGGCTGCGCCTCTACCATCATACCCAGCAAAGAGGGAACTGGCAGAAGTTCATTGAGATTATGTGCAGTAAAGATAGCCGAAAGATCTGGCAGCTAACCTCACAAGCCAGGGGGTGGGAGGAACAGATTCTGAGAATCATGAACCCCATCCCTGGGGGACAGTGGGTAGAGGATATCACGGCTAAGTTCTATAAGTGAAATATTTGGAAGCCCCCATCCCAGTTGTGGTTAACTGTGAAAGATAAACCATGGTGTTCCAATATTCAACAAGCTCTTGCCAACAAAGTTACTAACTTGCATGTGAAAATTGCCAAGAAAAAAGCATCACTTAGCACAACCTTGACCCCAAATAAACCAGTTTCTACCCACTAAAACTGCATATCCACCCTGTTTCAAATTCTCTAAAGTCTCAATCATCGAAACTGAAAAAACTATACTTTAGCTCAAACCCTCAAACTGCCAGGGAGATCATTGTCCAGCACAACTGATAAAGGACACAGCCAGAGGCCTATCCCCGTTCATATCCAAACTCATTAACGCCGCCTCCTCCTCAGGCACCATACCCAGTAACCTCAAAGAATCCTGGGTGCTTCCCTTACTCAAAAAAACAGACATTAGATCCAGCCATACCTACTAATTACCAACCAATTGCTACAGTGCCATTTCTTCTAAAGTATTCTTGATAAAATGGCATATCTTCAAATTCAGAAATATCTGGCATCTAATTCTCTGCTGGGAGCACGACAATCAGGCTTTTGACCCCAGAACGGAACAGAAACAGCCCTCATAGATCTAAAGGCCCAGATCGATGGGCTTTGGGACAAGGGCAAAATAGCCCTGCTCCTCCTTCTTGAACTATCGGCTTCATTTGACCTTGTGGACCATGAGGTCCCTTGCAGTCACTTGGACTCTGCCGCACACAAGTAAGCCATAACCTGGATCCAATCATTTCTAAATAATATAACCATGAGTATCTTCTCCTCGACAGCAGCGGGAGACCCCATCCGCATTACCTGCGGAGTTCCCCAGGGTTCATGTGTCTCAGCTACTCTACATAACATCTTCACTAAGCCCCTTTTCAATTATCTGGATAGTCTGAATATCACCTACACTAATTATGCAGATGATACTGAGATTCACATACCACTTACTGGGGATTACGAAAAGGATTTGGCCTTGGTGAATAAGATCCATCTCATTATCCAAGCATGGATGGCCACCCATGGACTATGCTTGAATGATGACAAGACTGAGATCATCATCCTGGGAACCACCTCAACCCTTAAACTGGGACCCAAATACACTTCATTTGACATGACAACAACCTCATCACGGTTGCCACAGAAGTGAAAACCCTGGGCTTTTACCTGGATTCCACCCTCTCCTTCAAGAAACGGGCCAATGCAATGGCATCTAACACTGCTTATACGTGTAAACTGATTAGAGCAGGTAAGCCCTTTCTGTCGAATAATAGTTTTACCTTGGCCAGAGCACTCGTTTTGTCAAAATTGGATTATTGTAATGCTCTATACATCGGAACTAACAGAGAAACAATCAAAAAAATCAAATTCCTACAAATCAATGCTCTCAGAGCTGCCCTTGGGATCGCCAGAAGAGATCATCCCTGAAACTAGAAGATCTAACAATTGGCTGTCAACATATGACAAAATACAGCTTAAAGTCACCTCACTCACTTACAAATGCTTGAATAATGCTGCCCCCTGCTACCTCTTCGAGAGACTTACTAAGAAAACCCCTACCAGACTCACAAGACTGTCCAGCTCCAACCTCTTATCAGTCCCTAGATTTAATTTCTCCAGAGTTGGGGGATGCAGTTAACCGGTGAAGGGAGCCCAACTCTGGAAATCACTACCTACTCCCTTGCGAGAGAATCAAACCTACTTTAAATTTCGCCAGAACATTATAAAAAGGTTTAAAGACGCTGATAAGTAATGCTGCCACTCTCCCCTTAGCCTTCATAAGGCCACAAGTACCCCTTCTAGGACCCACTACTATGACCTTCTCTCCATCTAGTCATAATTCCTAGCCCTGTCTGATGTGCCTCACCTGTGTACATAAGATTTCAGCCTGAGTACACACGAGTACCTGCTTTAACCACTATCATGCTGTAAATTATATATTGTATATACACCTTTATTATGCATAACCGTCTATATATTCACTTTTGTGATGTGTAACCCTTGTATACCTGTTTATGCTGTATGTAACCAAGCCTTCTTATGCAATGCGCTCTAATACCCTCGAGTCTGGTGCACAATAGAAGTAATAAAGCAAACAAGTCAGCCCCATGCCTTCGTGTCGAATGATCACGGTCTGAGGCGTGGCCTTTACCACTGAGTTATAAAATTGGGAAACAGGCCATTTTGAAACTTAAGACATCAAATGCCCCAGGACCAAATGGCCTGGCTAACTCGGTACTAAAAATGGACCCGAATAACTGGGCCCAGGTGCTACTTACCCTTTTTTCTCGTGTCTGTAGATCTTGCTCTGTACCGCCGACGTGGCAACAGTCGTTGCTCATCCCGGTCCATAAAAAGGGAGATCAGAGAAATGTGTCCAACTACCACCTGTTGTCCATGTTGGACGTTAAAAGCAAGATCTTCATGACGCTTGTGCTTAGGGATTTGGAATCCTAGGTTGTTGCCAACCAGGTATTGTGTTCTGCCCAAAAAGGCTTCAGACCTGGTTCAAGTACAACACATTACATCAGAGTGCTGGACCAGTTGATCAATACTACCCTTAGTAGAAAGGAGGCTACACTATATATTGCATTTGTGGATTTCCGCAGTGCCTTCGATCAAGTGATCCGTGAGATCCTCTGGATTAAGCTCAGAACCTTGAACTGCCCTAACTGGATTTTGCATATCCTGATACAGCGATAATACCACCAGCGTTAGATTGAATAATGAGGGGGAATTGTCAAACCCTATTCGTATCAACATAGGAGTAAGCCATGGTGCGTGGCTGCCCCATGCTGTATAATCTTTATATTGCTGACCTTCTCGCTCGTATGGCATTAAAATCAAATTGCCCTCCTAAATTAGGAAACTGCCCCATTGTGGGAATGCTTTAAGTTAATGACCTGATATTAATTGACCGTACTATATCGGGCATAAAGAATATGCTGGGTGAGCTCTCGGTTTAAGCAACTCAGCTGGGCTTAACTATCAACTTGGAGAAGACCAAGATAATCGCGATTGCAAGAAAGGGGCTGGGCCGTCCTGGAATTGATATAACTTTGGGCACGAATGACTGCACACAGTCCTACCCTTATTTAGGTTGGGATTTTGATGCTCTGCTAAATTACAATTTGATCATCTCTTGTAAAAAGAGGCGAGCGAAGCTACTTACGCTCCAGGCTTGTAAATTTGTCAGGGGATCTGTAGGCTATAGTATGGCTGGTATTGTACCAGCAATCCTTTGTACCGGCCATTCTTTATGGCTTAGATGCCCAGGCAATGCAGGACCTGAATTGGTTAAATATACTTGAGGGCCATTATTGGCGCTCTTTATTGGGATTGGGCCCCTCGTGTCCTATGCAATATCTCCATCTGGAACTAGGCCTGATCTCATTGAGGGGTATGGCCCTGCACGCCCGGGGAGTGTTTTACCTAAAAGCATGTGCCTCCTCAGTTTGTAAATTACTTGATGCTGCAGGTTGTGATTATGACTTCGAGAAGTTCCCGCGAGGCTCAAACTTAAAAAAGCTAAATGAGGCTTTAGTCTTGGAGATTGATTGGCCCTTCTTCAGGAAGAGAGACATGCCATATGTCCACTTGAAGAAATCCTTCGAAAACAAGTTGGCTTAGATAGGATTGGTGTGAAAATTCGACCCACTTGTCCAAACTAGGAGGGTATAAGGCCGTATCCCATGTTGTGCATAGATACAGGAAGATTCAACCTTACCTGGTACTGTGCCCGGCCCCTGAAGTAAGGCAATTCATGCTAAGGCTGCGCACCAATCAACTCCACGTATAAGCAGTCACCGGCCCACACCTGGGGGTGGCACTGAAACAAAGGACCTGTCGTATTTGTTGGAGACTAGGTCTCATTGAAACATCTAAGCATGTCCTTACCCTATGTCCGGAAATGGGTTCAATCTATATGTGCCTGCTTGGCAAGCTGGTACATAGAAATGAGTCTATTAAGGGGGAATTGTTTTGGGATTACTGTCTCAACTCCGACACGATCACGGTTCAGCTTGCCTTATTTAGGGTATGGTCCCATGTTTGCACACTCCTACCTGCCTAGAGTCTAATACTAGACTGTAATAATTCCCTGCACATGTTCCCATTCTCTACTTCATTCAGTCGATGGCTATATGTATTTGAGTCTGGATAGAGCATAGAACTATGAGCCTTTTTATACATTTTATTTGATTTGTTTTATATGTGTATTTGCTTTTATGTTCATGTGGTGATATGTTAATATCATGTAATGTATTTATTTTGTGTGTGTAAAGACTGAATTTCGGTCTATATCACAATAAAAATTATTATTATAAGTAATTACACAATTTAAGAAAAATATATACATTCTTATGGGCATGTAGTGTCTTCATGACTGTACACTTTGCCAGAATAAAACTTGTGGACTATAATGTTGGACCTGCCAGATAAAAGCACATCTTTTCATTGGAATTCAATGATACTTGTTGATGTTTATGGAATACTAGAATTGAGACTAAAGACATAGTGATATTTGGATTCTCTGTTGTTAAAGCTGTGGAATCCATTTTGGCGCTGGCCAGCCTCTAAATCTACACCCTTTGCAAAATCAAACCCTTCATCCCACCGCAGGACTTTCGGGTCGTAGTGCAGGCCTTTGTGGTCTTGCACATTCATGGCTCCCAGCTGTTCACTTGCTCTCCTGAAAGAAGTCCACCACGCTGCAGCAAGTCTTTTTACGAGTGCACAGGAATTTGACAGAATCACCGGAATCCCATGCAAAGTAACTTGGCTTCCTCTCCAGGCCAGGATACTGTTCAAGACTGCATTTTTCATCTACAAAGCAGTCATGTGTAGCACACCAGCCTACCTGGAGGCTCCGCTCTGCTCATCTGTAAGCACATGCTCCTCCCAAAGCAAATCAACCAGCCAGCTTGAATCACACCTCCTATGCACAGGTAGAGCCAGCAAACAATCCTTCTATCATGCACCCACCCACCCACCTCGGGAACTCAATCCCAGCATTGGCACGGTTTTGCCCCCACAAATTACCTATTTCACCAGTCTCTCAAAACATGTCTCTTTCTAAAATACCTGACCAATTACTAAGCCCAGTGGGCGCTGTGGTGGATCAGGAGAAAGCAGAAACTGTGATGACATTTCCAATAGGAGTTTTTATTTAATAGAAAAATGACTTATCTGTCTCCAACACTAGTGGGTATTCCTTAGCTACATGAATAAATAAGGTGCTAGTCAGTCATCAGGAAATGTCACAAATAAAAGTCTGCAGTCCAAACTGTAACTCTAACCCTAACTGACACTACCACTAATCTAATAAACTAAGATCAGGAGAATGACTCCCTTCTCCTGATAGTGTAAGGATCTTCTTTAACTTTCAGAGTTCCTCTCAATATACAATATTTAAATGGTCTTTGGTCACCTTCTGTACCAAGCCTTGTAATTCTCTCAAAATATGCTTGGTTTTTCCTCTTGATGCACTGACCTCCATAACTCCATTCTTGGACTTTGGTCTGTTCTTGGTTCCTTCTGGTAAGAGATTCTCACCTAGGTGATATACCCTTTGTTTCTTAAATCTCATAGGCTTCTCTTGTCTTTACTTTACATAGTATTTTCTCTCTGGGATGCTATACTGGGACTTTTTTGCACTCATACCCTCTTCCCATGGTAACTTTATCCCAGTTTTAATTAATTCTTTGTCAGGACCACTCAGGATTCTCTTAGACTATTATAGTTCAAGTTCATCAATTCTGTATTTTGAGTTTCATCAGTTTCACTGCGACGAGTTCCTTTCGAATTATAACAAATCTCCTATTGCCTCTCGGCCCTCCCATTCTCCCTGTTACCTCTGTCCATACAGGGCAATGTCTCCAGGGCCTGCAGTCGCTCTGGACCGTTTCTTTCCTCCCATTTCTTTGCTGGCTCTTTCTTGGCAGCCTGCTTCTCTTGCTCAGCGTCCCTGTATCGTTTCTGATTCCCGGACAGGTTGCTGCACTCTCAGCTGGGTGGTGTTGGTGCTGTTGATGGGGCAGCCTGCCCATGACGAAGGCTCTATGATTGCGGCACCACCGGAATCTGGTGTCCCTTCTTGTTCTTTTGTTTATTTGGTATTGCGCGCCAAACCCTTGGGTAGCCGGGCGCAGAAGGACAAGACAATTTATGCTTGGTTACAGAATGTGTATAGAAAAGCATATATATATATTTCTGAGGCTTGTGGAATCTGCTTAGATCACATGCTGTGCATAGGCCGACATCTAGTGGAAGCTGCGGAGTATTACAGTTTGTTTTTCGAAACTCGAAAATGGGCGTCGACACAGGCGTGCCAGTAATACTATCCCTAGTGTGACGTCCACTGTACCCAAGATCCCTCACGCGTCTAGGATCCTCAGATTGTTTTTTTCCGCCATACTGGTCGCAAGCATTTTGCGGAGTCCCCTGGCCTTAGCCATACTTTTGCTAATTTATAATTCTTTATTGACATCCTTCCCCACCCCAACGTCGACCCTCCACACTCGACGACGGCTGCAGAAGACATCGACCGTCGGCTGCTGCACGATGGATCTGGGCCTCGGAAGGCCGCTGGCCTCGGCCCGGGCCTAGTAGGCCGCTGGCCTCGGCCCTGCAAGTAGGGAGAGTGGGGGGTGGTACATACTCTTCACTCTTGGTATATAGGTACACCTTATATATTTCCTACACTTACCAGCCCGCTGCCTCAAGGTGCGTATGGAGGGTACCCCTTTCCAATTCTGCCCCAAGTGCAACCGCAAATACCCTTGGGTCGACAGGCACGCCACGTGCAATCTCTGCTTGCCGAGAGACCACCCCGAAGCGAACTGCAGAGCGTGTAGTAGGTTTAAACCTAAGACACTTAAGGACCGTTCGACAAAGCATTGGGCCCACCACGCCAGGCAGGCGGCCATGGCAGCGGAGGGCGCCTTCAGCGATGGCAGCGACGCCGTACTTTCGGACGGCGAGGGCATTACGGCGTCGAAAGACAGCCGAGGGCAGGTCCCCGACCTCGGAAGGTCGTCCGGCAGGGCGGCTATGGGGAAGACCCCCGGCGACGCAAGCGCTACACACCCTACACACACTAAGCACACTAAGTCCAACCGAACCTCGACGACGTCGACTTCTCGGAAAGAGGCACAGATAGAACGGTCCGACTCGGTGTCCTCTGGGCGCTCTCGATCGAGATCGCCTCATAACGCAAGGCAATCGTCCACTCTTGCCAAGAGTGCCTCGCTCCCTAGACTAACGGAAGTTCGATCGTCGGAGGACGAAGACGACTTCCACCCCCAGGCCGCGCTCCAAGAGACGGAGCCCGCAGTTAACACCAGCGAGGCCCCACGCTCGAAAGACACCGATACCTCTTCCGATCCTCGACGCCAGGCGTCGAAAGTCTCCGGGGCCTCCAAGGGACAGGGAAAACATTTTTCCACACATGGGGAGGGGGGAAACAGCGGAAAGCACATTCTTCCACTCCTGTAAGACCATCCTTCCCCCCGAAGCAGACAAACAAATACAAGTCTACTGAGAGTTCAACATCCAGCAAGGGTACCCTTGATAAGTCCCCTAAGTTGACTACTAAGGTCATCCCCTGTTCCAAAGAATGGTCCAGTGAAGACATAGACAGGGTCATGTCAAGGATGTCTTCCTTGGCAGATTTTTCCGACAAGAATCCAGAGCATTTCCTCTCGTATGACCCTCAGGGGGCCACACCCTCAGGCTCCACTGATCCTATCCCCCTAAGTAAAAAGGCCCGGTTCGAAAGACCTGAACCCTTTGAGGTGCAGCCTTACTCTACTCCATACTCTACTCCACACCCCAGGTACCAAGGAGAGCCTTTCCCTGAGGGGGACCAGGAGTTTGAAATTATGGAGGAACAAACCGGGACGGAATACTATGCGGATGATGAGGACCAAGAGGAGGGAGAAGATGAGCAGGAAATTTACAGAGTAGATTCCCCGGTAGAGGACGAAGCCCCAATTACCGACTCGCCAGTCGATAACCAGCCCCTCCTTAATGAGGTTCTCGCTCGCGCGGCAGAACATTTTCACATCGACACGCACGGTGTACAGGAGGAAAGGGACTTCGCAGAAGAGTTGGTGGGAGAGAGGAGGCCGGTCGCTCAGACCATCCCTATCCTTAAATCCATCCAACGAAGAATAGATCCGTCCCTGGTGAACCCAAACCTCACCAGAGCAGTCAACCCCAGGGTCGAAAAACTTTTCCGGGCAGCCCAGTCTGACCCTCTCTATATAAGAGGACATCTTAAACCAGACTCCCTAGTTGTTACCAACACTCGGAAGAGGGCTGGAACGCCTTTATCTTCGTCAGAAGCTCCTCCCGACAAGGAGAGCAAGAAACTTTACGGGTTTGGCAGGAAGGTAGCCTCAACGTCCGCCTACCAAGCAAGGATTGCTAACTCCACCACCCTGTTGGCCAGCTACAACTGCCATCAATGGGAAGAGGTCGCGGCACTCATAGCCTCTGCTCCTGAACCGTTAAAGGGCCAATTGGCTCGGATCTCGGCAGAAGGGAGAGCCGTGTCTGGTTGCATATTAAAAGCAACTTTTGACGCCGCGGACAACGCAGGGAGATTGATAGCAGAAGGTACTGTTATCAAAAGACATGCGTGGTTACGGCAGTCGGGGTTTAAAACAGAAACTCAGGCTTCATTAATAGACAAGCCGGTGGAACCCGATCTATTGTTTGGGAAAGCGGTCGAAGACGCACTGAAAAACGCCAAGGACGAATACGAAACACTGAAATCCCTTGGCCAACTAACCAACAAACCCCCTAACCAGAGGGGGAACAGTAATTTTCGTCGCCCACGCGGCCAAAATTCACAAAGAGGCAACTATGCCCAGGGACAGGGTACACAGTGGAACAACAGCCAACAGTCTACCCAAAGTTACGGCAGGGGTAACAAAAGAGGTCGTGGGAGAGGCAGAGGCAGCCCCAACAAGGGAGGTGGGACGCCTCCACCAAAGCAGTGACGCTCAGTTCAGGGTCCCTTCTCACGCAACCCCAGTAGGGGGACGCATTTCCAACTTCACCCAGGCTTGGGAAGGGATCACCTCAGACAGATGGGTGCTGTCAACAGTGTCCACAGGATATTGTATAGAATTACTGCAGCGTCCCCGGAACCATCCTCCACGACTAAGAGTACACTCCTTAGAACATCAGAAGATCCTTCTCGAGGAGATCGCCATTCTGCTAGAAAAGGACGCGATAGAACTCGTCCCAGGACACCAGGTAAACAAGGGTATCTATTCAACTTACTTCCTTGTGCCAAAGAAAGATTTGACAATGCGCCCAGTATTGGACTTACGGCCTGCCAACAAGTATGTCAAGCCCCAAAAATTCCGTATGACCACGCTACAAGAGGTAATCCCCCTCCTAAAAAAGGGGGATTACATGGCAACCTTGGATATGAAAGATGCTTATTTTCATATTTCCATGCTCCCGGCGCACAGAAAGTACTTGCGCTTCAAGGTGGACAGTCGCCACTACCAATTCAAGGTACTGCCCTTCGGGATAGCTTCAGCACCAAGGGTATTCACCAAGGTACTGGCGGTGGCAGCTGCACACCTACGCAGGGAGGCAATCCCAGTGTACCCTTATCTGGACGACTGGCTCATAACGGGGGAAACCCCAGGAATTTGCAGGACAAACATTCAAAGGACTATCGACCTCCTCCACGAATTAGGCTTCTCAATCAACGAGAAGAAGTCAAGCCTGGTGCCAAGCACCTCAAAACAGTTCCTAGGAGCAATCCTAGATACTCGGAAAGGGTTGACCTTCCCTTCGGAAGAGAGAATTCGGAATATACTACTGCAAATTCCACATTATCAGTCCGGTCAACAAATAACGGTACGCAAAGCAATGCGGTTACTGGGCATGATGGAGTCATGCATTTACCTGGTCCCCCACGCGCGACTGCGCATGCGTCCCATGCAGGAATGGTTGGCGAAACAGTGGTCTCAGGCAAGTGGTCAGTGGGACGATCTAGTGGTCGTTTCGCCAACACTTGTACAGAGCCTACACTGGTGGACAATAGAGAATCTCGCAAGGGGAAAACCCTTTTACGATCCCGAAGTACAGGCAGTGGTGACTACAGATGCATGCCTGACTGGGTGGGGAGCTCACCATCTCCACCACACAGCTCAGGGTCTCTGGTCTCACTCAGTAGCCAAGAACCACATAAACCTGCTAGAGCTTCTGGCAGTATTCAGAGCGCTTCGGGCGTTCGAGCCCCATCTACTAAACTTGTCGGTGCAGATCCGGACGGACAGCACGACAGCCATGTTCTATCTGAACAAGCAAGGAGGGACTCGTTCGCCAAATCTGTCCAAGCTTGCCCAGAAAATCTGGATATGGGCACTCAGACGGAACATCTTCCTGTCATCGCAACATGTTCCAGGGGAGCTCAATTCCCTAGCGGATGCTCTAAGCAGAAACTCCCTCCCAGAAGAACACGAATGGGTCCTTCACAGAAAGATCGTAGAAGGTCTCTTCTTTCAGTGGGGTTTCCCCACTATAGACTTATTTGCCACAAGCGAAAACAAACAATGCCCAGGATTTGCATCCAGGTTCCCCCAGCCAGACTCCCAAGGGAACGCCCTGTGGATGAACTGGTCAGGGATGTTTGCGTACGCTTTTCCACCAACTCCTCTCATCAGGAAGGTGGTGTACAAGATGAACAAGGAATCGATGACGCTCATCCTAGTTGCTCCCATGTGGGCGAGACAACCATGGTTTCCACACCTACGCAGGATGGTGGTGTGCGAACCCATCAAACTTCCAGCCTGGTACAACCTACTGTCCCAGCAACAAGGTCAAACAGTGCACCAGCAACCCAACTCAATGAACCTGGCAGCATGGCTCCTGAGGTCATAGAGATTGGACATCTCAATTTACCACAAAGGTGTATGGACATCCTAAAAGAATCCAGGAAACCAAACACAAGGCACTGTTACTTTGACAAGTGGAAGAGATTCGTTATTTGGTGCCAAAATAAACAAATCAACCCTGTTGATTGCACTCCTTCCAACATTGTGACATACATGCTCCACCTGCTGGATGCAGGATTGGTTTTTCACTCTCTGAAAGTACACCTGGCAGCCCTCTCGGCTTACACCACATCCCATAACAGGGTGTCGTGGTGGAAAGTACCAGTAGTTAAAGCCTTCATGGAAAGAGTAAAGAGACTTCACCCTCCTATTTCGAACCCACCGCCAGGATGGGACCTTAATGTGGTGCTAGCTAAGCTCATGGGCCCCCCTTTCGAACCCATGCATAAAAGTAGTCTCTAACACCTGACTTATAAAACGGCCTTCTTAGTAGCCATTACCTCTATAAGAAGGGTCAGTGAAATTCAGGCTCTGTCAGTGCAGGATCCTTTCTTTACTATCCACAAAGACAAACTGGTTTTACGCACACACCCTAGGTTCTCACCTAAATTTATATCAAAGTTCCATGTAAACCAGTCCATCGAGCTTCCGGCTTTCTTCCAGAACCCGCAAAGCTCGGCTGAGGTGAAACTACACACCCTAGATGTGTGTAGGGCGGTCCTGTACTATGTAAATAAAACCAGACCGCTAAGGAAAACAGATCAACTGTTTGTCTCCGTAGCTACAGGCAGAGAGGGAGATCGCGTCTCTAAAGGCGCTATCTCGAAGTGGATTATCAACTGTATACAGCTGTGTTACTCTCTGAAAAGACTCTGCCTTTTACGCCAAGAGCCCACTCTACTAGAGGCATTGGGGCCACTCTGGCTTTCATTGCAAATGTTCCCCTCGACACCATTTGCAAAGCAGCTACTTGGAGCTCTATTCACACTTTTACTCAGCATTACTGCATTGACACTCATTCCAAGACAGATACACAAGTGGGACAAGCGGTTCTAGGACACCTGTTTGCTCATGACCCTTCTCACATCCCACCTCCTTCTTCTGGTACTGCTCGCTAATCTATACACAGCATGTGATCTAAGCAGATTCCACAAGCCTCAGAAGGGATACATTACTCACCGTAATCGTATTTCTGATGCTTGTATCTGCTTAGATTCACATGCGACCCACCCTTCCTCCCCTCCGAGAGAAGGCGCATGATTGCTTGTAGTCTTACCTTTCTGTCTATCTGCTTGGATTATCTGTACTCGCGCTACTCCTCATGCTTCCTCATGTCAGAAAAAATACAATCTGAGGATCCTAGACGCGTGAGGGATCTTGGGTACAGTGGACGTCACACTAGGGATAGTATTACTGGCACGCCTGTGTCGACGCCCATTTTCGAGTTTCGAAAAACAAACTGTAATACTCCGCAGCTTCCACTAGATGTCGGCCTATGCACAGCATGTGAATCTAAGCAGATACAAGCATCAGAAATACGATTACGGTGAGTAATGTATCATATATATATATATATATATATATATATCTGATGTTTGTTAATCTGCTTAGAATCACATGCTGTGCATAGGTCCGACATCCAGTGGTCACTGCGGAGTATTGCATTTTGTTTTTCGTAGTCGAAAAGGGGACGTCGACAAGGCGTGTCTGTAACACTATCCCTATAGTGACGTGCGTTGTACCCACAATCCCTCACGCGTCAAGGTCCCTCAGATTGTTTTTTTCCACCCAGCTACTGGTCGCCTTTATGCGGAGCTCCTCGAGAGACATTGCCAAATAGTTTCTTCGACCTTTGGTCGTTTGTTATTAATATCAATAACGTAGACCCCTCCCTCGACGCAGACCTGTTTCTCCGCCGAGCAAGATCTTCGACGGAAGGACGAGCGGAGGGGATCCTTCGGCGCTGCCGAACACGTGGCCTGGCCTCGCCTGCCATACACAGTAGGCAGAGTGGGGTTGTGTGGTCTTTCTTTGTTTCTCTTTAAGAATGCCTTTCTCTTTCCCTTCCCTCTCTTTCGAGGTCGTAGTCGCACTTCTTGCCCTCAGCTATGGAGAGGACGCCATTCAGGTTTTGCCCGCTTTGCAAGGGTAAATATACCTGGAAGGATAAGCACAAACGGTGCAACCGTTGCTTACCCCTCGATCACCAGGAGGACGGCTGTGCTGCCTGTAAATTACTAAAGCCCAAAACTCTAAAAGACCGCAGGGTCAAAAGGTGGGCGGCCTACGCCATGTCTAGGCCTGACTCCTCGCCCGCTGCTGCCGAATGTGACGAGGACAGTGACTACACCCGTAACGGAGGTCGTAGACCTCTCAAAGGAGCGTTCACGCTCCTCGTCTCACGCCCAGCTTATGGGGATGAACACCCCGGCGACAAGGACGCACACGGAAAAACACCAAAGCACATACCCCCCGGCACGCATTCGTCAAAGACGAAGGCAGCCATAGCGCCAACAGGGGCGCCGGGCCCACTGGCGTCTTCCGCCGACCGTAAGGGTCGTCAGCCCTCACCGCCTCCGCGACAGGCGACTGGGTATTCTAAAGATAAGGGCGCTAACACCAAAACCTCCGGCGACGTGCATCGTAAGAGCGCTCACATTGCCAGCAAGGACTCGACGAGCAAGGACTCGACGAGCAAGGACTCGACGAACAAGGACTCGACGTTACATAGCGCGACGGCGACCGATCCCTCGGAAGAGAGAATGATCGCCGAAAGCCTTGCGCGCATATCTAAGGACAGCCAGAGACGTATGGCGAGTGAGACGCTGAAAACCGCGCACAAGGCCAAAGATACGCCGAAAGCACCGTTAAACAGATCAGGCCAGTTCCTGACGCCGACGGAAGGCCCTAGCCAGCGAGAAGGCTACTCAGAAGGCGAAGGCTCACTTTCTTCGACGTTATGGGACAGAACCAGACAACTACAGGAGGAAGAAACTCCTTTTTCATTCCCAGACCGTCCTGGCTGACCTCAGTGGACCCTTGAAAGGTTCCAGACCTGTATGGATAAACTAGACCGGTTCATGTCCATCCCAGAAGACGGGGCACCCAAGAGACCAAGGGAGGCACCCCTGGAGAGTCCAAGGGCTAAATAGCAGAAGTTTTATAACCCCATACAGGAGGACATGTACTCTTACGACCTCAGTGAGGAAGACACCCTCTTCCAGGAGGAAGATGAGTTCACCTATGTTGAAGACCAACAAGAAGAGGAAGGTTTTCATGAGGACACTAACCTAGGTGAGGAGGGATTCCAGGAGGACACAGGCGAGGGCGACCCAAATCCCTGGCAGTCACCAGCTAGGTCTACAGACACAGGCAGTAGCAGTATAGTCATCAGGTCTACTGAAACTACACCAGTCACGAACCCTTCGCCTGTGGATGATCAACCCACCTTCAATGCACTGCTGAAGAAGGCAGCAGCACATTTTGAACTTGAAACTGGGGAGGTCACCCCAGACACCGATTTTGTGGAGAGGATTATCGAAGAAAAACCCCCCACTAGCCAAACTATCCCCATCCTCGCCTCAATTAAGAGACGTATTACCCCTTCTCTGTCCACTCCTGCACTGGTGAGAGGGGTCAATCCGAGGATTGAGAAACTGTTCTCTCCCTCTCAATCAGACCCATTATATGTTAAGGGTCACTCAATCCCGGACTCCCTGGTCGTGACCAGCACCAGGAAAAGGGCCGGAGTCCCACTATCTACCAGCGAGGCACCCCCAGATAAAGAGGGGAAGAAGCTTTATGCCCTAGCCGAGAGAATCACCACCTCTGCAGCATTCTCTACCAGAATTTCCAATAATAACACATTATTGGCAAGCTACGCTGATGCTCAATGGGAAAAGCTTAAACAGGACATTGAAGAAGCTCCCGAACCCCTAAGAACTCGTCTGTGGGCTACAGTTAACTAGGGCTCTCTGGTCAACCAAAGCATCGTCAAGAATACCCTCTATGTAGCAGAGACGGCTGGCCGCACTTTGGTACAAGGAATTTTGCTGAAGTGTCACGTCTGGCTTCGCAATTCCGGGTTCAAGGCAGAAACACAAGCGTCCCTTATTAATAAGCCCATAGAGGAGTCCTACCCCTTTGGGAAAGCAGTTGATGACGCGCTGGAGAACGCGAAGAAAGAATTTGACCCAATAAAGACCTTAGACCAAATTTCAAAACCCCCTAACAGGCGGGGATTTGGTAATCGCTTTTTTCGTGGCCAACGCCAGCAACAAAACCAACAACAGTATTCTGCCAGCAACTACCAAGGAAATAGTGGCCCGTACAATCAGAGGGGTCAACGCCAAGGCAAAGGGAGAGGCCGGGGTTCCACCCCCAGAGGCTCTCAAGCCACCAACACCACCAAGTGACGCGAAGATTTGCGTCCCCTCCCATGCAACGCCGGTCGGGGGCCGGTTAACATCTTTTCTTCCAGCATGGGAGGGAATAACATCAGACCGCTGGGTGCTTTCCACCGTAGCCCACGGCTACTGTATAGAGTTCAACAGTTCCCCAACATACAGACCCCCGAGGGGACGCCGCATGACACCAGAACACCTCGCCATCCTTCTCCAAGAAGTGGACCAACTGCTGGAAAAAGGAGCCATAGAGGTCGTGCCTCTATCTCAGGTAACGGAAGGTATTTATTCAGTGTACTTCCTTGTACCCAAAAAGGATCTAACCATGCGCCCTGTATTAGATCTGCGCCCAGCGAACAAGTTTGTCAAACCCCAAAAGTTTCGTATGGTGACCTTACAGGAGGTGATCCCACTGCTATCACAGGGAGATTACATGGCGACACTGGACATGAAAGATGCATACTTTCATATTTTGATGTTGCCAGCGCACAGAAAATACCTCAGGTTCATGATAGAGGGCAAACACTACCAGTTCAGAGTGCTACCCTTCGGCATAGCATCTGCTCCAAGGGTATTCACGAAGGTACTGGCAGTGGCAGCGGCCCACCTGCGCAGGTTATCCATCCCAGTATACCCTTACCTCGACGACTGGCTCATAACAGGGGACTCTTACGAGACATGCTTCTCAAACACCCAAAAGACTGTAGACCTTTTGTTCCAGCTGGACTTCTCCATCAACGAGAAGAACTCCAGCTTAGACCCCACCCAAGTCAAACAATTCCTAGGGGCTCTAATTCGAACAAAGGACGGCCTTGTGTTCCCCTCCAACGAGAGGGTCCAAAACATGCTGTTTCAGATCCCCTAATATGTGTCAGGTCGAGAGGTGACGGTGTGCAAAGCAATGCGCTTGCTAGGAATGATGGCGTCGTGTATTTATTTGGTACCTCACGCGCGCCTGCGCATGCGCCCAATGCAAGAGTGGCTCAACAGCCAGTGGTGTCAGGCCAGCGGACAATGGGATGATCTAGTGGTTGTCTCGCAGGCCTCGATTCTCTCGCTACGGTGGTGGACAAAGGAAAACCTGATAATAGGGAAACCTTTTGCCACACCCGCGGTGGAGGCCACTCTAACCACGGACGCATCCCTCACAGGATGGGGGGCTCACCTATCCCATCAAACTGCTCACAGAGTGTGGACTCTGAGCATAGCATCCAAGCACATAAACCTACTGGAGCTACTGGCGGTGTTCAAAGCCCTAAAAGCCTTCCAAGAACACCTACAAGGGAAGACAGTGATGGTCCTTACAGACAGCACCACAGCCATGTACTACATCAACGAGCAGGGGGGCACCCACTCTCCAGGACTGTCCAAGCTGTCCCAGAATATATGGAAGTGGGCTCTCAAACACATGTTCCTAATGTCACAACATGTACCAGGGGAACTCCATCTGCTAGCAGACGAACTCAGCAGAGACTTCCCCCTGCCCGAAGAGTACGAATGGCGATTGCACGAAGACATCGTCCTAGACGTCTTCACGCATTGGGGATTCCCCGAAATAGACCTGTTCGCAACTCTGGAGAATGCACAATGCCA
This sequence comes from Ambystoma mexicanum, assembly GCF_040938575.1. NCBI lineage: Eukaryota > Metazoa > Chordata > Amphibia > Caudata > Ambystomatidae > Ambystoma > Ambystoma mexicanum. The sequence goes on along the minus strand of NC_090922.1, from coordinate 1,244,826,788 downwards.
AAGTTACGCCTCCAGGTACCCCCAGAACAAGTCCAAGGGGAACGGTCTGTCGATTCAATGGTCAGGGAAATTTGTTTACGCTTTTCCCCCCGACTCCCCTTCTCAACAAAGTTGTGCACAAGATGCACCAGGAACAAGTTACCATGATACTAGTGGCCCCGATGTGGGCCCGGCAACCATGGTTCGCTCACTTGATGGAGATGTGTCTATCTCCCCCAGTGAAACTTCCCTGCCCGTACAACATGTTGTCACAGGACAAGGGCAGGACACTGCATCCATGCCCTCAGAACATGAACTTAGCAGCCTGGCTCCTGAGATCATAGAATTTGGACATCTACAACTCCCACAGAGATGTATGGACATCCTCAGGGAAGCCAGAAAACCTAATACTCGCCACTGCTATTCTAGCAAGTGGAGAAGATTTGTCATCTGGTGTAGAGGAAAGAGCATCAACCCGGTTGACTGCTCTCCCACACATATTGTTCTGTACCTGACCCATTTGTTGGATTCAGGTCTAGTGTTCAATTCCATTAAAGTCCACCTGGCAGCACTTTCTGCATACACCACTTCCCAACTTAGTGTCGTGGTGGAAGATCCCAGTTATCAAGGCCTTCATGGAGGGGGTAAAGAGAATACACCCTCCGATAGCTAACCCAGCTCCCGGATGGGACTTAATGGTGGTACTTACCAGACTCATGGGCTCGCCATTTGAACCCATGCACAAGGCAACTCTTAAGGACCTCACTCTTAAGACTGCTTTTCTAATAGCTATCACCTCCATTAGGAGAGTAAGTGAACTACAGGCTCTTTCTGTTCTAGACCCCTTCGTAACAGTTCACAAAGATAAGGTGGTTCTACGCACACACCCAAGGTTTGCACCAAAATTCATCTCGAAGTTCCATGTAAACCAGTCTATAGAACTACCAACGTTCTTTCAAAACCCTTCCAACTTGGGAGAAAAAAGTCTGCATACACTGGATGTACGCAGAGCTGTCATGTTCTACATGGAAAGAACCAGGCCACTGAGAAAGACTAATCAGTTCTTTGTCTCGGTGGCATCAGGAAGAGAAGGAGATGCAGTCTCAAAGTCCCCTATATCTAGATGGATTGTTCAATGCATCACTCTGTTTCTCTCTTGCTAAGAGAGAACTACCCTTCAAGCCAAGAGCACATTCTACTCGAGGCACTGGGGCATCCATAGCATTCATTGCAAATGTTCCCCTTGAGTCCATCTGCAAAGCGGCTACCTGGAGTTCTGTGCACACCTTTACAAAACACTACTGTCTAGATGCACACTCTAGATCTGACTCCCAGGTGGGACAGGCAGTATTAAGACATCTTTTCTCTACTGTTCCTTCTCATAACCCACCGCCAACTCCGGGTACTGCTCGCTAGTCTATGCACAGCATGTGATTCTAAGCAGATTAACAAACATCAGAAGACAATGCATTACCTACCGTAAAAGCATTTCTGATGGTTGTATCTGCTTAGATTCACATGCGCCCACCCTTCCTCCCCGCTCGGATGGAAGGAACATAGACATCTTTCTACATCTCTCTCTCTTTTCTGTACTCACTCATGTATAGAAGGCTCCCTCAGGGCAGAAAAAATACAAACAGAGGGACCTCGACGCGTGAGGGATTGTGGGTACAACGCACGTCACTATTGGGATAGTGTTACAGACACGCCTTGTCGACGTCCCCTTTTCGACTACGAAAAACAAAATGCAATACTCCGCAGTGACCACTGGATGTCGGACCTTTGCACAGCATGTGAATCTAAGCAGATGCAACCATCAGAAATGCTTTTACGGTAAGTAATGCATTGTCATATATAACAAATGAAAGAGAGTTACTGCCAGTCCGGCTACAGTGGCATGGTACGTAAGTAGGCAAAGATTAGAGACATGAAGAAGAAAAAAACAGTGCAAGGTACAGGTAGGGTAAGCTAACGGTCAATAGTTTGTAGCCATTTTAAGTACATTACGTCTAAATTTGGGAAACGGTTGTTCCTTTATGAGGTCATGCGGTAGTGCATTCCAAGTTTGTGCTGCAATAACTGGGAAGCTAGATCCACCAGCTGTGACACGTTTAAACCTAGGCGTCTCAAGAGTGTGGGCATTGGCTGCTCTCGTAGGACGGGTGGAAGATCTTCTGCTTATCCTTTTGGCAAGGTAAGGTGGTGCTAGGTTGTTCAAACATTTGGAGGTAAGGGAGACTGTTTTCAAAAGAATCCTGTCAGATATTTTTAAACGATGTACCTCTCTTCTAGCATCGGAGATGTGTTCTTTCACGGGATATTCAGAGCTGCTCTTAGGGCATTATTTTGCATTCTTTGAATTTTATCAGTGACATATTTATTGGCACCTGAATAGAGGGCATTACAATAGTCTAGTCTGGACATTACAAGGGCATTGGCCAAGGTGCTACAACTCGAGGTAGAGAGGAATGGTCTACATGCTCGGATGAGCTTGCAGGTGTAGGCTGTTGAGGATGCAAGTGAGTTGACTTGTTTCTTGAGCGAGAGAGTGGCGTCAAGATAGAAGCCTAGTGTCTTGACCACAGGCATCACCTTGATGCGATTGTTGTCGATATTGAAGGCGGTATAGCTAGGGCTGAGTTTTTAAAGTAGTTTCAGAGCCTAGGATTAGTAGCTCGGTTTTATCGTCATTCTGGCATAGGCCATGAGATGCCATCCTTGCCTGAATGAGGTGGTATACCCTGTTTACTAAGGCTGTGTCCTCCAAAAAGTTGCCCGAAAGGGGGATGAGGATCTGGGTATCATCTGCATAATTTGTGTAGGTGATACCCAGTCTGTCTTCTCTCTGCCTTCATGCGCTGGTGCTTAAGCGTCTCTCTACTGCAGAGCAGTTCTGAAATTCGCGAGCTGTGCAACTCTTCTTGGCTCTGCCTCCATTAGGTGTTGCCTTTCCTGTGGGCGTCCCCTGCTGGTGTACATGCCTCTCTCATTCCTCCTTGTTCTGCCTCCTAGTCGCTGTCAATTGGAGACTTTTTCTTGGAGTGACAGATTGGTTCTATTGAGGATCATGGCAAGCCTTATGTTAGTCTTCAGCCAATCTTCTAAAGGTGGTTGTATTTTGCACATTGGTTTGTTCCATGCATGCCATCATGGGGAATGGTTTAGGGAGTTCTTCAGCAGAAGTCCTTGTCCCCAAAGGGGAGGTCCTACTTGCTCAGACTCCTAGAAAGTGTCTTGTGGAGCGGGCTCACCTCACTAGCCTCAAAGGGAGGAGAAGGGATGAATTCACTAGATTATCACAACATACGTACAGACACACAGACCTTAACCGGCAGTACTGCGATAAAGTTAAAAGATGCCCATCCAAACACAGCCGCTAAACAGTCTGTACAGCGCTCCACCTCTCTCAAGGTTAGGTGAGTGATATAGTGCAGGCACAACAAGAGAATTGACGCAACATTTTCAAACCTCAAGAATAAGGTCAATACAAAATATATTGCAGAGCTCAGAACAAAAAAAGGCGGCCTGGAGGAAAAGGTAGCTGCAACAAAGCACTCCCTAAATGTCCTGCTGGAAGCAGCGCCAATGACTCAGGATATTGTTGTGCCTTACCGAACCGGCCACGAGATGCAAGACCTAAAAATAAATTGAGGAGAGGAAACATAAGGTTAAAATTCCTGAAAGAAGGCAGTGAAGGGGGTGGGGGAGTTTTGACAAGCCTCCTGCATCAGTATTGGAAGAGCTCCTGCTGCAAGATCATGAGGTAGATCAAGAGTAGGTAAGGGGTTGCAGAGTAGGCCCGAGGAGCGACAAACCCAATGGCAGCCCACAAGATATCCTCTTGAAACTTCGATCCCTCAATCAAAGAAAAACTCCTTAGAGCTTCAAGACAACATGACCCCTTGGAATTTAGAAACTTACACAAACAGCTATTGCAGCAAGTTACAGCGTATTCAGCTAGTCCAGGAAGTTTCCTCTCAACTCTCCAGAAAAGGAAACTGCTAAAGCCTTCAACGTACATGCTTAGAGCTGACAAAATTGGTTTACAATGAAGTACAGTTTAAAATAAAAGGATAACATTCCAACCATAGTAGAGGCATGTAATCTGCTCAGAATATCTGTTCCCCAGCCTGAAACACAAGACAAATTAACATTATGAGGATATCTGTCCTATGCGTGCGAAGGAAATGAAGAAAACAATGGTTACATGGAATAGACTGGAAACGGGCAAGAAACTAAGACTGGAATTTCCTGACAAATGATCAACTACTGAGAACTCTCCTACGATGGACAAAACATCTCTATATTCAGAGGAGGAGGCCTAGGGGAGGGGCTGCAACCAGGAAGTTGCATAAAAGGTTTGCACTAAATGGTTGGTTTGATTCTGTCCAGGGGTGGGGGGTAGACAAGCGGGAGATTTCTGTAGGGTAATCCTCCAGAATGGTTGGGGTAAACAACTATTCACAATTGTTTGGGGTGTGTAATCCTCCAGAATGGTAGGGGTAAACAACTATTCACAATTGTTTGTGGTGTGTAGGGGAGGGCAGAGTCTGCTAAAGGGTGAAATGGACAACATATTGAGATGACCAAATCTAGCTAAGGCATCATTATGTTCAAGCAACATAGATATTGGCTAAAGTATGGTTGAGATTCTTTCCATTAATATCAGAGGGCTAAACACACTGCACAAGACAACCCAACTTGTACACCTAGAATGTAAGGCTGATATTGGGTTTATTCAAGAAACAATCCTCCTGAGAAAAGATGAACGGAGTCTGGTAAACATAATGTACCCCCTATTCAGTTCTGCCCAAGTGGCTGCACAAAGAAAGCAGTAGTAGTGATTTCGATTAGGAAAGGGACCCTTGGCTGGTTACACATGTACCAAAAAGATGGAGTAGTGAGATACTGTTACGCTCACCTGGCTCCCACAGGGGCGTAGGTCGGACCCGGACGGCTGCGGTCTCCACCAATGTGATGCGTAGTGCAGAGATGACTGACTGGACTGGCCCTCCGAATCTTGTCTGCTTGACCCATAGAAGTATTCTCCTGCAAGTGGAGAGATGGATTTAGCCACCTGTGGATTCAAGTGATGGCACCCCCCACAGTCCTCCCCACTTATCACTCCGAAGTTCCCTTTCAGCAATCTCACCTTATACTCTTGAAAGATGAGCTCTCCATCCTGCATGGATTGCAGGGGCGCGTTGATGCCAGTTATTGACGCTGTCCGGTAAATGTTGCACGTGTTTAACGTTCTCTCTTTGCAGGTGCGGCACATGAAGATGTGGAGAGTTATAGAATAATGCCTCCGGTGGTAAATCAGGTAAGTCTATGGTGATGAGAGTTATATTTGTTGGTTTTCTCGGCTCACCTTGTTGTTTTCTTTTGTCCCCCAGGTGCCGGAGTTCGGCGAAGAAATGAGGGAGGCAGCGCCGAATCGGAAGATGCTGCGAGGACTGGTGAGTATGGCGCGGCGCTGCAGCTGGAGATGCGACGCGTACTGAAATGATGTTCTTTCCAGGTCCGGAGGCGAGATGGATCCGGAATCAGGTGAGGAATTCAAAAATAGTTTTTCTAACCTTATCCTTTTCTTTCCTCTTTGTTTTAGGAGCTCCAGATTCGAGGCGGGCGTGGCAGAAGACTGGATGCTGACTGCAGGCACGGTGACCGTTACGCTGCTGGATGCAGAATAACGCGAAGCGTGTGCTGCTGTTCGGGCGTGGTTTAAATAGCCTCCAAAGTAGTTCCAGGTAAGAAGTTCCCCAGAACCACGCCCGAGTAAAAAATAGTCCCTGTAATAAAATGGTTCCATCCAGGCCTCACGTTGGCTTGGACTCACTTGCAGCATGGTCTGCATCAGGTAAGTAAAATCTATGAGCCTGGCACTTATGGCGCCAGGACTGATTTCTATGATGAGCCTGGCGCCTAAGGCGCCAGGACTGAACCCAAACGGCCCCCAGCCGGGGCTGTTGGGGTTTTAATAAGTATCTGGATGCCTGCTCCCGGAGCTGATGGGCTTGGTCCTGAAGCCCGGGGGTAGGCATCATGACAGATACCTATGCGCAAAGGGAATACTGGGAAATCGCAGAGTAACGATGGGCTCAACCTATGCTTTAGACTGCAACCAGGAACACTTCCTTAGATCCTTACCAAGTGATTTCTCGAACTGTGCGGAAGGAGACTTATTCTTGGGCAGAAACCATAATACAGTAATGGACAAAACTATAGACCATTCTAAATGAGTAGTCTCCAAATCGACACAAGCCTCAGACAAATGGAAAGTAACTTGAACGAACTAGGCTTAGTAGACATGTGGCGAGCGAGACACCTTGACGAAAGGGACTATTTGTTTGATTCATACATGTACGGCATATAAACCAGGATTGATTGTCTGCTGGCCTCCCACAGCCTAAGTAGTTATATAGAGCAGGTATTGGTAGGTGACGTAACGATCTCAGACCACAGATCGGTGGAACTGATTAATGAAACCCTGGTAATCCTGGAGAGCGGAATCATACCCTGCTGTTGGCAGTTTGTAGGTATCCTGTTGTAGCCAAAGACAATAGTAACCTGTGTAACTGAATAATTTCAACACAACCCATAAACTCGCATGTCTCCAAATATTACGGGGGCTGCATTCAATGCAGTCATCCGGGGTGGACCTGTTGGCCACAGCGAAAGCGCCTCAAAATCTGCACTCAAGGAGCGCAAGAGGCTACCAAGAACTAAAGAACCTTAAGGATGAATACCAAAAACAGGCTCCAGGAAAGTATGAAGAAAACATTCACTAGTCCTGTCCATGAATATAGCAGAAAGGGCCCTGGTAGGCATGCAACATAAATGTTATTTGGCCAGCCTCACCAAATACCTTACAGAGGAAGGAAATCGCAGATACATACATGCCAAAAAGATGAAAAAGGGCAGAGATTTTTCCATGATGAAAAGCCTTCAAACTTTCTAGAATCTAGTTTACAAGAGGTTTTCCTTTCGACTTCTTTCACCCTTGGAAGAACTACTAAACTAGTAAACTCTCTTCTCCAAATGGGGGAAATTCACTGACGCAATATAACAAGCCACAATATGTCTCATCCGCTAACCGTTGAAATACTCTCAATGCTGCGACTCCTACGGCCAATAACCCTATTGAAACTGGACTACAAAATGTGCCCAAAATTGTTAATCACAAGACTGGAGGGAATTATGCCTAGGTTGACCCAGCCAGACCAGTCGCCTTTATTAAAGGCAGGCAGACATTTGATAATGAAAGGAGATTGATCATCTAATAGACGAAGTACGCTGGACCTCCTAACACGTCATGCTGAAAAAGCATTTGACACGATTGACTGGGGATTCCTGGAGAAGACCTTGGAGGGATTGGGATTTGGAGTTAATTTTAAAAAATCGATCAGATCACTCCAAGTTGATCCAAATTAAAAAAATGTGAGTATAATGGAAGACTATTGGCTCAGATTAGGGGTGTTGCATCTCACACTGTTATTCACTATCACAATGAAACTGCTCACACACAGGATTAGAGCCAAACATTTGATTAAAGGAATTCCATTTGATAAGGTGCAGCACAAGCTGCCTATGTTCGGGGACAATGCACTACTTTCTTTGTCTGAAAAATCATGTATGCAATTTACAAGGGACTACCAATATTTGTGTCCGTCTCTCAACTACTCATCCAAATCCGAATGAATCCCCTTGTACTTTTCCTCAGTAGCGAAACAAAACCTGACGAGCTCAGTCGCCTTTAGATGGGTACACAAACATAAAAGCTATGTAGGAGTTAATTTACCCACATCTACTTAACACTATTAGGGATGGCATGCAGATGGAACAGTCTCACAGTTGGGTTGGATGAACTCAATAAAAATGAGTAGTGCCTAAAATCCTGTTCCTCTTCCAAGTAATGATCCCCGGGAACGTCCTCGAGACTATACAAAAAGACACAATAAAATGTATGTGGAAAGGGACGTTCTGGATGAAACTGTAGGTGTAGTTATAGTTAAACTATGGAGAAACTTATGAAAAAAAATAGACCCTTTTTGCTTTACATTAACCCTGTCACCAAGCTAGAATATGACATATGGAATGAAACTGGTGTTGACTATCTTCCCTTCCCTATTTTCACGGAAATGCTGATGTTTCACCTGCTATGGCTAAAGGATCTTTCATCTTTTGGAGACTGGGCAGGGGCTCGTGCATTAGTGACATGCTTTAAGTGGGCCAAATACAATCCTCCCAAGAATGTAAAATGGAGTTTAATCTAATTGAAGGGGACAAGTTGCAATACGTACATCTGCACCACTTCAGGTGATATAGGTGGTGACATGAAAATGACTTCCCTTTTCAAAAATGCATGGCTAACGCAATTTCACTAAAGGGGATGATCTCCAATATACATATACAATTCTAACCTCGTTCAGCCCTAATTTGGAATTTCATGAAGAATTGGTAGAAAAACCTCAAACTATCGATATACCAATAGGAAAGATCTGCAAAGGGGTCTCACATTCATAGTCCTGCTGACAATTTTGAGAAACTAACTATAAATCGCTACACAGAAGCTACATTACCTGCCACAGAAAAGCTAAGTTTACTAGGGGTGGCAGGAGGTCTGAACAGCTAGGTATTGGAGGCATTGCTAGGGCGGGGCTGAGGGTCCTATAGCCCCAGGTCTTTTGGTTGTAGCCTCGGATAGAAGCTCAGGGGCTACAAACAAAAGGCTAGCTAGCCGCGAGTTCCGACATTAGCTCGGCCCCGGATCTTTTCCAGACCTAGCAACACTCCTGACATACTTATATGGTGGCAATGTCCTCGAATACATGTACATTGGGACAAAGACATCAACGCCATTACAAACCTCGTTTGCTTCCACTATTCCTACCACCACCGAGAGACAAAAGAAGTGCGAGGAATGTCTGGAGAATTATTTTGGCACTGTCACTGGTGACCAAGTTGACTATTTGGGCACAATGGACTAAACCCGACGCCCCAACCCCTATATAAACATGTGGCATAAAGAGTGGTTTATATTCTCGATGGAACAATTATCAGCAGATTTAGGCAAGACCTTTAGCGGATATCAGGAGAAATGACGCATGTTGTTAAAATAAATACAGATATGCATTTTGCCCTACATGTCTCAGAGCCTTGAGTATTTTCTGCTTTGACATATAAGTAGGCTAGATGATAACTTTAAAAATTGTTGGGGCTACTCTTATATACAGATAGTGAGATAAACATGAATCGGGTGAGTCGTCTGTATCCTAAAATTGTTTCTTCTATGGAAACCATTGATGTTAATATGTGTTTTACTATAGGGAATTTATCAGCGGACTCGGTGGAGAAACAGATCTTATGGGACTGTCCTATTGTTTGGAGTTATGTTATTATGGTACTTTACACAACACTCCAACTGTTCTGGATTAAGTTTGAGGGGTTGCAATACAGTACGTTTGGATCTGTTGAGCTGCATGCACGCACTTGATCAGTGCCAACTATTAACGCTGCAAGATTCATCCTATAAGCTCGCAGTGCAAACAGGTTTTCTCAATTTCAGCTCGACCTGCTAACCAAATAAATTAAAAGCCCTTCCGGGGACCACCAGGGGTCAACCGGGCAATGGAAGCCTGATTCTGTTCTCCACACCTCGCGCATCTAAAGACTCTAGGAACAAGTTGGTTCTCACATCAGCCCCCCGAAAAGATGCCTGTGGTGTGGTTGGAATGCCTGAGGCATTAGACTTCAAGGTCTAAGAGTTTGTCATTACAACGGATTGAAAAACGAGGGCCTGCCAGACGCCCACTCAACAGTATTGAGTGGCCGTTTTATTGCTGAGAGTAGCGTTGGAGGTAGTGAGATATGTGACTTGGACAGCTGGTACAGCAACGCAATGAGCACTGTTATGGAGGGGAGGCCTGCCAAGACCTGAGACACCTGCTGTGATCAGAGGTATACTTGTCGCGAGACAACTGAGTGGCTTGAGTCTCAGGGTGGCTTTCCAGAACCTTGTAAGCGAGCAGGATGCAAGGATAGCTAAGCTCCACAGGGGAGAGTACACCTCAGATGTCATGGCCACCCAGTCAGGGGCACAGTTGCCCATCCGCCCCTGTGTTGGAGCGTTGAGCCCATCTAACCTCCAGGCCCATTCTGCAGGTGCATCTGGCATTAGGTGTGGCAGGGCGTGCCCAGCCAGACTGCTTGAGGGTGTGGCTAAACATTCCAGGGCTATATAAGCCCCACCCTCACACTGATCCGTGCTTCGCGTTACTTTGCCGCAGCAACGTAACTATCACTGCGATCCTGTCTACAGCAACACTCACTCCACGGACTCGCAGCCGACTTTGCCTGCAGCAGCGGAGAAACCAGGAACCTCGCAGACACTTACCTTTTGGATTCAACGCCTCATTGCGACCACTGTAAAGAGAAGAAAGAAGAAAGGTTAGCATCTCGAAGGCATGCGCTGCTGCCCATTCACTCACGTGCACACTTATAACTTCACATACCTGCTCCTCGCTCCATTCTGCATCCCGCAGCTCCATCCTGCACACCGCGGCTTCACTTCTGCATATATCGCGGCTCCGCCTCTGCTTACTGCTGCCTGCTCATGCATGCCTTACTGCGAATTCAGAGTCACATCAGCACCTGGGGAAAGAAAGGAACAACGTTACACAGACAATAAATATCAGAACGAACAACACAGAATAAGACAAACCATACGGATCACATACAGAACGAACAACAAGGAGGAAGATGAGGAGGGCATCGAAGGGACAGTTTAACGAACTGCGGAAAGGGGAAAGAGTAGCAACTGACAGGACTACGCCACAGCAGGCCTGGGTTAGTCCTCACCAGGGATCAGTGAAGTAACTGGCCCAAAGAAGAACTGTGCCCCTGCAAGAACAGCAGGACGGAGAGCCCATCATTTCTAGATACCAGATGAGCCACCCGGCATAGCCACACACGAGGGGTACGAATTGGAAGGGGACACGAGGGGGTGTAACACAACCCCAGGGCTGCCCTCAACTCATCACCATCCCCCTGCCTGCATAGGAGTAGCCCCCAGGGACCCTGTCCTGAGCTATCCCGACCAGTGGACTAGGGAAAGATTGTCCACCACCCGAAGATGACCAACAGCATCAGACGCCCCCGCAGAGACCAGGTGAGCATAACAGAACGCGAAGCCTCCTACAAACCTCTGCCTGGGCGTTCTGGAACCTCCGACACGGATCAGTTAGCCCAGTTGCTGGGGGAGTTACGGGCCGAGGTGCACGCTGCCCGACAGGAAACCAATGCTCCGAGGAGAGAGCTGATCGTGAACAGGGAGCACACCGATCTGGCGAGACAAGTACTCCAGGCCCATGCCAGCCAGGCCCTGCTACGTGGAACGGATCCACCCGCTACGGCCTCACAACCTACGCCAGTACAGGTGGTCCTGCCAGGGGCAGTCCCACTAGCACCACCCACCCAAGCGCTACACAGGTGATCCCAACAAATATGCCATATTCATGAACCAATGCTGCTTGTACTTCCTGTGCAGACATGGGGCATTCCCCAACAACTAGTCCAGGGTGGTAGTGCTGCTGATTGTATTTATTGATTTATAAAGCACCTTACACCAAAGCGCTGTACAATGGAACAACAAAACAATATAATGGTTGAAGCAATTACAATATGAATCAATCAACAAAACAGTGAGAAGAGCAATTAACTGAAGGGGATAGGGAGTGAAGGGGAGTGGGACTGGATAGGGGGGGGGAGTGGTGGAGAAGAGTAGGAGGAGGGAAGGGGAAGGCTGAGAGAGGGGGGGAGGAGGAGGGGAGATAGTAAGGGGGAAGAATAAGGAGGGGGAAGAATAAGGAGGGGGAAGCAGAAGGGGGAAGGGGTTTCAAGGAGGAGAATGGAGGAGGAGAGATTTAAGGGAAGTGCGGAATGAGGTGAAGGTGGGGGTAGAACGGTATATACCGTTGGTGAATCGGGACGACCCACTGCTTCGGGACTTCGGGGGATTTCAGCGTGAACTGGAGAAGTTATTTGCTTGTCACACCCGAGGGCAGGGCCCTAGACAACAAACTGTTATCCCTCCGGCAGGGCACCCAGGACCTCCTAACATACATAGCCACCTTCAACAGATTGGTGGCTGAGACCAATTGGCCCGAGGGGAAAAGGATAACACTGTTTTACCAGGGTCTGCGAGGAGAGTTAAAGGACGTGTTGGCCCAGGTAGTGAACCCACCAGAAGGATGTGCAGAGTACATCGATTTGGCCATGCAGTTAGATCACAGACTGCAAGATGGGAAGATTGAGGAGCATGGTCCGAAGGGCGACCAATCTTCGTCCGGCCCCAGGAGGCGCCAACCAAACAGCCTGACCACCCGGAACCCATGCAGATAAGGGGCTTGCAAAGTCCTCTCACCAAGGCGGAGAGGGAGAAGAGAAGACAGCAGCAACTCTGCTTGTATTGTGGCAAGGCAGGCCATTTCCTCAGCGAATGTCCGCTGAAACCGCCTAGGAAGACTTTAGGAGCCACAGACTGGGTACAAACAGGACATGAGTCGGAAAATTCTAACACCCGGCAAGCGTAGGGGTCCACTTGTCGAGCCATGGGAAGGAACCACTACAGACCTCACACCTGGTCATTCAGGTGATCATGATCAAGCACAAACAACCGTCTAAGCTGCATACGCTAGAGGCGTCCATAGACAGTGGAGCTGTTGGCAACTATATCGATCAAGACCTGGCAAGCAGGATAGGCCTTCCCCCTCCGTCAGAAGCTGGCATCGGAAAACGTCACAGCAGTGGATGACTCACAGCTATCCTCAGGCCCGGTAACGCATTACACCGAAAAAGATCTTGGGGATGCCCTGGCTGAAGGCCGACAATCCCCGAATTAACTGGCGTACTAGAGTTCTGCCCTTCTCCAAGGACTGCGCTGACACCTGCTACAGTGTGGGATCTCTCTGGAGGACAGGGGAGAACAACACTGAAGGAAGGGACAATGTTGGGCCTAACAGGCTTGCTGCCGCCGGAATACATGGACTACCTGGAGTCGACCTACACAAGGTCTAGTTTTCATTCCTACCGAGAATTTAAATTAGTAATCACACACAATCGGTCTCTAGAGGAATAATTCTGCATAACATATTTTATATGTATGTTCATTAGATCAATCACAATATAGCAGTAAAATGTTCCGTATCTCAGTGGGCCTTTCACAACATCAGAAAGTGTACCACTTATCAACAGCCTGAAGCCAGAAGGGGAAGAGTTAAGATCACTCTTTACCTACTGGTTCACTCACAATTTCAACAATTTAAAAACAGTCCCAATTGTTTGAATGAGAACTACAAAAAAGGGCATTTTACATTAGATAATGCCAGATACTTAGATTTTTATAGGGCTATGTCGGCACGACACTGTATGTAAATTTAATGGCCAATGTGATGCCAGCCACTAGAAAAATCTAACCACTTGTACTGGTGCTCGCAAGAACTCAACCTCAGCAAAAGAGTCACCAGAAAGCAAGATAAAATCTGGCGCCTCTCCAGGACTGCATCCGACGTGGCGCTCCTCAAGGAACTCGGAGCAACCCGCTGACAACTTATCAACACAGCCAAGGCCTCCTACTATCAGAATACCATAGCAGAAGCTGAAAACAAAAACAGAGCCTTCTTCAAAGCGGTCAAGCACTGCAACAACTTGCAACCCAACCCTGCCATAACAAACTCTATCAAGAAATCCACTGCCATCAACACCACCTTCATTGACAAAATCAGTAAGATTCGTCAGCACATAGATGTCAGCGCTGCATCCACAGACCCACCTCATGTCCATCCTCGTGAAATCTCCACACCCTGGCCAATATTCAAGATACTCTCGACAGAGAACCTGGTAGTAAACTTGGCCGCCCTCAAAGCCACGTCATATACAGATGACATCCTCCCAGCATCCATCCTCAAGACTCTCCTTGCAGAAGCTCTCCTGCCCTACATGGAGATAATCAACAGTTCCCTAACTCAAGGTACCTTTCCATCAACCCTAAAAGCAGGACAAATACTCCCCCTACCAAAGAATCCCACTCTGAATCCTGACAACCTAAATAACTATCGCCCCATCACCCATCTTCCTTTCCTACGTAAGATCATCAAGAAAGCGGTAGCCGCACAACTGCAGCAACACATCGACACCAACAATCTCCTCCAAACCTATCAATCCGGATTCAGACTCGGATGCAGCACAGAGACATCAACCGTACAAGTGGTGGTCGACGCCCTCAACATTCTTGACGACGGCCACCCATGCCTCCTGGTTCTACTTGACCTCTCGCCCGCTTTCAACAAAGTAGCCCACCATGCGCTTACGAACACCCTACATCGGCGTATGGGGATCAGCAACCTTGTCCTACGCTGGTTCAAGTCCTACCTTGCCAACCACAATCGGTTTGTTCAGATGGACTCCTTTCCCCAGTGACCTTCAATCTATACATGGAGCCGCTGGGAGCTCTCCTAGCCAAACACAGCATCCACATCCACCAATATGCTGACAATAACCCACTATACCTCAAGATCGACTCCATCAAGGACATTCATAGGCTCAAAACCTGCCTCTCGCTGATCCAGTCTTGGATGTAGAGTGCATACTTGAAGCTCATCCCCGCCAAGACCGAATTCCTACTCCTCACCAACAACACCGAACACTCGGACATACAGACCTCGCTATCAACCATGAACTCTGAGGGCTTTACACCTGAGCTCACTTCCTGCGCAATGTCCATGAGGTTCCTCATCGACAAACCCCTCTCCTTCAAGACAAACATAGCTAAGAAAACTCAGACATCTTGGTATCAGCTCTCCTGCGAAAAGTCAAGCCCGTTCTCCCTCCGGATAAATTTAGATCCACACTTCATTCACTGGTCCTATCCCACCTGCAGGCCTTTAAAAACTCCTGTCATCCTCCCTTGTACCCCTGGGAAGTGTCCCACACGTGGCTGCACGCCTCAAGGGTCTACACAGATATGACACATCACCCTGGCCCTCATCGACCTTCACTGGTTGCCATTGCGAGCACAAATCACTTTCAAGTCTTGCTGCATCATCTATAAGGTAGTCGACCTCAAGTCACCCAGCTACCTCGCTGAGAAACTCTGCATCTCCGGCGGATAGCGCACTACCATAAGCCAGGTACACGTGCAGACAGCAAATCCGCCGTTTCAAAAACAATAGGGCCAGAAAACGCGCCTTCTCTGCTTACCCCTCCAGCTTATGGAACCTCCTCCCTGTCGGCATCAGACCCGCCCCTACAGTTAAGAAAAGAACTCAAGACCCATCTCTTCAAGGAGTCTTTGCTCTTTAACATCTAGGCCATCACGTCGCACCTCACGCCACCTCAATCGCTAGGCACCACCCGCCCTTCTCCTCCCTGCCACCCATTACAGCTGTATCCCTCCTTTCTCCTCCTCTGTATCCTACCCCCCCTTTATATCTGTTCTGAAAAGTGCTCCGTTATGCATCTGTAATGTTGTAAAGCCTCTGTTATGTATCAGTATTGGTGTATTCCTCTGGAAAGCGCTCTGTTGCTTCTCAATGCTATGTCCGTGATCAATAAATACCATAATAATAAAAGGGAAGGGTACACTAAGGGAGGGACCGCACCTACAGAACACCAAGGCTGGCACGTGTTAGGAATGGATACATAGTCGGAAACAAATTTAGGGAGCGGAAGGGAAAGTTGGACAGGATGGAGGACAAGTTAGAAGCAGTGGAAAGGTACCAACTCACAACCGATATCTTTGAGCTTAAATATGATACAAGGCTGGCTGAACTGGAAAAAAAGAAAACTGGAACAGGGAATTGGAGAGAGGGGAGTGGTTGAGGTTGAGAATCGAAAACAAATCTGTTGATTTTGTGAACAGTTAAGGTTCCCCCGAATGTATGGGGATATGATCTGGTTGGTAATATTTGGTTTGGCGGTTCAGGAGGACAAGAAATATGAAGATGGTAAATGAGGATATGGAGGAGTCTGGGAAATATGCAAATACTTGATGTGTCATCTGTACATGGATAATCCTGAGCATTATTTTAGTTTGAGCATGTACTGTAGGATAGCTGAGACAGCGCTTTGAGAGTTCTCGGGGTTATTGGGTGAAGGCAACCCAGGCCTCCATCTTGGAAACAGCTAGCTTGGACTGAACAAGACTATGGGATCTTATTCATGGCCGGAAATATGTCGGGTGGCGGTGGCCCAATTCCCATCGCCTGAGGTAGTGGATGCCAGATATCCTCAAACCAGAGCGACAGACCCAGAAGGGAACGATCATATGGGAAGGAGGATCCAGATGGTAACCAAGGATTGACTACCATAAGGAACAATCAGGAGTATTTTGATTATACCGGGGGAGGGGGTGGGATAGGTCAAAAGGATATGGGGCCAAATGGATGGGGCCAGACCATCAAGGGATATTGGGGGAAGGCGGGTTGGGTTAGATTGGGTGGCAGGCTAATTGGGTCCTGTCCGTTTATTCGGTTTGCAAACTTGGTTTGAATAAATATTCTTGCATTGTCCATTCTCTACTCGACTATTGAGTCTTTTATTTGATCTGCGTAGATACCTTCATGTTTCAGAATCCGAAGGAGACCCCCCCAAAAGAGTGGAGGTGATGGTCCAGGAGATTGCGAACAACCAGTTACAAGAAGAAGGTGTAATCAAAGTGAGAATAGACGTAGCACCCAGGGGGGAAAGACAATGGGAAGTGACAAGATCCATAATAGCTTTCTCCCACTACTATGAAGATCAGGCAAGGGTCCTCACCAAATCCAGATCGCTTAAGGGCAAAGGGTACGTATACGGCAAGGTCTATCTGACTGAACGTTCTCTTTAAGGAGGGTGTGCAAAACTCTTACAAGTTGGTTGAATGACCGAGGCCTCAGGTTCAGGTGGGGCTACCATTTTGCACTCATTTTGTCACACATCCTAAAAGAGAATTAAGAGTTGGAAGAGGTTACTAGATTGCTGGTGGGTCCCATTGCACCAGAAAGCAGATGGCGGCAGAAAGACAGAGACATCCTAAGGTACAGGATACAAGATAGAACCAGACGAAACTCCTGTCTCACGCAAATGTTGCTGCCTGAACACACCTCCGAAGCTGTTGAACAATTGGAATAGTGGACATGGGTGAATGGAGTGTGAAGTGGGGTAGTGGACTCCCTGCGGGGAAAGAAACACTTGAAGGGGAGATTAAAGGTTTCTTAGGCAAGTGGAAATAAATGGCTACAGATTGCAAATTAAAAACCTATTCATTAATGTTTATTGTGCGGGGAGGGGCTAGTGTTGGGTGTTAGGGGGAGAACTGGTAGGGGATTGGAGTGTTGTAGGGTTCGCCCAGCTCAGACACCTGCAAAGACAAGGCAAGGGTTGAGGTCTCTGGGAAGGGTTTACAAGCCTAATCTGTTGCTGTGCTTGAAATGACCAGTGGGCTGGAATGTGCACTGAGGTTAGCATTGCGGGTTGGGGGCTATAGGTCGGGCAGTGGCTCGGGATATAAGTATTCACCAGAAAATTGAGTATTGGACCACTTAAAAGGAAAAAGACGCTGGAGGGAGGCAGATGAGATTAATAGATGTAATCAATTTAGAGGACTACGAAGAGATTGTCAACAGGTGGCTTATAGTGACATTTAATTTAAATTGTCTTAACTGTCCCTGCAAAATATCACTTGTAGACCCTGAATTTTAAAAAAAGGGAGCTATACATTCTAATCGAATAAGAGACCTATTACCGGGAAGTGCAAGAAAGAAATATTAAAGAGGGAAGGATTGGTCCCTCTTTCTAGGCCTTACAGGAGGATAAAAAGGAAGAGTAGGAATCTTATTCAGTAAGTGTTCACAAATAGGAACATGTGTGCTTAGTAGGTCAGTGGATGGGGGACTCCTGATATGGTACAGACTCCTGCATGTTTGGAGGTCACTGGCAACCAGTACAGCCCAAAACCGGTACAGCGAGATTCTGGAGGATGCCACTGACACAACTTATGAGTGGGGCTACTAGCTTCTTAATACTCAGAGTACTTTAATTGTACTATAGATCTACACCGGGACAAACAACCTATTAAGGGGGATATGCCAGACAGAGGGACTGACCACAAATGTGCTTTTTTAGAGCTACTTACAGGATGAGGACTTGTAGATACTTGGAAAGAGAAGCATCCAACGAAAAGGAAATATTTTCCCCCCACACAGTAGTTACTCACATATTGATTACATTTTCATAGAGGGGTTAAACCATGGGATGGTAGAACTAGCTGACATTTTGCCGGTGACCTGGACAGACCACGATTTAGTCCTGATGTCCCTACGCCTGCCCGCACCTTGGAGCGTATGGGGACGGGGGCAGGTAGCAGTGCAATTAACTCATGTTGAGAGAACCAATTTTTTAAGAATTCCTAGAGGAAGAAGTAGAAGCTTTTTTTGAAATTAATCAGACTGAGAGGCTGTGGATAGGGATGGTATGGATTGCTACGAGGTTTGTCATTAGAGGCTTCTTAATTAATCAAGGTGCCAAGAGTGGATGCTGCATGAAAGGATACTCCAAGCCCTGCACTCTAAGGTGGTCAAAGTTGGTTCTTCGGTGGATCTAAAGTCCTCCATTGAGTAAGTTGTGGCAGACTGGAGTGATCTACAAAATGAAGCAATGCATAAGAAGTTACTCTTTAAGACAAATGTTTTAAGATAAAGGGGATTAAGTAGACTCAATATTCACTAAGAGGTTAAAACAACAAAGAGAAACTGCCAATGGGACAAAGGGCTCTGTCCCAGAGGAGGTGACTAGAACCTTTGTTGAACTCTAGGAGGACCTAGATAAGGAAGAAAATCACTTGTAGCCCATGAATTTGCAGAAAGACAGTTACATTCTATTCGTACAAGAGACACATTAACGGAAAAGGGCAAGAAATAAATATTAAGGGGGAAGGAGTGGTCCCTAATTTTCGGCCTTGCCTTCCGACCTGCCAGTACCCCAAGCTTGCTAATTACTTTGCTGTCTCGCCACACTGTGGTACGGCACCCATAATGAATTCACTCTTTCTACTTCTCCTCAAAGCCTCTCCCCACTTGTCTTCCAATCACTTTTCAACTTCCTCCTTTCCTATACCTATCGTATACCTTGCATCTTGCAACTGCCACTTGCACCTACTCTCTTGATCACCTCACAAATCTCCAATGCCTCATCCTCTCCTACCTATTTTGAATTCACCATCTCTACTATTGCCTCACATCACTCTGTTCACATCAACTCCATCTATCGCCCTCTTGGTCCCACTGGGCCATTCTTTGATGAACATGCGCAACTCCCTGATTCTCTTTTCACTGAACATCACCTCATTCTCTAAGAAGACTTTAATGTTTCTTCTTCAACCACTTCTCAGAAATCTGAACTTCAGCCTTGTCTTAGTGACAATGCTCTCCACTCTATCCATAAGCTTCCAACCCACACTGGGGACAACTCTTTGGATCTCTTATTCATCTGCTCACCTGTCTCTCAGGCACTAATACTACTGTCCCACCATCCCTATCTGATCACTCAATTTTTTTTCCACCACCATCTGCTGTCCACTGTCCTACCTCTTCTCACCACTTGCCTCATATATTACTAAAAGGACATTTAAATTCTACCATTCCTCCCTTTCTCTCTGACCTACAGTTAACACTCCCCACCTTCACACCTGATACCTCTTCCATTATCACTGCCTTCACCAGCTTCTTATCCCCACTATATGACTCATTCTCCTCCCACTACTAACTTTCACCTCTAAGTCGTCAGCCATGGTTCACCCCATTCGTACGCTGTCTCTGCACAGTCATGCATCAACTAATGTGGAAATGGATGCTGTAAATGTGCAGAAGGAGGACACTGACATACATGTGGCATAGTGATTGCTATAGCCGTTTATTTAAAAATGTCTCCTTTACCTCTGATAGATGTTTCCCGCACCTCCTCAATTTCCTTTCTTCTCCTGCTGTCCCCTCACCCCTCTACGGCTTCCTCGCCTCCCCCTGCTGTCTCCGCCTTGGCTACCTTGCCCTCCCCTCCCCTCCTTCCTCTTCTGCCCCCCGCGGGCCTCTTCTACACCTCAGCAGGGCGTACCTCTGGTTTGTACCCCTCCCCGGAAGTCTTTCAAGGACGGCAACCTTCTCCATATTGCCACTCTAAACTCTTCCTCAGCTGTCAAACACTCCTCTGATATCTGCCGCCTCCTCGAAGAACTTGACCTCAATGTCCTCGGTCTCACTGAGACATGGATCCTCTTGGTGCCCATGTCCAATCGTTCCGGAGGGGGTATAGCCCTGATCTTCCCTGAGTGGATTCCTGCTTCTGTCATTCCTATGCAGGCCTACTCCTCTATCAAATGCCTCATCTGCATGCTCTCTCTCTCGTAGCCATTCCCTTACTGTGGCTACCATCTATCGGCCACCTGGTCAGAGCTCCTCCTTCCCCTCTGGGTGGGCGGACCGCTCCCCTTCCCTCCTGGTGTCAACCAATCAACTGCTACTTCTTCGAGACTTTAACATCCACTTGGTTGCTTCATGTCCTTCCTCTGGACTCTTTCACAACCTCTGCAACTCTCTCTCTCTCTCTATCCTCCCCTCTGGCCGGACTCACTCTACAGGGCACACTCTGGATGTTGTGCTCTCTACAGGCCTTCCCCTTTCTATCTCTTTCACCACTCCTCTATCCTGGAGTGATCACTTTCTCCTTTCCTCCCAGCTCACACTCTCCACCTCTCAGGCCAAGCCAACTCCAGCACTGCCACCTACCTTCTCGGTCATCCGACCCATGAAGCGTGTCTCAGTTGAGGCTTTCACCAACACTTTCTCACCTCCCCACCCCCTTCGGCTGACTCACACCCTGACACAGCCCTTTCTATGCTCCACTCTGCTATATCTGATACTCTTGATGCTCTTGCCCCTGTCATGAGGATCCGCTTGAAGCCCAAAGCCATGTGCAATTCCTGGTACGACTCGGACCTCGTCACCCTTAAACTGAAGAGCAGGGTGGCTGAGGGGAAATGGCGTGCTTCTTGTACATCCTCTGACCAACTGGCCTGCCACCTGCTCCAAAGGCAATACCGGCTCTCTGTCCACACCAATAAGAGAGCCCTAATCCAAGCCTGCGTCTCTGCGGCATCCAACAGCTCGGCCAAACTCTTTAAAATCTGCAAGGAGCAGGCCAATCCTGCTGCAGTCTCTACCTCGCCTGTCCCCTCCCAGCCCCTCTGCATGGCCCTGGCTTCTCATTTCATCTCTAAAACTCAGGAAATCCTGTTCTCTCACTCTCTTCCCCTCCTACTTCTACTCCCCTCTCTTCCTCTGGCCCTTCTGTGGCCACCTCTCCCCCCTCCTTCTCTGCCTTTCCCCTGTTCACCCCAGATGAGGTTTCTAGACGAGTCCAATCTATGAAAGTCTCGTCGAAACAGGTTCTGTCCTGTTCCTCTAAAACCACCTTGACACCCTGGCTTCTACTTTGGCTGACTTCTGCAACCACTCATTTGCCACTGGAGTCTTCCCTTCCCCCCTGAAGCACTCCCTTGTGCACCCTCTTCTTAAGAAACCCTCAGCCTACCCATCCTGCCCTGCTAACTATCGCCCAATCTCCATCACTCCTTTCCTGGGCAAACTCCTGGAAAAGCTGGCCATCTCCTACCTTAATCATCACACTAAATTGGTTGGTTGTTTCCATGACTATCATACTGGCTTCAGAGCTGCCAGAAGCACGGAAACTGCTCTCCCGAACATCCGTGAAGACCTGCTCTCCGTTCTTGACTCCAATAGACCCTGTGTTCTCATCTTACTTGATCTCCCTTCTGCCTTTGACACGGTCAACCATGCCATTCTGCTCAACCGTCTCTGTGATAACCTGGGTATCACCTATCAGGCCCTGGCTTGGCTGACGGCTTTCCTCTCAAAACGACCCTCCCAGGTCCAACTTGGGTCCTTCCTCTCCTCTATCTCTATCTCTACCTGTGGTCTTCCCCAGGGGTCTAACCTCTCTCCCTGGCTGTTCAACCAATACCTGGCACTCTTGCCCACCGCATTGCCGCTCTCTGCTCCAACTTTCAGTGCTATGCAGACGACACTCAGCTCATTTTCAGGCTCACTTCCGCCACCTCTTCTCCTTCTCTCATCTCTGACTGTCCACTATCCAGGTGTGGTGTGCTGCCAACGATCTCTGCCTTAATGCCAGTAAGACTGAGATTCTCCTCATAGGCACACCTGCTCCATCCTTTCCTGTCGCTCTCTGGCCGGCCTCTCTTGGCCCTCTTCCTTCTCCCACCTGTAAAACGAAAAACCTTGGGGTCATCTTCGACTACTCTCTCCTTCTCTCCTCACATCTCTGTCGTCTCTAAGAAGTCACACTACCAGCTGCACCTCCTCAGAGGTATTCTTCATTTCCTCTCCTTCCCCCAGAAGCTCAATGTCTCCAGAGCTCTGGTTCTCTCCAGGCTGGACTACTGTAACAGCCTCTTTCTAAATCTGCCTGCTTTACTTTCTGCCCTCTGCTGCTCATCCAGAACAGGACTGCAAGACTTGTTCTTGGCCTCAAGCCCAGGGATCGTATCGCTCCATGACTGAAATCTCTGCACTGGCTCCCGTTGGCTGTGAGGATTAAGTTAAAACCCTCTGCATCATCCACAAGGACCTCTGGTCCTCCAACTCTCTCTTCCTAAATAGCTTCCTTCTCAAGCTCTTCGCTCCTCTGCCTCCAACTCAGTCAGTGTCAGTCACTACTCCAAGTGACGAGTTGGTGGTAGACCTTTCTATGGCAGGGGCTTCCCTGTGGAACAGCCTCCTTTCCTCCCTGAAACCTGAGGAGAACCATCTCCGTTTACGTAAGCACCTCAAGACCTTCCTCTTTGCTTCTGCTTTCTCTCCTCCTCTCCCGTGCTGAACTCCTGACTGAAACTGCACTGGTCACCTGGCTACCCTCTGATCTCTTGTCCAGATCCCTTCCCCCGCCAGCTGCCCTACTGCACTGCCTCCCGGGCAACCCCGGCACTTGGGGGCTGTTTCTGTATCTCTACAGTGCCCACCAGCTCTTGACACTTAATGCCTGCACTTACCCCTGCACTTGCCACTACCTGGCCACACTTTTACCTACCGTTTTATTTATTTTTTACTGTTGATCCTATGTATTGCACTGCCTCCTACGCCTCCCCCCCGCACTTTCCCTTTCCCCCTACCCTGAACTTCTGCGATCTCAATGTCACCTGGCCTAGTAAGATTGTTGTCTCTCTTCCCCCTCCCTTGCCTCGTCGCACTTTGAAACACTTGGGTATAAGCGGGTTATAAATGCCATATCATATCATAAGATCAGAATAAAGATAAAACCTATCGGGATGTCGTTGCAATAAAAGAGTCCACCGTCCTATGTGAAACGTCCCTATTTCTGTCCCTTACACTGATAACTAAACTAAAGTTATCCCAGTGTTCTTGGTCCAGGAGAATGACTCCCTCCCCCTGGACTGGATGGCACAGTTCTGTTTGCAAGTCTCTCACCAGAGGGAATAACTCATTTCCCCTCGCTTCAATACTTCAAAGAAACATTGCATCAAAACATAATTTCTTCCCTCCAGTGGGTACTGTTCCCTTCCCCTGAATGCTGGTTTGATGCGTGTGATAAACTCATTTACCAGGAGAATGACTCCCTTCTCCTGATGTCTGATTCTCGGTGATTTCCCCTACAAAAGCAAGGTGGAATAACTCCCTTCCCCGTACTCTTTTCACTTGTTTTCATGATTTCACAATGCCTGGCAAATGACTCCCTTCCCCTGTGCTTACTTAGCTTTTGTTCTCACTCTTGGGTTTTACTTTCACAATTCACAATACCAAGGGGAATGACTCCCTTCTTCTGGTCATTCTTGGCTTTACTTTCACAGTTCACAATGTCGGGGGGATTGTATCTCTTCCCCTGACCTTTCTCATATATAAACTTGGTGTGCGCCCCAGACCCGGGTTTCTTTAGGACTTTGTCTGGGCAGACCTGGTTCACTCTCCTGCCAGGTACTGCCATGAAGAAGATGGCTATAGAGAATCTCCTCTTCAAGTTGCAGGTCCCCAACCCTGTTTTCTCCTCTGTATTTTGTTCCTGACATACCTTGTTCACTCTTCTGCCAGGTACTATCATATGGCCAATTGCTTGAGATATTCTCCTTGTGTATATTTGGGTTCCACACCCTGAGTTTGAGGTTTCTCTTTTCTCGATCTGGACATCCCATGTACCTTCTTGGACTCTGCCGGCTCTTCTGTCGGTCGTGTGCTTCTCCATCGTCTTGTTGGGCTTCTCGCATTTTTGTGCTGCTTCCACATTTTCTGCAGCGCTTCTCTCTGGGCGAGTTGCGATTCTTGTCACAACCGCATGGTCCAGTTACTGCTTCTACCCAGATGTCCGCTCTTCCAGGTCCTCGGTCTGCCAAGGCACGGCGGACCGGATAGAGAGACCTCGGCTCCTTCGGATGCATCCTGGTTAGCAGCAGCATGTTTCTTCCACTCTGGACGTCCTCCAGACTCGCAAATCCTACTGGGAGGGTCTGACAACCTGGTAAGTCAATCTTTGCTTTTTACAATGAATGGGCAACAACTAGCATGCCCATTCACGTTCTCCCGAGAACTCTTCATCTCTCTGCACGTCCTCCTTGTGTCAGTACGTACAAAGGAACCTCCTGTTAGGTCATCCCTACTCTTCCTCATCTCAGTAGGTGTGTATCCCTCGGTCTCAGACATACATGGAGGTGGGATATGGGGGATATGAGGATTTATGGGCCGTGGTTGTGCCATGGGAATACCGCGTTCTCCCTGATCCACAAAGGGGAGCGGGGGAGAGTCCCTCCGCATGAGAACCTCCCGCTGAGTACCACCTATAGGGGGCCTATCGGGTAGCAGCCTCGCCTCTCTGCTCTCATGAGAAGGGGCTCCCCCTCGGGGAGAAGTGACGACATCTCAGGATTCGTCACAAGGCGCACCCACTCGCATGAGGACCTGCAACTCTACCTCTCTGCCCTGAACTCTCTCTAGTCCTCTTTTAATAGATCGAACAGGGAATTCTACCTCCCCTCATCAACTTTTACGCCAACCATCCTCGCCAGTTAACTCAACTCTCACAGCTAATGACCTAGCTAATTATTTTGCTGCAATAATTTCCAAAATGAAACACTCCTGCCCTTCCTCACACACCCTCCTACTACATTCTACACTCCGCCTACTGTACCATCATCCTCTGCCTCTCACCCACTTTAGTCACACTAATACTGAAGAAGCCCTATCTTCATTGCTGAAGACTAATCCCCTCTTGTGCTCCTGAGTGGCCTATCACCTCGCTGAACTCTTCAATTTTCCTTTGACTCTGCTTGCTTTTCATCTATTTTCAAAACAGCCAGTCCTCTCCTAGAAAGCACAGGTTTGACCAGAACCTGCCGGCAAATGTTTACCCTGTGTCTCTCCTTCTGCACTACTCTAAAGTGCAGGAAGGGTGTTTTTTTACCGTCTTACTAATTTCCTAGACATCCGCAATCTTGGAGACCCCCTGCGAGCAGTTTTCCGCTTCTGACATTCCATGGAAACTGCAATGTCATTCAATGGAATGTCTCCAACTTCATCGCCTCTTCTAAGCACTGTAGCCTATCCTCTATCCTAATTCTTCTTGACCAGTCCACTGCTTTTGACACGGGAGATCAGAGTGATCAACTAAGTACAATCTCTCTTCTTGGGATTCGCAATCAAGCCCTTGCCTGGAGCCAGCTCTCTATCTCCTGGAACAACACCTCTCAACTCACTCCTCTAACTATTGGTGTTCCACTAGGCTCTTTCTTGGGTCCTCTGCTCTTTACACTCTACACTTCTGCTCCTCTGTTCTTGGGGCACTAATCTTCTCATTTGAATTCTAGTACCAACGGCTTGAAGATAATGCCCAAATCTTCTTTGTTCCTGAACTCTCCTCTGATCCCTCTATCAAAATGTAAAACTGTCTTCTCTCTGCCTTTAAATATCAGATGGTTTTGCACTGTGCTAACCTCTTCCAAAACAGAGGTGCTCTTCTTTATGGCAAAATACTCATCTCCTCCCCTGCCTTTTCAGTTGCCACCTGACACTTTACCTTACTCCTCTTCAGCTAGAAACCTCTGCGTCATCTATGATCCTTCTCACACCTTCTCTACTTTCATCTCCAAAACGGCAGTTCACCTCAACCTCCTAAATATTAGGAACATCAGGCACGTCCTTCCTTTCAACACTGCCAAGCATCTCTTAACCACTCTGTTTTTTTCTAAACTGGACTACTTTGCCAGCATCCTCTTTGGTCTATCCAACTATGCTTTATCGTCTTGACAAGATCATAAACTTCGATACCAGGACTCTCTTTGAACTCCCTCACTTCACACCTACTTTCTCTTACTGTCACCAGACCGCATCGCTGACTATTCAAAGCAGCGCCAGATGTAAATACAAATCTATCCACTTTAAGGGACCACCATATCTGTCCTCCTTTATCCAACTCTACAAGTCTACTTGTATTGTAATCTCTGCTTTGCCTCCTCACCATTGTGGCACTTCACGCTCTCTGTGCACCCTCTCTCTTACGCTCTTTATCTCTTCTTGCTTAACTTGCAAGGAATTCTCTTCCCCTAGACATTGGAGAAACAGTCCACGCTGATTTGTGCAAAGCCAAATTGAAAGCCTACCTCCTCGTCTCAGTTATCCTACCTGTCATCTGCCTTCACGCTAATATTTTTCCCTCGCCTCGAACCTACATCTGTCCCTCATTTTTCTACCTCCACGCTAACATGTCTTTCATCATGGTCTTATCCCTAACAGCTGGCCGTACCACCTAATTGCACTTAAAAATGTCGAATGTTGATTTTCCTTAATCTATGTAAGTCCTATGTATTGTCCTATGTATTGTCCCCCGTGACTGTTCCATTTACACCCCATTATAACCTGGTCAGAATATCACTCAGCTCACCCCATTGTAAGTAGCTTACTGCTTCCTGCCAAATCTGATATCTGTTGTATTTTCTTTTGCCTTTAAGAAGAGCATTGTTCTTCCCTAAATATAAAGACATTGAAGATGGGGGAAGAAGTGCATAGCATTAGGGTAACTGGACGTTCCAAAGTTAAGAATAGAGGCTCAAGAGGTCTTAGACGAATCAATAAATCTCTATCTATCTCTATCTAAATAGTTTTTGTATCGCGCAACACGCCTGTAGGCCTCAGGGCGCTCACAAGACACACAACAATGAACATACAGGTCATCGGGAGGAAAGACGCGCTAAACTGACCAAGGAATTAACCTAATCCTTTATAAATGAAAGAAAAATATTTAAACCATTAATGGGACGAAAACAGGAAAGGGGATTTTGGCTCCTAGGCTCAAAGTATTCACTGCAATAGTTGAGGCACACAACACCCCCTCCCCCCAACCGTTTTAGAGGCCTCTAGTTCAGTAATTCACAAGCAGGGGCCAAATAAAAGTAAGTGTACCTCAAATAGACCAGTCCTGTTACTTAATGTTGGTGCGAAAATCCGGACGCTAGTATTGGCAAGTTGAACCCATTTCTGCCATAAGGTAGACATCATCCGTATCACTATAAACTTAATGCATGTGGCAGGGTGACTTCTGGTTGTCATGCCACCCTTGCTGTTTGCACTAGTTATGGAACCCATGGCATCGCAAAGAAAGATGAATGATAGAGTGAAGGGCTTTACAGTCGGCGAGTGTGGAGGGAGAGAGTATAGGTTGGTG
Organism: Ambystoma mexicanum; assembly: GCF_040938575.1. Lineage (NCBI taxonomy): Eukaryota > Metazoa > Chordata > Amphibia > Caudata > Ambystomatidae > Ambystoma > Ambystoma mexicanum. The sequence continues at coordinate 1,244,799,017 of NC_090922.1, read as the reverse complement.
GTGTTTGTGTACTATGTATTTCTTTATATAACAGACCCAGATAACTCGATTCCAGCTGTTCTTTCAGATTTGTAAAACTGGAAAACTCTCGGGTTCTATAATTAATATTGACAAATCAGTCCTGATTCCCTAGGCCCCCAGGAGGAAAGCACAAGGCTGGTCATGGATGCAATCCTCTTTAAAATAACATGGGATAAGGTTAAATATTTGGGGGTATAGATTCACTCCTGATCCTAATCTGCCTACCACTGCGGGAGTAAGGGCTGCACCGTTTAGCGCACATAGCACACTTAATGCTGTTGGTATCAAGTATCTGCCTAACGATGGGGGAAGAGAAAGCTATTACCGAAAAGGAATAACTGGTTGAGAAAAGTGAATGACTTCTTTTAGATGGAGAGGCTATCGCAATGGGTTCATGAATCCAATAGGAACGTATGGGAGGAATGGTACCTTTTCTGGGTTAAAGAGCACTTAAACTGCTTGGGAGTGTTACAGATTACTGAAACTCAATAGAAATGTTGCAAGGAGAAAACAGTCCCACAGAGAAGATCGGAATTGCGAAAACACTCCTAGCATCCTTTTGGGGAGAACGAACAATGTGTTAACATAATATTGCTGGAAATTATTATGAAAGACTATAGATTCTATTTCTGGGGTGTGTGGCGAGCCAGAAATAGGAGTCGGACCACCGGACATAATTAAAAAAGTTTTTTTTTTTTCTTTCTAACCTGTCTATTCTGCCTCTGCTGCTACCATGAAGTTCCCTATCTAAAACCGAAAACCTAAAGTGCTCATCTGGACATTTAGTCAACAGTCTGTCCCCAGTCCGAAACCTAATTTAACTAACTGGACCCACTATTGTGTGCAAATTCTGAAACCTTAAGTAAATGCCTGTTAGGCTTAGGATCTTGAGGCTGACCGTGTGCTTGCTTAAAGGTTCTTGAAAAAAGAATTCCTTGAAAAGAAACGGTTCTCTGTATTTGGCCTTTGCCAACAGTCTCTTGCACAAGTCACTCAGTTTTGATGTAGTTAATGAAAACACGATTAGTTACTTAATCCTTTTCACATTAGCTGGTTTTCCTTTTCAGTCCTTCACAAACGTAGAAACTTTGCTGAATCAGATAAAAGGTCATTTTCCTCATCTCCTTTCAAATACTTTGGTCTTATCTTGATAGCCCCTTTTCTTGGCCCACTACGCCTCTTCTCAGGGTTGTAGACAGTAAATCTGTTATGTTCACCTATCTCTCATGGACTTCCCGGCCCACCTTGTTTTTAAGTATACCGCTTGGTTGCTTTAGACCTTCACTGGGCCCTCTAGCCCCTTGGTTTACTTCCTGCTTGGATGTTTCCTCTCTTAGTCTGGACTAGCGTCTCTGTTAGCTTGGAGTTTATATAGATCTCTTTGGCGACTAGCACATTCATAGACATCGCCTCCCTTGGATATCGTGGGTTTTGCACTTCCTCTAGTTCATTGATGAGTTTGACCTCCCGCCTCCTTTTCTTGGGCTCAAACCACTTTACTCCACGGGAATTCTCTCTAGCAATGGTCAGTGGCTCTGGTAGCAGCGGACTCCTTCGCGTCAGGCTGCTTTCTACGGTTGTCCGGTGGCAGCCTTCTCAGTGGCTTGCCAGTATCTCTTTCCTTGGCTTTCTCTGTTGGTAACATTCTTGGTGGACTGCCAGTATTGCTTTCTCTGGATTTCTCATGCAGCGGCCTTCTCAGTGACTCACCGGTATCTTTCTCAGACTTTCTCTGGTGATGACCTTCTCATGGGCTCACTGTTCTCTTTCTAGGACTTTCTCCTGTGATTACCTTTTTATGAGCTCACCGGTATCGCTCTCTTGGGCCTTCTCCATTGGCAGCCTTCTCTTGGGCCTAATCTGTCTTTCTCAGGTTTTCTCTGGTGGCAGCCTTCTTGTGGGGTTGGCGGTCTCTTACTCTGGCTTTTTCTGCCGGCAACCTTCTTGCAGGTTCGCTGGTGTCGCTCCTTCCTCTGTCAGTTTCTCTCAGGATGCGAGCGGGGAACATTGTTTGGTCAGCAATTCTGGTCTTGGCAACATTCTGCAGACTGCTCGCCTACCACGTACACACTGTGGCACTGCCTCCAGGCAGTGCTGATTACACGCGGTATTGGTGAGGTCTGCTTTACGTGTTTCCACCCCAGCTGATCGACTCCACGTCTGCCGGTCTCCTCTCTCTCCAGGTGCAAATCAAAGGGTCTTTTTCAGAGTTTCTCAAACAAGAGACAGTTAGATTGATTGCAGGATTTCACACTTGAGGGACGGGGGGGACATCAACCCATATTAACATGGATGCAGGTTTCACAGTTCGAGGGAACTATAACAGACTTGTTCCTCTGGAAGCAATGACACCAAAGGAGGAGTCGCTCCCAGTGAGATCCTGACTGCCCAAACCCCTAGGGAGGTTCTTGCATATCAGGCACACCTCCCTAGTCTCACAGGGGGCCGCTCCCTCTTGGGGCAAAGGGATGGATACTCTGGATTAGTCACAGGTGGGAGGGAATAAAACAGTTGTGTATCGCTGGAATTATAGGTGTTATTTGTAATTGATGGTTGATTACATGCCTCACTGAAAGAAACAAAGTACTTTTTGTTCTTTTTTTAAAATGCCCTTCCCCCCACTTCTTTACCTAACATTCTCATTTGGGTTAGTTGTTTTTGATCAAGAAATCTCGATACAAAACTGAAGGTTAAATGTTTTTTATTATTTTTTATCGCTGAGTAATTTGAAATGCAATAATGTAAAGTTCTGGCAACTTGTTTTTCCTAGGTTGATGGTGTTAACATTCAGGAGCTGACCAACCAAGAAGTGGTTGCTGCATTACGTAATACTGGACAGACTGTGCATTTGACTCTGGCTCGCAAGAAAAGATCCTTTGGTTCTTTCTCCATTGAACGATCTTTAGATAGAGGTAGATATATTTCATATACCTTTCGTCCAAGTTTAGTTTACCATAATCTTTTTCTTAACTTTTTTAAATTGTTTTTGATTGCACATAATACAAGACAAGTAAATATTGCAACATGTGATAATGCATGCTCTGCAGTTATGGAGATTGTTCCCACTGGCCCTTGTGTCCTTCTCCTGGCCGTTCGGTCCACCCGTGAGCTTAATTCAGCATAGCCACCAATACTACAACCGCTAAGGCTCAATCCATTAATTCGCATCTTGGGCTCCTATTCACCTGACAAGCATTTGCGTCAAGTTTTTCCAGAGGGATTTGTTGTCATTCACCAGATTGGGAGGGATATGTCCCCAGGTCTTTGCTGCATCCCCCACTGCATCCCCCACTTTTGTGCTGCATGTGTTGCTCTTTGTTGCAGTCAGAGCTATCTGTGGCGATGGCATTTCTTCTGTATGTTCCCCCTTACCATGGACTGACCAAATGTTCCAGGTCTCCCCCTCTATTTGCCCCCAACTTTGTGTTTCATCATGTTGAACCCAGTTACAGTGGTTCAATAGGCATCATAAACCACACTGTTGGTGAATGGCAATTTGCTGTTTGTGTTTTCTGCATTGTTCAAACATGAAAGATGCAAATGCTTGACATGCTATAAATACATTTAGCTGTTGCTACTGATGTAGCTATAAAGAGTCAGGACATAGCTGAGATGTAAACCAAGTTATTATTAAAGACAAACAGCAAAATACAGTAATACAGAATGACAAGGGACAGGTGTCGAAGAGATCTCCCGGTGTTCGGTCAGAGCTCATCTCATACAGCCTGGCAAGTTTCCATGACGTTTGTAGACATTTGGTAATACTAGGAAGCAGACATTTGTGAAGAAACCTGGCAGTTATATGCACGGTACATTGTGTCACAAGATCAGTACGCAACTTTGGCGTAAACACCGGAATACTCCTTATAAGGTGGGATTTGTACACAGCTAGGGAAAGGTACAGGGAACTGGTGTCCCATGGGTCCCAAGGGCAGCATTAGGTCGTGGCCTGCTGAGCCAAGGCGGGGTTTGGGCATGCCAGTAGAGCCGGGTGTAGCAAGAGGCCTCAGGCTAAGCCATGGTGAAGGATCTGGGGGCCTCGCAGGAGAGGGTGATTGCTAGGAGGTATAGTATCAGGACAATCCTGCCACATCACTACTTGGGGAAAGGAAGTTCCCATGCTCAAGGTCATCCACTACTATGGTGCGTTTTTGCAGAGGTATGTCATTGATCGAAAGCCATTTTAACGTTGTTGTTTTGAAAGCCTCAGAAATAATGTACAGTAACATTGATTTTGGTTGTGTGAACACCATTCACTTGATATTTAGTTGAAGCTAGTCTTGAAACACATTCTAAATATTTTCTGTAGTTTCCAGCATGCAAAAAAGGTGATTTAGCAATTCACTGTTAAGTATTCTTTTTTGTTTATTTTTTTTATTTGTATTTGGTGCACAGCACCTTTACAAAACATATGTACAGTATAAAGTACAGAAACTAGTTTTAAAACAGCATATTGCATACAATATAAAACTTTCACAAGCATTTAAGACACGAATAGTTCCCAAATAACAATGAAGCCCTGTATCGAATTATAGGGCATACTTCTATGAGCATACTTGGTTCATGTGACTATCGTGCAATTCATCGTTTGTGCAAGCTAGTGTAATCGGAACATGTAATATCCTATAATGAGAAAATTCACTATTCAATCGTATACTGGAAATTCAGATCATACACAGCATTGGGTTCCTTTAATCCTCAAGTTCCACAAGTTTTCCCTCGATGATCCTTAATAAACGTACCAATGACAAAATTAGAAAGTTACTTCGTTCCCACATGCAAAACACCCAAAATAGTTCAAGAAAGAGTGGTGTGTTGCCATTTAGGTATTTGCTCAGTATCAATACACTGTGAGTTTCAAAGAAGCTACAATATATGGTCAAATGCTTCAAAGTTTCCAACTCCTGCCTACTGCAACAAAATCGACAAAGTCCATTATTTGTAGTATCTGTTATTTTTCCAGTGTTTTGTTCGTGCCTTACTGTGGAATAAGTATAGTCTCAATCTCATAAAGACTTTCCTAGCTTGACTGAATGGGAAAGAAATGTTTGTGCCTAAATTTTGCATATTCTGTGTATGATTGATAGATGGCAATGTGATCAGATGTGCAAGCCCAATCATGTTGTAGTAACCTTTTCTTCACAATCGCTGGGCGTACTATAAGATCTTCCGGTTCCATAGCAATGATGGAAAGTGCAGTCCGTATTTGGTTATTAAAGAGCGATATTGAGGCTTGTGACTCATTTACAAGCATTAGTGCTAAATCTTCATACAGTGAATTCAGCGGGGGTTGTAACATTTTACCGAAATTGCCGAGCCTTCTCCACTGCAGCCTTGAAGCCAACATAAACAATTAAGCTGGCTTGTCAGTTTTTGGATATATTGGTGCTCCACCCCAGCACGAGTTTCATGTCATTGGAAAGCTCTGCAAACGTAACAGTAACAGGAGGATTGCTGGATAAGCCAGTAAGAATTGCCGCATTCCTGTCTTCTTGCTTTGTAGGGTTCCCTTTAAGTATGTGGAGTTGGTCGGTCTTGTGCAATTAGGGGACCTATAACGGGCGCCAATTCAGAAGGGGGTTGAGTCAAGGATGGCAGGCATAGACTCAGGTGATGTAGAGGGTACATTACTATTGAAAGTTTGATTCTGGATGATACTTGAGGCAGAGTTGTTAGTTAGACTAGTGTGATCATTACTGGAGTTGTTCGGCTGTGCCATGACCGATGTCTATTTGTTTTCTGTTTGAAAAAAATTAGACATTTTGGGTTTGTGTAAGTGTGGTACTTTGATCCACACTTCTTTGTGGTATGTCCACCAGACGGGTCGTTTTTAGGTTTCCACCGGTTGCTGACCCTTTTGGATGGTGCAAGCATGTGTGAGAGGAGACTGAAGATACATGGTAGGCACCTTTGCCTCATGATTCTTCAATTGGAGGTGGATTTGGCTTTCGGTATCAAGCTGATTCAGGTCTATGATAACATCGTCATGCGAAATTGTACACATTTTTTTTAATGGCTGAATTGTTTCCTTTGAGTTAGTTGGATGATGTGTTTTTGGACTTTGTTTGAGAGGACGATGAAGTGGACGTATTCGAATTAGAGGATTTAGGTAAGAGACATATTTTTTGAGCTCTCAAGTCTCAGTCTTTTAGCTTTGCGAGACATAAATTGTTTATTTTTTTGGGAGTCGACGTGAGTTTTGGCCTCCTCAGTAGAAACCGAGAGTTCACCTAACGTGTCAACATTATGATCTAAAAGATCAGTTAATGCGGAAGGACTGTCAGGAGAGTCAAGTGGGACTTCACATTGAGTGGTGGACCCATTTGTTGGACAAACAGGGTTCAACAAGTCCTGAGAGACCATATTTGCATTAAGCAGTAGATTTTCGATGACCAGGATTCTTTCCTGTTGTAATTTAGCCACTTGCATAAAGTCAGGTTGAATGCTTTCGATAGAACCTAATGGCCGGAGATGATGTTGCTGGAGTACCTGAGCAAAACATTTAAAGGGCACAACAGGGGGCTCTATGCAATCGTTAGTTTGGGTGTGCTGCGAAAAGGTGATTTTAGATGCAGTCACACGCTCAATTTGACTAGGCTCGGATACCTTGGCGGCATGCATTGCCCAAAAAGAATGACAGTTTTCCTACGCTAGAATAAGGCCCTCTATTTTAATTAATTTGGTGAGAATACCAGATAGCGAGGTGTGTATACTCATGTCCCTTATTCAATAGATGAAGTATCCGTGTGAGTACAGGAATGTTTTGTAATTCTCCAACATTGGATCTTTCATGGCTTCACATGCTTAGAATATTCCCCGTCGTCAGGCTGGGAACCCCCGGTATTTTTATTAAGACGTTTTCCATAGGAAAACATTTCGAAACTTGTGTCCGATCTACGTCATCGGGTGGCGTACGCCTGACCCAATAGGACGTAGAGGTATAGACCTTCCCCCGGGGCTCCCTTCAAATTTTCAACCGTCTAGCGGGAGCACCTCCTGTTTTGTCTACTCTGTACACGGTTGAATTCTACTCTTGTAAGGTTTCGTTTACAATGTCTGGAAAGGGGTTCATCCGTCCGTGTGCCACATGCGGACTGAAATAAGTCTATGAAGGAGATGGGCACATGGATTGCTTGTACTGCCTACACCCACACCACTCGGCGGACAGTTGTGAGATCTGTAAGGGTTTCTCACAGAAAACGCTGAAAGATCGGAATAGACGTCTGGTGACGTGGCTAAATGAAGGAACCTGCCCTTCATCGGAGGTAGGGTCTGCGCACAGTCTAGCATCCAGACCTAAGTCATCGCCGGTCTGTGTCAGCAGAGCCTCCTACTAAGAAGCCACGATCTATGGAAAAACATCCCTCAGAGAAACACCTGACGAAAGAATCCTCGTCGAAACATGGGCAGGATCACCATCAAGGAAAGTCTTCATCTTCGAAAAAATCCTTTAAAGACCTCCTCCTCAGGAGACCATCACAGGTCTTCCTCGAGTAGAGACTCGACGAGGCATAAATCCAGCTCGAAAAAGGCGGGATTGCCTAAAGAGACTCTGTCACGCCTCCACCATCGTCGGTTGAGGCTCCGACGTTGACGAGATCATTACCGTCGATGCAGGTAACACCTGCAGTGGCTCCATCGAATCCGACAGCGACGATAGACGTCTCCACATTGACATCGTCAACGGTGGATCCTCCAAGGGCCTGGCAACCGGAGATGTACGATGCAGTTTTGCCAGAAGCCTTATTGCAGCCGGAGGCAGCCTTCTCAATATCATCAATGGAGGAGGATCGAGAACAGATAGTTGGTCCAGCAGATCTGGGATTGCAGGGTGTTGGATTGTTGACGTTTTCAGAAGGGCAAAGTGTCCCTGTTACATCGTCTTTGTTAAACCCTCAATCAGTATTATCCTTGCAAGTGTTGACCACCGTAAAGTCTCTTCTGAAGCAGTTGGATGCGAGGTTACCCCCCCCGTAGGCGCACCTTCGGGGATGCCGGCGATGCCTGCTGACGACAAACCAGGTCCTTCTACGCGGTTGACGGAGAATCCACCCTCCCGTCCAGTTAGTGAGGAGCCTCCTCGCTTGCACAGGGAAGAAGGGGAGTTGCAAGATTCGGAATCAGAACAAGGGCCTAAAGACTCTTTTTCAGATGTTTCATCATCCCCTTCAAGGAATCCTGGGAGTCAGAGGCGGAAATGGAAGCGCCTAGAAGCCCGGCTCAACCGTCTCCGCCAGATGACATCGGCTCCTTTCACGCGATGATGGGCAAAGTCTGTATTGAATTTGGTCTGACCCCTGAAGAAGAAAAGAAGGAATGCTTCTTGTTCGACCATATGGGGAAAAGAAGGAAGTCAGTCTTCTCAGTGCCCATTCTGGATCACGTATGTCAAGAAGGCTTGAGGACCATGTGCCACCCATTTTCAGAACCAGCAATAAAGGGTAGGTTGGAAAAGAAATTCAAAGCTCCAGACTTTACACCTAAGTGTTTGACCGCTCAACCTTCTCCAGAATCGGTAGTGTCGGCGGCAGTAGCTAGGAAGGCCAGATCGCAGCATAAATGTTCAACGCCTCCGGACAATGAGGCCAGGAGGCAGGACGCTTTTGGTAAGAAGGTCCTATCTGTAGGAGCGATGACGGTTAAAGCAGCGAACTCGCTGGCGATTATGGCAAGGTACAACCGGGAGATGTGGCATTGTTTGGCCCCTATCCTAGAACACCTCCCTGAGGAGCATAGAAAGTCGGCCATGTTGCTGGTCCGTGAGGGGGAAGAGGCATCGAACCACTCGATTAACATTGCCGTGGACTTGGCGGAGTCCGGGTTCAAGCAAATAAACAACGGAGTAGTGTTGAGGAGGCAAGCCTGACTGAAATGTACTAACTTTAGGCTGGAGGTCCAGTATGAGGTACTCGATATGTAATGTGAAGGTGAGCAATTGTTCGGGGAGAAAGTGGACGAGGCCTTGAAAGGTATGAAAGAAGATACGGACACGGCCAGGTCGCTAGAAGCCCTGCAAAGTGGAAGAGCTTTTCGAACCTCTCATCCCTTCGGCGGAGCATCAGGAAATTTCCACTTTACCGCATCTAGAGACCGGAACTTAAGCAGGCCATCATACTCCTCCCAAGGTTATAGGCGTGCTGTCCAGGCAACGCGAAGAGGCCGAGACTACCAGTCTTCGAGGAGAAGGGGAGGATATTCATAGTCAACAAAAGGCAAGCAGTCAGTCCCAACCATGACGGGCTTCAGGACGTCCTGAAAGGAAGAGTCTCCCGTTGCGTCAACGAGTGGGAAAGAATAACAGACCGCTGGATATTGGACACGATAAAACTAGGCCACTCTTTGCAGTTCAAGGAAATGCTTACGCTTCAGGAAGTCACCCGATCCATACAGTCGGAAAATGTTCTAGCGTCGTTAGACCTACAGGACGCATATTTCCATATACCTATGCGTCTACGACACAGAAGGTTCCTAAGGTTCGTAGTCGGTCAGAACCATTACCAGTTCCAAGTACTTCCTTTTGGACTGAAGTCGTCTCCCAGGACGTTCACGAAATGCCTGGCTCCAGTGGCAGCTTGGTTGCGAAGGAAAGGTCATCATGTTTACCCTTACCTGGACGATTTGCTGATACGAGGCTTATCACCGAGAATAACACAGGCAAGCCTAGAGGCCACCATGCGACTTCTGCAGCGCTTGGGCTTTGCAATCAGCTTCGAGAAATCCTCCTTAACGCCCTCAAGGAACTTGATATTTCTGGGCGCGGAATTCCAAACTCAATCAGGGCTAGTGAAGCCTCCTTGGAAAGAGTTAAAAAACTAGCACAAAGGGTGAAAGAATGGAAAGTGGGCACCAGGGTGTCTGTCAGAAAATACATGTCACTGCTAGGAGCCATGGCGTCCTGTATTCCATTGGTGAACAATTGCCGTCTCTTCATGAGGCCAGTGCAGGAGTTTCTGGCAGACTGATGGATCCAAAGTCGAGGCTTATGGTCAGACAAGTTGAGCATCAGCAGCGAGCTTCTGCGGGCACTTAAATGGTGGCAGATCTCGGATAATTTGATGAAAGGGATGCACTTACAGGAACTGGATTTTCAATCAACGGTGTTAACGGATGCATCGCTGAAAGGATGGGGAGCCCATCTGGGATCCCTACAAGTTAAAGGACAATGGTCCACAGCACAGTCGTCACATCAACGTTCTAAGGGCGGTGCGTTGGGCTCTGAAATCCTTTTTACCACGCGTACAGGGATCGGTCGTCGGAATACTAACGGACAATACAACAACGATGTTCTATCTCATGAAGCAAGGGGGCACTCGTTCCAGGGCGCTCTCGAGCGAAGCTAAAAAATGACGTTGGGCCCTAGAGCAGGATATAAGCATAATGGCTTACCATCCTCCAGGGGTAAAAAAATATGCAAGCAGACTCTCAGCAGGGAAATAAATCAACTGCACGAGTGGGAACTGAACTTTCAACAACTGGCAAACATCTTCAGGAAGTGGGGTCATCCGTCCCTGGATCTTTTTGCAACGCGAGAGAACAAGAAGTGCGCACATTACGCAAACAGGTGGCCACAGCCCGGGTCACTGGGGGAGGCGTTCTCCTTCCCATGGACGAACAAGTTCGCTTATGCGTTCCCTCCGTTTCCACTTATCCGACGGACCCTCCAGTGGATTCATAAGTACCCGTGTCGGGTAATTGTAGTGGCTCCTTACTGGGCGAGACGGTCGTGGTTCTCAGACCTTATCCAACTGTCGATAGCAGAACCAGTGAAGTTCCAGAAGATTCCGAAACTTCTAGACAAAGGAGCAGTTTGCCATCACGACCCAGACTCCCTCAGCCTGACAGCCTGGCTCCTGACTTCTCCGAGTTTGGGGACCTGAACATTCCCTCGGAGTGTGGACGAATCTTACAGGCGGCTCGAGCTCCGTCCACAAATGCTTCATATGCAGGTAAATAGAAGAGATTCTGTGTGTGGTGCAGGGATCAACCGGGGTAGACCCTTTAAACATCGCATCAGAACAGATTGTTCCATATTTGCTGCACCTGGCGGCGAGAGGATTGGCTTTTTCCTCCATTAAAGTTCATTTGGCGGCCATCTCGAGATTTACTCGTAAAAGACATTCAACTCTGTTGTTCAGCGATCAACTAGTTAAACATTTCCTGAAAGGCCTATTTCGGATTCTTCCTCCAGCCAAAACAGTTTCCTCCTAACTGGAGTCTCAACCTAGTACTGTCGGCACTAATGACGGCTCCGTTCGAACCAATGTCGTCATCTTTTAAGTTTTTGTCTTGGAAAATAGCCTTTTTAGTAGCCATTACCTCAGCAAGAAGGCTGTCGGAATTGCAGGCATTGGTCATTGATCCTCCATACTTGCGGTTTTTCAAAGACAAAGTGGTGTTGGCAACCAACCCTCACTTCATTCCTAAAGTTCCAACAACATTCCACAAGCATTCTTCTATTGTTCTACCAACATTCTTTGCAACAGCCTCTTCTGTGGCAGAGAAAGCTCTCACACGTTGGATGTCAAGAGCTTTGAAGTTCTACCTCAGTCGTACTCAGGACTTTAGGCATACAAGGCAACTGTTTGTAGCTTATGGACCTTCGGTGAAAGTAAAACCGATCTCTAAGCAAGGACTGGCCCGCTGGGTGTCCTCGACTGTTGCTTTTTGTCACTCTAAAGCGGGAAAGCCGCTGGAAAGACGCCCAAAGGCACATTAGACGAGATCCACCTCGTCATCTGCAGCGTTGTGGTCCGGAATTCCATTGGTGGACTTTTGTCAGGCGGCATCATGGTCGGTGCCGCAAACTTTTACTAGGCATTACTTCCTAGAGCAAAAGCACGCGGAGGATATGCAGATGGGACGAGCAGTCCTTCGGCACCTGTTTCAGTAAGGTAAGCCCCACAAAGGGGTGTATGCTCTTGTCAATATGCTGTATTTTGGGTTATTGTCAATGGACCATGATGGGGATTTTTTCGTACACCTTACTGCATGTGCCACTTGAATAATCTTGGTTTGCATTGCATACCTCCAAGTTGGAGGTACGGCTATATAATCTATTTTAAGCATGAGAATCCATGAAAGATCCAATGCTGGAAAAGGGAGTAGTTTCTTATGTGTAACTCCATTTCTCCAGCGTTGTTATCTTTCATGGATTAACATGCGCCCTCCGGCCTCCCCTGAATGCAAACTCTATATGCCCCTTCTACTTTGGGGGTTAAAATCTGAAGGGAGCTGCGGGGGCGGGGCTATTTATACCTCTACGTCCTATTGGGTCAGGCGTACGCCACCCGATAATGACATAGATAGGACACAGACGTGTCGAAATATTTTACTATGGAAAACGTCTTAATAAATATACCGGGGGTTCCCAGCCTGACGACGGGGAATATTCTAAGCATGTTAATCCATGAAAGATACCAACTCTGGAGAAATGGAGTTACAGGTAAGAAACTACTCCAATCCTGCTCATTCAGATCAATAAGGGAGTCTTGTAGTGGATAAAAGGGAGGAGATGAATGGGGCTGATGTGTTTCCTCTTCAGGCAAACTTTGGTGGTTAAGGCTGTGAGACCGTGCAGGAGAGTGGGTGTGTAATGGTTCTAGGATGGAAGTTGCAGCATCTAAGGTTGGTGAACCAGCCTTTACCTTTGAAATACCCTTTGCATTTGATGACCCCTCATCCCTGTTGAGAAGGGGTCCATCATGTTGACCAGAGTGTGCATTGTAAAAGTGAACCTGTTCGCGAATGCCAGACTAGTTGGCAACTGGAGTCGAGGGTCCAAGCGATAATCTTACACGTTTGTGGAGTTCTGCCATAACAGCAGGTGCCACCAAAGACTTATCCGAAATGGGAATGAAGCTCTTTGCGATTGAAACACCCAGCATGGAATTATCATTAATGGGTATGTTGGAGAGGGTTTTCATGTAAGGCATGGCGTTGACAGTTGTTTCTGTTACAGTTTGCTTATTGTTGCCTAAAGTACAAGAGCCTTTTTCAGGTTGAGACATTTTGGGTGCAGAGTCGACGGCATCTGCAGACGTTTTAGACATACTTGCAATCTCTTCGCCGTAATCAGAACTCAATGCTTGAAGATCTTCACCAGTTAGAATATTCGTTTTGGGTGTGAAGGAGATATTGTAAATCGGAGCAGTTCTTTTTAATAATTTTGTTATTTCTTATAGCTGCTTTACTATACCGATGTGACATAGCTAGAAATGAAGATGACTATCAATCAAATCGTTCTGGCCACATGAATTTACTGCATAGCTTGGGCTGTATGTACATTGTTCTCTTGTGTGGTTACATTATATTGTGTCCTGATCTATTGAATCAACGCTATGACTACACAGATGAAATGGAAATGTTTCTGAGAGGACTAAATATTTTGTAAGTCCTCTTTAGTAGAACTATTTTGTACATACATGTGAGGTGCCGATTGTAAAGACTGGAAGTACCCTTTGTTGTGAAGGGTGCAGGTACAGTGGCAGTAGCAGGTGTCCGGTTTGGGTATTTCGTGGTTGGCTGCCTTTTGGTTCTTCGTTCCTGCCGCCTGGGCACAGATGACAGTGTGGCTTCTGGCGACTTCGACTCGAGCACTGTACTGGACTGCGGACCCTCACCAAGTCTGAACCCTCAGGACACTTTCCTCGTGGGTTGGTGGCGGCAAACCCGCCAGCGGATACTCATCGGCAGGTAGCGACCCTGGATATTCTCCGGTGTGGATAGATGTGGTGACAGCAGTGCCCCTTGAAGATTTCTTGGATTATTTGGAACTTTGGCAGCTCCGGGTGTTGGGCAGCACTATGCCAGGGCGATACACAGCAGCTTGGCTTCCAGCGGTCACACACTCCTCCAGACCCTGGATGACACAGGTGGACTTCTTGGTTTCAGGATGTCCAGGCACTCCTCTTCTCAACACACAAAGATCCCTCCTCTGGATGGCGGGCACACAGGACTGGCTTCCAGGGCATTTCGGGTGAAAAGCAAAAGTTGCACGATGTCCATTCATGACAACGGGAAGAGGACGCCTATACAGGTCCTATCTGGTTCAGTCCTTGAGTCGGCACTGCAGCCTTTGCGTCACACAGCCAAAACCAGACACCCACAATGCAGAATATGATTTGACTCCATACTCCATTCATACAGGTCCCACCCTAAGGGTGTACCCACAACAAGCAGTCCCTGGCAAGGTTCCAGTCAGTCTGGCAGGGGGCAGCCCCAGAGCCATACATGGTCCTTCTACCCAACTGCCATTCACTGGAAGGGAACAGTGCCAGGGCTTCTCAGGACTTTGAGAAACAAGTGGGGAAGGCAAAAGAAACCAAGAGGCTACAGTGGCCATCCTGTCTTTGTGTAGGGATCCATTGAATCCTATGGCAGGACCTGGGTATCCCAAAAACAGAGGATACCAAGAGCCACTGTCAAGTCAACATGTAGCTGCCACCAGCCCATACCCTGCTCTGTGGCTAACACACATGTGCCCAAAAACATAAACTAGGGGCACATTGGGTCCCCTAAGGGTAACCCATGGGTACTACTCACCAAAAGGTAAAAATGAATAAGACAGGGACACAGAGGCCCTGTCCCTCCAAAAGCATTTTCAGCATCACACCGATAACCAGTTTAATGTAACCTTGTTTGCATCGTACACTAGCTAGACATTATTATTTTTTTTGTTTTAAGAAAACCTTACACATTTTAATAAAAAAATATAAAAAGAAATAAAACAATCCCAAAATATAATAAACATCAAAGAAATAAAAAGAAATACCTACAAACTATCTAACATACCACATTATATAATAAATGTATGTAACATTGAAATATCATTACAGTGTGTTGCATCGTTCTTAAGCTTGCTGCCCCGGCAACCTAGAATGTTGATGCTTGAATGGATGGAAGGCTCTGGTTCTGGAATGCGAGGCGAGATGAGAGGCCGAAGGGGACAGGCTGATGGCAGTCGGTTATGACTTAAGCTCTTAACAAAGAGAGTACAATGTTACCTGTTGGAGAAGGAAGCCACTGGTTTTCATCTTCAACAGCAATGGTTTGGATGGTGTGTTGCAGGGGAATATCGAAATGTATCACAAGACTTCAGGGCTTAGATTTCACGGAAGAATAGGTGCGTGGCAGTGAACATTTAGTTGCTGATGCACTTTCAAGAAACCCCATCATGATGAGGATGGATGTGAGACTATGATAGAAGACAATCTGAGGGACATATTTGTGGATGATAGTTTACAGGAGGGTTACTGGGAGTCTGCGTGTTTAGAAGATGAAGGGTATCAAGTCGTTATGAAGCTAATCAAAGATAAGTGGAGAGGTGAGGGACTCTCAGCTGGTGCAAATCTTTGTACCTACAAGAGGGTAAAGGACGAATTGACTTGGAGCGAGAGTTTGTCTGTAGGTGACAGAGACCCTTGGTTTCTCAAGGCCTGAGGGAGACCATTTATGATTTAGGCCTTAAGGGTCACATTATTCCTTTGGATTTTTGGTGGCCGAACATTGACACTTTCATTGAGATGCTGGTCAGGGATTGTGAGGCGTGTCGGAGCAGTGACAAGTTACTTGAGCCACGGGTACCTCCCTGTCGTGGCCACTTGCCCAGGATCACAAGAGTGGTACCATCAAGTGGAGGGAGCAGAGGGTATCATGGGTCACGCACGTCCCTTTGGGACATTTATACATGGGGGGCCTGGTTGGACACAGTCCTGGCACCAGGCTCATGGAAGGATTTAAATGGGACATTTCCATTATGGGTAGAAGTGCTTAGAATGAACAGGAACTCTTTTATTATGAGCAAGAATACTCTGAAGAACTAATTTGTGTAACTAGTCCGGGTGTAGTCTCCATCTTCATCTGCACGTGCATCTTCTAACTTCTAGGAGTGGCAGGGTGTGGCTGTTAGGCAGAAACCTGTGCAGTTCCCTCTGGGACCACTGCAAAAGATTTAAGACTACAGGTGTTTGGCAGTAAACCCACTTGGTAGCAGTCTGTACCACACAGATTCACTTGATAGCTGTGGCTGAGCAGTCAGACTTCCCTCAAGAAGAGTTAGGCAGTATACAGAGTATTCACAATAGGTCAGAAGAGCACAGTAGAACAAGCAAACACTGACCAGAGCTTGGTGTAAAAGAGATATAATTATTTTTTTAAAACCACATCTAGAAAAACACACGGGCACTAATAGTAAGCAATTCAAAAACACGGTCACTAAAAGATATACACTCCCTTAGAGGAATTTTAGACAAGTCTTAAGTAAAGCCCCACTTATTTTCAGACAGCGGTGAACGCTTAACACAGATGGCACTCTAATAATTCGTTTTAAAAGGGAGAGAAAAGCAGAGTATAAATTGAAACAGATCCCAACACTTTCTTAAGAACAAAACAAGAGAGGTAGGCAAGTAAAACCGTGAAGTTAGAGTTCAGAAGGCCGGATCCACTTTAAGAGGATCAGAACGAAATGTGTCCAAGGTCACACGGTTGAAGTGCACAAGAGTCTTGCAAATGTTCAAAAAAGAGTTGGATCAAAAGAAAGGTACCAGTTAGAAGGTCAAGGCGGCCAACCCAGTCCAGAAGGTTAAGGGATTATTATTACCTTGTAGCAATCTTTAGAAAGGCAGGCCTGGCGGACACAGTACCTTAAAGTGGTGAGAAGACTCCAGCGGCGGCAGTTGTTCCTGGCAGCGGATGCAAGTCGGTGCTTCGTCCGGGGGAAGAGAGGATCTCGTCGGGGAGGAAGACAGGAGTCCGTTTCACTGCCAGGGAAGAAACCAGCCGCGGAGTTCTCAGGTAAAAGGAGCGGTCCTTTTATTTGCGGTCCAGTAGTAAGTGGCTATCCGGTTGCCGGGGTGCTTGGCACGGGCAATTCGACCACAAGACTGCCTGGGGTGCGAAGAGAAGAAGGTAAACTGGTTGTGCCCACCAGTCAGGGGAAGCAGCCTCTCCAGCTGGGAGATCTTCTCTGTCGTCGGGAAGTGGTGAGTTGGTTCCGCAGGGCTCCACTGGTGGTGTCGTCGTGGTAGGTCGGCTCAGCTTCTCCCTCGTCGGATTCTCAGGTCCTGTGGCGACTTCTGAAGTTCCAGTCCCCAAAGCCCTGCTTTTATGCAGCACACCCCCATTCACTCAGCCTAGCTGTCAATCAATCATGCTAAGTGGTGAGCCGGCCGGCTCACCACTTGGGCCAATCACACAAGAGTGCGACTTGAGTTACCAAGGTAACTCAGTCCAGGGTGCCTAAACCCCCTCCCACACCCCCTGTGGTACCCAGACAGAGTGGCACCACTTTTGGAGGCTTCTGTGGAGAAGCCCGCCAAAAAGTGGAACAAAGGGCTCGACTTGGGTTGGAGTCACAGAAGAGAACACAAACGCCATTTTAGAATCGAGTCCTGGCAAAAAATACCAACCGGCGAATTAATATTAATTAAATAAACCGGCGGTATGTTCGAGGCCATGAGAATTAAATAATTAAAGTTGGTAGCCTCGAACAATGGGAAAATCCCATAGGGATATATTTGCGGTCGAATATAAAAAGTAGTATCCACTGCCGCCAGCCAAAACTCGATCAGGGGGGACGGAGACGTGCCCCCTCGACTAACAGACCCCGGGACAATCGAATTGCCCCGACCAGTACGTCCACAATATGATGGTTTGTACCGGTTTCTGTTCATAATTTGGGACTAGTAAAGCCAATGGTGACTTTACATGCCCTGGGAGACAGTAGTCAGTCCCAGGGTATGGAGTCTATGGTGGGGTGTCACTATGACACCCCTGTGTCACTGCACGGAGGGTGCTGTGTAACACACATAGTAAAAACACATGAGACCCTATGGAGTAAAGGACCCCATAGCCCATAAAACACATTCAGTCAAAGGAACACCATAAATCATATCCAAGAGTGGGAGAAAAAGAGTCTCACTCTTGGCAGGAGAAAAAAACAAACTCCAGAAATACAGCAAAGCTGCTGGGGGACTCACTAGGTTAGAAAATTCAGCCTAAACGGAGAATTCTCCCTAACAGTGGCATGCAGAACTCTGCTAAGGGGCGTGGCCTTAAGAGCTCATCTATAAAATCCAGCCCAACCCCAAGGCACACGCTTGGCATTATTCTGCACCTCCGTGCAGTGTAATGCTCACCGTCGCCTTGGATTCATCTTACCTGGAGTTATGCAGCCATCTGCATCCGTGCTCGTCACTGGAGAATCCTGCTCTTAGCTGAACGCTTCCTCCTGGCACCGCGGCTTACCTGCAAACATCTCGGAGCGCAGACATCTTCTTCCTAACAACGCGGCTCACAGGCAAACACCCCGGAACGCAGACAGCATCATCCAGGCACGACGGCACGACGCACTCCATCCGAACTCGCAGCAGCTGCAAAGAATGGATGGATCGCCTCTCAAAATGGCCAGAGATGGGGGTCATCAGACATGCCACAGCTAGATATATTATCAGGTTCTTGGAGAACCTGTTCTGGAGCAACTGCTTAGTGATAATGGACCACAATTTGTATCGAGGAAGTTTCAGGGGTTGCTCCAGGAGAGGGGTGTGAAGCACAAGAGGACGGCGTTCTGTCACCCACAGAGTAATGGCTGCGTCGAACACTTTAACCGTACCCTCATGGATGGTGTGCGGTTGTCCGTACAAAATACCAGGGTTTGGCAAAAGGATTTACTTGTGAGGGTATTCCAGTACAGAGTAAGGCCTCACTTGACCACTGGTGTCTCACCCTTTGAGGTCATGAGGGGCCACAAACCCAAAACCCCACTGACACTGGGTTGGTTGGATCACTTGAGAATGGTGGATGCAGTTGTTAGGGGTGTCGGAGAGAGGGTAACAGTGTGCGTCGACCTCCAAAGTGCAGTACGATGTTAGGCACGGTTGTAAGACCGAAGAGTTGTTGACAGGTGATCAGGTCAGGGACGTCATTTAGGGGTCGCCAGAGGTCTCAACTGCGAGCTCTGAGGTCTCCCTTGCAACCTGTTTTGTTGTAATGCAAGCTCCTGGCTGTGGCCCAGCACCATGTGGCTCTTTACTTCTGGAGTGGCTGGCTTTCTTGTTCAGGCCCCTTAAAAAAAGAAGAAAAATAAGAACAGGAGTGCCACAAGTCTAACACTTTCAGCACTGACCCTACATAAGAAAGAATAGGAATACCAAATATGTCTTTCTGGAATTCTATACAATTGCTAGACTCCTTAAAGGTTTAGTTCAGGCACACTTCAGGGGATGAGTCACTGATTTAGTCTGTTCTTAAACGCCTCAACTCAGCCTTTCATCCTTCTGAGGTCAATAAATGAGTACCAACACAGGTTGGGTGATATTGGGTGTATATTTTTTCTATATAAAGCGCTTAAGCGTAAGTATCATTTAATAACACCTCATTATCATTTGGTCATGTTCGTCTGCTTGCATTCACAGTAATTTGGTAATATGGGCCTATACACACTGATCTTAACGATATATATGGCAATCCATTCTTGTATGAAATGTACATCACATTATAGTGATTTCGTAACCATATTTTTCGTAGTGTACAATGCTATATGCCACTTCCTGTTATGTCAACGGGTGAAAGGTTGTGTTCCATCGCTTCCGTGATATCGCTTTTGGGTGGGGTCAAATGACATCACTTCCTGTGATGGCATCAGGGGGTCAAGCGTCGTGTGATGTCACTTCCGCTACCCCTGGCATTTTGGTGAAATGACGTCCCTGGATCAGGTCAGGGTCAAACTGCCCAGAAAGGGGAGGAAGTGTGCCTCGAAATATTCTGACCTCAAAGTGGTCAAGAGGGATTGTGGGAATGCTGTTAGTTTGGATGGTGGAGATGTGTGGAACAAGAGAGTGGTCAAGGTCAGTTAGCACATCATGTCATTACTCCACGTTCTGATTACATCTTTCCCCTAATTGTTCCCGTTTCTCTCTTCTTCCTCCTCGTTTCCCTTCCCCCCTCTTCACTTCCTTCCCCATGTTCACGTTGCGTACATTCACTGCTCAAGGAAGGGAGGTGTGTTTATATAGTTCTTAAGCATGCTGCCCCGCCGGCTTGGAATGTTAATGCTTGAATGGATCGAAGGCTCGCGTTCTGGAATCCGAGACGACCTGAGAGAGAGTCTGAAGCAGAGTGGCTAATGGCAGTTGGCTGCGATTTATGCTCTTATCAAAAAATGAGACTACAATGTTACCGTTGGAGACTGCCATCTCATCCTTTCACAGCCCAAGTTAAAAAAAATTATTTCACAAACATGATGGCAGTGATCAATAAGCATACTGGTTTCCCAGCTAGTATCCGTCACCCCGGCCCTAAAAACACTACACTGGCTCCCAGTAAAACAGCGCATCATCTTCAAAACATTGTGCATAACGCACAGGGCAATCAGCGGACAAGGAGCAGAATTCCTACAAAAAAAAATAACTATCTACGAGCCAACGAGACCGCTCAGGTCAACCAACGAAATCCGACTGGAACAAAACCCTTACATCAAGAAGAAACTCGGAGGCACCGCTTTCTACCATTTAGCTGCGAAAACCTGGAACAACATCCCAAAAGTAATAAGGAACACCAAAGACCACCTTAAATTCAGAAAATTACTAAAAACCTGCCTCTTCAACACCGGAGACTAAAACCGAAACAACAATAAGACAAACGACTCATCAAAAAAGGACATTGACAAACCCCTAGAACCGACAGAAGTACCCTGGGCACCAGTAGGGCTGACGCTGGACACAGGGGTCCACACGCGAGACCCAGAGAAATGGATACAACTACTCCAGCCAACCCTTACCATCCCCCACCGCCCGTACAGCCACAACTAGGTTCCACGAGGCTGTGGAACGAACAAGATACCACCAATCACCACACAACTGGGTGTATGGACACTAGCAGCGGCGCTAGTCATGTGGAGGGGGTGAGGAGCATGCAAGGTTATTAAGGGAGCGGGCGGAGGGGACAGCTAGATCCTCAAACGGCCTCGAATGGAAAAACGGGCACGTACCTCCTGAGGCTCAGGGTGTACAAGCATCCCGTCGGGTAAGATTACACGAGCCCAACCGGTTCAGTCCAGGATAGAGATGACTAACGAATACCATTAACAATTTCCTTCTCTGCATACACCTCTCAAACTCCAAACCAAACACAACCACAAACCTCTAGCGCAGCAAACCGCACGAACTTCACTACACTGCAACAACAAAACCAAAAAACACATAGACTCGCACATCAGCACACGACGACTACCGGCCGCATACACCCCAGGCCCAGCCGACGGAACCACCGGGCTGAGGCTGCCAACAGCACATCACTGCAATCTTGCACTTTTCCAGCCTCCACCCACTAACCCACCCTCCCCGCCTCTTTCAGAGCCGCCAGAGCGCCAGGGGACCACTCCGGTGGTGATAGTGCGCGGTACAAATGACCTTTAACATTAACATTAAATGTGTTTGTGTAATAACATGCAAATCATCCATGAAATGTTTTAAATTGTCCCTCTCAAAGATTGAAGATTTGGGCACATAAAAAAAGTGTTTGCTCAAATCAGTCTTTTGAGAGTTAATGATTTAATTGGAGTTATAAACATGCTACTGGTGTAGTCTGCCTTCAGCCATTTATAAACGCTCTGCGTGACCTTCACTGAAGTATTAAAAACAAGCATTGGCAAAGCCAAAATTATTTTTTGGTATTCACGTTTTTATTCGTTGCATCAAAGTCAGGACAAAAACATAGATAACTTTTATTCTCACCCCATTCCTCCCTATTTCACCCTCTGTGAAGACCATTCTGCTTAGTACTGTCATGCCACTCACCTGGCACCATGGTACAGGGTCCCGGGTGACTACCTGGAGGCTCTACCTGCGCTGGAGGTGGACTCCGGTACGAGCAGCCCGGCAATTGACTGTGATGGGCGCTGCCATTATGACAGCTCTCCGCATTCTCGGGAGACCGTGTTCGAAGCTTTGCGCATGCGCAATCCACCCCGCCCTTTGGGTTGCCGGGGCAACCATTGCTGGTGTTGCCCAGCATTCTGCTCTTAACTGCCTACAAAAGCAGTGTGGAAACGCTCCTCTGGGCGTCTGAACGTGGATTTCCTTTTCTGTGTCCCTGCTCCTGGGCCCAGTTCCTTGATAACTCTCTTGCCAGTCCGAGCTGCCCCCTTGGTTCCTAATTTTTTTCCCCTTGATTCCTGCCCTGCTCCCTTTCTCCCGATTCTCCTTCTGTGTGTTCTTGTCTAGGGCCATTCTTTTTTTCCTCTTGTCCTGCATCCTGACTTGCTCCTGTTGCCTTGACTGCAGTCTTCCGCAGCCTTGCCAATCTGTTCCAGCGCTGCTACCAGTTAGTTTTCCTTCGATTTACTGGAGAGTCTTCTGGACATTGGACTTTGTGTGGCCTTCCCCGTCAGTGCTTGCACTGTCCTTGCGTCATGTGAATCAGGATAGATCCATCCTGTGGGGTGCTGAATCAGCGTTACCCTGTTTATTGGGGTGTCTTTGATTTGGTTTTCCGCCTCTCTTTGTCATCTAGTCATCCGGAGTCTACCTCGCAGCATACTTGTTGTACCGTCCCTACAGCAACAAAAGAAAGCATGTACGCAGCGCAGGCGAGATGCTTTGCATGACAGATTGAGACGCCTAAAACCACGAAATGAAGGCAGTCTAGGAACTCGGGGATGAATTGCAGGCTTAGTGTGGAAATGGCTACTCTATGACAAGAAAACGCAACTTTAACTCCAGAAAGGACACAAGGCGCAGGTGCTTCCTCTCACGCCGAGAGTGCCATGGCGCAGACCACCGTAATGAAGTACGACAGGGAACCACAACGTTTGGCTGAGTTTTGCAACCATTGCATAGTGCACTTTTTGTTCATTCCCACGCACTTCATCTAGGATAAAGCCAAGATAGGATATAGCTTGGGGAATCTCACTGGGAGTGCTCTGGCTCTGGCAGCTCCATATGTGTCTTCCAACAGCCCCATCCTAGCTGATTGTGTGAAATTTGAAAAGACTTTCATGGACGTGTTTCAGTCTTCTAATCTGGCCTCATCAGCACAGAACCGATTAATTTAAATACAACAAGGTTATGGCCAGAAGTGACCCAAAAGACCCCATTTCATTGCGGGTTACTTGAAGAATATAAGGCTCAATTGGTACACATACCGGAACCAGACAGCCTTGAATCATTACTTGATCAAGTACTCTTCGATCATCGGCTTGCTGAATGCAGAGGGGAGAGACAAAGGTCAGATTGTGTGTTCTTCAAGCCTTCCTCTACACCAGCATTGTCATTAGCCCCTTCAGATTCCGGATCAGACCCAATGTAGTTGGGAGCCATACATGGGCCATTGTCGAAAGCTGACAGTAAATGCTGCAGGGCGATGCGGTTATGTCTATACTGTGGGGCCATGGGACATATCTGTTCTCTTCATCCACCTAGGTCTTCGGAAAACTAAGGGCTTGCGTTATTCTAGAAGGCAACGGCAGGCCCATCGCTGCACTCAGCCCTTCTGCCAAAACCTGTAGATAACTTAACCATGCAACCTGTTATGCTACTGGTCCTGCAGGTAAAGGTCTCCTGGGAGCACAATGTGAAAGATGCTCAGGCTCTGCTTGATTGCGGGGTGTCTGGCAACTATATTGATGTCGACTTTGTGCAGAGAAACAGGATTACACTTCAAGATAAGGATGCTGCGACTCTTATCGAGGTGATTGATGGAACTCCACTGTCTTCTGGTCCTGTTTGTCAACACACTGGTGCACTCGGCCTCTGGATAAGTGGTCATACTGAACACATCTCATTGGACGTCATAAAATAACCCTCCTACCCCATTGTGTAAGGGTTGCCCTGGTTGTTGTATCACAACCCTCATGTCAACTAGGAATCACGCACTTTGGTGTTCGCTTCTACTCATTGTACGTGGCTCTGTAGCAGCCCAGACATCACTAGGGAAGTCGTTGACACAGCCCCTTAAACTCTTGTGAGAAGAATCCTTAGTTGTGTACTTTGAATGCCATTCCGGAGGTGTATGGTGACTTTCGTCTTCTATTTTCGGAACCTGAACACATTCCCTTACCGCCACATAGGTCCAATGATTGTGGATTGAACTGTTGCCTGATAAATCCATGACTCCTGGGAAGATCTATTCTTTGACTCCATCAGAACGTGAAGCTCTTAGTGTATATCAAGATGGTTGCTTAGACAAAGGGTATATTGTGCCCTCAGTCACCTGCTGGTTTTCCTCTGTCTTTCGTGAAAAAGAAAGGGGGAACTCTACATCTTTGCATCGACTACAGTCAGCTCAACGATATGACCTGCAAGACCGGTATCCTTTACCACTGATTCATGACATAATGGAATCCCTGCACACTGCTATTATTTTCAGTTGGATTTAAGGGCGGCATTCCATTTGGTCCATATACTAGCAGGTGATGAGTGGAAGACTGCACTCAGGACACCTCTGGGGCATTATGAACATCAGTTAATGCCATTCGGCCTGTGTTATGCCCCAGCAATGGTTCATGGATCACAGCTTTTCTGCTTTACTTGGTAAATATGTCTGGGTCTTTGTCGTCTATCCGAACATCATCTCCACGCTAAGGCTGAAAAATGTCTGTTTCTTCAGGGGCAGTTGGAATTTCATGCTTATGTAATTAACAGTTCCGAAATACAGATGGACCATGGTAAGGTGCATGCGATTCTCCAGTGGAAGAAACCATACGATCAAAAATGACTGCTACAGTTTTGGGATTTCGCAAACCTTTACCGTAGTGTTATCCCACATTTCTCTTAGTTGTCGGTTGAGTTGACTCTTTTGTTGAGCTGTAAACAGCTTTTTGTGTGGACTACAGGCACCGATCAAGCCTTCGAAGAACTTAAGAGGGGGTTTATGACTGCACCCATTTTGAGACATCCTGATGAGGAACGCCCTTTTATTGTAGAAACCGATACATCTGACTTGGCCATCAGGGCAGTTCTTCTACAACCGGATCCTGTAACTTGTATTGAATACTGTAAGGAACTCATGGTGGTAACAGTAAAGACAGACAAGTGATAACAGTTCAAGGGTGTTTATTAAACTGTATGAATGGGTGAGAAAAATGCCTAATCCAAACCTAAAGCTAAAATGGAAGCAAGCTACAACCATCAAATAATAATAAGGTAGTCCTAGTGGCGTCTTGTCAAATACAACGGGCCTATACTAAAATAAAACTATTGCCAATCCTTACAACTAAGTTACAAAATTAGTGTGGAATAATGTTCATCAGAAAAGAAAGAAGTGTTCACAAATGTTAAGTCAGGATAGTATGGCTGGGGTCTCCCTTTACCATGTTTTAAGCACGGGACAAGGCGGGACTTCTGAGCCCAGCACACTCCTAGGCCTCTCCAGCATGAGGTTCACTATTCCGTTCAATGATATCGGGACCTTCAGGGGCCAAGTCTCTTGTGCCAAAGTCTCTTGCCTTAGAAGGCCTGCTGGACCAAAATACCAAACAAACAAAAGTTCCTTCGGTGATCTTGCACTGTGGGCAATTTCTCTTTGCCCCCTGGAACTCCCTCCGCTGGGCTCGGATCCTTATTGCAACTTGGGCCTCCCTCCGTCGGGTTCACTATGGCCTTTCACTCTTAACACAATCTTCTTGGGTGTATCAGATCTCAGCCCGATTCGCAGACATCCCTCAACAAGGTACACATTTGCCAATTTCACAGTTCACATTGTGGGGTAAGGTAAAGGGCCGTCGGGTATGTGTGGTTCTGGTCAGTTGCCTGACTCTGCCTGACCCTTGTTTTGGGACATGTCCGGTGTTAACATGTTGTATTTCTCTGTGTAAGAAAGTGTTTGTGTCAGAAAAGCGGGGGTAGAGCTTCTCGATGTCCTACAGGGTAGGGGGGTGTTACAAGGAATGGGGTACCGCATCTCGCCCGTCGCTGTCCCACTTCCACTCCCTGAAGACCCCCAATCCAGGTGATCCTCCCCCACTGGTCCACCCCAGGAACTGGATCCTATAGCCATGGGTGTGTCCTGGCCACCTGGTTGACAGATCTCCGGGGACTAGCGGGTGAGACACATTCAGGTTTCTCATAACACCTTGTGGCTTATTACTCAAGCAAGTTGTCCCTAAGTGAGCAGAATTACGCAGTGATTGAGAAGGAGCTTTTGGCAATAAAACTGGCGTTTTACGAATAGAGGCATCATATCCTTGGGATTTGTTTTCCTGTGGATGTATGCACTGATCAGAGATACCTCCAGTATCTCTGTTCTCTTCATTGTCGGAATGCCTGACGAGCACAATGGGCCTTTTTCTTTTCCACTTTGATTTTTCAAACACCTACATTCCTGGCACCCAGAACAAGGGGGATGCTCTGTCACGATCGTTGGGTGAACCAGATGTACGAAACCGCAAGGATATTAGCTTGTCGCCTATACATTTCTTGTGTGCCCTACGACCTCATCTATAGAACGTCCTACTGGAGACCATGAAGGACTAATCGCATCAAGCTTTGTTATAAAGACCCGGTATTATTGAAAAGGATGGGCTGCTGTTCTACGTGGGTCATCTGTACATGCCTACTGTAAGGAAGGCATGGTATCCACGGTAAGATGGACACAGGTGATCACTGTTCAAGGGTGTTTATTTAACTTCAACAAGGGTATGATAAACGCCTATATAATCATAAATCTATAGATGGGAGCAAGTTTCGACCATCAAATAATAACACAGTCCTAGTGGTGTCTTTGTAAAAATAAAAGGGCCTTTACAAAAAAAACTATTGCCAATCCTTACCTCTAAATACAAATACTCTGGGTGTCGTTTTTATGAAAAAGAAAGAGGTGTTCACAAAAATGATATGTCAGAATGTTCAGGTCATTGGCCACGTTTTCAGCACGGGACAAGGCGGTTCACTCGAGCATAGCACAATTTCTGGCTTCTTCGGCACGAGGATAGTTTCATAATCCGCTTCTGGGCCTTCTGTGCCAGGTCTCTATCAAAGTCTCTTGATTTAGCAGACCTGATGTATCAAAACAAACACAAAATTCCTTTCCTCTTACAAGTACTTAATTCAGGTGATTCACTCTTCACCCTGGATCCCTCTGTCGGGCTCAGATTCCTTTTATGCAACGCTCATTACTTCGACTCCCCCTCTTCCGGGCTCAGATCCCCTTCTCCAATGTTCAGCGAATATTCTTTCTTGGGTGACTCGTGGTTCACTCCAGAATCCCCCTCAGCCGGACTCAGATCCCTCTTTTTACACCATTGGTCTCCCTCAGCTCGGACCAATTTCAATTCGCATTAAATATCGAAGACTTTCAAATGTGCAGTGTAAGGAACTCATGGTAGCAATAGTAAAGACAGACACAAGTGATCACAGTTCAAGGGTGTTTATTAAATTGTTTAAATAGGTGAGAGAAATGCCTAATCTAAACCTAAATCTAAGATGGGAGCAAGCTTTGACCATCAAATAATAAGAACACCGTGCAAGTGGAATCTAGTCAAATCAAAAGGGCCTATAATAAAAAACCTATTGCCAATCCTTAACGCTATGCTACAAAAATAGTGTGGGATAATGTTCACAAGAAAAGAAAGTGTTCATGAAATAAGTCAGGATGGTATTGCAAGCGTCGCCCTTACCCATGTTTTTAGCACAGGACAAGGCAGTACTCCTGAGCACAGCACACTCCTGGGCCTCTCCAGCACAAGGTTTACAGTTCCTTTCAACGATACTAGGACCTTCTGACACCAAGTCTCTTTTCTGCAAAGTCTCTTGCCTTAGAAGGCCTGCTGGACCATAAACAATAAATAAACAAAAGTTCCTTTGGTAATCTTTAACGTTGGGCAATTGCTCTTCGCCCCTTGTGTCCCCTTCAGCCGAGCTCTGATCCTTCTTGCAACATGGCCCTCCCTCAGTCGGGTTCACTATGACCTCTCATTCACAAGCTTGCAACATTTTAAGAGTCTTAATGTCGTGTTTTAAACCATCATTCACTGTGAACATCCCTCGGTCGGGTTCACTCTTGTCCACACAATCTCATGTGTATTATGCTTCACCCCGATTCGCAGGCATTCCTCGGCCGGGTTCACATTTGTTAGATACACAGTTCACTTTGCTTTATCACAATGCTGGACTCACTTTCCTTAGCCCTCCTCTTGATAACGGGTCAGAGACTTTCGATTGTACAAGGGATTTGACGTGAACCTTGTTATGACCACTCCGACACCGCACGCCGGCCTCTCCTAGGGCCTCCTGGTACTTGTAGTTTCAACAAAGGGGGCCAGTCAGAGTCCTTCGAATGAGCGCTCCCGCCGCACCTGATCACTAAGCAGCTGGACCTTTATTGGGCTTTCCCAAAGGTTCAAACACACACAAGTTCTTTGTTCACAAGTTCCTTGGGTTCATACAATGTTGCTGATTGCAACCTTCGGCTCAACACAGTCCGGCTTACTAGCAGCTCCCTCTCTAACTCACTGGCTGTGTTGAACTCCTTGATGTTTCTTGTCTTCAGAGTCAAGAACGATACCACGGTAGCAGGCACGTTTTCGCGCCTTGGCTGTCAGTGCGGGAGGGCCTTGTGCACCGTTGACACATTTTATACCACATGCCAACTGTCGGTACCCGGTCTTCTCCAGCATGAGGTCTGGCATGGATTCACATGCTCATGAATATTCCCCGTCGTCAGGCTGGGAATCCTCTGTAAAGAAAAAATCAGTATCAGTATCAGTTTCGTTTCTGATCTGTCTTTCTCAGTAGTAACCAATCAATGGTCTCTGGGTCATACTGCCCCCAGCCAATGACTGCCCTCTCCCTAAGCCCCGCCCCTGGCAGCCATCCTCATATTTTTACCGCACGTTCAAGTGTTGAGTCCTCGTGCTGTAGCTCTCGAGCTTTTGCTGCATTTTCGCGCTTTTTTCAGGAGATTGTCTCATTTTTTCAGTTAAATGGAGCCTCAAGCTCTACCGTTTCTACATCCGACCAACGGGGATCCGTTTCGGAGTTTCTACGCCCCTCAAGGGTGAAGATTTCGTCGAGTTACGCTTTTGGAGGATTCCAGAAGTTCCATGGCCTACCCGGACATGGCCCAGGAGAAAGGGAGCTCGACGCCTGGGAAGCTGTTCAGGACCTGCCCTGGATGCCAGCTTCAGAACGTTTTCAAGGAGGACGAGCATTCTTTATGCCTCTACTGTCTCCATGAGGACAAGACGCACAAGGAAAAGGACTGCGCGTTTTGTGGGAACATGTCGGAGCGGACCATGAAGGATCGTCACCTCCATCTCGCCAACTGGCTGGAAGGTAAGAGCCCGCCAGGCGAGAAGAAGAAAAAGAAGTCCGAGCGGTCTTCTAAGTCCTGTGAGGGTGCCCCGGCGACAGGGACCCAACAAAAGGCTAAGCAACGCGAGTCCGCGGGCACCGGGAGCGCCGAACGGTCGGGCTCCTTGGCTGCCAGGCAGGGCGCATCCTCCCTGGCGCCATCAACCACGAGCCAACGGTCTGGCTCGGGTAAGAGGAAGTCCGAGAACCCGGCGAAGCTTCTGGAGAGGCCCCGGTC
Organism: Ambystoma mexicanum; assembly: GCF_040938575.1. Classification (NCBI taxonomy): domain Eukaryota; kingdom Metazoa; phylum Chordata; class Amphibia; order Caudata; family Ambystomatidae; genus Ambystoma; species Ambystoma mexicanum. The sequence continues at coordinate 1,244,769,473 of NC_090922.1, read as the reverse complement.
GATCTCGAAGATTCCGGCAGAGGGGGAGCGAGGTTCGGACCCTCCCCCCAAGGTGAAGGCCCCAGGCGTACAGAAGGTGACGTTGGCCTTAATTCACCCTGCTAGGACCTCGATTGAGGATGTCGCCACGGCCCTGGCTCAGCCTGTGGAGGCTACAACATGGAGGTGCCCTCGGGTACCAGAGTCTCCCTGCCACTGCGTAGGGAGTCATCTTTCAGGCCCATCGAGAAGACCCCCACAAAGTCCTCGTTGGAAAGGATGGGGGAGAGGCTGGGGGCCCTCGTGGATACGGACACGACCTCTGAAGAGGAGCTCATCCAAGTCGTGGAGGAGGCCCAGCCCATCGGGAGGGATCACGACGAGGGTGACTACGAGAGCGACGGTGTCGCAGACAAGGCTCCTCAAGAGCCCTCGCTCCCGTCGTTTCCGGCGCCGCAGGACACCTCGGCGGCCATTTTGTCAGCCATCCAGTCCTTATGCTCGGAGATAAGCACTAGGTTGTCCCTTCCCCCGACGGAGGTACCTGAGCCAGACCCGACGGGGGAACCAGAGCCAGGACCTTCGGAGAGCCCACCACTTAAGAGGAGGAGGACGCATCCTAGGCCTCCTCTCCCGCCTCTGCGGCCTTCTCTGCCTTCCCCCTGGTCCACTACCCACGGGGATGATACAGGCATGGACACGACTACGACGGGTACGGATGACGACGGAGGCGACGACGGGACGTGTCCCCCATCGCCCCCTGCCCGGGCGTCGCCGCCCGACGAGATTGGATCCTTCCATGCTATGATTTCCAGGGCATCCCAGCTCTTCCAGCTCTGCCCCGAAGAAAAGAAGTAAGGGTTCCTTTACCAACGGCGCGAGGCTAAAAGGAAGACGGTCCTCGCCGTACCGCTTCTTGATGACATTTGGGATGAGGGGCTCGCCCTCCTCAAGAACCCTGCCACGGCTCCTGCGAAGAGGGACCGGTACGATAAGAAGTACCGGGTCCCCGACGCTGCCCCCTTGTGCCTTAGGGCGCAACCTACCCCGGATTCGGTCGTTTCGGCGGCGTCCAAGAAGAAAGCGGGTGGGGCATCGGCCTCAACTTCAACCTCCCCGCCGGACGGCGAAGGTAGGAAGCTGGATGTGATGGGACGACAGGTCATCTCATCTGCAGCGACGCCCATCAAGGTGGCCAACGCCCTGGCCATCGTAGCCCGCTACGACAGGGAGTTGTGGTTCAAGATCGCCCCTCTGTTGGACTTCCTTCCGGACGCCAAGAGGGCTGAGGCCCTGGAAATCTTACAGGAAGGTGAGATTGCCTCAGACCACGCCATTACGGTGGCTACGGACATCGCCGACACCGGTTTCCGTCATGACGAGGATGGCTCAAGGCGACGGATTTCCGCCAGGACGTACAGACCAAGGTTTTGGACATGCCTTTCAATGGGAACAACCTTTTTGGCAAGGCGGTTGATGAGTCCCTTCAGGCGATCAAGACGGACACGGAGACGGCCCGTGCACTGGGTGTGCTCCAACAGCGACGGCCGTCCTTTCGGAGCTCCGGAGGCAGACAGGGTGCCTCCAAGGGAGCCGGCAGCAGCTCCTCTACGTACCGTCAAGCGGCAAGATCTTCGTCGCAGGAGGCCTACAGGGGACGCGGCAAGTCAGGTGGATCCCGCCGTCGTCAAGGAGGCAAAGCGGCCTCCAAGCAAGATTGAACCGACCGTCGTGTCGGGCCCCCGCCGAAGCACCCCGGTGGGAGGCCGGCTGACGAAGTTCATCGGCGTGTGGGATTCCATCTCCACCGACCGTTGGGTGCTGGACGCCCTGGCCCTGGGGCACGCCCTCGAGTTCCAGAAGAGGAGCCCCCGCATTCCTCCCGTGGCCAGGAAGGAAAATCACGTCCCTCAACTGCTGTTGGAAGTAAGGGCGATGCTCAGGAAGGGTGCCATCGAGCTCGTCCCGAAGAGGCTTCGGGGCTCCGGAGTTTACTCAAGATACTTCCTCGTAAAGAAGACAGGAGGATGGCGTCCCATCCTGGACCTGCGACGTCTAAACAAATTCCGGATGGTCACCCTCCAGCACGTGCTGGGACAGCTGGAGGAGGGCGATTTCCTGTCGTCGTCGGACTTGGAGGATGCATACTTCCACATCCCTATTCTAAAGAGACACCGAAAGTTCCTCAGGTTCGTTGTCAAAGGGCGGCACTACCAGTTCAAGGCCCTCCCGTTCGGATTAAAATCGGCGCCCAGGGTGTTCACCAAGTGCCTAGCACCGGTGGCAGCGCGGCTGCGCCTGCAAGGGATCCACATCTACCCCTACCTGGACGACTGGCTCATACGGGCAAGGACAAGGGAGCTCGCCGTGGAACACACTGCGAAGACCGTTTGCTGCTCACGGACCTGGGGTTCTCCAACTTTCCAAAATCCCACCTGGTCCCGTCGCAAGTCGCCCTGTTTCTGGGAGCACAGCTCGACACAGTGGCGCGGCGGGCCTCACCGTCTGAGGAAAGGATAAGGACCATCCTAGGAAAGGTGCAACGTCTGCTGGCCACGGACGTGGCCAGAGTGAGGTCTATCAAGTCCCTCCTCGGAATGATGTCCTCCTGCATTTATCTGGTGCGCCACTGCAGACTTCGGATGCGGCCCTTGCAAGAATTCCTCGACGCCCACTGGATCCAGACGACGGGCAGCTTCGAGGACAGGATCCCGCTCGATGAAGCGTTACGTCAGGCGATACGATGGTGGGGTGTCCGCTCTCATCTGACGGCAGGAACCGGTTTCCTAGCCCCGCCCACCAGGTGACTGTGACGACGGATGCCTCCCTGGAAGGTTGGGGAGCGCACACCGGGGGTCTCCACGCAAGAGGCCTTTGGCTCCTGGAGAAGACGCTCCACATCATCTTGGAGCTCCGTGCAGTGTTCTGGGCCCTCGGGTCCTTCCTTCCGTCCCTCAAGGGCAAGGTGGTGAGGATCTTCACCGACAACACCACCACAATGTTTTACATTCGGAAGCAGGGCAGAACCAGTACCCCTGCCCTATCCAAAGAAGCCCAGGATCTGTGGCATTGGGCCGTCGCCCAAGGGATGTTTCTGGTACCCTTTCATCTGGCAGGGATAAAAAACACTATCGCCGACTCACTCAGCAGAGAGCTGCGCTCGTGCCACGAGTGGGAACTGCGCCAGGATCAAGTGGACCGACTCTTCCGACGATGGGGCAAACCCCAGATCGATCTCTTTTCGACGGCGCCGAACTCCAAGTGCCGGAGGTTCGTCCTCAGGTTTCCCCAACCGAGGAGCATGGGCGATGCTTTCTCGTTCCCCTGGGGCTGCCTGTTCCTTTATGCATTCCCGCCATTGCTACTCCGGCTCGTCAACCAGCTCAAGAGGTCCCGGTGCAGGATGATCCTCATCGCACCGGCGTGGCCGAGGCAGATCTGGTTTCCGGACCTTCTGGACTTGTCAGCGTCCACACCAGTCAAGCTGCCGACGGACACGGATCATCTCTCCAGAGAAGGAGGCGCCATTCTTCATCACGAACCAGAGTCGCTGAACTTGCAGGCCTGGCTCCTGCAGCACTAGAGTTTGGAGGATACGACATCCCAGCCGACTGCAGAGAAGTTCTCGCGAAGGCCAGGGCATCCTCGACTCTTAAATGCTACGGACAGAAATGGAAGAGGTTCTCTGTCTGGTGCCGTGCACAGAAGATTAACCCTCTGCGGATTACGGCCCCTCAAGTATTGCCGTACCTATTGTCCTTGGCTAAGGCTGGCCTATCTCACGCTTCCATCAAGGTACATCTGGCTGCCGTCTCACGTTACACCAGAACTACAGGACGGGCGTCCTTGTGGTCTCATCGACTGGTGAAGGAATTTATGAAATGACTGTTCCGATCATTCCCGCCGGTGAAGGCCCCTGCCCCGGCGTGGGAGCTCAACGTGGTGCTGACTAGGCTCATGGGGGCCCCATTCGAGCCTATGCATTCAGTGCCGTTGAAGTTTCTGTCGTGGAAGACAGCATTCCTCGTGGCCATCACCTCTGCACGACGAGTGGGAGAGATCGAGGCCCTGTCTGGCAAGCCTCCATACTTGACTTTTCACGACACGAGGGTGGTGCTGAGGACGCACCCCTCCTTCATGCCCAAGGTGCCATCGGACTTCCACCTCAACGAGCCCTTGGTGTTGCCAGTTTTCTTCCCGTCGCCTTCTTTGCCGGCTGAGAGGACTCTGCACTTGCTGGATGTAGCTAGAGCGCTGAAGTTCTACATAGACCGCACGATGAGTTTTCGGAAGATATCACAGCCGTTTGTGAACTTTGGACCTGTGAATCAAGGGAAGGCTCTCTCGAAGACTTCCATTTCCAGATGGCTCTCCGGCTGCATCATGCACTGTCACCGATTGACAAACCGACCGTTGCCAGGTCGTCCGAGGGCCCATTCGACCAGAGCGATCGCTGCTACTATGGCGTTCCTGTCTGGTGTGCCCCTGCTCGACATCTGCAGGGCTGCTACGTGGAGGTCGACGCACACCTTCACGAGATTCTACTGCGTCGACCGGGATTCCAGGGAGGAGCCCAGAGTCGGCCAGGCAGTGCTGCGCAACCTGTTCGCCTAAGGTGAGCCTGATGAGGTAAGAGTTACTTAATGTTGAGTTGTTGTATTGCTTGATATTGAGCCTTTTGCCACCTCCCGTGGTTGTACATGTGTATATTGCTATGTATTCTTATATTCATGAGCATGTGAATCCATGCCAGACCCCATGCTGGAGAAGGAACAAGTTACTTAGCTGTCACTGTTGTTCTCCAGCATGGGTCTGGCATGGATTCACATGCGAACCCTCCCGCCTACCCCTCTGCGGCTCTTCACTTGGTCATACTGCCAGTTCACGTGCTACCAAATCTGAGGATGGCTGTCACGGGCGGGGCTTAGGGAGAAGGCAGTCATTGGCTGGGGGCAGTATGACCCAGAGACCAGTGATTGGTTACTACTGAGAAAGACAGATCAGAAAGGAAACTGATACTGATTTTTTTCTATACCGAGGATTCCTGGCCTGACAGGGAATATTCATGAGCATGTGAATCCATGCCAGACCCTTCACAGGTCTGGCTTGGAAAGGGCAAGGGCCCTTCCCTCCTTGTCGTCCTTTCAGGTCTCGCCACCTTTCTACTCCGTTTGAACTGCCGTCCTGGAATAGCTGCTTCCTTGTGCGATTGTCCTTTTTCCCAGTGTGCTCTCATGCTCTGCCTTTAATCCCTGTGGGGAAGGGAAAGGGCTGTAAGGTGTGTAGTTGTCAATTGTCTTACTCTGCTTGACCCCTGTATTGGGACATGGCAGGTAAACGGCTCTGGTGTTAGTTTGTTATCTTTCACGGTGTAAGAAAGTGTTAGTTCAGAAAAAAAGGGGGGGTCGAGCTTCTAAATATCCTATGGGGTAGGATGGGGAAAAGGTGTCAAAAGGAAGGGCATGCCGTGTCTCACACTTCGGTGTCCCACTTCCCCCGCACCCCGAAAGATCCCCCATCCAGGTGATCCTCCCCCACTGGTCCACCCCCAGGAACTGGATCCAATAGCGATAGCCGTGTCCTGGCCACTTGGATGACAGATCCCTGGGGACTACCGGTCGAGTCACAACAGGGTTTAGCTAGACCCGTTGCAGGACCACTTTGATTTCACAATTCCTTTTACATTTGACACCACTCAGTTGGATACCTAAGAGACCTTCAAATGAACACCCACGTGGCGCCGGACCACTCAGTTTATGGTATCTATCTTGGCTTCAAAAGTTCAGTTCTCTCCCTTAATGTTCAATTATACTTGTGTCGCTAGTCACATACTCTTCACACACTGTCTAACATAGACCGATTTGCTATCAATCTCCCCGACTCCCCGCTGCTTTTTTTGTAGGAGCGAAGGAGAGTACCACAGCAGCAAGCACTCCTCCCCGCCTTGGCTATCGACACATGTAGGTTTCTTCAGCTTTTATTCCAGGTCTTAGGTTTATTCTCGAAGGATCGTGAAAGTAACGGTTTCTCTCTTTAAAGGTCAAGGGCACTTTCCTCCTTGCATTCCTCTCTGGTCTTGCCGACTTTCTCCTCGCATTAAACTGCCATCTTGGAACAACTGCTTCCTTGGGTGCTTTGTCTTGCTCGTTCAACGTCTTTTCTCTCTCTCCTCCTTTGTAGCCCCCTATCGTCCTACACCTGGGTCATGTTAAAAAGCTGCAGGTGTGTGTAATGATCAGTAATTGCCTGACCCTTGTGTTGGGACATGTCAGGTATACAGTTCGGGTGTTAGTCCGTTTTCTCTCACAGTGAGCTGTTCGTAAGAAAGTGTTTGTCAGGAAAGGGGTGGGGGTTTCAGTCCCTAAGTATCCTTTATCCTTCAGGTTTTTCACACTACCCAAAGTCTTCATGAGGAAGAGCTCGAAAGTTTTGATGATGCAAGGAGTAGTGCACTCTTGCGTCAATTCCGGTGGCCAGGATGGGCTTGCCGGGTCCAGGACCATGTCAATTCATGTCCAGCTTGCGTCCAGATGAAGAACAGCCACAAGAAACCCATAGGGTGGTTACACCCGACTGAAACGCCTCCTTTTCCCTGACATACCATAGACCCTGATTTCATTATTGATTTACCACCTTCAAATGAAAATATGTGTATCATGGTGGTCGTAGATTGTTTTACCAAGATGGCACACTTCCTTCCCTTCCCAAAGAATCTGACTGCGCTCCAGATGCCACGTACCTTTTACACGAGATTTACCGCCTTCATTGATTGCCTGAGAAGATCCTCTCAGATCGGGGTTTGCAGTACATCTTGTCATTGTGGGCACATTTGTGTTGCCACAGTGGAGTACAGCGAGCCATGACTGCTGGATGCCACCAACAGTCAAACTGATCGTACCAACCAGATCTTGGAGATTTATTTACGATGCTACTCCAATGCAGCTCAAAGTAGCTGGTATGACTACCTGGACACAGTGAAGGTGGCCTGTAATAAATCACGTCATTCGTCTATCGGACGGAGTCTTTTCCTCTGCTCTTCTGGTATCCATTCAAAGGTTTTGCCTTGTCGCCCAGTTCTATCCAGCGCAGTACCAACTGCCGACAAGATGGTTCTCCAGATCCAGGCTCAACATAGTTTGGTATCGGACATGCTGGTCGAGGCACGGGAGTATATGAAGGTGCAGGCAGACAAGAGGCGATCACCCGAATCGGAGTATGCGCTTGGTGTTATGGTCTGGCTCTCCTCCAGGAATCCTCCTGCATGGAACCTACCGTCCAAGTCTGCTCAACGCCTTTTTAGTCGATTTCGGATCCTTCATCACCTTTCCTCTGCGGCCTATCATTTACGTTTGCCTTCCACTTGGCGTATTCACATTTGGCGTATTCACCCTGTGTTTCACACCACTCTTTTGAAGCCTCACACTTCTGATACCTGAAAGATCAGGGCCACTCCGCTCCCGGGCCTGTTGGGTCTGGCCTCGGAGAGGATCTTGTCACCCTCGGGGAGAAGTGTGTTAAAACGTGTGACAGAGCTGGCCTTAAACCATGTCTCAGTAAGGGCGAGAACATCTACATCCAGCCGTTCAAGGAGGTGGCAGATGTCAGAGGAGTGTTTGATAGCAGAGCAACAGTTAAGAGTAGCAGTGTGGAGGAGGTTGCCACTTTTGAAAGACTGCCATGGAGGGGTACACAGGTCCCCACCGGAAGTGGCAGAGGAGCCTGGGAGGTAAAGGGAGGAGGAGACAGAGGAGCCATGGAAGACGTGAATGTCAGAGGGCGAGGGAGGTGGCGGCCATGGAAGCGAGATAGCCAGGAGAGAGCCATCAGGCAAGGGAGCCAGAAGGGCAGAGGATGAGGGAAGCAAGGGAGCCAGAGTAGCAGAAGGAGGGGTTGGCAAGGGAGCCAGGCAGGACAATGGAAAGGGACCCAGCGTGGTGGAAGGTGGCCGAGGGGCCAGCACAGAAGTAGCCGGGGTGGTGGAAGGAAGGAAGGAAGGAAGTTGATGAGGTGAGGGTGGCACCTATCGAAAAGTAAAAGGTTGGGCTGAGGCCCTTGTACTAGGATGGTACCATTGAGATGGACATTAATGATGACTCTGGAGGAATGGAAAGAGGCTAAGAGGACCTCCCAACATGTGCCACCATTAATGGGTGTGGAAGAGTAAGGAGATCGCAGAGCTACCATATGAAGGGGTCCATAGTTTGGGTGAAGGAACGACAAAGAGTATGTCAGTGAGAGTCTCTCTGGAGGAAGCAATGACATAGGTGTCTGCGATGGGAAGACCTGGATTGGAGTCCAGTGTGTCCTTCTTAAGCTTCTTCCTACCTGTCTTAGTGAGAGGATAAGGATAGGAGATAGAGAAGCAATTTGAGAAGATGCAGGAAATGGAGAGCACCATGGTGGGTGGGGGAAGGAGTAGAAGAGGCACTTCGCAAAGCTGAACAACTGAGGTGCAAGGGATGGGTACGATGGTAGGGGGGAGGGAGAAGTGAGAACACAGGGACACACCAGTACAGGGGACAGGATAAGAATAGTAGGTTACCGTAGGGTAACAATTCTAGCATAGAGAACAACATAGGTAATTAGTACCAACAGTTGGAGCCAGCTCAGCGCATCCTAGGGGGAGAGCTGGTAGCCAGAGTGGGGGAACTTGGAGAAGAGGAGAAAGGCTGATTGGGAAAAGCAAATAATCATGCGAACAGAGCCGTGGCCCAATATAAACTGTAGGGGAAAGTAGTTGCAGGAGTCCTCATGGGTTCAACTAGAAGGAAAACACCTGGACATGCGAGAGAAAGTGCAAGAAAACAGTAGTGGGAGTGAAGAAACAGAGTGCAGCTACCCTGGAGGAAGGGGAGCCTAGTGGATGCGTGCGACACAGTGCAAGGTAAGAAAATGCATTGGAATGGTAAGTACGCATGAGGTAGGGCAGTTTAGTGGGACGCAGTAATGGCAGAGCCCCCACCTGCACCTTTCCTACCTTGCGGTTGCTACTGGTCGCCAGCTGTGCTGCATGCTCGCACTCTTCTATTCCTCGACCCGTTCCGATCCCCTTGGTTGCGAAAAACCTGCACGCTGAACACCACAGCCTTGTCCTGCAAGGGTTTTGCCGCAAATCGTCAGATCATTGGTTCTTAAAGACTCGGAAGCGTGGAAGGTGTGCTGCGTGCTACATATCATCAGGCAGCATCACCTGCGTACCTGCATCGCTCAACACTGTGGCCTTGTCCTGCGAGGGCTTTGCCGCAGAGAGTCCGATCCTCAGTTCTTAAAGACTCGGCGGTGTGGAAGTTGCGTTGTCATTGTAATTGGTTATTTATTTATTTGTGTTTTTTAAAAATATATTTTTATTGGTTTTGAACATAACAAGTGTGTTTCGCACAGTATGTCACAGTATGTATCAACCCGTCTAGTAACTCCAACATCCCTCCAACCCCCCATCTCCCTAGCCCACAACATCCTCTAACCTGCTCAGAGTCTTTTTCACCGGGTTCATTGTGTATTGGGTCCATGCGTAGGGAGCAATCTGCGTCCCGCAACTCCTTTTAGTCCAAGTTTATGGTGTTAGCGTTTCTTCCAGTTCATGCAAGCAGGGCACTTAGGGGGGGCTTGTCATCTGGGGAGGAAAACGGCTTGTTCAATATCGCATTCCACGCCGTGATGTCTGCGTAGCATTCCCGTCTTCCCGTTCTCAGGGCCTCCTGCCAGACCGCTGTCTCAGTTATAGTGTAATTGGTTATTTATAACGCGCTTAATACCCAGAGGTTTCTAAGTGCTGACCCGGGGATTGAACCTATGTTGCTCCACGTCGTCTTGCTTCTAAGGCGAGCACATTGCCCCTGTGTTATCCTACCAAGATAGCGTTGCTTGCTATGCATCGCCAGGCAGCATCTCCTGCGTACCTGCACCGCTCAACACTGCGGCCTTGTCCTTAGAGGGCTATGCACAAAACTGTGCCGATCTTGCCCCCCCATGTTCATCTATACCAGACCGTATTACCTTGTCTGCCCTTGTGGTCACTGCTTCTAAATCTAATGTGATAATGGTCCTGGTGCCCTTTTCCTGAGGAACAGCTGGTCGGAACAGAAATTCTGCTCTGCTTCTACATTCTCGTGCAAAAATACCCTATCTTTGCACAAGACCACCAACACCGATATCCAAACATGGGTCGCATTCCTCCCAACTGCTCCCTCTGCCCCTCTGGTATTTGCCGCTTCCCCTATGGAAACTTCCTGATTCCCATCTGCCATCTCCTGGCCCTTCCATCCATCCCTGCTGGGCGTCCTGTAACTGCTGCCCTTCAGTTGTGTTGGTAATAACAACCTCTTCCTTGCTGAATTTAACTAACATTTTGTGGATCAACTTAGCCTTCTGTGCTTGTTCCGCTATCTGTTTCGCCATTTCTTGACTTCTCCTACAAAAATGTACTGTGTGCCTGTCTCTTGGGCCATCCTTTCACCTTGATTCCAACTACTTAATCTAATTCAGTTTCCACTCTGCAGGGAAACCCCTGCACAACATGTGATTAAAAAGTAGCTATATTCTTGTTGCATCCTTCTCTTGTCTCTAATATCCTTAATCTGGTGAATGTAAAGTGTAGGGTATTTTTCAGCCCTCATAGTGTGGGCCATGATGGAATTTGTCGGGGTATATGCCCCTTAATGCTTTCCATACATGTGCTCAACAGTTGTTAAATGGTGTGCCATCATGGGTATCATTGCTCAACCACACCCTTGGGTACCTCCGCTTGTTTCCCTAGTAGTGTGGCAAATAAACTCTTCATGTCCCCTACAGCTAACTTGATCCTGCTATCTGTTTTTCCAGGGCATAAATCCACTTCCCTGCTCCTGCTGTAAGGGAGAGCAGTGTCTTCATTATGTTGGTTTTGTCCATGTAGGGCCAGGGCACATAATGTTCTCTCCCTGCTCCCTTCGGTAGCAAGGGGAACTTAGTTCCCCTCCTTCTACTCTGGGATGTCTTCCTTCCCTTCGTACCCTTTAGTAAGGCCATTTGGGCGAGTCGTGGTCTAAGCCTAGGGCCCCATGGTGTTAATTCCCTTAGTCCTTCCACAGTCTCGCAGTCATTCTACGCCCGTTGCTTCTCCATCACTGTGTACCGTGTCAGTCTATGATATTGCTGAGTTCATCCCTATGCTATGGAACCTCTGGAGCTCCCCCTGGATTGGAAGATTCCTTGCTTGAGTCTACCTTGCTAACCTTACTATCCATCTGAAAAAGAATCTCTCCTGCCCTCCACTCATCCGTGCCTATCGCTGAGCATTTTCCCTCCTGTCGCCAGCTCCCCCTTTTCTTTAACACTGCCTCTGACTCTCTGCCAGCTTTATTTTCTGTCTCCATAATCAATGAGTCTTGTGTATTATCTTTCTGTTCTTCTGGTGTTCCTTTTTTGGGCTCAGCGAGGGGCAAATACCGGGGCTTGGTGTACCCTGCGGTGGGCTGTATAGGAAAGGACCTTAAGGAAGCAGGGTGGTGACCTGTGCATGTGTCTGATTTGTTCACTCTGTGCTGTCATCAGGAGCGTTCCCTACATCTTTGAACGTTTTCCACAATTCGAGTATGCGCTGTCTGTTTTTCAACTTTTCATCTTTATAAGCAGACAACAAATGTGTATAGATATGTTCTAGTATAGCTTTATCATGCATGCCGTCTTCGGGCCAAGGTGTAAACATTTTGTCTTCTGTGGACTCACTCAGTGTCACTTCAGGATTTGCTCCTTGTACTGCGGAATCCTCTTACACACATGCTCCAACGGAGTACCCATACTCCTTCTCAAATACAACCTTATTTAAAACAAAAATCTCACAAAACAACCATCCATCGGTGTCTCACCTCAAATATCCACAGCGCACTAACAAAATCAATTCTCTCGTATACAAGGAATTGAAAATCACCCCACCCCAACCCCTTAAAACACTTGTGTTAAGACAAGAAAAGTCCAAACCCCATCCACACAATGGGCCACGAAATCCCTACACCAACCACTTCTTTATACACAACTGCCAATAAAAACCAATAAAAAAGCACATCTTTTTACACAATGGTGTAGACCCTTACTGTGCCTCCTTCTCTCGAGATGTCTTTCCTCATTTTTAGAGGAGCTACCCCACAAAAAATGTTCACTCTTCTATTTATTATGTCGTCTTACCCCATGGAGCAGGAGCTTCACCTCACTACTAGTCCAAACTCATCCACTCTTTCACTACATTGTCTTCCCTCGTCTTCGAGGGGATTCCCCTTCTCTCCTTATTCACCCATGCATCATATAAAACTATACATCCCCCCAAGAGTGCTCTTACGTTCTAGGTGTTCACGGAGGTCCCCCGATATAGTCTTCCCCCTCAATTGCCTATAGGCACAGCACCCCCACTCCAGGGATCAGGCAGGCCTTCCGAGAAACACAGCGCATGCAAACCTCCTTGTGGTGTGCACATTGATTGGTCACTGCAGGTAGGCGCTGTAACCCAGGGTGTGCAGTGGGGGTGCCCCCAACCTCTCGGGGTCCTGGAAACCATGTCCGGTTCACCAAAATGAACAGTAGGCCCAAAAATCGATTGATTAAAAAAACATTCCAAGGAATCAATAAAGATTGCACGATTTGCAAGAAAAATTGAGATTTATTACATGCAAATATATGGGCAGGAGGGTCAGTCAGCTCAGAAGAACTGAAAAACTGAAAACGCTCTCAACACACCCATATCAGTTTACAATTGTTGTTGACGAAAACCTCAAAAACATTTGTTACAAATTTCAAGTACATGTTGATCCCATATTCCCCATTGTCTAGCCCCTATACAAGAATCTAAACACAACCTATACAACCAAAACCCATTAGTCCGTAAACTACCCGTGATAATTTAAATTTCGCCCCTATGGGTAACTAAATCGTGAAGACAGCAAAAAATGCTCTGGTTTGAATGGACAACATTATTGATATTACTGTTGCTACAATGGCCTTTTCCCATTGGCCAGGACAACTGTAAGATGTGCATCCCCCCCCCCCGAGATGACCCAATCCTGAAGCGAGTATGAACAGTGAAGTCAGTACCCCGTGGCAACAGAATGGACCAGACTACTTGGCACCCCTCAGCGAACCTCTGACATTGCAGCTGTACAATTAACACCTCGTGCGACTCCTGTCTTGAAACATGTTACTTTTCTAGCACTCTTGGGAACTAGGTGACTTCATAAAAATGCAGCTGAGGTACTGCTCTTGAGGACCAATTTCTTGAATGCATTTGCTCTATTTAGCCTGCAAGTTGTGTTCCAATGGTCCTACCACTTCTCAAAGGGTTTGGAGGGAATATAACCACAATCTTGTTCAGTTCCTTAACATTAGAGCATTATATTGAGTTGGCAAATGATGAGAATACCAAATTTCCAATTAGTCACTAAAACACGTACTAATTAAGTACATTTGAATTAGACAAAAACATAAACACAGTCAAAAGATATCAAAGGACGTCATCCATATGACATTCGCAGTACAAGTTTAGAATTCGGTACATAATATACATATCATGAACTCATAGTATAGCAATTAATATATATTACATTGAATACTCATTCCCGCCCAAACACAAGGTCTAAATGCATGGATTTGCTCAAGTTTGCTCGGCCAACAGATCTTCTGCCAACTTAGTCTCTATAATTGCCAACAAATTAGTCAGACGGAGTGAGAGATTCTGACTAAAACCTTCCATACAGCGCTTCCATAAGAGTTCTTTCGCGGTCACAGAGTTCGAGTAAAAGTGCTCGAAGAGTTGGATTCGAAGGCCTTCAAAGAATGGGCAGTTAATCGCTAGATGTTTCAAGGTTTCTGGCACTGTGCAATTTTTACAGAAGCGGCAACTAGAGTCAATGATACTGTTTGGATAACCAGTCCAGTGTTTAGATCGTTCACGTGTGTGAAATTGGTCGAGACGAAATCGCATGTAGATTTTCATTGAGCAAGCATAAGGGAACTGTAAAAGATATTTTAGTCGAAATCCCCATCTGCCACGAACTCCATTGTATTCTTTAAAGGAGGAATATTTGCCCATTCCTTCCAGCATTATACACCAGAGGAATCTTTGAAATTTAAGTTTTTGACTTGGTAACCACATGCTCATAGATGAAGGAGTTTCATTAATGAGCAATAGAATTTTGGTTAGTTTAAGCGAGTAGGTGTTGAGCGATTTAATGTGTGATTCACTCAGTAATTGTTTCAATTTGACATAGAGCGTGTTTTTCGGTGGATTATAAATCTTGATTAGATTAGTTATACTTCGCCATGTGTGCTTTACTGACAGTTGTAGTAGGTTTAATTTGTGGCAAATCATAACGTTGGGAATCGAAAGTGCTAACCCCAGAACCGTTTTCCATAATTTCCCCTGTAGGATGTTTAAAAAAGCATCTAAATCATATGTACAGATGTCCCGGGAATATAGGATAATGGGTTCCACCTTCTGCAAATAAAATTGAATTAAGGGTAGTAGAGAGAGCATACAGTATTTCTGATGGAGAATTTTCATTTGAGATGTCAAACCCCTGATCTTTTGATTGAGGCAGTTTTTCCACATAGTAATTGAATATTGATCAGTCAGCGGATATCCCAAGTAGCGAAGCATCGGAGAGTATTCGATTTTAATGTCATTCATATACCATGAGTAGCGATGACAATCTAATTTTCTATTAGAATAAATCAAAATAAAAGTTTTCGTAGGATTGGGAGTAAGATTATGATTAAAAGCGAATTCAGAAAATAAATCCAGCTTACGTTGAAGACCAAAAGGGGTTCTGTCAAAAAATAACAAATCATCAGCAAATCCTAGCCGTCCAACATTAGTGAGCCAAACTTCACTGGATAACATTCCCCAGCAATCCAATTAACATCCAAACCTAACAAGTACAAATTGAACAGCACCGCTGCCATGTTGCAGCCCTGTTTCACCCCGGTTTCGGTTGGAATGGGATCAGTCAGGGCTCCTTCCTTAGTGAGTCTAATACGATAATTTGTGTTTTTATGGAGTAAGGCAATCAAGGCAACCAACTTAGTTGGAATGCCAAGATGGATCATTTTTTTCCACAAGATTTCACAAATAACGCAATCAAAGGCTGCGGTCAGATCTAAGCTAGCCATATAAATTGGCCCTGAATGACAGACTGAAGAATGGGCTTGAAGATGGGAGAGGATGGTAGCATTTAACTGACAACCAATGAATTTTCTAAATCCTACCTGATAAATAGACAGCATATCTTTATCATTCATATGAGTCTGTAATTGGTGAAGAAGAAGAATGAAAAATATTTTGGATGAAGAATCTGTAAGAGCAATGGGGCGATAATTAGAGGGACAATCCAGAGAACCCTTTTTATAAATCGGGATAACTAGCGCAGAAGTCCACGATAAGGGAGTTTTGCCCGTTTGTAAAATCAAATTTGATTTTAAGAATGTGGGCCCAAAACTCTGGATTCGATTTGTACACACATGATGGAATGCCATCGGGCCAGGCACTTTAGAGGGCTTTAATCTGCTAATGGCATCAAATATGTCTTCTATGGACCAAAGTGATGGAGAATCAAGGTCCAAACGTGGCTCAGCTACCCTTTAGTGAGTGGAAGCGCTCGGGCATAGTATATTTGAGTTTTACATAAGATACCCAATGTTCAGCAGAGATCACAGAATCAGTAATAGTTGTAGGTTCAAAAGTAATAGAACGAAGAGTATTCCAGATTTTCCTAGAATCGTGCTTGAGTAGGTGGTAGAATAATTTTTGATTATCTGCATTGAGAAGATTTCTTTTTAACCATTTAAGTTTGTTACGATATCTTTGTCGCACTGCTTTGATCAATTTTTCACGAGTCAGGTAGGAGAAAAGTGTTCTATTGATTTGACGAATTTCTTGATTTTTTTTGTGTTTTTAAAGAAGCAACTTGATTATTATATTTGTGCGCATGAACATGTATAGCTTTTTCATGCTTATACCTTGATTGGAGCATAGCATCCAGATGGAGTTGGATTCTAGCGGAGTTAAGATTGTCCAAGAGGACAAGCGAAGAGCTAGATGGTAATGGAGACAAGAGAATATTAGAATCACATTTCAAGTTCTGAATAAAAATTGCACACACTTTAGGATTCCATCTCACTGTAAGGCGATGCTGGTCAGATTCTACCATGGATAGAAAAGAATTATCATCGAATCGAGCCAAAGGGATATTCATCTGCATAGAGATAATCATATGATCTCCTAAGAATGGATTTATGATTTTGAGAACATCAATAGTCGAGTATAAACTCGAGGAAATGAAAAAGTAATCAAAGGATTTACAATTTGCTCTAGTCCATGTATATGTGAAGTCGTCCAAAGCAAAGTAAGGGGTTTGTATATCCCATTCGAGGAAGAAGGAATTCCATATAGTCCCAAACTTTTTGGAAGTTAATGAGTGCATATCCCTAATTGCATTATTGTGAACACCTGTTTCATAGCAATAACAATTGAAATCACCACCTATGATAATTCTTGCCGAAGGATGTAAAATCAGGCCCTTTTCTAGTACATCGTTTATTTCTTCAGTGATGGTCTCAATAGGAGTGGACAATTTGTTCCAATAAATACAGACCAACAGGAGTATCATGGAGGGATCCAAATCATCTTTTATAATGATAGCGAGTATGGAGTCAGAGTTACTAATCCTCTCAGTGGAGCACTGAAAGGCAGAGTTGACAAGTATGGCCACGCCGCCTGAAGGGCGACCCTCGGTACCTCGCCTTGCAACCTGAATAAATGCAGAGTATCCCTCTATCGAAAAGGAGGATTGATTCATGGTTTCTTGAATAAAGATAAAGTCAGGTCGATTAAACTGATTCAGGCGATACCATTTTTTAGTTATTTATACCACAAGAGTTCCACGAGATAATGTGGAGTCGGAATAGGCTAAGAGTCTTTCATCGCCTTTTGTTGGTTTGGTTGCAAAGCGTTAATAGGATCCCTCCATGACATCTCCTTTAGAGCAGACATGAATGACATAAACGGTTTCATTGTGTTGGCGTCAATACTTGCAGAGGTACCCTGGTTCGCACTATCTGTAATGCTTTAAGCTAGCAGAGGAGTAGTTTCTAGGTAGCTTTTTGCATCCTCAAATGATGAAAGAAATGATACAGTTAAGCCAATAGATGCTAAGTCATCAGAGTGATCCCATAGCATCTTCATGATGAAAGGAGACATACATTTACAAATCATTCTGTTGTTATTGATAGCAGCCAATTTCACCCAGTCTATGTTGTTAGATCTAACAATTCGCAAAGCGGGAATGTCCTGAATGACAGTCATCATGAAGGTGCGGTTCAAGCGAGCCTTACCGAAGCAAGCTTCATCGCTTTCCCAACCCATAATTATAGCAGATTTTAGATCATTGCAATTATGGTTGGTTAGTGATTCCTGATTATCCATTGTGGATTTGAGATTGGTCAATTTAGGGCACTCATTGGCTTGTGAGCGTTGTGGACCCAAAGTTGGTAAATTAGGGCTAGGTTTTTTTTCGCTCTGAGTTCGTTGTTTCACAAATAGTTGATCGTTGATTTCATCATCTTGATTTGAGGTTTTATCTTCAGACTCGCTTGAGCACGCTCCCTCCAGGTTTTTAGGTTGAGTTTCAATTGGATTATGAGGACAAATGGCTGGTTTGTTTTCCCTTTGTCCATTGGCTTTACCCAAAATTACTTTCGCAGTTTTTTTAAATTTTCAACATTGGATAGTAATTGGAGAGGGCAGATTGAACTCGGTGTGGAACCTCAACAATTGAGTTGGGTACCATATCAAGATCACGTGTTCCCCCCTCCTCTTTATCCGTTACCTTCTTTACCTTGGATCGTGATTTTTTAGATCCTTGACTAGATGATTCTGTTAACGGATCCTCTTTTTCGTTAATTTTTTTGTTTTTTGGTAAAGGGTTAAGAGGTACTTTGAGGGTTGAAGCAGTCGAATTAGACTCCGAAAGATTCAACAAGGCCTTGGATTCCTCATTCAACTGATTCAGATCAATAATGATATCTCCCCCTGAGAGGTTACAAATATCTTTCATATGTGAATTGTGACTATCATTTTTGTCGCGTAATTGATTCTTTGTTTTTTCTTCCTGTTTTCCTTTTTGAAGTTTAATTAGAAGATTTCTCTTTTGAGCGCGAGCCAAGGCCCTTCTTTGTTTTTTGGTAAGGGCAATAGAAGGAGCTTTAGTAGGCAACTCTTCAATATCAAATATTTCTTTTATTTCCTGAGGAATAAGGTCAGCTCCTGTTAAGTCAATAAGATCAGTTAGAGCTGAAGGACTATCTAGAGGATCCTTTTCCTCTACACAAGGAGTCGACAAAGATTCTTTGTTGAGTGAATTGGAGAGTGTGGCAAGATTAACTGCCATTTCCCTTACAAGCATAGTCAGAACAGCCAGGTTGGACTCATTGGAATTTTCCAAGTTCGCTGCTTCTGGGTTCGCAGCCTTCCTGATTTCTGGTTTGAGAAATGGTCCTTCTGACACAACCTCAGAGAACAATTTAGTTTGAGTACCTATGTTTTGAACATGAGACGTTGGGTCTTTTTTGTTTATGATGGAGGAGAACATATGACAGGCAAATAACATGCCCTCCATTTTGCTGAGAGTACTCATGAGGTCAGACATTTGCATCTGTAGAATTTTTATTTTCTCATGAGTCTGCTAATGACCTTTGTCAAGTAAATTAAGAATTCGAGTCATGACCGGAAAAGATTCGAAAGTGTTGCATTTCGACATTCCATTTTTCTTGTTCAGTGGTAGGGCAGTTTGGCTGTGGTTGAGTTGCACACTGGATGGGACTCATTAGGATCAAAACTAGGTGCTCTATTTCCGTCAAGACTAGAAGGAAGTTGGCAAGTATAGATCAATGGTTTTTCCAGTATGGGGGAACTATTTGTCAGCGAAGAGGGTCCTCCTGCATTATTAGTTCTCTGAGTGTTGGCCCCCCCCCTAGAGTACGTGCTTCCTTCTGTGCACTAAAGTATGAAGGTACAGAATATGTATATGGTTGGGGATTATTAAATAAAAACACATTTTCGATCCCGTACTTGCTTTTATTCACTGGGGTTGAGGGTTCATGAGATAGACAAATCCGTTTACCCAGTTCTGTCTCAATTGCCGGGGCAAGTATAGAGAAATCAGCAGTACGTGGATCAAATTGCTCAATTCCCATTATTTTTTTATATCCTCCCTGTCTAGACTCTGATCTAAGTTAGAGTCAACATTTTCCCAATCCCTTGAGGAGATATTAACTTCTTTGACCGACAAAAATACTGATGCAGTTTTAGAAGCTATAATTTTTCCTGCCAAATTGGTTGGAGGGGTCTCGCAATCTATGCACCGACCGTTTTTTTAACAAAATTTGTTTTTCATAACCCTCAAGAGCTGTAACGGCAGGGACATCTTCATTAGATTTCTGCAAATCATCACTATGAGTGTCCTCTGCCGTCAGTTTAAGGGACTGAGAGGTTGGTTCCTTGGGTCCCTGTGAATTTTTCAATTCCTGTTTTTTGTTATACTCGAAAGAAGCAGGTGCGAGGATAACTTTATTCTCGACGTTGCTCTCTGGTCTTAAGGCCACGATTATGTTTTCAGAGAGCAAAGAGCTGCTGTGAATGGAATCGAGAGGGAGTTTTCGATTCTATGTTCTTCTCTTGAACAGACCAATTTAGGGGCTTTTCAGAAGATGGTTTAGCTTCAATAGGGTCCACCTCTATTTTTCTGGAGTTTAATAGGGTTTCTTTTTTTTTTTTTACACTACGGAGCCCCTCTGCCATGATCGAGGCAAATCTGGATGCAATAGGAAACTTATGAAGCAAAAGACAGTGCAAACAGACTAGAGTAGCTCACTAAGTCACTCTTTAAACAAGATTTACCACACTGTAATGCAAAGGCATAATAAATCTCCCTGCCACCAAGCCACCTTACCGCCTAACAGCCCAACAGCCACACTTCGCAGGCACTTCCGGATGCGCGGGTCTGAGTGCTAATAAGGAAGTGGCTTGTGGGCGGGCAGAGAGGCGGGTTCAGGGGGGCGTGGCTAGAGGGGAGAAGAGAAGAGAGTATTGTCAGTAAGTGGCACGGAGCACAGTAACACGCGGGAAACCCGCGGTCACTTCAATAATAAAACCGAGAGTTCACCCATAAATACCCTCTGAGTAAGTCCAATAAAATCCAATGATGTGCGCGTTACGCGCAAAAGTTGAAGTGAATGCTTCCTCTTGCCGACGGCGACAGCACCGAAGGCAACAATTCCAGCAGGGCAGCGGGGAGCAGGACAGCGTAGTCATTTGTCTATTGTTGGGAGCATAGTGTTACCTATCTCCTGCATGATGGATCTGAGAACAGCTAAGTCTTGCAAGAGTAACCAATCTTTATGTGGCGCTTCACCCTTCCTCCAAGGCCTTGGTCCTCTGAACATTCGCTGGGGGGGAGCAGGAATAAAGTCTGATTAAATGAATAGGACAGAAGCTCAGAAATGCAGCCTCATTCCTTGAATGACAGAAAGCTCCTGATTCTTAACTGGGTGTAGTTAAATATGGCAGGGCTCTGGTGAAGCTGGCGTGTGGCCCTTAGGCTAATAATTATGTGTATTGACCCTACTCAATGCTTGCACTACCTTGCACTTCAACCATATACTCAACATTAACGAAAGCGTGTTCTATTACAATAGATTCACAATCTAATTTAATTTTCTCCACTACAACAAAGACATAATCTAATTCAGTGATGCTTGCTAGGAATCCTTTGGAGTGTCGTAGGCCTAAATACAAAGTATAAGGGACAGTACCTTTTGCGGCCCCTCATTTTACCATGTATTGCTTTCTAAAATGTGTCAAAACTAAGTGCAATTCACACGTGGACACAAATGCCCAAAGAAATGATAGAAATACTGACACTAAACTGACCAGCTGTCCATGCTACTAGAATTTACGCAGCCTGAACTTCCTTTCACGTGTGGGACGTTGTAGCTGCATGCTAACACCCTCTAATGCCCTTTGGCTCCTAATGATCAACCACTCCCCATTCGCTACCCTTTCTAGTTCTACAGTGTTGCAGGATCAAGCAACTCAACCAGAGGAATCATACTAGCCTTGCACAAATTGTAAGTTGGCAGATGACATTTTATGGTGCAGTCCTGATGTCCATCTGGAAGCGTCTTGATCACCTTTACCCTACCTCGCCAGACTGACCCTCACTGGCTCAGGCTGGCAAGAGGAGCATGATTGTTACTATTAACTTAAGTTTTTCTCCTGATTTCCCCACTATAGCGCATCTTTATTGCAGCAACTGTCCTACTTGCTTGGCACACAATATTGGTCAAGCTGTCAGGAATTTGCCTTTCACACACAAGCTTCCTGAAGGCCATTTTCAGAACATTCAAATATTCATCCAGCTCAAGAAAAGTCTATATCCTATGTATATTGTCTAGTGCTATTGGAGTGTTTTCGGCTTGGATGGAACCCTACCTCTGTAGAAAAGCAATCACCCTTTCTATCGCGAAAGGTTTGTTATTGATGGAATTAATTCCCGGATTTTGTCACAATAGACTGTGTCTGGGAGACCACCTTCACCTACCAGGTCATCAGAGACCTTACCTCAATGTGCGGAAATCATGGGTAACGCCATGTGTATAGTGTGAGTCAGTGTGGATAGTGGCTGACTTGCCTTTTGACAAAATACAGGTAAATGTAGGAGCGGTCAGCTCTGCAACTCGAGCAGAACAGGAATTTGGGAAGCGATAAGCTTCTAATACCTCATACTATGTAGAAACTGTGAAACCTGCTGTAACTTGACCCTGCAGATCCTTTAAACTAGAGCCATCAACGGGGGAATCAACCCTGGGTTTTGCAGAGGTACATCTTTCATGTCCAATTTAGGTATTAATAGGTATTTAGTAACAATTAAGAACTCATGAGTGTCACTGTTAGATGGTGCTGGAAGCAGACCATCCGGGTTCAGAATAGAAAGATGACATACAGACACATAAGCAGCAGAAGGTAGCAGCTTTAGGTATTGAGTCAAAAAGGGAATTAGATATGTGCTGGATTTTCTCACACTTTAACCCTTTCCTGTGGGAGCTCTCCTTGGTGGAGGTGCCAAGATGCAACTTGCATTCTCTTAGCCTTGAATACAATTTGTGCATAAAGAGATTGGGGTGATCCCTACCGGACGCTACCATACCAGCATAAGAGTCTACAGGCAAGGCAAAAGGGGCAGCCAGAGGGCCATACCAAGCAGGTGGGGGAAAAAGCTGGGTAGTCGGAAATAAAACAATTTCTATAGCAAGTTAAGGAACATACAATGAAACCCACTTGAACTCCAGGAAAGGTACAGGAATCTACGATGCTGAAGAACATGACTGGAGAGAAACAGCAGAAAGGGAGCAACGAAACGTGTGAGAATAGGAAATGGGGTATTGATGGGGAGCAAGGAAACCTGTAGAAGGAGGATACAGAGGAGGAAAGAGTCGGGCCCAACAACAATGCTGAAACGACCTGAGAGTTGTGACAGAGTTTTATAGGGCATGAACCAGAATAAAGCTACACCAGTAAGTGAAGGTGCAGGTGGAGAGTGGTCTAACAGAAGTAGAACCTTCTCATCTTCCAGTGGTGCCAAAGGGACAGTTGCGTGGTCGTGGCAGCTTTGCCCTTTCACAGTAAAGCAGTAACAGTATGAGGTACTACCACAGTCAATGGGTTACTTATAATCAGAGTTTCGGCCTTTGCCGACAGGGTGTAGTCCTGCTACACCGGTGTCCAGAGATGAGCTCTAGTAAGTGATAGGGTGCTGCTTGCCACCGTGCAGTTGAGTCAAACGTGGTCATTACTATAAAGGGTAAATGGTTTCTGGTAATTGGGCAGAACCAGAACCGGGGCTTTAAATAACTCGTGTCTAATCTTGGGAAAAGTCCTGTCAACTTCTTGGGACAAGAAACAAGTCTGTGGATGGAGTCAAGAGTAAGAGCTACAAAAGGCTTTACAATAGATGCATAAATCGTTATCTTTTGCCAGCAAAACCGGTCAACCCTAGAAAACCACTCATCTGGTCATGGGTTACAGGTTTGGAAACCTGGAGAATGACATCAATTTAGGCTTGAGACATGCGTCTCTCGCCGTGATGTACCAAATAGTGAACTTTAAGCCTGACACAACTAGGAGTTTTTCTTTCAAAACATTATGACCCTTCAGAGTAAGTGCAGCTAATGGATCAAGATCATGTTTTAATCATGTTGACATGCTTCTAGCGATGGTGATGCCAGCAACAAGTCAAAATTCTGCACTAACACAGACGCTCCTTTTACCATGAGAAAATCCAAGTCTCTTAAAAATATGGGAAAATAGTTGTCATCTACAAATCCCTATGGAAGCCTTGTGAAGGTGTATTGCAAATTCTTATAAGTAAAGGCAAACAAATGTTGACGTGTACAGGCACAGAAAGGAATTCTGAACATAGATGTACTACTGTGAAATGGCCTGCCTCTGCAAGGATGCAAAACAAAATGGTTGTATGATTTGGAACCATGGGAAAGATGGACAAAATGGCTGCACAGAGATCTTGTATAATTTGTGACGTTTCTTACAAGGTCTCTTAACGGGCAGAATCTGTATATTGTAAGGGCTTCGGTTGCAGACAATAATCCCTTGCTGAAACAGAGGCTCAATGACAGGCTGCTTCATACCTTGCTCTGCTTCTCTCAAAATGGAGTATTGTGGCATAATGGGAAGCAGTTGTGGCTCAGGTCAGGGTGATAAACACAGGATCTATGTTCAGTGTGTGTCCAGCTTCATTTGCTAGAGGACAATTGTGGAGGAACTCTGTCCAACAATCCTTCTTGCAATAAGAAATTGCCGTTCCGTGTTCAGTCAGTCATGGTGGATGTGTCCTGTGTCAAAGCGAAACGTTGCAGTTTCAGAAGAATGGGGACATCCAAGTCAATACCATCATGGAAACTGTAAATAATGCAACCCATTTTACACAGCAGATCTAATCCCAAAAGCCTCACGTGTGTTAAAGGTGTCGGCAGAAAAGTATGATGCTTAGATAGTGGGCCCAGAGTAATGTGAAACTGGGTGGCGGGTATGCTGGCCGTGAATATCCACAGCATTTAAAACTTCTTCGGAACATGGACCATGCAGAAATTCAGAAACTTTCAGTGTGGTGCGGGACACTCCAGTATCTAGTAAACAAAAAACATTTTCCCACTAACACAACATTCTACATGAGGAGCAGAGGGGTCAAGTAAAATTAGTGGTGCAATGATACTGTCGACCCTTTAGCTATCTGATTTGGAATTGAAAGAACCAGGCGAAGGTGATTGGGGTAGAGGGAAGGACTGGAAGGTTTTGGGGGAAGAATCGGGCAATGCCACAGAGAGCCCAAAGAACACATCAACTTCCAGATGGGATTCAAGGGGTTTTATTAATTTGATTTCAATAACCCTAAAGTGTTACGCTCACCTGGTCTCTGCGGGGATGTTGGGGCACGGTTGCAGCCCTCCCTGGAAATGGCTTCCCTTTGTCAGGCTTCTTCCCCCTGCTCGTGTGTTGTGGACTGCACTGGTTGTTGGCACTGCCCCAGCGAGGATATGAGAGGTTGTGAGGATGCTGTGATACAACTGCTGTCCCTCAAACTCTTCCTCCCAGAATGTGGTGAGCATGCGCCGACCCATATAATCTCACCTGTTTAATGATGATTGCGAGCTCTCCGTCCTGCTTCTCACTGCAGGGGCGCTTTAGATGGACCGAGTGTCTTCACTGGTCCATGTACATGGCAGTCCAGGCCGGCTGTGGCTGAACCACTCCAAAGGTAAGTGTCCTTTCAATAGTGTCTTTCCTTGATTGTTTGTATCCTTTTATAATGTCTTTCCTTGCTTTCTCCCAATAGGTGATGTGTCCCAGCGGTAGTTGCGACGCAAGAAGTGAGCCCTAATGGAAGAGAAGAGATCTCGCGATGTTCCAATAGATAAGGTCGGTTTTAAGGTCAAGCGCAAGGATTTGTATGAGCGCGTCCTTAGCGTAATGTCTTTAGTGATTTTGTAACCTTGTTTGTCTTTTTCTCTTGTAGGAATTGTTTGCCTATGTCAGACTGAAGTGCTGCTATCGGGAGATCTGCGGGCGAATGATGGATGCCTGGATCCGCGGTGATGCTGACTGAAAGTGGACTCCCGGGTAAGTGTTGTGGCTGGTAGCCGGAATCTGGTAAGGATGCGCGACGACTGCGGTTGCTGCTGGAATCGGGTAAGGATGCACTACGACTGTGGTTTCTGCTGGAATCGGCTAAGGATGCGCTCCGACTGTGATTGCTGCTGGAATCAGGTAAGGATGCGCTCCGACTGCGGTTGCTGCGGGAATCGGGTAAGGATGCCCTGCAGGCGGTGGTGAGCGTTACGCTGCCATAAGTAGATTATGGCTCCAGCCACGCCCATTAGTTCTGACTCATGGCAACACCCTGCCTCTCCATGAGGATGCTGCACGTGCAGCCCATCTCACTCCTATGGCCACGCCCGTCCTGGAGGTACGTGGAGGCCCTGCAGGGGAAAATCAGCACTAGCACCAGAATAAAATTGTGCAGGGCACACTTACTCATGAGCTGGACCCTTTAAGTTGTGGAGTCGGTGGTTCTTGCCCAGTGGACATGACAAAAGACGTGCCTCTCTAACTTAGGGAGGGGTGATCTCACCCTATCCCAGGCTTCACTCAACCTCTGGATTGGTTCTAATGATCGATGGTCCCTACTTCCTGAAGGCAAATGCCTAATCTGTCTATTCTACTTCAGGGTACAATCAAAGGTTTCTATCCAGGATTTACCTAGGAGGTGGTTAAGGATCATGCCTTCCAGACAGCCTGGGTTTCACTCTACCCGTTCCTTATTAGCCCTTTGTTTCTCCTACTTTCCCATCTTCCCTTCTACCCTCCATCGCCCTGGTTCTACCTCTTCTGTTGCTCTGACGTTCAGTCTCTATAGCAAAACAAAAGGTGATGGCTGGAAGGTTTAGAATTCATTTCAACCTCTGGGCACCCCTCCAAACCATTGTTCTTTAGCCAACCAAGCAATTATAGAAAGGGGAAAAACATTATGCAAATCAGGCTTGGTCCCACCCCAAAAGAGGAAATCCATCCCAAACTGCTAGATCCACATCCCTTCTGCACGAGACCACATGCATCGCCCAGACATGTTTGGGAGACATTGGGTGTTGTCAGTGAGCAGTAGCTTGTGCCTCTAGGCCCAGCAGCTTGGGACCCGTTACTGGGCATACCCGTCCCACTCGGCGTGACTATAGCATAACAAATGTGTAAGGTTTCAACAAGGATATCTTTGGGAGATTCTTTGGGTGGGGGTACCCCTGTAAGTGCTGGATAAAGCCTCCTATAGCCTTTTCCATTCCTCAGGACCGTCAAATTCACTATAAAGGCTTTAATTCCTTCAGGTTGTCAGATTATAGTGTCCCTTGGTCATCTTTAAGGTCTCTAGTTTTAATTCAATGTGTTGTTTGTGTGTTGTTTTGTAGCTTAGGTATACTAATCAAAAATGCATCTCCAGTTTCTGATAGTCCTTGACAGGATTCAAGTACTCGCTTTAAGTGGACCCTTTTCTTCTGGATCAAATGTGCCTACCTCACATAATTGCTTTAGGATATCTTTTCTTTTGAAACAGTGCCAGTGACCCCTTGCACTTTCAACTTTTGGACGAATATTGTATATATTTTCACAGATGGCCTAAAGAAAACACCAACTCCCAGAGACAGACAGTTCAAGGGTTTTTATTCGAAATCAAACACTATCACTTTTGTCCAATTTGCGACTATGGAGGTGAGCACGCTATGCTTAACATCCCCACGGACTGGGTAAGTGGGATCCCTGTGGGGGTAACTCCCCCTTGGGGGACAGGGAAACCCCAGAGAGAGACTAAAGTCACCATGCCTCTCCCCCCAAAGACTAACACCTTTATGGGCGAGCAAGAATGGTGTACCTTAGCAAGGCAAATCCTGAGTCAGTGGGATCAAGGAGGAGACACCCACTGCTGCAGAGTCCAGATGAGTCGCATACGCAGCTCTGGGGCGAGACGAGCAGCAGTCTGCCTACACAGCCCACCCAGAGAGCATCGTTCATCATATACAAGTACACAGTGGCTTCCGAGGAATAGGAGGCTTGTGGCAAGGCCAGAGGAATGAGCCCCAGAGTGGGACAAAAGGAGAAAACCTGCAGAGTGGGGAGGAAGAGTGGAGAAAGAGGAAGCATACCCCCGAGAAGAGAGGGAAGTGGAAAAGCCCCGGAGCACAGAGAGACGGAGTGTGGAGTGTGCAGGAGAAGAGCCCCAGAATGCAGAGAGACTGAGAACACACCAGAGTGAAGACTGAGAAGGAGAAGCTCCAGAGTGGGGGAGACAAACCGAAGGAAGCCTCAGTGTGGGGGAAGGAACAAAGGAGCCCCACAGTGGGGAGAGAAACGGTGAAAACCTGAGATGGCGAAAGAGCCAATAAATCCCAGAGAGAAACAGCAAGAAGCCCCGGATTATGGAAAAGAACCAAGGGCCCAGAAAGGGAAATAATCAAGAGTGAGCCCCAGAGTGGAATAGGAAGGGAGTCAAAGAACCTCCATAATGTGGGGGAAATACGAATGTCTACCCAAAGGGAGTACGACTGTGAGATACACAAGTAACAAGGAGAACCGGAGAGACTTGGCTGGAACCCTGGCATTCCACTCCAGCCATACACAATCTACACTTTTTGGACTGTGAACATAGCTAAGGCCCTATGGTAAAGAGACACCAGGGTGGCTGTCAGAAACCATAAACCATTCCTTTTCCTAGAGCAGTGCCCAAAAAATGTCTAGCTGGTTTTATGTTTTCTTTTCAGTAGTATGGAGAGAAAGTAGGCTAGAATAGGATTTCTGAACACTGGACTTCAATTACGGCTGGAAGTGAGGGTCTAACGGCAATCTTGTCTTATACAGTCTCTCAGGTACTTTCTAGGCTAGGCCTACTCTGTTTAGGTTTGTTCTAAGGGATTTGCTTACCGTCACTTGAGCTGCACTCTCCCTTTGTCTCAATGTTCTCTTCCCTTCTTCCGGCTGCTCTCTCCCCTCAAACCTCTGTCACCTTCTCGCCCCTCTTGTCCTACTTCTTCCTTCTCTTTTCCACAAATGTCTCTCTCCTTCTGCAACCTACCCTCCACCCTCTGATGTTACCTCCTCCTAACACTCTCCCCTCTATCCTCTAATGTTACTTCCTCCTTTCCACACTAGTACTCCTCTTCACAGTACTACACTCCACACCCCACCACCTTCTGTTACCCTTAAACACTTTCGACACACCCTCTGCACTCCCTCTAGCACTCTCTCATCCACCTTGTACGCATACTCACAACTCGATAGGACTTGCTCTTACCAACCAATACCTCACCTTTTCTTCGAAACACCTCTACACCCCAGTCTACTGTCCTTCCACATGATGATCTCTTGCCACCGCCTTCACCTCAAATCTCATCCAAATAACCTACAAGTTACTGTTGCCTGTCCTCTTCTTATACCCTCTGCCCCTTTTCCCATAGGACTTCTGGCCCTAACAAACCTAGTTCTATCTTCCCTGCCCTGAAGGTGTTAGAAGGGTCAGTATTTACAAATATGGGGCCAAGACCTGGCCCTTTCTGCAGGGGCTGGGGTGCTGCAACAATGGCTGTCTGCATTGGCAAGTGTCTCAGTTAGTGCCAGTAGATGGCACAGCAGTGAATTCCCAGGTAAGAAATGAGGTATTGGTAAGTCTTGTAGCAAGCTGCTTTGCAACACTGTGATAAGACTCTCTCTGAGGGGACTCAGTTGTTGCTGCCAGAGTGTGGTGTGTTCAGCTGACGCTCTTTGCCGGTTCTCTTCTCCTTGCTGCATGGAGAACTCTGCTGACTCTGATTGGCTTGGAGGCTCTGATGGGTTACGCTCTTGCGTTTGGTCTGTCTGGGTTTCTGGGGCCAGCGATTGCCTGTAATGATAGAAATAAGACTGGCAAGCATTTGTTTGCAGAGTTATGGTCTGATACAAAGTGTTATAAAAACAGGAGGAGGCAGGAAGACTCTATACCCTGCACCAGAGTATTATTATAAAGCACAAATCTGAAAAAATGTCCAGAGAGCAAACCTGTGTTGCTTACAAAAGTGTATCAAATTTAATTTGCCATGATACAAAGAATATTTAAAAAAGTCAATTGATGACACATTATTTTAGAAAACGTAATTATATCACATAACACAACAACATGGGTAAACATAACACATGGCTAAAATTAGACCATCATCACAACCATTCATAGTGCAGCATTCAGACCATACATCATACATAGTATTCAACCAACCAACAATAGCTAAAAATGACAAAATTGATTAACAATCGGGAGTCGGATAAACATTCCCCACATCCCGTCTGGTTATTTTAATATTTAGAAGTTGATTAACATATAACAGTAGAATCAATTAAAAACAATCTATCGCGAGGGTGGATCTGAAAAGAAGAGTGTTGTATAGATCACATCCCTGGAGAGTAAAACTCAACCAGTTTCGACGTAGAATGTATATTGAACGTCTTCATCAGGAGATACAAGGCGAAAGGCTCATCTAATTAGCCATTCGCATGCATAATGAAAAAAGAAGGGTCAATGTACTGGAATCTGACCACAAAAGGAACTGCAGCTGCAATTAGAAGGACGCTGCTCTTGGTAACCCCCTGCAATGGTAAATATAATGGGGTGGCCTCCTGGATGGTAGATGCTGCGGAGAAAGTCGTGTCAACGGAGAAATGCCTGGTAAGCTTAAGGTCAGTCCATGGGCGGCATGGGCAGCTGTGATTAATTTGACCAGCCCGCACGCGAAGCGCAGTCTACGTGCTCCATTGTAGATGGCGATCTACTGAATGGGTCTCTGCCCGTAGCGCAAGTCACGGGATGTTTTCTAAAATAATGCGTCATTAATTGACTGATACAAAGTGTTACCATTCAGATGCAAACAGGCACTTAGGGAGGAGACATGGATTGGGGCCCTCTCAACTGCCACATTCCCCCTCTGGAGGTATTCTGGCTCTGACTTCCACCATGGTAGGCCTACCACCCTAAGTCGAGAGGCGTGGCCATCCCCTTGTGATAAGGTCAGATTTCTGTCCTTGTCACAGCATATAAAATAAGATGCACTCACCTGGCACCTGGTCAGACCATCATAGTATTACCTTCAACATAGAAGCCATCCAATGCCCCAAAGAGGCTACTGCTCCCACTTTGCGTACCAGAAACAAAAGGGACATAACAAGTGACAAACTATTTCCACTTATCCTTCTGACCCTCAACAAAGCCTCCTTATCATGCTCTGATCCCACGGTACTAGTGGATACCTACAACCATGCTATGCTTACAGCACTGAACTCCATTTCCCCAATTTAACTTAGGAAATCTAAACCAAATGCACATCTCAACTCCTGGTTTACGCCACACCTGAGAGTGTTACGAAAAGAAAACCGCATTGCTGAAGCCGATGGAAAAGTCATCCTTCTGATGTCCACAAGGATAGCCTCATCATAGCATCCTTTAACTACTAAGAGGCTATCTTCCAAGCTAAGAAAGATATCTACAACAAGCGAATCATGCAAGCGGACTCCAACACCAAAGAACTGTTCAAGATTCTGAAAGAACTTGAATCCCCTGCAACTCCCCCGATTCTTGCACTAAAGATAGCAAATGGTGCTCGAACATACAAAAAGCACTCCTGGATAAAATTGCCACCCTCCAATCTAAAATTGCCTGCAGATAGACCAGCAACTGAATTCCCCCCCCCCCCCACTAGCGCAAACACCCGGGCCACCCTCAACCATAAACCTTTAAGTTTCTCCCCACTTACCATAGCTTATCATAGCTGAAGTTGAAAGCATCATTAGTAAACTCAAACTGTCCAGCTGGCAAGGCGATACCTGCCCAGCACCTATTATCAAGGAGGCTTCACATGATCTAGCCCCATTCATTACTGCCTTTATAAATTTCGTCCTTTAAAACAGGCATAGTCCCGGACAACCTAAAGGGCGCTTGGGTCATCCCTTTGCTCAAAAAAACCCTCCCTTGATCCGAGCATACCAACAAATTACAGGCCCATCGCTACGGTCCCATTCATGCTCAAAATATTGGACCAAGCCGCTTATTTGCAGATCCAGGACTACCTGGAAGTTAACCAACTCCTTGGCCTTAGGCAGTCTGGTTTCCGGCCGAAGCATGGAATGGAAACAGCCCTCATTGACCTAAAAACTCAGATTGAGGTGCTGAAAGACAACGGGAAATTGGCCTTGCTACTCCTACTTGATCTTTCAGAAACCTTTGATCTGGTTAACCACCAAATTCTATACCAACACCTTATATCAGCTGCCCACTTTTCAGACTCTGCCACCTCTTGGATCAGATCCTTCCTAGATAATAGATATATGTGGGTATTCTCCCCGTCAGCATCTCAAAGGATCATGTGTGTCACCGACACTTTATAACGAGTTCACCAAACCACTTTTTGATTTTCTCGACTATCTGGGCGTCTCGTACACTAATTACGCCGATGACACCCAGATAGCCATCCCCATCATGGGTGATTACGCGGTGCACACTAAATCCTTGAACGACAATTTACATGGTTATTCAGGCATGGATGGCTCAACACGAACTCTGCCTCAGTGATAAGACGGAACTCCTCATCCTGGGATCCCATCAATGTCTTAACAAACTCGACCCTTCCTTCAAGTCTTTCACCATTGATGGCAACGCCATTAAGGTCTCCAAGGATACCAAAACTTTAGGAATTTACCTCGATTCCACACTATCACTGTCCAGACAAACCAATGCTGTTAGCTCAGCATCTGCTTATACATGTAAACTCATTACAGCCTGTAGACCATACTCGACTACTGCCAATTGCACTAACTTGGCTAGAACACTTATTATGTCAACAATTGACTACTGTAGCACCCTTTATCTAGGGACCAGCCAATGCAACCTAAACAAACTGCAAGTCATACAGAACAATGCCATCAGAGCTGCCCTAAGCATACCTAGAAATCAGCACATTTCTGACCAAAGACGTAATCTAAGTTTGCTCCCTGTTACGCAAAGAATCTTCCTGAAAACACTTGCCCTTACACACAAGTGCTTGGCTAACCAGGCCCCTACTTATCTGGTCAACTGACTTACACCTCACACTGCTACCAGACCTTTGAGAGCTGCCCAAGCCCATAGCCTTTCCCTTCCTAGATTCAAGCTTCAGAAAGCTGGCGGGGTGAGTTTCCCGGTCCTAGCCACCAAATTAAGGAATACCCTAACTAATTCTATTCGAGCTGAGTCCTCCTTCTAATCCTTCAAGACTAAAACCAAATTGTGGCTCGTAGCCAAAGACATTTGAGACACCTGTCGCTGCATCGCTGATGCTGCCTTTGCCTCACCTGCACTGTGATTGCTTCTATGTATCTTACTTTTATACAAGTCTGTAACCTTCACCTTATTTAGACTATTCACACTTCTTGTATCTTCGTGGAATATTTCATCATGGCTGTACCTACTATACTGTATATCTACCTGCTCTCTGTCTGTAAATTAATTGTCTCTGTAACTCAAGATATGCGTCCAGATGCCTTTGGGCCAGGCGCGCTATACAAATAAACAAAATACAAATGCAAATGGGCTCCCTTTAAGAGTTATACTTGCTTTGACTGACATTTGGCATTCCCGCACAGGGGATAAGGCAAGGAATAACTTAAAAAGGACTCCTCACTGCTCCTTCACAATGCCCAGCGCTACTGCGCCAAGACAGCATTTCAGATTCTATAGCAGTCTATGGATACAGGTTTGTGGTCATTGTGAGACAAGCATGGTATCAAGAGAGACAAGGACTCAAAAGTGTTAGTTTGAAAACCTTTATTTACTGAGATTCCCGGGTTGGTGTAATGCCTGACTGGCCTGAACTCTAAAGGGGTAATTCCCTTAACTGATGTTTCTAATGGCCGTCGATGTCTAATAGTCCAAAATAAGTCTGTCTGTCTCTAAACCTATGCTTGCCCTCACTCTGTACAAAAATGTGCTAGGACGTCTTTTTAAAAAAAGTGGGAAACCAAAGTTGGTTTCAGGTGGTCTCACCAGTTGCTGTTTGGTCAATGTCACACAAATGAGCTCATTACAACAGGGCTGCTCATAAGTCCTTCTCCACAGGGCCCTTGTAGTTATTCCAACAAACTTCAGTGTCTAAGTTCCTTGGAGTTCCCTTCCCCAAGCTTTAGCTTACTCAAGTTTCAAAACAACATGAAAAATATAACACCCTTCCTTTTGTAAGCTTCTTTGTGTTCCCTTCCCCATGCTTCAATGATTTCAACACTATAAAGAAAACACAGTCGTCATCTTAGTTGGGCCTCTTAGGGTTTCCTTTCCCAAGCCCCCGGGCCCCTTCCACCATTCCAACACAAAATCACTGTTATCAGGATGCTTTCTTTGATGGGCCTTTCAGGGTTCCCTTCCCCACGTTTAGGCCTCTTCCAGCAAACACCAAACATAATATATCACAGTTCTTTCTTTATTTCACAGTGTGCCCTTCCCCGGGTTTAGGCCCCTTGACTGCAAAACACAAATTCAGCTGGTCAGGATGTACCTTTTCCTTATTGACAATCTTTTCCATGCACCATCCTTTCATGGGGTAGAATCAGAGGCTTTCAAAAACGCCAGACTCTTTGCTTTTCCTGAGCGTGGCCACTCTGATCCTTTGCCCCACTTTGTTTTCCTCCTTTCACTTCAAGTGCTTCCTACACCCCTTTACTCTTCTTTTCTTTCTGTGCACACTTTCACTGTTTATTCCTGCTTTTCTTATTGTGCCCCTGGCACTTGTCCTTTATTCTCCTTGTGATACCTTGCACCCTCTTCTGTTTTCCTGGCACCTTTCCTTGACTCTTCTCGTGCCCCTCTTCTCCTGTTATGAGCCACCCGCATCCTTGTGCTTTTCTTAACTTTTTCTCTGTCCGCTCCTATCGATCCTTTTCTTGCTTTCCGCTCCGATCTGCTTTTCGCTTTACTTTCTGCTCTGTTCTGTCACTTTTATACGTTCTGCTTTGCTTTGCTTTCAAATGTGCTTTTAGCCTTTGCACTTTCTGCTTCGCTCTTGCTTTCAGCTGCACTTTCAGGTTTTACTCTTTCCTTTACTTGCAATTCTGTGCCGCTTTTACTGTCCATGCCTTTCTCCTGCCCTGCTTTCATCCAAATGCATGCTCCCGAGTTTCTCTCACATTCTGCACAAATCTTACCGGGCAGCATCGCGTTGAGAGGTGGTTCCTCCAGGAAATGCGGGGTTCAGTTCAGGGTCTCATCACCTGCCCCTCAGGCACGCTTGGGGTCAGCACAGGCCCCAAGGGAACACGCACTCTCCTGAACCTGACCGGCAGAATGCATGCTGCGTATCTCCGGCTCCCTGGAGGCACGGCTTCCTCGCCATGCTGCAGCCCTTAATCCACACTGGACCAGCGTTTACGCACACCATTCTCCTGCTCCAGCCTGCAGCACCTGCTTCTCTCTGCTCCAGGGCTCCTCTGGTCTGGACTGCATCCCCAGCACGCTCATTTCTTTGTGCAAGATCACACCTTTTATAGTGAACAGTCAAGTGGAGTCTGGTGTGAGTAGTTACTATTGAATGCCTGACTGTGCCGGACTCTATTAGTCCACGTTCTTTCTAGGGTAGGTTTCCCTTACTTTCTCCCATGTTATTCCTATGGGTAATCTTTACTGAACTTGGATGCCTCCTCTTCTCAGTATTTGTTGGAAATGGGTAATGGGAGATGGGCTGAGATTGTGAACACCCCCCTTAAGGTTAAGGGAAAGAGATTAGAAGTGTAACAAGATTCTGATCATCTTATCAGGGTGTTGGCAGGGGGTATAAGAAAATCTCCTGATTTGTTCTTCCCCTAAGGAGGATGTCTTCACCTTCTTTGTGCCTGTCGATGGCTTGTGTATAGGGTTCTAGGTGGTATTTAGAGAGGAATAATAGATCTTGTTTTCAGTGTTATGATCTTGTTACTTGCACCTTCCTGCCTTTTCCTCTTGGGTAATCAACTCTTTCCCTTCTCACTTTGGGGCCATGACGGATAGAATGAGCTCTAAGGATTTTGCTACCTGGGTTTAAGTCCTGGGAATCAAGATATCCGAAGAAGGCATCTGGGACTGCCTCCTCCACCGCTGTCCCATTAGAATACTGCGTCTCTCCTAGCGTATTCTCCTGAGGGCAACCCAGGTCTCCCCTACTCAGTTGATCCTCCCTTACTTGTCCACCCCCAGGATTGGGATCCAAAAGCGATGGCCCTCCACATGCCACAATGAATAGAGGATTTACGGGGTCTACATGGGAGAATACCCTTAGGTTTCTCACACCATGCACTGGCTATAGCGCAGATACTCTGTGTGTATACACAGAGAGTGGCACAGAGACTAGGGTAAGGGAAGGAGAAAAGCTTAAACACACACTATGAAAGACAGGTGAGCCGGATCAGCTCCCATTGCTAGGCTAGAAATGTAGAAAATCTAAGTGGGTAGAAAGTAAAAGTTTATAAGACGAGAAAGGTTGAAGTGCTGATGAGTGTCCTTGTAGAGACCACAGGACCTAGGACGACTCAGAGTGAAAGAACCCTGAATGAGTTTCTGAACTGACCCTTTGCATAAATAGTGCTCCTTAGTTAGTTGACCAATTAAGTAGCACGACCCAAAGATGTTCCCTACAGCGAGTTTTCCAAATACTCATGAGTTTGTCATGTGTAATTTAGAGGTCCGCAAGGGAAGTTACAGGAGGTCCAATTTGTGATTGAGGCCTCTGGATCCAAGCCAATGGAACTGAAGCACACAGGCACCAGAATTCACGCATAAACGAGACGCAGAGATCGGTTGGAGTCCTATCAGCTCAAGAAGAAATGTTTATTCCACAGCCTGCAGAGGACCCATTAATAACAGATGCCTCTGGCACAGAAAATAGTAAGCCCATCCCTCCAGATTCAACAAGATTGTATATCTTTTGTGGTCATGTAGGTTTTTAAAACACAGTGGCCGTTTCTATGATGCCCTCAGTGTGAGACTGGGTATTCTAGTCCGACCCACGTACCCGATGCGAAATACCCAATTATTTGATGGATGAATCTGGCAAGTGAAGTAAATAAATGGCTTTCAAGCCTGTCCTTGTAAAACTAGCAAAGAGGGGATGTGTCTTCAGTCGTGTGTCCTCCTTAGATTCATGGCATGATGCAATCTAAATTAGAATTGCGCAAATGAGGCAGAATATGATAACATGCAAGGAACACGTTTTCTTTCTTCCCATTTGCATACATACGTAGAAGTTGGAGCCCAGCTCAGTTGAGCCTTCTTCTTTTCACAAGTCACTTAGGACTTGCATGATATGTATGAACACAAAACAGAATTCAAAGTACAATAATACTAGAATTAAACAAGGCTACTTCTTTTATTTGTTAATGTCTGGGCTGCAACATAGCAGCGCTGCTAAAAGTGACTTTGGGCAAGTGATGGGGCACACATTATGGATGCAGTTGCTGTGCTACTGTATACGTTGACTGTTCTCACACAATTAATGTGCATGTTCACAGGCTGCTAGATACGAGCAGTCATTAGCTAGTCAACACACTATCCCAATCAGGTCAAACTCGATTGGGTGGACATAAATCAGACATTGAAAAGGTATGAAACGCACACAGACGCACACGCGCGCACTCACACAGACACATCACACCATGGCATGGACCTACAATGAGACCGGCAAAGAGGAGCACAGGCTAGATGCTTAAGAGTGAACATTGCATACTGTTGGATGTCCCAGGATTGGCATGGCCTTAGCTTCCTCTGCTAAATACATTATGGGACAGTCCAAAAATGCACCTGGTTATTGGCAAGGGGCTTTGAACTATGGCTCTTAGATGCGTGGATTCACTACTTCCAATAATAAGACTTTGCTGCACAGGAGGCGGTAGAACAGCTTCGGATCCCAAGCCACGAGGTTCATTTTTGCCCCAAGCATACAAAGGCTTCAACCCCATATTTTGTTTTTTTACTACTGGTAAACAAATGCAGTAGAAGAAAAGGCCAATTCAAAAGGTATCAGGAAATCTAAGGTGAAGTTTTCTAAAATGGCCAAGGAATTGCCTGTGAAATTACCTATGAATAATAATGGATCCTCGGGGATTAGAGCCCCTGCTGGCCCTATTAATGTGTCCCTGCCTAGAAAACCGTTTACTATATCTAGCAGTACTAAGAAAACCAGAAAGCTTATAAATCGAGGCAAATTACTTAAAATTCTAAATGCCAAACTCCCTTTAAGAATACTAAAAAGTGGGGATTTTAAGTTTGTAGAACCCCATCAGAATCTATTTAGCTGAATACATTGCTACTTTGAAGCTGTAGTCTGCCTTGTGAGAGAGCATAAGGACTATTTGAAAGGGGGTGGATATCTGCTTGATGTTAATGAGGGGGTTGATCAGCGATTTGTTAATAAGGCTATCCCTGATAATGTTAAAAACTGTGCCCAGAGTAAAAGCCCTATGATGGGTAATGATGTAATACAATCTCATTGGGAATGGCTCTGTTCCTTTTTGCCACCTGTTCATAATAATCATTGAGATGATATTACTATTATATCCTGGAGTACCAGAGGCCATAGCCATCTTCTTGTGGATTCAGGCTCTTATTATCTTCCCTGTAATGCACACATTGTTTTATTACAGGAAACTTGGTTCATGCAAAGGGTGATTTTTGATGGCTATACAGCATTTCATAATCTGGCAAGAAAAGGTGATAAGGGTAGGCCATATGGTGGCCTAATGATTTTGGTATCTAATGTCATCAATGCCTATGAATGTGTATGGCTCTCCCCCAATCCTAATGGGTTGGTGGTAGAGGTGCAGTTGGATAACGGTAGCTGTATTATGCTGGTCAATATATATGACCATCTAGGTATTGATCATACCACTGACCTACAACAAACTATGAGTGTATAGCTGATAAATTCATCTCTGAGGGGATGAAGAACCTTATTTTGGGAGGAGATCTTAATTCCAATATTCTGATCTCCAACATAGGGGTCATGACGAAGGCTGAGAAGTGGAATACCTTTATTAAGTATATGGAATTAGTTGTGGTGAATGGGTGCAAACATTGAAGTCCACTACTTGTAGCACATGGACAAATGCTTCCACATTTGACTATATTTGTATGAGTGATAAAATGTTTGATAGCCTCTCTGGCTTTGAGCTGTTGGAAAATGAATTTAGTGACCACGCTCTGTCACAATGCGTGGCTACTTTGGATATTAGAACAGCCGATACAGATGCCATAGGAGGGATCATCATATCTAGCCGTGGCGGTAGGATCGGCTGGTCTGATACCAATCTTGCTAAGGCTAAAAAGTAGTGTGGTGATATATCAATAGAACATCTGACTTCTTGCTCTGCTGATAATATAGTGAGGTGGCTGTCTAAACATCTATCAGGTTTTATGCCGATTGGAGGGAAATTGAGACCCCATAGGAATGACCTTAGCAAACCAAGAATTTATGATGGGGTTATTAGGGATATGAAAAGAGCGATGCGTAGGAAATTGCGTTTGTGATCTCAATGCCCAGAATCCTGATTTGTTGCATAGGACCAGGAGAAGGATTATGAATACCTATCACAATGAGATCAGACGGTATTTGGCCTCTGAAAACAACATACATTGGCAACACATGGTCTGACTTCTTATAGATGGGAATACCAGGAAATTCTGGGCCAATTTTCGATCTATTGGCAATATAGGTGGCTCAGAACTCTCCATTCCTATCAATAGTCATACTTGGATGAGGTTTATTGCTAATAAATTTGAGGGTGACATCTCTACACTTGGAAAAGAGACCGATACCCAACTTAACCATCTCTCGGGAGGATATTATAAGGGCAATTACGAATCGAAAGTATTCCAGAGCACCTGGTCCCGATGGGGTCTGTAATATCGTAATAAAAGAAAACCCTGTAGTTTGGGCTGATAATTTGGGGATTCTGTTTTAAAAAATCATCGATACAGGTATGATGCCCTATTCCTGGAAGATTTATATCATCATTCCGGTTTTCAAAATCGGACCACGTAATATACCTGAAAGCTATAGGCTCCTGGCACTCACGGATATATCTAGTAAAATATTTTGTTCTTTAATTCTTCAGGATATAACTAAATGGATAGATTGTCATAAAATCCTGGACATAGCCCAAACTGGCTTTTGCAAAGGGTGCTCGACAAAAGATAATATCTTTATAGTTAATACCCTAATTGAGCAGGCCAATGGTAAGTATAGGCTGCCATTGTATATGCTATTTGTTGATTTCTCTTCCGCCTTTGATTCAGTGGAGCGTAATAGGCTGTGGCATAAACTTGAGTCTCTAGGCATGCCCCCCCCATCTCTTGTATGCATGTATGATGATATATGATGAGAGTAAGGCCAGGATCCGATTGGATAATATGGGTACCCTGTCTGAACCTCTCTATAGCAAAAGGTGTAAGACAGGGCTGTGCCCTGGCACCTACCTTATATAATTTGTTTATGGCTGATTATGGTGGTATCTTTGAAGAAAAAAGAATGCCTTCCCTAGAATAGGCTCACACAAAATTGGGTGGATCTGCTATGCAGATATTATTTTTGAGAATACCTATAGTGGTATCTGTAATAGTGCTAGTGCCATTTGTGGTTATGCTAATAATGGCCTAGAAATCAATCTTAATAAAACTCAATTTATGGCGGTGGGTCGAAATTGTTGTAAAAAACTTCATATTATATGCCTATTAGGCCTGATTAAAAAAAAAAAGTAAACTGCTACAAGTATCTGGGCCATGAGGTATGTGGGGAGAGAGGAAAAATGAATCCAATGGTGCAACAGAGTAAAAGATCTAAAGTCATGGCCACCCTTACAGCAGTTATGTCCTTCTCTAAAAGACGGCAGGCTTTAGCCTGTTGGGAATAACCAATATATATAAGCAGAAGCTGGTATCTATGTTCCTATATGCTCTGGAGACATCTTTTTCCGACTGGTCTGACTGGGCAGATGTTACGGAAGGGATAATATGGCGCAGACTGCTTGGCCTTACTAATTACACTCCGGTCCAGGCGATACATCTTGAAATGGGGCTGATCTCTTTGTCTAGCCAAATTGATCATAATAGAGCTAAGCTATATGTGAAAATCAAATTTACCCGCCCAGGTACTCTGATGTGCATACTTCATGAAGGTCTGGAGGGAGGGAAAATGGAGGCCCTGAATACATTTAAGGAGAAAAATTACCATCTTTTTGACAAAATTGGTTGGTCACCTAAATGTGAAGGGGCGGTATTAAAATCACTGAAGGATGTCATAGAGAAGTGGGATTGGGTTACCAGTCATAAGATCTCTACTCTGAGCTCTCTAAGCACTTTTCTAAAATGCCTTTTATTTTACAATTTTTAAAGAGCCCCAAAGTTATTTGAAACTTATGCCCTCTCAGGCCAATCGTAGAATATTTATGGATATTCGCCTTAATCTACTTAATGTGTTGGGGGTTCGGGGAGCCTGATCTAATGTACCTGTTGAGAGAAGGATCTGTAGAATATGTGCTGAAGGTTCCAGAGTGGAAACAGTCAGTCATGTTCTCACCTGTTGTCAGGGGATGAGATCGATCTATGACAAGTACTTTGCTAGATTTGATTATGATCAGATGTACATTGAAAGTGAAATTTTCTGGCTGGGATGTCTATCAGGTAGGAGTAATAGGCTGGTCATTGCTATTACCCAGATCTGGAAGGTGGCTAATGAACGCCTATGGAAATTCGAAGAGGATGTTAAAATGATGCTGGATCTGTAGAGTGGACTTGAACTTGGTTGTGACTTATATGAATTTGAATAAGTGATGTAATTAGTTTTATATTTTTATGTGGCATAATTCTTATCTATTGGGATATATATATATTTCTGTTGTGCCTTTTTAGTGTGATCTTTCTATATGTTTTGTACTACTTAAGTTTGTATTTTATTATTTCTCCTTTTTTCTCTTATGTTTTATCTGAATTTGATGTTATTTTGAGATCATGCATATATATAATTGTGTATGATTTTTTCATATTTCTGTATATAAAGCTGTGAAAAGTTCTTTGAACTATAAGACAATAAAAAAAAGGTATTGGAGAAGGTGAGATTCAAACCTAGCTCCCCTTGCTACTGCCTTTTCTAAGGGGAGCACCCAAATCACTTGACAACCAACAGACAAACGTTGAAGCATGCTGAATCTTACATAAGCTTTAACACAGCTGGGCACACCATTATTTGACAAAGTGTTATGCTTGGCCAATACCTTGCGCATGGGCAGCATGGTTTCAGTCTAGCAGCCCACAGTGGAGAGCTGCCATTATTTTCTCTCTAGGCCTATCTGCGATGGGGTGAAAAAAGAGGCAGAGTCTTGTACCAGGACAAGGGATGCATTGCATGTCGGCTGACATTACAAATGTTGAGTTCTGCAGATAGGAAGATGTAGAGATCGGAGCTATGCAAGAATAGTTTCTGATGGGTTTTACTAAAACATGATAATTAAGTGTTGTTTACGTAGCTCTTCTGCCTAAACGCTTTACATAGAACATGTATATAGTGTGAGAAACCAGAAGGTGCCTCACCCCCTATTCCCCAGGGATCTGTCACGAGGTGGCCAGGACACGGCCATCACTTTTTTTATCCAGTTCCTGTGGGTGGACCAATGCGGGAGGATCACCTGGGTGAGGGGTCTTTGGGGAGTGGGACACTGGATGGTGAGACGCAGTATCCCCTTCCCTGCAACACCTTTACTCCATCCTACCAGGTAGGATATTTAGGGACTCAAACCCCCCCCCTGCCTGTTTTACAACACAAGGACTTTTTCACAGACAGCCCGCGATCAGAGAAAACGCAATAACACCCAAGCCGTATACCCGGTGTGTCCCAATACAATGGTCAGGCAAGGTCAGGCAATTCCTGACCAACACACACACACATACTAGACTTCCATTACACTTCACCACATGGATAAAAGGCGGAGCATGAGAGCACACTCTGAGTGAGACAAAGCACACAAGGAAACAGCAGTTCCAAGATGGCAGCTTAACACAAGGAGAAAGATGGCTAAACGGAAGGGGATCACAAGGAGGGATGTTCCCTTGACCGTTCCGACAAGGAACAGTTACTTTCACAAAGTCTCGAGAATAGAAAGCGTAAAACCAGGGAACCAGGATGAGGAATCCTGCATTGTGTGCCTGAAGTACCCAAGGCCCTCCCGAGTCGATAATCAAAGCTGGGAGAATCGCCAGCTGCCGTGGTACTGTCCTTGGCTCCAACAACATGGCAGCGTCGGTGAAATGAACACAGCCGGTGAGTTGGGGAGACTGATACAAGACCGGTCTGTGTTGAAGCCAAGGCTGCCAGCAGCAACATTGTATGGCGAGCGCTGGAACGAACATTGTATGAAATGCATGTGCTAACCAACGCAAGTAAAGTTGAACTGCAGATGAGTGATTGAACTTTGAAACCAAGATACAATACCTTTGACAGAGTGGTCCCGCACTGCTTGTGTTCTCAATCGAAGGTCCCTATAAGGTATCCAAGTGAGAGTTGACAAAAGTGAAAGCGTGGCAAAGGATTGTGAATTGAAGTGGTCTTGCAACGAGTAAAGCCTGTGCACAATCAAAAGTCTTTGATGTTGATACAGTAAAGAAAGTTGATGGCAAAGTAGATAAAGCTGGTCCGAGCCCGGCAGAGGGAGATCAATTAAAAGCCTTGTGTTAAAGCAAGTTTGTGTTACAATAGATGAATTGGTCCGAGCCCGTCAGAGGGAGACTGATTGAAGATTTTTGTGTTAAAGCGAATCTGAGCCCGGCGGAGGGGGATCCGAGGTAAACAGTAAATCACCTAAGAAGGTTATGCATAGGAGAATCCTGAAAAGGAAATAAACTTTATTTGTTTGTTGCATCAGGCCCTCTGAAAGAAGAGACTTTGAATGGCAAAGAGACTTTGGCGCAGAAGGCCATGATGTTGAAGTTTTGAACTGCACCCTCATGCTACAGAAGCCAGAGACCGTGCTAAGCTCGAGTGTACCACCTTATGCCGTGCTGAAAACGTGGAGAAGGGAAGCTCACAGATTGAATATCCTGACATATCATTTCTTGAGCACTTTTCTTCTGCATAACATTGTTTCCCACACTATTTGTATTTAGAAATAAGGATTGGTAATAGGTTTATTAGTATAGGCCCTTTTATTTTGACAAGACACCACTAGGACTGCGTTAGCTTGCTCCCATCTTTAGTTTGAGGATTAGACCGGCTTTTTCAAACCCAATTGAAGTTCAATAAACACCCTTGAACTGTGGTCACTTGTCTGTCTTACTGTTTATACCATGCCTTCCTTACAATACCCAATACACGAAAGCCTAATGAAAGATCATTCAATTGTTGAATTTAATGGTCAGTACTCGCACTACAGAAAAGCCTTCTTTGATATCTAACTGAAACTCTCTAGCAAGGAATGTTTTATTTTAGCCCATGCTGCACCTTATTGCTGCATTTGAAATGGATTAATTATTAATGGCGGTGTGCAGTCATTGTTTGGTGGTGAGGTGGCAGCAAGTCCTATTGTCTTTGTCCTTGGAAACCACTTTGGAAAACGGTGGTCTGCTTTCCCTTTCTTTTCGTGAGGCAGACTTCCAAACATAAGCGCGGAGTGCAGCGCGTTATGCAGTCATTGTGTTTGGTGTTTGGAGGCTTGGTGTGCGGAGCATGGTGCATGGAGAACAAAGCACATTGAAACGGTGAGTGAACCCTGCTACTTATCCGATTGGGACTGAAGTTTAAAAACTCTATGCTAAGCTGCTGACTGCCTAAGCCATTTATATCTAACCTCCCGACCCTCAATGGAGATTCCTCTTTTTAAACTGATCGCTACCTCCAGACTTGTACGAATTTAACCTGTTTTTTGCTCATAACTGCGGAATTGGGAGTGAGAGTGCTATAGTATAGCCCATTCTACTTTGCCACTAGCTGCTTGATATAGTGATTGGTTGGGAGTGTGTCCTATGCTAAGTAGTACATAGCCTTTCCGTACTGTTTCTAACTGCTTAAACTTGACTGGCAGGCAAAGCGCCTGTAAAACAATTTATTTTGAGCATCAGCAGTGTTCTTGGAGGACTAATACGTTGCTTGACTGGACGCCTACATTGTACTACACGCAGTTTCCTACTCAAAGCGCCTTGTAAAACCTACCACACTTTCGTGACAACCAGGTCCCAGTAATCCCGGAATGGCAAAATATGTGAAAACTTCCCCTGAAAAGAGGCGGTGCTTATAAATCTGGAAACCGTGCTGATTTATCTCGCATGGCCACCTGTTCTGATGCAATGAGCAGTTGTAATGTAAATGAGAATGCGCCTGAGGCGGGTTTAATTACAGCCTGTTACCACTCAATGACTTCACGTGTGAATTGTGTAGAAACACAAAAGTTGCCCAAACACCACCGTTTGGAGTACCCAAAACCGATTATGGAGACATGGACAACAATTCACTTCTTGCAATGTGTTGTATGTTGTCTGGCACTGTGGCCACGTGTGCTATGCCTGTCAATGTACAGGGTAAACCTACTGGTTCAACTCTAGTTACAAA
This sequence comes from Ambystoma mexicanum, assembly GCF_040938575.1. Lineage (NCBI taxonomy): Eukaryota > Metazoa > Chordata > Amphibia > Caudata > Ambystomatidae > Ambystoma > Ambystoma mexicanum. The sequence goes on along the minus strand of NC_090922.1, from coordinate 1,244,724,755 downwards.
GGCTGATCTTCATGCAAATAATAACACCTTGACCAACATTCTGGTGAGCCCTGTGCCACAAGTTGATACTGCACCTGATAGACCAGATGCCACCAAAATAATCAGTCTACTCAACGATTGTCGATGTCCCCTAATCTCTGTCCAAGCATTAATAGGATATCCACTGATGCTAATGAAAATCCTGCAATAAGACCCAACAATGTCAATGATTACACCTCAAGTAGAAATGTTGACATGACTGATGGCGTTCTACAATTTGCAGTTAAAATTCTGTTGTCGTACTTGAAGTGAAAACCCATGGAACAATTCTTAAAGAACTAAACTTGGGAACACAATGCGAAACGCATGACTCTATAAAAATGTGGTCCATGATGATCCGGCGGTGCCTATTTACCTTGTTACCGAAAGTGTTCATTGTGAGCCAATATCTACTCTTATGCTCTCAGAGACCGGCAAAGCGGATGCTACAGATTTATCTATGTATGAAACCTGTAAAGAGGCACCTTGCAAAACATATTGAATTACATAAACGAGCTACTAATACAAAGTTAGCTGTCCCTAACTAAAAGAAATTTGCTGCCCCTCTTAATTCAACTTCCATTTTACCCGACCAAGTAGCAGTAGCGAAAAATCTAATGAATCCCAAGAAGAAACACACAAAGGTTCAGGGTGCTCCTAGTACTCTGCCCAGTTGGTTGTTGACTGATGATCCCCATTTGGGACCAAATGAAGACGCAAACCTATTGCCGAACATGGTGAATTCACATGTTTATCGGGAGAGCATGCCCTTTTGGCCTCTGGAAATGTTTCAAGCTAATCCAGTACAATCCCAGTCACCAAAGGGCTGGCCCACCATCCTGCCCTCCTCCAGTAGTGAGGGAAATAAAAACATTCACATTGAGTGGAGGTCCGACGACATTCACTGATGACCATACTAATAGGTCTAATCTCCTTAATGTGTGTAGTAGAATACCTGCATTACGTGTATTGTCCTCTGCTGATTTTAGCTTTGTTGAACCTGTGAAGGTTAATGATGATAATTATGTCTGTGTGCACTGTTCTACAACTGAAGTGACCTCGCTTATCCGTAACTATCAGTCATCGATCCCGAACGTGGGATATGTTATCGATTGCCTCTCCCATGTTCCTATACGCCCAGTAACCAAGACCATCCCAGTGCCGACCCCACTGTTAGGAGCTCAAGTACCGGGTAGGATAGTAGATATTGCCAGCAAGGATGTTCTTGATGATGCCACAGGTTGGGATTGGTTTAAAAAGTTTCTGGTCCGCTAATTGGTCGAGTTAAAATGAACTTTAAAGGATGCCAGTAGGAATACGAGGGGATTTTCCCCTTTACTAGACCCAAAAACATCACTGCCCTGATTATCTGAATTAGATGTATTCTTAATGAAAGAAACATGTCTTTGTTCAAAGATCCAATTAGAAGGTTATACATTGGTTCAACAATTTGCGATGCAAGGTGCTTGTAGTCCTCCGTTTAGCGGCTTGATTATTGGATTGAAATGCACTGTCCCACTAGTCAACATGAATATAATGATAAGCTCATACAATATCCTTGCTATAGAAGTCAAAAGCTGCATGGTCCCAATGTTGCTCCTCTATGTATATGTCTCTCCTGAAGTAGTTTGCCCTGATGAAATATTAGCGGCAATTGATATGGTTTGTTCAACGTGGATGACCACTTGTAGCCATGAATTTGCTCTGATGGGTGGTGATCCCAACACAGCATGTAGAGACCATGTTCGTTGCCTCAATTATGAAAACGTTAAGTCAAAGTGTATTATGGGAAAACCTAGAGGTAACCAGAAAGGTAAGATGTGGATTGACACTCTGAGAGAGTGAGGGTTCTTGATTTACAACGGATGCACTTCTGGAGACTGCCCCGGCAAGTGTACATGGTTGGTTGGTTCCTGTTCCTCAACCCTAGATTACTTCGTTGGTACCAACTACTGCTCTGAAAGTGTTGCACAGGTGGAATCCCGAAATAGTTGCTTTAGCAACCATAATATCTTGATACTTGCCTTAAACATGTACAGACTATGAAAAAATGACAGCTCATGTTGAGGTCAGTCAATAATGGGAGTAACAGGATATGCTGGTCAGCTAAAAGTCTCAGTAAGGCCACTGTATATATTAATGCTCTCGTCTTAGATGAAGCAGATTGTTTGGTCTAGATGCAATGTAGAATATGTTATGGGTCGATTTGAAACACTTGCACATGAAACTGGGAACGTTGCAATTAGTGACCCTAAACATAAGCATGCCTTACATATCGAAGTACGCGATGCAAAGCAACTAATGCAGCGCCAAATTAGGCATGCATGGACGGAACTGTATTGTAAATGGTTGTGCAATGGAAAAGTTAAACTTATAAAAAAAGTTAAAAAATTGGCTAAAAAGGCGTAGGTGCTCTGTACTTAATGGGCAGTGGCAATCCATGTTCTCGTTACTTTGTAGTGTGAACATTCGATCTGTTTGGCAAATGCTAGCCAGAGCCATGGGTGACTCACGATGTATAATGGTCAACCCAATTCCTGAGTATAGGTGGAAGGAACATGTGTTGTTAAATAAAATTTATTTGGTTATTTATATATAACGCTCTTTCCCCATTTGTATGGACTAAATGCACTTGTTTAGATTGGAATGCCCTTGGTGACTGTAGTCAATGTGCTGGAAAGTTCTAAGAAGTTTAGATTACGAGATGCATGTGTGCATTTTTGCCGGTCTAGGACTTGGGTGGCTGGCTGGGCTCGACTAAGCAGCCCAAAAAGAGGACAAGCACCTGGGTAGGCGCTGTTGGTGGATGCGATAGTGCTATTGTTGAGAGAGTCGATGCGTGGCCAGCTATACCGAATTTCTTTTTGTTGGTAGTCTCTGTATGCTAGTGGCAGAGGTGTTGTGGTACGTCAGGTGTTTCAGTGTGGATGGCTATATGTGCTGCTAGAGCGGAAAGCATAGCCGAAGCTGCGTTCTATGGTGCATGGGTGGTTGGCCGTGCCTGCGGCCTGTGCCCACAGATGTGGTGTAAGGTACACGTACTGTAGTCTTCAAGGTTATACGTACCGTGGTCTTCAGAGTTGTTCGGCTGGAGCAATCTTTGTCCAGTGCAGACGGCTTGGTCTCGTTATTCATAGTCTCTCTAGTGCAAGGGTCTGAGCATGCGCTGAGCATGAGTGAGTTTTTTGCAGTGTGACTCAGTGAGGGCTGCAGGCTTCCCTGGACTATTTGTCTAATTATTCGTGGTCTCTCTTGTGCAATGGTCTGAGGGGCGTTGAGTGCGGGTGAGTTTATTGCGGTGTGTCACAGCGAGGGCTGCTGGCTTCACTGGTGTATTTGTCAGGTGGGAATGTTGTTGTGCATGGGGTGATAGTGTCAGGTGAGCCGCTGCGAAAGCTACCACACTGTTTTGTAATTGGTGCAAGGGGTGTTGGTTTCAGCTGTGTAGTCTCGAGGTACAAGGGTTCAGGGGAATATTGGGAAAAGCCCGGATTTTAGGGCCTTTCTGAATTTCGAGTGGTTTTCAGTGTTGCAAATGTGTAGTGGTAGGTGTGATGCTAGAAATGCATCGGAGGGACAGGGCCTCCGTATCCTTGTCCTTTACTGTCCTTTACTGCCTTTTATCGTGTGTTCTGTCCTGTTTTCTGTGTAGGAGTTCATGTGGCACTGCTGGCGGTGCAGCTCTATTTTGGTTTGTTGTACAGACCCATGGGATACCCTTATGGCACCTATGGTTGGGGGTACAGCCCTGTGCCCCTAGTGTGTTTTGGGCACCTGTGTGTGGCCCACAGAGCAGGGTATGGGCTGGTGGCAGCTCCATGCTGAATTTGACATGTGTTCTGAGTATCCTCCATTTTGGGATACTCAGGCCCTGCCATAGGAATCAGTTGATTCCTGATAGGAAACAAGATGGCCCCCGAAACTGGTACAAATGCAGTGTGTAGTGTTGAATGGCTGGGTACTTGTCCCACTACACATAAATTGTTGTGAGTGTCTGGAGAGAAGTGAATGGCCTGAATGCACTATCCACCTGATTGGATGCCTGCCTGCATGAATGCCGTTCTGACAGATTGGTTGCCCGAGTGTCACCCAGCAGAATGAATGGGAGATCAACTGGTATATCTGGGGGCCTCTCACTGCTAGAATTCGTGTTCAGAAGCTGAAGAGAAACTGGAGTTGAAACTGAAGCTTAACCTTGAAGCCTTGCTGGAAGAAAAGTCTTGCTGCTGCTCTACTTTGTCGATCTGAAAGCTGCTGTGTCTCCAAGAACTGACCCAGAGAGGACCAGGTAAGGCGCCCACTTCCTGAGCTATGAGGGACCATCGTGCACAGCTGATCTTTGCCAAAGCTCACTGGTAGACGGACCTACGACAGGCCGCCGACCGGAGATGGGGACCGCCGCGGAATCGCAAGGACAAGCGCCTGGACACTGTTGTCCATCACCCTCGACGAGCGCCGTCGCCCACCGGAGCCGCCGTGCTCCCTTTGACTAAGTAACATTTGATCCAAGGATGCTCTTGCTTGCATCGTCGACCACTTTGTCCCGCCGGAGAAAGTCTAGGCCGCTGACGCGGCGAGGAGCATCTGCCGGTGGGTTTCCCGCCACCTGACGACCGTAGAGACACCGGCCGATTCAACGCCCTTGCTGGCCCACAGTTCTTCACAATCTCTTTGTGGTCCTGAACTATCGTCACTGAGGTGCCCCGCACGCCTCTTCCTTGCAGAACGCCAACGCTCTGTCATCGACGAGCACCGCTAGGAACAAAGCTGCCACCTCACTGCCGTCCAACCCTTTTTCCTCGTGGGATCTGCCTTAAAGGGAGCTGGTCAAGAAGGATCCGTCGACGACCCAACTATCAACTCTGCTATTCCAGGTACATTGGGGTTGTAGAATTATTATAGAAGGAAATAAGACTCATAGAACAATATATGGACTGGGCTTGTGATATATCTTTACTTTACAGGTTGCCCAGGTGGGGGGGGATATCCACACAGAACTGTGTCTAGTGGTAGGGCCAGTATTCTGCCAATTGTTCTAACCAACTGCTTTCCTCCTATGTCTGTTGTTGGTTGCCTTTATTAAGTGATCTGTGTGACATTTGACCAGAGTATAGTTGATGCACTTTAATGAGATAATTGTGGTACCACTTTAGAACTGTATATATTTGCCATTGTAGATTTTCTGAGTACAAAGTGAGTTATTGTGATAGTGTACATAACCTTGAATATTAATTATATAAAGACTGTGTTTTAACTAATACAGTGTGTGGGCATTCCTTTGTGGGGGCTTGGGGACTACACTGTACTTAAGAACCAGCCTGCATCACCTCCTGAGAAGCTAGGCCTTGATTGCTCGGCCACGTGCCAATAATAGGAATCTTGGCTGGGGTCCTCTGTGCCTCTCCTCTACCATATAGAGAGCAGAAGTACAGATCCCCCTCCAGTCTTTACAGTAGGGAGTTCCAGATAATTTGTGCTTGGGCGGAGAAGATGGAACCGCCCAGCCTGGAGGAATTGTGAGATGGGATGACTGGGCTAAATGCTGTGCGAGATCTGAGATTCATAGAGGGTTTGTAGGGAATTATTTGTCTCAGAGAAATTCTGGTCCGTTGTTGTGGATGGTGCGTCCAGTGATGCACATGGCTTTAAAGGTAGTGCGTCGGCCAATCGGAAGCCAATGGAGGATCCTTCGAGTAGGGTTGATGTGTTCTCTAGTGGGCAGGTCAATCAGCAGGCGTGCTGCTGCGTTTTGGATTCTTTGGAATCTCCTAGGTAGAGGCAGTTTGCGTAGTCTATGCGGGACAGGATGATAGAGTTAATGGACAAAAAACTGTGAGGATAGGTGAGGTAACGGAAAATAAGCCTGAGAATCTGTGAATGGAAGAAGCAGGTTTTGGATACAATGGTGGTGTGTTGTGTGAGGGATAAGTGAGTCCAATGTGCACCCAAGGTTTTTTACCACGTTACAGATTGCCGGTGCTTGTCCTAGTGGTTTGGGCCACGTGATTGGTTGGGGGAGGAGGGCTGTTTTCCCGCAAACTAGGATTTCATTTTTCCAGGGTTGAGGATGAGGTGGTTTTTCGTCCGTCATCCAGTGGTCAATATCCGAGAGGCATGACGATAGGTCCAGACTGCCAGAGCCTTGAGATTTTGAGGATAATCTGGGTGTTGTCTGCATAGTTGTAGCAGGTAAGATTGTGTCCCAAGAAGAGTCGGCCTTTGGAAAGGATTATGAAGGGAGCTGGTTATCAGCCCCTAGTATTAGTGGAATCATTAAGGCAATAGTAAACCTGAAGAGTTCGAGAGCATCTGGACCAAATGGTCTGTATAAGGCTGTCCTTGAATCCGATCCTGAGGCATGGGCAAAAGTGTTGTATGTCCTATTTTGTAAGATATGTTCTGAAAAATCCAGCCCTCCCACTTGGAAGTCGGCTATTCTGTTGCCTATACACACACAAGTTGATAAATGATGTCCTGCAAACTACCAACTCCTATCCTTGCTAGATGTCACAGGTAAATTGTTCGCCACCTTTGTGTTGAAAGCACTCCAGACCTGGGTGGAAGAAAACATACTACACAACACCCAAACTGGTTTCCGATGTGGTTCTGAGACCACACACAATATTAGGTTACTGGATGCATTAATGTGTGAAGCGGCACAAAAGGAAAAACCAGCAGGCGAACGTCATTTGGGTGGATTTCAGTTCTGCATTCGATTCAGTCAATCGAGTCCCTCTATGGAAGAAGCTGCGATCCTGGCGCTGCCCTGAAAGCCTATTAACAATTATCATACATCTTTATTCTGGTAACAGTGTACGAGTGCGACTCAATAACACTGGACAGTGACATCCCCTATAGAGGCGAACAGAGGGGTTAGACAAGGTTGTATCCTGACTGCCATCCTGTTCAATCTTGATTTAGCCGATCTTCCAGCTAAATTTGCTGGCTGTCGAAGGATGTTCCGCCAAGCTAGGCCCCATACACATTGCAAGCCTAATTTATGATGATGACCTTGTTTTGTTAGACCGGACAATAAGAGGAGCTACAAATAAATGCAAGGCCCTCATTGCGTTTGCAGAACAAAATGATCTAGTGATCAACATGAATAAGACCAAAATCATGTTTGTAGCAGGTAGTAGGTCCGCCAGAGTACATTTTCAAATTGACTTCCATAGAGTTGAGTATGTTGACAGTTACCCCTATCTAGGAATCAAGCGGAGCGCTGATACGAAAAGGAAGGCAAGACTTGCTCGATTAGTACATTTGCAAGTCAGACTGCAGGATATTTGATTGAAGGCATCCTCAAACTATATAAGCAAAGTTTCACACTTGCCATTTTATAAGGTCTTGAAGCTTTAGCCATGGAAGTTCTCACATGGCTTAATGTAGTTGAAAGCACCTCTGGAGAAAATGGTTGCACCTGTCCCCATCCACCACAATCGCCTATATCCGACTTGATTTGGAATTGGTTTCATTGAAGTCTGGTTTTAATACGTAGAGATTCCCTCTAAATTAAATCTTGCTGCTTTCCCCAATGCCCGCTGTTACATTTTATGGGTACAAACTATGACTTGAAACCCTTCAATAACTTTTGTAAAATTAAATGACAAATGTTTTAAAGACATGAACTGGAGCCCTGATTATACACATGTTACAACATTTGGGAGTATTGAAGGCTTTTTTTAAACGTATGCCCAAACAGCAGGACTGGATTAACAACTACTCGCATCTCCAGACATTGCATGATTTTAAGTATATATCAACTATTAGCCATCGATACCTCAAAACTCTTTTGGAAAGCTCATGTCTTGCTGTTTGTAACTTTATGACAAAATTGAGAGCAAACCGACTCCCAATGCTCGCATTACAAGATAGTCATGGTAATATCCCCATTGAACAAAGAATATGCCGAATCTGCAAACGCCAGTTGAACTTTGAATCCCCAAGACATGGTTTGACAACATGTACAAAGATGGGACCACTTTATACGTCTAACCTGGGTCGTTTTGTAAGCAACTATGATGCCATAAAAAGTGATGAATTTTGGAATGTTTGTCTAAATTCTAACACCTACTCGGTCCACATAGCACTATACAAGATCTGGAGTGATGCGTCAAAGAATTTGAACATCATGAGTACATAACTGAGGAAAAGGTGGTCTGTGGTATTGTCTTGTTTGGGTTATCAAATTAAGACTACTGGAGAACGCTTGATGAAATGATTAAATGGAAAGAAATTAATTTTAAATTAACCAATGATGTCTTAAAGGTTTTACAATCGGTTTAAAAATCTGGAATTTCTTGTATGGCTTTCTAGTTAGTTATGTTTAGTTGTTTAATAGGAGGATGAGGATTAATGGTGAAAACGTACTGGGAGACCATTACCTATAGTTGCGACTTGCTGAAAGACCAGGGACAAGGTTGTTATGTAATTTGAGTTAATGAAATGTTATATGTCAAATGTTTTAGGTTATGCCATGTCTTCGATGTTTTGGATGTTTTATATGTTTAGCTTTTTATACATGTTTTACAGAAAGTATGTGCTTTATATGCTCTATATATTCTATATGGTTTGTAAAGGTTCATAATGAATCCATACAAATAAATAAATACATTATTGTGTGGAAAGTGGTGAAAAAATGTGCTTCTAAAAGAAAGCATTCAAACCCTGACCTAGGTTGGCAGTGTATAGTAACTGAAGGAACTTTCTATGGACCATTGCCAATGTCTTTTAAAACATATGTTCTTGTTTCAGCTAAGCCCTTTTTGCACATTAATTCCAGAAAAATCCCAAACAGAGGTTCCAGTATGTCAAATACTTCGATTGCAGTGTGTTTAAAATAGGTCTTACAATTTATAGAGGCCTTTTTGTCTGCTTTACACCTCTCGTTGAGTCCTTCCCTCCACTCTGTGATCAGATTTACAAATTTGTCCACCTTTTTCTTTTCAGATGTGACAAACGGGCAGAACCTACTTGCCTAGCTATTCGAATTTTCCTTCCTCCCTTAGATTGCTAATGGTACTCATTTTATCAACCTCAGAAGGATGATGGCCTAAGTGGGCCTGCCGGGAACTTAACCTTTGATTATGAAGTCATGAACAAACTAACTCAAAGACAGTTCCAGGGTTTATATTAGTTTTGTAGTCAACGGGTCGCCTAAGATCTATCTCTCTCGTCTAGACACAGGCTTTCCCTCCCCAACCTAGGTGTCCCTCAACCACCTAGGTTGGGGTAGGGGATAGCGCATTGCAACCACCACTAAGTGAGTGAAATGTTCGTGAGTGGGTAAACTCTGCTGCGAACTCCGTGCCCCATCTCGCACCACCATGGTGTTGGTGCAAACTGCTCTCTCTCTGTGCAGGCGGACTTGGCTACTTTTGTCTCATTATCATTCCAGCTGGATTGGGTCACGTGGCAGCTGGCTATGCTTGGGGCTGATTTTCTGTGGCTTCTGGCTCTGGTTTGTTCAGCATTTTCTCCCCTCCTACTGTTTGGTGATTGAGCTGCTGTCAAAGCTGATGACTTCATAGTTTATAGGAGACACAGAGGAAGAGACCGGCCTGAATGGGTCTATGCAGACATGAGGTGACAGACAGGGGCACATTTGGCATGCCACCGGGAACAAGGGATGAGATGGGACTTGGGGCCATCCCAACTCCCACACCCCGTTACTTGGGAAGGATGGGCTTTGGTGTTGCCCCTAGTAGGTTATGTTTTTTGGCATTTATATAGTGTTCTATATATCATTGGTATGACCTCAAAGCGCCCGTCGGTAGAACGCCCTGTGGAGCCGTAATCCAGGTCAGTCGAGAGAGTAGGGTATCATAAGGTGCTTGGGTGCGCTCATTATGTGAGCAGCTGATGTAATTGCCTGATGGTAGCTGCATCCTAACATTAGGTGTGGTGGTATTGAGAAATCAGTTGAATGTGTGCAGTCTGCTGGTTGGTCTCTGAGACTACATTCTGGCGGCAATAGGCCTGTGCAGGATGCATATGTGTGCAGCTAGGCCAATTTCTCGTGGGGTATAGCTGTGTTCTATCAGGATGTTGAGGTGTTCATGGTGTATCGTTCGTATGTGAGCAGCTATACCGAAACTGATCGAGGGGTGTATTTGCGCTCTATTGTGTGTTGGTGTAGAGTACAGTGAGCATAGTGATAGGAGAACTAAGTGTCTGGAGTGGATGTTTGATTCTTAAGAGCACACTGTTCTGGATTATATTCACGCATTTTTGTGATAGATGCACTCAGATGGACGTGCACCAGAGTCAGCTAGGCATGTGTATTATACTCAGGAAGCGCATAGTCCGCAGTCATATATGTAGCGCCCTGGTCTTAATCATGTTTACCGAAAGAGCTAGGTTTTTTGAGCTTTGCAGAAGGCAATGTTGTCATGGGTGTGTCGAATGTGTGAGGGGAGTGAGTTCAACAGAGTTTGAGCCACGGTTGAGAAGGCGGATCCTCCATTCCTGGTTGAATTGGAGGTTGGAATCACTAGTAAGAGGGCAGTGCTTGATCTTAGGGTGCGTGATGATAGGTAGGGTTTAATCTTTTCTTGTAGGTAAGTTGGGCTGGTCTTGTGCACTGCTCGATAAGTGATGCAAAGGGTTCTGAAGGGGGACCTTTGGCCGACAGGGAGCCAGTGAAGGGTGCGGAGAGCAGGGGAGATGTGGTCTCTGTCCCAGGCCGAGAAGGAGTTTGGCAGCAGCATTTTGGGCTCTTTGGAGTTTAAGTTGGTATGCCGGTGCTCACAGGTATAAGGAGTTGGCATAGTCTAGTCTTGACATAACAATGGACATAACAGCAGCAAGTTTGTTGGGATAGGTGAGGTAAGGGAAAATGGGTCTAACAATTTTGAGGAGGTAGTGACAGGATTTTGATACATTATTCATCTGACGGGAGAGGGTTAGGCCTGAGTCCATACTGCAGCCAAGGTTTTTGATTATTTTGGAAGGAGTGGGGGGGGTGCCAGCAGAGGGGGGCATGGGAGTGGTTGCGGGAGAAGGGCAGTATTGCTGCACACCATGAGTTTAGTTTTATCTGGGTTCAGGACGAGGTATTTTCTTGTCATGCATTGGTCAATATCGCTGAGGCGTGCTTCAAGGTCGGGATGCAGGTTGGTGCTTGTATTGGTAATTCTTCGGATAATTTGGGTATCGTCAGCATAGTTGTAACTGGAGAGTTTGTGCGCGAGGATGATTCCTGATAGAGTGGTCAGATAGAGGTTGACAAGGAGAGCAGAGAGGCAGGCGCCTTGGGGAACTCCACTGTTCATAGCACGACCAGTTGAGAGGAAAGCGATTTGTTTCCTGTTGCTGAGGAAGGAGGCAATCTGTTTGCATGCCGAGCCAAGGATTACTAGGGAGTGGAGGCGGTCAAAGTGGATAGAATGGTTAACTGTGTCAAAGGCTGCTGACAGATGAGGAGAATCAGCGCTGCACAACCCTCAGTCTGCAGCGACCTTAAGATCATCCCAGATCAAGATCAAAGTGGTTTCTGTTCCATCTGTTCCATGGCGTGGCCTGATGCCTGATTGCGTGGGGTCGAGTAGTTTGTTGGATTCTACGAAGCGGTTGAGCTGGGATTATGCAGCCCAGTCAATGAGTTTCGCAAGAATCTGGTGTTGTAGATTGGCCTGTAATTCTTAGGGTCAAGGGGTTTGAGCCTTTTTTAGAAGCGGTTTGACATGCACTATTAAGGCCTCTGGAAAGGTGCCAAAGGTGAGGGAGTAGTTTAGTATGGACCTTGCATGATCTCCTGAGAAGTGGAGGAGAATATTTCTTTCATAATAGAGGCGGGACAGGGGTCAAGGGGGGATCCGGAGAGTTTGCTGCCGGATAGTGGAACTCTTCTCTCGAGATGGGTTGTAAAGAGACGAAGGCTGGCACTGCGGTGGTCGGGGTAACAGGATCGGGAGGGGTAGGTATTGGTTAGGGGGGCCAGGGTAGAGAGTTTGGTTTTAAGGGTTGCCATCCTGTCAGGTGCAGTGTTGTAGCAATGTAGTGAGAGGGAGTCGCAGAGCGTTTGCGTGGGGTTTTTTGGGCAGAGATGCAAGTAGGTTTCCACGAATTCTGAGATGATCTTGTGGAGCTCCTTGCTGCTGCTGTCCCAGTTCAGAATTATTTTATTGTAATAGGACTTTTTGGCCTTTCAGACCTCGGATTTGTAATTACAGTGGTGGTGGGCAAACATTAGATGCTCGCCATTTGTGCTTAAGAGTTTTTTTGACTTTTGAAAGTCTTCAGGTGAGATGTGAACCGGTGTCAAGTCAGTTTCGAAACAATAGTTTCGAATGACAAATGTTTTGACACAGAAGTGCTGAAAAAAAAGTTTAGATTTATTTGTTTATAAACGTTTTTTTTTTAAATTTTGTATTGTAAAATAAGTGTTTTAAAAAAAAACAGGTTTGGGGGAATCGGCACTTTTGTGTCGGAACTATTGGCATTCGAAACTTTGTCAAAACTATAACTAGGAACCCCGTGAACCATTTGCAGCGTGAGGCTGCAGGACGTGAGAGTGTGACAGGAATTTGAGATTCTTTAAACCAGGAGTCAAAGGACTCGATGGTTAAGGGTCTACCACAGGTCAGCGTGGCTGGGGGACATAGTAGCAGGGCTTTGGCTAGGTCGGGGAGTACCTTGGGGAGCCATGGGAGGAGGGGCCAGTGTGTGGATAGAGAAAGGGATGGCAGAGTGGTCTGTCCAGATAAGCGATTTGGGACTGGATATAGAGACTAGATCATAGGAGCTGAAGATCGCATCAAGGGTGTGACCACCAGAATGAGTTGGACCAGTGGTATGTCTCGAGGTTGAGTGCCTCAAGACTGTCGACCAGAGGTTGGGGTCATGGGGTTGTGAGGCATATCGAACCAGGTGATTTACCTGAATGGTAGCTATTGAGTCACAGAGATTGTTGGCAAGATGTCTGTCATATCCAGGGTATCTGTATATGAGTAGGAAAGAGTGAGTGAGTGTTGATGGTAGCAAGAGTTTTACTAGAAGGGATTCACAGCGTTGCATGTCTGGGTTTCGACGAGTGAAATGGAGAACTGAGGTTTGTAGAGGATTGCCACTCCACCACCTCTGGAAGGTCTGTTGTGGGTTATAAGCGAGTAGTCAGGGGGAGGGGGGAAGGCATTAGGCGGGACTGGTGCAAAGCCGTTGGAGAACCAGGTTTCAGTGATAGAAATGAAGTCGGGATTGTCAGAGGATAGGAGGTCAAAGATGCTGTCTGGTTTTTGCCACAGAGCGGGCATTGAAAACAAGGCATGTGACTTCATGAGGGGAGGTGATTTTCATGACGCTTGTCTCTGGGTGTGCTCGGTGGTCATGGGTGTCCATAGAGATGGGAGGTGTGGGAGGATCAGTCTGGGTGGTAGAGACTGACTGAAGGGGTGGGTAATGGGGGATCTGGATTCATGTACTCTGAGTCTCGGGTGAGTGGGTTAGGTCGATGGGGAGTGGGAAGAGTAGGTGGGCGGTGATGGGTATGGTGGTGGTGAGTGGTGCAAGTGTGGTGTGAGAGGTTAGGCAAGTTGTTTGTGGTTAGTCTGGAGGGCGCTAGGGGTATTGGTGTACTGGGTGGGAAGTCGAGATCAAGGGGGCGGAGACTGGAGGGAGGCGGGGTGAGGGTCTGATGGTAAGGGTCTGAAAGGATGGGAGGTTGGACCAATGGAGAAGTGGTGAGGTATGGAGAGTTGAGGGAGAGGACGGGTCACCCTTTCCGTGTTTGGCTGCCAGAGTGGTGTGAGAGGTTCAGAGGGAGAAGAGGATGATGCAACTGTTTTAGAAAGGGCAAGATGTGCTACTTTCAGAGAAGGGAAAGGGTATGAAGGGGGAGGTCTATGGGCAGGGATAGAGTAGGAGCTGAGGGGACAGGGCGGTGTGGGATAGGGTGAGGGGGTATTGCAGGTGAAGATGGGGGTTGGGAGGTTGTGTAGAGTTTGTGGGGTACGGTTGTTCTTTGAGGGATGGCGCTGTTAAGGGGATGCTTTTTTTCTGAGGGTGAGGTGTGGGGGGTGAGGAGGGAGGCGTGGATGGGGAGCATGTTGACAATGTTGGAGTGACGTGGAGCTCTACACAAGTGGGTGTGTGGTAGTGCGGGTGTCAGAGGGGGATTGGTAATGGCAGGGAGGGCAGAGGTGTGGGGGGTTGGTCTGGGGAGCAGTTCCTGAGTGAGCGCAGGGAGACCGCAGCAGTGGCAGGGGACTTGTGATGTTTGGAGCTCAGAGAGCTGGCTTGGGAGTTTGAGATTGTGTGGGTTGTATGGACGGGGAGTTGGGTGTCATTCTCAATAGATGCCAGGGGTAGAGGGAGAACGATATGTTCAGGTGGGTTGAGGTGTGTGGGATGAGGACATGAGGCGCGGGGTGTTTGGCGCACCAGAGCGCTCCCCTGATTTTAGAGTTAGAGGCGCTATGATGATTGTAGATGGAAAGGGTGGGGTTCGAGTGTATCGGTGTTTGGAGGAATGGTCGTAACCATATGTGTGATATAGGTGTGATAAAGGTGGCAACCATATGTGTGATATAGGCGAGGTTCATGAAGTTAGATGCTAGAGCAAAGGTTATGCGTCGGGTTATGGAGGGTGGGTACGGTGCAGAAGAACAAGTTACTTGCCCCTGGTAACGTTATTTCGACTGGATGTTCCTCCCACACATTCCCCATCCTCGACACCTCCAACATCGCGCTCCGCCGCCTCAGAAAATAAAGTTCAGCAGGGGGCGCCATGCGCCAATGCCCGTCAACTCGACAACCCTCAGAGGCCCCCGCCTCAACATCAACGCCACTGAAGGCACACGCAGCACATGCAGCGCCAGCCGGCAAGGCTTTGTTTTCATGAGTGAAGGATTTATCTTATACCTGATGGTTACTCTTCCTCGCACCCCAGACTGAGTGCGGTCCCAAACCCCACCACAGATCTCTGTCCCTGTCACAAGATATATTAATCCGGAGAAGTGGGAGGACAAGTGGTCCTTTGTGGTGCATCCGTGGTGCATTTTGAGTATTTCTTCAGCTACCATTATTCGGAGGCGGAGCTTTGCACCCGTGAGCAGCAGCAGACTCTACAAAATACCATTTCCAGCGCGGAGCGCGCGCGGAGAAGTGGGAGGACAAGTGGTCCTTTGTGGTGCATCCGTGGTGCATTTTGAGTATTTCTTCAGCTACCATTATTCGGAGGCGGAGCTTTGCACCCTTGAGCAGCAGCAGACTCTACAAAATACCATTTCCAGCGCGGAGAAGTGGGAGGACAAGTGGTCCTTTGTGGTCACTTGTGGACTGCGGTGGACAATATCCCAATATCCCAGGACCTGGACCTGGGCTCGGACTCGCTAAAGGGACAATTGAAGAGCGGTAAGGTAAATACTGTTTGCTGATACCGTGGTAGTGCCCCGGCCGGGAGAAAGTGGAGGGCATTCTCCCTCTCTGATTCCGCCGGAGGCTTTACTACATACTGTGGGCAGTTACTCTCTTTGGCTGTTCAGCGACACCTTATAAAGTCTCCATCTACGGGGTATCACTTACGGTATCCCTACTGTATTTCAAGGTGCGCCCTGTAACAATGGCTAAATCCAAAACGGGGAACGCAAGATACAATCTGCGTAAAGGCAATGGGGATAAAGGGGAGAAACAACTTCCAAAGTTAGCTAAAAAGGCTTCCGCTAACAGAGATTGTGGCCCACCAGGAAAAGGAACCATCCCGGCCATGTTTGGGAATGGAGTACCTAAACCCATTAGGGGGGGGAATACGGCGGAACTAGGAAAAGACACTCTCTCCCCCCCTCACAATGGCAGTTGGGTGCTTGATTCTACCAACTACCAAGACATTGATAATAATTCATTGCTGGACCTCTGTCTATCGATTCAAAAATCAATGGCAACTTTAAACGAACAGCCTGCTCTTGTTGGGAAAAGTCCAGTTATGGTGGAAGCGCAGGTGTTGAGGCCTGCCCAAGAGGAGCATCAAGAAGGCAGTGTGACTTCTAACCCCAAGCACACGGACAACTCGATCTCCGACCTATCTGGCATCCTTCCCATTCAGCCCCTCCCTACATCCCCAGTAGAGCCAACATTGGGCCGATTATCGGCATCCCCTAGCCTCTTTATCGACCCCGAAGAGCTGGAGCATACGGATGAGGAGTGTAAGGGGTCGACGGAAGACGCCAATGGTATGGCAATAAGTGAGCTGCAGGCTTCTATGGCGTCCGTGCAATTTGCACTGAAAATTTTACTAAAGCTGTGTGGGAGGATCCACACAAATACCATTATTCAGCTTGGCCTATCAAATCCCTTGGGGAGTTTAGATCTAGCCCCATCAACTCCGTTTGTAATAGAGGAAGTCTCAATCCCTACGGACCTTATGGATAAAGTAAATCCTGTAGAGCCCGAGGAGGCCGACTCGGTCGTCCCTTTGACTAAAAAGCAACGCAGACAGCAGAAGCGGGACGCGGCTAAAAACGCTGCAGTAGAAATTGCCTCTCCCTTACCAGCCACCATCCCGCCGGCGGCTCGTACAAAAAAAAACAAAAAAAGGGGTCGGAAAGCGAAGAAACGTGCCAGAAAAGGGGTGGGATCTCTATCTGGCTGGATTATTCCAGACCCAGCGCAAGAAGCTGAAAGTGCGGCCCAGGAGGATACGGATTCCGTAATGTCGATTAGCATTATCGGAGAATCCACTAAATGCTCGTCGCCTGGGCGAAACGAGGAAAGCAAGGGGGAAGAGTTTTTTACATCTCCTCCCCCAGATGAACCTGAAGAACAAGAGGATATTCAAGCAAGTAAAATCTGCATAATTAAAAACCTGAACCAGAAAAAAAGAGATTTATGGTTGACAAGAACTGAAGTTCTGGCCAAACTGCACCTAATTCCTCAATTGCGTGTCATACGCTCGGAAGATTTCCTCTTTGTCGAACCTTTGGAGGTGTGTAACCCTAACGTCTCAGCCCTTCACTGCTGTGTTCTAGCCTCGGCGCAGGTGATTCGGATGCACAAGAAATCCCTAAAACAGTTTGGCGTGGAGGTTGACGCGATCAAAGAGAAGGAAGATCCATCTCTCCCCAGCAAGGATTATGTGGCACCTAATAACAAGGCTGCTATACCCCCTCAACCATCCACCGAGAAGGTCCAATTAGCGGATATCCAGAAGACTCTGAAATGGCTAGCGGACTCATTGCCCATGGTGTTGCAGCAGCCATGAGATTACTCGATGCTGAGCTGGAACACTCATGGCCACCAACACCTCCTTTCTGACAAGGGCTCGCTGGCTCTTATAAATGAACATTCAATTATTCTACTGCAAGAAACTTGGCTGACATCCACCATAGATATGGATGGATACAGGACTTAACACACTTTGGCGAAGAAGGGAGAAAGGGGGCGTCCGTTTGGGGCCTATCCATTGCAGTGAGGAATAAGATTTCGAGCAGACAGATCCCAGTTTCTAACTGTGACTATATTTGTGCTGTGGAAGTGTTGCTTAATATAAGTTCCCTAAGTGAAAGAATGCTATTTGTTAACATTTACAATCCACCAGGAGCAAGGACAAGAGAACTTATTCAAGATACCCTCCATGATCTTCTTGCTGAATGGAGAACGACCAATGAAAAGTTTCTTGTCATTATTGCAGGGGACCTAAATTGCCATATAAATTGTGGTGGAGGTACCGGCAATAATCCCTATTTGTCCAGGAATAGTCTCTGGGACCTCCCATCCACTGATAAGGAGGGGGAGGGCTGGTTGGGATTCTTTGGCTGCTGGGATCTGGAGATAATTAATGGCCGGACTCAGAGTGATAGGCCTGGCAAGAGTACCTGGAATAACGGAAGATCGGGGAGTACTCTTGATTACATCTTCACTAGTGGGGAGGTTGCCTCAATTGTGTACGATATGTTGGTAAAAGAAAGTGAATGGAATGATCATGACCCTCTGATCCTGACTATGGGAGTGTCTGTTCCCAGGGGGGTGGAGGTAAACCTAGGACAACTGTCATGTAATCACTCCTTAAATCGCATCTCCTGGTCGGATAGGAACATAGAAAATGCCTCTAGGGCTACTGCGAAATGGGGCCCAGAAATGATCGACCAATTCAATTGCATGTCACCAATGCAAATTGAAAAATGGATTAGTGATTTTTCGGGTGAGCATGGCGCCCGTAAGGCGCGCACGATGGTGGGGAAGACCCCGGAAGAGGTTAATTATGACAGGGCCATTAGAGACAGCGGAAATTGAGAAGAGATATACGTTGGACCAGAGATGGCCCGCTGTCTAGAATGGCCGCTGCCATAGTGACAAGGAAGCTGAAAAAGGAATATTGGTGGTGGCTGAAAATACATAAGAGAGTGAGAAAGCTGGCCAATTGGCAACACACGGTTAGCACATTATGTAGTAGAAACACCCGGAACATCTGGTCAGTTCTGGGGGAGGCCAAGAAATCATCAAATATGGTTAATCCCATAGCCCATAATGATTGGATTTCTTTCCTGGAAAAACGCAATGGTGAGGCTGAGAATAATACTAGCAACACCATTAGGAGGAAACCTAGGGCTCCCCCTTTTGTGACCACCACTAAAGAAATCCAAAGCAGAATTGAAGAACTCAATTCCTCCCGTGCGCCGGGTCCGAATGGTCTCTCTAATGTGGTGCTGAAGGAAAATCCCCCCTTCTGGGCATGCCTGCTTAATATACTGTTCAGGAAAATTCTCCAGGAGGGTCAAATACCACCATCCTGGCAGGCAGCAATACTCATACCGGTGTTCAAAAAAGGTAATAGAACGGAACCGGAAAATTACCGGCTATTATCCATGCTGGACTGCACTGGAAAGATGTTTGCTGCCTTCATACTCAGCGAACTTGTAAAATGGGTGGCAAGGGCTGGCATTCTGGACAAATTTCAAAGTGGCTTTAGGGCAGGCTACTCTACCACCCACAATCTGTTCATAATGAATGCACTTAGAACTAAAGCCTTGAGACACTCTAATCCGCCAATATATGCACTCTTTATAGACTTCAGGGCCACTTTTCACTCAGTGAACCGATCTCTCTTGTGGGAGAAGCTTAGGAGATTTGGCTGCCCCGAAACTCTATTGTACTACCTAGAACTTCTTCATACGGATAACACTGTGCAGGTGCGTTTGGACAACTGTGGGACAATGACCAATCCCATACCCCAGACCAGAGGGGTGAAGCAGGGGTGTGTCACAGCTCCCACTTTGTATAACTTATTTGTGTCTGACGCACCTGATTGCCTTCAGGGAGTCAACAACTGTCCCCCTAAAATTGGCTCTAGCCACTGCCCCATGCTTGCATATGCCGATGATCTGGTGATCTTAGACCACACTTTTAGTGGACTCGTAAGATCTGCAAAGCAATTATGGACCTACGCCGAGACCAACGAACTTGTGATTAACAGTAATAAAACAAATTTGATTCTGTTCTCGGCAGGGAGAGTATCTAGACCTCGCATGACGATTGGGGTGACAGAAATTGACTACACCCTTAGCTACAAATATTTAGGCGTAGAGTTCGATCATAGGGGCACCTACTATACCTGTATTCAACTGCGGAAAACCAAAGCGGCACAATTGACAGCACTAATTTATAAATTTACGCGAGAACGCAGTGGGTTCTCGATATGGGCGGCTCGCCAATTGTATATCCAATGTTTGGCCCCGAAGGTTACCTATGGTCTAGATCCTCTCTACAATATGAATCTGGGATGGTTACAGCTTGTAGAGGGCAGCTTTTGGAAGAAAATTTTAGGTCTCCCCCAATGCATACCTATGGCTGTGATCAGACTTGAACTGGGTATAAGTTCTCTCAGGGCCATGGTGTTAAAAAAGCGGGTGGAATTCTATATTCGCCTTAAGAATGTACCGACTAATGACCTTCTGAGGTGCATTAGTAAGGATATGGAAATAGGAAAGTTAGAAAGTTATGAATCCCAGCTGACCAAATTATGTGAGGAAGTGGGATGGCAACCGGAGTGGGGTTGTGAGAATGAATGTCTGTTCAATAAGTTTGGTTATCGACTCAGGCTATGGCATTGGCAGTGCAACTATGCCCACCTTGAAGGCCTGAAAACCTATAACTTTGTTACATATGTTCTCTATACCTTTATGAAGGCACAGCCATATTTAAATCTATGCCCGTCGGATGAACTGAGGCGTTTTCTCCTACTGCTTCGCATTAATCGTTTACCATTATTGGCTGCTAGGGGTCAGGAGAAGGGTCTGGTTAAAACAGATAGGTTCTGCAGAGTATGTGATCTCCCTGAGGAACCTGAAACTACACGACACGTTTTCACATTGTGCACAGGGACGAGAGTCAGCCGCATCAAACATCTGGGCGGATTTGTGCATAATAAAGAATATATTGAACAAATAGAATTCTGGACACAGTGTGTCAACACCCGCAACTCTAAATTGCACATGGCACTATTTCAGGTTTGGCGGGATGTTAAGGTCTGTATAACACGTAGTCCCAGAGGGTCCCTTGGATTAATGTAGCAGGGACCGTGCTTGTGCTCGTGCTGTCTATGCTAATGGTTACAGTTACGATAAGAGTTGTTGTTTGAATATGACGTCAATTATGCGTAGGGGACTGTATGGTTTCAATTTATTTATTTATAGATTTATTTTATCTTATCTTATTTTATCTATTCATTTATTTTAGATTTTAGATTTGCACATTGAACATGGTATGTTTAGTGGATTTTAAGACGATTTTTTTTCTCCTTTTGTATATTCATTTTTTCTTCCTTTTGTAATGTTACTATGTGTAAAGTTTGTACTTCTGTACTAATTTATATCACATTAAAGAAATTATTATTAATCCACTGAGCCACAAACCAGGCGGGATTATTGCTGGTAAGTATGGAGCCAGCTGTGCCCAATGGCCTTGGTTCCTTTTCTTACAAGCTATGCACGCTTTTTAGGAACACACCCGTGCTAGCATTTCTGATATGCATAGTGTCACTCCCCCAAACGTAGTGCCTTGTCCATGTCAGTTTAGCACAAACCTTTGGTGCTTAGTCCATGCCCACAACATTCATGAGTGTGGATCCTGTTAATCCATGCATCATAAGATTTTCCAGGTGCATGGCACTAAACTCTCCACAAGAATGCCAAGACACCAAACAAGTCATTGGCTTCATCAGAGCATTCAGATTTGAAAGGGAAATCTCGCTCAGTTGAGGAACCTGAGGCCTCTTGCTTCCATGAGGGCAGTGATGAGAAAAAGTCATCGACACTCCAGTGAAAGAGAGTATGCTGTCTCTGAGGAATCGCCACGCACTGTAGTGCAGGTATCGTTTGCCGTTGGTTCCTCTCTATCCTGTAGGAGTGGGAATAGTTCAGGCACCCAAGGTTAGACATTTTTCTCAAGGCCTAGGCATAGGTGGCTTTGACCTCGGTTCCATTGGTGAAGCAAGGGCCCACTCTACCTTTTGCAGTCAGCATAGCAATCTTCATGGATGGTAATTGCACACACACAGGCTTGATTTAGGCTCCTGTCAAAGAGACCACGCCTTAGCCCTTCTTCCAAATACCAATTCCGCGCATAGATAGTGTGACAAGTCGCTTAATGAGTCGTAAGATAAATCCAATACGTTGTCAGTTTTTATTAAAAAGAAATGATATAAGAAAAAGGAAGTGAGGCATCAAATCTAGGAATGGTCACTGTATGCATTCCCTCGACCGTGCACAGGGAATCCTACCTCCCTAGCCAAGGCCCTACTCTTAAAAGCACTTGACAGTACCATACCACAAAAGTCAGGGTACTCCTACTTCTTTTTGTCTCCCTGCCCAAGGGAGGACCTCGGGCTGTGGCTTTATTTCTCTGATTCCCTATGGGATGTCCTAGGTGACCTAGAGGGATTGTCTGATTTGTCCTGGTGCACTTATTCTCTAGCTTACCGTCTCTGAACCTTTTCCTCACTCTCCTGACGCTATGTCGGTCTCCTTTCACTCTCCGCACTGCTTCTCTTGGTCTTCTCTCTCACACTTTCTCCTGTCTGCATCCTCCAGCTCTATCCTGATCTCTGATATCTATATGCCACCTTTTAGCTTATCTCTCTCCTCCTATCTCTTTCTCTAGCTCCCATCTGATCTTTCTTCTCTCTACCTTCCTGGTCTTGTCAAGCTCTCCCTTCTCCTATCCCCGACTCCCTCTTGAAATCTGCTTGCCTCCAGATCTCACTCCTCCCCACACTACTGTCTCTGTGTCTCTCTCTATCACTCTGTCCTCTCTCAACTTACTCTCCCTCTAAGATCAACTCCAAACACTCTTGATTCGTACCCAGCATCTTTGCTTCTCTCTCTCTCTCTCTCTTTGTCTGTCTCTCTCTCTGTCTCTCTCTCTGTCTCTCTCTCTGTCTCTCTCTCTGTCTCTCTCTCTGTCTCTCTCTGTCTCTCTCTCTGTCTCTCTGTCTCTGTCTCTCTGTCTCTCTCTCTCTGTCTGTCTCTGTCTCTCTGTCTCTCTGTCTCTCTGTCTGTCTCTGTCTCTCTGTCTCTCTGTCTGTCTCTGTCTCTCTGTCTCTCTCTGTCTCTCTCTCTCTGTCTCTCTCTCTCTGTCTCTCTCTCTCTCTCTCTCTCTCTCTCTCTCTCTTTCCTTCCAGAGGCTCCACACTTCACTCTAGTCTTTTGGTCCTCATTTAGCTGCTCTCTGACCTTGCTGGTCACTGCTCACGGTCAACCCTTCCCCTTCCTATCTAGAAGCTTCCTTCTTCCACCATTGTTTTCCCAAATCAGCTGTTTCTCTGGGCCAATCTTTCTGCGCTTTCCTTTTCAGGGCTTGAACTTTCCCTGGATGTTTTTATAAGGACCTTTAGCACCACCCACGTTTCATCCTCCATCGTTGCCATACGGCCACTGTGGTAATTTGTTCTCTGGACCAAGTAAGTCCTTGCCTACAAAGGTTTTGTGAAGGGTTCCCGGTCTCCCCTAATGCAGGGCAGCTCCCTGCTGGTTCCAGCTTCATCGCTGCTGTTAGACGATTCGCCTGCAGGGATTTTGGCTTTGCTGTGGTGGATTTTTCATTTGGCTCCTGAATGGGTAAGCCTAGTCCATTTCCATTTGAGGAACCTCCTTTTCTGTGTGTGTTTCCACAGACCCAAGTGCACTTGTAGTCCCAGTTCTTTGTCATGTTGCTTTCTGGGATACACAATCTAACCAAGATTTCCGAGGAGTCTGGTACATGCTTGGTGCTGTAGTCTGCGTGTCTAGTGTTGGTACATCAGGCTGCTCTGAACTACATGACTCCAGCAAACTACCTGAAGGATCTAAGAAAGAGGCCATGCCAGATCAGAGGCTGATAGACATCAGAATATAGTCAGAGGTACCAGTGCACACTAAAGCTCAACACATACCGGGGAGCCAGGTACAGAGGTCCCTCGCAACTCCCCCACAGAGTTTCTGGGCAGATGGAGGGGCTGGTTTGGGGGATTTCCACAAACAGTTCTGTAGCGAAGAAGTGACACTTTAGTCTCCAACCTGCATGACAATAACAGCCTAGATGGCTCACTCAGACTTGAATTCATGCAGGCTTTTGCCTATGGGAATCCCAAATATTTTTTGTCTGAGGTCCTTCAGTGACTAATGAAAACAGACTTTCACAATCAATTTTCTGCAGATTCTAGAAATTACCCATAGATTTGGAAATGTTTGGATAGTTTCAGCAGTTTTCCCCTTGTTGAATGTCAGACTCTCCAGTTTCTCGTCTCTTCTGCCAGAGGCCATTCATTTAGCCACTTGCCCTCTTTTACATAGGGGTTGCGAGACAACTCTTATGCAACAGGAGAAATGTTTCCCGTGCCAGGGAAGGGCAAGAGGTGTGCCCAACTATGAGTCAGTTTGCAAGGGCTTGGACTGGTAGGGTCTTTGCCAAGCAGGATCTCTGAATGCTTCCTTTTCCCCAACAGCTAGGGGCGTTAATGTCTCGGGACCCATACTACTGGAGGCCTGGCCACTGCTACTGCCTTTCGGAGGGGTAGCACTAATGGGGGCCTCTGTCTGGCCATCTATGTGAGCTTCACTGCCTGGACCCCTTATTGGAGCATCTTGCCAGTCGCCCACTCAACCCTAATATTTGCTCTCTTTACCCCCCCAGACCACACTCAACGTACCCATTGCAGCTACTTTCCCTACCCCTGCACCCTACCCACCCCTAACCTCATTGGTGAGCCCTTATGTACAATTTTCAGATTCCTATCGAAGTTTTGTTTATAAATCCCATACACTTCTACAACATTAGTAGAGATAAGTAATTTGTTTTTTATTTCCATTTCTTCGTCATGGAAACCATTAATTCCCAAAAAAGTAAGTGTTTTTAAATTTCCAATCGAGCAAGTTGTAACAATGTTGTATTGTCATCAACACACCTGAGCCAGCAGGTAAGTTATATGGGTTTATTAGTTACATACACAGCAGGAAACGCCTGCACATCCTTGCCAGCCAGCTCTCTATCTCCAACTCCCCCCATGGAACACATATTCAGATGACAACACTCTAAGCACAGTGACATCACTACATTCCACTAACATCACCACTCCAGGGAAGGAAATGGAATAGAGGCAAGACACAGGAGGGAAGACACTCGTAACACAAATGCTACATAACTGCGTCCCTCCAAAGACTCTCGTACAGTCATCCATAAAGCAAGTCTGTCAAAAAAGCAAACTTCGGTTTACACCTGAAGAAACTGTTACGTGAAATTTAAACTACAGTAATTAGTATGTTTGGAAATCGTGCTCTTGTTAAAACTGAAGTTTGAATGGTAAATAGGCTCAATTTCGTAACATGTTTTAATTGTATTTAACTTTATATCTAGAAAATCAATATATTTTTATTTCACTTTTTTTTTTAACCCCTTTTCCCTTTAACACTTTTCGTTACCGCACTTCACTGCAATTATTTTTAGGTTGAAGCACAGTATATTGTTAATTGCCACTGTTTTTAAGGACATTTGGAGTACTCTGCAGTAATGCCATGCTGATGATTATTTTGAGGAGGGTTAGTCGAATGACATCTTCCAGGCTAATCCTTGCGCTTTGATCACTGAAACAAACCTGATATTAAACTGCTTGTACAAGTACGCTTGACACTGTTGACATAAATTAACACGGTCCTGTTTTGCACAGTGCAACCACAGATTCCATCCTCATTACCACGTAAAAAAATTGAAACTGTGGTGGTTATCGAGAATCAACAAAACCAAGAATTAAAGGATAATTTTGAGAATGAAATGAAGCCAGACTTGCATAAAGCCGGTAATCAAAATGTGTTAAAATACTTATATTCTCATATCTTGTGCTGCTTGTTATCTGAAGTTATTGATTCCTGCATCAATATTCATTGCAACTGCCCGCGTTCTGTGTGATAACACAATTTTAATATCCTCTGATTTCTTTGAATTTAAATGTTATTTTAAACTGTTTTATAGAATTCTACAAGTATCAATAACATGCATGAATCCAGTACAGCTGTTCTTTTCTGAGACTTGATCGCATCATCTTTACACAATTTTAGTTTTAGTATGGAAATCGAGAGTTTCGTCTTGATGAACAATTGTTTGTGGGTTTCGCTGTTCTCGAAAAAGCAGGGCTACTGCAAAGTAAACTTTGCCCAGGCGGATTATTCTCTACATTGATCAATGTTACACCTTGATGGGTTAAGAAGTGTCACCAGGCCTAATGCTCATTCCACAAGTGGTTAACCCGCTCCCTCAGCTCCCATTGTGGTGTTTACTTTTTGGATTTGGGTTTTCATGTGCAACTTTGCAAAGCCATATTACTTGGATTGCATGTTGGGTGTGGATGCTTCGTTTGGCCGCTGTCTGCTTCAGTGGTTCCTGGTGTAGGTGCTTGTTTCTTGCATCTGTCCCGTCCCACCTGCTATTCTTTTCCTCTTTTCCAAAGTGAGGATTCTGTCTGATAACGATATGCATTAGAAGAACAAATTAATTCTTGTAATGTTCTTTCTGATTAATTAATTATTCCCCCTACAGGTTTCTCACCTGCCACCATCCAATCCCTCTGACAAAGTGAACATCATTTGTAAGAGTTCTATCATTCCTTGGAATCTGAGTGTGGGGAAAATCAGTGGAACAAATGTAATAAGGCCACTTTTTCACTTTCTTGTCATTTTCACTTAAATGAGTTCCTTGCACTTCATAATGATACCCTGCCAGCCTCTTGGTTTTCCCGTTCTCCCTATTACCTTGAATGCTGCGGTGGAACGTCTCGAGGGGGCGGGGGGTGTCTGTTTTTTTCTCTGGTTCTCTTGAGGAGTTCGCATTCTCTGCCTCCTCGTTTTCTATATCATTCAGTGCACTCTCTCTGTGCAAGCATGTTTACAATGCAGGTATCCGGATGGTTCGATGACTGCAGCGCAGTGGTTTTGGAATTGTTGTATTGTCAGTCTAGAAAAATGGATACCTCTCATATGTGACCGCAAACGTATTTTGATGGCCGTGGGCCAAACGTCTCATGCACGATATGACAGAATATAGGTTTCCGAGTTTGCCAATGAACGGCCAATTTGATGTAACAAGAATCGCCATTTTGTTTTCTAACCATTGCTCGTTGCTTTCTGTTCTTATTGCTTCGCAGTACATTTTCTTCTTACACTGCTCGACTGTAAAACATTGTTGTCTGCACGTGAAAGGACAAGGCAGCGAGGATGACAAAAGTTTGTTGAAACACAACGTAGGCAGCGCCAGGAAGAATGCCCGGCTCCCTCCCGAATGTAGCCTTGAAGCAGAGCTGCAGGGCATTTAATCATTTCGCAGCTGCCAGCCAGTCTCGTTATATGGTAGAATATGTTAGAATAAAGCAGCTAAAGGCTTGAATTATGCTCTTCTTACGGCCCACCTTTGCTGAGCCCCGTTAGAGCGTGTCGGCTCCCACGACACAAATAGCACCCCATAGATAGCAAGGTCTGGAATGCAACTCTTCCCCCGTATGTAGCTCGCTTCCAAGAACAGAAGCGCTGTGTTCTGTTCAACAACTGAAAGATGCCTCCGCATTCACAAATTGCAAATTGTTACTAGAATAGATATTTGAAGGTGTCATAGTTGTCGAAAGTGTCCATCATCACACCGAGTTCAAAGAAACCCAATAAAGGGGGGTGTTAAACATGTCATAGCTAATTGTTTGATATGCATTTTGTATATATGTAACTGATGTACGTAATTCACTCTCTTGCTTCCCTCGAGGTCTAGAGATACACGTCGCGGGGCGTGAGACCGAGTTGGCCAACTGAGACTTTTGCTTTGCAATAAACCCTAGCTTTGGGAATACAACCTCTTGTCTGGCGTATCTATCGTGTGTGGTGACTCGCCTTGTTTCCATAGACGTAAGGGACCTCTAGTGGCCCCTTTCAGTATGGGCACCTAATCCACCACAAAGCCGTCGTGGTCACACCACCACTGTCTTCTCCTCGGTTTCTCTCTGCTTGTAACATTCGGTGCTTTGCTCTGGTTTTTTGAGCAATTCTGTCATGGTCACAGAGGAAGGACCACAAGCTCCATCACATAAAGGGTCCAGTTGGACCCATTCCTGGCGCCTTTGGCACCAGGCTCATGAGAAAGTGTGCTATGCACACTTTTGTTCTGGTGCACGTGTTATTTCGTCCCCTGCAGGGCCTCCACATGCATCCAGGTCGGGCGTGGCCATAGGAATACGTTGGGCTGCACGTACAGCATCTTCTGGGAGTGGCAGGGTGAGGCCACAAGGCAGAGCAAAGGGGCGTGGCTGGGGCCAGACTATTTAAGCCTGCCCCGCCTGCATGTAAGTGTT
Organism: Ambystoma mexicanum; assembly: GCF_040938575.1. Classification (NCBI taxonomy): domain Eukaryota; kingdom Metazoa; phylum Chordata; class Amphibia; order Caudata; family Ambystomatidae; genus Ambystoma; species Ambystoma mexicanum. The sequence goes on along the minus strand of NC_090922.1, from coordinate 1,244,696,950 downwards.
TCGCGTTAATCTGCTTATAGCAGCATAACACTCACCGCCGCCTGAAGCGCTTCTTACCCGATTCCAGCAATACCATCGCCTGAAGCGCTTCTTACCTGATTCCAGCAATACCATTGCCTGAAGCGCATCTTACCTGATTCCAGCAATACCATCACCTGAAGCGTATCTTACCTGATTCCAGCAATACCATCGCCTGAAGCGCATTTTACCTGACTCCAGGGATACCATCGCCTGAAGCTCATCTTACCTGATTCCAGCAATACCATCGCCTGAAGCGCATCTTACCGGACTCCAACAATAATCATCGCCTGCAGCGCATCTTACCTGATTCCAGCAGTCACCGCAGTCGGAGCACATCCTTACCTGTTCCGGGCTTCCAACACTTACTCGGGAGGTCATCTCGGCCAGCATCCTCGCGGATCCAGTCATCCATCATCCACCGGCAGATCTTCGGATAGCTGCTTCCAGTCTGACTTCGCCAGGCCATCCCTACAGGAGAAAACGACAAATAAGGTTAGATACAACATAAAAACATTACGCTAAGGTCGCGCGCAACACAATCCTCACGCTAGACCTTAGAACCAAACTTACCATCTATTTGGGCCATCGTATACACCTCAGATCTCCATTGGGGCTTGCTTCCAACACAGCGACTCCGCTGGGCCTCTCATCACCTATTGGGGAGAAGGAAAGACATCACAAGGGATACGGACAATAATCACGGAAAAAAGACATTGCAAAAGAATACGGACAATAATCATTGTTGAAGAACACTTAACATTGACGTGGATCAGCCACAGCCGGTCTGGGCTGCCACACACATGGACCAGTGAAGAAACTAGGTCTATCTAAGATGCCCCTGCAGTTGAGAAGCAGGAGGGAGAGCTCACCCATAAACAGGTGAGGCTATACGTGTAAACGCATGAGCACCACATTCTGGGAAGAGGGGTTCGAGGGAAACCACAGCCATATCACAGCATTCTCACGGCCTCTCGTATTCTCGCAGGGGCAGTATCAGCAACCAGCACAGTCCACAACACAGGAGCAGGGGAAGAAGCCTGACCCAGGGGAGCCAGTTCCAGGGAGGGCTGCAACCGTGCCCCAACGTCCCTGCAGAGACCTGGTGACCGTAACAAATTCCGAAACTTGCAGGCTCTGCGGATCTCCTTAGCTCCATCTCTCTCAGGCGTTATGCTGCCAGGGGGCTTACTGCGATGAATCCTACAGAGTCATCACTAAACCCCAGCCTAAAGTCTCCTCCCATGTGGCCAGGGAAAGGCAGCCGCTACCTGATCCTAACCCTGGGGGTGGTATCATGAAGCAGTTTCACATGGGAGCGGACGGCTGTCAAGGAGAGGTGGTAACTCTGTTAGGTGAGACACCGTAGTCATCCTCTTCAGAGGATCAGATTGCCATACTGCCTAACTATTTAATGGCACGTTGTCATTTAGAATTCATCTCCTGGAGAGCCTTTTTCTAAATATGAAAATGGTACGCTTGGAGATCAGGAAGTTAATATCACCTCTTCAAGATTTTATGATTCTGACTCCTATCAAGGCCCAAACCCATAAGGAAAAACACTGTCATTTAAAAATTCCACCACATCGGAATGCTCTCGACTACCCAGTCAGATGGGATTAACTAAGAATAAACGAAACGAGAACATTATGGACTTCAGATCCCATAATGCTCTTAGTACTGAGACAAGGAAGAGGGGCTCAGAGTTATAGAATTGGTATAAGCAATCTAGTTTTAATGCAGAGCACCTGATCTGAACCTTTAAAAACTTGAAGGCCCTTCAGGTGCGGGAGAAGCAGCAGCGGTATAAGCAGCAGCTGGACGGAGCAGCAGCAGCAGGAAGGAGCAGACGCTGATGGCGTTGAGGCGGAAGCCAATTGCTGTGTAACAGATGTGGAAGAGTTTGGAACAACGTAGTCGTGCAGAGGACGCTCAGTGGGAAGCAGTGCTGAAGTGAACCACTCTGCATGCTCTGCATGGTGGAGACGCTCCTGACATGCCGTCAACTGTTCCAGTGCTTCCTTTACACCGCAGGGTGTGCAGAGCTGCGAGAGCTCCCCAGAAGGTCGGCGCACAAGACAGCAGACCGCGAGGAGCTGTCAAAAGCAGACAAAGTCCAGAAGAGAGAAGAGGACACACTGGCAAGTCAGAAGCAGACACTAAGGCATACCGGTGTGTTGGCCTGAAACAGGTGACACTGCGGCACTCCGAAGGAGACCGCTAGGTTATAAGAATTATTTTGAATACCGAACAGTCGAATTAAGGTAAACGGGGCACAACTCTCCTAACGTCGGGATTCCAAAAAGGAGGACATTGTAACCCATATAGCCATGGGGAAGCTGATATGCAGACAAATTTTACATTCTCCTGAACCGGGATACCAATAAGGAGATTATTACAACCCATATTGTAAAATCAGCAAAAAGAGTAATATCAGGACATATTGGGTACAACTTTCCCAGCAAAAGATGCCCAGTGGGAGACAATTGTAACACGCATTGCCAGCAGCCAAGAGGCTGTAGAACCATAAAACAATGACAGCAGGAGCAAAGCCCCATTGTCTGAGAGACCACGGGGGCGGTGGGGTATTTTGGGAGAATTGTAACCTGCATTGCCAAAAACCCAAAAGGCAAGCAAGATACGAATTGTCCTTTTGTGAAATATTAATTGTGAAAAGATGTGAACCCTTTTTGATGAAAGCTAAAAGAATATCAAGAGAAGCAGTTGATGGTTCAAGTCTCTTCATTTATGGTTCTTGTGTGGAGAGTTTGGAACAAGCATTACCACAGAGTATAACATTGTAGTAGTAGGGGTTGTATCCTGGCGGGCCTGTAGACTTGGAAAGGGAACAATTGTAGTTAGTCCTGGCAGGCGAGTGGACCAAGAAGAAGACGTGATTCTAAGTACTCTGATTGTGGTAAAAGATTGGGATGGAAAGGAAATGTTGACTCCATCACTTTGTTTGGATAAACTGCTGCATTTCAGAAATTGATTGTTGAAACCATCCTTTTCAGCGTTTTCAGGAACTGAGATTAAGAAGCCTGTTGGATACATGGTGTCTTCCGTCCATGCAATCCCTTCGTGGTTGTTAGGCAGAATCATATGCAGGGACCACTGCACACAATTAAGACTACAAGTGGTAATACAATTTCACCTTTGGTACGAGCCTGTACTACACAGAGAGTGGTAGCAATGGCTGAGCATCCAGACTTATCTCAAGAGCAAATGAGCAGTAGTAGAGATTACACAAAGGACTACAATTACTGTGACTCAAGCAAACACTGACTCAAGGTTTCTGGTTAAAAAATAGAAGTACATTTATTTTCAAACCATCTGCTCACAAAACACTTCACTTCTATTAAAATAAAACCACACTTCAAATATACTACACACAACCAATTCCCCATGTGCAGAACAATTGGGATTTGACAGACCAGTTTTGTGAAACAGACGTTACCGGGAATACATACACAATCACTTTTTGACAGTAATGACAGTTCGGTCTTACGAAAGATGAGCGTACCTGCAGGAAGAAATGTAACCGAAGTCAAAACACACTTAGCACATGAATTAACACAAGAGAATTGGGGATAAAAATCATAGGCAATACTTTTGTCAAGTCTGATAGAATCAGAGGACACTTTCTAAGAAGTAGATAAGTCAATAGGCCTGCACCAGTATTAAATGGAACAGGGGTCCTGTTGCCGAGGATCACACGGTTAGAACAGTTCACGATTCAAGATTGACAGGAGTACTTGGATATTGCCACAAAGGGAAGCAAAAGTTATAAGAGGGAAGGAAGAAAAGGGCAAGCCTTTGGTGAGGAAGAAGGGCTCACCCCAATTCCTCGAAGTCTGACACAGTACCTTATTCGTTGAAGAAAGCTGGTGCCACGGCAGTTGTTCCTGGTAGTTCCTGCAGACTCACGGTTCTTGGAGCTTCAGTCGTAGGGACAAGGACGACGTCTGGAGCGATCTGCACTAGGGATGAAGCCAGCAGCAGCGAAGCAACGGTGAATAAAAGGTGCGCTCCTTTAAAACATGAGAGGCTCTTCAGATGGCTATCCGGACCACTACAGCTGTGTGCAGCGATTTCGACCAAGAAGAGGATTCTCTGGCTGTGGGGGATGAGCTGGTTGATCCCACCTGGCTCAAGGGAAGAAGAGTCCGGACTGGATCTTCTCCGTCATTGAAGGGTAGATAGCTCAGGACTGCAGCAGGGCTTCACCGGGACTCGGGAGTGGCAGCAGCCGTCTTCTCCGCTTCTCTTCGGTTCTTGCAGTTCCAGTGGCGACTCTGACTTCCAGCCCAAGAGTCCTGCCTTCTACGCCAAAATCTCCCATTCACACAGCCTGGCTGTCAATCACTCAGCAGGGGGGTTGTCCGGCCCGGACAACCACCTCAGCCAATCGACACAAAGTGCGACGTGGGTCTCCAAGGAGACCCTGTGCAGGGGGTGACTAAACCCCTCCCTCACATTCAGCCCACCTAGACACCCAGACGCTAAAGGAGGGCTTCTGGATAGAAGCCCGCCAAAGGTCGCCGAACAAAGAAGGCAAACCTGGTTTGGCGCAAAAAGTAAAACTCAAGAAGGACTTTAACAAAAGGAAATGGCGACTAAACCCGACTGGAGCCAAAATAAAAAGTATTTGGTCAAGCGGGTTTATGTTTGAGGCTAATATAATAGCCTAAAACAGTACCACGTTTCTAAAACAGTACCACGTTTGTATAGTATAATCGTGGTAGAAAAGTTAGGGTAGATACCACTGCCACCAGCCAAGTCTAAATGTTAAGAGAGCAAAACAAAGCTCCAAGAAGCACAGACAAAAAGGGGTAGGAATTAACCCTTTCCAATACTCCATGTAAGATGGGGTGTACTGGGTCTGTAGTTTAAAGTGACTGTATAAAGTTAATGGCAACTTTACATGTTTCTGGGGGACAGTAGTCCGCCCCAGAAAAATGGAGTCGGTGGGAAGTCTCAGAGACAACCCTGTGTCACTGCGCTGAAGGTGCTGTGTAACCCACACAAAAAGTGGGGCTCATGGAGTGGTGTAGCTCCAGAGCCCAAGATCACACACAAAGTAGAAATACACATGGCAAAACACATGTAAGAGTGGGAAAAAGGCTCAGACTCTTACCGGGTGGAAAGAATAAACCCCAGAAATCCAGCAAAGCTGCTGAGGGACTCACTAGGTGAGGGAAATTATCCGTAAATGAGAATTCTCCCCAACAGTGGTAACATCCAGTAACCAAGCTTGGTCTTTCTGTCAATCCTGGGGCAGCGGGATATCTGACATGAATATTACAATGTTTGATGTGGAGTAACAACATTTTTATTTTTGCTCTTATTCTTGATAGAACGTGTGTTAGTGCTATTTTATGCACATTCTGAATGTAAAGATCGATTCTTTAAAGCAGTGTGTGAAACACATGTAAATGTGAATGGACAAAGCATATATAGATATATTTGTAATTGTGCTGCCAGAATTTTAAAATTGATTTTATATATCATCCATGCTTATCTTAACATTTTGTGAAACTGTGTACTTTTAGCTGCTTTTAGGTTGTGAGATTGCGCTCTGCACCTGCCTAGCTTTCAGGTTTCTCTTACTCTATATTGTCGTTGAGAGCTGCGATTTTAAACAGAGTTCTTTTTACTCCGCACATATGCTTACGGAAGAACTACAATCGCTTGCACGATTGTAGTTCTTGACGTTATTGAAATAGCACCCTCAGACGCTAACACGCTGGCGCGCACGTGACTAGCCGTCTGTGGTAGTCCGTGCCGGGATGTGCGATTGCGGTGAGACTCGCTGCTCTAGGGTCCCGCATCATGGGCATAGTGGAAGTGCTTGCGGTTATCGAAGCTGCCAGAAGTAAGTCATTCTCACGTACTTTAGCTAAGCTGGACAGTATTCCTTCACTCCCTGTTGTACCAACCATTGACTCTTTCACGGGCCATCAGATGCTTTCTATACATATGGAAGAGAATTCCTTATCTAGCATGGACATGGCACCTGTGATAAATATTTCTCCTTCACTGGATTCAGTCGAAGTGAAACGTGAGAAAATATTCATTCCCACTAAAGGGGAAAACCAAAAGGTCAATTGTGAGAGTACAAACACATTACCTGGTCCCACGCAAATCGGGTGGGATACACGTAAGAGCAATACTGTGTTTCCACCATCCTCTGGTACAAACTGAGGCCCTTCCATTGCCCCCAGCTGTCCCTTCATTGAATCTAGCACTCTTGAATACCAGGTCGCTGGTCAAACACACATTGGATGTTCATGATTATATCTTGGAACATAGTGTTGACATCATGTGTGTTACAGAAACCTGGTTATCGGAGGCACATGGGCCCACCATTGATCGTTACTCGACCAGGCTATGCGTTCTTTGGTAAACATCGTAAAGATGGGCTGGGTGGCGGTGTGGCCATTATCTGTAAAAAAGATCTAAAAATGTACGAGATCAAAACTGAATGTGAGGGCTGCGACACTCTACATACCAAAATCATCCCTAATCCTAATTGTAGTGTACATTTGGTAACTGTATATAGGCCACCAGGAATTTCTGATGATTTTAATGAACATCTTATTATTGCCCTTAATGTAATGCAGACGGCGAATTCCGCTATAACATTGGTTAGGAGATTTAAACCTTTGGAAAGGCAATGCCAAGGAATTGGAAAAACTGCTCGATAATAACAATTTCCTGGTGCATAACAATGACCCGACGCATATTAAAGGCAGCATCCTTTATTAGATGGCTAGTTGTACCATAGCACTTACCGAGATTGCGACTACACCCTGCAAATGGTCGCATCATTCGGTTATCTGTCATGGTCATCGGGCCAAGAACACAGACGGGGCCCGGTGGGACACAGTCCTGGCGCCAAAATAACAGACAACAAGAAACATTTATTGGGGACCAAATGCTTTTATTGTAATCATAGCACCTCATTCCGGGTGCAAGGTGCATTTAACATGGAGACTTTCATCACTTAAAGCAGCCCCACGTGTACTCTGGGGAGGGGCTGCTATTTACTGGCTTGCCTTGCACGTGCTGACTCACTAGGAGTGGCAGGGTTTGGCAGGCAAGCCAGGCCTAGTGGTCGTGCCCACGCTCACCGCTATATAAGCTGCTCCAATCCACGAGGCAGACGCTTCGCGTTATTCTGCACATCCATGCAGTGTAATGCTCACCGTTGCCTGGGATCTGAACTTACCTTGGAAATCCTGCTTCCTGCCTCCATACTTACCAATCAATGGTATCAGCTCTCACCTGTGCACGTCTTCTTCACATGTTCCAGAGCTCTGAATTCTTCATCTTGGCACCGCAGCTCACCTTCAAACCTTCCGGAGCGCCGAACTAGTCATGTTGACACCGCAGCTCACCTTCAAGACTTCCGGGACGCTGAATTCTTCTTCTTGACACAGCAGCACTACGTGCTTCGTCCGCGACCGCAGCACCTACAAGAAAAAAACAAAAGCAAGGTTAGACATTAAAAAGACATTGAGTTTAAGGTTGCGCTCCCATCCCATCTTGCGCTTTCCCTTAAACCATCACTCACCTGTTGTCGGACATTGCGGTTTCATCTATCTTCCGGCCGCGTTCCGCACCTCCACAGCTGGTGTTGAGCCGCAATTCCATCTATTGGGAAGAAAGCAGAAGAGAAAACGTTATTCAGGAAATAACAAAAAAAATCAAGAGCAATAATACAAGACAGAAAGCGGAAAGGGGAAGAACAGAAAGCGGAAAATATAAGAGACATTGAGAAACACTTACTACCAATCAAGAGAAGAACAGTCGCAGCTGGACTGTTACTCATCAGGGATCAGTGAAGGAACTAGATCCCATCAAACAACTGCCCCTGCCAGAAGTAGCAGGACGGAGAGCTCACCATCATTAAATACCAGGCTGATACATGCCCACAGAAATCGCACCTTGGATAGATGGGTTTGAGAGATACCATAGTCACCGAGCAGCGCACTCACCTTTTCTCATATCCGTGCAGAAGCAGAGTCACCAAGTGTCAGTCCACAGCCTTTCCGCAGGGGGAGAGATCCGACGGGGGTGATCACATTCCAGGAAGGGCTGCAACCGTGCCCCAACGCCTCCGCAGAGACCAGGTGAGCGTAACATTATCTTAGGTAAAATTCAACTCCCTCCTCTTTCCAAGCCTAAACATAATCTCACTGCGAATAACCTATCTAGATTGAAAACAAGTGTCTCATATTACCCCGATACACTTGTAGAACAATACAATAGGGAGATGACAACCCTGTTGGATAAAGTCGCACCTATGAAGTCCAGAATAACTAGGCAGGCCACCCATCACCAAAAATGGTTCACGTCGGACCTGACCAAATTAACAGCCAATAAGAGACACGCAGAGCATGCCTGGCTTAAAGACAAAAACACAGACAATAAAGCTGCCTGGAAACGTCTTGAAAAAGCTTATAAAGCTAAAATTATGGAAGCCAAGTTGACCCACTATAACTATCAGATTGAGATGGCTGGAAATGAAACTAAGGAACTTTTCTGTCTTTTTAGGTCATGGGAGAAACCAGATGTATTAAAACCTAATATCACTCCCACTCAGGATGATTGTATTAGAACTCAGAAAGTTTTTTCTGATAAATTGCTATTTGCTCAAAGAGTTAAAGAGAGTCCGAAATCAGACAGACACTCCCAGTGCTGGGAGTGTGGATACTAGTTGTGCGATTGACTCTTGGGCAACTAGTGATCATGGCCTAAACCGTGATTTACACCCGGTAGGTTTTCAATTCCCTGAGATATCAGTTATTGAGACTATTAATATTATGAGAGATATGAATCCGACTAGTTGCCCTGGGGACCTTATCCCCTCAAAGATAATTCTGAGTCACCAGGATATCTTTGCACCATTCCTATGTAGATTCATAAATGCCTCCTTCAGTCATTGTATTGTTCCGCAAGCCATCAAAGCTGTGGCCGTGACGCCCTTATTGAAGAAGACAGGTCTTGATCCCAAGGAGGCCACAAACTTTAGACCCATTACCAACACCTTGTTTTTCTTGAAATTGATTGACAAGGTGGCTACTGAAATTGATTGACAAGGTGGCTACAATCCATCTTCAACTCCACATGGAAAACTTGGGTCGGTTGCATGGAAGGCAATCGGGCTTCCAACTTTTTCATGGTACAGAGAGTGCTTTGGTGGATCACCAGACTTATATGCTGACCATAGTGGAGAAAAGTAGATCAGGGCTGCTAATATTTTTGGATTTGTCAGCAGCTTTTGATCTGCTAGATCATGGGATTCTGCAAAAGCGGTTACGAGACACTGGTGGGCTTGCCAATGAGGTGGGAAACTGGGTCAAGTCGTTCTTGGAAGACATAAGATCTAGGTTATTTTGGGGAGACTCTGCTTCTGAGGTAGAGACCATCATGTGTGGTGTCCCCCAGGGGGCATTTCTATCCCCTCCACTTTTTAACATTTACATAGTGCCCTTATGTAAAGAATTGGAAAGACTGGGCTTTTTCTTTACGAATTATGCCGACGACTTCCAGCTGTCCTTGGTGTTGTCAGGAGATTACCAGGAGGACCAAGACAAGCTCAGTGAGATCTATCAAGTCATAAAAAAACTGGATGACCACAAATTGGCTGTGTTTAAATGCTGGTAAAACGGAATTAATGATATCTGGATCTAAGAAATCTATGGAGAATCTAGCCCCCCTTCCGCCCTCTTTGCCAGTTTTCAGATGGCGGGCAGCCAGATAGCAGTAGTAAACAAGGTAAAGACCTTAGGCACATATTTAGAAGCCACTTTGAACGCAGGCGCCCAAGAAGACGCTGTTGTGAAAAATACTCAGTATAATTTGAGAGTGCTAAGGCAGGTGTCCTATTAATTTTCTAAAGATAATCGAGCAAAATTGGTTAGGGCCATTATTCTTCCGCAAGTGGACTATAGCAATGCCTTATTGGGTGGCGCCAATAAGTAAGACATCTCCAGACTGCAAAGAATCCAAAATGCGGCTATCCGCATAATTTATGGCATGAAACTAAATTAACCTACTACCTCTGCCAGGAAGGAACTGCACTGGCTGCCTATATCAGCTAGGATCTCCTTTACACTCCTGACCTTATGCCATAAGTACATTTATGGATCAGCACCTAGCTATCTGAAAGAAAGTCTCCATACATAAGCCTACCAGAGATCGTCAATCTACCTCGGTCCATTTCTTGAAATTAGCCAGGGTCAAGAGAACACAGGGAGATGGACGCTCCTTCCCTGTCTTGGCCGCATATGCGTGGAATGATCTGCTACAAATACTTAGGGAGGAAATGGATCACTTAGCTTTCAGGAAATGTCTGAAAATTACTTTATGTAAACTCCCGCCATAGCTGCCTTTGTTCTTTTGTTTCTTGTTATTGAGCGCCTGGACGCCCTAGAGCTTTTGGCTCTATACAAATGTTATAACATCCTGACTAAAGTGTTTCTGTTGAAGAAGTAAGAGGTGCTTACAATTGATTGTCCTGTTGAGAAAAGAGCCCTTACTTTTGATTTATGAATTTATGTTTGGAGAGTAGACTTTTGTTATCTCAAGCAGGAAGAACTTGGAAGGAAAAGAAATTTGTTTTCCAAACAGGAAGTTGTGAAAATATTAACAATTGCTTTGATTGTATGATCCGTTGGAAGAGAGACAATCATTTGAACTAGTTAAAGGAGACATTGAATGGAAAACACTGAATGAACTTTGAAATGAAAGTATGGAACTTTGTTACTATACAGAACTTTCTTGAAATTGAACTTTGTTCTGAATGTTCCTGACTTGATCCAGGGGAAGGGAATCCAACCATGGACACAAGGATTATTGGTAATAAATATTGAGTTCAAAATTGTTATTTTGTGGGATTTACGAAAGCTAACCAAACCTTGTATTGTTTTATTGTATATATGTGTGCGGGTCAGACAGTTTTTGGACAAAAGGTCATCTTTCTTTAGCCTTAGTATGTTAGGCAGGATCACCCTTGTTAGGTTAGGGAAAGATAGGCGTTTCTCACCCCTTTTTATTTAATAAAAATGTCAACTTGCGAACATACCAATGTGGTGTCACACATTTCAGACTCCTCACATTACCATGCCTATGTACGCGTCTCTGCTTCGCCTCATGGGAGCTCTTCCTTCTGTCTCCTCGCATCAGTTAAATAGAGATTTCTGTTTAAAGGGACAGATCCTCTTTTTTGGTTGAAACAGTATATTTTTGTTTTGTCTTCAGTCAAGTCTCTGAATTGTACACTGTTCTTTACCATGGGCAGTCCCATGAATGCCATCATGGAGTATGACTTGGGGAATTCCTCACAAGTCCTTGTCCCGTCCCCAAAGGGAGAGTCTCTCCCACTGAGGTCCCACTTGCCCAGACCCTGAGGGAGGGTCTTGTGATGCGGACTCTCCTCCCTAGCCGCAAATGTTGTATACATTGGGTTTAACCTCATAAATGGGTGTGCAGAGTTCGGGAGCTCATAAGTAAGCAGCTAGGTTGGCTGGTAGGTTGTACAATTAACTGAACACTGTTACAAGCAAGAAGGTTTGTTATTTAAACAATATTGCAACAAGTGCCTAATGGGGTTGTGAGGCGATAGGCTTCTAGGCCCACATAAATAAATGTAAATCGTGGTCAGCCCTGGGTGTCAACATCCCTAGTGACCTGGCGACCTCCCTGGCAACTAGATTCCCCATCCCGTGGGCTAAATTCCACTTCAGCTACCTCGGAATCTGAATCCCAAGCAAAATCGAACAGACATATAAGATAAACCTTGCGGCTCTATTCATAGAGATCCAGACGGACCTAATATGCTGGCACAAACAGGAAGTGTCCTGGACGGGGAGAATCACGGCAGTGAAAATGAACCCAGTGCCCAGGCTCCTATACCACTGTCGGGCCCTCCCGATATCCATCCTTAAGAAGGACATGCAGAAATTACAAGCCAACATATTGAAATTTGTGTGGGGAGGTAAAAAGCCTTGAATAGCCAAGAAGATGATGCTTCAAAGTCTGGGAGCTGGCGGCCTGGGTTTCCCAGAGGTTAACAGGTACTGCCTCGCGGCCCAGCTTGCACCGGCCTTCATGTGGACTCTAGGCGCTAATTGACCACGCTGGCTAAATTTAGAGGAAGACTGGAACCGCTATCCATTAGACTCACTCCTGCACATTGTCTGGCCCAGAAACCCTCTGACTGCTGGGCCCCTCACAGAGACCAGAAATACCATAGAGAGTCGGAGGAAGGCAGCCCGCCAATGGAATAGCAGAACACAGTGGCCCACTATCCCCAATCTGGGAGAACCCCGACTTTACTCCAGGGACCACACCGAGCGACTTCATCAGATGGAAGGCAGGAGGTCCGAGACGTATTTCGGACCTCTTTGAGACCAGCACCCTGCTTTCATTCGAGGAATGTAAAGCGAAGTTCCAAGTTCCTGAGGGGGAACTATTCTGCTATACCCAGCTCAGACACTGGGTGTCCCACGACACGATAAAACCTCATGGAAGTAGAGAACGGACTGCGCTAGAACGAACTCTGACGGCGCTCCCACCCACCCAGAAAATGTAGACATTATACAGACCATTGTAGAGAGGGGGCTTCAATCTTAAGGAACCCTACATGCAGAGATGGGAACGAGACTTGGGCAGAGAGCTGGACATGGAAAACTGGAACCGCATCTGGACTAGAACCCACAGGAGCTCAAAATGCGTCACCAACAAAGAGGGGGCGATCAAATCTGGTATAGATGGTACATGACACCTGAGACCCTGCACAAAAGTAACCCCGCCATTTCACCGCAATGCTGGAGAGGCTGCACTGACACTGCATCGCTGTTTCACCTCCTGTGGTCATGCCCGAAAACAGCACAGTTCTGGAAAGAGGTGCTAGATCAGATCAAACGGATCACTGGCCTCTCGATCCCATGGGATCCAGGAATAGTCCTACTGGGCGACACGGGATGGCCAATTCCCAATGACGGGCTGTCTGGCGGATCTTGGCTCCCATCTGCAAAAATGTCAATAGCTAGACTGTGGAAACACCCTAAGGGCCCAGCAATCCCCATGTGGTGGATAAAGTGTTGGGACATTGCTGTTGTGGAGAAGATTTCCGCCGTCCGCTTTGGGAATAGAAGCAAGTTCTACAGCACCTGGGCTCCCTTTCTGGACTACGCACAACAGTTCCCCGGCGTAGTAAGACAGCCCACCATCCCTCTGCTGCATGGCAAAGGACGACAGAAGGCGGTAAGGCCCCCGACGGAAAAGCCCTAAACTCTCTCGCCGCACAAGAACTGCTGGAATGTAAAACACTGCCCATCTCAACTGTTTCCTAGCCCGAATGTTATTAGTCATTAGTCTAATGCCTACCCCAGCAGCTGCCCCTAAGGTGTCTGTCTATAATCTGAAGCTGTCCCAGTCCCAATATGCCACCTGACTGTCCTTCCCCTGGTCCCCTTAGGTCATGCTTTATTTTTCGTTTTAATTTTTGTTTTTCAGTACTGCAATGTGCCTTGAACAATGCTTACAGCGTTTTTCTTTATTTGTTTCTTTTGTTGGTTAAAAATCTCAATAAAAAGTCTTGTTGAAAAAATAATTATTTTCTTCATTGCCAAGAGGGCCACCTTACTTGCTCATCTGGAAAGGTTGTCATGTTAAAAAGCAGATACTGTTCCCTACTCATAGAAATTCCACTTGATGATTAACCTAGAGCTTCATGTTTCTTGGAAACCACCTGCTTCAGAGGGCATGCGTTTTTAAGCTGTTAGTATCGACATTCTTTTCCTTTGGAGCAGAATGCTAAGAAACGCGGCAGGGCCATGATAGGCATAATGGAACAGGGGGATCCATGTCTTTAGCATACTGAAATTATCGTGGGGGCCTTAAACGCATGTGCATTTGCTGCACCATTCACCTGCCCCCATTTCTGTACCTCAAAAGGGTGGTCCCTTCATTCGCCCACCCCCCGGGTTTTTCAGTGCTTGTCGAACAGGCAAGCTGTTTGTGCATCCAGTATTGAAGTAGTGGCATCTAGGGCGTCAATTTGAGACTAGGGATAGTCCGATGAAGTAAGTATTTATAGTCTAATTGTTAGTCTCTAATTCAGCGATTCATTTCAGTCTGCATATTTTTCTTTATCCATGGAGATCCAGAAAGATCTCTGCATAGTTCCGATTCCCATGTCAGTTGAGAAGAAAGAGAAGAGTGACTGCCCACTTGCAGCAATGACATACATTGATGCATGTAATCGTTTCTGCAGTCCTGATTGCATGATGATGTAGGCAGGAATCAAACGGGGCTTTAGGGAGATGTAAACAGTTGCATCATTTTTTTATTCCTCATAAACACATTAATCACTATTGTCCATCCTGGAATAATTGTGTGAAATTCTTTTTCAAGATTCTTTGTCACCACCAAACTTTATGTGCACCGTAACTGCATCAATGAGCTATACGGTACCGTTATACATGTTTTTCAGTCTCTCCCACCTTAATACTGAGCACTTTCACAGGGGCAACTGTACAGTGCTGTATAAAATAATAAAGCACTTTGACCTCTCTGGGTAGACTGTCCCAAGATTGTACTCCACGTTTAACCTGTCAGAGTTGTAATATCCTCTGACCATAGACCGTAGGCGAGTTAAGTTTTTATATACTCTGACCCTCCAAATAATTCTTCAAGCTTAATGCCCTGAACTGGCTTTGTTTGAATACTCCACGCACTGAGAATTATCGGTGAGTGAGGTATTTTATAGAAATAAATTAGCACATTCTGTGGTAAACAAGGAAAGGTATTAAATCCTGCCCGCACAAAAAATTGTATTGTAACTTTTCCAAATATATATTCGTTTCATAATATATGACAAGTGAATGTCCTCTATCCCACAAAACAGCCAGTAGGAGGTTAACTAGCTTTAAATGTTTACTCACTCAGAAATGGAAGAATTTGCTGTCATGCTTTGTACTTTGCACCTCTCCATGAGACTCTAATGCAGCAAAAGCCTTTTTATTTTATTTTTAATTTTTTATGCAAAACCTTTAAAAATTCGATACATATTTCAAAGCAAAAAAAAACAAAAAAGTGAAAATATTTTTTTTTCATATTTAGAAAGCTCCATAATAGATACTTCAATCT
Source organism: Ambystoma mexicanum (assembly GCF_040938575.1). NCBI lineage: Eukaryota > Metazoa > Chordata > Amphibia > Caudata > Ambystomatidae > Ambystoma > Ambystoma mexicanum. Next base: position 1,244,681,770 of record NC_090922.1, on the reverse strand, counting down.
ATAGAACAGGAAAAACATTGTCCAACATAGGATTTACAAGCCTTCAAATGTGCCATAAATATTAGTTCTGCCAATACCTGCTTTGTGACAGTTGATGTGTACTTTTGCACTTCACCTTTTGAAGTTTATTTCCCATTGCCCCAACACTCGTGCCTGTGCATTTGTTGTCCAAATAGAACTCACATTATGCATATTTGTACAGTGCCTTTACCTATGCATTGTTACTTCAAGTCAAACATTACCATATCATTCTATTAAATTTCACATTTGCCTCATTGGTCTTTAATCAATCAATATCTAAATCCATACTATAGTTAACATAACACCAGCAGATCATATTTACAGGTGAGGGTTATTTCTGTTAGAAAAGGATAATTTTTTAATACCACACCTTAAGCCACTAAAGTATCATTGAAGGGAGAGTCAGTATATAAGAATGGAGGTCCTTTAGGAGTTGGATTGAAATACCAGCTCTCTTGTAGTTAATACAAGAAAATACATACAACACTTTATTGGTATGACAAGACAGACATGTATTCGCAAACCATGTGCAGAATTAAGTTTTAGATCGGTTTGTCCCGTCTCTACTGGCTTCATGTACAGACTACTTTGCTGCCCTTTCCATATTTCTTGTACTCCCCGTCCCGCCCAGACCACCCCCAGAATAAGGCAGTGCTGTTAGTCGTTTTTCTTTAGTCTGTCTGTCTTTTTTGTATCAGGAACTGAGGATCTAGTGTCCTGTATGTCTTTGTACATGAGTCCACAATTGAGAGAGTTTCTCAATCTCTGCTTCATTCATGTCACACTGTTAACAGATTCTGACCTTTTTGGGTTTATGCTTTAATCTGTTTTGGCCAGTCTCTAGTTAGTTTTTGGTCACTCGGTCTGTATTTGCCTGTAGTTTGTGTTTTGGACAGCGGTATGTGTTTTGCAAGTTTGAAATATTTTCAGTGTTGTATAGCACTCTTGTTTGTTTTTTTGCCTGTTCTGTCTTCCAGAAACATTTGTAGTGGCTATCTAGGATATGCTTTAGGCCCCTCGGTAATTCTTTTCCTGCATATGGTGTCTCCTATTCTGGCTTAAGGCGTTGAGGTAGTAATCATGCTGATGTAAGACTTTGGTAAATGTTTATTGTGATTGATTATTTTGTCCTGTACTGCCTGGTGATCGAGGTTTTGTGGGATCACACCATTTAACGTGACACCAGATTTCAAAGGTTTCTTCTGCTTCCCTGCTCTGCCCCCAAGATATGATCTGTGGTTCTCTCGGAAGTAACCCTACCTGAATTCTTTCTACAGTTTGCGTTAGAAGATTTTAATAATTGTTTTAGGATTTTTTTGGACTAGTTCAGGTCTGTATTTCAGCATTTCACTTAAAATATTATCAGGGCTGCGAGAACCCTTGGTTCTTTCGTTTTTGCAAGCCCTGTTTTAATCACCCACTGTGGAAACTTTGTCAGTGGAGTTGTGTTGATCTTTAATGATTTGTTCTAGGAACGTTAAATTATCGAGTATATTTCTGATCTGGATTATGAAGTGGTTTTCCCACATTTTTCTGTCCCGAGTTCTGTTTTTTGTGTTTCAATGTCTCCCACTGGTTCCAAAAGGAATTATTGTCTAGCACAATCTCGTTGGTTTTAGGTAAACTGTTACCTTCCCCAAAATAAATAACAAAACCAGGATGACCTTCTCTGAATCTGTCTCTCCTCATTCCACTTTCAATGGGCATGGTTATGCCTTTGGGTTTCTGTAATAAGTTACATTTACAAAACCCCAACTACCATCCCGGGTTTAAGAGTCCTCTTTCTCAGGCAGGGGAGCATAAGATGGAGGTTCAGGGTCCTGTACTCAGACGAACCAACTATGATCGCATGCACCACTCTCTAGATCTCAAAAAATGGATAAGGGGGTAAGCCAAAGAAGAGGCATGACCATTGCTTACTATTCCTCCCTGAGGGCTTGTGGTTCCTTCCCGGTACCTCTGAACTAAGAGTCTACCCCTGGGCCTGCCTAGGGCATGACCTGGTCATTTGGGATCTTAGTGCTCTATCTTAATATTGTCTTCCCAGGTCTTTGCCTCACTGAGCAGCTATTCAGTGAACACTTGATTTCTTAACCCTAAGGCTCATGCTTTATCCTTAGCCTCTACTTATACAAGATGGCTTTTACTCCTCGCCTTCTTCCTCAACTAATTTCCTTACTAATATGTGTCGTCATCTCAATGTTTTTCTTCCCTCCAAAGCTTCTAGTCTGAATAAAATGATTCTCTAGTCACTTCTCCATCTTTTAGCGCCATCTACTTTCAGTCACCATCTCCTCACTGCCACTATGGCCTGTTGCTTTCACTACCGGCTCCTTTCTATCACTTAATATTGTCTCTCTCCCCATCACCCTCTATCTCCTAGCTATGTTCTTCTCGCTACCACATCCTCAATGCCACCTTGGTGTGTTATCCTTGGCACTGCCTTGTCCCCAGCACCTTGGGTTGGTCCAGTCACCACCGTGTCCTCTATACCTTCTTTAGCTGTTCCTGCAGCCTCTACTTTCTCTCTTAATTGCACTGCCTCCTGACACTCACGTCTTACCACCTCCTTAACCACCTTCTCCTTGCTTTCTCCCACCACTGTCACTTCTGTTACTAGCACCACCATATTCCTGTCTGCTCTTGCCTTCAACTTCCACTCTGGCCTCACCACCTCTTTGCCCACCTTTTCCTTGGCTTTTATAACCTCTGCCACACTTTCCTCTCCCCTCTTAACCATACCAGCACCTTCTCTTCTGTAGATGTCACCTCCCCCTCTCTACTGCTGCTGCCTGTCCATTTGTCTCCTCCTCTATAGTCCCTATGCTCCATCGAAGTCTCTAAAGACAGAGCAGTCTCCACTGCACTTCAGTCTCCTGCCTTCACAAAACAGGCTCCTACTCCTGCAGTCCAACCTGCCAGACTGGCTGCTTAACTTATATAGGGAGGCTACCTGTCCACTTTGGCAGGATTTTGGGTGAGTGTCTGCACCTGTGCTTGTGGGCTATGATGACCATATGATGGGTCCCTCTCCTTTGTGTCACATGGGTTGTAATGGGTCATTCGAGGGGATTGGGTCCTCCGACGTATTCCATATCTGACAGTAATCACCACAGCTGTGCTGCTTTGGAAAATCTTCGGCGTCTGTGTCCTGCGTCAATGACGTCGATACGCCGCCCTCGAGGACCTCCAGTGACTTCGGCTGTCGGAGGATGTTATAAGTAGGACGCACGACGCCTGTAGCCTCAGTTCCGTTTTTTCCGCGAACGTGTTCGCTTCGGAGATCTCGGCGTGCCTCGACTCTTTGGAGTTTCAGTTCTTTCTCGCTTCTTCGAACCTGTTCTTATTGTGTAGTATATTCTTCGTGAAGATGTCTACCTCGTCTTCCATCGCGCGTCCGGGCTTTAAGAAGTGCAGGGACTGTGGGTCCAAGATGTCGGTGACGGACTCGCACAACGCCTGCCTCTGGTGCCTCGGGGAGGCCCATGACACGGATGACTGACTGCCAGTCGCTCACGTTCAAAGCCTTGCGGGAGCACAAGAAGAAGTTGTTGGTAAGTAAGATGTCCAAGCCACGGAAGTCGAGGTCTGCGGGGCTTTCGACAGACGATTCGAGGGGCGACTCTCCGCATCGTCGTCGGAAGTCCAGTGGGTCTCAGTCCCGGAGTAGGTCCTGCCACGCCTCTGCCTCTTCGAGGCACTCCCGGAAGCGCCGTCATCAGTCGCCTTCACCGTCCTCATCCGAGGACTCCGCCCATCGGTGGGTCGCTTATCCCACCAAGAATGCGACCCCGGAGGAATGGGCTTCCTTCGGGAAGAAAAGGGGACTGGTCCGTCCGCGCCTCTGAGTGGGGTCGGTCGTGATCGGTCGAGAGACACCGCTCACACGCCTTCGGGCTCGGGTGGTCGGCACGATTCGCGGGAGAGGTCCCGCTCGGACAAGGGGAATCGTTCTCGTCATGCCCGGTCCATGTCCTGGTCCTCGACGCGCTCAAGACCGTGTGCACCTGTGGTGTCTTCGAGGAAGACGGCGACGCTGAGGTCGCCGACTGACTCTTTCGAGGCCCTGCCTCCGAAGAAGTCGTCAACGCCATCGGCGCCCAGGCTGTCGAGGGACACGTTCTGGGCTCTGGCCTCGAGGCCTGTGTCGACGCCATCGATGCTGTCGGCGCCCCATTCGGTGTCGACGCCGATTCACTCAACGCCCTCGACGCCTTTCGAGGCTGTTTTGACAGGGGTACCCCGGGGCTCGGTGGAACCCCCTAGAAAGACTCTGGCCAAGGTCAAGCAGGGCTTTGTTCCACATTCTGGGCCTTCTTACTGCCATCTTGAGTTTATTTCATAGGTGGATGAGGGCTCTGATGATGGCATGGTTCCTGAAACGGTGCCAGACGAGATTCTCTCGGGCCATAGCCAAATTGAGGACCTGCGGCAGTCCCTGCTCGATGCCAGTGGGCTGGACACATCTCCGGAGGTGGAGTTTTGTAGGCCTGAGCCTGGCACTCATGCCGACGCCTCGTACCGGCGTCTTATGTCTAGGGTCACCGAGTACTTGGGGATGGTCTGCTCCCCCAGGGGATTTTCTTCAGGATGACCTTACGGATATCCTCGACCAGGGTCCACTAACTGACCCGGTACTGCCGTTACATATGGCTCTACAGAGGAGGGTGGCGGCGGCTTGGACTGCTCCGGAGAGTCTCCCGGCAGTGGGCAAGTCTTTGCTGCGAAAATACCGCCCAGCCAGTAGGGACCCCTGCTACTTGACCAAGCACCCCCCTCCGGAGAGTTTGGTGGTGCAGGCGGCTACAGCCCCGGCAAAGCAGGTGTCGTATCCTACCATCCCTCCTGATAGGGACGACAAGCGTTTTGACGGCTGGGCGAAGAAAGTGTTTTCTTCAGGGGGTATGGCGCTTCAGGCGGCCAACTCCGTATGTGCCTTGTCACGTTTCACGCACACTCTGTGGAACTGTTTCCTTAGCGGCTGAACATATTCCCGAAGGGGACGATCGAGATGGTTTCCTTGCCATGGTTCAAGATGGCAAGGATGCCATGTGTGAGGCCGTTCAGTCGGGTTTGGACATGGCAGATTGCGTCAGCCGGTCCATGGCGGCGAGTGCCGTAATACGCAGGTTTGCGTGGTTGCGGAAGTCGGGGTTTGCTCCTGATGTGCAGGCCCGGCTCCTCAACATGCCCTTTGACGGGGAACATCTTTTTGGCAGCAAGGCTGACGAGAGCCTTGAGAGGTTGCAGACCTCCAAAGCTGCAGCAAAGTCGTTGGCCGCCTTTTCGTCCTAGGGGACAGCAATGGAGGGGATGTTCCTTTCGTTATTACACCTCCTTTGGTAAAGCGAGAGGAGCTGCCAGTCAAAGGGGCCACCGTAGGAGTGCCACAGGTGGAAAACCATGTACTCGAGGTGCCAAGGCCGCTCTGGCTGTGTTGCCTCTTTGCCCTCAGGCAACACCGCAGCCACTTCAGCTCAGTCATGAAGCCATGTCCCATGGTTTGCCGGTTGGGGGAAGGCTGGCGCAGCATCTTGCAGTGTGGCACGCCATTACTTCAGATGTGTGGGTTCTGGAGATCATAACCCATGGCTACTGTCTTCCTTTCCGTTAGAGGCCTCAAGAGAATCCACCGGGAAATCTCTCTTTGAAGAGTCCGGATCTGCTCCTTGCGCAGGAAATTCAATCCCTGCTGGAGAAAGGCGCCATAGAACTGGTACCTGTAGCGGAGAGGAACAAGGGATGGTATTCCCCTTACATTTTGATTTCCAAGAAAGACGGGAGATTGAGACCCATCATGGACTTGCGCGGTTTGAACAAACTCCTCAGGAAGGACAGGTTCAAGATGGTTACTCTCTCTCACGTCCTCCAGGCCCTTCAACCTCAGGACTGGTTGGTGTCTCTCGACCTCCAGGACGCTTATTTTCATGTGCTGATACATCCAGAGCACAAGAAGTACCTGAGGTTCGCGGTTGGCGACTCGCACTTTAAATTTCGGGTCCTGCCGTTCGGATTGACCTCCGCCCCGAGGGTCTTAACCAAGCTCATGGTAGTGGTGGCAGTGCTCCTCAGGCAAGGGGGGATTCACGTCTACCCCTACCTGGACGATTGATTGCTCAGGGCACGCTCTCCCGAGCAAGTACAGGATCATCTGTCAGTCACCTGCCACTCCCTCCACAAGCTGGGCTTCTCCCTCAACTTAAAGAAGTCCCATTTGACACCAACTCAGAGGCTCCAATACATTGTAGCAGTGCTCGACACGTCCCTGGGGCAGTGTTTTCCTCCCTAGGTGAGGGCTCCTCACATTCAGCAGATGGTGCACAAGTTTCAGCTTGCCCAGAGTCTCCCAGCGTTCGAGTTCTTGAGATTGCTCGGCCTCATGGCATCCTGCATTCTTCTGGTGCCAGAGGCCAGGTTGCGGATGAGATCTTTGCAATGGGCACTCAAGCTCCAGTGGTCTCAGTCCTACGGCAGGATGTCGGACCCTGTTCAGGTGCCATCCTCGGTCGCCAAGGAACTTCTGTGGTGGGCCGTCTAAGACAATCTGATGAAGGGGGCTCCATTTTGGCTACCCTGGCCGGAGGTGACGATCGTGACGGACGCATTCCTCATGGGATGGGGAGCTCATGCCAACGAGTTGACAGTCAGTGGTCGTTGGTCTCCGTCGGAGTTCAGACTCCATATCAATCTGTTGGAGCTGAGGGCCGTCAGGCTAGCCCTGAAGGCTTTTCTGCCGACTGTGTGAGGGAAGAATGTCCTGATCCTGACAGACAACACGGTGGCCATGCACTACCTCACCAAAATGGGGGGGGGGGCAGGGTCACTTCCTCTGTGCAGGGAGGCGATACAGCTCTGGTTCTGGGCAATCCAGCAGGAAGTTTCGATCTCGGCAGTTCATCTGGCCAGAGACAAAAACGAGATGGCGGACGCTCTGAGCAGGCAGAGCGCGATCTCTCACGAGTGGGAGTTGGCTCAGGAGTTCTCCTGGAGATCTTCGCCCTTTGGGGGACCCCTGAAGTGGATCTCTTCACCTCCAGTGTCAACCGGAAGTGCGAGAGGTTCTGCTCGCGGGAATTTCCTCCAAAAGGAGCCTTAGGAGACGCGTTCGTGGTGGAGTGGTCATTCCCACTGCTGTGCGCATTTCCTCCAGTCCCCGTCATCCCGTAAGTACTGCGGAGGTTACGGAGGTTCGGTTCCCGGATGATCCTCATTGCTCCGGCGTGGGCCCGGAGGACGTGGTACCCGGACCTTCTTGACTTGTTCATCTGCCCTCCACGTTGTCTTCCCTACCGAGACAATCTGCTTTCACGGGAGGGGAGTCAGGTTCTCCATCCAGAGGTCAGATCCCTCAACCTTCACGCTTGGTTTCTGAAAGGTTGAGGTATAAGGATTGGGACCTCCCTGAAGACGTGATGGAGGTGTTGCTCTCGGCCAGGCGGCCAGCAACAAAGTCCCTCTACCGTTGCCGTTGGCGTAAATTCTGCCAATGGTGCAGGGTTAAGAATGTGGATCCTTTTGCATGTGATATTCCCATGGTTCTGTCTTTTTTGGGCCCACAGGGGCTTGCAAGTGGGTAGCGTTAAAGGTTATCTGGCGGTGCTGTCCATTTTTAAGCACTCGTCTGAAGTGTTCCTATTTTAAATTTCCGTTATCAGATAAGCCACCCTTCACTGTGTTTCATAAGGACAGGGTTGTCCTTAGAGTTCGTCCTTCCTTTCTTCCGAAGGTGATGTTGGAATTGCATTTAGGCCAGAAGGTTGTTCTTCCGGTGTTTTATCCTCCTCCACATCCTGGTAAGGAAGAGGAGAGGCTTGATCCTAGGAGTACGTTAAGCTTTTATATTTCACGCATGTCCCGGGTCAGAGTGGACGATCAACTCTTCTTTGGTTACGCTGGAAAGTGTTTGGGACAAGCTGTGACTAAGCAGATTTTGTCTCGCTGGATTATTCTGGCTATTTCTGAATGTTACCGCTTGGCGGGTAATGACCCACCGGTCAGCTTGCGGGCCCATTCTACCAGGGGTATTGCTGCCTCTACTGCCCTACAGAGGGGTGTTCCCATTCGTAACATCTGTGATGCAGCCACCTGGGCTTCGGTCCATACTTTTGTACGTCACTACTCCCTCGATTCCATCCCTGGGCAGAATCTGGCCTTTGGCAAGCCAGTCCTTTACTCCACAATTTGATTGGGCATTCTAAATTTCTGTTTTCTAAATTCTTTTCCCACCCCCTTGCATTGGTACTGCTTTGGGAGTCTGTCATAGATATGGAATACGTCGGAGGACCCAATCCCCTTGAAGAACAAGTTACTCTCTTACCTGATAACGTTCTTTCGATGGGATGTTCCGACGACGTATTCCATATCGCTCCCTCCCTTCTTTCCCCGCTACAGAATTTCTTTTGCGATTGCAGCTTACGTTTCCACAAGGCTTTGTGTGTCAGACTGGCAGAAGACTGGTGCCACACGTTCTGGGAAAAAACTGAGGCTACGGGCGTCGTGCGTCCTACTTATAACATCCAGTGACGTCGACCGTCGAAGGTCCTCGAGGGTGGCGTATTGACGTCATCGACACAGGACGCACGACACAGGACGCAGACGCCGAAGATTTTCCGAAGCAGCACAGCTGTGGTGATTACTGTCATAGATATGGAATACGTCGTCTGACCATCCCATCGAAAGAACGTTACCAGGTAAGAGAGTAACTTGTTGATCTAAATCTATATCAGGACTGGCAGCCTTGGATTTTATTAGTGTATGGAGGGGCTGGGAGAGCTGTATGTCCTGGGACAAGCTTGTGATGTGATTTCTATCATGCAAGTAGTGTGACGAAACTAGGGTATTCGTTTCTTCTCCCCTAGAGGAGCCACCCCCCTGTGAGGCTAGGGCGGTGAGCCCACTAAGCAAAACCCTCCATAGGAGTTTGGGAAAATGGGACCTCAATGGTTTGAAATAAAGATTCAATGAGCAGGAGCAAAAACCAGATCCTGGGTGTCGGGCATCACCCAGTAGGCAGGAGCTACTGCTGGGGAACCGGGAGCGATTGCCCAGAGCACCGCAAATCAAACTTCCACATGAGATCCACATTTGATCTTTTTGTCTCTTTTGTATGATTCATTATGTTTAAATCTGTACTAAATATACTATAATTCTTCTTTTTAAGCATTCTCAAATACTCAAAGTTAATGTCACATATGCATGTTTGTAAGGCGCCAACCGCACTGGGGATTCAAAAGTAGCTCCTGGTAGCTATTGGTTTTAAGCTAATCAGGCACGCCTAGTCTAGAAACAGGAGCTAAATAGCTCCCCTCAATTTCGAACCCTGGACCTCACTGGGAGGGACTCCCCTACAGGAGACAACGGCTTCCATTCCCATCAGCGACACCCTAAAAGCCAAATATTGTCTTCCTGCATGGGCGTCAGTAATACTGATAATACATCTGTGTGTGTGGCTCAAGATAATATGGACAGGACCTCTCTGTGCTTGGCTCAAGGCAATGATGAACTTGCACCTGTTTGACAACCTGTGGGTAACGTTAACGCCCCCTCTCATTCCAGGAGTTGGAATAAAGCACTAATGACCATTGAGAGGAGGAGAAGAAACCGCACGCAGAGGTGAGGCTCTGGCTTGAGTACGTCGGCAATGGGCAGCACCACATTACACAGCACAGCCGGCTGTGGTGCACAACAAGGCCATCGACGAAGGGATAGAGATGAACACGAAAGGCAGAAGCCACCGCCCCATACAGAGGCATTCTGGGGCTGAGACGCCAAGCGCACCCAAAGCAAAACCTACCTGGCGGCGTGACCATACCGAGGATGTGGTGGGACCGGTGCCCACGAACGATCGCCGAAACAAGAACCTGGGGGAGGAGTGAATCCTCTGCTCCCGAGAGGGCAGAAGGGCGAGAGAACGTCACGAATGAAGTCTGAAGATTGCAAGTTTCTAGTCCGGAAGCCTGGCAGGCAGGGAGGAGCGCTGCCGTAGAGAGATGCCCTCACTGTAGTGGACAGGTTTCCCAGTTGTAGGGGGAACATAGAGAGTGAATTGAAGTACATGGTCACAGAGGCCCAGAGAAACTCAAGGAGACTAAGCCTCCAGAAGAGTCACAAAACACTGCAAGAGCTGAGAAAACCACAAGTAGAACAAAGGGGTTACAGATACCCCAGAGTGCTAAGTGAAGTATTAGAACAAAGAAACCCAAGGGAACCAGAGAGGCCCGTGAAGAAAGTGAAGCGACTGAATGGGAGAAAGAGAAGGGTTACGGTTGCCCAAGAAACTTGAGGAGGATAAACTTCCAGAAGGGTCTGTGATGAATCATGGGAGTTCGTCCCTTTCCCCCCCCCCCCCCGAGAGGTGAGCCCCTCATGTGAGGCTAGGAATGTGAGCCCTCTCCGCAACACCCTCCTTAGGGGTCGAGGAAAGTGGGACAACACCGGGAGGGACTCCCTCCTTTGGGAACAAGGACTCCCGTTCCTGTGAGGAACTTGCTAGAGAATATTCCAACAATAGCTCCCTAAACCCATCTCTTAAAGATTTATATAAAGAAAATACCAGCATATGTTATTGTCAACAGGAAACTGTGAATATTCCTTTTAAATGAAAATTCCCCCTCAACTGAGACGAGTAGTATGACATACAGAGGAGAAGAGAAGTTCCTGGAGACGGAGACAAAGGAACATGACACTGCAACTGGGAAGTTCCTCGACTATGTAATCTATGAAAGGGGAGGAGGCTGGAGGCGACGGAGAGAAGCCCACGAGTTCCGAATTGGCTCGCACACTGATACGGAGATGAGACTGGACGCGCAGCGTCTTGCAGTTGCGAGAAAGCACAAATTTGACAGACGGTCTGCATCTTGCAACACCGTGAAGCGAAGCTGGACGTGTGGCTTCTCAACACCCCGAGAGATAAAGAGTGGTGGGGTGACCACAATAAACTCGTGGTGGGCCCGGTGTCCCGAAAAACAATGCTGATACTACTCTGCAACTGCCAAAGTGGAACGTGTCGGTTTCTGACACGTATCGAGGAGCCATATGAAATGGCACGAATGGAGAGAAATTGAACAAGCACAAGAAGCCAAACTGATTAGAGGGCCGACCCAGATGGCCACTCCCCTGTGAGCTCCCGGCTACCTCCCGCATGAATCCTGTTTAATCGCGGAAATCCTGTGGTAAAACCACTAAATCCGCAAGAAATACTCTATCCTAGCGCAGCACCTCACTCCTGCCTAAAATCCAGAGTGAATCGGATTCGACTTCCGCGAGAAATCCGCTGTGTATTGCGGCCCGCACAACCACGAACTGCGTGGGGCCTGGAAACTCCGACCCGCCTGATCAAAATCCTTCGTAGACGGACAGGAGCCGCCCGCGGGACCTGCCGCGGTGGGAATCTCTCGGAACCGGGGCGCCCCGCCGGCCCTGAGGAACGGCTTCACGGCTCACAGCCAGCAGTAGGACAGTGGCGGAGCGAACTCCCCGCAGGTGAGGGGCGGGAGGCGCGCGGAGGCTCACAGAAGCGTGCAAAACAAGCGGAACGGCGAGACTACGCTTTGCCAACAAATTGGGGTCATTCTGCGGCACCCCCACCATTTTGGCTCATAGCAACTCCCCGCTCGGCTGGGTCTTGGCCCCTCGCGCAGCACAAAGCGGCTAAATCTGAACCCTCACCGCAGGCCTCATCCGAGGCACGCATCGACTGAGCCTTTGCTACACCCGAAAATCGGACGCTCCGACACCGCAGCCAAGTTCAAGATGGGGAAGCTGGACAAGTCCCAGAAAAGACTCCATTTTGATGCAGGCCCAGCGCCTAAAACGCCCAGGCCGGAACACCGCCCAGAATCCCCGAATAATCAATCGGAGGTAGAGCTGCAGCAACAAACGGACATTAGGGAAATCCTGATGGAACTAAAAGCTGGGATAAGCGGCCTGGACAGCAAGATAGACTCGCTCTCGTCCAAGGTGGACCTGTTGCAGCACCGGCTCGACAAACACAGCGACAGGCTCGACTCCGTCAAACAGAGAGTGTCAGATCTGGACGACGGCACATCAGCACTCACGTCCCGTGTCTCCACGCTTGAGGGACAAATGAAAACCGTACTCGCCAAAAACGAGGACTTGGAAGGCCGCTCCAGACGAAATAACATCAGGATAGTCGGAGTCAGAGAAAGACAACTACCAGTCAGAATGGAAGAACACATCGAAAAGCTATGCACGGAGCTATTCGGTCCCGCAGTCCAGTCGCAAATATTCGTAGTGGAAAGATCCCACAGAATTCCTGCAACAAGACCTGCTCCGGGAGCCCCTGCCCGCCAGATCATTGCCAAGCTCTTAAGCTACAAGGACAGGGACGCCATCCTCAGAATGGCAAGAGAAAAGGGCAAACTACACTTCGACGGGGACGACATCCAGTTTTACCCGGACTTTTCGCCGTCAGTCCAAGTGAGATCGTTCACCCATGTGAAACACAGACTACGCGCCAACCTAATTACATACTCGATGCTCTTCCCGGCGAGGCTTCGCATTCAACTGGAGAGAAACAGCCACTTCTTCAACTCCCTAGAAGAAGCCACATTGTACCTCGACAGACAGGGATGTAAATCCGCAAACCAAATGCCCGGAGCCACAAACAGAGAAAGAGCGGGGAGAGTCCCGCCGTGATAAACAACCCGCGACACTGATCCAAAGCAAGAAGGTATCAAGCCATCAGGACAATCTTCGCAAACGGGAGGATGGGGACTAAGCCTCGGAAGGCCACCTGCACCCCGTGCACAGCACACCTTGTGTTCCAGTTGCGGGGGTTCCAAACGGACGAGTTGGGGGTTGTCCATGCAAGGAAAATTGTTTTATTGTTGTTGTCGTTCGAAACGCGCACCATGCGCCATCGCCTAACCGCGGGCCTCATCCTGAGCCCCGCCGCTGCCCCTCGCGAGCCCTCCCGCTTGACGCAGCTCCCATGCAATCCAGCCGTCCTAAGTGTCGGGGCACCGCCTCCGGTATGTCTGCAAACGAGTGCCATATAAAACATCACCGGTACATTCAAAGTAGCAACCTGGAACATTAGAGGGGGCAACATCCCGGCCAAGACATGTAAGATCCTGCAATTACTCAGACGCCACAAGATCGAGGTGGCAATGATTCAGGAAACCCACCTTTTACTGCAAAACGAGCACTTATGGGCCCGCAGCTGGGGATGCCATTGCTATTTCTCTTCATATTCATCCTACTCCAGGGGAGTCGCAATTCTTCTTCACACTTCACTGGGGTTTCGCTTGATCCAAACAGAAAGAGATAACGAGGGAAGGGCTCTTCTGGTTCGGGGCATGGTGGAGGGAGAGGAGGTGGTTTTTCGTCAACTCCTACGCCCCCAACACAGACGGTGCAAACAACTTTGACTGGGTGCTGTCCCGCCTCACGCAAGTGCAAAACACTACCATAATCTGGGGAGGCGACTTGAATACTCATCTCGACCCACAGAAAGATAAATCACAGCTAACAACCGCGCATCCGTCCAAAGCCAGCCTACAAGTGCAGGAGATCTGCAAAGCGTTTGACCTATCGGACATATGGAGGATCCAGAATTGGGAAGCTAGAGACTACACATACCACTCCAGTGTTCATAATACGAACTCCCGCATCGAATATCTCCTGGTCTCCGCTCACAGCAACTGGCAATGGGGCACATGCCACATGCTCCCCAAAACCGTCTCAGACCACGCCACGTTAATACTCGAATGCCGTTTGCCGACTTCCAGACCACGACCTCCCCAATGGCGTTTAAAATCCAGATCTCTCGCCGATCCAACATTCGCCACCGAGCTAAGCGAGGAAATCAATACCTTTCTTGACATTAACCAAGGCACTGTCAACTCCGCCGGAGTGCTATGGGAATCTCTCAAATGCTATGTAAGAGGCGTCTGCCTAGCCAAAGAAAACGGAATCCTGAAACTTATCAGACGCGAGCTAGGGACCAGCGAAACACACCTGAAGGAATTGGAAAAGCAGCAAGCCGCTCACAACTCAGATCACATCCAGGTGATGTTAAAAAAAAGAACTTCCGAACTTTAGAAACTTGGCTGAACTGGAGATTAAATTTCTGGGCCACAATCACAAAATTACAATACGGCGAAGGTCAGAAGCCTGGAGCCCTTCTTGCTCGTCTTATAGCGGCAGACAGGAGGCCAACAAGGGTGGACAGCATCCGGACTCCGCAGGGAAATATGCTGCACAAAGAAGAAGACAAAGTATTCAGGGCTTTCTACCAAGATCTATACAGCGCCGGGAGCCCGGCGGATCCCGATGCGATCCGGAGTTACCTCAACGACACAGAACTGTACTGGGTGGAAAGGGAACTCCGTGAGCCGCTGAACGAGCCCATAACGCTAGAACAGATCCAAGAAGCCATTAAAAGTCTACCGCCATCCAAAGCCCCGGGGCCCGACAGGCTAATTGGTGAGTTTTATAAACACTTCGCCCCTCTCATTGACCCTCTTCTGCTAAATGTCTTCGAAGAAGCGATCGAATCTGGCATTCTCCCACAGACATTAAGAGAAGCCAACATAATACTACTACACAAAAAAGACAAGCCTCCCGAAGATTGTAAGTCCTACTGCCCCATATCGCTAATTAATCTGGCCAACAAAATCCTGGCCAAGATCCTCGCTAATAGGCTTCTCCCGCTAATGCCCGCACTGGTACTTGCTGACCAGGCGAGATTCGTACCTGGCCGAAACACTACATTCGGGATACGTAGAATGTTCGGGGTTCTGGCAGCACTCTAACCCGAACAGCAGGCATTGGCGGTGCTGCTGGATGCCAAAAAGGCGTTTGACTCCATTGAGTGGCCCTTTTTGTTCGACGTGCTGCAGCAGCTCGGACTTGGGAAACAGTTTATCAAGCTGGTCTCGCTCCTCTATAATCAGCCCCTATCAGCAATCACTCTCGGGTCGACTCGCTCGGCACATATCAACCTCCAGTGCGGCACTAGGCAGGGATGCCTACTATCCGCCATGATATTCGCCCTTGTGATGGAACCCTTAGCAGCGGGCCTAAGGGAACGCAAAATCCAGAGAGGGCTTAAAATAGGACCTCACCGGCTAATAATATCCCTCTATGCCGACGACATAGTCCTGTTCATGCAAAACCCCAGCGAAAACCTTAACCCGATTATGCGAGAAATAATTAAGTTTGGGCTGGTATCAGGGTTGAAAATCAATCGTTTTTCCCTTGAACACAAAGACCAAAATAGTTCAAGACGATTTTAACTTCCAGTGGGAGAAAGCCCACATCCGATACCTAGGAATCAAAGTGTCCCTGAACCACCACGACGTATTCAAAGACCATTACGAAAGCACACTGAAATCCTTACCCAAACTCATGTACCTTTTCGCCAACATCCCCATCCTGCTGTCCCGGCGCTTCCTGGGTAATCTGAGAAGCCTAGTTCTGGACCTCATGTGGTCGGGCAAACCCGCAAGGGTGGCATACTCATCCCTCATACTTCCCGTCACTAAGGGTGGCCTTGCTCTACCCGATTTAGAACGGTACTACTAGACAGCACAAGCCCAGTTTCTCAGCCACTGGTATGAGCCCCAATTCGTAAGACCGCACGTACAGGTCGAACGGGCACTAGCCTCTCCCAACTTGCTAAGGGCCGTGATTATCAGCAAACAGGCTGTGCCACACACGACGCTGAACATAGTGCAATCCACTTACACAATATGGCGGCAAATGGCCCAAAAGTGCAAGATTCAGCTTAGATACTCTCCTCTTCTACCCGCGAAATTCATTCCTGGGATCCCAATCACCGCCGAGAAAGTGTATCTGATCTGGGTGGACAAGTGCAAAATAAATACACTTGGCGACCTCTTAATAAAAGACACCTTCATAACATCCCAGCAGGTGAAGGAGAAGGGTGGCAGATCCTCCCTTGATATCTTTTTGTACTTCAGAGTGTGGTACACCCTGCAGGCCCTCATCCCATCATTCCCACAACAACCTCCCACCTGGCAGCTGCTGCACGGAGCCATTCAGGCACAAGGGGAAGGTAAACTGGTCTCATCTATCTACAAAGCCCTGCTCATGGACACTCTTCCCTCGAACCCCAAAACGAAGGCAAGATCGGAAACCACCCTTCAAACCCCCATTCTAGATGATGACTGGAACTGTATCTTACAACAGACTCAAAAAGTGGCACTCAACTCCCGCTTCAAACAAATCCACTTTAACTTTCTGCACAAAGCTTTTTATACCCCTAAAAAGAGAAACAGACATCACCCCGGGTCAAATGCATCTTGCGACCGATGCGGGTCCCCGGATGCTGACTTCCTGCACCTAGCGTGGAGCTGCCCAACAGTGTCTAAATTCTGGTCCGATGTGCTCGACGAAACTGACGCAATAATTGGCGAGAGGGGGGAGCACTCCCCACTAGTGGCACTCCTTGGCCTAACCACGTGGCACACCCCCCACTCTTGCGAACTGGAGGAGAGACATTACATACTGCCAAGAAACAGAATCAGAATTTATAAAGACACTGCCTCACCACGCAAGACCCCCAGATATTTGGGGCCCGTACATCTCGCACCTCCTCTCCAGCGCAGCACCAACCGAGACATCTGATCAGCCACCACAGACTTCACCTGTGTAAATTCAAATGCGATTTCTGCTTGTTGTGTGATGGGACTGCCGAAGGGTGGGGGGCGGGCGTGAGGGGGGCGACGGCGGCATGTTAGTAGCCCACTGTTTGGGCTTGTTGGTACACATGTTTACTAAAATGCAAAAATAAAGTTTAAAAAAAAAAAGAGCCAAACTGATGAAACTAAGAGACGATGTTAAATGAGTAGGAGACCTGGTAACGTTATCCCTAAAAAAATTAAAAAAAAATAATTAAAACAAAAATGGTAAAAGGGAAAACAGGTGACCCGGGAAGGAAACAAACAATCATTATTTGAATGCTCATACTCGTCCCAGTCCAAATAAAGAGACTGCGTATACCTAGACCTAAGGTGGTATCTGAGCAGATGCCCAGTGATTTGGTTTTGAATATGTGCAATAATAAGTTTATTTGGCATTCGGGCAATGTACAATTGTGTAATAATGTATTTTGCAAAAATCATGAGTAGTCCACCTTTGAAGAAAAGAAAATTAGGTTCTCTGAGTATTTTGGCCAGTATGTTAAAAACCTGATCGAAAGCTCAGTAAAAACAATTGGTAAAAACCAGCTTAATAGCAAGCATTGCCATAAATATGACCCCATTGTCCGAGCCAGTAAGGCTCTTCTACGTAGAGCAATAAGACAACTGAACTCATTGAAAATATCTGATACTGGTCGGACTGAGGGGGCCAAATATCTGAAACAACCTATAAAA
This sequence comes from Ambystoma mexicanum, assembly GCF_040938575.1. Lineage (NCBI taxonomy): Eukaryota > Metazoa > Chordata > Amphibia > Caudata > Ambystomatidae > Ambystoma > Ambystoma mexicanum. Next base: position 1,244,664,386 of record NC_090922.1, on the reverse strand, counting down.
ATTGGCTTAAAGGCTATATATGCAAGTTGTTTCTAGCCGATAATGAGGAAATGTTATCTTTGTTGAAAGTGAATTCAGTAAGACGATTTTGGCAACTGATAAATAGAACCCCCAAATCGGAAGTAGAACGCAATCTTAATCCCATTGGGGAACAGATATGGGCAGGACACTACAAAAATCTGTATGCAAGCAGCGAGAGGCCGGAGCAGTTTTCTCACTTGCGTATAGGTATGAAGTGGAAATATAATTTTTCAATTGAAATGATCAGAGAGAGGATAGTCAAGGCCAGCTCTTCTGGAGCGGCGGGGCCAAATGGGCTATCAAACGCTCTCTTTAAGGGTAATCCTGGCATGTGGTCAAAGGCTCCATTTCTTCTTTTTCAGGACAAAAATAGCACCAAGATTATTCCACGCTCATGGAACATGAGTTATATAATCTCTATCTATAAGAAGGGGGATAGATCCCTCCCGTCAAATTACCGCCCAATTGCTCTTTTGGATTCCGATTATAAAATATACGCAAGTCTTATTTTGCAACAAATCGAACAATGGGCAGTCAAAAACCAGATTTTATCAACCTCTCAATTTGGCTTTAGGAAAGGCATTGGCACCATGGCAGGGGGACTTTTGATATCCCTATTACAAGGATTGGGATGGAAAAAAGGGGCAAATCCGGTGTATTTGGCTAGCATGGATCTTTCCCTTGCTTTTGACTTGGTGAATTGCTCTATACTTTTGAAGAAATTGCTTGTATTGGGTTTACCACATGATCTTTTGGATATCCTGATGCATCTACATGAAGGATCAGTGATAAAAATCAGACTAAATAATGAAGGTCTTTTATCCCTGCCAATTAAGATGTCTAATGGCATAAGACAAGGCTGCATTTTTGCCCCAACTTTGTATAACTTGTATACATCGGATATTGGGCCATCACGATTGAAGGCCTCATTTATTCAACCTAAGTTGGAGGGGAAAAAAATGTGTTGGTGCTCTTAGGCTGATGATTTTCTATTGTTAGGCATGACTCCTGTGGGGCTTCAGGATTTGTTAAATGCCTTCGGGACCTATATGTTACAGAATGGTTTGGCAGTAAACCCTAAAAAATCGCACATTCTGTGCTTTAGCGGAAAGAGAAAAGTTGCCCTAAATAGCCTCTTTTTGAATAAGATCAAATTGGGAGTTAAAAATTCAATGATATATTTAGGTTTTTTTGTGAGTGCGAAATTCAAAATGGCGCAAGTGCAAAATCACTTTTTGTCGAAAGTAAAGGTATGCGCTACACAAATGCGCATAGTGGATCGCAAATTCGGGGGATTTTCCGACATTCCATATATAAGATTTTATAAACAAAAAGCTATATGGCAGTGAAATTCCTTTCATTATGGGCAAATTGGACGTTGACAAACTTGAGGCAAAAATTCTTTAAACGATTTTCTGCCTTCCGAAATGCATCCCTTTAGTTGCTATCCGCTATGAACTTGGCTTACAAATCACTAAAGAGTATTGTGGAGTGGAAATGTCTGTTATTTCGCAACCCGATTTTTCAAACTGAAAATAACCTGTAAAATGTATTGGCGGATCTGATGAAACAAGGCATCCCCAAATCGGTACTGTTCAAGAAATTAATGGAAATTTGTAAAATTCTGCTGAGTTCTGTTGGAGTATCTTTGAATACAATCATTTTCAACGCTAAAAAAGTGAAACAGTTACTCCAAATTAATGATTTGTCTAATACAACGCAGAAATTGTCTCAATATAGGTTGTATATGGTGCCCTATTATAAATATATGGGATCCATGGAACCCTATTTATACGCATTTCCTAACAGAGGGTGGAGAAATCTGTATACGAGATTTAGATTCAATGTTCTGCTGACTAGAGAAATATTGGCTGTAAGAACTAATTTGGTTGGCTCCGGTGTATTGTGTAGGTTCTGTAAGGATCCGGAATCAAAAGACATTGAGACATTTGCTTCTAGAGTGCCCGACCTTGAGCTCGAAGAGATTACATCATTTCTCTTGTTTTGTCCCTGATGTTTCAAAAGTGGATCTGGATCAGGTGTGGAAATGTATGTTATTTGATCAAAAAAAATTCCACTGCAACTAGCGATTGTAAGATTCCTTAAGACCGAGTGTGGCCTCTCCTAATCTTTATACATGTGTTTGTCAGCTAAAAGGAAACAATTTATGAATTTGAGTACCGTGAAGACAACTATCAATTATTCTAATTTTGGCTAATCTGCCGTTTGTTTTAGAGTAAATGTTTTATTGAAATAATATTGAATTTTAGAGGAAATTTCGTGATTTATTTTGGTCTTGTTTTTGTATTCTTCTGAAAACTGTTAGGCATTTGCTGAATTTTAGATGTGAATATTGTGTTTATTTGCCTTGTGTGTATTTACTTGTGAAATTGTTGCTTAATCTTTTTATTTCTATTTTTGTTCAATTTTGTAAAGGTTTTTTAAACCACAAATAAATATAATAATAGAGACTGCATTATTGAAATTACAAGGAAACCAATGAGAATCATTGAGAACAATCATACTCGTCCCAGTCAAGATAAAGTACTGACATAATAGAAGAGTGAATGGGAATCATTACTGGAGTCCTCATACTCGTCCCAGTCAAGGAGAAAAGCTTATCAGAGCAATACCTAGATGAGTGAATGAGAATCATTGTTGGAATGATAAGATGGATATCAGTCAAGACAAAGGATGTCTAGTTAAAGAAGAGAGTCCAGATAGAAAGGGAAAGTCTGAAGACAAGGTTGGAACAGGGAATGGATTCAAGAACCAGTCTCAGAGACCAGAGACTGTGAACTGTATAAAGAAGAAAAGAGTGGCAAAGTAGAGAATCATAAGTATTGGGTAATATTACCATGGGGAAAGAGAAGAACTATTCATAAGAAAGAAAGTCAAAAGGAACACAAGAAAATAATGGAAATCCATTACCAAAGAAAGCAGAAGTCAAAGTCCCAAAAGTATTGAAAGAACTAAATTAATTGATAAAAACTGTCACCTGAGACTACTTGAATATAAAATATTAAACTGAAGTTTGCTAGAAGCAAAATCCCCAGGAAAAGGGAGTCATTCTCCTGTCTTTAGTTATTAAGTTAGTGGTAGGGTCAAAAAGGGTTAGTTTGGACGGTGGACTGATTCTTTTGAGACATTTACTGACGAAAGACGAGCACCTTAGTTTTATTAGGTAGGGACGCTCATAGCCTAGGGAAAGATAGGAGTTTGCCTATTTCTTTAAATAAATGTTTCAGTGAAATGGATTATCAGAGTCCACGTCCTTCTTCTGACCCTCCGCAGGTCAGAGAAACCCACAGGAATTGAGAGAAACACAAGTAGAAGAGAGGGGGTTACTGATACTCCAGAGAGTTAAGTGAATTATTGGCACACACAAACCCAAGAGAGCCAGAGAGGCCCAATAAAGAAAGCGAAGAATAGACACAATGAAAGCCCAGAGAGGTACCAATAACCTGAATCTAGTGGGGATAGAACAACACAAGCGGTGGAGAGCGATAAGGGGGATCTGGGAAATGTCCCCCTACCCCATTTGAAGAACTTTGGACATTTTGGTTTTTCTGTAAAAGACTTTCTTTGTTGTGAAACTTGAGAGACTTGCGGAACTTTGATAAACTGCCAGGAACTGTGAAATCACGAGAACTATTTAAGCAATGGGCCCCGAGCAAGGGGGGGCATTACCACGTCAGATAATGCTCCGGGGCCTATATTTACAGGCCAGAGCGAAGTGTTCCCAGCATGTCCGCTACTGAAATGAACAAAAAAGAAGGTAAGTGTGTTTGGGAGGGGATTATTTGGATTGGGGGGAGCCGGGGGGAGGGAACAACACATACCTCGATCCCCGGCAGTGGGAAATGGCAGCCTCCAGCCATGTGGTGGCTCAGAGCAGGGATTACCCCGTTCCGGGTCCCCTCATTGGCTGAGTGGCTGCCACGACCCCCTCCCCCCCAACCCACCGCCGGGGACGTAAATGAAGGCACATTGGGGGGCAGAGGGATTCCTCTTTGGGTAATACACTGGCAAGGTCCAATGAGATTGCATGTTACAATCCTATTGTCCCTCGCCGGGTACAAATAATCTGAAGCGCCCTGAAACCAAGAGAGATTCCTGGAACCCCTTTAAAATATTCTAGAATTAAACACTGAGTGCAGGGCAATCCACCTAAATTTATTTTATTTTCTCTAAGTGGTAGGGCCAGTTTAGTGGCTATGTTTGGAAAGAGGACTATTTTTCTTTTGACTATTGACGAGTTTTTTTTTTAGCAATGGGGTTAGTGAGGCATTTTCCTTTTCAGTTGAATAAAGACAGTCCGAGTCCTTCTTCTGGCTTGCCACAGTAGCCTTTTGGGGCTATCTGGCAACCTCCTGAGCTGTTTCTGGGTTCCTTGAGCAGTTCATGTTTGTTTGGCAGATTTGCGGGTTCACAGACTTTACCAGGTGCTCAGTGGGCTTGAATGGATGCACAGTACCCACCAATGGGTCTACAGTGTCAGACAAACCTGCTCACTCTACTGAAAATAAAATGTACAGTGCCCACAGGCTCACGTGAACCATGTCAACCATAGTCTGATATTTCCCAGGGCTAAACAAGTTATTCATATGGCCCCTAACTACGGGAGGGAGACCCCCAGTCTGGGGGAGGAGCTTGCTGACATCCAAGTGACTGGCTCTGGCCAATCCTGCAGACCCCCCGGAGAGTGACCACAGGTGACCCTCATTCGGTTACCGTGACTAGCATCCACTGGCCCGGGTTAGCACCCAACCCCCAGACCCACTGCCCCCAGCATTCCGCAAAGGCAGGCAGAGCGCTTTGTCACATGTGACAGAAACAATGGATGAATAGTTGACACATCTAGTGTCATATCACTGAAGTAGTGCCTGATACCACTATCACACTGGGGAAAATATCAGTTGAAATTACACCATCGTAAAATGTGGAAGAGTTTGAAAGCGCTGTAGCCCAAACTGAACCTTTAATTTAATTTTGTGCTCTTAAGTGTGTGATGTCAGCTTTCATGCAAGTTAAGTTCGTGGAGCACTTATTTTGAAGTAAGGGCCCAAAATGATGCTGCACTAGTGATCGTGTGTTAGTCTAACAAAGGAACATGTGCTGATCATTCAATTATCGTTTTACGTTAATCTGCGTTTAATGTATTGAACAGGTTTTAGGCTGGGCTTTCTTGTAATTGTATGTCCCAGACACCAGCTACTTTTTATCCTTTGTGTCTTGTTGAGCTCGGAATAATGGCCTTCTCTCTTTTATAAATGACACCAAGTTCTTAGGAGGTGTCTGCAGAAACAACTAACATTTGGCTTTTCCCCAGAGAAAACAAATGTTTGAAAATGATATGGCTGTTTATTTCTATGCATTCATTTTATTGGTTACATTTTTGCTTTTTCACTGTGCTGTTTACCTTGTTAAATGTATCCCATTCTTTTAGGCTGTTTTGCTTTTAATCCAGTGGTGCACAATGGTTACCTCTAGAAAATCGGCTGTAGGTAACAGGATCTTCCAATGTATTGCATTCTCCAACGGATTCCTCATCTGATGGATATCCTTCCACGTCAGCTACTCGGAAACGTTTCGACAGGTGGAGCGATACAACTCGACATCGACTGTCAACTCCTTGACTCAGCTGCCCCACTCCTTGACTGTGGACGTGACATTGGCCATATACATGTTACGTCAATGCGCCCCGTGCCTCGGTTCCTTTTTTCCGCACGCAAGTCGGGCTCTAAAGCTTTGGGGTTCAAATGCTGTCAGGACTGCAGTTCAAAGATGTCCATCACCGACCTGCATGATATCTGTGTGTGGGGAGGGGTTTCATGATGTCTAGCAAGTGCGGTCCTGAACCCAAATTCTATTCGGCATTGGTCGGCAAAGTTAGCAATTGGGCAGTCTCCATCGGAGTCCCCGGCGTGTTCGACCGCCAGGTCGTTGGGCCAAGACACCGAAGACCCCACACTTGAAAAGGAGGACAGGCACTGTAAGAAGGTGAAGTACTGTCATTCCTGTAGCGGTTTTCCCCATTCGTTGTCCTCATCCTCCCACAAAAAGAGGCTCCATCGGTGCAAACACGACTCAGACTCATCGGAGGAGCGGGATAAGTCTGGCCTGGTTTCGGGTCCCCCTGAGGGAAGAGCGGGAGGCTTTCAAGGATCAATTGCCCAGCTTTTTCAAAAAGCTGCGGCGGGTAAGTCTCTGGTCTCGATGCTGCAGGCGTGTTCGGCACCAGTTGCAACTGGAGGTTCCGGCACAAAGGTGACCATGTCTAGTCCTACGCCCTAGTGCTCGACCACGACAAATGCAAAACCGATTCCAGCGGTGACCCTCGAGGCTCTGATGCCTAGAGACCCTGTTGGAGCGATCCCGTTGACATCGATGTCGATGACGGGCGAGCGCTCCTTTGCCCCCAAATCTTGGTCGACCTTCTTCAACACCATGAGTTTGATTTACAACGATGAAGGGGACCAGGTATTTTTGGGCTTTAAGCCAATGAGTGGGGGAGCTGGGACAGATGTTTATTTTCTTCTTTTTCTTATTTACAGACCAAGCAAATTTGCTGCCTCTAGCTAAAGGGTTGCATGAGGTAAGCCGACCTGATACATCCCCTGACCTTGATTTGCAACAGGCTGCTCCCTATGGCTACTCTAATGCCCAGTAAAGGAGAGCTGTTGATAAGGGGATGAAGCCTTATGCTTGGGCACCTCAGGTAAGCCCTTTGAGGCATATGAGTTCACAGATATCTTGGATAAAGGGCCTCAGACTGAGAGGGCATTAACATTTAATGTCACTGTGTGGCAGAGACCATATTTCACGCTGGCTGAGGATGCCAACTTCACCAATTACTAACCATGTTGGGGAGATTCCTATCATCTCATTCTCCGCCAGAAGGTCTGGTGGTCCAGCCTGCCACAGTAAAGCTCTAGGCCAGCCACATCCATCTCCGATCTTCCAACATACAGTGAATCCAAAAAAAGACATCCAGGCCAGAAGATTTTTGCTTCAGGGAGCATGGCCCTGAAGACGGCCCACACTTCCTGAGCATTCCCACAGACTGTGGAGGATCATACTGGAAGCTGAAGAGCACCTCCCAGCTAGAGAGATAGTTTTTTGGTCATCATTAACGATGGCAAGGAGGTGGCATGCCAATCAATGCAGGCGGGCCAGCATCCTGCAGATTGAGTAAGCTGTACCATGAGTACATCCACAGTACTGCAGAGGTCTGCTTGACTGCACAGTTCAGGGTTCTCCTCTAATGTCCTAGCCAAACCTTTGTGTATAGTGTTTGATGGTGAGCACCTGTTCTGCCCGAAAGCAGACAAGTCTTTGAAGAAATGCATGGACTCCCAATTAGCTGCCAAGTCACTAGATCTAACTGTGCAGCAACCTACCAAGTAGCCAGTCTGCTTTTCCTCTAGGGGTTGAGGTTACAGACTGTATGTGCCATTTGGTAGAAAGGCACAGCTCTCCCAAGCCAGGCAAGGCAGATGTGTTTCTTGCTTCCAGAAGGGGGCAGAGGGGCCAGAAACCAAACTGTGGCAGCAGCGCCCACTAAGTCACTTTGAGTTCTCCCCATATGTTTCTCCGGTTGGAGGGAGAATCTCTGAGCACTGGGATAGATGGAAGGAGTTAACCTCTGACGCCTAGGCCTTGCAGCTCATCAGATGGGGGGTATTGTCACTAGTCCCTAAGGAAACCACTCGATAGACCGACCCCCTTCCCCCAACCACCTCCACAACAGTTGAAACAGGAGCTCCAGAAGGAACTGAGAGCCTGGTTATTGAAGGGTGGCGTGTAAGAGGGGCCACCCGTGCAGAGGATCAGGCTGGCCCTCTCGTTACTTTATGGTACCTAAGAAAGGAGGCGGACTCTGTGCCATCCTGGACCTCAGGGCCTTGAACAAGTTCCTAAAGGACAAGTTTGGATGGTGACGTTGAAAGAAATTCTCCAGGCTCTACACTGGTTGGTGTTTATTTCCATGTGCTGATTCATCAGAAGCACAGGCAGTTTCTGAGATTCGCCATTGGGGACACTCACTTTCGGTTCAAGTTGCTTCCCTTTGGATTAACCACCGCCTCCAGGGTTTTCACCAAGCTGATGGCAGTGGTGAAGGCGCACCTCAGGAGATTGTGTCCACATATTCCCATACCTGGATGACTGGTTGATCCGAGGAAGGTTTCAGGAGCAGGTGTTGAATCAGCTTGAGGAGACCTGCTCTCTGCTTCACGGTTTGGGCTTCTTCCTGAATTTCCTGTAGTGCCACGTAACACCATCGCAGAGGCTCCACTTCATTGGAGCAGTCCTGGACACACGAGTGTGGAAGTCCTCACCCTCTTCCTCTCTCCCCCCCCCCCCAAAGAAAGTGTCACCTGTTTTAGGCAAATGGTCAAGCTTTTCCGGAGCCACGACAGTCTACTCCCGGCTTCCTTCCTCCACCTCTTAGGTCTCATGTCTTCCTGCATTTTTCTAGTTCCAGAGGCCAGACTGCAGATGCAATCCCTATAGTGGCTGCTGAGTGATCAGTGGTCTCAGTACTTCGATGCCATGATGAACATTCCCAAGGTGATGAAGTTGTTGGCCACCAACCTTTTGTGGTGGGCCAGCAGGGAGAGCATGATGGCAGGGGAACCCTTTTGGCAATCGTGGTCTCAGTCCCAGCTGGTCACGAATGCATCCCTGACGGGTTGGGACGCTCACTGCAGGGCTCTGGGTCGCCAATGAAATAACAGTGGCATGGCATATAAAAAGGTTGTGGTCGACCAGTTTGTCCCTGATGTCCTTTGTGCCTTCCATCAAGGGGAAACTCAGCCTCATTCTGATGGACAACACAGTGGCCATTCTGATGGACAACACAGTGGCCATGCTTTACCCCAGCAAGCAGGGGGCAGGGGGATACGGTCTCAGCCCCTATGCAGGGAGGGGCTACAGCTATGGTTCTTGTTGCTAGAGAACCGGATCTCTGCATCGGATTCCCATCTAGCGGGTGTAGAGAATTGACTAGCAGACACTCTGAGCAGGCAGAGCACAGTTTCACACGAGTGTGAAGTGTGGCAGGAAGTTCTCAGAGGTATTAGCCGGGTGGAGTAACCCGACAGTGGATCTGTTTGCCACTTAGGCCAACGCGAAGTGCAGACAGAATTCCCAGTGATGGGTGCACTAGGGGTCGCATTCCAGGTGGAGTGGGTCTTTGACCTCCACTATGCGTTTCCTCTGATACCTGTCGTCCCGTGAGTTCTCAGGAGCTTGAGGAGGTTTTGAGTCACCATGTTCTTGATCGCCCTTGACTTGGCGAAGAGAAACATGGTACTTGGAGCTCCTGGACTTGACCATCTACCCTTCTCTCTGGGTCCTCAGGGGCCATACCTCCTTATCTAGTCGGAAGGTTGTGTGATCCACCCGAACCCATAGTCCCTCAACCTGCATGCAGGGCTCTTGAGAGGATGAGATATGATGACTGGGACCTCTCAGAACAGGTATTTGAGGTGTTACTGGCTGCACGCACATCTACTTCGAGATAATTGTATGGGTGTGGTGTAGAGAATGCAAGATAGACCTCATCGCTTTGATGGATGACTCTGTTACTGGCCACAGCCGGCCTTCATATAGGCACACTCAAGAGCTACTTGGTGGCTTTGTGTTCAAGAGGTCGCTGGATCAGGGACCCTTCTTTACGGTCCAGTAATGACCCAATTTCTGAAAGGCCTCGTAAATAGGTTCCCGCCTACTCCGTTTTTGGCTTACGTATTGGGACATCAGTTTGGTTCCAACCTTTTTGATGGTGGCTCCGTTTGAGCCCATGCATTCGTGTTCTATCAGATTACTTACCCTGAAAATAATGTTCCTGGTGGCAATAACGTCACTGAGAAGTGTGATTGAGCGTTCGGCTCATCTTGCAGGCCGCCTTTCATGCTATGTTTCAAGGAGAAGGCTTCTCTCAAGGTGCGCACAAAATTTCTGCCAAAAGTGGTTTCAGAATTCCATGTGTCCCAGAGCATTGATTTGCCAGATTTCTGTCTGCCTCCACAACCCTCTATGAATGAGGAAAGGCTACATAGGCTGGACCCTAAAAGGGTGTACAGCTGCTACCTTGCTAGGATGGCAGAATTTTGGCATGATGACCTATTCTTTGTGGCTTTTCCTCTGCCCAGGAAGAATCCAGCTGTGTCCAAATAGATGATCTCTCGCTGGATAATGCTATGCATTGCAGAATATTATCAGAAAGCAGGACAATATTTGCCACTAGGCATCAGAGCTCATTCTACCCAGGGCATGGCGGTATCATCCTCCTTGCAAAGGGGTGTGCCGGTAAAGGAGATTTGTCAAGCAGCTTAAAGGCATGGTCTAGTAAAAATGTTTATTGTCCCTACGGGTCAGCCATGTTTTTTTAAGCCTAAGTGGCTCGATTTTAGAAAACTTTCCTATGGACCTTACCCGAGTTTTCGTCCATTAAACGCACGCGAAAACAGGCACCAGGGAGCTGCCATTTTGTGATAATCCTATCACTTGCCGCATCGCCCTGGCTGACCTGCTTCTGCGACACTAAATCAAATCCCCCGCCCCTGAGCCTGACTTCAGCAGACTCGTACCGCCCATTTCCCAACGCCAAAGCACGTCTCGTGTCAACAATCGCTGCGCCTCAGCTAATGACGTGTCGCCATGGAAATGGCAGGACGCCTCTTTCCTCAATAAGTATAAACAGACCGTTTCCCAACACACAGCAGCAGATTTTCGATTCCCTTCCTCTCTCTGTGTTACTTTGAGTATTCTGTGACTCGTTTCTGTGCTCTGGTCAGCTACCTTCGCCGCTTGTAGCCCGTGTGAACACCTGTACCATCTCTGTAAATTATTTTACTTTGTTTACCACACAATGGCTACAATAATGCCCTACATGTACGAGCCAGAGTATACCGAGGAGGAACTACTGGAAAGGGAAGCACGCGAAAACGATGGGGATTCGGACGGCAGTTGGGAGGACGATTCAACAGATGAAGAGCCTGGGCCTAGTCGCATGGACGGCGTCTCCACCTGGTGCACATGCAATCGGTGCGAGCTAATGCCAACCGAGGACGAGAACTGCTGCTGCCAAGAAAACTCGGGATGCCTGGCCTACATTTCGGAAGGCGAGCCACGACCGCAATGCATCACCAAGCTGCCAGACTTCAGGGCAGCCTGCCTCACACGGGCCGTGTTGAGAATAATGATGGTGCTTATGCACGAACTTCGTGCAACTGTTCGTCCTCGTAATCCGAGTAACGAGTAAGTATTCTCTGCTTGTCATGCCACTCCTATTTCATGTTCTTCTACTATATCCAAAATTATCTATTCATATCATAGTAACGCATGAAAGTCGTTCAATACTGTGCATTGTCTAGATAGCATTTGTCCGTGCAGAATGCCATTAGTTACAAGAATTGTCATTGACTCCCCTTGAAGCAGGCTGCCCCCCTGCAATCCACATAAGTGTGTCTCCATTCAGCAGTCTTCCTGTGCCTTATCTGCACGCCCCAGGCCCCTCCATCCCACCCACCCTCTATCAAAGGCGGTTTGCGCCAGTGGATGCGCGCTGCCAGGGGCGCGAAAGGCCAAGGTGCCAAACTACATGTACACTTCAAAAGGTATCCCACGCCAAGGGGCCATCGGTCACATGGCCTCCTCAGATCCCGTGTCTCCAGCCAGGCCTCCCCTTCAAGCAGGCCGCCCCCCTAATACCACGACATACATACATCATTCATTCGCAAACACACCCGTTTCTAACACTTTATAAACCACTTGATATGTCTCATGAGAACATCTTTGTGCTTTGCAAGTCAACTCCTGAACGTGCTACCTGGCAACCACTGAGATATACGCTAATCTGCTTGTCGTCTTGCTATCCGTGAACTTCTGTGACCGCTTAGAGCAAACCCATCAGTGTGCTACCTGTGGCCACCCACCTATTCTTCTACAACATACTGCTCTGCTTGCTGAATCCAACTGTTTGTTGGTCAAGGTAAGGCCATGTATCCTAGTCATATTTCGCAGATTTTTAAATTTCTATCTATTTGCGAGTAGAGTACACAATAGTGCTATGTTCATTGGTCTCATTGCTATTTACTTGAGTTTCCATTGCTATGCTATCAATAGATCTATTTATTTTCATCTGTGTCTATTGTCATCGAATTGCATCCTTCGGGGGTCCAGTCTATAATGCGAGCAGGTTTCCTTCTCGTGCAAGACAGAACATCCAAGGGACGAGTCACATGTTCAGATTTTAGTCACATCATTTATACATTTCTGCAACTTATGCAAATACTAAGCCGCACATAATGAACTGGTATAGTTCCTGCGACCAAAACAAACCTTGCATTGATCATTGTATGATTCATTTACGTTCGTATCAAATCTTTATTCATGAAGATTGTATAATAATGTCGATATTTACTTTTCAGATTTATCAACAATGCCTGCCTGTTCGATTAGCGGTTGCCCTTCGAAGACCCATGCGAAATCTGAAGGCACTACAATGCATGTATTCCCGAAAACTGTTGATCGAATAAGAGAATGGGTCAGACATTGCGGATATCCACTGGATGAGCTGGAAAGTAGAGTCCAACAAGTCTTACAGGACAAGAGGGGTGATCGATACCGCATCTGCAGCCGGCACTTTTCCTTGGACATGTACACAACATCTTGGGTAACAAACAAGAATAAACGGCGAACGACACGGAAATTGCTCAAACGCTATTCCCACTCTATTCGTCCACATTCCGCCACCGGTGAGTCAAGTGTCTGGATTTAGCTTTAGGCATTGCGGTAGTGTGTAGGTAACCGAATGGATTAATTGATATTGTAGGTGTTCTATCCCTTGTAATAATTTCGATATTGATATGAGTGTATAGCTTTTTGAATAATGACATTTATCAATATATTCTTTTTCGATTTCATAACCCAGAAACGAAATGTGTGTGTATATATATATAGGAACGGGGAACTGTGCTGTATTGAGCATTTTTCAAGTATTCTTTCGCCTCACATGGCTATTTTTAATATTGGCATTTCATTATCAATCATTAATTTACCTTTACAACTTCTTGACTATCCCTTGAATCTGAAGCAAGAACATTCTACATCCTTGACGTGGTCGCAGTTATCAACAACTTCTAGCGCGTATCAGGTAATCTTACTAGGCTAATCCGCTACAGACTTGTTTTATGCATGTCAAGTAATAGTTTTATTCTATCGTGTAATTATTTTACCGAATGTTTGGTTAGTGCTTTCCAATTGATATACACCTTAGTTATCGTCCACTGGTGTTTGTTTTCAGTTATAATTAGTGTTATCCATACTAATGCAAGTACTGTCTTTCAGGGAGATGCTGAAGCGTCTGCCACATCTACAACATTTCTAGATGTTCTTCACCAGCAGGAGGTATGGATACTGACAGCTCCATCGAGCGTCATCATCAGAGCTGGAATTCTTGTCGTTTGATTGTTCTACACAATGTTTCATTCGTGGTTAGCCGTTGATATTTACCTGTGCTGTCAACCCCAGGTGTGTGTTATGTTTTCACTATTGTAATCCTCACTAATGCAAGTACTATGTTTCAGGCAGTTGGAGCGTCAACCCCTGCACTTGATGCGGAGCCTGACATTCAAGTAATTCCAGGGGAAGTGGAAGCAGGACCATGCGTATACGAATCGGCGCAACAGCTTTCGGAAGTGCGCACTACATTTGCAACATCCATAGATATTCTTCAGCAGCACGAGGTATGGATACTGACAGCTCCATCATGCGTGATCATATAACGTGATTCCATTTGCTATACTTTCTTCCCTATTAACGCAAGTGCTGTGTTTCAGGGAGACGACGGAGCTTCCACTACAATCACAACATCCCATTTAGATGGTGCAGATGTAAATCGGAGAAATAAGTCGATGAAATGTGATCATATTTAGATTTTCCTTGATTCTTTTAGACAATGCATCATTTGTGGTTCTCTTTATATGTACCTGTGCGTGCGACCCCAAGTGTGTGTTATGTTTCCAATATTGAAAACCGTACTAATGCAAGTACTGTGTTTCAGGGAGACGACGGAGCTTCCACTACAATCACAACATCCCATTTTGATGATGCAGATGTAAAGGAATCGGAGAAATAAGTCGATGAAATGTGATCATATTTATATTTTCCTTGATTGTTTTAGTCAATGCATCATTTGTGGTCATCTCTTTATATGTACCTGTGCCGTCGACCCCTAGTGTGTGTTATGTTTCCAATATTGAAAACCATACTAATGCAAGTATTATGTTTCAGGGAGATGCTGATGCCTCCTCTCCAATACAACCATTCATGGCAGTCCATGCAGAGCCAGAGGTATGGATACTGACAGTTCCATCGAAATAGATCATCACAGGTCGAATACTTGTCGTTTGATTGTTGCACACAATGTTTAAATCGTGTTTGGCTATTGAGATGTACCTGTGTGTTCGTCCTCACGTGTGTTGTATGCTAACAATCTTTTGATACATAGTAATGAAAGTACTATGTTTCAGGGAGACGATGGAGCCTCATTCCGTGCTGTCTATGCGGATACAGAAAATATAGTCGTTGCAGCGCAAGAGGAAGGGAGGACATGCGGAAACGAATCGGAGCTACAGCGTGCAGATGTTGAAGGTAGAGTCAAAAAAGTTGCAAAGAAAAAAAACCAAAAAAAGGTTAGTTACAAACAGTTCATAACTTTAAAAAAATGTTTGTGCTGGGGACTATTTTATGTTTTTTTCCAGTCAATTGGACTACACTTTAGCTTGTGTTTAAACTGAACATCCCTTTTCCAATCTCTCCTCTAGTTACCCGTGGGTATCAGAACTATACATACACAGACAGTGAAGCGAATGAGAGATGTTGCTTGCCAGACCATGTACACTATGGTGGAACTATTAATTGAGGCGAGGCGTGTTCAGGCTCGAGATGCTCATGTCCAATGGCCAGAACATGAATTAACTGTGTTTGGAGAATACACCAAAGTTGCATTGGACCATTGCTGCAGTGCGACCGCACCACCACAAGAAGATATTGAATGTATTGAAGATAGCTCTGAAGTAGTTGCAGATCAATTCACACAATCTACACCCGCCAAAAAATTGCCACCCAAAAACCTGTCGACATTGTTGTGTTCTCCCATCAATGTTGAAGTAACAGATGTCGAAATGACAGAGAATGAACCAGACGCAGCATCCGTAGACGCATCAGAACTTGATATCAGCGATATTACTTTCCAATGTGTTGAAATCTCTGCAACGTCACAGGCCGAAACAACGTTGACGCAGGATGACAGTCTAATGAAAGAGAGCAAATACATTGTATTCGACAGTTGTTTGATGGAAATTACAAGTATGCTGAAATGTGTGCATTCCGTTAGAGGGAAAGTATGTGGGATGCCATTGATTAATGTGACTCGTCAAATAAAAGGCAGTAACGTCAAAATAAATGCCGCCTGTAGATAAAATCATAGGTTCTCATGGTCTGCGCAAACGATGCTGGGGAAAATGCCAGCAGGCAATCTACTGTGTGCAGCTGCATCACTTTTTAGTGGCTCCAGTTTTAGAAAGAGGCTTTCTTTCAGTTTGTGGGACTCCATTTCATTTCTAAATCGCTGTACTACATATACCAACGTGATTATCTGTTTCCGGCCATTAGTGATGCTTGGAAAATTGAACAATTGTCTCTAGCAAGTACATTCGAAGGGAAACCTTTCAGGCTAGCCGGCGATGGACAGTGCGACAGGCCTGGATTTTCTGCCAAGTACTGCACCTACCACTTTCAGGACATGGATAGTAAGAAAATTGTGAGTTCGGTGGTCGTGCAGGTAACACAATGTACATCCTCAGTGGCCATGGAGAAACTAGGATTTATAAAATCAGTGGAATATCTACAATCAAGGGGAATGCACATCGACCTCATAGCCACGGACAGACACGTTTCAATTGCCAAGACAATGAGAGAGCAGTTCCCGCTTATGAATCATCAATTTGACGTATTACATCTTGCTAAATCAATCAGTAAGAAAATCTCGGCTGCAGGAAAAAAAAAAGGTTTTGAAAGTATTTTGCAGTGGTCCCAGTCTATCACCAACCATCTTTGGTGGAGCTCAAAAACTTGTGAAGGGTCAGTGGAAATACTACTTGAAAAATGGCATTCACTGATGCACCACTGTACCAACGTTCAGCGCTGGTCAGAAAACCTACATTTCAACCAATGTGAACATGACCCTTTGTCCCTAGAGGAGGCAAGGAAGAAGAAGTGGTTGATTCCATCTTCACCGACACACAAAGCCATTGAGAAGATTGTTTTCGACAAAACTCTATCAAGAGATTTGAGAGGACTGACAGAATTCTGTCACACAGGAGGTTTGGAGCTGTTCCACGATATGTGCCTAAAGTACAGGCCAAAGCGCTTGCATTTTAGCTTTCGGGGCATGAAACATCGCACTCTACTAGCGGTCTTGGCCCATAACAGCAATGTCGGACGTGAACAATCTAGGACTAGGGGTAAAGTAAGGATGCCTCGCTACACTAAGGTGTTTTCAAAACGAAGTAAGCAATGGGTGATCAAACCAGTCTATGATGAAAAGCAGTTTGACTTTGTGAAAGGCCTTATTGTTGCTGTTAGAGAAGCACAGATATGGTATTTTGGACGTTTCTGTGCAGAGCAGTGATCCATTGCCACCGAACATTGCAACGGTGCTATGTCCACCCGAAGCAGAGCTGGTTGTGAAGTACAAATCCCGGTTTAAATAATTGCAATACGATTGTCTTTTTGTGAATTAATGTTATTGTACAGTGTACCTGTAACCCTAACCCCTACCTTCACCATCATGGGTGGCGAACAAGCTGGGTGTCATCTTTGAATTCTCTCTATTCACCTCGTATATGTATGTATATATTTTTCTCATGTCTCATCTCATGTAAATGTAAATGCTGCGCACTGTTGCGCACTTAACGGAGGGGAGGCTTGCGTATTGCAAATAATAAAACAAACAAACAATAAATCTCACTTTTAACTCAACTCCTTTGGTTCTTCATACTTTCCCTGACCTTCTGCCAAAAATTAAATGTCTCCATAGTTATGATTCTTTGGGGCTGCAAAGCTCGCAGACAACGGGGACAAAATTGGGAGCCTTAGAACGCACCAAGCGGGCCGTGGCATTTGGGAGAGAAGCCAGTTCGCATTTGCACATTGTGGCGCACTACACAGAGGGATTCTAAACTTCAAGTTCTCACAGATGCCTTTACTACGGGATGTTGCAAATAAAGAATGCGAAGGACAGCAGCTTTGATTTTCAGCTCGCGCCCAGAAGAGGCCCACAAGTTGCACTGGAAGTATAAGGTTCTATTGTTTTTTGACCTTGAGACAGGGTCCATGCCGAAAGAACTTCATTTGAAGGGAGTGCGCAATAACGTAAGAGACGATAAGGCAGAAAATTCAGAAACTAGACAGTTTCATTTTAGTTCAGTATACGAAAAACCGATGTCAAGAGCACGGTCGGATTTACAGACTGCATTACGCAGAGACCCAATGGAAATTTCAAATATAATGTGAGTAAATCTTTAGACGCTTTTATAGCGGAATGAAGAATTAATGAATGGATGCATGAATAAATGAATGAATGAAGAGCTAGGAAAAGCAAGGAAAAAGTGTTCGTAGTGGGCACATGGGCATGCAGGTCCACAGGTATCACCGATCTCGGTCCTTGACCCAGCCACTTTTCCCTGCACTGCCTACCTGCACTACGGGACTGTCTCTGTATCCTTCAGCCCCTTCTCCCGGCATTTACCTTGCACCAGCTGGCCCTATTATTTATCTTGTATTCGACTAACCATGTACAGCACTTTTACCCCCCCTCTCCCCTTCCCCTTGCGCGATCTGAAAGACACCTGGCCTAGTAGGATCGTTGTCTGTCTGCCCTTGTTCCCCCCCCCTGCCTCGTCGCACCTTGAAACACTTGTGTATAGGCGCGTTACAAATGCCATATCATATATCATATCATTCCACACGCATGTAGACAAACTGTCGTTTCTCATTGTGTGTTGGCCTCGATTTATTTCGTTACTTTTCGCATTGATTTTAGAGCCGAACATACTCCATTGAACTACCCTTGCAAGCAAATAGTTTCTGATCGGCCGTAATAAATAAAATAATTTTTTTGTTTTCATAACCGGTATTTGATCCCGTTCTGCTACTGTCATCGGTTTGAGACACCGGCAGATGGTTTTTTCAACAGACACCTGCAGCTTCGTGTGAACAACTGGAGCACTGACAATTTTATGGGACGATCGCCAAGGGCCCACATGCCCTTACGCTGTACTAGTGGCTAGAAGCAACATATCAACCTTTATGATGGACTAGTGCCTAGTTGATGGAACAGCCTTGCGGTTCACCGGGCTTCCAAAGTACTTTTAACAAAAACCAACACCCTGTGTACCATAAAGGAACAGCGCGTGACTCAATATAAACTTTTACGGATTTGCGGATACAGATAAAAGAAAATTAATGGCTTTCGGAGTTCATATGGCAATTGCTGAATATTCTCTAAACATTTAATGTCAAATAAATGTACTTTACCAAATGTACCGTGTTGCTGTTTGATTTTAAAGTACAGTTTCATATTCCGAATTGTGGCGCGCTGTGTTGTGAGATGGTCTGTGTTGGTTTCCGGGTTCTGTGTGGAGTCGTGTAGAAGACGACTGGGCGCGTTTGCCTACGCAGCACAGAAACGTCACGGAGAGAGGCGCGGAATATGAATGTTTTGATAATGTCAGGCTCAGTGGCGGGGGATTTGATTTAGTGCTGCGGAAGCAGGTCAGCCAGGGCGTTGCGGCAAGTGATAGGATTATCACAAAATGGCAGTTCCTTGGTGCCTGTTTTCGCGTGCGTTTAATGGACGAAAACTCGGGTAAGGTCCATAGGAAAGTTTTCTAAAATCAAGCCACTTAGGCTTAAAAAAACATGGCTGACCCCTAGGGACAATAAAAATTGTAATGTAAAATTGTCCCCACGGGTCGGCCATGTTTTATTAAGCCTAAGTGGCTCGATTTTAGAAAACTTTCCTATGGACCTTACCCGAGTTTTCGTCCATTAAACGCACGCGAAAACAGGCACCAGGGAGCTGCCATTTTGTGATAATCCTATCACTTGCTGCATCGCCCTGGCTGACCTGCTTCTGCGGCACTAAATCAAATCCCCCGCCCCTGAGCCTGACATTATCAAAACATTCATATTCCCCGCCTCTCTCCATGACGTTTCTGTGCTGCGTAGGCAAACGCGCCCAGTCGTCTTCTACGCGACTCCACACAGTACCCGGAAACCAACACAGCGCGCCACAATTCGGAATAGGAAACTGTACTTTAAAATCAAACAGAAACACGGTACATTTGGTAAAGTACATTTATTTGGCATTAAATGTTTAGAGAATATTCAGCAATTGCCATATGAACTCTGAAAGCCATTAATTTTCTTTTATCTGTATCCGCAGATCCGTAAAAGTTTATATTGAGTCACGCGCTGTTCCTTTATGGTATACAGGGTGTTGGTTTTCGTTAAAAGAAGCACTTTGGAAGCCCGGTGAACCGCAAGGCTGTTCCATCAACTAGGCACTAGTCCATCGTAAAGGTTGATATGTTGCTTCTAGCCACTAGTACAGCGTAAGGGCATGTGGGCCCTTGGCGATCGTCCCATAAAATTGTCAGTGTGCTCCAGTTGTTCACACGAAGCTGCAGGTGTTTGTTGAAAAAACCATCTGCCGGTGTCTCAAACCGATGACAGTAGCAGAATGGGATCAAATACCTGTTATGAAAACAAAAAAATTATTTTATTTATTACGGCCGATCAAACTATTTGCTTGCAAGGATAGTTCAATGGAGTATGTTCGGCTCTAAAATCAATGCGAAAAGTAATGAAATAAATCGAGGCCAACACACAATGAGAAACGACAGTTGGTCTACATGCGTGTGGAATGATATGATATGATATGGCATTTGTAACGCGCCTATACACAAGTGTTTCAAGGCGCGACGAGGCAGGGGGGGAACAAGGGCAGACGGACAACGATCCTACTAGGCCAGGTGTCTTTCAGATCGCGCAAGGGGAAGGGAAGAGGGGGGTAAAAGTGCTGTACATGGTTAGTAGAATACAAGATAAATAATAGGGCCAGCTGGTGGCAAGTGCAAGGTAAATGCCGGGAGAAGGGGCTGAATGATACAGAGACAGTCCCGTAGTGCAGGTAGGCAGTGCAGGGAAAAGTGGCTGGGCCAGGGACCGAGATCGGTGAGACCTGTGGACCTGCATGCCCATGTGCCCACTACGAACACGTTTTCCTTGCTTTTCCTAGCTCTTCATTCATTCGTTTATTCATGCATCCATTCATTAATTCTTCATTCAGGTATAAAAGCGTCTAAAGATTTACTCACATTATATTTGAAATTTCCATTGTGTCTCTGTGTAATGCAGTCTGTAAATCCGACCGTGCTCTTGACAATGGTTTTTCGTATACTGAACTAAAATGAAACTGTCTAGTTTCTGAATTTTCTGCCTTATCGTCTCTTACGTTATTGCGCACCCCCTTCAAATGAAGTTCTTTCGGCATGGTCCCTGTCTCAAGGTCAAAAAATAATAGAACCTTATACTTCCAGTGCGACTTGTGTGCCTCTTCTGGGCGCGAGCTGAAAATCAAAGCCGCTGTCCTTCGCATTCTTTATTTGCAACATCCCGTAGTAAAGGCATCTGTGAGAACTTGAAGTTTAGAATCCCTCTGTGTAGTGCGCCACAATGTGCAAATGCGAACTGGCTTCTCTCCCAAATGCCACGGCCCGCTTGGTGCGTTCTAAGGCTCCCAATTTTGTCCCCGTTGTCTGCGAGCTTTGCAGCCCCAAAGAATCGTAACAATGGAGACATTTAATTTTTGGCAGAAGGTCAGGGAAAGTATAAAGTACCACAGGAGTTGAGTTAAAAGTGAGATTTATTGTTTGTTTGTTTTTATTATTTGCAATACGCAGGCCTCCCCTCCGTTAACAGTACGCAGCATTTACATTTACATGAGATGAGACATGAGAAAAATATATACATACACATATGAGGTGAATAGAGAGAATTCAAAGATGACACCCAGCTTGTTCGCCACCCATGATGGTGAAGGTAAGGGTTAGGGTTACAGGTACACTGTACAATAACATTCATTTACAAAAAGACAATCGTATTGCAATTATTTAAACCAGGATTTGTACTTCACAACCAACTCTGCTTCGGGTGGACATAGCACAGTTGCAATGTTCGGTGACAATGGATCACTGCTCTGCACAGAAACGTCCACAATTCCATATCTGTGCTTCTCTAACACAGCAACAATAAGGCCTTTCACAAAGTCGAACTGCATTTCATCATAGACTGGTTTGATCACCCATTGCTTACTTCGTTTTGAAAACACCTTATTGTAGCAAGGCATCCTTACTTTACCCCTAGTCCTAGATTGTTCACGTCCGACATTGCTGTTATGGGCCAAGACCGCTAGTAGAGTGCGATGTTTCATGCCCAGAAAGCTAAAATGCAAGCGCTTTGGCCTGTACTTTAGGCACATATCGTGGAACACCTCCAAACCTCCTGTGTGACAGAATTCTGTCAGTCCTCTCAAATCTCTTGATAGAGTTTTGTCGAAAACAATCTTCTCAATGGCTTTGTGTGTCGGTGAAGATGGAATCAACCACTTCTTCTTCCTTGCCTCCTCTGGGGACAAAGGGTCATGTTCACATTGGTTGAAATGTAGGTTTTCTGACCAGCGGTGAACGTTGGTACAGTGGTGCATCAGTGAATGCCATTTTTCAAGTAGTATTTCCACTGACCCTTCACAAGTTTTTGAGCTCCACCAAAGATGGTTGGTGATAGACTGGGACCACTGCAAAATACTTCCAAAACCTTTTTTTTTTTCCTGCAGCCGAGATTTTCTTACTGATTGATTTAGCAAGATGCCATACGTCAAATTGATGATTAATAAGCGGGAACTGCTCTCTCATTGTCTTGGCAATTGAAACGTGTCTGTCCGTGGCTATGAGGTTGATGTGCATTCCCCTTGATAGTAGATATTCCACTGATTTTATAAATCCTAGTTTCTCCATGGCCACTGAGGATGTACATTGTGCTACCTGCACGACCACCGAACTCACAATTTTCTTACTATCCATGTCCTGAAAGTGGTAGGTGCAGTACTTGGCAGAAAATCCAGGGCTGTCGCACTGTCCATCGCCGGCTAGCCAGAAACGTTTCCCTTCGAATGTACTTGCTAGAGACAATTGTTCAATTTTCCAAGCATCACTAATGGCCGGAAACAGATAATCACGTTGGTATATGTAGTACAGCGATTTAGAAATGAAATGGAGTCCCACAAACTGAAAGAAAGCCTCTAACTTTCTAAAACTGGAGCCATTAAAAAGTGATGCAGCTGCACACAGTAGATTGCCTGCTGGCATTTTCCCCAGCATCGTTTGTGCAGACCATGAGAACCTATGATTTAATCTACAGGCGGCATTTATTTTGACGTTACTGTCCTTTATTTGACGAGTCACATTAATCAATGGCTTCCCACATACTTTCCCTCTAACGGAATGCACACCTTTCAGCATACTTATAATATCCATCAAACAACTGTCGAATACAATGTATTTGCTCTCTTTCATTAGACTGTCATCCTGCGTCAACGTTGTTTCGGCCTCTGACGTTGCGGAGATTTCAACACATTGGAAAGTAATATCGCTGATATCAAGTTCTGATGCGTCTATGGATGCTGCGGCTGGTTCATTCCCTGTCATTTTGACATCTGTTACTTCAACATTGATGGGAGAACACAACAATGTCGACAGGTTTTTGGGTGGCAATTTTTTGGCGGGGGTAGATTGTGTGAATTGATCTGCAACTACTTCAGAGCTATCTTCAATACATTCAATATCATCTTCTTGTGGTGGTGCGGTCGCACTGTAGCAATGGTCCAATGCAACTTTGCTGTATTCTCCAAACACAGTTAATTCATGTTCTGGCCATTGGACATGAGCATCTCGAGCCTGAACACGCCTTGCCTCAATTAATAGTTCCACCATAGTGTACATGGTCTGGCAAGCAACATCTCTCATTCGCTTCACTGTCTGTGTATGTATAGTTCTGACACCCACGGGTAACTAGAGGAGAGATTGGAAAAGGGATGTTCAGTTTAAACACAAGATAAAGTGTAGTCCAATTGACTGGAAAAAAACATAAAATAGTCCCCAGCACAAACATTTATTTAAAGTTATTAACTGTTTGTAACCTTTTTTGTTTGCAACTTTTTTGACTCGACCTTCAACATCTGCACGCTGTAGCTCCGATTCGTTTCCGCATGTCCTCCCTTCCTCTTGCGCTGCAACGACTATATTTTCTGTATCCGCATAGACCGCACGGAATGAGGCTCCATCGTCTCCCTGAAACATAGTACTTTCATTAATATGTATCAAAATATTGTTAGCATAAAACACACGTGAGGACGAACACACAGGTACATCTCAATAGCCAAACACGATTTAAACATTGTGTGCAACAATCAAACGACAAGTATTCGACCTGTGATGATCTATTTCGATGGAACGGTCAGTATCCATACCTCTGGCTCTGCATGGACTGCCATGAATGGTTGTATTGGAGAGGAGGCATCAGCATCTCCCTGAAACACAGTACTTGCATTAGTATGGTTTTCAATATTGGAAACATAACACACACTTGGGGTCGAACGCACAGGTACATATAAAGAGATAACCACAAATGATGCAGTGTCTAAAAGAATCAAGGAAAATCTAAATATGATCACATTTCATCGACTTATTTCTCCGATTTATTTACATCTGCATCATCTAAATGGGATTTTGTGATTGTAGTGGAAGCTCCGTCGTCTCCCTGAAACACAGCACTTGCGTTAATAGGGAAGGAAGTATAGCAAATGGAATCACGTTATATGATCACGCATGATGGAGCTGTCAGTATCCATACCTCGTGCTGCTGAAGAATATCTATGGATGTTGCAAATGTAGTGCGCACTTCCGAAAGCTGTTGCGCCGATTCGTATACGCATGGTCCCGCTTCCACTTCCCCTGGAATTACTTGAATGTCAGGCTCCGCATCAAGTGCAGGGGTTGACGCTCCAACTGCCTGAAACATAGTACTTGCATTAGTGAGGATTACAATAGTGAAAACATAACACACACCTGGGGTCGACAGCACAGGTACATATCAACGGCTAACCACGAAGGAAACATTGTGTAGAACAATCAAACAACAAGAATTCCAGCTCTGATGACGCTCGATGGAGCTGTCAGTATCCATACCTCCTGCTGGTGAAGAACATCTAGAAATGTTGTAGATGTGGCGGATGCTTCAGCATCTTCCTGAAAGACAGTACTTGCATTAGTATGGATAACACTAATTATAACTGAAAACAAACACCTGTGGACGATAACTAAGGTGTATATCAATTGGAAAGCACTAACCAAACATTTGGTAAAATAATTACACGATAGAATAAAACTATTACTTGACATGCATAAAACAAGTCTGTAGCGGATTAGCCTAGTAAGATTACCTGATACGCGCTAGAAGTGGTTGATAACTGCGACCACGTCAAGGATGTAGAATGTTCTTGCTTCAGATTCAAGGGATAGTCAAGAAGTTGTAAAGGTAAATTAATGATTGATAATGAAATGCCAATATTAAAAATAGCCATGTAAGGCGACAGAATACTTGAAAAATGCTCAATACAGCACAGTTCCCCGTTCCCATATATATACATTTCGTTTGTGGGTTATGAAATCGAAAAAGAATATATTGATAAATGTCATTATTCAAAAAACTATACACTCATATCAATATCGAAATTATTACAAGGGATAGAACACCTACAATATCAATTAATCCATTCGGCTACCTACACACTACCGCAATGCCTAAAGCTAAATCCGGACACTTGACTCACCAGTGGTGGAATGTGGACGAATAGAGTGGGAATAGCGTTTTCGAGCAATTTCTGTGTCGTTCGCCGTTTATTCTTCTTTGTTACCCAAGATGTTGTGTACATGTCCAAGGAAAAGTGCCGGCTGCAGATGCAGTATTGATCACCCCTCTTGTCCTGTAAGACTTGTTGGACTCTACTTTCCAGCTCATCCAGTGGATATCCGCAATGTCTGACCCATTCTCTTATTCGATCAACAGTTTTCGGGAATACATGCATTGTAGTGCCTTCAGATTTCGCATGGGTCTTCGAAGGGCAACCGCTAATCGAACAGGCAGGCATTGTTGATAAATCTGAAAAGTAAATATCGACATTATTATACAATCTTCATGAATAAAGATTTGATACAAAAGTAAATGAATCATACAATGATCAATGCAAGGTGTGTTTTGGTCACAGGAACTATACCAGTTCATTATGTGCGGCTTAGTATTTGCATAAGTTGTAGAGATGTATAAATGATGTGACTAAAATCTGAACATGTGACTCGTCCCTTGGATGTTCTGTCTTGCACGAGAAGGAAACCTGCTTACATTATAGACTGGACCCCCGAAAGATGCAATTCGATGACAATAGACACAGATGAAAATAAATAGATCTATTGATAGCATAGCAATGGAAACTCAAGTCAATAGCAATGAGACCAATGAACATAGCACTATTGTGTACTCTACTCGCAAATAGATAGAAATTTAAAAATCTGCGAAATATGACTAGGATACATGGCCTTATCTTGACAAACAAACAGTTGGATTCAGCAAGCAGAGCAGTATGTTGCAGGAGAATAGGTGGGTGGCCACAGGTAGCACACTGATGGGTTTGCTCTAAGCGGTCACAGAAGTTCACGGATAGCACGACGACGAGCAGATTAGCGTAGATCTCAGTTTGTCAGGTAGCACGTTCAGGAGTTGACTTGCAAAGCGCAAAGATGTTCTCATGAGACATATCAAGTGGTTTATAAAGTATTAGAAACAGGGGTGTGTTTGTGAATGAATGATGTATGTATGTCGTGGTATTAGGGGGGCGGCCTGCTTGAAGGGGAGGCCTGGCTGGAGACACGGGGTCTGCGGAGGCCATGTGACCGATGGCCCCTTGGCGTGGGATACCTTTTGACGTGTACATGTAGTTTGGCACCTTGGCCGTTCGCGCCCCAGTCAGCCCCACATGCCAGCGCTCATCCACGGGTGCGAACTGCCTTTGATAGTATATCGTTGCTTATCAATAACAAATGCCACATACCGGAGATTCTTGTGAACACAGACCCACACTTCAACCGGTGTATTATAGTGGTCAAGACCCTTAACCTAAGGCCTGTATAATCCAATAGTAATTGTTAGTATAGATATGTGTGACTTTTATAGAGACATAACCTACTGAAAGACTTTGAACAAGTGTTATTTAGTGCATGCATTATCGAGAATATTTAGAATATGATAGTGACCACCCTGCTTCACAGCGACCAGACCTTCACCCATTCGGAGCACAGATGTCTGACGTCCATCCTTGAATGGAGACACACTTGATTCATTTAAAAAATCGAAACAACCGTTGTTAAAATATATGTGGTGTTTTATTTTGTATCTTATTTTCATGACGCAAAAATACAAGACTTTAAAGATTATACAGGTCAGGTTGCAGCACAGCGAGAGAAAATCCCCTGTACTGACCGCTGTCACTCAGGAACGTTTCTCTTATGGCACGAACGGCACAGGCGGGTATCACTCTTCGAACGCGGTGTCCAAGCCTCCCGTGGAGCCACCATGTAAAGGAACGATAGGCCACCAGCCTGTACCACCTGTGAAAAGGAATGAAACAAACTGTTTTTAAATGACCAAGATAAGTTTGATAAACGTTTGTTGTCAATGACAATTCTTGTAACTAATGGCATTCTGGACGGACAAATGCTATCTAGACAATGCACACTATTGAACGACTTTCATGTGTTACTATGATATGAATATATAATTTTGGATATAGTAGAAGAACATGAAATAGGAGTGGCATGACAAGCAGAGAATAATTACTCGTTACTCGGATTACGAGGACGAACAGTTGCGCGAAGTTCGTGCATAAGCACCATCATTATTCTCAACACGGCCCGTGTGAGGCAGGCTGCCCTGAAGTCTGGCAGCTCGGTGATGCATTGCGGTCGTGGGTCGCCTTCCGAAATGTAGGCCAGGCATCCCGAGTTTTCTCGGCAGCAGCAGTTCTCGTCCTCGGTTGGCATTAGCTGGCACTGATTGCATGTGCACCAGGTGGAGACGCCGTCCATGCGACTAGGCCCAGGCTCGTCATCTGTTGAATCGTCCTCCCAACTGCCGTCTGAATCCCCATCGTTTTCGCGTGCTTCCCTTTCCAGTAGTTCCTCCTCGGTATACTCTGGCTCGTACATGTAGGGCATTATTGTAGCCATTGTGTGGTAAACAAAGTAAAATAATTTACAGAGATGATACAGGTGTTCACACGGCTACAAGCGGCGAAGGTAGTGGACCGGAGCACAGAAACGAGTCACAGAATACTCAAAGTAACACAGAGAGAGGAATGGAATCGAAAATCTGCTGCTGTGTGTTGGGAAACGGTCTGTTTATACTTATTGAGGAAAGAGGCGTCCTGCCATTTCCATGGCGCCACGTCATTACCTGAGGACCAGCGATTGTTTACACGAGACGTGCTTTGGCGTTAGGAAATGGGCGGTACGAGTCTGCTGATGTCAGGCTCAGGGGCGGGGGATTTGATTTAGTGCCGCAGAAGCAGGTCAGCCAGGGCGAAGCGGCAAGTGATAGGATTATCACAAAATGGCAGCTCCCTGGTGCCTGTTTACGCGTGCGTTTAACGGACGAAAACATGGGTAAGGTCCATAGGAAAGTTTTCTAAAATCGAGCCACTTAGGCTTAAAAAAACATGGCCGACCCGTAGGGACAATAAAAAATGTTACTAGACCATGCCTTTAATCCTTAGATGTCACTTGGTTCTGACGCTCGATTCAGCTGAGCGTTGTTGCAGAGCTTCCTTGTCTGATGGCTTTCATCCCACCTACACACTCCGCACTGCTTTGGGAGTCTATCAGATGAGGAATCTGTGGGAGAATGCAATCCACTGATGGAGAAATTATTTACCAGTAATGTTCTTTCTATGTATTCTTTTCCCACAGATTCCTCATCACCCTCCCATCCTGTTTCACTATGAAAGTGATCTTTTGCAGTTTTCTGTTTGTTTGCGGGTAGTGAGAACTTGCAGTGATGACTACTTGGTGTTAGGCATCCTTGGTGCCTTTTGCATTGAGTCAGTTGTTTGCTTTCAGTACAGTGGCTGTTCCTCACAGCAAAAAAAGGGATCTGTTTTTTGGCTGTCTTTAGGCCAAATCCTGTGGATGCTTTCTGCTGGCTCAGGTGGAAGAAAACGGAGGGAGTAGCACAGCCGAGTCAAAAGTAGTCGACGGTTGATGTTGAGTCATACTGTGATCCCTGTCAAAGTTTCTGAGCAGCTGACACTGGAAGGATATCCATTGGATGAGGAATCTGCGGGAGAAGAATCCATAGAAAGAATGTTACCAGTAATTTCTCCTCTCGTTACTTAAACTTTAGGTACTGTAACAGTGTATCCTTCTCTTTGCTCTCCCCTTTTAGAGCACACTGTTCTTCATTTTGCTAACTCTGTTTGGATGGCCAAAGGACGGGCCTGATCTGGTCCACTGGCCTTATGTTTGATGCACATAATGGAGGAGTAGTTTAATTTCCCACATGTTTATTTTTTCAGTTTGTTGTTGCTTCTGTGATTGCATGCTGTACGTTCTCTTGCTTGTCGATACTTCGGTCCGTGTTACTTCCTAATTAATTTCTTGAGGGGATGATTTGATCTTCAGTTTCCATGCGACATTGCACATCTGGATGGGTATCGACTTTGTGTAATGTCAGTCTTTTGGATTCTGTGTTTTTTCTCATTGGACTTGTGAGGTCGTAGGTATGGGATTTATGTTTCAGTGTGGTTATTTTTTGTTAACTTGTTTTGCTTTATGTAGTCATGTTTTATGTAGCTTTGATTCTCCTTGACATCTCTGAGGCCTTTGATATGTTTGACCACCAGAAATTTCTGTCCTGCCTTTGAGGCTGGAATATTGAGCATCCCGCATAAATGGTTCTCCTCTTTTCTTTTGGACAGGGCCCAATCAGTTTCCCTCCCACATTCACATCTCCTCCCAGCAGGCTGCAGTGTAGAGGTCCTCGGGGCTCCGCCCTGTGCCCACTGCTTTTTAATCTTCATATGCAGGCATTAGCCAAACTTATCACCAGCCGCCTTCTTCCGATCCACCTTGTAAACTCAAACGCATGGCTGCAGTTAGAGATTGGATGGCCAACAATTGGTTAAAGCTTAATGGCGAAAAAACAGAGGTTCTTTAGATTGGTTCAAATGTGGAGAGTCACACACTTACGGTCTTCTGACTACTGGCTGTCTTCCCTTGGCCCATGTCCTGATACCTCCGCCATGGTTATAAGCCTTGGGATCAAACTTATGACCACTGGCTCGTGGGAAGATCAGGTCTCGGCAGTTTGTCAGACTGGCTTTCTTAAACTTAATGTTCTAAAAAAAAGTTCTCCTCCCTCTTGCTCTTAGGTCAAAATTTGTCACAGCCTCAATCATGAGCTCTCTTGATTATTGCAATGCAATTTACCTTGGGCAACCGGAGACGTTACTAAAACGCCTTCAAACTCTCCAGAATGTTGCTCTGCGCCTTGCCCTTGGAGCCCCCAGGCTTGCTCACTCTCGTGAATTTCTACACCAACTTCATTGGGATCCCATCAGAAGCCAAATTAAGTTAAAGGTCCTTTGTTTGGTTCATCGGGCAATTCAGAATGTAGGGCCTGAATTCCTACATTCACGGATTAGCTGTATACTCCTAACCGATCACTACGCTCAGCTAATAAACTCTTACTACATGTTCCCAGAATTTTTCGTGGCAGAGCTGGAGGCAGATCCTTTTTGGTTCTTGCCCCTACTCTTTGGAACACTCTGCCCTTAGATCTTCGCAAGGTCCAGAGTTCCTCCCGTTCCGAAAGGCTCTAAAGACCCTTCTGTTTTAGTTCTCTGACTTCCCCCCTCGAACCCATTCCAGCGCCTCGATACCGCATGCTCTTTGCGTGTTTTATACATTTGATATAAATAGAAG
Source organism: Ambystoma mexicanum (assembly GCF_040938575.1). Classification (NCBI taxonomy): domain Eukaryota; kingdom Metazoa; phylum Chordata; class Amphibia; order Caudata; family Ambystomatidae; genus Ambystoma; species Ambystoma mexicanum. The sequence goes on along the minus strand of NC_090922.1, from coordinate 1,244,634,138 downwards.
AAATAAATAAATGTAGGTGTATTGCAGTTGTTTTCTTCAAGTTAGACTAGAATTTGTAATCCAGTAGTGTCCCTGGCCAATTTAACACCAATCTTTTTAGTTTTCTCTAGTTTTAATTTATTTTTTTGATGGGGTTCATGGGTTCTTTTCCCCATGTTTGGCACCCATTACAGCAGTGGGCTTGGCAACCATAACATGCTTCCCCTGCATTTCTATCGTAATTGCTTAGCTTGCCATTGAGATTGTTAGCATGTGGTAGTGACTGTAATGATTTCGATTTTTTTTTTTAATTGTTTATATGGTTTATAAAATCCTTTATCACAAAATACAATTCTATAATATGTACAATTTAATAAACTTCCATTATTATTTAATGAATCCCATACCTTCATTAAGATCTCATAACCTTGTTCAGTTAATCAAATACATTCATAAAATCATTATAAAATGTTTTCCTTTTTTATTTTAAAAACAAAATTATCTGATTAGAAAAAGGTTAACAATATGTTTAATGCAAACCTGGAATGTGAGAGGCTTGAACAGCTATATTAAAAGGAACCAGGTGATGACATATTTAAGGCGGCAGAAAATAGATATGGCGCTTCTACAGGAAGTTGACCCACTTGACTAAGAAAAAACAAGACGACATAGCACGGAAATGAAGCATGGTGCTCTGGGCTCATCATGCTCAGCATATAATAGAGAGGCCTAATCTGGGTAGCACCAACGGTCCCAGATCATTGTTGGGGGAGATTGGTCATAAGTAGAGAAATGTCTCATTTATATGTATGCCCCAAACCAAGATACTGCAGCTTATTTTAGATCTTTATATCCGAAGATTAGCCCATACAGGGATGGGGCGGTGATATGGGGGAAGGAGGATTTTAATTGTACTATGGATCCAATGAGAGATAGATCAGATAGCAAGTTTGCTTAACCAACTCCTGCGGCTAAAGCGTTAATTACACTGTTACATATATTTAAGTTAGCTGATGCATGGAGAACAATGTACCCTCAAGACCGCATATACTCACACTATACGGCCGCACAGAACCTATATACGAGGTTAGATTATGTGTTTGTGGGGGAGGACATGTTGGATGAGTTTACACAGGCTGAATTCAAAGCTAGGGTCCTGTGGATCACACCCCGCTAGTGGTTACGTGGCAGGTCTTCCCTGAGCCAAAATTCCGACTTGGAGACTCAGAGTAGAGTCACTGAAAGACTGAGGGTTCCGAGAACACTTAAGAACTGAGGTGAGAGACTATTTTGAGAATAATACTAGCAGTGTAGACCTGGCCGGTACGCTGTGGGAAGCCTTTAAAGTGGTGATTAGAGGAGCAGCCATAGCCAAGTCGAATGGGATACAAGAAGTCATAGAGCGAGATCTACAAAAAACAGAGAAGTCAGAAGCCATAATGCTGGCAGGAAATAGATCCCCAGAAGAAGCCAATGAAGTGTCCCGCCTACAGCAGGAGTGTAGGGAACACTGGCAAGGTTAGGCAAACTAAGTTACAAGAAATATATTGAGAGGCAGCATGCTGAAGGGAACAAGCCGGGCAGGTATAAGAGCGTGACCAAGCGGCAGACAATACGAGCCGTGAAGGGAATGAATGGGAAGTTATGGGAGACCCAAGAAGAAGTTAAGAAATGTTTTTATGACTATTATAGGCACTCATATAATGAATCTGAGGGAGAAGATGAGGGGGGGGGAATATACAAGATGCATTGACAGTGATTAATCTTTCCAGACTAAATAAAGAGGAATGTGACAGCCTAGAAGTCCCCATCACGTTAAAAGAACTAGAGAGTGTGATAAAAGGACTCCCAACAAGTAAAGTCGCGGGAGCGGATGGACTCCACGGAGAATATTATAAAGACTATATGGCCGAAATACTTCCCCCGTTATTAGAAATGCTAAACAAGGCACTAGACACAGGTAAATTGCCTGGGTCCCTACGAGAGTCAATCATCATGCCACTTCTCAAACCAAATAAGCTGGATACGGAATGTGGCTCATACAGTCCCCTGTCGTTGCTGAACCAAGAAGGGAAGATCCTAACAGCAGTCATGGCAAAGAGATTTAGACCGGTCATAGGTAAACTTATACACCCAGATCAGACCGGATACATCCCACACAGCAATATTACTAATAACTTGCAGAGATTACACCATAAAATAGATTATACCCAAATGTTACGTTCACCTGGCTCCCACCGGGGCGTCGGTCAGACCCGGACTGCTGCGGCCTCCACCCACGTGATGCGTAGTACAGCGATGACCGACTGGATCTGCCCTCCAATTCTTGTCTGCTTGACCCGTCGAAATATTCTCCTACAAGTGGAGAGATGGATTTAGCCACTTGTGGATTCAAGTGATAGCACCCCCACTGTCCTCCCCTCTAATCACCTCTGAAGTGCCCTCTCAGCAATCTCACCTTATATTCTTGAAGGCTGTGCCCTCCATCCTGCGAAGTACGCAGGGGCGCGTTGTTGACCAGTTACTTCACTGGCCTGAAGATATTGGAAGAGTTGTAGACGAATCCTGACTCCCAAAAGGTCATGGCGAAGAGCCGTAAGTATATAGTTCGTAAGAGTTCAAAATGTCTGGAATTCACTCCTGTCCAATTCCTCTTGTATCTTGCAGCTTTGACCCAATAAGAAGATTGACAGCTGAAAGCGCTCCGGTAAAAGTCTGTGTTACCCAACACTGTCCGGTAAATAATGCCAAGGGTTAAACTTGCTGCTTTCTCCTTTTCTCACAGGTGCGGCATAAGAAGATGTGGCGTGCTGATGAATAATACCTCTGGTGGTAAAATCAGGTAAGCATATGGCAGCTAAAGAGATTGTCTCTGTCTGTTCTCACTGCTCACCTTGTTGTTTCTTGTCCCCCTTAGGTGCCGGAATTCGGCGATGTAGAGATGGAGACAGCGCCGGATCGAAGAGATGCTGCGTGGAACGGTGAGTATGGCGCGGCGCTGCTGCTGGCGATGCGACGCTTTTAAATTAAAGTCTTTCCTCAGGTTTGAAAATGCATCCGGGATCAGATAAGAAATCAGGTAATACTCTTGTTCAAACCTTTGCTTCTTTCCTTCTTTCTAGGTGCTCCAGGTTCGAGGTGGGCGTGGCAGAAGGCTGGATGCTGCTGCTGGCACGGTGAACGTTACGCTGCTGGATGCAGAAAAACGCGAAGTGTGTGCTGCTCTTCGGGCGTGGTTTAAATGGCCTCCAAAGTAGTCCCAGGTAGGTATTCCTCCCCGACCACACCCGAGTAACAAAATAGTCCCTAAGGTAAAGTAGTCCCTTCCAGGCCTCACATGGGCTTGGATCTTCTTGCAGCATGGTCTGCATCAGGTAAGTGTGCACTTATGATCCCATATGAGCCTGGCGCCATTGGCGCCAGGACTGAACCCAGACAGCCCCTAGCAGGGGTTGCTGGGTTTTCTCAAGGCAACATGATGCCTGCTCCCGGGGCTGATGGACGTGGTCTGGATGCCCGGGGATATGCATCATGACACCAAAGGGATACACAGGGAGTGGCAGTAGTGTCACTAGACGCAGTAAAGACATTTGATTGTCAGATGGCCGCGGCTGTTAGCGGTCCTGAAAGAATTTGGTATTGGGCCCACATACATTAAATGGGTGAGGCTGCTGTACAACGAGCCGATGGCAAGAGTCAAGACGGTCGCTATGGTTTCTGAACAATGGCAGCTAAGTAAGGGCACGAGACGGGGCTGCCCATGGTCGCCGCTGCTCTTCATTGTAGCACTGGAACCACTAGTGGTTTATTTACGGGAGGAATATGAAGAGGTTGGTATAAGCACCTCAGGGGGGAGGCACCTGATCTGGCTGTATGCAGATGATATGCTCCTATTTCTACAGTACCCTGAGGAGAATTTACAATATGTCTTAGACATGATGGACAGATATGTAGCACTGTCGGGTATAACCATAAATCCCCAGTAGTCGAGTCTGTTCCCCCTGGGTGGGTATGTGGGGAAGCCTGCACACAAGTTGCCGGTGTTACTGGTTAAGTGGGAAGTGGTGACGTTTAGATATCTGGAGGTAGATCTATACCATGACCTGCAGTTAGAACATATAATTATCACAGTGAAAGTGGTTGACAAGATTGAGAAGTGTATGGCATTCTGGACTAGACTATCATTAACCATGATGGGGCGTGCAGCTTTATTGAAGATGGTGGTGCTGCCGAGACGCCTACATTACTTCGCAAATGTCCCTTTTGCGATACCTAAGAAGTTATTTAGGAAATTGCATGGCATATGCAGGAGCTTCGTATGACACAATTCAAGGTGTAGAGTGGCACTGCGGAAACTCATGAATCCATACGAGCAAGGGGGTAAAAAGTTGCGCAATTTGTAGCTATACTTTATGGCTAGTCAGCTGCAATTTGTGGCTAAATGGCTGTCAGACGGACACACACCTGAATCAAGGTTGCTACGTGCAGAAAGCACACCGTTGTTTTTGAATGAATTGATATGGTTACCTGATTTCTGCACGACCAGCGAGAATCTACTGTTGCACCTGGGGAGCACGATATTGAACAGGGCATGTCGAGTGGTGGGTAATGGAACACCATATTCCCTACAGATGCCACTAGTGGTGCTGGAAGGGGTAGACAAACATGTCAGGTTGAGTGTGAGGAGATGGTGGGAACCCATGGGGGTAGCAACGGTGGGAGACATACTAAAAGAGGGGAGGCCCAAAGCGTTCGAAGAGCTGATGAGAGACACAGGAGTATACCAAGGGCAACACATCACTTATTCCCAACTCTTGAGGACCCTCAGGCAGCGGTGGCCAGAGACCGAGTCGTCCCTATGGGTGGATTAGATTATAGACACATTTTATGACTTGTCGGAGGGGGGGGACATGAAGTCTCACGTATTGTCATGATGCCTACCCCCGGGCATCCGGATCGAGTCCATCAGCCTCGAGAGCAGGCATCCAGATACTTGTTAAAACCCCAGCAGCCCCGGCTGGGGGTTGTTTGGGTTGAGTCCTAGCGCCTCAGGCGCCAGGCTAATCTTCGAAACCAGTCCTGGCGCCATAGGCGCCAGGCTCATAGACATTACTTACCTCTTGCAGACCATGCTGCAAATGAATCCAAGCCAACGTGAGGCCTGGATGGGACTATTTTGTTACAGGGACTATTTTTTTACTCGGGTGTGGTTCTGGGGAACTTCTTACCTGGAACTACTTTGGCGGCTATTAAAACCACGCCAGAACAGCAGCACACGCTTCGCGTTATTCTGCATCCTGCAGCGTAACGCTCACCGTGCCTGCAAGTCAGCATCCAGTCTTCTGCCACCCCCGCCTGGAATCCGGAGCTCCTAGAAAAAGGGGGAAAAGGAAGAAAAGGTTAGATCACGGACATTATTTTAATTCCTTACCTGATTCTGGATCCAGCACGTCTCCGGGCTTGGAAAGGAGATTATTCCAGCACACGTCGCATCGCCAGCAGAAGCGCCGCGTTATACTCACCAGTCCACAGCATCTTTCGACTCGGCACTGCCTCCATCATTTTCTTCGTCGAACTCCAGCACCTGGGGGAAAACAAAAGAAACAACAAGGTGAGCCAAGAGAGCCGACAAATACAATCTCTTACCACCATAGGCTTACCTGATTTACCACCGGAGGCATTACCCTTTAATACGCCTCATCTTCATATGCCTCACCTATAAAGGGAGAGAAAACAACATGTTAAACTCGTGCAACTTTTACCGGACAGTGTTGGGTAATACAGACTCTTACCTGAAGGCTATCAGCTGCCTCCAGGCAACATTCTTTTGAACCAGCTGCAATTCAACAAGGGAATGGAACAAGAGTGAACATCGGACATATTGAACTCTTTGAACTTTATAAACCTCGGAGTCAATATTCTTCCGGAACTCCTCCAGTACCTTCAAACCAGTGAAGTAACTGGTATCTACGCGCCCCTGTATGCCATGCAGGATGGAGAGCTCATCATTTAAAAACATAAGGTGAGGTTACTAAAAGGGGAAATTGGAGGTGACAAGTGGGGAGAACGAGAACAGTGGGAGGGGGCCATCACTAAAATCCACGGGTGGCTAAATCCCTTTCTCCACTTGCAGGAGAATACTTCTACGGATCAAGAAGACGAGATTAGGCGGGCTAGTCCAGACATTCATCTCGGCACTACGCATCACGTTGGTGGAGACCGCAGCTGTCCGGGTCCAATCGACGCCCCTGTGGGAACCAGGTGAGCGTAACACGTATATATGAGCTATTGATGTCTGGGGTTGGGGAAGAAATGGGACAAATGAGGCAGAAGTGGGAGGCAGAATTAACTGAGCCAATGTCAGACTAAATGTGGAGTAGAGTGATGGGGTACCACAAAAAGGTGTCAAGGAATGCGCGATTACAACAGATTCAGCTGTACGATACCCACAGAGCATATCTGACCCCGAACAAAATAGCCAAATTCAATCAAGTAAAGGTACAGACATGCCCGAAGTGCAGGGAGATAATGCAGATCTAGTACATATGTTCTGGGCACACGCAGAGATTGGCAGATTTTGGGGAGAAGTAGCCCAAACACTGACAAAAGCAGAGATTACCCTGGTTGTGGGATCCCTGAAGGCTTGTATATTGGGAGGTTTCCTGAGACTGAAAAAAGCTAATCATGTGAGAAAACTTAAGGACTTAGCATAAATACTAGCAAAACACAGAATAGCGATGGGATGGAAGGCATAAAAGAGTCCGGCAGTGGGAGTTTGGTGGAGGGATCTGTTCAAATGGGCCAATGCGGAGTCTGTGGTGTGGCAGGAAGCGAGAGGTAGAAACCCAGAACAGGAGGAGGCTGGATTGGTGGCTTGGAGACCATTAGTAGCGGATCTGGCCGTCTCAGAACGAGATGCTCAGGACTCGTAATAAACCTTCAGACAGATGACACTGTAGTATGGTAAGCAGATGATCGGGAAAGCGAAGCATGGAAGGATGGTTGCGATGTTGGCTGGGTTGGGGGGCGGGGTGTTTTGGTGGGAGAAGATATAATCATTTAATGGAATGTGTAAGGTTTGTATTGATGCACAGTTGTAAGGTGGCATATTTATGTGAAGAAAACCGATAAAAATGATTTATTAAAAAAAAACTGTTCCCCCCCCCTAGTCACTCTTAGATAATGCGAATAAAATTAACCAACAAAATTATCTTCGCCATATGGTTTCCATTTAAAAGACAATACCATAAGATAGTCATGTACAAGTCTTGAGTCTTCGGCATACATTTTCAAAATATTCTAGAATGTAATGCCTGTGTGTTTTCACATTCTAAAACTAAGTGTTTAATGGTTTCCAGCATGGCTGTTTGGTTTCATATACGACGACCTCTGCCCTCCTTCGGTATTCCTCAATGTGGTCTCTAGGTTTCTAAAGTACACAAGAGGTTGAATCTAAAATGAGTGTACAATCTATATTTGTTATCTCAAAAAAAATCCAAGCTATCTAAGAATAGAATCTCCAAATGTTTCTATATTCTTTTAACAATATATACTTGTCCAAATTATTTTGTCTAATCAAGTCGTAGTGTCTTAATTTTGTTTGTACTTTGGCTGGGGTTGATGATAATAGATCACAATTGCCGCCAGTATCCTTTAAAACTGACTTAGAAAACCAGTAAGAACTGGTATAAGAAATTTGTAACAAGGCTTCTGTCATGGAAATATGACCACCGACTATTCCAGTGGATTGATGAACAATGTATTAGTAAAAAGCAGGCAACAGGACAACAACAAACCAACGACAGTACAAGTCCTCGACTCACGTGAGACTCCTTCCTCACTCTGCACCGCTCTGTTATACCCAAAGGAACACATGCATTTCAATGGCAGGAGAGGTGTAGACGGAGCAAGAAATCATACTGGAACAATGTTACATGCAGTGAACAAATCCCCACTGTGCAAGTCTTTGATACCAGCCGCATTCCTACATCTTGAAACTGTGTTAGAAAGGAGGACAGCATAAAGGGATACATTTAGTGGAGCTGAATATACTCTTCAGAAGCTCACACACAGTCTGAGGTAGGCGAGCACGCTTTTTAGTATGATTTCCGCCTGCTAAAGCAACTTTTCATGTGAAAGTTGGAGCCTAAAACATGCTTATATATGCCAAAGGGGAAACGCGTTACAAGGGAAAAATTTGAAGGCGAGCATAACTACATACTAAGCGGAGAGCTTTCATCGCAAGGACACGCGCAGTAAACCCTAAAGCCTCACCTTTCACGGGCATGAAACCGTGTTTAAACATGACAGTTTGCAATACCTAGTCAATATTATAACGCAGAAGTGTGGTAGGGAGGATGTAAAGAAGGCATTGTGTCAACAGTAAGATGGACACAAGTGACCACAGTTCAAGGCTGTTTATTGAAATTTCACATGGGTGAGATAAACACCTATCAAAAACCGAAATCTACAGATGGGAGCAAGCTACGACCATCAAATAATAATAATGCAGTCCTAATGGAGTCTTGTCAAATTAAAAGGGCCTATACTGAAAAAACCTATTGCCAAACCCTACTTCTAGTGTACAAATAATGTGGGGGATGTTCATGAAAAAGAAAAGTATTCACAAAATGGTAAGTCAGGATGTTCATGCTTTTGGCCTCCCTTTCCCATATTTTCAGCACGGGCAAGGCGGTTCACTCGAGCAAAACACACACTCTGGATTCTGGGGCATGAGGATACAGTTCCATTTACACAGTTCAAAACCTTTTGCGTCCAAGTCTCTTCGCTTCTCCCAAGTTTCTTGACTCAGAGGGCCTGCTACGCAAAAAACTTTATTTTCCTTTTTTCCAGTATTTAATTTTGGGTGTTCACCCTGGATCCTCCTGAGCTGGGATCAGATCCCTTTCATACACCTCATCACGAGTCTGGCGGTAACCATTAAATGCGGCGGTAGCGCTATTACCGCTGCATTTAAGGGTCCGCCAGATCATGGCTTAGGCGGATTTCCCCCCAGCTCTGAGCTGGGGGGAAATCCGTGGCAAAATTGCCGATTTCCGGCACGATTACCACTGGCGGGAAATCCACCGGCAGTAATAGCGCAAATTTTCCCTATTGGGCCCAATGGGGAATGAGGAATTCCCGAATGAGCCCAATGGGGAATGGGCAATAACTCTTCCGCCAAACCCGTGATCCGGCGCTAATAGCGCCGGGGGGGTTTGGCGGTAGGGCTATTAGCACCGATGCTAATAGCACCAGCGTTACCGCCCAACTCGTGATGAGGCCCTTAGTCTCCCTCAGCCGGCTTCAGACCAATTGTGATGCACTTTAAATTATAGAACACTTTCGAATGTGCACAGGGTTTAGCTTAACCCGTTACATGACCACTTCAATCTCATTATTCCTTTTACTCACACTTGGCATCAGTTGGATACCTAGAAGAGACTTTTTAATGAGCACCCACGTGGCACTGGACCACTCTGTGTATGGTATCTTTTCTGGGACTCCCAAAGTTCAATTACGAAGTTCAAATCATCTCTGCGTTGGTCTTTGCAAACGCCTCACACACTGTTCTCTTTGTACAATGTTGCTGCTTGTTGTAGGAACCAAGGCAGTACCACGGTGGCAGTCGCTGCTCCTTGCCTTGGTTATCGACGCAGGAGACCCCCGGATACCTCCAACATAATTTGCAGGTTTAATCAGCCTTTGTTCCTCGTCTTCAGTTTCTTACTTTCCAAGGCTCATGAAAGTAACAGTCTTTAGAGGTCACGGGTACTTCCCTCCTTGTGACGCTCTCTGGTCTCGCCGTCTTTCTCCTTGTACTAAACTGCCATCTTGAAACTGCTGTTTCCTCCTGCGGTTTGCCTCACTCTGAGTGTGCTTTCATTCTCTGCATTTTATCCATGTGTGGAAGTGCGATGGAAGTCAGGTATGTGTAATAATCCATAATTGCCTGACCTTGCCTGTCCATGGGGTCTGAACATGTCAGACATATGGCTCTGGTGTCAGTCCGTTGTCGCTCACAGTGATCTTTCCATGCGAAAGTGTGTGTCGGAAAGGGGGCGGTGGTTGAATTCCTAGGTATCCTACCTGGTAGGATGGGGTAAGGGTGTTATTAGGAGGGGGATATCACGTCTCACTTCCACTACCTGAGGATCCGTCATCCATATGATCCTCCCACACTTGTCCACCCCCAGGAACTGGATCCAAAAGCAAAGACCGTGTCCTGGCCACCTGGATGACAGATCCTCGGGGGACTCGCGGGTGAGACACCTTCAGGTTTCTCACAGGGAGTACATAGCATTGTTCATTCCAAACGTTTCCCCTACACTTCGTAGAAAGTACTTTCGCTAGGGTTTAAGATCTTCTGAAAGCACATCATTTTCCCAGTGCATACTGTGAAGAATCGTGGGATTCAGTCACTTCTCCCCGGGGAGGTGGGCCTTTCCCTGTGAGTCTAAGGAGGTGAGCCTGCTACACAATACCCTTCCTAGGGGTAGAGGCAAGCGGGACCTCACTGGGTAAAACTCTACCCTTGGGGACAAGGACTCCCATTCCGAGGAGGAACTATCTTACCCACCCAACTATAATCCATCACACACAACACCTGCTAGAAGAAAACATGAAGAACATACTAGTATCTGCTATTGTCATGTTGAATCTTCGAATCAAGCTAAAGCAATAAACATGTCTAGTAGTGACAAATAAGAGGATGGGATCAGTACAGGATACAATCATTGCAGAGAAGGACTTAAACGCTCCACCGGGGAAGTACCACAGCAGCATCCTAAAATTAAGGGGAGGAAACCAGGAAGTGTGTAAAGCCGATGAGATTCGAACCAGCTGGAGAGGCACGGTTGAACAAGAGAGAGAGAGAGAGACAGACACTCGGCTTCAAATGCAGCAACGGAGCTGGCGTGTAAGACAGAGTGAGTCATTCTTGATAGAAAGAGAGGGAGGGGAAGCTGAAAGTTTGACCGAAACTTCCTGGAGCGAGTGAGAGAAAGGTGGTGGCATGGTAGAAACCTGGTGGGGTAGGAAGTCCATTAACAATGCTGAGACCACTTACCCGAAGGTCCCACGGAGGGGGACAGACCTTAGAGAAGCAGACAAGCGAAGTACCCTTCCTGGCAAGTACCAGAGAATATCCCGTGCAAACCGCATGCCCAGTGATGTGATCCCTAACAGAAGAAGGTAATAGGGAGAGCGGGAGACCCAGGTGGGAAACTGAAAATAACAAAGTAGCTACTCCTACTCATTACAGTAAGCAAAGTGAATATAACGAAGTCCGATGTAAATATAACGATTGGGCTACTCATTAGAGTGAGCGAGGCGATTAATAACGAATGGCCTACTCTTATTCATCACAGTGAGTGAAGCGAATATAGAGATTGGCCTACTCATACTCGTCCCAGTGAGAGGAAAGTGGAGGAAAAGAATGCAATAGATCACTGGAAAGGCTTTACTCATTCCTGATGAGGTCACCAGAGGTGCCTGCTCTATGAAGGTCCCCTCCAAACAGGTCTCCCCCTGCTCCTCCAGAACTATTAAGGACAACGTTGGCTCTCTTGCACCTGCACTTGCTGACTTCTGCAAGCACTCGTTTGCTGATAGATCTTTTCTCTCCTCCCTCAAGCACTCCTTTGTGTTCTCCCTCCTGAAAAAACCTTCTGCAGACCTCTCTTGCCCTGCCAACTTCCGCCCCATATCCATCTATCACTCCCTTCCTTGCGAAACTCTTGCTGGTCCTCCCCCAACTTACCCAGCACACTGAACTTGTTGGTTGCCTCCACAACCATCAATCTGGATTCCGATCATCCAGAGGCATGGAAACAGCTCTTCTGAACACCCGTGGGGAACTGCTCGCATCTCTTGACTCCAACTCTGCAGCTGTTCTCATTTTACTTGATCACGCCTATGCATTTGATACAGTCAATCACTACATCCTCATAAAACGCCTCCATGACACCCTAGGTATCTCGGAGCGGGCACTCGACTGGCTGACGTCCTTCCTCAATGACCGTCCATCCCAGGTTATTCTGGGCTCATTTTCCTTCCCCACATCTATCTCCACCTGCGGTGTCTCCCAGGACTCCAAACTCTCTTCTTGGCTCTTTAACAGCTATTTTGCCCCGCTTGCTCACCTCATCTCCACCTTCTCCCCTAACTTCCAGTTTTACGCAGATGACACACAACTCTTTTTTAAACTTCCCTCTGACTCTCTCCTTACTCTTACGTCCCGTCCCCTTTCCTCCATACTGTATGGGCGTCCCTCGCGAGGGACGAGAGACGGAACCTTTTTCACCAGAAAAAATCTTCTTCTCATTTAAATCTAGAGGCACGCAGCCCTGGGAGCATGCGCTCGCCTGACTCCGCCCCTGGTGCCGCTCCTCAGTCCCATTTTCTGCGCCGACGGGAACAAGCCAAATTCATCAGCGCTCCTGGGTTTGGCTTTGGCCATGTAATTCCACGCACGGATACTCCTTCTCTTTTGTATTTTTGTCTTTTTATCATTCAGATACTCGGTCCTCAGGCGTCACGCTCCTCCCCGGCACATGCCGACTTCTACGGGGTTCTGCAGGTGTCCATCTTGTGACTGGCTCTTTTCAACTTCAGACCCCTACGCTCGCTGCCTATGTTACCTTGGCCTTGACCACGGCTGGCAAACTCATACCGCATCCAACGCGTTTTCCACGAGGTCTCTGAAGACAGACTAGCCAGGTGGAGGGAGCTCCTCAAGAGATAGCCGCCTGAGGACTGGAAGGACAATACTCGATCCATGCCCAAGGTAGGGCCACTCTTTTACAGCGCACCCTCCAAGGACTTGCCCGCGCAAGAGGAACCGCTCAGGTTTTCATACCAGCAGAGTACCGAGGCTAAGTCTACTACCGGCCGGCAGGCCGAGGGTCAGTGGATCCTCCCAGTGACAGTGCTAAGGGACCACAAGTTTCTTTTACCGGGGTTACTCCCGAGGGGCGACACCTAGTACCGGCATCAGGTCTGAGGGGGTGCCTTCATGCAGCACTACCGGCAGCTCTGCCGAGGGCAATCCGCCTTCTAGGTCACAGCCTGAGGTGCGGGATAGGCTTTTTTGTTCCAACACCAAGTGTCTTGGACGGGGCTGGTTCCGGCGAGCCAGGCACTACGACTTCGGCACGTGGCACGCAGCTCGACAAAATGGCTGCCACACCAGACAAGATGACGCTCATCCGATACACCCTCTTGCGGAGTGGGTGAGGGAAAGAGTCACAAGGTGGGACTGGTGTCAGCCAGGTGCGTGGCCTACAGTTTTTCCATCAGCCGTGCAGGGCAGATTTCCCCTGCACCCCAGGCAGAGTGTGCCCCGGCCCCAGCTGCCCTTGGCCACTCTGTCAATATCACCTGCCACCTTTCAGCCTCCGAAGACAGGTTCTTCAAAAGGTTCCTAGGGCTGATGTGAACTCCCCAGATGGGGGGGCCATCCTCCGGGATGCCATCAGGGACGCGCTCCATCAGGTCACCTCACCGGCACCCATAGTCATTCCTCCACTGGCTCCGGTGCCACAGGCCTCAGCGCAGACGCCGCTTCCCCAGTCGGCTCCTCCGATTCCGGCTTCCCTGCCTCCCTCAGTACAGGCAGTTCCACACCAGCCTCCGTAGCGGCCACTGGCTCCGGTCTCCACTCTGCAGACCACATCGCCCATCACTCCTCCACCAACTCCGGACCCCCCAGCCTGGCGGCCACAGACGAGGAGGATCCGGACAAGCCATCTTCAGCCAGGGCCTTCCACGAATGCCTTGCAGCTTTGACAGAGTATTCAGGCCTTCTTTAGCCCGAGGCAGAGCAGCCTGATTGGGGGGGGGGGCGGGGGTGTCTTAGCAGAAGTCCTCACCCTAAGACCCTCTACCAAAACGGGGTTCCCGATGCAGAAAGAGACTTAGTTTCCCTGGCCAGGAAGGGGTGGCTCAAGCCACACTAAGCCCAGCCAGTCAATCGGCGCCCCAACACCAAGTACAGGCAGATGGAGGGGGGGAGACACACTTGCTTTCAGCGCATCCTCAACCGCAGTGATAGATGCAGTGTCACTCTATTCCAAGCCTCAATCTTCCTCGGCTACCTCGTCCTTGACGTTGCTAGGCAAGGAGGAGAAGATCTTGGAGGTGTACGGAAAGAAGCTGTACTCAAACGCCTTCTTGCACGGGTGGCTGGCCATCGCAGATGCCATGTTTGCAGCCACTAACCAAGGGCTCTGTCGCGAACTTCCTCCTAGAATTTCCAGCACAAAGCCAAGCACGCTTGAAGGCGGGACTAGGAGTTTCTAGGCTGGTAGCGCAGGACATTATGGAGTCCACCGTGGCCCACTTCGATACTTCTTCCCGGGCCATCTGCATTGCCACGGATCTGAGAAGGACGGCATGGCTCCGGGTGACAAATTTTAATCCCGGTGTCCAGGAGCGCATATTGGAACTTCCCTTGGAAGGCAGTGACCTCTTCCACTCCACCACGGATGAGGGAATAGATAAAAAGAACAGCTTGCAAACCACAAAGTCTTTATTCTTACAAAAGCCACGCCCAAGGCCTCACCCAGTCGTAGCAACGCTCCGAGAAGGGGTGGGCATTTGGCGGATTCCGAGGCTTCCAAGAACGGAGGTCCAGACAACCGGACCGTTCTCAGTCCGCATCAGAGAAAACAACAAAAGAGGGTGGTAAGGTTTTTTCCAATCCCCACTCCTTTGCAACAGCCTCAGAGGGGAAAAATGTCATGACAGTCCACGTGTCTCGGGGGAGGTCGGGGGAAGCTTGCCTTTCACGTGCAATTTCAGCCCCAGAATTATTTGGACTCCTGGATTCTCTCTGTAGCCTCCATGGGGTATCCCCTACCGGCACCTTCCTCTCTTCCCTACTCCCCTCCTCTTCCCACAGATTGGGAATGCAACTCTACTGACGGAGATCCGGTCCCTCGTTGAGAGCCAAGCTGTGGAAGAAGTCGCAACCTCCCAGCGAGGCTTGGACTTTTATTCCAGGATTTTCACCATACAGAAGAAGAACCCGGCTGGCCGGAGAGTTGTCTTGGACCTGTCCACCTTCAATCTCTCCCTCCGCAAAAATTCAAGATGGTTATGCCAGCTCTTATTGCGGAAACGCTGGACAGGAGAACCTGGATGTGCTCCCTGGATCTGAAGGACGCTTACCTACACGTCCTGATTTGGCAGCCGCGTCGTTCCTTACTGCGCTTCAGGATCATGGGCTTCCATTTGCAATACAAGGTGCTACCCTTCGGCCCCAACTCGGCTCCCAGGGTATTTACCAGGTTGATGAATGCTGTGGCAGCCCTCCTCAGGGCCCAGGGCCACCACACCTACCCATACCTGGATGACTGGCTCGTCCGGGCCACCTCTCCGGAATCGCTTCAGCATACTGCCTCCGCATTGATGAACACACTCCACGACCTGGGGTTCACTATCACACTCAAGAAGTCTCATCTGCAGCCCACACAGATCCTGACCACCGTGGGCCTCATCTGGGACTCAAGCTCTGTGAGAGTCTTTCCCTTGGAGGACAAGATTGCGGCCATCAAGAGAGCTACATCTCACTTCCTCTCCAGGCCCACGACCTCGGCCTGGTGGCACCAACCCTTACTGGGTCTTAGGGCAGCAGTCATTTTGGCCATGCCCCACACAAGAATCGGGAGGCAGAAATTACAGCTGCACTTTGCAGCCTCATGGAATCAGGAGAAGGGCTCCCAAGTGGAGCCAGTCAGCATTCCATGCTTTCTCCTCTGGGGGTCCATGGACTTCAACCTGAGGCAGGGAAAGGCCTTCCGGCAGCCGGGCCCTCAGGTCGCAGTTACTATGGACTTGAAGGTCATATGGTTGGCTCTCACAGCCTTTCTCCCTCTTCCCGAGGGCAAGACAGTTCTTATCCAGACAGACAACTCCACCACTATGTACTATGTCAACAAGCGGGGGAGCACCAGATCCCCTTCGTTGTGCAACCTAGCAGTCGGCATGTGGGAATTGGCTCTGGAGAACATTTACCTCATGGCTGTCCACCACCTGGGGGAATCCAACCTGGAAGCATACAGGCTCAGCAGACTGGGGACGGACAATTACGAGTGGCGATTGAACGACCTGGTACTAAAGGAGATCTTCCTCAGGTGGGGGCTTCCCCGGGTGGATCTTCTTGCCTCTCGGGATGACAGGAAATGCCAACATTTTGCTCCCTGGCAGGGGCTGGTCTCCGGCTCCCTGGGCGTCTCATTCCAGATCTAGTGGAGCGACATGTTGGCATAGGCCTACACCCCTAGTCCATAGGGTCATCTGCAAGATAAAGGAATCCTGGCCCACAGCATCATTTGATAGCTCCCTGGTGGCCGGTCAGACCATGGTTCTCCGGGCCCCTCAGCCGTTCAGACAGACCACCCATTCACCTACTGCTGGGCCCACCACCTCTCCTGGCCCAGCAGGGGAGCAGGGTACTCCACCCTGCTCCTCACAAGCTAGCCCTCACAGTGTCGCTCCTGAGCAGGTCATGCTAAAATGCTTAAGCCTATCTCAGGCTAACCTAGAGATCATGCAGGGCGCTAGAAGCAAGGCTACTAGGAGTCAATATAAGAGTTAGATGGTCAAGTGACATCTGGCTGGCCTCCACAGGCTTTACACGCCTGTAAAGAAGCCACACCTGGTGTGGGACCTTAATGCTGTGTTGGGCGCCTCGGCGCACAAACCTCTTGAGCCTAGGGCGTCCGCAGACATCAGGCTGGTCACCATAAAGACAGCTCTGCTCGTGGGCCTCTCCTCAGCTCGCAGGGTCAGGGAGATCCAGGTTCTGGTGACTTCAGAACCCTACACCGCTTTTCACAGGGACAAAGTCGTCCTGTGGATGCACCCTGCTTTCCTATCCAAGGTGACGTCCTCCTTCCATCTTAACGAGGCAATAGCGGATGCCTTGTTTATCACTTTCGGGTCGGGTCAAGGCCGGTTTTCCAAGGCCTCCATAGCAAGGGGATGAGTGCGGCCATCAAGGAGGCTTATGAGGGGCAGCATAAACCTGTGCCAGCCAACTTACATGCCCATGCGGTCAGAGCCAAGGCCACAGCCATCGCGTTCCAATGGCATATGCCCTGGCAGGTCATCCACAGGGTGGCTTCCTGGGCCACCCCTTTGTCTTTCTGTAAACACTACTGTTTGGATGCCGCCTCTGGGTCAGACGCGGCATTCGGGCAGGCAGTTCTAAGAAACCTGTGTTCTTAAGGAGGGGCTGCTCTCCAGCCTGGGCCTACGTTCACTTGTAATCGCCCATACAGTATGGAGGAAAGGGGACGGGACGTAAGAGTAATTAACAGTTGTTCACTGTAGTGACTAACATACTCTTAGCCCATAGTCCCCTTTCCTCCATGCGTCCCTCCATCCTCCCCCTAATAATACTGGTGTCATTAGGCGATGCCTAGCATTGTCGATGCGTCAATGGGGACTGAGGAGTGGTGTCTGGGGCGGAGTCAGGCAAGCGCATGCTCCCAGGTCAGCGCCGCTGCGCACCTCTAAATTTAAAGGGGAATATTTTCTCTGGTGAAAAAGGTTCTGTCTCTGGTCCCTCGCGACGGACGCTCATACAGTATGGAGGAAAGGGGTCTATGGACTATGGAGTACGTTAGTCACTACGGTGAGTAAATGTTATTTCTCCATCATTCCTGACTGCCTATTCCTGGTGCATTTCCAATGATCTCTGCCTCAACGCCAGTAAGACAGAGATTCTTCTGTAAGGAAGGCATAGTATCAAAGTAGTGAAGATACACAAGTGATCACAGTGAAAGGGTGTTTAATGAACTTACACACTTGTTTGAGCTAGAAAAACGCCTATCTAAACCTAAATATAAAGATGGGAGCAAGCTACGACCATCAAACAATAACGCCACCCTAGTGTTGTCAAAATAAATGGGCCTATACTAAAAAAAAAACTATTGCCAAACCTTAACTCTAAATACAAAAATGTGTACAGGTAAACGGGTTTCTTAAAGGAAAATCAATGTTTGTATGGCACATGGGTTTAGGGTGTAACACTGGTACTTGGACACACTCTGCTTGACGAGCACTTCGGCAGCCTGCTCTGTCCTTCAGAGTCTCTTTGGGTTCACAAAACAATTCTCTTCCATCTTGCAATAGTTCATGAAGGGCTCCCCTCGCTCGGGCTGAAGCCTACAATGTCCCTTCCCCACGCTTTTGCTAGTACTCCGGTATTCGTAGTTTCCTAAATACAGTCACTTTCACTTTCGTTCTCCTCCGTTGGGATCAAACAATTCCACTTTACACTTTCTTTGGCTTCCCTCAGTCGGCGCGAGCCGTCATTCATTTTTAAACACTTTATTTGGCTTACCTCAGTTGGGCGCGTAAGGTCATTCAATTTAAAATGCTTTCTTTCTCTCTTTTCAAAGTTCAATAAACATTTCACCAAGACTCTCAACTGGGTGGGTTCCCCTTCACCTGACCACTCGGTTACTATGTCTGGCTTCACTCTGGTTCCGCTGTTACTCTGCCCAACTTTCAATTCCTGATACACTGTTGCAAGCACTCCGCTCTTAAACAAACCGGGCTTTCATCTCCTTTGCTGGACTCACCGGTTGCAATGGGAGACTTGTCACTTTTGCGGCTTTCCCTCTGGAGTCAAGACCATGGTTCTTGTTCTGATGTTACCTCCCCAACTCTGACGTTCACCCAGGAGGGCAGCTATTAGGCTTGTGGCACTGGACACAATTGCTTTCCGCTGGGCTGGCTTGAATAACCTTCTTGGCGTCTTTGAATTCTCACTTTCTGACAAGGGGATTTCGCTTGCAGGCCCTCTGCCCTGATTCTCTGGCCTCTTGCGTTTCTCTGCCTGGTTAACCGCCTTTCTGGACAAACGGCTCCTTCATGTGCACCGCCTTGCTCAGAGTTGCCTTTTATCCAGGTGGGGAAAGACAATGGGTTGCAGGTGTGGATGATTGGGGTGGAGTGCCTGATCCTGCTTGGGACATTTTGTTAATGGGACAAAATGGTGGTGGGCCATGAGTTCCCATGGTTAATCCTCATTGCTCCGGGTTTGTTCTTCCTAGTCTGTCATGTCAGTAGGGTAGAAAGGGTGAGGATTATGGGATTTTTGTGTTTTGAGAAATTTGTTGGAAAATGAGTCCGAAAGGGTTTCAAATATAATGACTCTTTCAAAGAATGTTTTAGTTATGTCTGGGACAGGGGAATTGGGCATAGTAAGTGGGGAATTTCCTATTGCTATATGTAGGGATGGTTCTGCATTCAGAAAAGGACGTAGTTGGGATGAGGTTGATGTAAAACGACGGTATCCTGCGAAAGCTGAGGGGACATCGGACAAGGACATTAGAATAGAGGGGGAACACCCTGTCTCGCCTAATGGTAGTCTCCTCTTTTGCCATTCTTCCCCGAGCTTTCCACTCAGCTTGGCAGAAGGGGGGGTGGGGAGTACCCTTGGGTTTTTCACACTTCCCTTTGGAACTCCTGCTCCCTCTTTCTCAGAGGCGTAGCCAGGATTGTCTAGCAAATGGGGCCTGATGCTAATGTAGTTGGGCCCACTGCACGGACAAAAAAATATCTCTAAATACCCACACAACGCTGCTGAGTGGGCATTTACAGATTTTGGGTGGGCCTTGTCCCTCAGGCCCTACCCTGCCTACGCCTCTGCTCTTTCTTCCCCTCACTCTGGCCATCTTCCATGGGCTCCCCCCCTTCTCCTTCATCTGAAGCCGAAAATCTGGGAGTCATCTTCGACTCTTATTTTTCCATTCTCCCTCACTTCTGAGCCTTGACAAGATGGCCCAATTTCAACTCTATCTCCTCAAAGGAATGCTTCTTTTCCTCACTTCCCCCAGAAGCTCAATGTTTCTAGAGCTCTGGTCCTCTCTATGCTAGACTACTGCAATAACCTCTTCCTTAATCTACCCTCTTCCTCTCGACCCCTCCAGCTAATCCAGAATCCTTGGCCTCAAGCCAATGGACCACACCTCTTCTGCGCAAAAAACTCTCCACTGGCTCCTGGTTGCTGCAAAGATCAAATTCAAATCCCTCTGCATCATCCATAAGGCTGTCTGGGTTCTGGACCACGCTATCTACAACTTGCTCTCACTAAATACTCTCCCTCCAGATCTTTACGTTCTTGCGGCACCAGCTCTCTGTGTGTCAAGCGCTAAACAGCAAGCTGGTGGCTGATCTCTTTCCTCAGCAGGCTCCCCCCTATAGAACAGCGTCCCCCTTCCTCTGCGGATCTCTTCAAATTCCAGATGCTCCTCAAGACCTTCCTTTTCACCTCCTCCTTCCCTTCATCCCTCCTCTGCTAAACCTCACAGTTACTGAGATTGGTGGCCAAGGACATTGTGTCCTCCTGGGCCTTGGCCTCCCACACCCAATCGCCTTCAGCCTCTGCCCACTCACAGTACTTGCCTTAGTACCCACTGACATATGCCACAACAGGCTTGCACTTATTATACTGTCAGTAAAAAAGGGGTGAGTAGATCCGACTTACCTTACTTCAGGACGCTAGGTGTCCTGAAGTAAGGTAACGATGGCTGCACCACCAGAGTCTTGAGGCCCCACTCGCACCTCAAACAATTAGAAAAACAAAATGAGTGTGGCTCTGGGTAATTGCGCTAGCCTAAAAATGAGTTTGGGTACAATGACAGACTCAATTATCGATTGGTTATAGTCAACACAAATATACCGGAAAGCTGGATGAGACGCGCTTTGGTTCATATGTATCACATTTTTCAGCCTTCAAAATATGTAACAGAGATTTTCCTTTTCAGCCTACACATGTTTTGACACAAACGGCCTCTTTTTCAAGGCAAGGTGGATGCCTGGTGTTCGCCTTTTTAATACGGCTAAAGAGTCTCGTAATGTAATGAGTCGTAGTCTTATATAGGTAATCCGATCATAAATATTTGTCCCAAATGGGAGCCGATGGCCGCATTCTCCATTAGTGAGGGACATATATTGGAGCACAGCCACTGTGCCTGGGAATAATGAATACATCAGTGTCTTTAAGTCAAAATCATTTATGATCTGATTGCCTATAGAAGAGTATGACTCTGTTACATATTTGAGGGCTGAAAGTTTATCTTGGATTTCCCAGTGCCTTCCCAGTCCCCCTCTGCTTACCTTCAAACTTGGTCCGTGAGTGTCCCGGTCCTCGGGAATACTGGCAAGCTTCTCTGGTGTCGTCTGGGCTCTCTCGGTCTGCTCTTAGCTTTCGGCAGCTCTGCCATGCGGGTTTCTCACCATATGCTAGGCCTCACCTGGACCCCGTGGATGACTTCCTTCCTGCCACTGGATCCTTCAGGTGAGCCCTCGCTGCACTAGGCCTTCTCGATGTCTGGGTCTGCAGCGTGTTCTCCCTGTGCGGCTTCGCTCCCCAGCTAGATGCTCCTCTGGGGCAGGACTGACTCTGAGGAGAGTCCTTTGTCAGTTTTTATGGTGAGCTGTCTTTCAAAGTCCGGATAGGTAGTATGTTGTCTTGGTTCCGCAAAGGGCTCTTCATTGCCCTGCTCTTCATGTCAGTATTTCGGGGGCCATCTAGTCTTATTCTTCCCTCACTCTTCTTCATCACAGTATTGTCTACTTGATTGACAGGGTTACTATGCATAAAGTAACTATCAGAAGAAAGATGAGACGTAAAAGGTGGAAGTGCTTAGGCCCTATCCAAGTTGTTGAGTGAGCATTGAAAGGCGGCATGGTGGTTGACATACTGCGTTCTCCCTTGATAGTCTTCCCTTCTCTGGTGGAGGGGGTCTCCTCCCTTTGGATCCTGCCATGAATACCACCCCCAGGGGGACTATCGGGTAGCTGCCTCACCTGCCTGGCCCCACGGGAATGGTCCCCCTGCTGGGAGAAATGACAATACCAAGGGATTCGGCACACCAGTCAAATATGAAGTACACATCATAAGCACGTGATGGCCACTGTTATTTCTTCAATCTATGGACTATATCTACATTTGTAATGTTTGATTCTTTTTATGCAGAAATATCGCCCAACAAAAGGGGTCAGCTACCTTTGGCATGCCAGATGTTTTTGACTGCAACTACAACCAGCCCTAGCTAGCATAGTCCATGTGGATGGGTCGTGGGAGTAGTAGTCCAAAACTTCTGGAGAGCTGCAGGATGCAGAACCCTTCTACGATGACAACCCCACCTCGAAATCTGGAATGAGAAGCATGTTGTTTTTAATCTGAATGTGTTGTCATATTTAAAATATGAAATCATGAAATTAACGGTGATTCCCTAACTTTCAATGCTGGGGTAAGTAATTTGAATATTCCACATAAATTCAATCAGCTTGTCTACAGAGGAGAAACCCAACCAATTATCTCACTGATATACAAGACTGTATACTTCCCTCCAATAATAATTGGTTACTGTGAGAGACTAATCTACCCTGCAATATTTTGTATTCTAGGGAAATCTATTTAAAATATACTTAATTTGAAGGCCCAGCCCTCATTTAGTAACATACCTTGTAAACGTGGTTGCCAAAAAATACTTTCAATTGCTATCTGGGATTGAATTAATTCTTGAATATTTATCTAAATGCTCTAGGGTTCTTGAAATCACTTTTTATTATATTTTAAAGGTCCAGTAAAAGTAAGGGCATCAACAGCTCAAGCAACACCGCTGGGTAAGCTCTTCTTTCTTTCTCTACCCCTGCTCCCAAATCCCTCTGAGGCAAAATAGTTCTGTCTTGGGAAAGCCTTCTGCATTCAGCTTCCTCTGAAAAATTCCATCCTCCTAATCCAAGTGGAACTCCAATCGGCTCTTGTCCTATCAGACATGTTTTAACTGTTGCTGCTCTTTTTTTCTTCATGTGTGTTTAACTTTCAATACCCAGTGAACCATTTTGAATTGGACAGTGCATGTGAGAGGTTCCCTTCACTTATACTTACTATAATCATTTTTGCTTAGATTGGCTCAATGTATTTTATATGTCAAAATAGTATCTATTTAACTGTTAGCCCTCCCCTCAGAAATTATCTGATTAAATTGGACAGAAATATGTCTTTTAATTATGATTTCTTGTTTAGACATGCACCATTAATAAGGACTATATATTCAGATTTGCAAGAAAATTCTAAATTCAGAGACATCCTTCATATTTCTTTAACGACATGTATGACAGTAATTAATATATACAAATGTATTAATAATGTATGTGGTAATATATACTCCTTATATGCGTGTGACAGGGGGCCTTGGGTTTTTTCATTGCGTAAAGGGTTACAAAATTAGCGCTAATGTATTTAATTTCATGTTTTTCACTTGAAATCCATTTCTGAATGAATATTTTTCTGTATAATTCAGACACTTAATTATGAACACATGTTTCTAGAGTCCCTAGTTTTAACAAAGATAACTGCTTTCTTCAAAACAAAAACCTTCTTATGGACAGATGCACATTTTGTGGGGCCTCCTTGCTCTTTCAGGTTAAGGATCAAGGTTTGTGTATGCCTATGACCATCCTGAATTTCAAACACATTTAGCTTATTTTTCTTATTTTATATACAAGCCTTATGATTTGAGTACACACAGCTGTGTCCTTCAATTTTTAATTGCTTAGTTGTTGATTTAACAATAGGTTCTGTTTTACAAAAAGCAGACACTTGCATTCCTTGTTTCAAGGGAGCTGGGCCCTACATAAAAACACATCATCTGTATAACCAGAGTTTAAACTAAGCGGACTATTTCGGGGTTACATGTAAAAAGAAAAAAATGCTATTTGTGTAACTCTTACTGGAAATTATAATTTTATAAAGTGAAGGACCATCGACAAATGGAATTCAATCAACATAACGTATTCTACACTTTCCATAATCTCCTTACAGCTTATTAAAATATGGTTTATATGTCTGCATGTTTTCATACAACATGGCTTTTGAATACAGAAATTATCTTTGCATTAAATTTGTTTTGAAAGAATACAATTGTATTTGTTATCTTTAACATTAAGTTACATGATGTCAAGATATTCAAAATGCACATTGTTTAATGAAGTGTTTTCTTTTTATCAAATAGTTTTTACACCACATATCAAATGGCAATATAAGATTATCTTATTTATTTTTGCATTGGTATAGCGCTCAAAAACCTTGAGGCATAGAGGCGCTGTTACAGGTACCAGTTACATTTTGTTGTTAATATCTACCTTACCCGACTCTTAAAGCATGTCACCTTTCAGAAATATTAGCATTTTTTGTGTAATATAATAAGTCAGAACACTCCTTGAAGGGATATCCATAGTTACAATTCAGCTACCATACAAAATACCAACATCCTACATTTTCTGCAATGCTCAAAGGCTACAAGTCTTGAATAATCATTTGTACAAGTTCACCATCGAGATCTTCTTTTCTTTATATTTATTAATAAGGGCATATATTGAGCAATGAGCATGTTCAACATACGTAAAATGGTTGTTTGATTTGGAACCTCTAACTTTAATAACAGTCCTCTTAACCGTGCACCACTTGAATTTGAGATCAACATAGTTCATGTTGGAGGCACTGCTAGGTGAAGTATATTTTTCAAAATGTTAATAAATGTGGTGCTGCGTGCTTTTGTCCCAGGGAAAGTTCTTTGGACATTTGACTACATTGAAGGTGGCTGCTTCAGGTTCTGGGGGGATGTTAGGTTGACTGCGGAAACTCCACGTCTTCTCGAATTCCTGGGCTACTGGCTTGTCCAATGCTCAGTTCATACTCTGAAAGATAGTTTTTTTGATACTTTTCTCTAGAATAACATGAGAACTTATAGGAAGGGGCAAAAAACAAATTGAGATATGCACCTCATGTCTTCAGGCTACCTTATTAAAACAAAGTTGGGTATTTAACACAACATGCAGTATAAAAATCGGTGAGGTCATTGACCAACAGATAAAAAGTTTCAATGATTGAAATAGCTCAAAACTTTAAAACGTGCTAGAGAGTACTCTTATGAGACCCTATCTGCGTTCCTGTGCCACATCACTTCCCAATCACACACTCCCTACCCCAACTAAAATAATCCACAAAATTCAATCCATTTTTCCCTCAGAACATGTACTACTACCTTGGAGCCCACTTGCAAAGAGGCCAATTGTAGCTTGTTCCTTTCGTACCTTATCCAAGTAGTGCAGCAACACCTGAAGTCTCCATGCCAATGTGCTACGTTTAGCTGAAGCTAACTTTTCCTAAATGAGGTTTTTGTGTCTGACCACTTCAGCAACAGCTCCTGGCTTTTAGTTTTCGTAACAAGACTATCTTTCTTAAATGAAATACAGCCTGCATAATGTAAACATTTCATGTTGCATCGTACAAGCCAGTTTTAAAGAAGGCGTGGTATCACAGTAAGACAAACACAAGTGACCATAGTTCAAGGGTGTTCATTGAATTTGCACAAGGGTGTGATAAACGCCTATCTAAACCTAAATCTACAGATGGGAGCGAGCTTTGACCATCAAATAATAATGATGGAATCCTAGTGGAATCTTGTCAAAATAAAAGGGCCTATACTGTACTGAAAAAAAACTATTCCTAATCCTTACCACTAATTTACAAATCATGTGGGGTAATGTTCATGAAAATGAAAGAAGTGTTCACAAAATATGTCGGGATTCTCCGGCCGTGGACCTCCCTTCCCCATGTTTTCTGCACGGGGCAAAGTGGATCACTTGAGAAAAGCACATACTCTAGCTTCTGCGGCACAAGGATACAGTTCCATTTTCCCAGTTCAGGACCTTCTGTGTCCAAGTCTCTTTACTTCTTGCAAGTCTCTTGACGCAAAGGACCTGCTGTACCAAAATAACACGCAAACGTTGTTTTTGTTTTTTCCACTTTATTTAGGTTGTTTGCCCTGGATCTCCCTCAGCCGGGCTCAGATCCTTTTCAAAACAAGGTTCTTTTTCGGGTCACTCTTGGCTCAACCCGGATCCTCCTCTGTCGGGCTCAGATGCCTTTGATTTGTTCAGTTAGTCTTCATCAGCTGTGCTCGTAACAATTGTGACATACATTCAACTATTGAAGACTTTCAAATGTACACAGGGTTTAGCTTGACCCGTTGCATGACCACTTCGATCTCCATATTTCTTTCTCTCCTCACCAGTTGGATACCTAACAGAGACTTTCGAATGAGCACCCATGTGGCACCGGACCACTCTGTCTATGGTATCTTTTCTTGACCTCCTAAAGTTTAATTATAAAGTTCAACTACTTCCTTTGTCTTCCAATTATATTCACGTTGCTCATCCCAAACGCCTCATGCACTGTTCTCTCTATACAATATTGCCGATTGGAACCTTGCTTCAAAACACAAGCTGGTTTGGTATCGGTCTCTCTGACTCACTGGCTGTGTTTTCGTTTCTGAAGCCGCTTTGTTGTAGGAGCCAAGGACAATACCACAGCAGCAAGCGTTCATCCGCGCCTTGGTTATCGACGGAGGAGAGCATAAGGTACCTCCGACACGCTGTGCAGGTTTGATCAGCCTTAGTTCCTGGTCTTTGGTTTCTTACTTACCAAGGCTCACAAAAGTAACGGTCTTTACAGGTAATGGGCACTTCCCTCTGTGCAACCCTCTCTGGTCTCGCCGTCTTTCTCCTTGTATTAAACTGCCATCTTGGAACTGCTGTTTCCTCATGTGTTTTGCCTCGCTCAGAGTATGCTTTCGTGGTCCACCTTTTATCCATGTGGGGAAGTATGCTGGAAGTCAGGTGTGTGTAATTCGTAATTGATTGCCCTTGCCTGACCATAGTGTTGCGACCTGTCAGGTATACGACTCTGGCATTAGTCTGTTGTCTCTCATGGTGAACTGTCTGTGAGAAAGTGTTCGTGTTGGCAAAAGGGAGGGTGGGGGGGGTTGAGTTCCTAGGTATCCTACGTGGTAGGATGGGGAAAAGGGGTTAGAAGGAAGGGGGGGATACCGCATTTCACCCTCTGGTGTCCCACTTCCACTCCCCGAAGACCCCTCATCCAGGTGATCCTCCCACACTAATCCACCACCAGAAATTAGATTCACAAGCGATGGCTGTGTCCTGGCCACCTGGACGACCGATCCCCGGGGACTAGCGGGCGAGACACCTTCAGGTTTCTCACACCAGGCATTAGAAGTTACTCGCCCACAAGCACTCTGAACCTTTTTCGGTTACCTCGCTAATCTGCACGTCACAAAACCTCTATCAATTTACCTAGGATCTTGCTAGAGAAGCCAGGTGCAGACTACCCCACTTCAGCAACTGCAATCAATGGTATAAGAATGTGTGACATTGACAGCTTACAGTCATTTTACTGTTAGGATGGCTATCCCTACAAAATATCCCCACCAAAAATATCACCATACATATGGCCGTTTGTCTCGCCATAGGTGATATTTTTTTGGGGGGGATAATTTGTGGGAACGGGGGTTGCGGGGGTGACCCCCGCACATTTTAAAAAAATGCAGAGGTTGCGGGGTTGTCTCCCGCAGGCTCCATGGGTCAATATCACCGCAAAAATATGGCGATATTTTTGTATTGCGATATTCTAGCATGGATATTAACTCATGGAACCTTAGGGTGGGGTGTAGAGACATACTAAATGAGCACCTAGCCGAGTGCACATCATACGCTCATGGAGTGCATGCGTGAAGCAGTTTCAGACGTTTGTGTCATGTATAAAACTCTGGCCATGCCTATGTTCCCAAAATGTTAATTGATTTTGTAAAAATCATCCAGCAACAGCAACACCCCCACCACTCACCCACACCATCGTGAAACCTATTTGTTTATGAGTAAATCACTATCCCAGATATTTTAGTAAAATATACAAATCTGGGGCCAATCATCTGTTCCAAAAAGCCTTCGATTTTATCATGGGTGAAAGTATGCTGGATGAGGGGAAGTGGAAATAAATTGGTGCTGCAGCGGTGTTAGGAGATGCCAAAAGGTGGAAGGAATTGGAGACAAATGGTTGTGTCGATTGTCTGATTAATGGCATGGGGATTGGTGAAGATGGTGTTGGCGCAAGTAGGGAAAATCGGACTGCTGGTAGCGGATAATATTAATGGAGGGAGGTGGAGTATTGTAGCTAAGTGACAGCGACGTGTGTGGGAGGGGGGGAATTGCCCATTGTACAATGCCAAGTGAAGCTGCATCTGCTTGTGACAGGTATTGAGGAATGGTAGTGGCTGCGTGGTGCATTAAGAAACATGTATTGGAAGCTGGAATGGAGCTTTGAATGTGATGGGGTGGTGGCTAGGGAGTGACTCTGGGGTGGGTGGGGCAATGGGGTGGACAGAGGGATGGGATCAGTTTGGATCAACATGGGGCCAGCTACTGCACTGTGTTAAGTCATACCTCAAACTGAAAGTAGCCTTAACAAGACCTGTGGGGAAGAGGGGGGTGCTAAAGACCCATCCCATCAGCCTATTTAAGATTTATCTAGGGACTGCGTCTCTCCCTTTTCAGTCCTGTTGTAGGAGGGGCGGTACAGGAATTCTTGTTAGTGGTGGGCTGGACAAACCTGCAGAAGCCTTTTACCCCTCTTTCTGTGGGCAGCCACAATGCGGGTCATCCCGTGCTTTGGGCAGGCACTAGTTATAAACGAGTGTCTGGCAAGAGCCCCAGTGTCAACCCAGCCTGGCCAGAGCTTTGGCGGGCTCTCCCAGCTCTAATTAAGATGTTATTTTCCTTGGAAAGACAAAGTATTGAAATATTATTTTGGGCAAGTTTTCCTTTATTTAAAGTGATAATTCTGTTACCCAGTATTTTTGTCGTCTTCACCCTGCACCTCACAACTTGACCTTCATTTCACAACCACTGTTACTGACCAGGGGAAACAAATGGAAAACTGTATTGCCTATATTAGCAGCTTATATAAGCCACCACACTAGCATCAATCTTCTGTTCACAATGCCACGTTTTACTTTGAAGTGGGCATGCAATTTGTTTCGAAATGCATAGAATTTAGTTTCGCCTCTTCTTTTAAGAACATACTGCAGTTTGTTCACTTTAGCGTCATTTGGGAAGGAATGTAAGATGTGTTCTTAACTTCTGATTGGGATCAATAAGGTGCAGATTATCATTGTATTTTGACTTTTTCTGCCAAATAGTATTTCTACTGCAAGCTATTCAATATTTCTGTCATGTAACAAACCCGAAAGTCTATACACGTCAAGATAGTAGAGTTCCCACAGAAGACTCATTAAGAATTGCCATTTATAAGATCATGTTACTCGCTCCACTAATTAAACCATCAAAGCTTACTATCTGCCAAATGTATACATGAAGTCTAAAACTGAAATGTGCTTATGGGATACCTTGATAAAGAAAAGTGGTGAGTTGCCATGTGTTTACTTCTCAAAAGAGATAATATAGCAGTAAATTAATGTACCTGTAAAATCCTAGATTTACATGTTTTTGCCACTTTATTTCACTTCGGGAAGTTCAAATTATACACTTCATAGTTGCCCTAATTGTGCGCTGCTTGCACATACTAGTTATAATGATGTATTGCAATTTCCCTTTAGTATGCAAAAAAAATCTATTTTTCATTCATTTCACAGTTAATCGTTCTTTGTTTTACAGACCCGCACCGTGGCACATCCAATAATGCTGCTTTGAAGTCCAAGTGGGAAAACAACCTGGGGGCTGATTATGAAGTCATGGTATGCTACAAACCAGTGTTTTTGATAGCTAATGTTTTAACATACGTCATCTAAAACTGTAGTTTAAATAGCTCCTCAGTTGTATAGTAAAATGAGAAAGTTGCCATATAACAAAGATGTAGCAGGAGGCTGGTCTCAACTGAGAGATTGCAAAGGAGGAAATCCTCAAAGCTGTTTCCTTGTTAAAGAAAGCGGTAAGATTCCCGACTTAGATGGGCTCTCTGTTCAACCGGATGCTCTCGGAGGGAGTGCTGTAAGGAACTATGGGCAAAGCTAAGGTTTCTGTGATTCCCAAGGCGAAGAAAGACTCCGTCCTATGCATCTCCTATCGTCCCACTACAGTCCTGAATGTAGATATAAAAATATATGCCAAGTTATTGGTGTTCAGGTTGGATAAGGTAATTCCCCAGATAGCAGGGGCTTAGCAATCTGGCTTTGTGAGGAGGCAGGCAGGACTCTGATAACATTAGGAAGAGTATAGGCCTCACTGACATTGCCCATAGGACACATATTCCCTCCCTGTTGTTAGGCCTTCATGCTGAAAAGGCGGTTCATTGAGTTGAATGGCCATTTCTTAGAGAGGTGCTCAATAGATTCAACCTGGGAAAGAACCTTTCCAAGGGGAGGATTTTTCTTAGTCTGCAACCAAGGCGAAGGTGGCGGCTAATGGTTTTCTGTCTGAAGTTTGATCTGTCTAGAGGCACCAGACCTGGGTTCACCCTCTCGCAATCACTGTCTGCCCTTAATACCCTTGGCTGTTAAAATAAGATCTGAAGACTGGATCAAAGGCATTCCGTATCATGATGAAGCACATAAAATTGCTCTGTTTGCAGGTGACATTTTTCCAAGTCTCAGAAATGTTGAGACCTCAGTCCCCACGCTCCTGCAGCTCCTTGAGACGTTTAGGGAAATATCTGGCTTCAAGGTGAATTTTAATAAAAGTGAATCTCTGAATATTAATATGGACCAAGAATTGCTCAGACTCCTAAAACAATTTAGCTTCCTTCCGTTGGACTACCGATCGTTTAAAATATGTAGCTGTTCACCTGACACCAAAGAAAACTACCCAGAGCTGATCAAAGCGATAAGGGCTGATCTGAGCTCATGGGGCGGACAAGTATTATCTTGGTTTAGTCAGATACATTTGCTTAAAATGAATATTGTTCCGCAGTTGCTATATAACTTCTAGGCCTTGCCAATACCCATCCCCCGTCATGATGTCATTAAACTTCAGCAAGAACATGTGTTGTTCATTTGGCAGAAGGGGAGGGCGAGGGTATCTAGTTCCACCCTAAATAAAAACAGAGACCAAGGGGGTCTGGCTGCCCAAACAGAGTTTCAGAAATACTTCCCATCTGTGCAGTTGCGAGCTACCCCCTGACAATTAAAGTTTGTCATCAGGAAGAAGATGTGACTGGTAGGCCCCCGAGGTATATACTGTGGCTATCGGAGTGCAGGCCCCTAAGCATGAATGAGTTTCTGTCCTCCAGGGCAACTCTGCTTGCTTGGTACAGTCCGGTCTCCAGAATGTGCCTCTCAACCATCCTTTCTCCTTGCACCCATATCCTTAGTAATTTAGACTTCCGTCCAGCATATGATGGAATTACCTTCATGAAATGGAGGGAATGGGGTGTGAATACTTGGCCCGCCTCTTTTACAATGATCGCATTAGATCTGTCGACTCCTGTAAGTGACTTTCTGGGTGGACGAGAAGTAGCGCGTTCAATATTGGCAACTGAGGCACTTGGTATTACAACCCCATAATAGGAAGGTGGCCGCTCACTATATTTGAGCCAATTTTATACTCCCGCGAGGAGAGTCCGGGTAATTGTCTACTGGCCAAACTTAATGAGGATGTCCCCTTTTACATCCAATCCTGACACAAAGAATTGGGCTCGGAGCTGACAGGAGGTTTGAAAGGGGCTTTGTACCTCCACCACTGGTGTACAATACGTTTAGACCGACTTTACATTTCTAGCGAGAGACTATTTTACCCCAGATAGATTAAAACATGACGGTCTAGGTGGTGGAAATGGGCTATGCTGGCAGGGATGTAGGGGAACTGGCACCTATGTGCACATTTGGTGGTTTTGCCACAAACTCCATGGTATTGGAGAGAGGTGGTCCACACATTTAACAGCATAACCAAGGAAATCATCCATGGTGGGCCCCTAGTTTGACGCGTGGGGGTCTTTGGAGGACAGCTTAGGTCAAATATATGTATCTTGCGAGCTATGCTCCTAGTGGCTTAAGCTTCACTTGCAATGAAGTGGTAAGTAACAGATTCCAAATTAAGTTGGAAGACCAAGACCCTCCCTCCCTACATGGAAAGAAGGTCCGCCTTTGCTGGAAGACTCCAAGGAGAACATATGACCAAGTCTAGCAGGTCCAGGTACCATATCTTCTGAGTCCAATCTGGGGCAATCTGAATCTTTTTCGATTTGGACAACCTCCTATGCACCACAGGGATGCCCGGATTTGACAGGAATGCGTACCAAAGATCATAGATGCAGTCCATGCACACTTGTATACCCCTGTGCAGGCTGGGTTTTACAGCTTGTGGTAGTGCCCTGGGCATGCTGCCACAGACTACACTTCCCTTTAGGTGTGCATGCATGTTGCTGATATTTTCTTTGAGAATGATGGTATAATATAGAATCCCTGGAGCTATGTTCCTTGAATTTACTTAATTTTCTTTTATTTAGGTTTATCAACACCTGGAGCAAAATAAATCACACTTCCGATTGACACTGCTGTAAGGCTTATCACCTTGAGAGGTTGCCCAAAGCTTAATCTCATCTTGGACTTCCTTGCACAGCTCCCACCCATGAAAGACTGAGCCCTGCCCATACGCCACAAAGTTCAATGTTTCAGAAGATGAGCTGCTGACAGATGTTGTTAGTCAGTGCCCAGAACCACAGCTTCATCTCTTCCCTTTAGAGGTAGCGATACTACACCTATTGCTTGTTAAGGAAGTGACTGGCCACTATATTGTTAGTCAGGATCAAGACAGACCTCCAGTAAATGGAAGCAAGGAATTCAACTACGGGTAACTACCGCAGCCCGCAGGCATCAGGGCACACATGAAGAATAAACTACTAGAAATGCAAACAAATTAGCTAGCAGATTGGCATACAATTAAGGGGTCCTAGTTAAATAGGATAGTCTTGAGCCGTTTATAAAATGTAAAGAGGCTCTTCTCTCTATGCAGCTCAGCTGATAATCCATTCCAGGCGTGTGTTGCTAGTACCGGAAAGGAACGTCAACTTCCTCGTATTCTTTTAACCTTCAGGCATATAAGCCGGAGGGTATTGTTAGATCTTGTTGTTCTCCCCTGTGGTTGCAGTGTAAGACTTCTTTTAAGATCCGCTGGTGCGTGTCCGTACATACATTCATGTGTCAGGGTAAGAATCTTAAAAGTAATCCTAGACACAGCAGGCAACCAGTGAAGTTCCCTCCCAGAGGGGGTTATGTGGTTCGTTTTAGGGTTGTTTTTGATATTACATGCAGCTACAGCAGGGTGATGTGAGGGTTTGCTAGTGTGATGTTGTTAAGGTGAGCTCCTCAAGCTTCAGAGAGGAGTCCATAACTATCGTTATCTAAGGTAAGGGTTGCCAAAGAAGCTTTCCCGCCTGAGAATTGAAACCCTTGAAAACGCAGGGGCCACTGGAGCCATCATGTTTGTAGACTAGGTTCTGGTACCACAACGATAAACAATGCCTGCAAGGCACAGGAATGCTAAGGCTGGAATGAGCTACTGTTTTTGGAAAACACTGACCGTCTGGTTGATGTTTGATAGGCTGTCCTCTGGAAGGAAGGCCCTGCCCAAGGGAATGTCAAGAGGTTCACCAATAAACTGTAGATGTTGGGAAGACAATTGGTGGGACATCATTAGATCGAGAAACCATGCCAGGCTGGGCAGCAGATGAGAAGTGCAGAATATGATATGGCGTTTTATAACGCACCTATACAAGTGTGATTTAAGGCGGTGGTCTGACACCAGCTCTGGAAATACTCGAAGTAGCCACTCGTCTATTTATGAGAGCACTAGAATCTTCTACTTCCCGAGACTAGCACTGCCAAAGACCTGCTGAAAATCCTTGGGGCCGAGGTAAGACCAATGAGAGCGCAGGCCCAAACTGATTATGGATGTTCCCAATCAGAAACCTTAGGTAATTCCTGTGTTGCAGATATATGAGAACACTGAAGTATGCATCCTGGAGGTTATGAAGGCATCATGAAGCAGACCCAGACCACGCAAATAAAGGTTGGAAAAATTCCTAACTTGCCTTATGCTAAGGTGAGAATTCCCTACCTAAATGAAGCTAAGGGTAGTCTGTGTCTGAAAGTCCAAATGAAATGTCTGTCTGTGTCCAAAACCTATACTTGCCCTCACATCTATTTATATATAATGTGTAGGGACTGCAAAGCCTGAATATAGTGGAAAATGCCTGGTACATGCGCTCTGCACACTATACATTAAAGTTAGGATTGAACTGCGTTGCAAAAGTCTTGGACAGGTGACCACTAATGCCTGGTAATGTAGAGACTCTGTAAAGTGGAGTGACCTGCAAGTTCCACTCTTCCTGTTAACTAACTCAAGTATAGTTGAACATGATTATTAATGAGATCCCAATCTTGCACACAGTGATCATGTATTGGTAATGCACATAAAAGGTCAGCCGACACGTGTTTCAACTGTCAAATGTACCTTCAGGACTGCCTAGGCTGAATCTGCACTCCTGTTGAGTTTCATTTTAAGAGATTGTGCCTTCCAGACACCTAGGTACCCAGAATGTTTTCTTCATTTCACAATTATATGTTCCTCTCCCTATCTCTCACCACTATTCTATCCTCCTCCCGCTACTTTCTACCTTCCAGCTTTATACCTTCATCCCTTTTAGTACTGCCTCCTTCTGATCACCGATCTTTCTCCCTCTACCTCCACCGCTGTACTCTATCCTCTGTTACCCTCACCTACTGTTTATAATGCCCTTATTCCCTGTCCACTCTACTACTGTTCTCCCCTCTCAACTCCGCCATTATTCCCTTTCCCCACTCCACTACTACTCTCCCTGTTCCACTAACCCACTCTACTACTGCTCTCCCCTCTCCACCACCACTGTACCCCACGACTACTTAGTCACCCTCCTTTTAAGCCCTCAATCGGCTTCCATTCACTCTCTACACTTCCTCTAATACTCGCACTCTCCCATCTTCCATGCACACTCACAACTCAGTAACACGTGCTCTCACCAACCAGTACCTCACCTTTATCATTATTTATTTGATTGGATTTAAATTGAAATATCAATTCTTTTGCAAAACAAAAAAACATGATCTTTACAGATCAAGATCGAAATACATAAATCAGATGTTTAGAATACATAAAATTCATCTCTCTAATTTGCTTTTTACACAAACGTGCAAGAAAAAAGAGAAGAAAAAAGGAATCAAGCCGAAACGAAAGCAAAATCCAAGAAGACCAACGCAAGGTGAAAAAGAATCAGACAGACTTGATCTGTCATAGAGCATCTCCATCGGACCATACTTCAGCCACATAGTTAACTATAGCAATTGTTTGTTTCACTTTTCTGCCATCAATAAGGGATCTCCACCACGCATCAAGATGAGAGCTTAAAAAGTCAGAAAACGGAGATCTAAAGTACTTTGTTCAAGTTAATTTAAGTGCAG
The DNA here is from genome assembly GCF_040938575.1 of Ambystoma mexicanum. Lineage (NCBI taxonomy): Eukaryota > Metazoa > Chordata > Amphibia > Caudata > Ambystomatidae > Ambystoma > Ambystoma mexicanum. The sequence goes on along the minus strand of NC_090922.1, from coordinate 1,244,598,826 downwards.
AGCAGGCTGTAATTAGATGCATCAAGGTTTCATCTTTACAGTGATGGATATTTGTTCTTTATTAACCCTCGGTTTGATCTAATTTCATTTGTCGGATGCAGATTCAATCGAATTCGTAGATCCCAAATTTAGATCAATCGAATTGATCCCAAATTTTTTTTATCGGAGTACTGCTTTAGATAGTCACGAACTGTGTCTAATTTCCAACTTTCCGCTAGCAAATGCGCAACAGATGGATAGCTGCATGCAGCTTCTAAAGTCGAAATCCAGTTGTGTTATTAAGCTTTTTGCTTAACTTCTTCTGGGTTAGACACGGGTTGTTCTAGGGAGCTCCCAATTTCTTTTAAACAAGAGAGATTTTTTTTCTCTTCATTTCATCAAAGTTGGATTTTGGTTCAGGACAATTTCTGCATGGACCATTTCCAAAATCTCAAACATGGAGAAACGCAAGATTTCCAGAACAAGGCAAGACTACTCCAGTCAAATGTGTACTTCAATGAGTTGAGGCCAAGTTCTCTACGGATAACAGCAATGGGGGTGGCCATCGGAACACCCAATATTTTTTTCCAGAAATTACCCTCGAGATGCGGCCAAAGAGTCTTGGCAATATTTAACATAGTATCCGCACCATAAGTTACTACTGGAATAACGTTACATCTGTAAAATTGGAGAACTGGTATAATCAAACTATCAAACTTGCGATTCAGTGTTCGCCCTTGGATGGTGAGTTTTTATCTTTGCATGAAGATGTGTTTACATCGGACCTTCTGATCTTAAATCGCTCAAGGCCAGATATTTAAAGGATTGGACATGTGCAAGGTTTTTTTTTTTCCCTTCGAGGAACCAGGAGGGTTTTTTAGAGTTGTCGAAGCTTAATATTTTTGTTTTTTCTTTATTAATTTCCAAGCCATTTGATGTTCTATATTGTTGGAGGGAGTACAGTTGTCTTTGAAGACCCGCTGGGGTTTGATTGATTAGTACCACTATATTAGCGTACAATAATGGAGATTTAAAAGCTCCTCCAACTTTAGGCCGTAATGATCTTGGCAACAAAAATCCCACTTTTATGTCCTCTAGAAAGAAGTTAGAGGGCAGCAGCCATAGGACAACCCTGTTTGACTCCTCTACAAGTTGTAATTTCTTTTGAAAGTAGGCCCGCTTTATTTAGTCTCACTCTAGGAGATGTATTAGAGTGAAATGCCATGATTGGGTGGATGATAGACTTAGGGCAATTTTTCTTCTCAAGCTTTCTCCACAGTTTGTTTCTGTCAATTTGATCAAAAGCTTGGACTAAGTCCACAAATGCCATAAACATCTTTGCATGTGGGCAACCGGGCTCTCTCTTCAATATTTGAAGGATTAGGATGTTTGAGGTCCTCAGCCCCTTGACAAATCCTACTTGACATGGATTGAGGCAGTCAATTTGTCGGCACCATCTGTTGAAATGGTCCAAGATTACAGTGCTGTATAGCTTACCGATCACGTCTAAGATAGTTCTTGGGATTGCTCCGATCTCCTTTCATATGGATTGGTACCACTATCGCCATGAACTCGGAATGTGATGGAAATAAGCGATTTGTTTGATCAATAAAAAGATGAAGTTTGCCCACTCATCTGGATGTTCTTGTAATATGCAATTCACCAACCCATTTGTCTCGGGAGGATAGCTCGGGGGCAACGTGCTTGCCTTGGAAGCAAGACGACACAGAGCAACGCAGGTTCGATCCCCGGGTCCACGCTTAGAAACCTCTGGGTATTAAGTGCGTTATAAATAACCTATCATTTCATGTCCAGGTGCCCTCGAGCTCTTCAGTTGTTTTATTCTCTTTACCGCTTCATCAACCCTCTCAGCAGATACCCACAGGGTTGGGATGCACAAATCTTTGTCTGCAGGGCTTCGATCTGGAGCTTCAGTGTAAAGACATGTGAAATGGTTGAACCAAGATTCTTAATGTATAGGATTTGTTTGGTTTTCATTTGATGTTATTTCATCTGGTCTAATCAATGACCAAAATGTCCTTGTGTCTTTACCAACAAGCCCTCTGAGCATAGCCTCTGAATCGTCCTGATATCTAGTGGAACGCAGCCAATTTTTGTAATTTGATTTTTCAAGTGCGGCTATTTTAAAGTCTTTTTGCAGGCTTGATTTCTTTGCTATTTTCTGTAGTTGACAATCTTTTTTACTTCTTGCTACCAGTTCACTGTTGTGTGTAGATTAGAGCTATTAGAAAATGATTTTTTTTGTGCAACCAGTGCAGAATCGTTCAAGCAAAGGATGGTATTCGACTATCTATTTGCTTGTTTTCAGGTCCGTTGTTAGACTTCTTATTCTAGCAGACGAAAATTTCAGGCACAAACCACCATTGCATCATTGCATGTTGAATCTACTAATGGCATTAATTGTTTGACAGTCTATTCCAGAGCTCGTCATTTCAATATAAGTAGATTATGATCACTCTGTGGTGTTTTGATTACCTCAAAACAATCTACTAAAGGCAAAAAATTGTTGTAAATATAATCTATAACTGGAGTTTCTAGAGCTTCCCCATGTAAAGTGGGGTGGTTTATCGTTCTAAAATTGCCATTAATCATATGCATATCTCTGGACTGCATTAAATCACTCCACAGATAGCATCTAACATGCTGTGGATCGTCAAGATTCCAGGAACATGAGTGCTTCTCATTAACAAGATCTGGAATATTTAATTCACCACAGATGATTGTATATTTAGCCTGTTGATTCATGAGGGCCTCATCCAATTGATCCGAAATCTGCTCAATTAACACTTTGTTCGCTATCAGCGCCGGGTTCCAGATACATTAATAATTGTGATCTTGTTTAGCTGTTCTGTGTTATTTAATGAAGCTCCAGTCTCCCGGGCAATGACAAGTTATTGAGAAAATAAATGTGTTGATACCGACTTGTGAAGGTTTAGAGTACTTCCAGTTTTCACTGCAGTTAACAAACCAGCTGATGGGCGCCCAACGTTCCTTTTAACTGCTGGGCTTATATAGATATCAAAACCGTCCAACACTGTGTTCTTTCTTTACCAAGTCTCCTGTAGACAGATTAGATCAAAATCAGCAAGGTTTAATTTAATAGGTTTGGTTAAGTGGGAAATCCACAAGTATTCCAGCAAGCAAGTTTTAGAATAGCTGGAATAAGCCCTCATTTTACTGACACCAAGTTCTTACTTTGGATCTGAAGATTTAATGGAATGTGGCTAAAGGTTGTTTCATGTCACCAAAGCACCAAACGACCAAGACCAGTCCGCTTGTCCAAGACCGGGAGCTTTTGGAATATCTGTTGGTTTGACACAGTCACCATATCTCACCTTTCCTTCAAAATGCCACCAGACTTCAGTCCACAATGCTGGTTTCTTGGTCTGCCACCTCCACCTTCGACCTCACCCGAACAACCAACACCTTCATGAGTCCAGTCTCCCTTCTTATCCTCCCCCGCCATTTCTCATTGGTCTTCTTCTAAGCAATCTTAGCCTATTTTACCTGCCCAGGAGGAGTTATGATTATCAGAATGCATTAAAAGGGCACTAAGCCACGCTCCTTTTTTTTTGTCGTTTGAGGTACTGTGATCGAAAGATGGGGGCCCATGTTGAGAAATGTTAGTTCATGTCAGATGGCCATTGTTAGGCAGAAACCTGTGCAGTTCCCTCTGGGACCACTGCAAAAGATTTAGGACTACAGGTATTTGGCAGTAAACCCACTTGGTAGCAGTCTGTACCACACAGATTCACTTGGTAGCTGTGGCTGAGCAGTCAGACTTCCCTCAAGAAGAGTTGGGCAGTATACAGAATATTCACAATACATCAAGAGAACACAGTAGAACAAGTAAACACTGACCAGGGCTTGGTGTAAAAGAGATATAATTATTTATTTATTTAAAACCACATCTAGATAAACGCACAGGCACCAATAGTAAGCAATTCAAAAACACGGTCACTAAAAGATATACACTCCCTTAAAAGAATATTAGACAAGTCTTAAGTAAAGCCCCACTTATTTTCAGACAGCGGTGAGCGCTTAACGTAGATGGCACTCTAATAGTTCGTTTTAAAAAGGGAGAGAAGAGCAGAGAACAAGTTGAAACAGATCCCAACACTTTCATCAGAACATAACAAGAGAGGAAGGCAAAGTAAAACCGTGAAGTTAAAGTTCAAGAGGCCGGATCCACTTTCAGAGGATCCAAACGAAATGTGTCCAAGGTCACACGGTTGCAGTGCACAAAAGTCTTGTAAAGGTTCAAAAAGGAGTTGGACCAAAGAAACGGAACAGTTAGAGGGTCAAGGCAGCCAGCCCAGTCCAGAAGGTTATTACCTTGTAGCAATCTTTAGAAAGGGAGGCCTGGCGGACACGGTACCTTAAAGTGGTGAGAATGCTCCAGCGGGGACAGTTGTTCCTGGCAGCGGATGCACGTCGGTGCTTTGTCTGGGGGAAGCGAGGATCTTGTCGTGGAGGAAGACAGGAGTCCGTTGCACTGCCAGGGAAGAAACCAGCCGCAGAGTTTCTCAGGTACAAGGAGCGGTCCGGTGATTCGCGGTTCAGTGGTGAGTGGCTATCCGGCTGCCGGGATGCTTGGCACGGGCAGTTTGACCACAAACCGGGCTGGGGTGCGAAGAAAGAAACGTAAATTGGTTGTCAGGGGAAGAAGCCTCTCCAGCCGGGAGATCTTCTCTGTCGGGAAGTGGTGAATCGGTTCTGCAGGGCTCCACCGGTGGTGTCGTCGTGGTAGGTCGGCTCAGCTTCTTCCTCGTCGGATTCCCAGGTCCTGTGGCGACTTCTGAAGTTCCAGTCCCCAAAGCCCTGCTTTTATGCAGAAAACCCCCATTCACTCAGCCTAGCTGTCACTCAAACATGCTAAGTGGTGAGCCGGCCGGCTCACCACTTGGGCCAATCACACAAGAGTGCGACTTGAGTTACCAAGGTAACTCAGTCCAGGGTACCTAAAACCCCTCCCACACTCCCTGTGCCAAAAAGTGGAACAAAGGGCTCGACTTGGGTTGGAGTCACAGAAGAGAACACAAACGCCATTTTAGAATCGAGTCTTGGCAAAAAATACCAACCGGAGAATTAATATTAATTAAATAAACCGGCGGTATGTTCGAGGCTATGAGAATTAAATAATTAAAGTTGGTACCCTCGAACAATGGGAAAATCCCATAGGAAAATATTTGCGGTCGAATATAAAAAGTAGTTTCCACTGCCACCAGCCAAAACTCGATCAGGGGAGACGGAGACGTGCCCCCTCGACTAACAGACCCCGGGGCAATCGAATTGCCCTGACCAGTACGTCCACAATATGATGGTTTGTACTGGTTTCTGTTAATAATTTGGGACTAGTAAAGCCAATGGTGACTTTACATGCCCTGGGAGACAGTAGTCAGTCCCAGGGTATGGAGTCTATGGTGGGGTGCCACTATGACACCCCTGTGTTACTGCACGGAGGGTGCTGTGTAACACACATAGGAAAAACACATGAGACCCTATGGAGTAAAGGACCCCATAGCCCATAAAACACATTACCAATCAAAGGAATACCATAAATCATGTCCAAGAGTGTGAGGAAAAAGAGTCTCACTCTTGGCAGGAGGAAAAAACAAACTCCAGAAATCCAGCAAAGCTGCTGGGGGACTCACTAGGTTAGGAAATTCAGCCTAAAGAGAGAATTCTCCCTAACAGCCATGCCACAATGAGTCCAAGGTAAGTGTGGGGGGAGTGCTTTGGAGTTTGCTGCAGCATGGCTGTACTAGTCTGTCTTGTGGGGCTCCACGCTGGCTGCCGGTACTGAATTGATGACATTTTGCGTGGTGTCACATTCATCACAGCCACATGAATCCTCCACTGCCCTGCTTGGTGGATCTATTTTGTTGATCAGAGATAATCTCTCTGGAGGTTCTGATGGGTTGCAATGTTGTGTGTTGTCCGTTTCCAAGCTTTTGCTGTCTGCGTTTGCCTGGAATAACAAGAATAAAACTGGCAAGCCTTTGGTTGAAGAGGTAGGGGATATTAAAAGTGGTACTGTTCATGTGGTGAGATCATAGGGACTGGGGCCCTCTCAACTGCCTCGTCCCCCTCTGGGGTAGGATTGGCTCTTCCTTCCACCTTGACAGGCTTTCCAACCCATGCTGAGAGGGGTTCCCATCCGCTCTTGACAAGGTGAGTCAACTGACCTTGCGACAGAAATTAAAATTATGTATGGTGAAGACCGCCAGGGGCAAAGGCAGCGTGGTCGTTTGAAGTGCTGTCTCCTTCGCCCCAGAATGCCAAACATCCACCATTCATCCCTTTAAATTGCTAATCTTGGCGTGGCGGCGCAGGTGCTTGCGACCCCTGTGAACCCCGCCTGAGATTTGGGTCATGATATGAGCGGACGACCGAGGGATCCAGGTTGAAAGTTTGTGGCCCGCTTGCGAGGAGAAGTTGTCTTCGCCATCTTGTAGGTGACTCCACTGCAGCGGGCCTGTTGACTTGTTGGCTCCCCTTAAAGTGATTTGCGGAGCTGCACCGAGTGACCCACAGGCCCCAAGTCCCTCCCAGGGACGTCTAAGCCCAGCCCCGCATTGACAGCATGGGATTGTGAGGCAGGCTACCAGGTGAGGGAGATTGGAGTGCTCCGGTGCATGATACAAGCCGTAAGCAGCAGGAGCCTTGCTCTGTCCTGCCCCAGTGGAGTGATGGTGTCGGTGGGTGGTGGAGCGGTGATCAGTGGTTGAGGGAGTGCAGCAGAAGTCTGGCCCAGTGTGGTGTGTAAGCACAGACTGTGGAGCCCAGGGCCAACGCTGTGAGTGGTTACCAGCGATCTGTACGGATCTATTAAGAACTAAATGGCTGTCTAAAGCCACCAAAGACTACGGCTGGTGCACCTCGGGAGGATAGCTCAGGGGCAACATGCTGGCCTTGGAAGCAAGACGACACAGTAACACAGGTTCGATCCCTGGTTCCGCACTTGGAAACCTCTTGGTATTAAGCTCGTCATAAATAACCCATCATATCACCACCCAGCAGGGGCAGAGAGGTGAAATAGAAGCAGATGTTTGAAGCAGCCCCTAGTGGGGCAGGTGGCCATTTGAAGTCGAGGCCTGAAACGGAGCCAACATTGGATACACCAATGTATCCAGGGGCCGGGTGATATGATCAGTGCCCATGGGCAAATTGGGCACTGATCACATCACTGGGCCCCTGGAGGCATTATCCTTTGTCATGCCCACAGCCCTATGCAGAGACGCATGGGGGAGTGCAGCAACTTGGAGTCACCTGGACTGGCAAGGCCCACGTACGGCTCACAGTACAGGAGCCCACCAGAGTGTGCACCCGTGAGGGGGTTTGGTCAGGGGCACAAGTGGATGCCACATGTTGGATCTGGGCACTGCAGAACTGCTGCCCAGTTTTCAGTGAAGCTCGGGCGATGCTGAGGAAACAACGATGGATGAGCCCCCTTCCACTTCTGATGCTGATCAAGCGGAATACACCAAGGCTGACATCTGGCTTCTCTTGGATGAAAATGGCTCTATAAAGAGCAGACCTTCTGGTGCCATCTCTGAACTCAAGGGCACGGTGGATACGCGGAAGGAGAAGCTGGAATCCCTAGAGAATAATCAAATGTCGGCGGATATGACTGAAATGAAAATCTATTGGCGATTGCAGAACTTTGAACAGAAAACAAGAGATCTCAAGCTCAAGGTTGACGACTTGGAGAATAGAGAGATACGCTTGAATATTCTCATCTTGGGCATGAAGGAGACGCAGGGGGAATCCGCCCTCTCTTTGGAGCGACGTGTGCAGTCGCTGATAAATGGTCTCTTTGAGGAAGCGCCCTCTCCTGAGATTACCTTTGACAGGATTCATTGTGTAGGTGCCCCCTCAAAGGGACCAAGGCAAATCCTGGCAAAGTGCCATTACTTTAGGCACGCAGCAGCTATCCTTCAAAAGGCCAGAGAGCTGGACCAGATCATGCTTGAGGGTTCACACATGCAGATTTTCCAACATCTGTCTGCAATGACCCTGAATAAGCAACGAGAATGTCGGCCGCTGACTTTAGTGGCTGCAGGAGAAGACCGTACGCTACAGGTGGGGCTTCCTGATGGCCCTCTCCTTCGAATACCACACTGAGGAATACAGGGTCACCTCGTTGGGGGTGGCGGAAGGGGTCCTGAATCAAATGAAGTTGGAGGACCGGGGCTCGGAAGCAAGTGATGCAGTGACAATGATGGCCCTGCATAAAGACAATTTACGAGCATGCACAAGGAGAGCTAGGGCAGCGGGCACAAGAATGTTTCAGAGATTCAGCACCCCATGAGGCTGGTAACAGCCAAGCCGCTTGTTCCCCCTCTATTTTGTTCACTGGTTGCAGTGGAGCCTGAGATTCTTTGGGGGTTCCCTTGCTGTGGTCCTGATAGGCCTCTTGTGTTTAGAGTTAAATGTTAGCAGCTGTTAAGTTACAATTGAAGGTGGGATATTACGAGATGTTCATGCTAGTGGTTGGCGTGTTGGTCGCCTGCGTTCGTGTCGACGGGGGCATCCCTGCATTCAAACACAGGTTTGTTCGCCCTCAAAGGTATAGAGGTAGGGCGGGCAAGCCACAAGGGGTATTGGGGAAACAGTGGGATCTGTGGGGGTAACCTGAATCTTATTCGCGCTATTGACTGGTCGTCTTTGAGAGGTTGGCCGTGCTTCCCTATCCACAAGAAGGGGCCGTGCTGTCTGCTCTATTGCTGGAGCATTTCCTGGTGGACATATAGAGAGCAGCACCCCCCACTCCGCTCTCGTGGTTACACTTTTAATTCACAACCACAAAAAACGTCCACGAGGATAGACTATGTACTGCTCGCAGCAACCCAGGAGCATCTTATGATGGGGGCAGACATCCAGGTAGTGGGATGGTACGACCATGATGTGTATTGTGACATTGGACATGGGACCTGGAGCCCCACTAGACGGACGCTGGGTCTGTAATAATAATCCCTTCTGAGATGGAGTCTTTAGAGATTCCTTCCTGGTAGAAGTGGAGGATTTCATTCAGTGTAATTTATACAGTGGTTTCACTGCTTCACGTAGTATGGGAAGCGGCTTAGGCCATCTGCTGCTGCCTTATCTCTTAGAGGGCAGCCAAAAAGAAGGAAAGGACACTGTGCGAGTCTAAATTGAAAAAGTGGATCAAGAGAAAGGAGGAGGATTTGAGTTCAATTGGAGGGGGGGGGGCATTCAGATGACCTGCTGCAGGAAATAAGAGAGCTGAGATGGGAATGAGGAGATATTTGTCAGGGAAAGGCGATGGCGCAGTTCCGCTTTGTAAATTAAAACTTCTTCGAGAAGGAGGGCAAGGCCCACCCACTGTTGGCATCCCGCGTGATGCACCACAGAGTGGAAAGAGCAGCCTTTAAGATCAGGGGGACAAAAGGGGAAGTTTTGGTAGATCCTGTTGAGATAGTAGCCAGTATTTCTATTCTCAGCTATATACCACTGAGGACCACGTGGAGGGAGGAGCGATGAGTGCATATCTGGACTCACTCTCACTACAGTAGTGAGTCGGGAGGATCGGAGGTCCTGGATGAACCCATTTCAGGGATGGTAATACTTATTGCTATTTCCAGATTGAGAACTGATCCGCCCCGGGGCAGGGTGGCTTTACTCTGCCGTTTTACAAGAGACATGGCCCACTATTAGTTCTGTTTCTGACAAAGCTCTTTAATGCCATATTAGACGGTGGAGTCACCCCAGTGCCCTGCACGCAGGCTAGAATAATTGTCATCCCCAAGGAGTTTATGGACGCGTCGGAAAGTGGTTCATATGATATGATAGGTTATTTATAAAGCACTTAATACCCAGAGGTTTCTAAGCGCGGACCAAGGGATCGAACCTGTGTTGCTCTGTGTCGTCTTGCTTCCAAGGCGAGCACATTGCCCCTCAGCTATCCTCCCAAGATATAGACCCATATCTCTGATTAATACTGATGCAACGATCTATGGCAGTGTCCTGGATGGTTGAACCTAGTCCTCCCCATACTGATCCACAACGATCAGGTTGGTTTCGTTAGCGATAGACTGGGTATGGATAACATTTGCAAGACCCTGGATTTGATAACTGGCGCAAACACTGGAGGGGTGGATGCTGTTCGGCTGTTTGTTGAGGCTGAATAGGCATTTCATAGGGTCGAGTGGCGGTTCATGCAAGCAACCTTGGTAAAGATGGGGTTCTCCAGCATGGGGTCTGGCATGGATTCACATGCTCATGAATATTCCCCGTCGTCAGGCTGGGAATCCTTGGTAAAGAAAAAATCAGTATCAGTTTCGTTTCTGATCTGTCTTTCGTAGTAGTAACCAATCACTGATCTCTGCGTCATACTGACCACAGCCAATGACTGCCCTCTACCTAAGCCCCGCCTCTGGCAGCCATCTTCAGATTTTTACCGCACGTTCAAGTGTTGGGATCCTCGTGCTATTGCTCTCGAGCGTTAGTGCTATTTTTTCATGTTTTTTTCTCAAAAAACTTCTATTTTTCGGTCAAAAGAGCCTCAAGCTCCACCGTTTCTTCATCCGATCAACGGGGACCCGTGTCGGATTCGTCTGCGCCCCTCAAGGGTGAAGATTTCGTCGAGCCACGCTTTTGGAGGACTCCAGAAGTTTCTCAGGCCCATCTCGGACATGGCCCAGGAGAAGGGAAGCTCGACGCCCGGAAAGCTGTTCAGGGTTTGCCCTGGATGCCAGCTTCAGAATGTCTTTAAGGACGACGAACACTCCTTTTGTCTTTACTGCCTACATGAGGACAAGACGCACGTGGAGAAGGACTGTGCGTTTTGCGGCAATATGTCGGAGCGGACCATGAAGGACCGCCATCAACGTCTCACCAACTGGCTGGAAAGGAAGAGCCCGTCAGGCGAGAAGAAGTCGTCAGAGCGGTCTTCTAAGACCTTTGAGGACGCCCCGGCGACGGGGGTCCAACACAAGGCCAAGCACTGCGAGTCCGCTGGCACCGGGAGCGCCGAACGGTCGGGCTCTACGGGCGCCAGGCAGGGCGCATCCTCCCCGGAGCCATCAACCACGAGCCAACGCTCTGGTTCGGGTAAGAGGAAGGCCGAGCACCCGGCGAAGCTCCTGGAGAGACCCCGGTCGAGCTCGAAGGCCCCATCGGAGGGGGAGCGATGCAGTGACCCTCCCCCCAAGGAGAAGGCGGTGAGCGCACCTAAGGTGGTGAAAGCCTTAATCCAACCGGCCAAGGCCTCTATCGAGACAGTCGCGGCGGCCCTGGCTCAGCCTGTGGAGGCTACACCAGTGGTGGCGACCTCGGGGCTCAGAGTCTCCCTGCCACCGCGGAGGGAGTCCTCTTTTAGGCCCATCGACAGGACCCCCGTGAAACCTCCGACGGAGAAGAAAAAGGGGGGGCAGGAGGTCGTCGTGGATTCGGCCTCAACCTCTGAGGAAGAGCTGATCGAAGTCTTAAGCCACGGCGTTGGCGTGGAAGAAGACCAGCCCGTCGGGAGGGACCCCGACGTAGGAGACAACGATAACGTCGAGGGTGCCGACGGGGCCCCTGACCGCCCGTCGGACTCCCCTCAACCAGTGCCGCAAGACAACTAGGCGGCCATTTTGTCGGCTATACAGTCCTTCTGCTCGGAGATGAGGACGAGACTGCCGTTACCACCAGCGGAAGAACCGCTCCCGACGGGGGACCCGGAGCCAGGCCCTTCTGGGAGCCCTCCCCCTAAGAGAAGGATTCATCCTCCACCTCCTTTTCAGCCATCGCGCCCTGTCAGCCCTCCTCCCCGTCCACGACTCGTGGGGATGATACGGGGACTGACACGGCCGCGACGGGTACGGACGACGAGGTCTACGACGAGGATCTGCCATCGTCACCTCCCACCCGGGCTTCCCCGCCCGACGAGATTGGATCGTTGCACTCCATGATCGTCAGGGCATCCGAGCTTTTCCAGCTCTGCCCGGAAGAGAAGAAGGAAGGTTTCCTTTATCAACGGCGCGAGGCCAAGAGGAAGACGGTCCTCTCTGTACCTCTACTGGACGATATTTGGGATGAGGGCCTCGCCCTCCTCAAGAACCCATCCACGACGCCGGCTAGAAGGGATCGGTACGAGAAGAAGTACCGGGTCCCGGACGCGGCCCCCTTGTGCCTTCGGGCACAGCCGACCCCGGACTCGGTCGTCTCTGAGGCGGCCAGGAAGAAAGCGGGGGGGGGGGGCGCAGCCTCTATGTCGACCTCCCCGCCGGACGGCGAGGGAAAGAAATTAGATACGATGCAGCGACGACGATTAAGGCGGCCAACGCCTTGGCTATCGTAGCCCGCTACGACAGGGAGTTGTGGTACAAACTGGCCCCCCTGCTGGACTTCCTACCGGACGACAAGAGGGCGGAAGCCCTAGAGATCTTGCAGGAAGGAGAGGTGGCGTCGGACCACGCCATTACGATTGCGACGGACATCGCTGACACTGGATTTCGCCAGTTGGGCAACGGCGTGTGCTTTAGGCGGCGTGGATGGCTCAAGGCTACTGACTTCCGTCAGGACTTGCAGACCAGAGTCTTGGACATGCCGTTCGACGGAAACAACCTGTTTGGGAAAACAGTGGACGATTCCCTTCAAGCCATCAAGGCAGACATGGAGACGGCCTGGGCTCTTGGGGTTCTCCAGCAACGGCGGCCGCCCTTTCGGAGCGGCGGAGGCAAACAGGGTGCCTCCAAAGGCGGATTTTCCACCTACCGTCAAGCGGCCCGTTCGTCGTCGCAAGAAGCTTACAGGGGACGAGTCAAGTCAGGCGGACCCCGCCGTCGTCGCCAAGGAGGACAAGGCGGCAAAGCCTCGTCGAAGCAGGACTGAACCGGCCGTGGGGTCGGGCCCCCACCGAAGCACCCCGTGGGAGGCCGGCTGCCGAGCTTTGTCAGCGTGTGGGAGTCCATCTCCACCGACCGTTGGGTGCTGGACGCCCTAGCTCAGGGTCACGCGCTCGAGTTTCTAAAGAGGTGCCCGCGCGTCCCCCCTGTGGCCAGGAAAGAACATCACGTCCCTCAACTTCTCTTGGAGGTAAAGGCGATGCTCAAGAAGGGCGCCATCGAGCTCGTCCCAAAGAGGCTTCGGGGCTCCGGAGTTTACTCAAGATACTTCCTCGTGAAGAAGACGACGGGAGGATGGCGTCCCATCCTGGACCTACGACGACTGAACAAATTCATCAAGGCACAGAAGTTCCGGATGGTCGCCCTCCAACACGTCCTGGGTCAGCTGGAGGAGGGCGATTTCCTGTCGTCGTTGGATTTGGAGGATGCCTACTTCCATATTCCCATCCTAAAGGGACACCGAAGGTTTCTCAGGTTCGTGGTCCAAGGGCGTCACTACCAGTTCAGAGCCCTTCCCTTCGGACTGAGGTCGGCACCCAGGGTGTTCACCGAGTGCCTCGCACCGGTGGCGGCGCAGCTGCGCCGAGAGGGGATCCACGTCTACCCCTACCTGGACGACTGGCTCATCCGAGCGAAGACGAAGGAGCTCGCCGTGGAGCACACGGCAAGGACCGTCCAACTTCTCACGGACCTGGGATTCTCCATAAACTATGCCAAGTCCCACCTGGTGCCCGCGCAAGACGCACTGTTTCTGGGAGCGAAGCTCGACACAGTGTCGCTTCTGGCCTCTCCGTCGGAGGAAAGGACGAGGGCCATCTTGGGCAAGGTGCAGCGGATGCTGGTTGCGGACGCGGCCAGAGTGAGGTCCATCAAGTCCCTCCTCGGAATGATGTCTTCTTGCATTTACCTCATCCGCCTGTGCAGGCTCCGGATGCGTCCGTTGCAGGATTTCCTGGACGCGCGCTGGATCCAGACGACGGGCAGTTTCGAGGAGAGGATCACACTCGACGAGAGTTTCCGACGAGCGATCCGGTGGTGGGGCACCCGCGCGCATCTGACGGCGGGCATGGACTTCCAGACCCCCGGCCACCAGGAGACAGTGACCACGGATGCCTCCCTGGAAGGGTGGGGAGCGCACACCAAAAATCTACACGCGAGAGCCCTTTGGCTCCCGACGGAGAAGTCCCTCCATATCAACGTCCTGGAGCTCCGTGCAGTGTTTTGGGCCCTCCGGTCCTTTCTTCCGTCCCTCAAGGGCAAGGTGGTGAGGATCTTCACCGACAACACCACCACCATGTTCTACATCAGGAAACAGGGCGGAACCAGGTCCCCAGCCCTGACCATTGAGGCGCAGGATCTGTGGCATTGGGCCGTCGCCCAAGGGATGTTTCTGGTGCCGTTTCATCTGGCAGGGATAAACACCATCGCCGACTCACTCAGCAGGGAGCTGCGCTCGTGCCACGAGTGGGAACTACGACAGGATCTAGTGGACCGCCTCTTCCGACGGTGGGGCACACCCCAGATCGATCTGTTCGCGACGGCGACAAACTCCAAGTGCCGGAGGTTCGCCAGCAGGTTTCCCCAGCCGAGGAGCATGGGCGATGCTTTCTCGTTCCCCTGGGAGGGCCTGTTTCTATACGCGTTCCCTCCATTGCCATTGCTGATCCGGCTCATCAACCAGCTCAAGAGGTCACGGTGCAGGATGATCCTCGTCGCACCTGCGTGGCCGAGGCAGATATGGTTCCCGGACCTTCTGGACTTGTCAGCGTCCCCGTCAATCGAGCTGCCAGTGGACACGGATCTTCTCTCCAGGGAAGGAGGCGCCATCCTCCATCACGACCCGAAGTCGCTGAGCTTGCAGGCCTGGCTCCTGCAGCGTTAGCGTTTGGAGGATACGACATACCGGCCGACTGCAGAGAGGTTTTTGCAAAGGCCAGGGCGTCCTCAACTCTTAAATGCTACGGACACAAATGGAAGAGGTTCTCTGTCTGGTGCCACGCACAGAAGATTAACCCTCTACGGATTACGGCTCCCCAAGTACTGCCGTACCTACTGACGCTGGCCAAAGCTGGACTGGCGCACGCGTCCATCAAGATTCATCTTGCTGCGATCTCCCGATACACCAGAACGGCGGGGCGGACGTCTTTGTGGTCTCATCGTCTGGTGAAAGAGTTCATGAAGGGACTGTTCAGATCGTTCCCGCCGGTGAAGGCTCCGGCCCCGGCGTGGGAGCTCAACGTGGTGCTGACCAAGCTCATGGGACCTCCGTTCGAGCCTCTGCACTCGGCTCCGTTGAAGTTCTTGTCGTGGAAAACAGCGTTTCTTGTGGCCATCACCTCCGCACGACGGGTGGGAGAGATCCAGGCCCTTTCCTGCAAGGCCCCGTACTTGACTTTTCACGACACAAGGGTAGTGCTCAGGACGCACCCTTCTTTCATGCCCAAGGTGCCGTCGGACTTCCACCTCAACGAACCCTTGGTGTTGCCTGTTTTCTTCCCGTCGCCTTCGTCGCCGGCTGAAAGGACTTTGCACTCGCTGGATGTGGCTAGAGCGCTGAAGTTTTACGTGGACCGCACAAAGTGTTTTCGGAAGACGTCACAACTCTTTGTGAACTTTGGACCTGTCAATCAGGGGAAGGCTCTCTCGAAGGCTTCCATTTCCAGATGGCTCTCCGGCTGTATCATGTACTGTCATCGGTTGGCAAACCGACCGCTGCCTGGCCGTCCGAGAGCCCATTCCACCAGAGCGATCGCAGCTACCACGGCGTTCCTATCTGGTGTGCCCTTGCTGGACATCTGCAGGGCTGCTACGTGGAGGTCGACGCACACCTTCACGAAATTCTACTGCGTCGATCGGGATTCCAGGGAGGAGTCCAGGGTCGGCCAAGCAGTGCTGCGCAACCTGTTCGCCTAAGGTGAGCCTGGTGAGGAGGTAAGAATTGCTTAATGTTGAGTTTGATGTAATGCTTAATGTTGAGCCTTTGCCACCTCCCGTGGTTGTGCATGTGTGTACTGCTATGTATTCTTTATTCATGAGCATGTGAATCCATGCCAGACCCCATGCTGGAGAAGGAACAAGTTACTTACCTGTAACTGTTGTTCTCCAGCATGGGTCTGGCATGGATTCACATGCGAACCCTCCCGCCTACCCCTCTGTGGCTCGTCACTTGGTCATACTGCCACTTCACGTGCTACCAAATCTGAAGATGGCTGCCAGAGGCGGGGCTTAGGTAGAGGGCAGTCATTGGCTGTGGTCAGTATGACGCAGAGATCAGTGATTGGTTACTACTACGAAAGACAGATCAGAAACGAAACTGATACTGATTTATTCTTTACCGAGGATTCCCAGCCTGACGACGGGGAATATTCATGAGCATGTGAATCCATGCCAGACCCATGCTGGAGAACAACAGTTACAGGCAAGTAACTTGTTCCATAGGGCCTAGGTGGATTGCAGTGGAAATGGGTCTTTATCAACACCCATTGGTGAGGGTGGTAGTGTATGAAGTCGCCTCCCGCAAATTTCATCTGTGCCATGAGACGCGGCAGAGGCTGGCCCTGAAGCCGCTCATAGTAGCCATACACTCAAACACATCGATTTAAGGCTTGACAATGGGAGCAATGGAGTACAAACTGGCATTGAATGCTGATGATATATTGGCATACCTTAGCTCACCATGCACCTTGGCTGCCACTTTTTTGAAGACTATTGCAGGCAATGGCCGACTATCAAGTGTCAAAGTAAATATTGCGAAAACAGTTTATCATTGCGGAGTACATCACCTCACTCACTTAATGGCATACAGGGACTGGGCATACAGACTCAGGAAGGGACAACCAAAGACCTGGGGATTGTTATCACTGCGGACTTGGACAAAATGTATGAGACCAATTTCACGGCCCTTTGGGACGTGATTAACAAGATGTCCTAAGGTCGTTGGGATTAACGTTGCTTTGGCCGTGATAAAAACAAATGTTCTCCCGCGCCTCCTGTTTTTGTTTCAGACTCTTCCATTTATAATCCTAGACACTTTTCATGCAGACGTAAGAAGGGCCCTTCTCAGCTTTCTGTGGACAGGTCAAAGGCCTTGGATAGCATACTCCACCCTTACTTTACCCAAGGGGGAGTGCTGGGTGGGCTGCCCATACTTTTATGAATATTACTGTGCCTCTAAGCTTAGGGTCTTGGTTGATCATGTGCGAGAAAACAAAGACTGTGGATCGCCCCTGGGAACCTTCTATTCGCCCCATTGACGTTGGGGGAGTGACTGTGTGTTCCTCAGCAGCGCCTTTCCCCAGAGGATCCGCGATCACCCGGTACTTGGCACCTCTGGAGACAGTCCAGTGAGACAATCTGGATCTCCTCGTGGCCCTCCCCGCTTAGCTGCATCTCATGGGTCGCCATCAGGGATAAGATAGTGGACCCTGGCAGGATTCAGGACTGTTAGAATAGGGCCTTGCTAGGGCTGACCGGCTGTGGAGGGAGGGTAGATTTTTTTTCTCCCAAGGCCGACCTTAAGATAGCACTGGGTTTGTCCCCCATTGCTCCTTTTTTATATTTACAGCTAAAGGGGGTTATGACGGCCCTGTGCTGGGGTGCAGACCTGAAGCGTTCATTGTCCCAGTTTGAGCACATCCTTAATACCCACACAGGGTCCAAAGGGCATGGCTGCAGGGAGACCTGGGCACACCTAGAACATATCAGTGGTCGACCGATCTTCAGCTTTTTAAGGACACTGACGTTTGGAAAGTCATACATAGGGCGGTTTGGTCATCCTCTATAACACATAATAAAATGCACGGTAGGGTATTGTTCAGGTGGTACCTGACTCCTGCATCACTCTCAAAGATGTATCCTTACGTAAACCCCCTATGCTGGAGAAATTGTGGGCACATGTGGTGGCAGTGTCCTTCGGTGAGAATTTATTGGAAGGTTTTGAGGTGGCTCAGGGACATCCGTGGCATTGACAGGGAATTGGATCCGCTATTGGTTTTGTTTGGGGTGGAGAAGAGCAGTGACAATTGTTTGCTTCAAATGGATTGTGTCCTCCCACGTATTCCTCATCTTATGATAATATAGCTCTCCAGCTTTGCTGCTTCGGAATTTTCTTTTTGATAGAGGGTGCTGTATGCAGTGTTGTCGCGTCGATTTCCCTCGAGGGTCTCAGTCGACCTCCGACGTTATAAGCATAAATGGCGCATGCAGCGCCCGTTGGATTCTGTTCCGTTTTTCCGGCCTTACGCTTTGAGTAATTACAGCGCACTTCAGTTTTCCGTGAGAAAAATGTCTTCTTTATCTACTCCTTTTACACCAAAGTCGGGTTTTACAAAATGCCACGACTGCATTTCGAAAATGTCTATATAACAGATCCTCACCGCATCTGCCTGTGGTGTCTGGGCTCGGGGCACCGTACGGACGACTGTGGATCCTGTCAGACCATGACAGAGAAAGCTCTCAGGGAGCATATAGGTAAACTGGCAGTGGGGAGGTTAGCTTTGAAGTCTTCTTCGAAGCGGGAGAAGACTCTTCCTGCTGTAGAAAGTCGAAGAGGTCCTGATTGAGGAGTCGATCACGGCAATCTTCCTCTTCTTCCTCCAAGAAGATGAAGCGACACCATAGGACTCCTTCATCCTCAAGTGTTCCTCTACGGAGGTAATCAGATGCCCGACTAAGTCCGATTCCCCGGCAAAGTACGACTCATCTTATTCGGAGATGTGCATTTTTAAGAATGCGGCCTTGACCCCCTCGAAAGAAACTCACAAGAGCCATGCCCCTGTCGCTCCAAAAGACGACAAAGGGAAGTCGAAGGCTACAACTTAGAAACCATTCACTAAGCTGGCGTTACATCGAGAATGTTCCCGACGAGAAGTCGTCTAGAGTTTAGACTAGTTGGGAGCCGAGTCCTATTTCGGTTCAGGGAAAAAAACTTAAAGCATCGAAGACCTCGACGACTTTGTCGACTTAGTCGGAGTCAGACCTGTCGACGCTGAAGTCGAAGTATACACCGAGTAAACCGGTGCCATTTTCTAAACCGTCTTCGACGCCGTCAACGGCTACTTCGACTTTGTCGAAGCCTTTGGGCATACAGGACAAGGTTTATAGACCTGTCCCAAAGAGACTGTTTTAAGTCTGTCAGCAATTTATGAGGAGGAACAACTCTGATGAGGGTTCCCCTAATTTTTAGTTTGCAGTTTGGCACCCCCAATGTGCCAGAAGAACTCATTTCTGATGAATCAAAAATGAGGGATTTGTATGAGAATCTCCAGTCGGCTAGTAGTTTGGATAACTTGCCTGAACTGGAGTTTGGCAGGCCTGACCCCTCCGAGCATGCAGATTCGTCTTATAGAAAGCTCATGAGTAAAGTCACTGAGTTTATGGGGTGGAGCAGGCCTTCTGCATCTTACGAACAGGATGACATGACATCCTAGACCAGGGTCCTGAGAAGGGGCCAATCTTGCCATTCCACATGGCCCTGCTGAGAAAAGTCGCTGCTAATTGGGAAACCCCGGAAGCTGGGCCTGCTGTTAACAAGAACTTCGCAAGGAAGTATAGGCCTTCCAGCAGTGACCCAGAATACCTGACCAAGCATCCCACTCCTGAAATCTTTGTAGTTTAGGCAGCTACATCGACCAGACAATCGTCTTATCCCTCATCCCCTCTTACAGGGATGACAAGAGGGTGGATGCCTGGGCATGTAAAGTTTTCACGGCAGGCAGTATGGCCTTAAAATCTATGAATGTGATGTGCACTTTATCCAGATTCACATTTACCCTGTGGGACTGTGTTGCCATGGCGGCTGATCACATCCTAGAAGGTGAAGAAAGAGACCGCTTCCTGGTGATTAAAGATGGAATGGAGGCAATGGGTGAATGTCTCCAGTCAGGTTTGGATACTACTGACAGCGCCAGCAGATCCATGGCTGCTATCAAGGTTTACGCAGATTATCGTGATTGAGGAAGTCGGGGGTTGCACCAGATGTGCAGGCTAGACTGCTCAACATGCCCTTTGACGGCTCGAGGTTGTTTGGCAGCAAGGCGGATGAGAGTTTGGAGAAGCTGCTGATCTCGAAGGCGGCAGCTAATTCCATTAGCATCGCCATTAGACAACCTCAACAACCTTATTCAGGCTCATCTTCCTGGAAGGGTAAGTCCTTTTGTTTCTATTCCTCAATTGTAAGAGGTAGAGGACAAGCCAAAGGGGCCAAAGAAGATTCCCTCGTGATGGACAAGGAAGGGGTGCTAAATCGGACCCAACAGCGTCAACATTACCCTCAGCCGCTGCTGCAGCCACCTCTAAGCCACTCTGAGGCCTTGACCCACAAGACCCCGGTGAGAGGCATAATTTCTCAGTATCTGAACGAATGGCGGGGCATTACTTCAGGTACTTGGGCACTGGAAACGGTGGCCAAGGTTACTGCCTTCCTTTTCAAAAAAGGCCTCAAGATCATCCATTGGGATACAACCCTATCAAAACTCTGAATCCGCTCCTTGTGCAGAAAATGTTAACCCTGTTAGAGAAAGGTGCAATAGAACATGTACCTGAAGAACATGTACCCTTATTTTCTGATTCCCAACAAGGAAGGAGGATTGAGTCCCATCTTGGACTGAAGAAACTTGAACAAGTTCCTCAGGAAGGACAAGTTCAAGATGGTTACCATTTCTCAAATACTTTAGGCTCACCACCTTCAGGACTGTGTGGTATTATTGGACCTTCAGGATGCTTACTTTCATGTGCCAATCCATCTCAAGCGCAGGAAGTACCTGAGGTTCGCGGTTGGTGGTTCTCATGATCAGTTTGGAGTTCAGCCGTTCGGACTGACCTCCGCCCAAGGGTTTTCACCAAGTTTATGGCGGTAGTGGAAGCGAGCCTTAGGAGAGGGGGATTCACATCTACCCCTACCTGGACGATTGGCTGATCAGGGCTCATTCACCCAAACAAGCCCAGGAACATCTCCGGATCACCTGCCACTCCCTCCACAGACTTGGCTTCTCCCTCAATTACAGGATGTCCCATATGATACCTTCCCAAAGACTCCAATTAATTGGAGTAATCCTGGATACTTCCTTGGGGAAAGCCTCACCTCCCGAAGTGAGAGCTCAAAACATTCTGCAGATGGTAACAAAATTCCAGAGTGCCCAGCATCTTCCGGCCTTCAATTTTCTGAGGTTGATCGGTCTCATGGCATCCTGCATTTTCCTGGTGCCAGAACCCCGCTTGAGAATGAGATCCCTTCAATGGGCTCTCAGACCAATTCTCAGGCAATATGTCGGACCAACTGCAAGTTCCGAGCAGAGTTGCTCAGGAGCTTCTGTGGTGAGTTGCAAGGCCAATATTCTCAAGGGAGAATCTTTTTGGCAGCCAAGGCAGGAGAAAACAGTAGTGACGGATGCCTCGCTCACGGGGTGGGAAGCTCACACCAACAAACTGACAGCGGTCGTTGGTCTCCATTGGAGTCCAAACTACACATCAACCTTTTGGTGCTGAGGTCAATCAGACTAGCACTGAAGGCCTTTCTGCCCTCTGTACGGGAAAGAATGCCCCGATAATGACAACATGGTGGCCATGTACTACCTCAATAAGAGAAGAGGTGTATGATCACTACCACTGTGCAGAGAGGCAATGCAGCTCTGTGTCACGATCCATGCCCCTGGCCCCCTCAGTTATAACAGCCCCCTGGCAGCAGTGGGGCTAAAGCCCTTCACACTGGCCCCAAGTGCCTTAAAACTCCATCAGAAACATACATGGAGTCAGTCCTGGCGCCTTTTGCGCCAGGCTCATTATCAGGAATAAAGCAATATCAGTTTTGGACCTTAATCCAACATGGAGGCCTATTGCACAGCTCAGTTCTTTAGAACCAAGCCATGAGGTCTAGTGTTTTGGGTGTGGCTGGGCCGGGAACTACTTGGCCTGGAGCTACTTTACCTGGGCTATTTAAACCACACCCAAACAGCAGAACACGCTTCGCATTATTCTGCACTCCTGCAGCGTAACGCTCACCGTGTCCAGCTCCTGCTCATCTGCTTTTCCGGCGGCCCGATCCCGAAGCCCTAGATCTGGATTCCATTAATAACCTGGAAGAACAAGAACAGCATTAGCGAGCAAGAACACTTACCTGTGAAGTAACCGGTGTTGAATCCATCCTGCTCTTCGCTTACCTCGGACATCTCCGGAGTTCGCCGTAACCTGCAAAGGTAAAGAAACGAGGACAGCCTTAACAATTCTTACCTGGGCAAGCAGCGAGTACTGGCAGCACCCTGCGCTTCTCTTACCTCGCCCATTTCTGGGTTTCACTGCAACCTGCAAGGGAGAAGGGACAAGGTCAGCATTAACAAAGCACTTACCTGGGCAAGTAGCGCTTCGATCGCTCATCACTCCGGAACATCACTGCAACCTGTACAAAGAAGGGAAGAGAACAGGGGTTAGCAATTAACACCAATAAACAGTGCAGCGCTCCGCGCATCAAAAACTCACTGTGGTCTTTGCCATCGGTGCGGCAACTCCGAGATTGCAACCATCCCTGTGAAAACAGAGACATTGTTGGGGAACAGCGTAGTGGAGCAAGACGCCGAGAAGACCAGTAAAACGGAGGGAAAGAAAGAGACAGAATAAAGACAGAATAAAGACGGAAAAGACATTATAACTCACCTGGAACACAGCAAGCAGAGTTGGAGTCGCAGCCGGTCTGGACCCGACATAAGGGCACACAGACCAGTGAAGCAACCAGGTCCACGGAACGTCCGCACCAACCACACGCCCCTGAACATAGACGCAGGACGGAGAGTTCAACGCACCAAAACCTAAGGTGAGCAATAACCCCAAGGGAGGGGATTTGGACCAGAGGGAGGTGAGAGTCCACCCTCCACAGAAGCAGTATCTTAACCCTCCATTCGCCTGTTACGTCTGGCACAAAACCAAGCAGAGAGGGGTCCGGGATAGCGCTTAGACCTCCATCCAGTGTCGTGTGGCGCCCCTGTGGATACGAGGTGATTGTAACACTCTGGTTCTGGGCAATACAAGAAGGAATCTCTGTCGGCAGTTCACCTAGCCCGAGAGCAGAACACAGCAGCGGACGCTCTGAGCAGGCAGAGCACAGTCTCCCACGAGAGGGAACTAGCTCAGGAAGTCCTTCAAGAGATCTTCACCCTTTGGGGAACCCCTCAAGTGGATCTGTTTATTTATATTTATTTATTTATTTTAATATTTGTAACGCGCAAACATGCCCGTGGGCCTCAGAGCGCACAAAGAACAAGACAAAGACAAACAAGCATAAGAGGCAGATGGAGAAGCGAGTCAGGAGATTATTCCAGGTTAAATAAGTGAGTCTTTACGGCACGTTTGAACGCTGTATAGCTCTGGATCTGCCGTATACCAGCTGGAAGAGTGTTCCATGAAAGGGGACCCTGAGCATCCAATGTAGTACCTCCAAATTTGGCTGTCCTAAATTTAGGATAATTGAGAGTGACCGCAGAAGAAGAGCGAAGGTTCCGCACGTTAGGATTGATGCCTGTACGGGATGACAGATAGGTTGGGCCGCTGCGACTGAGACATTTATGGGTCGTAGTAAGCATCTTATGCGTTATGCGGTGTTTGACGGGTAGCCAGTGGAGTTTTTTTCCTAAAAGTAGAGATGTGTGTGCGACGTGACTGATTGAAAATATTACGCACGGCATTGTTCTGTGCCACTTGTAAGGATTGAATGTTAGAGGCTGTGGTGCCCGCCAGGAGGCTGTTATAATAGTCCAATCTTGAATTTATCAATGCAGTGGACAATAGAGCACAGTTCTCATCCGATATGAATGGTCGAATATATCTAATTCTCTTGTTTATAGCACCACAACTAGATTTAATGCTAGAAATATGGGATTTCATTGAGAGTTCATCAAGTACTACTCCTAAGGTTTTGACTTTCTTTTGAACTATGATGGTGTTATTGGCAATATGGAAAGAGGCGTAGTTAGGAACAAGTTTTGCCCGGATGTTTTTAGATGCCACAATAAGGAGTTCAGTCTTTTTATTATTAAGAGCAAGAGAATTACAAGCCATATAATCTTGTATGGCCTTATATAGTCGGTTAATGGTTTCCGAATCGCTGCTGTATGAGCCACTCAACTGAATAACAACCTGAGTGTCTTCAGCGTAATTCGTATATTGCACTCCTAGTTTGTTCAAAAGATCGAGAAGGGGCCAGATGTAAAGGTTGAACAGCAACAACGACAGACGGGAGCCCTGAGGGACTCTACATGTCTGAGAGATAGGAGAAGATTGTTTATCATCCACGCAAACCCTTAAAATTCTGGGACCCAGAAAGGAAGCGATCCATTTGGATGCAATTGCAGAGCAATTGGCGACCTCTCTGAGCCTTGACACTAGTAAGCTATGATCAAATAGGTCAAAGGCTGCGGAGAGGTCCAATAGCATGAGCAGAGCAGCTTGGTTTTTGTCAGCTATGCTAGCAAGTGTAGATTTGAGATCCAGCATAGCTGTCTCAGTTCCAAGACGAGCTCTATATCCCGACTGACGGGTACCCAAGATGTCGTATTTTTCAACATGGGCCTGTAGCTGTAAGTAGGCCAGTTTCTCAAGTATCTTGAGAACATAGGGCACGTTAGTTATGGGTCTGTAATTGTCACTGTTGGCTGGGTCAAGGCCTTCTTTTTTCAGTAGAGGAGTGATCCATGCTGACTTTAGCAGGTCTGGCACCAGACCCTCATCAAAGGAGAGGTTAACCAGTTTGGTAATCCATGGGACCAGGGTCTCTAAGGACTCCTTAAGAATGCTGGTGGGGCAGTCATCTGCTGGACAAGATGTGGCTTTGAGGTCCTGATTGATTTTGAATACTTCATCTTCAGTATAGTGCGTGAAAGAGAATGGAGGGATAGTATTTTCACAGGTGTTGGGTGAAGTGGTATCAGTAGTGGATTGTGTAATGGCTACGTTGCCAAGGGCTTTACTGATTTTTTTCTTTATGAGAATCAATCTTAAGTAGAAAGGCATCATGAATGCCCTGACACCACTTATCATCCTTGATAATAATATTCGTGGGAGGAGGCTGATTTTGGAATTCCGCTAAGATTTTAAATAGCTCCCCGGTGTTAGATTTAGCATTCACTATTCTTTCGTTATAGTGTATGGCCTTTGATTCTGTAATGAGCTTTTTATAGTTGAGAATGGATTTTTTATATTTTGTCAGGGTATTATTGTTGGGGTCTTTCCTCCGGGCTCTTTCAAGAGCTCTTTTTTCTTGTCTGGCTGTAAGAATTTCATTATTGAACCACGTGTTCTTTGTGGTTTCAGTCTTTATTGTCTTCACCTTCAGAGGGGCAAGGTCGTTAACTGCTTCTTTGATGTTGGTTGACAGATGGTTAATCAATTTTGTGGGATCATCAAAGTAGTCTAGGGATTGAAGCTTAGTTGACAGTAGTTCAGTACGTTTCGGGGCTGTTAGATTCTTTAGGTTGCGAGACATTTTTTGAATACGTGGGTTCGTATTAAGTTTGGGAGGCGGAGGCGGTAGTGAAATCTTGGCTTGGATGAGGAAATGGTCCGACCAAACACACGGTTGTGACCAAGATATCGGAAATGTTATTTTGGGACAAAAGCCAGACAAGGTGTGTCCCTTGCTTTGCGTGGGAGACTCCATCCACTGGGTGAGGCCAAAGGAGGTGATGGTATCCATAAGGTTGGTACCTGCTTTGTCCTGCTGGTCATTAGCCCAGTAGTTGAAATCACCCATGACAATAACAGGGCCTTTGATGGCACAGATCTGGGCTAGGAGATCACTAAACTGTTCTTCAAAAAGGGACATGATTTTAGTGGGACGATAAATCGTGAGTGTGTTTAGTGTAGTGTGTGGGGAAGTTTTTATTGTCACCCATACTCACAGCCTTCCGGAGAAGTGTGGGGAATTTCATGACATTCAAGGCTTGACTTACACATCATTGCAACTCCACCACATTTGCCCAGCAAACGGTCTGCTCTGAAGAGAGTGTAGTTGTCAGGCAAGGAGAGTGTGGCCTGGGTGCGAAGGTCAGGGTTGAGCCAGGTTTCGGTTATACCAAAAAAATCAGGCTTCAGATCATTGGTACGGTCGGAGATTTCCACACCATGCTTGTATAGCGAGCGTGTGTTAAGAAGAGAGAGAGACAAAACTAGCAACGGCGCAATCTTGGGTCTATTCATGTTGGACTGGCTCGGTGTTTTCTTTAAACACATGAGTAAGCAGGAGCAGAAAGTATCTAAAACTTACTTTGTGGGAGAGACAATGTGCGAACCAGCTAGTCACTGGCCCTGTAAACTCAAGAATTGCCAGCAAGCCGTCGAGCTGCGGCGATGACCGGTGAAGACTGGCACGACCCAGAAGTGCCGGCGCTGAAGCGCCTGAACACAGGAAATATACCCAAAGGGTTCTGGGAAATGTAGTTCAGAGAAAACTACTTTTGGTTTTTGCAATCCTTAACATCACAAAACGAGAGTGCGTTGCTCTCTGCCACTCACACAACCATTCATGCAAGTAAGTGCCTGGATACTCGTATCTAGCAGTCAAAGAAATGCTTCAAAAGTGAAAGTTCAATGGGGCTAAACGAAAGTAAAGCTTGCGATCGTGCACTGTGTGTCTACACGTGCAGAAACCGAAAATGCTTTCCTAGAACAAACAGAGCAGCAGTACCTGTAAGGAAATAGATGCGACTGGTGTCAATCGGAAGTGCGAACGGTACTGCTCCAGGGAATTTCCTCCAAGAGGTGCTCTAGGAGCCGCGTTCGTAGTGGACTTGATGTTTCCACTCCTGTACGCGTTTCCTCTAGTCCCTGTCATTTCTCATGTGATCAGGAGGTTGAAAAAGTTTGGGAAACACATGATCCAAATTGCGCCGGATTGGGCCAGGAGGACGTGATACCCGGACCTTCTGGACATGTCCATCTGCCCTCCAATACGTCTTCCACAAAGAGAGGATCTTCTCTCACAAGAGGAAGGTCGAGTTCTCCATCCAGAGGTCTAGACACTCCGCCTTCAAGCATGGTTTCTGAAAGGCTGATATATAAGGATTGGGACCTCCTGGATGACGTAATGGAGGTTTTGCTTTCGGCCAGAAGGCCAACAACTAAATCTTTGTACCGTTGCCATTGGAATAAATTCAGCAACTGGTACAAGGATAATAATGTAGACCCATTTCAATGTGACACACCCATGGTGCTCTCCTTTCTATTATACTTGGCCAATCTGGGTCTCCAGATTGGAACCATTACAAGATACCTAGCAGTGCTTTCCATTGTCACGCGCTCCTCCTCGGAGGATGCGTATTTTACAATCCCTTTTGATTGTACAGTTTTTGAAGGGACTTTTTAATGTATACCCTCCAGTTTCATTTGATGTACCCGTTTGGGATCTAACCCTTGTACTAGAGTTCCTGACATGTGTTCCATTTGAGCCTTTACATTCATGTCCATTAAGGCTTCTGACATTAAAGACTGTTTTGCTCATCGCATTAACATCAGCCGGCAGGGTAAGCGAGTTACAGGCCCTTTCTTGCAAACCTCCTCATACTTTCTATAAAGAAAGCCATTCTCAGGGTTAAAGCTTCTTTTTTACCGGAGGTAGTCCCCGACTTCTATTTGTCACAAAAGATAACGTTGCCAACATTCTATCCACCTTCTCATTCAGGTAAAGAAGAGGAGAGGTTACATAGACTAGACCCAAAAGGTTTTTATATTTTAAGAATGCTGAAATTTCGCCAGGTTGATGTAACGCTCACCTGATTCCCGTAGAGGCGCCGGTCTTGACTGGGCGTATACCGTATCTTCAAAGGTGATGTGTAACACACGGCTGGCTCTTTGGGCTGGACCTCTGCACTGTATGTCTGACTCGAAGGGTAAGATGTCTGCAGATAGAAAATATGGGATTAATGAACTGGATTATTGAATGTCTCTCTCTTCTTCCCTTTCTCTTCTCCTGTAGAACCCCAAAGGTTAACGCTCTCACCTTAGGTAAGTGAACGCCGTGCTCTCCATCTGCCTCGGGGCAGGGTGCTTTAACCAGTTTCTTCACTGGATAAGGGGAGCAGGCCTCTTGACTTCAGAGGACTGCTGTCCGTCGTTTACTGCACAAACGGTAAGTTTCGAGTAATTCTAATGTCTTTAAAAGTCTTTAGTAATGATGTCTCTTGTTTTGCAGGGTTCTGGCGATGGCGGATGACGGGCTGAAGTGAGTTGAAGATGGAGCCCATGTGATGAATGGAAGCGCCTGGAAGCACGTAAGTAAGCGCTTGTTGCCTGCTTCACGATGCGCTCTAACTGTCTTTTTATTTTGCAGGTACAAGTTCGGAGCGGCTGCAGGGTGCCGGAATACCCACTGGGTTAGATGTGGAAAGGAGTAATGGCACATGCGTATTAAAGTTCTCCAATGTCTTTAAACGCACCTTGTTTTGTCTTTCAGATGCGGGATGCAGCGCCGAAGGCCTCCGGAGCGTGCGAAGAGCTGGCAAGCTTTTGCCTTTCAGATGCCGGAATGCAGTGCGAAGACCTCCGGAGCGCATGAAGAGTAGGTAAGCCTTTGTCTTTCAGATGCCGGAATGCAGCGCGAGGCGTTGGTGACAGCCGATGGACCAGGTAAGTGAAGCGCTGTCACTGAAGACCGTAATGCTAACCTGTTCCTTCTTGTCTTTATAGGTGTTGCTGAAGACTGGATTCAGGATGGTAAGCCTTTTTCCTTAGGCCCAGGATCAGATGCAGAAGACACGATGAGCGTTCTGCTGCAGAGGATGCAGAATAACGCAAAGCAAGATTCATCCATCGGGTGTGGTTTAAATAGCCTCCTGTAGTGCTTAGGTGTCTCCTTCCACAGCCACGCCTAGGTAAGAAAAGAGTTCCTGCTTTCCAGAAGAGTTCCAGTGTTCTGAACCTAGGGAGTGGCTCCTGCCCCACCCAACAGGAAAAGTAGTTCCAAACAGAAGAGGATCAGAGGCTCAACTGGCAGGCAAGTAAGCAGCATGGTCTGCTGCAGGTAAGTCCACCCAAGCATTATGAGCCCGGCGCTTCCAGAGCTGGGACTGGGCATATTTATGAGCCTGGTGCCACTGGCGCCAGGACTGGGTCCAAAAGGTCCCAATTGGGACTAGTTGGCACTCGGAACCTGGGTTATGGATCTGCTTCCAAGGGAGTTGGGAAAACCCTGACCTTTTGGAAGCAGAGATCATGACAGTTGATCAACTTTTTGTTGGTTATACCGGTCCCAAATTGGGCCTTTCAGTTACCAAACAAATAATATCCAGGTGGATTATCCTGACTATTGGCGAATGTTATAGGCTAACGGCTAAGGACCTGCTGGAGAGCCTAAGGGCTCATTCCACAAGGAGCATGGCATCCTCTGTGGCTCTTCAAAGGGGTGCCCAATTAGTGATATCTGTTCAGCGGCCACATGGTCGTTGATGCATACATTTGTAAAACATTACTGTCTGGATTCCTCCTCCAATCAGGGAGGACTTTTTGCGAAAGCAGTTCTCCATTCGGTCCATGATTAAATTTAAATTAATTGATACTCCCACCTCCAAATTGTTAGTGCTTTGGGAGTCTATCATAAGATGAGGAATATGTGGGAGGACACAGAACAAGTAACTTACTCCTGGTAATGTTTTTTTGATTGGATGTTCCTCCCACGTATTCCTCATCAACCTTCCCAGCCTACCCCGCCGTACAATGTATGTGTTATTACACTCTATGCTTTCTGAGAGCCTTCGGTCTTAGGTACGCCTGGTAATTCCTCTGCGAAGGGGAAAAGAAAAACAGAACAGAAGCCAACAGCTGCTGCATGCGCTATTTAAGCTGATGAAGATGTCAGCGGTTGACGAAGGCCCTCGGGGGACATCTACGCGACGACGCTGCATACACGCCCTCAGTTGAAAAAATTCTGAAGCAGCGAAACTGGAGAGATCTAGTATCATAAGACTAGGAATACGTGGGAGGAACATCCAATCGGACGAACATTACCAGTGGTAAGTAACTTGTTCTTCTGCACCATATGCAGAGGAACCTGCTCCTGGTGGCAAGGGTCTCTTTGACCTTCCACTGGAAGAGGGGCAAACTACTCTCACAAAAGGAATGGCTCGAGAAGACACATGAAATTTACAATATAGCAATTTTGCCAGAGACACATGCTCATGTGCACATAGTGTGGCTTCTCTTTCTTGAGTATTGCTCCGTTTGTTTAACCCTAGCAAGGGCTTGATTTGTTTCCCTCTGTTTAATTGATTCTGGTCCATGGCAGGAGCGGCCACAGTTTTGTGAGAGGTCCCTATCCTCTTGTTCTCTTGTCCCGTTAACCCGATGTCACTGTCCTGTTGTGGAGCTTGGCCCTTCATCTCTCACCTTCCCAGTAGAGGGAGGGGACATGGTGCGGGGGCCTGCTTAAAGCTACACGGGGCAGTATATCACTGCGACTGAATCAGTTCCGGCACTTAGCAGCATTGCCACGGATGGGCTAACAAGAGTTCGCTGACGCAGACGGGTCACAAGTCGAGGAAGCTTAACTCCGCGCTTGACGCACTGAATTGTCCTCAGCAACTTTCCATATTTAGACTGTCCATGGTGCCGGTACTCCAACATTAAGAGAGCCCGCCCACATGTGACTCCGTTCCAGTTGGGCTAGAACGAAACCTACTGCGGACAAGGAAGCACTACAGTGGGTACAAGCAGTATCTGACATAGGGAGCAAAGTCCCCAGCATCTCCAACCATCTTTTTGCCCTGATGAAGATGACCTGAGTGATTACGGTCAATGAAACCAGTCAACCTTTTTAGGCATGAGCTGGACTCATGCCATTGATGATCTGTCTACCTAAATAATTGTCACAGACATCACAGGTTTAGTGTGACCTGACTGATCAGGTCTTCCCCACCCCCTTTTTGGTTGCTCTCGCTCTGCACAACAGGAGCCCATTGGGTTTTTAATACCAGCACAAGTTAATTGAGATATTTAGAAGCTGACAGTATACTGGGAAGTAAAGGTGTAGAAATTCCAGCTATCAGCAAGTTCAAATATACTCTAGTACTAGACATTATCTAATGTAGAACGTCTACAATTGTGTGACTAATAACGTGTACCTGGCCTTTTAGCTAAACATTTTTTGAATAGGGAAAGCCTCTCCACTCTATCCCTTTTAGATAGGCGGTGCAGCATCCGATGCCTAGGGAGAGTTTGTCAGAGAGAGGGACAGGGTGTTCTTCTAGTAGGGACAGTCTGTTTGTATGTGTGAACAAATAGCAGGTGATACGTATACATTATACTTTGATGTTTACTCCACAGACTGTTAGAGTTCTACAGTAAAGTTTTGGGAATCAGTGTTGATATCATAAGGCTGGTGAGGCATCCCTTCTTTTAGGTGAATTGTTGTATCATTCTGAGTGACTTGTTGATTTCTGGAGATGTTTAGTTTTCGACGAAGCAAACCTGCTTCCTTTTATGATTCGTTATTAAATGTTGTTTTGCTGACATGCTGCACCCTGCTGATGCTTTCAATAAAAACATATTTTAAAAAAATCAAATTTAGTATGGTATTTGTATGTTCATATCTGTTTAAACACCTCAACATTTTAGCATGCACTCTAGTACTGTAGACGTCTTATTTCACTTGAGTATTAATGGGAACAATAAAGCAGGATTAATACGTTTTTGCGAATATTGAGTGTTCCCTTGCTAAGGAAAACCTTTAGTTTCCTTAGTAACACAAATACAGCAAAAACTTGCATCATATCTTTTTAAATTAGCATGGTTTTGAACAGTCCTGATGATAGTATGTAAATCCGCTTGGCATTTGTGGGTATTGGCTCTTGGTACCCTCGACTTTGCCACTCGTAGATTAAGAATGCGGCTTGCTGGACAAGCTACTGATTATAAGAGTCTGCAGGCTATATCTGCTTGTATAGCCTTACATTTGTTTATTGACAGAACTGCATAGACATTCCAATGTATGTAATACAAACTATTAACTTTGTGTATGTTCCATGAGGTATTAGATGATGGTGACTTAAGACATTGTTGCATTGTACATAGACTATTGCTAGTAGGAATTCCTCCCCCGTCATGCAGGATGTGTGCCATATTGAAGTTATTTGCACCCTTCAGCCATGCGTCCCCTTCCTAGCTCAAGCCAACCACAGTCTTAGTTGGTCTTCCTTTTTCTGGATTTCTGGCCTGGACTACTAGGGTCTGAGTTATATCTTTTGGCTGGCTACTACTCCTCTCTTTCTAGCAGACGCAGGCTTCTGCCAGGTTCTGCGTTATAGCACTAAGCAGGCAGATGAATGTCTCTAAGTAAATGATTGTTGCCGGGATATGGCTATAGCCCCCAGCATGCGCTGTATAACTTCCTGGCATTTACATTTCAAATTTGACCTCAGATTCTGATTAGGTTTGTATGATGATCTTAGTGGCAAAGCAGAAGATGACACTGGAACGCGCACACAACAAGACAGCTTCTTGCAGTACCAAATTGACTGCTGTGAGGGGTCAGTAATGCGAGGTGGACAACTGCTTGGAGTTTTCTCAGTATGACATTTTATTTTAAAAAGAAAATGCATAGAAAACCTGACTAAGCCCACTTTTCCAGTGAAGTCCCTACCTAGTATAGAATCTAAGGAAAAATCTCCTAGCATCCACAAAACTGGCCCTCGCACTGGTAAACAAAAGATTCGATGCAAAGCAGAAACAACATAAATAAAGGATTACCAAATATCCAGTGACTTTGATAACTTCCACTTGTCCTGGGTAGGTCTTGTTCGCAGAAATGCCCAAAGTCAAGTTATCCCAAAGCAAAGTAAAGTCTTTAATCAGTTCTTGAAAACTTCCAAAGAAACACTCAAACAAAATACCACTGGTAACAGTTGCTTCTCCGTTTGATGAAATGTTCCCTTTACAATCTTCACAAAGAAAACAGCACCCACCAGTGCTAATCCTGGACAACTTCCTTAAAGGATAGAATTGACAAAGTTCAAAACAAAAGTACCACTTCGAATGGATTGTGTCCTCCCACGTATTCCTCATCTTGTGATATTCGTTATCGCCAGCTTCGCTGCTTTGGAAAAACATTTTCGGTAGAGGGTGCTGTGCTCGAGGTCGTGGCGTTGATTGTCCCTCAACGGGCTCTGTTCCATGTCGACGTCACTGCTGGTATAAATGGCTCAAGCCGCGCCCATTGGCTTCAGTTCTGTTTTTCCGATTGCTTTGCTCTCGTGAACGGCGCGCTTCGAGATTTTCTGTCATAAAATGTCTTCATCATCAACCGCTTCTACACCCAAGACTGGGATTAAGAAGTATATTGACTGCGGGTCGAAGATGTCTGTCACCGATCCTCACCGTATCTGTCCTTGGTGTCTCTGGGTTCAGGCCAATGAACCGGCTACTGTGGCTCCTGTCAGTCGATGACGGAGAAGGCCCTTCGTGAGAGGAAAAGTAAGTTAGTGGTGGGGCGGTAGGCGTTAAAGGCCACTTCGAAGTCCTCGTCAAAAAAGGCATAAAAAATCGTCCGATTCAAAGGAATCGGAACGTCATAAAAAACACTCGAAGAGATCCCGATCTCGTAGTAGATCGAGACGATCTTCTTCGTCATCTTCAAAAAAACTAAAAAGGAGACCTGGATCTCCATCGTCGTCATCCAATACATCGACTGAATTGGTTATATGTCCTACAAAATCAGATTCCCCAACAAATTTGCAAGATTTTAGGAAAAAATGATGCAGATCTTTGAGAAAGCGGCCTCGACCACCTCAAAGAAACCTCAGAAGAGCCAGACCCCGGTTGCTCCATTGGACGACACAGGTAAATCGGGAACTACTGCGGTAAAACCCAGTAGTATGGGTGAATCCCGTAAAACTCGAGTCGACAAGTCTTCGAGAGATCATCGGGAATCAAGTGTTTCCCCGAATCCTCATAAAAAGCAGAAGTTGGCGAAATCAAGCGCAACTTCGGCGACACCATCAGCACCGACGACATCAAAGCCTAAACTATGTTCGACGCCTTTATCGAAGACTTCGAGTGTGTCGAAGGTTCCTTCGACACCTTCGAAGAAAACACCTATTCCTTCGACAAAAAATCAGGAGGAAGAGAGAAGGTTTACACCCTTACCGAAGTCGGATTTATTTTAGGTCCATGTCTTCAATTTTTGAAGAATCTGGCTCGGAGGATGAAGATGTCACTCCTTTTGGGGTAAAATATGGCACTAGACAGGTTCCAGAGGAATTTATAAACCCTGAATCTAAAATGAGACCTGTGCGAGACTCTACATTCTGCTATTGGCATTGACACGTCACCTGAATTAGAGTTTGCTGCACCTGATCCTTCAGAGCATGCAGACTCAGGGTACAGGCGTTTGATGAACAGGGGGAAGAGCCTCACCTACTTTTGAACAGGACGATATGACGGACATAATAGTTCGAGGCGCCCAGAAAGATCCAGTTCTCTCTTTCCATAGGGCTCTTCAGAGGACAGTGGAAAAGAACTGGGAAAAACCTGATAACATTGCTGCAGTTGTCAGATATATCTTCCTCTGCTTGTGAAGAGTCTGATCCCCTGTCCTCCCCTTCCTCCTCACCTCTGATCTTTCGATGTAAAGCAAGCTTCGGATTATCTTGTGTTCGATTCTTTCCCTTTTTTTTTTGCAGGGAAGGACGACCGTGAAAGGACGCCACAGTGACACCCAATGGGTAAACTGTGGCTACCCTCCTCAGCCGTAATACTGTGGGGGAAAAGCCGGCGGCATAAAAAACCCCAGAAAGGAATGCTTCAACTGAAGAGATGAGTGAACTCGGAATATCCGGATTAACCTGAGTAGGTCCAGTAGTAGTAAGTTTGGATCGCCACAACAATGTACAGGAAAAGGCAGGCAGTCCGTAGGCAAGCAGGAGTCGGTGCACAGGAAGAACAACAAAGTCACTGGGATAAGGCAAGGCAGTCCGATACACGGGAAGGAAACTCGTAGGTAAGACTGGAAGGAGGAAATGGAAGAAGGTAAGGCTGAAGTAAAAGAACACCAGACGGGAGGACGGGACAGGAGGAAGAAGGGAGCGGAAG
The DNA here is from genome assembly GCF_040938575.1 of Ambystoma mexicanum. NCBI lineage: Eukaryota > Metazoa > Chordata > Amphibia > Caudata > Ambystomatidae > Ambystoma > Ambystoma mexicanum. The sequence goes on along the minus strand of NC_090922.1, from coordinate 1,244,563,916 downwards.
GTAGAAGGGTAAAGGGGACGGAGGCGAAGAGATATGGTGGAAATACAAAGAGCAAGGACGGGAGGAAAACGAGGTGAGAAAGAGAGGGCAAAACTCTGAAGAGCGAGTACAAGGAGTACGGTAGCGCAGGCGATCAGGAAAACTGTTCGTTGCAATGCATCCGACCCCGGAAGTGAGTGGCTTATAAACGGGCGTCGGAATGCGTAAAAAAGACTAGACTCGTACTCTGCGCTTCGTTGTACGTGAAGGAACCAGTAATGGAGGACGCAGCTTCCATTTAGTCCACAGCCGCCAGGTTCCTTGAGGTGTGACAGCAGTAGACCGCAATCTTCCAAAGAAGTATAGAACTTCTACTTCTGATCCAGCGTTTCTGAATAGACGCCTTACTCCAGAAAGTCTGGTTATTCAGGCTGCTACTACTTCGAGACAAACGGCATACCCAACCATACCTCTGGATAGGGAGGATAAGAACGTTGATGCTTGGGCTCGTAAAGTTTTTACTTCAGGTAGCATGGCCTTGAAATCAACCAATATCACCTCTACCCTGGCCAGGTTCACACATACCCTGTGGGAATGCATTTCAGCGGCGGCTGAACATATTCCGGAAGGCGAGGAAAGGGAAGGCTTCCTGAATATAGTCAAAGATGGGAAGGAGGCAATGGGGGAATGTCTCCAGTCTGGACTGGATACTGCTGATAGTATTAGCAGATCCATGGCATCAAGCACAGTGCTACGCAGATTTGCGTGTTTGAGGAAGTCGGGGTTTGCACCAGATGTGCCTGCCAGACTTCTCAACATGCCCTTTGATGGCTCGAGGCTGTTTGATAGTAAGGCTGATGAGAGCCTAGAAAAGCTACAGGCCTCAAAAGCGGCAGCTAAATCCCTTAGTGCCTCCATGCGACAGCCTCAGAAACCCTATTCGGGCTCATTTTCCTGGAGGGGTCGTCCTTTTCGATACTACTCTTCTGTTGGTAGACGAAGAGGACAGGCCTTTCAAAGGGGCAAAAGAAATGTCAAAGCTATCTTCAGGAACGGCATCTATGCCCTCAGCCGCTCCTCCAGCCGCCTCCAAATCACTCTGAGGTCTCATCATACAAAACACCAGTGGGAGGCAGAATCTCTCAGCATCTGAAAGAATGGCGGGGCATTACTTCAGATGCTTGGGCACTGGAAACAGTAGCTCAAGGTTACTGCCTTCCCTTCCTAAAAAGGGCTCACGATCATCCACCGGGAGCCAGTTTACCAAAATTCCAGACCTGCTCCTTTTGCAGGAAATTTTAACCCTGCTAGAGAAAGGTGCAATAGAACATGTACCTGTAGCGGAGAGGAACAAGGGTTGGTACTCCCCTTATTTTCTCATCCCAAAGAAGGACGGAGGATTGAGGCCCATCTTGAAACTTGAGCAAGTTACTGAGGAAGGACAAGTTCCAGATGGTAACCCTTTCTCAAATCCTTCAGGCTCTCCAACTCCAAGACTGGTTGGCATCATTGGACCTTCAGGATGCTTATTTTCATGTGCCAATCCATCCCAAGCAGAGAAAATACCTGAGGTTCGCAGTTGGCGGTTCTCACTATCAGTTTCGAGTTTTGCCTGATCGGGCTGACCTCCGCTCTGAGGGTTTTCACCAAACGGATGGCGGTAGTGGCAGCGAGTCTCGGGAGAGGAGGGATTCACGTCTACCCCTACCTGGACGACTGGTTAATCAGAGCACGGTCTCCCGAATAAGCTCAGGAACATCTGTCAATCACCTGCCACTTCCTCAACCTGGGCTTCTCACTCAATTTCAAAAAGTCCCACATGATACCATCCCAAGAACTCCAGTTTATACGAGCAGTCTTGGACACTTCCTCAGGCAAAGCCTCACCGCCCGAGGTAAGAGCTCTCCACATCCAGCAGATGGTAACAAAATTCCAGAAAGCCCAGCATCTGCCGGCCTTCGATTTTCTAAGTTTGCTCGGCCTCATGGCATCCTGCATTTTTCTGGTGCCAGAGGCCAGACTGAGAATGAGATCCCTCCAATGGGCCCTCAGAACTCAGTGGTCCCAATTCTCGGGGAGTATGTCAGATCTTCTGCAAGTCCCGAGTGCAGTTGCTCAGGATCTACTATGGTGGGCTTGCAACGACAACATCCTCAATGGAGAATCTTTTTGGCAACCATGGCCGGAGATAACAGTAGCAACGGACGCCTCACTCACGGGGTGGGGAGCTCACATCGGCGATCTGACAATCAGCGGACGTTGGTCTCCATCGAGTCCAAACTACACATCAACCTTTTGGAGCTGAGGGCAATCAGACTAGCGCTGAAGGCCTTCCTGCCCTCTGTACAGGGAAAGAATGTCCTGATAATCATGGACAACACAGTGGCCATGTACTACCTCAACAAAAGAGGAGGCGTAGGATCCCTACCACTGTGCAGAGAGGCAATGCAGCTCTGTTCTGGGCAATACGAGAAGGAATCTCTGTCGGCAGTTCAACTAGCCGGAGAGCAGAACACGGCGGCAGACGCTCTGAGCAGGCAGAGCACAGTCTCCCACAAGTCGGAGTTAAATTAGGAAGTCCTTCTGGAGATCTTCGCCCTTTGGGGAACCCCTCAAGTGGATCTGTTCGTGACCACGGTAAATCTGAAGTGCGATCAGTATTGCTCAAGGGAATTTCCCCCGAGAGGAGCTCTAGGAGACGTGTCCGTGGTGGACTGTGATTTCCCCTACTGTACGCGTTTCCTCCAGTCCCTGCGATTCCTCAAGTAATCAGGAGGTTGAGAAAGTTCAGGAAAGCCATGATCCTACTTGCCCCGGACTGGGCCAGGAGGACGTGGTACCCAGACCTTCTGGACATGTCCATCTGCCCTCCAGTAAGTCTTCCGCAAAGAGAGGATCTTCTCTCGCAAGAGGAAGGTCAGGTTCTCCATCCAGAGGTCAAGACACTTAATCTACACGCATGGTTTCTGAGAGGTTGAGATACAAGGATTGGGATCTTCAGATGATGTAATAGAGATTTTGCTTTCTGCCAGAAGGCCATCAGCAAAATCTTTGTACCGGTGTCGTTGGACCAAGTTCAGTAACTGGTGCAAAGATAGGGATGTGGACCATTTTCAATGTGGCACCCCAATGGTGCTTTCTTTCCTGTTACATCTAGCCAATCTGGAGCTCCAGATCAGAACAATTAAAGGATATCTTGCTGTTCATTTTTAAGCACTCCTCGGAAGAGGTTTCTTACTTTAAAATTCCATTAATCATACAGTTCCTGAAAGGACTTAACAATGTATGTTCACCAATACTGTTTCATGTTCCAACTTGGGATTTAAACTTGGTTCTTAAATTCTTAACTTGTATACCATTTGTGTCAGGAATGGCACTCTATTAAGAGTGGCACAGGACACCCAGAAAGGGTTTGGGTGGTTGTGCCAAATAAAGTGGACAGATAAGAACACACACAGCGGAAAGGAAAGAGAACGAAGAGTAAGCAAGAGTAGCAAGGGAAAAGATACAGAATGAATACCCTCTTGGGGTGTATGCAGATATAGGAAAAGAGTATTCCACGAACCTTGGAAATACTCTAGCCTTCTGCACAGTTTGCTATAACAGAGGCCCACGCTGTTTGCTCATGACTTGAAACAGCAGCTCTGGGTGTCTGTAATGTAGAAACAGGACAAGGGAAGGGGCAGAGGTTGACTGAAGGGAACCAACAGACAAGCTCTGTACAAAAGGGTCTACAAACAGTACAAGAGAAGATACTACAGACAAATCCAGGAAAGGAGGTGATAGCAAACTAGCAGAAGGAAATGAAAGGAAAGTCGTGTAACAGGATAGGACAGCAGAGGACAGTAAGGAACAAGGTTGAGAGCTCAGAGGAGCAGGAAAGCAATGAGTAAGCCCACAGGGGTAGGACTGTAAGGTAGAACGCCCAGAGGAAAAGGGCTTAGGGCAGCAGAGTAAAGCAGACTGCACGGCAAGGATCCCGCAAGGGCCGGGCAGTAAGGAGTGAACCCTGAGGGACAGGGCCGATGAACGTAGAAGGTAGCAGAGGACTGTAGAGAGCTGCTAGGCCGAGAACCCAGCGGAAAAGGTATGTAGTAGGCAGCGAAGCGGGATAAGCTGCAAAGTAGGAAGGCCCAGAGGACAAGGGCTGTAGGTAGCCAGAGAGAGGTAGGCTGCAGAGCAGGGAGCCCCAGAGGACAAGGGCTAAGGCAGCCGGAGTGAGGCAGGCTGCAGAGCAGGGGAGCCCAGAAGACAAGGGCTGAAGGCAGCCGGAGTGAGGCAGGCTGCAGGGCAGGGAGCCCAGAGGACAAGGGCTGAGGCAGGAAAGCAGCAGAGCGTGATCAGCTGCAATGTAGAGGGTCCGCAGGGCAAGGGCGGAGGCTGGAAGGCAGCAGAGCGTGATCCGCTGCAATGTGGAGAGCCCGGCAGGGCAAGGGCGAAGGCTGTAAGGCAGCAGAGCGTGATCCGCTGCAATGTGGAGAGCCCGGCAGGGCAAGGGCGGAGACTGGAAGGCAGCAGAGCGTGATCAGCTGCAGTGTGTAAAGCCCGGCAGGGCAAGGGCGGAGACTGGAAGGCAGCAGAGCGTGATCGGCTGCAATGTGGATAGCCCGGCAGGGCAAGGGCGAAGGCTGGAAGGCAGCAGAGCGTGATCCGCTGCAATGTGGAGAGACCGGCAGGGCAAGGGCAGAGACTGGAAGGCAGCAGAGCGTGATCAGCTGCAGAGTGGAGAGCCCAGAGGAGCAGGGCTGTGAGGCAGGGAGCCTGGAAGGCTATGGCTGGAGGCAGCAGGGTGGAGCAAGCAACAAGGCAGGGTCCAAGCAGGAGTGAAGGTAAGCAGCATACAAGATCCGTAGAAAGATGCAAAAGGTGGAGGAAGAACTCTCAGATGCAAGAGGCTGAGCCACTGCAGGCAGCAGCCTTTATACTGCCTAGCCCAGCACAGAGGCAGGCTAATTGGTTGCACCTGGCTAAGCACACCTGCAGGCAATCGGCCACCTCCCTTTCTGTTCCTGGGCTGGTGGAAGCAGGGCAAGTCTCTAGGGCTTCTGGGGGGTGTAGTTCCATTGCTAACCAATAGGAACAGCCAGGAATCGATGCTTGTAGCCAGGTGCATTATGGTATGCATAGTTTGTTGGAAATAATAATTAAGCAGCAAAGTCTTGCAAATGGGAAATAAAGTTTCCAAAGTAAATATAGATGGATCCAAGAGTCTGTTGTAAATAAATGATAAACATATAGTCCAAATTGAGCGTAAATGGATGCGCCCATGGCGCAGGCATGACAATTTGAGCCTCTGCACTCCTGTCCATTGAGGCTTTTAAAACTGTCCTTTTTGTGGCATTAACATCAGCCCGCAGGGTTAGTGAACTACAGGCTCTCTCATGTAAACCTCCATATACCATCTTTTACAAGGACAAGGTAGTTCTTAAGGTTAAACCATCTTTCTTACCAAAAGTAGTTTCCGACTTCCATTTGTCACAAAAAATTATTTTACCAACATTCTATCCTCCTCCTCATTTGGGTAAAGAAGAGGAGAGATTGCATAGACTGGACCCCAAGAGGGCCCTCAGTTTTTACATTTCATGAATGGCAAAATTACGTCAAGATGACCAACTCTTTGTGGGTTATACAGGTCGTAAATTGGGTTAGCAGTGACAAAACAATTCTGGATCATTCTGGCTAAATTGGAATGCTACAGATTAGCAGGAAAAGACTCACCGGATGGGTTACGAGCTCATTCCACTAGGGGAATGGCTACTTCTGCGGCTTTGAAGAGGGGAGTCCCTGCAAAAGACATTTGCTCGGCTGCAACATGGGCATCAATGCATACCTTTATCAAGCTTTACTGCTTAGATACCTCCTCCTCCAATGAGGGGTTATTTGCCAGGGCGGTACTCTATTCCGTCCTTGAAAACAAGAACTAGCACTCCCACCTCCAAATTGATCACTGCTATGGGAGTCTATCACAAGATGAGGAATACGTGGGAGGACACAATCCATTCGAAGAACAAGTTACTTACCAACTATAACGTTCTTTCGACTGGATGTTCCTCCCATGTATTCCTCATCGACCCTCCCAGCCTGCCCCGCAGTACAGTTTGTTTTCTTACACTTTCCTCTCACGATGGGCCTATCAGTCACAACATACGCCTGGATGTTCCACGAGTATTTCCTGGAAAAAAGAGAACTGAAGCCAACGGGCGTGGCTCTAGCTATTTATACCAGCAGTGACGTCGATGCGGAACGGAGCCCGACGATGGATAATCAACGCCACGACCTCGAGCACAGCGCACTCTGCCGGAATTTTTTTTCCGAAGCAACGAAGCTGGTGATAACGAATATCACAAGATGAGGAATACGTGGGAGGAACATCCAGTCGAAAGAACGTTACAGTTGGTAAGTAACTTGTTCTTCTGCTTCAAGAACTGTCCTTCTTTTTGTAACCTCGGCTATGTCCTTGCTATAACTTGTCAGGGTGCTTCTTCTAAGGAGGTTGACTTCTTCTTGACAACTCCCTTCTGCAAATGGCACTGTGAAAGCAAGCTCCTTGGCTTCATAGTTTACTACTGCTTCTACTACATTCAACATGAGGTGCGCTGACAGTATTATAGACAACCACAGTTCAATGGTTCTGCTGCAACTTGATACTTTAAGAATTTTATCAAGCAACTTAGACACAGCTCTTTGACCTCCACAGGTAAGCAAGGCACTCTTCCTTCCTATGCCATAAGGAAGGGCAGTCTCTTCTGTCTGTCTTAGAGCTACCGTTAGAATCTGTCTTGGCTTCTAGACTGCTTCTCTTTCTCACCTTCAACAGTCCCAGCTTCACAGATTGTTGATCAATTCTTCTAACAAGCACCCAGCTCCCTTCCTCAGCTTTATACAAACATTCTTGTTTCCAGTAGTTACCCCAAAGCTGTATTGCCACTCTTCCAGCCTTGGATAACCTTGTCACCCTGGTATCAGAGGACACTGGATTTATAAGGGCTTCAACAACTTAAAAATATTGGTGGTTAGTTCTTAAAAGGGCTGGTTTCACATTAGGAACGGTCTGTCTACTGGCTTGGGTAATGGTTGTTCTTTTCGTGCAACTGCGCCAACTACAAATTATTTGTTCTGAATGTTACAAGAGTCAGGTTTCACTAGAGAAACTAAATTAGGTACAGGCGACCACTCTTTGATGATGAATTTCAATTTAAAGACTTGCGTTCCATTCATTTCATTGAGTTCTGCTTTCACAGGAATTACAATCACTTACCTGTGACCCTTCTTTGATGTAAGTGTTCTTGTAACAATTCAGGAAAGTCAGCTGCTGCCTCCAAAGTGATTTCTGGTAATGTTCTCCCTTTTAAGGAGACTGGCAACCACTCTGGTAAGGGTGACTTTCCTTATACGCGAGCACTTTTACTTGTGATAAACACGTGCGAGACACATTTCCTTGGTTGTGAAGATTTCCTACGGTAATAAACAACCTTTACTCGCTCCCACTTCTACGCGAGTGTTAATACAGCTGGTTACAGTTACCAGCAAGGAGTTCCTTGAGAATTGGAGTACAGAGCTTCACTCCACTGACTCCAAAATCACAGCGGTTGCGGGCAGCTTCAACTTCCCAACTTTCTTTCTGCTCCTGCTGCTTCAGGCTCTCTTGGGACGCACACTCGTCGGAAGTACGGGTGTCTCCGATCTTGCCTCAGCCACAGAGAATTTCCTTTTCTCTTACCGTTGGCTGGCTTCTGCACACATGACTTGGGTAGCTGCACAACCTCAGCTCTGCATTGACAGCAATTAGGCACACCTGGAAAGAAAGTTCACTTCCATTCTCTTCCAATGCAGCCACAACGAAATAGGGTTTGTGAGCACAGGACCAACTCAGAACCTGCAGGTGACATCTGTTCCTCTCTCATTCAGGCGTCCCTCAAGTGGTCTTACTTCCTTGTAAACTTCCAGCCTCGTGCTCTGCTTCTTCTTCTGCTACCACTGCCCATCTTCCAGCTCCTGTTCAGCTTCTTTGTACTGCTCCTTCTTGCTGCAGCCTTTTATGTTTCTCAGGTGGGGCAATTGGCTTCAGGTCCTTTGTGTGAATTGCCTGTCCCTGGCCCTGGCATCAGGCTGCCTACCAGGCCTGCTTGCCTGTCCTTTACTTATTCATACCTCTTCAGCCCTCTTTGTCACATTCACTGAGAGGTTCTGGGACATGTAGTCCATTTTAAGTGAATTGGATTTTCCCACGTCCTTTCTACTTTTAGTAGTGGTTTTACTTCCCTTGATGTTTTTAGAAGAGGGATTGTGGCTATAGGCAATAACGTGCAACATTTTCATTACTCTGTAGTCTACCTTTGATATTGAGGAGGACATTAAGGGATAAAAAAAGATTTGTTCTTTTGATGTAATAGATTTAGATGTTTTAATCCTATGTTTTATTACTTTAGTTTTATCCATAGGTTGAAACCCATTAGAACGGCAACGGGCGATAAGGTCTCCCGGAATGGTATTAAGAGTATCCCTCTCCGAGGAAAAATACCATGTCTCTTCCCATGGAATTTCCTCCCTGCCCTGGGCCCTGTCTCCACCCAGGTTATCCTCCCACAGTAAACCACCCCCAGTATTGGGATCAGAAAGTGTTTGGCTTCTCCTGGCCACCTGGCAGGAGACTGTAGGCAGGGTTTTTGTGGGGGATCCGCAGGATTCCACAAAGAGCCCCCCCCCCCCCTCCTGGTTTCAGCTTATCCTCACAGATGGCTAACACACCAACTTCTGAGAGACGGTGTAAGGGGTTTTGATACATTTCTTGAATGGGGCTCTAAGAGCTGGACATCTCTGCCTCATCTAGAGAAAGTTAAATCCTCCTTAGCCCAGGTGTCTCTATTCCCCAGGTTACTATCTACTGCTTGTTTACCACTACTATCTAGTTTCTGCCTTGCAATCATCGTGGGCCTACGGGCAACCGCCATATCGATCTAACCCCACCTCCGGAACTTCCTGGGTGTGGCCCACACTATCTTTGGAGCTGTGGCGATTGTGCCTTCCAAACACCTCTGCCCCGATCTATTGCCTTCCTTTTATGCCCGGATATTCCTCTACCTGTATCTGGCAAATACTTGCCCCTTCTCTCCTCCCTTCAACTCCACCCACCTTCTCTCACTCTTCTTTTACACCTGTCAGAACCCCTCTGTTGTGGGCTGCTGGCTACTGGTCACTCTTAGGTTGATGGGAGGGCGCTATGCTGTCATATTTGTCTGTATGTTCGTTAGTGCTCTAGTTGTTAGTCTGCCTTGAATGCAGAACCTCTGGACCTGTTATCAACTGCTGGAGCTGGAATGCCACCATACTGCAACGTAGCCGGCAAGACCCTGCTACCGGCGGTTGTTTCCTTCTGTCCTCATTTCTATTGTTCCTGGTTTTTCTGGTCTTCACATCCTCCTGCTTCACCCCTTTTTTTCCTTTTTCCCACCTGAGGTCTGTGTTCTGCATTTGTTACTCTGCTTTTGGAATCCCGTTCACAAGGCTGCATGATATATTCCACGTTGTGCCTCTGTCTTGCTGCAGGACCCTCAACTCTTCATCTTTCCAGCTTAGGTTTTTCCCAATTTCTTCGGTTTTTGTCCCTGAAGGATGACTCTTCCATTAGCCTCTTTGCATCCTGT